>NC_081407.1:709751602-711141069 GCF_030272615.1 Cryptomeria japonica
TATATGCCCCTAGAGATTTATTTGGTTAATAATTAATTGATATTGAATTAATCTTTGATTAAATATATTTTCTACTTGACTTTCTGATGAAGATTTGAAAAAAATCTCAACTTTTGATGATGTAATCACTGATCATGTTGATGTAATGAGTATGCCCCCTTGGGAGTGAAATCGAAAGATGGCGAGGTCACAATGATTTTAGACAATTGAAATGATAAAAATATTTAGTGATGATAATCTAAGAATGAAGATTTATTTTAAGAATTAAGTTGAAATCAAAGGTGATGTGAGCGAGAAATGATGAGAAAAAGTGATCTGAAGCTGAAAGTACCAAGTGGTCAACTTTGTGAGATTTTGACTAAAAAAATGATCTTATATTTAGATTTCGATCTTGAAAATGGACTCAGGACGGTTGATTTAGCTAAGTGTACAAATTTTGTGTCAATCGAAGCAAGTTTGAAAATTAGGGGTTTGGCTATATAAGAGATGAAGGTGTCATTTTCAATTAATTTTTAGCTCTCAAATTTCAAAATTTCAAAAACCTTCTCTTGAGAAAAAATGGTAATTTCAGGACATACACATCGATTTGAGTGCCAGAGACATCATAACTGTCTTCAAAACTATATGCCAGTATTAAGTGATCGATCTTAAGCCTCTTGCATTTCTCATTATTTGAATTTTTGTTTGAATTTTTTGTTCTTTTTGTTGGTTTTACTCATTTTTAGTCATTTAGTTGTATGGCCAACTAGGGTTTGTCGTATAACAATCTGTTAAAACTTCTTTTGTCATATAAAGTGATTAGATTAGTCATTTTGCATGTGCCCTTTAGTTGTATGATCATGTTCATAAGAGACTATTTACTCGTTCTACTCCAGTTATGACTCGTATCAACAAGTTTACTCATACGAGTTTCTACCCCACTGGGAAAACTCGTATGAAAAACAATGTTTATTTTTGAAGGCATAAACATGAATTTTTGATCTCCATGATTGATGATCTAGATTCGTGAGCACTTTTTACACCTTTGTAACTCAATTTGTTTCGCATACAGATGATTTTTCATTCAATTTTCCAGGTTAATTTGCCCAATATATAATTTCGATGTAACTATCCGCCCACCATGAGGGTAGTTTGAGAGCTAACAGATGTTCAGAGAACTCATATTGACGCATGTGGGTTGGGATGGTTGCTTTATATGCCAAATATTCATGTGAATCACGAATTACTCAGTTCCTTAGTTGAGAGGTTTCATCCTGAGCATAATACATTTCACTTGCTGACTGGGGAGATGACTATTACTCCTGAGGATGTGTATAGGATTTTGAGGATACCATTTGCAGGTGGTAGGGTAGACTATGAATCTTTTCTTCAATAGGGGATTATAACATTACAAAGAGTGTTTCATGATGACACTCTGATAGTTTGTTCCATCACTTGGGATGACATGTTGACCAGGTATGGAGCATAACTTTTAGTTTCTTGTGTGCTCGTTGGCATTATCAGATGTTTTGTCATGCCTGATAGAGGACAATGGGGATTCTTATGCGGTTGGGGGACAATGCTAGATACGTTAGTGACACAGTCGAGGAAATTGGGTTGGGGTTCCTTCTTATTGGCTCATATGTATCATGAGATGCATGAGACTGCCTATCGAGAGGTGAAGAGCATGGTTGTTGGGGTCCTTGTTTTACAGATTTGGGCATGGGAGCATATCCCAGTCTACAAGCCTATTGTTGATGATTCGGGGCAGCCACATCAACCTATTGTCTATCGATACGTAGGTTTTATGACACAACCCCACTTGGGGAAGACATATTATTGGAGATGACAACTTGATGACTTGATCATAGGGGTATGGAGGCCATATACAGGATTAGAGGAGTGGGATGATTGGAGGCAGGAGAGGAAGGTGATGTTCATGACTCGCCCACTCATTGGTAGATCCTAGACCATTATTGAGTGTTTTGTGCTAAGCAGGGTTATGAGGCAGTATGGGTAGCCACAGGCCATATCACATGAGTTCATTACTTATTCTAGGTTTAAAGTGAGGAGAGGAAGGGATGGGGGTTGAGGTTATCTTATGCCTTCATAGTGCAGGAGTTGGTAGTGTTCCAGTCATAGTGTTGGGATTACTTGGATGATATAGCTAATGCGTGGGTGACTAAAAAGTATAGGGATTATTTCCTGAGATGTCCCTTCCCACGATTTAAAGATCCTGGAGAGAAGGCACCTTAGATAGATGAGGGTGATGCACCTAGGCAGGCAGGGGGTGACCCTGGTGCAAGTAGCAGTAGAACACCAGTTTGCTGGTCGAATAAGGAGGAGAGGAGAGGGTGGCTCTTTAGGTGTTGTTGGAGGAGATGGAGGTGGATCTAGGACTACAAATCCTTAGATAGACGTTGGGGGTGGGAGAGAGATGGGTGAGAGAGCTGCCTCTCAATAGGTAAGACAACATAGAGATGAGCAGGCTGAGGGAGGGGACGAGGAGATACCTCAGGGACAGACGCCAATGAAGATGATTCGTATACTGAGAGGGAAAGTGAGGACCCTCCAGACATAGCTAGTAGTCGCGCAGATGTAACTTACAAAGTGTCACCATGAGATTCACAGATTGAGATCAGAGCATGATGAGGAGGTGGATAGATTAAGAGAAAAGATAGCTACCTCCCAGCGTGAGGTCCTTCACCAGTCTATCCCAGCAGCCTATTATGTAGCAGCTTATAGCATAGCGATGCTGACAAATAGATAGGTGGTACCCTATTCTTAGTATATGGCCTGATCAGAAGGATTACATGCATCTAAATAGTTTGAGGGCTACTAGGCACCACCTCCTCCCCTAGACGATGAGGGAGAGGGCCATAGCTAGCTTTTGATGCTCTTTGCCATTTTGTTGTATAACCCATTTTTTTGTACTCAACATATATCTTGCTCTGATATTGTATATGACATTTTGAGATCATTTGTATTGTTTCGACATTGAGATTTTTTTGATGAGATACATATACGACACATGATTTGATCTCATTGTACTTGTGTTGACTGATATGAGATTTTTATGAGGTGTCTTTCTATATGTATTTTTCTATATGCATTTTTCTATATGACGTTCTATATGAATGCATTTATTTCTAGTATGTATGTAATGCAGATGAATATGGATTTTTTAAAAAAAATTTCATATATGCAAATAAATGATTTGATGAATGAAATGATGAGCTAATAATGAAAATGTTCTTTCATGCAATGGTATAAATGCAAATGAATGTGTAATGGACTTATGGATTTATACTGTATGCTCATGTATGTAGCTAACATCTCATGTAGGATTTGTGATGTCCACACATAGGTACTTAGTCATGTTGATGATGATGATGATGATGATATAGTTGACCACTTCGTGAAAAAATGATGATTATTTCGAAGTCAGGCTCTCATTCAAAGAACAAAGAGATAAATTGTATTATGCTGAAATAACTTGAAATGCACAAAATTAAGTATGAATTCAACCTAAAACCTAGTCACTAGATTTGGTATGCCTAATTATCATCATTGAGCCTTTTACAAACACAAGAGGCAAAGAAGAGTTCCTTCCCTTTTATATGCAATTATTGATTATCTTATCTGCAATAATCCTTTTATCAATCATATCCTTGGACAGATTAACCATGCATCTAGATTGCACATTTAAAGAAATTTCTTCAAAATAGACAAAGAACTCCCTGTAGCATACAAATAAATAGAGTCGAGGTATGTGTGGAGATTTCACCTTGATGTGAAGGCACTAATCACAGACACCTAGCTTATGAGATGTTTCCAAATCATCAGAATCACTCCTACAAGAAGAAAACAAAGAAAAGTATTATTCCCCCAGTCCTTGGTCCTCTTACTCAAGATAGACTTCCTCGAGTTACTCAGAGGGAATAATAATCGAAAACCAATTTAAAAGACAACATTAAAAAAAAAAATTCAATGATTGTTTCTAGTGTTCTTGCTTTGTGTGTTTACTCAGTGGTAAAACTCTGTAGTGGTTAGGACACAAGTGACTGATTCAAATTGGATGACCTAGTACTATTGACAGAAAGATAACTTGGTTAAACTACTTAGGACATTTAAATTGATTAGTTGATTACCCTAAGACTAGGACTTTGATCGGTTTCAAGCTATGAGGGTTCCAAGAAGAACCAAGGTGTCACAAAAGTGACTGAAGGATATATACAAGCTAAAGCAAATATGCAGGACTTTAGTATAGGAAATAAGACTAAGTTGGACAAAATCCAGTAGTCATACTGATCTATGTCATTGGTTTGATTTGTGTGATCATTGATAGGAATGTTTGGTTTTAAAGAGTAAGTACCCCATATAAGACCGATTTGTCTAGTTTTGATTGTACCCTTCCTTGTATAAGACATGTTGATGTTTGATAGAGTTTGATAGATTGATTAACAAGACATGTGATAAGTTTGATTGTAGACTTTGGGAGTTTGTATGTTGTTGATTGGTTTGATGGATGGTATATGCTTTCTCGCTTTGATTTTTTCAGTTTTTAATTTTGTGAGTATTTGATTTTTAGGGTTTTCTTCAGGACATTTTATGATATTTTTAGGACATTTTATGATTTTAAAGATTTTTTCAGGACTTTTTTATGATTTTTATAATTTTTTCAGTTATGCTCCTAGTATGTAGACCTATATGGCATGATGATCCGCATAATGCATGTGGAGATAATGAACTTTTTATATGACCTATGTTAATGTGATATGCATGATGACGATTCTTTTCCTATTCGAACAAGGATGATTGTGTTTGTTTAGCACTTTGTTATACACCAATTGAGTTGGAGGTACAGAACATTTCATAGATAAGTGGTCAATCAATCCTTAAGGTCCCTCAGAACATCCAAATTAACACACTTAGTGACTAGGATTTACAAATGGAGACGCATAAAACTTCCCCATTCGTTCTTGAAACTTTGATCTTCTCTTACCCATGTCAGTGCAAGTGCATTAATTCCATCTGTTTTGTTCACTAAAATCCGTTGCATCCTATATGACCAGCTACGTCAATTATTCTAACTTCAAAAGCATCCCGAATAGAGCCTCACTGCTAGCAAGCTTTTAGAGCTCCGACGAGGTTATAGACTATATGTAATGCCCCGCCAGGAAACCCCGAAGGGATAAGCCAAAATTACAAGAATAGAGTGCAATAATTTTATTTTTTTTTAAAGTTACAACACATTAGATGCAACATGATATCAAAGATTCAGATTACATAGCGGAAGACATCAACTAACACCTAAAGAGTTTCCCAATGAGATTACTTAAATATCAAAATTCACTTAACTCACACAATTATTCCAATAAGCTAACTATCTTAATAACGAGATAGTTCATAATCAGGATAATTTCTTTCAAAAGATGGAAATATAAATCACAAGAAAGATTCATCCATTAAGATCTATTCATAATCTTCATTCAAGTTTTTCATTTAAAATTACAAACCATACATCTAACATTCTAATACACTAGGATTTCATCATAACATAAGAGATCTTTCCAAGCATATTTAAATTCTTAACAACAACTGAATATAATTCATTACTCTAAGATACATTATTCCATATTCCAACTTATTGCATTTAAAGGATGATTACACACATGCATTTACGATAAATCGCATCTTAACCAATCATGCATTCGATCAACATGGAATTCAAGATAGAACTGAATATACGCATTTAAAGTTAATTCCAATTATCCACTTAACCATTCTAACATAAGCTAATCATACATGATAAAGCTGAATAAAGGAAACATAAGAGAATACATCACATAACACCATAATGATCTCGGAGTTCACCCCTAAAGGGCTACATCTCCGGGTCTGCTCAACTGCAAGACCCCCTCTGATAAATAATAAAGTTAAGAATACAAGAGATTACACTATACAATCCAGCCATCAAGGCGATACATAGACAATATACAAACAACCACATTGGTCAATTAATACATAAACGATCCTTGAAAAGAACAGGATCCAGCTGATCATAATCAAAGCTAAAAACATAAGTCCAGAAGAGCATCCATAAAACTGAGCCATCACCACCCAAGGTCTAACATGAAACCGACACTCACAAGGGCAGAGACAAAAAGGACGACCCACAAAGGTGCTCCGAACAGGACGAAACGAGAACACACTAGCGAACGTAGGGACAAGTGTCATCACACAACCTGGTATGGATACCATGGCAAGTCTTCATAGGTCCCGACCCCATACACTAGGTCACCCTGGCAACCTAATCCGAGCTTCCGGCCCATCCAAGCCTCATGTGGACCCACACATCCTCTCGTGAAGACAAGGAAGATGGTTTGCCATTTCAGGCCTTCTCACAGCATGTCGAATCTATGATAGCTCTCGTCCCATGTGTGAGGCACATTATCTTATTTAGAGATTACATTCTAATCTATTGTTAGGTTGTCACTTATTAGACTCACTTTTGACGGGTTACCCAGCAGCCACTTTGGGCGCGGCCCCCAATCGAAAGCCACTTTCCCATACGACACTAGACTAAACTCAGACGAACTCAAAACCAAGGAATACACATGGTTAGACGAACGGAGTTCAAGAAGAGAGAAACAATCATCTGGTCAAACATGACTCAAAGATGAACACTTACTGACGGTACTCTAACTAGAGACCCGACCAACAACGGTCAACCACAAATCATCATTCGACTCACACACAAGGAGGATATGACCAACTATGACAACATCACAATACAACAGTCAACTCGGAAATCGAGGACTAAAACAGGCACCCCAAATCATGCCATACGACAGGGTCCTATTAAACAAAGCAAAACATGCCATTTGATAATTAAAGGCGAATACAGAAATTAAACTCGCAAGGCAATAATCAGAAAAGACAATATTTCCTCAAATTGATTTAATCATTACAAGTCGATCAAGATTTGTACAAGATCCAAATCAAAATACAGTTATCTATCTCATCAAGGGTTAAGTTGTTCTTGGTTTTCTAACTCTTAAGGTTCAAAGCATTGAACAGGCAATTTAAGCCATAATGAGTTTTTAAACCAATTCATATTAATAAAATTCAGACAACCATTAATCAACTAAAATAAGATATTTAATCTCCAATCAAACGTCATTAACATACTGGTCTAAAATCAATCTCTACAGATTCATAATTTCAATTCCAGTTACATAATACGGATTACGGAAATAAAAATGTAGAAAGAGAATCTAAATGGAGATAGTCATTCCCAATGCATATCGTTAAATTTTTAATGCCCAATGATAAATATTTCACTACTTTACAATTACTCAAATGATATGTTCTACGATAAAATTTAACATCATCAAGCAGTAATTACATCGTATTTCAATGATCAATATGTAGATTCATTAATCCAAGATCGATCAGAATATAATCTACAATATTAAATTGCAATATTACAGTCGTAGAACTTAATTGGAAAGAGGGCATAAGTCACGAAATGAAGCTAAATCACAATTAACCTATAAGCTCTATTATAAGATTAATCATTATCAAACTGACATTTGGGACAGTTAATGCCTCCTTAAACAAAATTAAGAACTAAAAAAAAACTCAACATTAAAATAACATACCTCAAAATGTCATTACATAACATATGCATTTTTTTTGATACAAAAAAAAAACACATTAAAAAAAACGTTTTATAAACTATGCTTAAAACGAAGCACATTAAAAAAAAAGGGCAAGGCGAGGCGGCCGTGCCCTAACCCTAGCCAAGGGAAAGGGGCGGCGGCGCTCGCGGGCCGCACCACGGTGGTGCCCGCAGGTGCCGCGGCGCCCTGCGGCCACCGTGGCCCCTGCGGCCACCGCCGTGGGCCGCAGCCGAAGCAACAACACAGGCGAGCGGAGGTAAGGGGGGGGTGCGAGCGGGGAAACGGTGGACGTGCGAGGGAGGAGGGGAGGAGGAGCGGGTGGAGCTCCGCTCCCCGCCTCCAATCCCCAAATCACAGTCCGAAACAATTAAAAACGCACCCAGCTCGGTTATCATAACAAATTTTGATTAAAACATGCACAGTTCGAACATAAAATAATATAGTTCGAACATAAAATAACATATTTTCTGTTTACACAGTTCGAACTTGGCTAAAAACGCCATACCCAAATACGTTTAATAAATTTCGATTTGCCATGATCTTGGTTTAAACAAACTGCGTTAGGATCTCTTCTTTTTTTTGATGGTTTTGCTCATCCTTAACATACACCCAAGGGTTTCAAACGCCCAAAAGCAAGGAGGAATTAACAATACCTCAACAACACTACCAGCCAAGCTGGTTAATTTACTAAATCAAACAAAAACATGGCATTCAATGGAGAATCCAAAGCCAAGATAAAACCCCCATTTTCATTTCAAACAAAAAAACTAAAATTGAGAGAGTTGGATCCTACCTTAACACGCAATCCTGGCATAGCTGAAGGAGAGCCCACCTCCCAAATCCAGCAAAACTGCCTCCTCTCCAAAAACCTCCAATTTCATTTCCAATTTTCTTTCCAACCAAAATTTTCCAAAAAAAATGTCCATTTCTTTCAAAATTTCCCCAAATTTGGGTTATATGGAAGAGTTGACCCAGAATTTCTATTTTCGGAATTTAAAATTCTTATTTACAAATAATACTCAAAAATTAATTCTTTCTAACTATCAACAAATTAACTTGCTTTATCAATTCAAAATTCGATTTCTCATCTAATCAAATTTAACCTTTCGATATAATAATCCAACATAATGCAATTAAATCTATTGCGATAAAATATAAAACTTCCTATTCAACAACATAAACAAAATGCATTAAATATTCGAAAACAGTCATTAAATCGAATTTACTTCCCAATATAAAACGAGCAATCCAATAACAACGAAAGTCGCATAACGGAAACCAGATTAATTTAGCCCATTAATCTTCAATGCACAAATGCATAAATACTCAAAATAATCACTAAGGACTAATTAATCAATTTAACCAACACACTAGGCACGCAAACCGAGAAGGCCAACCAAACAAACGACTCGCAAACCCAAACAAGAAGGGATTACCGATGATGACTGGCGATGCTCACTTGAGCACGACAAAGGTCGACTAAGGTCTTACGACCACCTAATCCAACTCTAAGGATTAAAAAGGTACACTCAAACCTGCACATCCAGGTGAAGATGAATCTCGCACTCATGCGGCGTTGTACCTGAAATTTCCTACAACCAAGGATCATACATGGATACATATATAAAATTTAATGAAAGCGTTAGCTCAATATTATTACCACGAAATAGGAACACTAACAACTTGCATATAACTAGTGAGAAACCACATCAATAGCTATGCGTAAAATCAACATCTAACTATAACATAATATTAAGATAATCTAATCAAGATTAAACCAAGGTTAGAGATTGACTAGGGTAGGGGTACTACATTCTCCCCCCCTAGGTTCCGACTTACTCCTGGAAGTCGTAAGGCTAGATGGAGAACATGTCGTACGCATCAGCCCTGAAACTCATTCAACAAAGATCAAATTGCACATAGAAATCTTTCCATAAATAAATGAAATATTATTGCAAAATCCTTTACAAACGCCATTATCAATTGGCAAGATACATCTAAAACCATACATTCCTTAAAATATTCTAGGAATTATCCACAATCATAACAGAGAAACGAGAATTTTCTTCCTTTCATAACACCAAATTAAAGCATTACAAAGAGGTAAACAACAATTACCATAATCATCAATCAAACATGACCAGAAAACATGCCATCAAGATCAATTTCCTTTACCAATCCATCTTTTTCATAAAATTTTATTGAATAGAACTAGCTCAAAATATCAATTTCTATAGCCAATTTAACTTTCATGAAATAAGAGCAACAAAATAACTCAATTGATTACACTTGCCAGGCATAAGAACACCTTTCCAAAGACTATGTCCCATAACATAGTGACAAGCTAACACAATTTACTCCATGATACAAATAATAACCATCCACAGAACTGGAATGCATAACAGAAAAGGCCACATGTGAGCATGTCTAATGCTCGGTCAAGGATAACATGCACGATCAACATCTCTATGCCTGATCCCAGAACCACAATAAGATCATAATAATCCAATATCTCACTCAAAGGCTCGATGGTGCTAGGCACACCATAGCGGTGCTACCTTCCATACAAGACCCTTGTGAATATCCCTTGTTGAACAAGGTGGTTAGCCTCCAAGAGATAGTCACCACACAAGGTAGGTAGTGGATCATAGCTGCAACACAGCCTCACATACCCCCATCCTCACGGTTCCCTACAACAACTTCCTCGCACACACTCTACCAATTCCGTATCATACGTCCTTGGAGAGGAATTTCACATCTCGACACAAGACCAGCATCCGAAAACAATAAGGATAAACCAGTTTAGCCACCAAAGTACAGAAGAATAAAGATAATAAATCATCAATTCCAACAATAAGGTAAGAAAATAATCCGGAATTTCAACACCAAATCAAAGTGCAAAAGATCACAAGATCGTGGCCAAACCTTCAAAGTCAAGGTAAAATAAATTGTTGATCCCCAAAGAAATATAAAGAATATCACAACTGCACATAACAGCACTGTGTGACTAGCATCTAGCCACCAACGAGGAAGGAAGGAACAACTGACTAGCTATTGCAGTAGCTCATCATGTGGTGCGACATAGTCACACTATCCACATGGCATGGCGGTGTGCACCTCGACATCACCCCGCATCACGTCGTCACATGGCATGGCAATACCCCAAGTGGAGAAAACACACAATGGACGTATCCCGCATGGTAGTGCACCTCGCGGAAAAAGCACGCGCAAGTCACATCCCGCATAGCGACGTATCTAGAAGGATACTCGCTGTAAGCCAGAGGTATACATGACTATGGTCCACCCACATGCCCACCAACACATACTAACTGGCAGCACATGTGAATAAACCTACCTTTCATGAAGACAAGGCAAAGGATCCTCCAAATCATACCATCACTATGCACAAGAATCACCATCCAAACTGCTCAATTAAGGAAGAGGAATAGGCTGACACACATAAACCTATAAATAGGTTCATCAAAGGGAAAGTATTGAGTACACCTTGATACAGTTTAGTAGTACAACTATATCATTCCTCGAAGTAGAAAAGCTAAAGTCGCTTCGCGCCGACATTACTCGTACGCCAATCCATACTATTCAAGGAACGGTCGCTTCGAATACTACCCCTTAACATACTGAGTTACCCACCACCCGAGGTTTGGTACTCAGCAGGGAAACAAATAAGCAACATCACATAAATAGTATGGTTTCCCATACTCATAAGCAACATATCCTCCATGGTTGATTACTTCACCAATCCATGGGCACAAATAATAAGCACTGGTTTCTCACAATACACACAAATACACCAGCACTGGTTTAGTCACATTACGGGGAGTACTTTTCAGTACGCTAACATCTATACAAGGAAGATTTCAATTATGCTTTCTATATAAATAACTGAATCAAGTTTACTCTAGATACAATTACTGAATTCATTAACAATTCACAATTATATAAGGAATTAACATCATTCCTATATCTTTCTCGAATCTCACTAAGCATTCATAATTAAATTACAAGCTAAGCAAATTCATTTCTAAAGCTTAAGACTTTCATCTATCACTATGAAGCCAAAAGCGAACATACAATTTCACATGTTTTATAAACATTCTATTTCAATCAATGCACTCTTTAATATCATTTCTAAAATTCTCATGATTAGGCAAAGAGAAGGGAAAAAGAGTTTGATACTCAAACTGTTTCCTACAAAGACACAAGATCAATCAAGATCACGCTATAATATTAAATTTCTCACTATAAGCCTATCATTTCAATTACACGGTTTTCATCTTGCTACCGTTAAGAAGGACGACAATCAGCCTAACAAAACATTTCCAATAATTACGGTTGCAGCAAGAGGTTCTAGTTTTCCAACAAAACAAGGATCAAGAGAAGCAATCTTTTCGATAATGCAAGACCTCATAAGAACACTCACTTATAATAATACAATATAGACACATGTCATAATTTGCAACCTATTAGAGAAGATCACATTACGATCAAAGATAAGCAAGAGCTATTACCCAATAACACATATTAATGCACGCACATCAAACAAGCTTTTCATTCGCACTTTCTAACCACATTAAGGTAATTACATATACCCAAAAGCGAGTTCAATGGAGCATTTGCTAAAATAAATCTTCAATCAGACTGGTGTAATGAAACACATAAAACAATCTTTCGGAAAACACATTAATATTCTCTCGAAGCTACAATAACCTGCTCTTTTTAATACTTCTTCTACAAACCAAGCAGTTTCACATAATTCAACTATTCGCATAGCAAAGCACCTTACTAAGGTAGAATTTAATCATGCTACTCCTACAAGATACACATGGAGAATTCTTTAAACGTACACCTACAGTTTTCTCCCAATAACCAATATGAACTTTGAAACCCATAGCCCCTTTAATAATCTAAAAACATAAACATCATAAGGCTCACTCAAGGGTTCAAGAAGTCACACCCTTTTCTCTTTCCAACAAGAAGCTCAAATCAAAGATAATTACACATATCCTAAATTATTTTAATTTCCAGAAAGAGAGAGAGAAATGGTGATGATCGTTTAATCTTCTACAAAATAAGCATTCAATAATAGCCATATTAGTCCTTCAAGCGAACAACACTAAGCTAGATCAAATTCTTTAAACAAACACAATTCGCACTTTCAGATTCAAAACAAGCACGGACCAACCCCAAATGGATTAGTCTAAAGAGTACAACACTCAAATGCCAACATCAAGAAGGCGAAAACAAGGTGTGAACACACATGTTACACACTAGCTAAGGTCTGCTCAATCACTCACATGCAAAAGGAGGACAAGCATACACATAAGGTCGATACACCTCACACCAATAGAGGGCACACGCGACACCAGAGATCCCAATGTTTGCAACATGGGCTCTGATACCAAATGTAATGCCCCGCCAGGAAACCCCGAAGGGATAAGCCAAAATTACAAGAATAGAGTGCAATAATTTTTTATTTTTTTTAAACTTACAACACATTAGATGCAACATGATATCAAAGATTCAGATTACATAGCGGAAGACATCAACTAACACCTAAAGAGTTTCCCAACGAGATTACTTAAATATCAAAATTCACTTAACTCACACAATTATTCCAATAAGCTAACTATCTTAATAACGAGATAGTTCATAATCAGGATAATTTCTTTCAAAAGATGGAAATATAAATCACAAGAAAGATTCATCCATTAAGATCTATTCATAATCTTCATTCAAGCTTTTCATTTAAAATTACAAACCATACATCTAACATTCTAATACACTAGGATTTCATCATAACATAAGAGATCTTTCCAAGCATATTTAAATTCTTAACAACTGAATATAATTCATTACTCTAAGATACATTATTCCATATTCCAACTTATTGCATTTAAAGGATGATTACACACATGCATTTACGATAAATCGCATCTTAACCAATCATGCATTCGATCAACATGGCATTCAAGATAGAACTGAATATACGCATTTAAAGTTAATTCCAATTATCCACTTAACCATTCTAACATAAGCTAATCATACATGATAAAGCTGAATAAAGGAAACATAAGAGAATACATCACATAACACCATAATGATCTCGGAGTTCACCCCTAAAGGGCTACATCTCCGGGTCTGCTCAACTGCAAGACCCCCTCTGATAAATAATAAAGTTAAGAATACAAGAGGTTACACTATACAATCCAGCCATCAAGGCGATACATAGACAATATACAAATGACCACATTGGTCAATTAATACATAAACGATCCTTGAAAAGAACAGGATCCAGCTGATCATAATCAAAGCTAAAAACATAAGTCCAGAAGAGCATCCATAAAACTGAGCCATCACCACCCAAGGTCTAACATGAAACCGACACTCACAAGGGCAGAGACAAAAAGGACGACCCACAAAGGTGCTCCTAACAGGACGAAACGACAACACACTAGCGAACGTAGGGACAAGTGTCATCACACAACCTGGTATGGATACCATGGCAAGTCTTCATAGGTCCCGGCCCCATACACTGGGTCACCCTGGCAACCTAATCCGAGCTTCCGGCCCATCCAAGCCTCATGTGGACCCACACATCCTCTCGTGAAGACAAGGAAGATGGTTTGCCATTTCAGGCCTTCTCACAGCATGTCGAATCTATGATAGCTCTCGTCCCATGTGTGAGGCACATTATCTTATTTAGAGATTATATTCTAATCTATTGTTAGGTTGTCACTTATTAGACTCACTTTCGACGGGTTACCCAGCAGCCACTTTGGGCGTGGCCCCCAATCGAAAGCCACTTTCCCATACGACACTAGACTAAACTCAGACGAACTCAAAACCAAGGAATACACATGGTCAGACGAATGGAGTTCAAGAAGAGAGAAACAATCATCTGGTCAAACACGACTCAAAGATGAACACTTACTGACGGTACTCTAACTAGAGACTCGACCAACAACGGTCAACCACAAATCATCATTCGACTCACACACAAGGAGGATATGACCGACTATGACAACATCACAATACAACAGTCAACTCGGAAATCGAGGACTAAAACAGGCACCCCAAATCATGCCATACGATAGGGTCCTATTAAACAAAGCCAAACACGCCATTTCATAATTAAAGGCGAATACAGAAATTAAACTCGCAAGGCAATAATCAGAAAAGACAATATTTCCTCAAATTGATTTAATCATTACAAGTCGATCAAGATTTGTACAAGATCCAAATCAAAATACAGTTATCTATCTCATCAAGGGTTAAGTTGTTCTTGGTTTTCTAACTCTTAAGGTTCAAAGCATTGAACAGGCAATTTAAGCCATAATGAGTTTTTAAACCAATTCATATTAATAAAATTCAGACAACCATTAATCAACTAAAATAAGATATTTAATCTCCAATCAAACGTCATTAACATACTGGTCTAAAATCAATCTCTACAGATTCATAATTTCAATTCCAGTTACATAATACGGATTACGGAAATAAAAATGTAGAAAGAGAATCTAAATGGAGATAGTCATTCCCAATGCATATCGTTAAATTTTTAATGCCCAATGATAAATATTTCACTACTTTACAATTACTCAAATGATATGTTCTACGATAAAATTTAACATCATCAAGCAGTAATTACATCGTATTTCAACGATCAAGATCTAGATTCATTAATCCAAGATCGATCAGAATATAATCTACAATATTAAATTGCAATATTACAGTCGTAGAACTTAATTGGAAAGAGGGCATAAGTCACGAAATGAAGCTAAATAACAATTAACCTATAAGCTCTATTATAAGATTAATCATTATCAAACTGACATTTGGGACGATTAATGCCTCCTTAAACAAAATTAAGAACTAAAAAAAAACTCAACATTAAAATAACATACCTCAAAATGTCATTACATAACATATGCATTTTTTTTGATACAAAAAAAAAACACATTAAAAAAAACATTTTATAAACTATGCTTAAAACGAAGCGCATTAAAAAAAAAGGGCAAAGCGAGGCGGCCGTGCCCTAACCCTAGCCAAGGGAAAGGGGCGGCGGCACTCGCGGGCCGCACCACGGTGGTGCCCGCAGGTGCCGCGGCGCCCTGCGGCCACCGCGGCCACTGCCGTGGGCCGCAGCCGAAGCAACAACACAAGCGAGCGGAGGTAAGGGGGGGGTGCGAGTGGGGAAACGGTGGACGTGCGGGGGAGGAGGGGAGGAGGAGCGGGTGGAGCTCCGCTCCCCGCCTCCAATCCCCAAATCACAGTCCGAAACAATTAAAAACGCGCCCAGCTCGGTTATCATAACAAATTTTGATTAAAACATGCACAGTTCGAACATAAAATAATATAGTTCGAACATAAAATAACATATTTTCTGTTTACACAGTTCGAACTTGGCTAAAAACGCCATACCCAAATATGTTTAATAAATTTCGATTTGCCATGATCTTGGTTTAAACGAACTGCGTTAGGATCTCTTCTTTTTTTTGATGGTTTTGCTCATCCTTAACATACACCCAAGGGTTTCAAACGCCCAAAAGCAAGGAGGAATTAACAATACCTCAACAACACTACCAGCCAAGCTGGTTAATTTACTAAATTAAACAAAAACATGGCATTCAATGGAGAATCCAAAGCCAAGATAAAACCCGCATTTTCATTTCAAACAAAAAAACTAAAATTGAGAGAGTTGGATCCTACCTTAACACGCAATCCTGGCATAGCTGAAGGAGAGCCCACCTCCCAGATCCAGCAAAACTGCCTCCTCTCCAAAAACCTCCAATTTCATTTCCAATTTTCTTTCCAACCAAAATTTTCCAAAAAAATGTCCATTTTTTTCAAAATTTCCCCAAATTTGGGTTATATGGAAGAGTTGACCCAGAATTTCTAATTTTGGAATTTAAAATTCTTATTTACAAATAATACTCAAAAATTAATTCTTTCTAACTATCAACAAATTAACTTGCTTTATCAATTCAAAATTCGATTTCTCATCTAATCAAATTTAACCTTTCGATATAATAATCCAACATAATGCAATTAAGTCTATTGCGATAAAATATAAAACTTCCTATTCAACAGCATAAACAAAATGCATTAAATATTCGAAAACAGTCATTAAATCGAATTTACTTCCCAATATAAAACGAGCAATCCAATAACAACGAAAGTCGCATAACGGAAACCAGATTAATTTAGCCCATTAATCTTCAATGCACAAATGCATAAATACTCAAAATAATCACTAAGGACTAATTAATCAATTTAACCAACACACCAGGCACGCAAACCGAGAAGGCCAACCAAACAGACGACTCGCAAACCCAAACAAGAAGGGATTACTGTCGATGACTGGCGATGCTCACTTGAGCACGACAAAGGTCGACTAAGGTCTTACGACCACCTAATCCAACTCTAAGGATTAAAAAGGTACACTCAAACCTGCACATCCAGGTGAAGACGAATCTCGCACTCATGCGGCGTTGTACCTGAAATTTCCTGCAACCAAGGATCATACATGGATACATATATAAAATTTAATGAAAGCGTTAGCTCAATATTATTACCACGAAATAGGAACACTAACAACTTGCATATAACTAGTGAGAAACCACATCAATAGCTATGCGTAAAATCAACATCTAACTATAACATAATATTAAGATAATCTAATCAAGATTAAACCAAGGTTAGAGATTGACTAGGGTAGGGGTACTACACTATAATTTATCAAATATTTCTCCATTGCTAGTAGGCGTTCATAGCTCTGATGGAATTACTCACATGTTCCCATAGTCAATCTTTTTGTCACACTTGTATGCATGATATTTCAATTACATAGCATTGCTCTTTTTCCTTGAGATGAATATTTGGCATAGAACTTTTTATTTTTTATTTTTTGCCTTGACTTGTAAGTAATGAAACCTACTTGGGTGTGACAATTACAGCGACGTTGAAGTAGAATTTTACATTTTTCACAAGTCATATGATCAACTAGGTGTCTATAATGAATTATAGATTTTATTAATGTGTTTGAGATATAGCAATTGATAGATTTTGGGTTAATAAGTCTCAAATAGTGAAATCAATACCTCACCATAAGTAAAGTGTTGTCACAATGTGATGTTGAAAATAAATGACCTTAGGATCTCAAAGACTTCATGTTCGAATATCTAAGAAAGGAGATGACCCTTTTTTATCTTAAATGCAAGCAAATGATAATATTGAACAATTACCTTGTGTTTATTAGTGCTTCTATATGCCAATGCAATATTTTTTGTAGATGCGATGCATTTAAAAATGAAACTATATGCGATGCACTGATTTGAATAAAATGAGATGTAATGCAAAAAGTGAAACCGAAACTAACCTAGCCCTTAGATATAATATCATTTAAGGTCCATGTTGTTCATAGTGTCAGGGATTTTTGTGTAGGTAGTTCATTAGTCTTTGTTTGAAGAGTCAGATAAAGATGTCTTTCTCAATAGGATATAAGGACTCAACTAAGTGTACATGTTCAGCATCTCCAATGTTGATTTCCTTAGTTTTTGGATTTTGCAATGAAACTAGGGTAAATGCAAAGGATTGGATAAGGGGGATGGAAGAGTGAAAAAGAGGTGTTGGATAATGGATCAGATATTGAAATTTTTGTGCATGAGTGAATGGAAATGTTTGTGGGATCGCCATTGGCACAAATCTTGAGGTGTGGTGTGATGAAGGAAAAGTGGATCTTAGATTTCAAGATTTGGATGGAGGCACATCTAGGGATTTTGGGACATAATGATCCAAAATGGATGAAGCAGGTGATGGAGTAATACATTTAAAAAGTTTGGATGAAGGAACAACAATTTTGGATGCCAATTTGAATTTTCCTTTAGACTATTGTGCTTCAAGCAGCCACTTAGAGATCCACATGGTTTTTGATTTTTTACACTTTCATACTTTATTGGAACACATTGCTTCTACAAGTGCCTTAGGAACCCATATAAATTTTAATTTTTCTCTTTTTCTCAGTGGGACTTTGTGTCCTTTTAGATGGATGGAAGGTGTGCGAAGATGTATGCCTTTGTTGATCCTGCATAAGGGATGGAGGGATACAGGTGATGAATAATGATGACAATAGATACCCCAACCGGTATTGAGAGGGGGGGTGAATCAGTACATGCAAAAACTCACTCAACAACTTATCTAGCTAAAGCAATACCAACTGGTTATCACCATTACTAAACTTAACCATGGCAATACTGGTTAAACACAGTAAGACATCAGATACCATAAATTGATAAGTCTGATCACTTCAAATATGATCAATACTTGATATCAACTTCACCCATAAACATATGCATGTGGTATACTAGAAATACCATAACCCATCAACCCTGCATGCATAATCTTTCAACCAAATACTTCATAAACATCACATGAAAAATGCATAACACATAACGCATAGATTTTTCACGGGGAAATCCAAATGGGAAAAACCACGGTGGGGATGAGTAACCACAAGCTTGTTTTTGAACTCTTTTGAAGCTTGCCCTGTTAGGAGCCTAGTCCGGTTAAAGACTTTACAATAAGGTTCTACTAGGAACTGATCCTGTTACAGATCACCTAGTTAAGGGATGGCTATATACCCTGTTAAAGGTTGAAACCTTGTTAAAGGTTACCTCGCTAGAGGATTTAAAGAGCTCAATGATCTTGTGTCACCTAGTTATAGGTTTTATAATAAGCCTGTTAAAGGTACCTGGTAAAGGGATTTTCCAATTGTTGAAATGGTTAAAAGACAACAGGTAAAACTCTAATTTGATAACAAACATCATTGACCTTATAGACAATAGATAGGTCAGTAGCATAAACCCTAAACCCTAAGCATCTTTGGTTTACAACATAGGCAGTCCAATCCTGACCGTACAAATATATTGCATAGAGTATTATAAATTCAAACAGATCACAAGACAATTTGCATCATTCATTCATTACCGCTCATGTGAATCAGTAACCCATCACACTTTCTTCTCATACCACTAAGAAGAATGATAATTCTTGAGGTAGACTTCAAACACGATCGATGTTCTCATGCAAGATCCTTCATGTGCACAAGGCTAACATGGCACCTCGATCTCATTCACATCTCTAAGCTAACTCATCATAGAGTATCATCGGTTGCCTTGCACAAGATGGGTCATCAAACCAATAACCATAGAGCTGAGACTACCAACTGGTAGTCGCACTAAGTAAAACCCTGACACCAGTTCACTACATCTCTTCATCCCTCCTCATACCGGTTCACTTGAACTTATTGACATCAATGACAACATACATTATCATCATATCAATATACCAGTTCATCATATGCCAATGATATCAAACAATCTTCCCCTTTGGCATTGATGGCAATACTCAGTGTAGCATTGCAACTAAAAACCACATAGATCAGTGTATGTACATTATGAGAAATCTTTGCCCCATACATCAGATATCTTCTCCCCCTTTGACAACAATACCAAAGTGGAGGCACAAGCTTGCAAAATCTACTATGCTACTCCCTCAAGGAGTAGCATCTTTCAACACATCAATCCTAAAGAATTTGTCAGTGTAGTACTTGACTAATGCGGAGCACACAACTTTAGTTAACTTCATGAAGGGGCATAACCCCTAGTTCACCTCTCTAATATGTAAACGTAGTCTTCGGTAAGGGCTTAGTGAATATATCTGCTAGCTTCTCCTTACTAGAATCATGTTGTAGTACAACCTCCTTATTCTAAACTTTTTCTCTCAAAAACTAATATTTATGCTCAATGTGCTTAGTTATAGCATGCAATACCGGATTCTTGGAAATATTTATTGCACTTATGTTATCACAAAATATATTCACTGGTTTAGATACAAGTACCTTGAAACCTTCCAATACATGCTTCATCCAGATTGCTTGAGTGCAGTTCATAAATGCTGCCACATATTTTGTTTCAGTTGTAGATTAGGAAATACAGCTCCACTTCTTACTTTTCCATGATACTAATCTTCCACTAAGAAAGAATGCTCCACCAGTTGTTCTCTTCTGGTTGTCCACAATACCTCCCCAATCAGCATCAGTATATACCTTGAGATTATAGTCACCATTATATGGATACCACAATCCATAATCAACTGTTCCTTTTAGATATCTAAGAATCCTTTTGACAACTACCAAGTGGGATTCTCTTGGACATTTTTGAACATGAGCTACTATGCCTACTGAATGAGCAATATCTGGTCTGCTATGCCCCACATAGTGTAGCTTACCAATCATTGACCGGTACTCTTTTTCATTCACCAGTGCTAAATCATCTTCCTTGGTTAGTTTACAACTAGTCACCATCGGTGTACCAACCGGTTCTCTTTCCTCCATGCCAAAAGTCTTTAATACCTCTTTGACATACTTGGACTGGGTAATAAAGATACCCTCTTTTATTTGCTGAATCTATAAACCAATGAAGAAATTTATCTCTCCTATCAGAGACATCTCAAACTCTTTCTTCATTTCATCTAAAAATGCATGACTCATTTTATCATCTCCTCCAAAGATTATGTCATCCATAAACACTTCACAGATCAGAATCTAATCACCTTTTGATTTCAAGTAGATGTTGCTATCTTCACTTGTTCTCTGAAATCCAATCTTCACAAGATGAGAGTGTAGTCTTTCATACCATTCCCTAGGTGCCTATTTTAGTCCATATAGGGCTTTGTGTAATCTACACACCATGTCACTATCTTCTGATAAGGCAAACCCTTCTGGTTGCTTTATATACACTTCCTCTTCTAGGATTCCATTCAGAAAAGAGGACTTCACATCCATCTGATAAACCTTAAATCCCTTAAATGCTACAAATGTAAGTAACATTCGAACACCTTCTAGTCTAGCCATAGGAGAAAAGGTTTCTCCATAGTCTTCTCCTTCCTCCTGAGCATATCCCTTACATACAAGCCTAGCCTTGTTGCTTACAATTGTGCCTTCTTCATTCAACTTATTCCTGAAGACCCATTTGGTACCTATGACATTTTTATGTTCCGGTCTGGGCACCAAATATCATGTTGCATTCTTTTCTACCTGGTCTAGCTTATCTTCCATTGCTTTAATCCAGTCTTCATCTGTAAGAGCTTCTCTGGAAGCCTTGGGATCTAATTCAGAAATCATGCAAGAGTTCTCCTTCACTTTTCTTCTAGTGAGTATCCCTGCATCTTTATCTCCTATGATTTGCTTCGAATCATGATGCAACTTCACATATCTAGGAATGATTCTAGCCTAATCTGATACCTTTTCCTCTTCTTCTTCTTCTTCACTAACTTCTTCTTCTCTCACTGCAGCTTCTACCGGTACATGAACACTGAGATCTTTATAAGTTTCTTTCTTAGCCGGCTCCCAGAAGGCTATACTCGGTTGATCTGCCACTTCTTCACTACATGTCTCCTCAGGTTCCTCAGGGGATTCATCAACCCTAACATTGATACTTTCAACAATTTTCCGAGTTCTATTGTTGTAGCACTTGAGAGCTTTTCTCTTAGTGGAATATCCCAGAAATATTCCTTCATCACATTTTGCATCAAATTTTCTCAAATGTTCACTTCTCTTGATATAACACTTACTACCAAAGACTTTAAAGTAACTCACAATGGGAGTTTTCCCGATCCAATACTCATAAGGGGTTTTATCTTTGCCTTTCTTGATGAGTACTCGGTTCATAGTATAGACTGCAGTGCTCATTGTTTCTCTCCAAAAACTGTGAGTAGCCTTTCTTTGGATCAACATTGTTCTAGCCACTTCAACTATAGTCCTATTATTTCTTTCTACTATGCCATTCTATTGAGGTGTCCTTGGGGCAGACAACTACCTCTTGATACTGTTATCTTCACAGTACTTATTGAATTCATTAGAAGTGAATTCTCCTCCTTGATCAGTTCCCAGACATTTTATCTTTTTACCACTTTATTTCTCTACTAATGCTATGAAAGCTTTGAACTTTCCAAATGCTTCAGATTTGTCTTTCAAGAATGTGACCCACATCATTCTTGAGCAGACATCAGTAAGAATCAGAAAATACCTATCTCCTTGAATACTTCTAGTTTTCATAGGACCACGCAAATTAGTATGCACAAGATCAAGTTAATTTTCTACTAAAAAAGACTTACCTTTAATAGTTGAGGAAGATATCTTCCCAAGTTGACATTCTTTGCACAAAGAATTTGCCAGTTTGTTTAGCAAAGGTAATCCTCTTACTACCTTGATCTTACCGGCTTTAACAATGTTGTCAAAGTTCACATGACAAAGTCTCCTATGCCATATCCAACTATCATCAAACTTAGCCATTAGACATCGATTTATCTTGGCATTCAACTAAAATAGGTTACCTCTGGTCTGCTTACCAGTCACAATAACTTCACCACTCTTCTCAATTATACTACAAATTCCACCTTTAAATTCCAGAATTAATCCTTTTTCATTCAGTTGAGAAACACTCAATAGGTTATGCTTAAGACCTTCTACCCAGTAGACATCATCTGCATTGCTCTTTCCATTCAGTGATATGGATCCTTCACCTTTCACTAAGCATGGTGCGTCGTTGCCAGATCTGACAACACCTCCATCATATTCCTCCAGAGACAAAAAATTTCTCCAGTCACCAGTCATGTGGTGAGAACAACCACTATCAATTATCCACTCATTAGAGTTGTCAATGCGAGAGACAAGTTCTTTCTTGTCAGACACTTCTTCCTTTACTTCTACAAACACTATGTCTTCATTTTCTTCATCCTCTGATTCTTCATCAGTGGCACCTTCATCCACAACAACTAGACAATTTCTTCTATTTCCTCCTTTATATTTTCTAAACCTCTCTGGTTTATCCTTATTGTCATTGTTAGGACAATTAACAACTATATTTCCTATCTTGTTGCAGGAAAAACATTTCAAAGGAATTTTACCTCTATATTTTCCAGTTCCCTTTGGAAGTCTTTTAGCAAGAAGAGCTTTGAACTCCATCAAAATCTCTTCATCATCCATATCTCGGCATTGTCTGGATTCATAACTAGTACTAGTTTCTTTTCCTTTTCTAGATGGTATAGTAGATTCTTTAAAGGTCGACTCAGTCTTCTAAACAATGCCATCATAGCTATCCAACTCATATGCAGTTAACTTTTCAATAATAGAATCTAAGGATACCTTGGTTTTATCAATAGACCTTAGTTCCTGGATAGAAGCAACTCTGATTGCATAGATTGGTAACAATGATCTAAGGACTTTACTAACAATAGTGGTATCATCAATAGTTCCACCAACACTTTTGATATCACCAACCACAGTCTTAATCCTAATGCCATATTGCTGAATGGTCTCACCTTCAACCATCCTCATATCCTCAAATTTACCTCTAAGGATTTCTTTCTTAGCTTTCTTTACATGCTCATCACCACCATAGATTTTTTCTAGTGCATTCCATACATCCTTAGGTGTATCCTTCTCTTGTACATCAATAAACTCAATATCTGACAGGTTGCTGACAAGAGCTTCCATGAATTTCCATTTTCCTGGATCTCTCTCTTCTGATCATCAGTCAGAGTGCCAGTGGGAGTAACATAGGCATTCTCAACATAGCTCTAGTGTTGAGCATCCATACTCTTGATGTAAATCTTCATTTTGTCCTTCCATATCTTAAAGTTATCTCTATTGAACTTAGGACCTTCCCTCTTCATCATTACAATAGGATCTTTTACCTCAAGCGGTTAAGATTATATCACTAAGGACCTGGAGGAGCTTTGATACCAATTGATAAATAATGATGAACAACAAATACCCCAACCGATACTGAGAGGGGGGGGGGGGTGAATCAATATAGGCAAAAAATCACTCAACAACTTATCTAGCTAAAGAAATACCAACTGGTTATCATCATTACTGAACATAACCATGACAATACCGGTTAAACATAGTAAGACATCAGATACCATAAACTGATAAGTCTGATCACTTCAAATATGATCAATACTTGATATCAACTTCACCCACAAACATATGCATGTGGTATACTAGAAATACCATAACCCATTAACCCTACATGCATAATCTTTCAACCAAATACTTCATAAACATCACATGAAAAATTCATAACACATAACACACATATTTTTCATGTGGAAACCCAAATGAGAAAAACCACGATGGGGATGAATACCCACAAGCTTGTTTTTGAACTCTTTTGAAGCTCACCCTATTAGGAGCCTAGTCTGGTTAAAGACTTTACAATAAGGTTCTGCTAGGAACTGATCTTGTTAGAGATCACCCAGTCAAGGGATGGCTATATACCCTATTAAAGGTTGAAACCCTATTAAAGGTTAACTCATTAGAGGATTTAAAGAACTCAATGATCTTGAGTCACCTAGTTACATATTTTACAATAAGCCTGTTAAAGCTACTCGATAAAGGGATTTTCCAACTATTGAAATGGTTAGAAGACAACAGGTAAAACTCTAATCTGATAACAACACTACATGCCAAGGAAGATCCTTTTCATTTCCTCTACTCTGCAATCACACTGTGCAGTTTTCCACTCATTGGTCTGGCAAGTATCTCATCACTCGGATACATACATAAATTTTTCCAACCACTTTACAATAACAAACATCATCGACCTTATAGACAACAGATAGGTTGGTAGCATAAACCCTAAATGCTAAGCATCTTAGGTTTACAACACAGGCGGTCCAATCCTAACCGTCCAAACATATTTCATAGAGTATTACAAATTCAAATAGATCACAAGACAATATGCTTTGTTCATTCATCACCTCTCATGGGAACCAGTAACCCATCGTGCTTTCTTCTCATACCACTAAGAAGAATGATCATTCTTAAGGTAGACTTCAAACACGGTCGATATTCTTATGCAAGATCCTTCATGCACACAAGGGTGACATGACACCTCGATCTCATTCAAATCTCTTAGCTAACTCATCACATAGTATCATCAGTTTCCTCACACAAGTTGGGTCATCAAACCGATAACCATAGAGCTGAGACTACCAACTAGTAGTCACACTAAGTGAAACCTTGACACCGGTTCACTACATCTCTTCATGTCTCTTCATACCAGTTCACTTGAACTTATTGACATTAATGACACCATACATAATCATCATATCAACATACTGGTTCATCATATGCCAATGATATCCAATAAAAGGGTCCTAAAATGGATGGAAGAGATAAGGCAAAGAAATATATTTTGATTTTGGTTTAGTAGGGATACCAACATCTTGAGGAATGTCACTAAGGTCATGACCCTTCATATTTTTTTGAAAAAGAAGAGGTTCTTCCTTGTGAAGGTCTATCCCTTTTCCTTTATAAATATTTTGACTTGTAGGATACACTTTTCTTTGGGAAGAAGACGTGAGTCCATTATGAGGTGAAGGTGGAATGTAGGGAATGATGAGATCATGAGAGGGCTTTGTAGGCATGATGGATCCTTGAGGTGAACACGGAGGATTGTGACAAGAAGATGAAGGGATAATTTGATCATGACATGGAAGAGGATCATTGGATAGAGTAGGAATGGTGTTTGACTCTTTATTTTGAATAGGATCATTTGAAAAGGTGGAAGAGGCATCATGATCTTTCTTAGGAAGTGGATTAGGAATGAGATTTGGAAGGATTATTTTCTCTTGAGATGGAAGGGTATCATCTTGTAAGAAATGAAAAGGTATAAGGGGATCATCATGGGATTCTAGGGAGATAGGATCTTTTCAACTATTGGATGTGATGGCCTTTGAGATAGCCCTTGAGGGTCATCATGAGAAGTTTCATCATTAGGTTCATTATTTAAGGGATATGGTATGGATTTTTGTTGAGAAGCCTTAGGAGATGGAGGATACATGTGGGCCATTGCTAGACACAGGTTCATGATTTTGATCATGCTCGGTAATGACATCGGTTTCTCCTTAGGTGAATTATTTGGATCTTCAATTTCAATGCCATCATCAAGGAGGTCTTTAATTTTTTGTTTTAATTTCATGCATGTTGAAATATTATGTTTGTTACACCTATGATATGCACAATAATTACTCAAAATTTCACATCCCCATGTGGTCTTGTTAGGCAATATGATAAGATTATGCTCAAGAAGCTCTTCGAAAGCTAATTCAATAGATTTCCCTAAAGATGTAAACTGTCTATCTAGGGGATACTTGGAAGAAATGTCTTTTTGTCTTGGTGAAGGTATCTTGTGATCTTGTATGAGATTTGGCTTTTGATTTTCAATTCCTTTCTATTCCATTTTATAATTGTTTTAGCGTTTCTTGAAGTCAAGTGTTCTTGATATCATGAAATTTTACCTCAAGAGGGGTCATTTAATCTCCTTGTTGGGCTTGAATGTCATATATTTCTCTCTTGAGATCTTGAATTTGTTGGGCCAAGGTAGCCATGGAGATTTATGATAGTTTTGATTTGCAAGAATGGATTAATTTATAATGAAAAAGACTTTCCTTACTTTTATTAGCTTTCTTAGAATAGGTCCTGGTTCGAACAGGCATTTACAATCAATGTGACCGAGAGCTAGGAGTGATACAAATGTCAAGATTAAATCAGAGATAGTTGTTCATTTGAGGTAATGATTAAGGAGATGAAGACCAGATCTGGTTTCAGGAACAATATATCCTATATAAGATGTGATCTAAGAAGATCAGATTGATCAAATTGATGAGGGTTTGATTGAAATAGCAATGATATAATCGACAAAGTCATGTAACACAAGATAGGTGTACACTATCAAGAATTTTTATGCTCAAGATTAAAATGAATAGATATACACTCATTGCAGACTAATTAGGCAAGTATGACAGATTTAGAAAAGTATGCAAAAAGACAGGCTTTAGGACTGATAGAATCACAGGTTCGTACGACAAAATATAATAACCTAGAGGATAGTTTAGTGACATCCAGATGACAAAGACAGTTTCTCATACAAGTTTCTATTTATACTCGCACGACAGTTTAGTCCTTCTCAGATGACAAAATAATAGTTGTGATAGAGACTCGTATGACAATTTAGTATTGCTTAGACGATAAAATGATAGTAGTAATAGAGACTCTAATGAAAGTTTATTATTGCTCAGACAATAAAATGATAGTAGTAATAGAGACTCATAAGACAATTTATATTTTCTCAGATGACAAAATGATAGTAGTAATAGAGACTCCTATGACAATTTAGTATTTATCAGATGACAATTAGTGGCAGATAGTACGACAAAACATAAGACTCATATGACATAAGACAATATAGGGATGGGTTTCTAACAAGGACATGGTTTTGACCACTGAGTTTGATGCTTTTTTTTAATTGTTTTCTAGTTTCAGAGTTTCTTTTTTTAGTTTCCAGGACAAAAAAAAAGCAAACACGCAAGATCCAAAGTGAATTTAAACACAGCACGCTAATTCTAAGGAAGTTGGCTGAGAGAGAAAACCTTTGCTTGCAGACTCAGGTACACACCCAACATCTAATCTGAATACAACTGCTAAGTGTCATGCAATGGACTCTCAACATTGTATTAGCCAACTCCAAATGCTGATGGGGGCATGAAATGGCAAGTATCTTGGGATAGTTACTATCTCTCTTGCACAAAGATTATCCCCCTTTTGGAGGTGAACCAAGTAACTACTATTTTGAATTTCGTAGTAAGGATTTCCATTCAAAAATACCCCTTGAAGTCATGCAAGAATTATTGAGGCCTATAGCCTGACAAGGTACCAAAAGAAGTTGTAGTCACGCAAGTGTGATTGAGACCACGAGGCCCTACAAAATGCCCAATATGAGAGATCTCAAAGAGAAAGTTTAAATAATCCCATCCCCCGAAACTTTAATCTTGAAAGGCCTATTTATTATAGTGAGTTGGAATGCTTGGGTTTAGCTGTACTCACTTGGTTCTTTCTCATAGGGTGATTACTTTTTCCCACTGTGATAGGCCCGCTAAAGGGAACTCAAATCTCAAAACTCGAAAAGCTTCAAGGGTCTAGATTTCTAATTGTCTATACAGACAAGAGCACACTCTCCTACCTTTTAGACTTTTCTCAATCACGAAAGACAACTTTGTTCATTTACCAAATTGCAATTTAAGTGCCTAGAAATGAATTAAAGATTACACAATTTTTATTTGAATCTCCTCAGGCAACCTGGAAAAACAACGAATCAATAGTCATATTGTTTTTTAGTAATGGATTATTTGATAGGCGTAAGTTTGATTGATAGATTCTTTGAGAAGAGATCTGCAAAAAAATATTTAGGTTGTGAAAATATTTGAGATAGACAGAAGACAGATTAGGGTTAGCATTAGTAAATGAAATTTAATTCAAGAAAAACCCTAAAAAGCATAATGTTTTTGAAACAAGAAAATAAAAAATTCATATGACAATTCTCACAAAACTAGACGAGCATTCCTAGCGAACCAGACGAGTAAATACTAAATAAAGTGACAGAAGTAGAATATCGTATGAGGATTCCCACATAACTGTACGAGAAAACTCAAAACTTGTACTATGTGATGCAAAAACTCATACGACAATTTGCAGAGAATGTATGGATGAAATGTAGAAAATAAAAGGAAATGATTGTAAGGCCAAAAAATTGAAGTCTCAAGCCCCACAGTGGGCACCAAAAATGTGTGTGTGAAAATTTGACATGTATTTGTATATGAATACACAACACTTCAATTAATTCATTGCATGCATGGTTAGTAAATCAATAATCAATTAAAAATAAAACCCTTACAAAGCAACCTATTGCCTTCTAGTAGATGTGAGTTTTAGTCTTTCTCTCAGATTTCTTTATGCAACACTAGTGACTAGACAACACCTAAATGAAGGATTTAATCTATATGAGCACAAGATTGAGCTAAATGAATGCAAGATTAAGCTAGATATGCAAGATAAATCTAGATGAATGAATATTTAGCTAAATGAATTAAACTAATCATGATTAATATGCAATAAACTAAGATGTAATATTCTCAATGCACAAAATCTCAATGAACCTAGAGCAAAAATTACATAATAACAATAAATCTCCAGGGTAATCTGAATGAGAGATGAGAGCCTAAATTTATAGAAAATCCAGAGATAGACCAATGGTCAAGATTGATTAATGATGAACGACAAAGATTCTGCAAGAGGAAGCACAATCTAGGTGAATTGATGTGATTGGTTGCTTCTCTCATCTTTAAAGGAAATTGAACTAAATTTAAGATAAAATTAGAAATAAATGATTTATTCCATATTTTTATTCAATTCTGATATGTGATTGATTTAATTTCTTTTTTTAGATTTTTCAATTTAATTTCTTTTTCCAAAACTAATTTTTTTGCAAATTAATTCCTTTTTAATGATTTAATGGCAAATTGATTTATTAATTAAATATGCTAGGATATTTAATTAAATAAATAGGATAATTGATTAAAATGATTTACTTGGAATGATTAATTAATTAAATAAATTTTTAATTAATATAGAATGATTTACTTGCCATATGACATTAATGGTTGAGAATTAATTAATTAGGTGCTCATAATTGATTTAATTACCTCTGGTTAGGACCTTGTTGATGTAGCTGAGATTAGGAACCCATGGTTTAGGTGACCATTTTTAGGGTATTAAATATATACATACATACACACATACATACACACATACATATATATGCAGACATATATAAACATATATATATATATATATATATATATATAGAGAGAGAGAGAGAGAGAGAGAGAGATGTATATATAGATGTATACATATATGTATATATATAGATGTATATATATATATATGTATATATATGTATATTGTATATACATATATGTATATGTATATACAGTATACATATATGTATATGTATATGTATATATACATATATGTATATGTATATGTATATATACATATACATATACATATATGTATATGTATATGTATATATACATATACATATACATATATGTATATATACATATACATATACATATATGTATACTGTATATACATATACATATATACATATACATATACATATATGTATATATATGTATATGTATATGTATATATATGTATATGTATATGTATATACATATACATATACATACATATACATATACATATACATATACATATATATACATATATGTATATACATATATATCTATATACATATATATATATATATATATGTTTATACATATATATATACATACATACATATATATATATGTATACATACATATATATATATATATATACATATATATATATACATATATGTATATATATACATACATATACATATACATATATGTATATATATATATGTGTGTGTGTGTGTGTGTGTGTGTGTGTGTGTGTGTGTGTGTGTGTGTGTGTATGTATGTATATATATATAGATATATATGTATATGTATATGTATATGTATATGTACACACACACACACACACACACACACACACACACACACACACACATATATATACTGAATTCGGTAATATAATGGATTTTGTTTATATGCCATTCACCTATTCTCCAATTTCCAACATAGAGGTGAGAACTTTTGAAAACATAATAAACATTAGATTATCTTTTGAATACCTGGAGCAAACATGAGAAACAAAAAACATAAGATTACATATAAAATATATACGTATGAACCTTATTATTGAAAATAGATTGTTGTTATTAATTTCCAATGAAAAAACAAAAACATAGAAGATGAATGATAAAACTAAGATATTTTGCATGATAAACAAATATTTAGAACACATTAGAAAATATAGATTCATAAGAACTTGTGCTCATATCTTTCATTTGTGTATTCTTTTATATGGAAATATTTGCATACATGTGTTACACCTTCTTTTCTTCATTTTACTGTTTTCTGAATGCTGAAAAATGAAAAGATTAATTTATTAAGAAAGGATTTACATTTGTTGTTTGTGTAGAGCATGTCATATAAATTTAAGATAATGTACAAGAGGAATAGGCATGCTAGATGAATGAGTATTCTAGTCATGTGTTTTATGCGAAAGTATACATTCTAGGACGATTGTCGAATATGGGGTTTAGAGAGTATAGTTTGCTTTTTCCAAACTATCTTATTGCTATGCATGAAATTATACTCAGCCAAGTAACTTATTGATCATTGAAATAGATGGATGTTGTAGATAGGAATCTGGAAATCATCAAAGCAAGTAGCAAATTACACTAGCTCAATCATCAAAACTAAATTGCAATGATAACAATCCTAAAACATTCAATAGAGACACGAAAACAAGACATTCAAATCAAATGCAAACCATCACAAATGCGAATATCTCCTCCATAATTCTCCATTGTCCTTCTTTCTCCTTCAAATTGCTTTGTTTCTGGATCTCACCTACAAATGCCAAGGCATAGTATGAAAGCAAGATTGTTAAGATGGAATGGCAACGTAAGGATACTAGAAGCGTGATTGATTGATCGGATCCGAAAATGTGATTAATTGATTGATCAGCTCCCTTGATTGAAGAAATTCATCCAATTTATAGACAAATTGGAGAGATGACAAGATTAGCATGAAGAGATTTGAAAGGAAATTTCAAATCAAGAATGACAAATATGACAAATTATGACAAAATTGACACTTTCTATGCAAGATTGATTGATTGACAAATTATGACAAATTGACAAGGTTGCTATGCAAAATTGATTGATTAACAAATTATGACAAATTATGACAAGATTGACATGTCATTCCCATGAAATTAGGGGAAATATTAGAAAAATAGGAGAAAATAGAAAATTAGATGAATTGGAAATTAGGAAATTAGAAATTGATGAAAATTAGGTAAATTAATTAATAATTTTTCATTCATTAATTAATTCACAAAAGGAGAGAGGAATTAATTAGCCAATTAAATAAATATTTAATTGTGACAAGAAGACTTAGGATAAATAAATAAATTATTTAACCTAAAGGGAAAATGACAAACAAGATTAAATGAATAAATCATAAAACCTTAGAAGATGAATTAGAAATGTAAGGACGACAATTAGGTCTTGACAAAAGATAATTAATGTAAGGTCGATTTGATCATGGTTTTGATTGACAAAGGACCAATGCTGACAAATGATTGAGATTGATAAAGAGATCAAATTGATAGGTGGCAATTGATGAAGAACAATGACTAATTGATCCAAATTGACACGAATGAAAAGGACAACGATCGAGGACAAATTGATTGCAAAATTGACGAGATTGACAAGAGGACAAGGATCGATGACAAATCGATCGCAAAATAACAAGATTGAAAAGGACAACAATTGATGACAAATCGATCGTAAAATGACAAGATTGAAAAGGACAACGATCGATGACAAATCGATTGCAAAATGACAAGATTGAAAAGGACAAAACCCTAATTCTATTATTGATTAGGATTGATGATGTCCAAAATGAAATTGAATTGACGATGTCAAAATATACTAAATGAGCACGCACACTGATGTGACAGGATAAGATCGACCAAAATCATGACTGAAGATTATTATCGACAAGACCAAATTCGAAAGCAAGACAAATGAAGAATGCAGAAGAAGGACTCGATGCTCGCAAATGATAAAGACCAAGTGCGCAACATAGAAGAAATGTTAATGCGATGCAAAAAACCCTAAAATAAGGCAATGCGCAAATGTTAAAGTATGTCTCCGCAAGCATTGACCATTTTTAGATGTCTACATTTTACCCCTCTTTGAGACAATGCAATTTTAAGCGTTGTTTCAAAGAACACTAGTGAAAATGCCCCAGACAATAACAATGACATATGCATGCCCCCTCGAGGAATTTGCCGAAAAAATCCAGAAAAGAGGCCAAGTGATCAATAAGAATGACAGAAAATGATAGGTTCGAACGGAGCAAATGGACTACCAAGACTGACGGAAGAAATGTTAGTAAGTAGAAATTAGACAGAGGACACTTAGAGATGAAGGAAAACTTGCTTTCTCCAATGCACAGAAGTAGGTGAGAACCTTTATTTAATGTAGCAAAGCGGATGCAGAGCATCATGGCATTGAAGGCCAGAGCTGGAACACAACCCTTTTTGCAAAAGACAGACACATCGCACACAAGGAATGAGTGAAGCATCCTAGGGTGCATACATCAAGAGTCGAGGTATGTGCGGCGTTCACAAAGTGAACGTACTTATCACAGACACCCAATGATATAGTTGCCCCAGTTTGTGACAAACATTCCACAAACAACAAACACAACAAAAAAGGAAAGGGACCATGGACCATCCCGGTCACTCTAAATCACGCAGTGACATCATCAAGCAACATAGGAACATGATCAAAGCCAAAGATAAATCAATAAAAAGATAAGACTCACAAATTTGACCAAGTCAAACAAACATTCTGATCATCATTGTCAAAAGTGGAAAATAAGAATGATCATGTTGTCTGGTTTCAGGGAATGCGGTACCCCGTTTAAGACAAGACACAGTCTGGTTTCAAGTATACCACACCCTGTATAAGACCCATGATAATAATGACAAGGAGAAATGATATTGATGTTGATGGATTGACATGACAATTGTGATTAGTTTGAAATGTCTGGTTTGATTGAAAAGTTCATCTGTTAACGCATGATTTTAGTAAAGCGCAGTGTTGTAACATGTTATCTATTTGTTGTCTACACAAATGTTTGATTGATTGTCGTTGGATGTATGCTCAGCGATTTGTCTATGCATAAAGGGGACCATTTATTGACCAAATCCAAAATGCCAAAGAAATTGTTTTTTGGATTTTGATGTTTTGAAAAAAAAAATTGTTCGTTTTTCAGGACTTTATTTGACTTTTTAGGGATTTTTTTCAGGACATTTTTTTTATTTTTTTGGATTTTTTTAGGACATTTTTTGAATGTTTTTGGATTATTTCAAGACATTTTTCAATTTTTATGATTTTTTCAGGACATTTTACATTTTTTTATGATTTTGCCCCCAGTGTCTAGCAAGGCAAGGAATATGACAGGTGAATAAATAGGCTTGCTGAAATGATGGTGGATAGAGGGAAGACAAAGGCCTTTTATCATGGAGATAATACGGATGCAATTTTCAAGGGCTATTGCATGATGGGACAAGAGACTGGATATGACAATGTAAAGAAGGAACATGGAATGAGGGACATGTCAAGAAGTTTTTGAAACTATGTTTAAATTTTGCGTCCTTATGTCAGATCAAGATCAAGGAACAAAAAAAAAGAGTGTATGGATAGTGATAAGATATAGATAAGATAAGCAAGACCAAGAATGGATAAGGGACATGGACTGAAGGTTGGGATTGGCTAAGGGATAGTGGCAGAAAGTTGCAATAAGACAGGGAATATGGATGAAAGGTTATAATAAGCAAATGGATAAAGACCAAAAGATATGATGGACTAAAAGCTGCAAACAAGATGCATGATGCTCATGAAGAACCTCAGCCTTATCAAGATTAAAGGTGGAAAGAGGAAATGGACCTGAGGGACAATAGGATATGAAGGGTAATGACAGGGGTTCGATAGGATAATGGAACAATGAAGGACAAAAGGATATGAAGGATGAAACCTGCCCCCAAGTGTGGTGTGCAAGAAGTTCATAGATTACACATGATGCTTGTTTGCCAGGTTTTCACTAGTGGACGAATTATTTTTGCTTTACTTTTTTCTTTTGTCTTTTTTTTTATTTTCACTTTTTTTTTTTTTTTTGACTTTTTCAATAGAAGATCCACATGATAGGGGATGGAAGAAGGACTCAAGTGTCCTTTTTTTTTTTTTTGGATAGTAGTCTTGAAAGAAAATGGACCATGACCTTTAAAAGTATGCTCAAAGACGTTGGTCGGATAAGGACATGGAAAATAAGATGAAACTAAGGCAAGGATTTATGTAAATGATTGGATCAAAGGGATCGAAGGATGGAAAATATGCATTGGATAATAGATAGGATATTGGAAGAATTGGGCTTCACGGGATGGAAATGAAGGCAAGATCAACATTGGCACACACCTTGATGGGTGGTGGATTGATGGAGGAAAAATGGATCTGAGATTGTGAGATTTGGATGGAGGAATAGCTTGATATTTTGGGACATAAGGGCCCAAAATGGATGAAGAAAGTGGTGGAGGAACGAATTTGAGAGGTTTGGATGGAGGAATAGAAATTTTGGATGCCAAGTTGAATGTTTCTTTAGGCTTTTGTGCTTCAAGGAGCCACTTAGGGATCCACATGGTTTTTGATTTTTCATGTTTGTGGTTCATTGGAGTGCATTGCCAACACAAGGGATTTAGGAACCCATATAGATTTTAACTTTTGTTTTTTAGCAATGGGCCTTTGTGACCTTTTGGATTTTTCCTTTTCTTTTTGGATCATATTTTTCTTTTCTTTGACATGTTGATTAAATTGGACATGTTGATCCTTGAATACATGTGGATTTCTAGATTTGTGACTTTTATGCTTGGCATCCAAATTGCTTGGAGGAGGAAAGGAATGCATGGATGGATATGAATGAAGTGGAGTTCTTTTGGATGGATGAAATTTACTCAAGGATGTGTGCCTTTTCTGACCTTGCATAGAGGACGAAGGGATATAAGGACCTAAGATGGATGGAAGGGATGATGGGGAAGGTGTATGTTTTGATTTTGATGGAGGGATACCAATGTCTTGAGAGTGAGTTGTGTAGACATGAGCCTTAAGATCTTCTTTGACATGGAGGGGTTCTTTCTCATGAAGGTCTACTCCTTTGCCTTTATGAATATCTTGACTTGTAGGATACTCTTTTCTTTGGGAAGAAGACATGAGTCTATTATGAGGTGGATATGATATGAGAGAAATAATGAGATCTTGAAGTGGATCGGATTGCACCAAAGTGGAAGAACCCATTATACATGTCGAGGGTTCATGAACATCTTGCACTGACACATTAGAATCATGAGGGGGATTAGGATCATGAGGGAGACTAGGATTGTGTACTGGACATGGTTCAATGACAGGCTCTTCAAGAGATGGAATGGGAGAAATAATGGGATCATCAAAAGAAATGTGATCTTGGAGTGTATATGGAGCATTAAGACAAAGAGATGGAGGAAGAAAAGGATCTTGTGGAGGATCTGAATGAATAATTTGATCTTGACAAGGAAGAAGATCATTGGAATCCTCTTTAAATTTGCTTTGCTCTTGACTTTTAATGGGATCATTGGAAAGGATGAAAGGGATATCTGGAATGTCAATGGGATTTGAAAGGACATTTTTTTCATGAAATGGAAGGGGATCGTTTCAGATTGGATGGACTGAGATATCTTTATCTTTCTCGGGGAATGGAGTGTCAATAGGGCTTTGGATAGGATGGACAAGAATAGGGGAATCATCGTGAGTATCTGGGAACATGGGGTCCTGGTCAACAATTTGATGGGATGATAAGGTTTCAAGATCTTGATCTTCATCTATTTCAAGACACATTTCTTCATGCTCTAAATTATCCTCTTGACATGAGGTAGGACTTTGGATATGCATGGAGGATTCTGACAAGAAATCAATGTTTTGACATGAAGGAAATGCACTTTGAACATTTGTGATGGATTTTGGCAAGGAATCAATGCTTGAACATGAGGAAGAAGGACTTCGAATGGGGTCCTCTAAAATAGGTAATGGCAATAAAGTGCATGGTGGCATTGGGTCTTGTATTTCTGAAACATGACAAGGATGTGCATCATGAATTGGATTATCTTGGCAATCAATTATGGATAGCTCTTGGATAATTTCATCCTTAGGTGTATTGTTTGATGAGGACAATAAGGAAGGTTCTTGGGAAACTTCTAAAGGTGTAGGGATAGATGCCACTGGAGAGTCAATTTGTTTGTGGGGGGATGAGGCATTGCTAGACATAAGTGTATTATCTTGATCTTCCTCAAAGAACTCACTTGGTAATTCTCTTAAGAGCCTTGCAATAAAGCCACCTTTCTTTCCAGGTTTTGACATGGTTGTATCTGGAATTTGAACTTGTTTGGCAAGAATTTGGTCTTGGTTTGATTTCAAACTAGATGTTGATCAAATTGGTTTGACATGTTCAAAATTTGGCTTGGTGTGTGTTGCAACCTTTGTATTTGAATGTTTGGTTGTAGTTGTTGACATTGATATTTTGATTGAACTAGTTGATATTCCACCATTGGTTGAACTATTTGTGGACATTGTATAGTTGGTTGGACATATTGTTGAAATTGGACCATTGGTTGTGTTGGTTGAATATGTTGGACCATTGGTTGTGTCTATTGGAAATGTTCGAACTGTTGAACCATTGGTTGTGATGGTTGAAAATGTGATTGATAGTAAACACCTTCTTGTTCTTGTTGTGGAGGAACATAATGTTGTTGTCTCTTTTCTTGAAATTGTTTCATCATCTCTATTTGTGAGAGGAGAGTTGGTATGTCTGATCATTCAATAAGAGATCTTACATCAATTGGCTCAATATTTGGATTTCGACCTGAAATTTTTTGAAACATTTTGGACATTTGTGATCTATTCTTCTCAATGTTTTTCACTTTTTGTTCAAAAATCTCCTTTTCTTGAGCTAGTTTCTCCTCTAGGTTTTGTATTTGGACATTTACATCATCATGATAAGTTTGATCCAAGTTTTGAGACATGTAGAGATTGGAGTGACATGATTGATTTCTCAATTGTGATGACATGGCTTTGTAAGAAGGTTGAGACCTCATTTCAACAAACATGTCACTATGCAATGCAACTAATGGGACTGACAAATGCAACCTAAAGGATGACAATGCAACTTAATGTTTTTGTTGTTTTGAAATTTTTGGAGATAAACTTTTGAAATGCAAAGCTAAAGACTCAACCTTGGGAAGTTGAAATGAAGCGAAGACTTTAAAGGACAAAGGACCAAATGACAATAGGACAAATTGACAATGTCTCACCTATATGCTTGGATACTAAGCTAGGTTTGACAAAAATGATATTAATGAAAGGACAAATTTTAGACAAGGTCAAGACTCCCTAACAACAACTTAGGGTATCATCCAAAGTTTTGATTTTTCAAGTTTGACAAACCAAATTTTTGAGACTAAATGCAAGAAGGCAATGATTATGCCAATGACTTAGGATATGACATGAAAATGATCTAAGGATACGATATGACAAGATGAAGCCAAGACAAGATGACAATACAATGATAAGGATATGCGAAGAACAATGACTTGGAATATGCAAAATACAACCTAGGCAAGACCTAATTTTAGCATGACAAGGATAATGCATGAATGTCACCTAAATGGAAATCTAGCTTGGATATGATAATGAAATGCAAACTTAGGGAAGTGATTTTGAACCTAAGTGCAAAATTAGAATGCTTGCAATGAAAAGGGCTAAAATGAATGGAGATGACAATATGCCCTATGACCTAAATGGGACTATGCAAAACCTAGCCTAAAGTGACATGAATTTTGAAACAAAGACATTTAATGTGTTGATGACCATGTTCAAATGTTGGATGAATACTTGGACAAACTTGGACCTTTGTTTGGATTGTGTTTTGAGTTGAATGTTGTTGATTTTGAAAATCCAAGTTGATTATGAGCACTTTTGAAAGTTTGTTTTTAATTTAACCTTTGACAATCACGGAAGACAAAATGTTTGTTTGACTTTGACTCAAAACAATCAAGCACATTTACAACAAATCCTATGGCTAACAAGGGCAATATCTGTTGAATCCTCTACTCAAAATACAACACTTAGTCGGATAGCTAGACGCTTGGTAGCACTAGCTCCCCCTTATAGTGCACTCACTTCTCAGGCATACCAAGCTTCGATTTCAAGGGGCATCACTTCCCAAGAACTTTCTATCTCTAACTAAGGAGTACATGAGAGGTGTCTTCAGCATGCGCGTATCACAACACCTGAGCCAATAGATAGAAGGTTTTTGGCATTTAAACAAGAGCTTATAGTAAGGGCATCCGTTCGGTTGGGTATTGATCTGGCAAATAAATCGTTGCAATACCATTCCAGCACCCGTTGTCTACAACTTTCATTGCATCCATAGTTATTTAGAGTGGTTCGGAAGAGCTTGGTTTTAGCCCGTCACCACTTAGGATCGTTCCCTCTCACCAATGCCTGTGCAAAGTGCCAGGCAAATCAGGAGGCAGGCCCAATTCTAAGGGTTAAAACATGCAATCAAACTAAAAGCAATCAAAGCATGCATGGTGTTCATTAACCTTTAGGAAACTAAATGTGCAACTACTTTAAAAAATCACATGCAAGATGTTTTAATAGAAGTCTTTGACCGCGTCCTGCATAAGATTTGTTAGTAGTTTCATTCTTAGTCTTCGTCACACATAATGCCAAGGTGTTGCACAGAGAATTAGTACCAAAGAAAACCAAAATATAAGAACATAATGCAAAAAAAAGTAATTCGCAAGTAAAAACACTGATTTTCACCTCTGTTTCTGGCCTTACACAGGCGCAGAATGCCTCAACACAGGTGCATAATACCTTGACACAGGCGCAAAATGCCTTGACACAGGCGTAGATCCCTTTGACACAGGCGTAGAATGGTTTGACATAGGTCCAGATCCCTCCTACACAGGCGCAGAAATTCCCAGAAAGCCCCGAGTTGCCCTGTTTCTTGGGTTTTCACCTGCAAATCAGCTCAAAAGCACTCAAAAACATAGTTAAGGGGTTAGGTTCACATTGGGTTCACCAATTAATGTAGATAGGAATCTGGAAATCATCAAAGCAAGTAGCAAATTACACTAGCTCAATCACGAAAACTAAATTGCAATGATAACAATCCTAAAACATTCAATAGAGACACGAAAACAAGACATTCAAATCAAATGCAAACCATCACAAATGCGAATATCTCCTCCATAATTCTCCATTGTCCTTCTTTCTCCTTCAAATTGCTTTGTTTGTGGATCTCACCTACAAATGCCAAGGCATAGTATGAAAGCAAGATTGTTAAGATGGAATGGCAATGTAAGGATACTAGAAGCGTGATTGATTGATCGGATCCGAAAATGTGATTAATTGATTGATCAGCTACCTTGATTGAAGAAATTCATCCAATTTATAGACAAATTGGAGAGATGACAAGATTAGCATGAAGAGATTTGAAAGGAAATTTCAAATCAAGAATGACAAATATGACAAATTATGACAAAATTGACACTTTCTATGCAAGATTGATTGATTGACAAATTATGACAAATTGACAAGGTTGCTATGCAAAATTGATTGATTAACAAATTATGACAAATTATGACAAGATTGACATGTCATTCCCATGAAATTAGGGGAAATATTAGAAAAATAGGAGAAAATAGAAAATTAGATGAATTGGAAATTAGGAAATTAGAAATTGATGAAAATTAGGTAAATTAATTAATAATTTTTCATTCATTAATTAATTCACAAAAAGAGAGAGGAATTAATTAGCCAATTAAATAAATATTTAATTGTGACAAGAAGACTTAGGATAAATAAATAAATTATTTAACCTAAAGGGAAAATGACAAACAAGATTAAATGAATAAATCATAAAACCTTAGAAGATGAATTAGAAATGCAAGGACGACAATTAGGTCTTGACAAAAGATAATTAATGTAAGGTCGATTTGATCATGGTTTTGATTGACAAAGAACCAATGCTGACAAATGATGGAGATTGATAAAGAGATCAAATTGATAGGCGCCAATTGACGAGGAACAATGACTAATTGATCCAAATTGACACGATTGAAAAGGACAATGATCGATGACAAATCGATCGCAAAATTGACGAGATTGACAAGAGGACAAGGATCGATGACAAATCGATCACAAAATGACAAGATTGAAAAGGACAACGATCGACGACAAATCGATCACAAAATGACAAGATTGAAAAGGACAACGATTGATGACAAATCGATCACAAAATGACAAGATTGAAAAGGACAAAACCCTAATTCTATTATCGATTAGGATTGACGATGTCCAAAATGAAATCGAATTGACGATGTCAAAATATGCTAAATGAGCACACACATTGATGTGACAGGATAAGATCGACCAAAATCATGACTGAATATTATTATCGACAAGACCAAATTCGAAAGTGAGACAAATGAAGAATGCAGAAGGACTCGATGCTCTCAAATGATAAAGACCAAGTGCGCAACATAGAAGAAATGTTAATGCGATGCAAAAAACCCTAAAATAAGGCAATGCGCAAATGTTAAAGTATGACTCCACAAGCGTTGACCATTTTTAGATGTCTACAGATGTATTTATGACTCTCTACGATATCCTTATAATGATCTTGCTTGTTTCTTAAGTGAATTAGAATAAATGAAAATGCATGTATCATACTAGGCATGCACCAAGATTCCATCTTGCATATTGAATTATTCTAGTTGCGCAATTTGTGTAGGGTTGGGTATTCTTGATTGACTAAGAATTATGAGGAACCGTATGCTTCAAGGTTGGGTGGAAAAAGAACTTGAATCTTGTTCTCACCTTCCTTTGAAAGTTTGAATGGAATATACCTAAAGGATTGGAGATCAAAGGACATATCTCACCCCCTTAATGTGTTATTTATCTTATATATGTAAACCTAAGCTTAAGGCAATTGAATGCCAAAGTTATGTAATGAAATTATGAATGATGAAAGGTATGATTGAAATACTATGAAAAGAGTACCCTATATTGTAATACTATATTATATCTCTTTATTGTGTATAGACTTGTGAATTTCTATTATTGCACTCGCATATATAATGACATTATGTGATTAGTGAATGATGAGAGAGAGAAACAAATGAATTTATTAAATGAATTATAGATTTGTTTGAAGAGTAAAGATTATTCGTTCTTTTAATGAAGTTATATCATTTACGTATTTACATTTTTGTATCAAAGGTCTAGGTTTATAAGACTAGAACCTATGAGATCACTTAAAAATTTGAAAGAATCTAATGATGAGCATTCTTGTGCCAGAATGGTGCATCTCAAAAAGATCACAAGAGACTCAGTGGCCGGGAATTAGCACTAGCTAAATTTTAAGAAAGAAAGAGAAGCAATTGTCAAAACAATTGAAGGAACCAACAAAGACAAAGCAATCTGGTTAGGCGACATTGAAACCTTAAGTCATGCTATGTCGTGAGTTCATGGGGAGAAAAGGATGATGAAGGAAGCTGATAACTTCACAATTCCAAACTCTCCTACAAAATCCAACTCTTTTTCACTTTCTAGAGAAAGGTATACTAAGGGAAGTATAGAAATTATTTGTCAAGATCCACGCGAACCCACTCTATCGAAAATAATTTCAATTTCCACTAGTGATGAATTTGAAGGATATGTACCCCATAGCTATGTGTCAAAAGAGGAATCCATGGGTTATCTACCCTATGACTATGATTGTGGTAGTGAACAAAAATCAGAGGAGTATGTTCCTCTTGATCATGTAACTGAAAGTAAATATGAGGAGTATTGACCTCTTGATTACCTTAATAGTCACTCTATGTAACCGAATGGATATTTGAAATCCTTACTATTATAAATAAAATTTTAAATCGTAAAATCTAGTGCATAAAGTTTCTTAGGGATTTTATGTTTATGAATTATGTCTTATTATATTTAGAATATCTTTTAACTTTATAAAGAACTAATTCAACTAGAAACTTCAAGTGAAAACAATCGGCAAAAGGGTTAGACCTAGAACCAACTAAGAAGGCAGAATCATGTCTATTTTGCAGTGATTCAAAACATCCTAATTTTCAAACCCAAGTTAATCTATATGTAAAACCACTGGGATCATATGATGTGATTTTAGGTATTGATTGGCTAACTTATAATAAAGCTATAGTAAACTATGAGGACAAAGTTGTCAATTGTGTTTATGATTATGGAATTCCAATTGAGATTCATGGGTTTCAAAAGCCTCTTGAACTGAGAAAAATCTCATCTATGCAACTCAAGAAAGCTCAAAGGAAGGGATGTTTCATTTTTTTTATCATTGTAAGTGACTTGGAGAGTGCTAAGAAAATCCCTAAGGATTATCCAGTTCTCAAAGAGTTCTTGGATGTATTTTCAAAAGATCTTTCAGAGTTACCACCAAAGAGAGAATTTGATTTCTCTATCGAACTCTTACTTGGAACCGAGCCACAATCCAAGGCTCCTTACATAATGACTACCATGGAACTATATGAGCTCAAGGCTCAATTGAAGGAGTTGCTTAAGAGAGGTTTCATAAGACCAAGTGTATCTCCGTGGGGTGCTCCAGTAATATTTGTAAAGAAGAAGGATGGTACATTGAGGTTATGTATTTATTATAGAATGTTGAACAAGGTAACCATTAAGAACAAGTATCCTTTCCCTAGGATAGATGAGATATTTGATCAAATGAAGGGTGCTACTGTATTCTCTAAGATCAACCTTAGATCAAGATATCACCAGTTGAGGATTAAGGAAGAGAATATCCCAAAGACAACATTTTAAACTTTGTATGGGCATTACGAGTTCACAGTAGTAGCTTTTGGCCTGACAAATGCTCCAACAATGTTCATGAACCTTATGAATAGTATCTTTCGAGAATATTTGGATGATTTTGTGCTTATATCCATTGATGATATATTGATATATTCCAAGAATGAAGAGGAACATAAGAAGCACTTGAGAATTGTCTTACAATGGCTAAGAGATCAAAAGCTTTTTGGCAAGTTTTTGAATTGTACCTTGTTTCAAGAAAAGGTACACTATTTAGGCCATGTTATATATGTAGAAGGAATTTTTGTTGATCCTGCAAAGATAGAGACAACCGTAGACTGGCCAACACCTCAAAATGTTTCAGAGGTTCGAATTTGTATGGGCCTTGAAGGGATACTATAGGAAGTATGTGGAAGCATTTTCTAAGATAGAAACACCTATTACTTCTCTTCAGAAGAAGGAAACTAAATTTGAATGAATTGAGAAGTGAGAAGAGGAATTTAAGATTTTGAAGCAAAAGTTGACATTAGTACCAGTCTAGACTATACTAGATCCTAATGGGCACTTCACAGTGATTACAGATGCTTTAGGTGAAGGTGTAGGAGGAGTGTTGATGCAAGAAGAAAAAGTGGTTCCTTTCGAGTCTAGAAAACTAAAGCAATATGAATTGAACTATGCACCACATAACTTGGAGCTTTTGGCTATTGTTCATGCATTATAGATGTGGAGGCATTACCTCCTAGGGAAAGCTTTTGAGCTAAAGACAAATCATTTAGGACTGAAGTACATCTTTACACAACCTAACCTCAATGCAAGACAAAGAAGGTGTCTTGAATTTCTAAGTGAGTACGATTTTGGTATAGAATTTATTAAGGGAAATGAAAATAGAGTAGTAGATGCTCTTAGCCAAAGAAGACATTTATCTGCTATATTTACAACAAGGATAGATTTGAAACAAGTGTTACAAAATCTTTTAGGAGATGAACATTATGAAAGGGTTAAACAATCCTTAGAGGTAGATCCTTTAGATCATCGATTTGATGGATATGTGATGGAACTGAATGGTATTTTGAGATACCAAAGGAGGATGTATATTCCTGAAGGTGGAGACCTAAGGAAGATGATCTTGCATGAGGTCTACAATACACCTTACTCAGGACAACTTGGAGTTACAAAGATGGTAGCTGAGTTGAGAACTTTGTATTTTTGGCCCAAACTTAGGAATTATGTGATAGAGTATGGGTCACTATGTGGCGAGTGAAAGCTGAGCATGTTCATCCAACATGACTTCTATTTCAACATGTCATACTTGAATATAAGTGGCAGGTAATTAGCATGGATTTTATCCAAGGGTTACCTATGAGAAAGAACAAGCATGATACCATCTTAGTAGTTGTTGATAAGTTCACAAAAGTTTCACACTTCATACCTGGGAATCTCAAGGATGGATCATTTACCCTTGCAAAGAAATTTGTGTAAGAGATATTCCGATTGCATGGTGTACCGAAAACCATTATATCAGATAGGGATACTAGGATGACGTCTAGATTTTGGACAATATTGAATGCATCTTTGGGAACTAGATTTAATTTTAGTTCAACATATCATCCTCAGATAGATGGCTAATGAGAAAGGGTTAATCAGGTAGTAGAGGATCTCCTATGGATGTACGAGATGGATCAACAGTACAAGTGGGAGAAATTTTTGCCATTGGTTGATCTTTCTTATCACAACTCATTTCATGCATCTTTAGGGATGACACCTTTTGAGGAACTCTATGGATGAAAGTGTTGCATACCCATTAGTTGGGATAAAATGGAAGATATGATCATCATTGGTCCTAATTTTCTCAAGGAAATGGATGAGCAGATGAAGTTGATCAAGAGTATGCTGAAGGAGGCAGCTGATAGACAAAAGAGCTATATTAATAGAAACAAGACTTTCTGATAGTTTGTTGCACAAGATAAAGTCTTTTTGAGGGCTAAGCCTCATAAGAGCTCTATCTCATTTGGGAAATCATCAAAGTTTGCATCGAGATATGTGGGACCCTTTGATGTGCTGTAAAACATAAATCCAGTTGCCTAAAGATTGGCTTTACCACCTCCTTTATCTCAAATCCATAATATTTTTCATGTTTCTTTGTTGAAACTATATTATCCTGATGCATCTCATATTCTTGACTAGTGATCTATATAGGTACAGGATCCGGGGGTGGTTCTAGTGGAGCCCATCCGAATCCTAGATCAGCATAGAGTGAAGCTATACAATAGAGATTTCACTCAGTATAAGGTCTAGTGGGACATATATTCTGAGGATAGTGATACATGGGAGGATGATAAGATGATTTACCATCATTTTCCTTATTTGCATTTATAGATTAGTATATGTTTATTTGCATGGGATACCTTGATACTCTAATTTGATTCATGTGTTGTGAACCTGGATAGCATGGATGATAGGGAAAAACCAACAAGAGGACCAATTAAAGTTAAATATAATCCTCTTGTTAAGAGACTCCTTCAAATGAGAGAGGAAAGGTTTAGGTTTTCTTGGTAAGGCCCACTTTCAATGTTCACAAGCTTCACTCAACCCAAACTACTAAGGCTCTCATTCCTCAACCCATCAATTTCAACATATGGATACCCCTGCTCACCACACATAGTTTATGATGTTTATTGATAGGATTTAGCTTCTTCAAAATGTTTAGACAAGGAGTTAAAGACTTTCTTTTGGTTTTGCTCTCAAAGACCTAGTTCAAGCTCACTTGCTCATGACTTACTCAAACACTTCTTATAGGTCTAAACCCCAAATATAGTACCACTGCTCTTACTGAGGTGTTAGGAGGATTTCTTGAGTGTTTTTAAATTATTTCCAATGTTTCTTCAAGCCCATTCAACCTTGCACCAATCGGGTTCTTAATTTTCTTCAAAACAGGGCTACAAGGAATAAGCCCTTTTTTAGCCCTCCTGAAACACTATTTTTCTCATTACGCACTCCCAACTTGGAATCTTTTAAAAAGGAGAATATTTTTGAGTACCCTTTTGGCCAAAATCATGAATTAGTGCCATGAGAGGTCTTGGGAAGGTCAATTTATGACTGTCCTATTTTGTAGCCACAAAACAAGGGTTTTTGTGAGCGTTTTTGTTCTTCCACCATAGTTACTCACTCCTAAGCTTGGTTAAAGCCTCCACACTATTGGGAAACCTTTTCCACAACATACCAATGACTTCCCTACCACTAAAAGTCAAGCATTATGCCAAACACTTGGCAAGAAAACTAAAAAAGAACACAAACACTATCAAAATCACTATTTTTCCGAGTTTTCACTGTCTGGGCTACATTTCATTGGGTTAGAACTTCAAAAATGCCTGCACCATGATGTCAAAAATCCTTCAAATAACAATTTAACTTTTTATTTAATAAATATAGTGAGGTAGTCATACATAGAAGGTTCCAAAGTCAAACTTGGTGCCAAAAACCATAACATTTCCCAAAACAGGGAGTTTGCTGCCCTTCACAAACAATGACACTTTATAATGCAAAATGGATAAATTTTGGTACTCCAACTTTCTTAAACTTACTTCTAGGAAAGGTGCAGACCTTTTTCCAACATTGTTAGCTCAAATAGACTTTGAGAACAACATTTTGCTCATAATTTCAATCTACTAGCCAAGTTACTCACTTAACTTGCCTAATAAGTGCTCAAATTCACCTTTTCCATCACAACTAACAGCACAAACTTAAAATACAATATGTAAAAAGGTCCAAATTGGTCTCCAAGGTTCATTTTTTCTTGGTTACCCATGGAGACCAAGTGTTTCAACCCATTTTCTTCAAAACCCCAGTTCAAGGTAATGAACTCGGAAAAACTAAAAGAATTTTTTTAATAAACCAAAACACAATAAAAACCCTAACACAAAGAATTAAAAAAATTCATAAAACCATGACACAAACTCCCATCAAATAAAAGTATAGAAATATTTCTCTGCACGGACTGTTCCAGCAGATTAAGCTTAAAAAGCATGAAAAGCAGTCATATTTTATTAATTTCCTCATGCTAATACAAAGTAAACCTATTTACAATGTTTGAAGTGTCCTTATATATTAAAAATAAAACCATTTCAACCCTTATGGTGTCCATAACTACCTTGTAGAGTGATTTTACAACTTTTCTCACTTTTTGTCAAAATGTTGCTTAACAACATTGACAATTTTTTACTCTTAGTGCATTTTTGGCCTACAAGACAAATATCTTCCACCTAACCATTTGAGATGGTGTCAAATAAATAAATATACCTACTCCAATTCCTTTCTAAGCTTGTTACAAGGTTTTTAACAAATTTTCACTATAATGCCATTTTTGTCTTACAAAGGCACTATGGGCCAAAACTGGAAAGAAAACTTGAGTAAAATTATCTAAACCACTCTAAGATAAACCTAAACCATAATGAAACCTAAAAAAAACACTTGGACTCTTACAATAGTCCTTTATTAAATTCTTGATCCCAACAAGATCAAACAAGCCAAAATTGTGAAGGTGCTCCTGCACCATACTCCCCAAAATTGAAAAAGTTCCAAGTCCTCTTGGAAATGTTACCTGCAAAATAAATGATACCTACAAATCATATAGGCTTCATCTTGACCTTGGGCATGTAATTGTCTTGAGCTTCATCATGCATGGCCAAATTAAAATCTCCTTCCTTCATTTTCACTCTAGGCCTTACTTCAAAAATCAACATCCACCATAACTATAGCTGCTCATAAGGTGTAGATGATACCATGAGCTACCATTCCAGAAAACTCTCAGTCCAAGAACAACTCCATGAATAGATATGAGAAATCTCAATGAAATTCATCTCAAAGTGAGGAGAAGTGCTCATTTGTGGGGACCAATAGATGTGGTTGGTGTCATGGATTTTCCTAGTATAGAGCATTGCTCCCATAAAGTTCATGACACCTTCATAAAGACTAATACCAATCTGATAGTGTTCATGCATGTAGTCCTCTGTAGCAACATAATGATTAGTAACAACTATCTCTGTGTCCTGCTTGTCAATAGGGTTCTCAAATGCATCTGACCCTTGTACCATGTTTTCTTCTTGTCCAATCTGCTCAACAACTCCATCATCAGGATAAAGACTATGTACTCCAACCACATTTGTCTCTAACCCTTGCTCATCCTCAAGAACCTTTTCCATATAAGGTTCCTCTTCAACTCTTTGCTGCTCACTCTTCTCTTTAGCATGCATCTGCTGCTCAAAGGCATTGAATGGACTGTATACCTCTTCAACTTCACCTTTTATGGTACTTGGGGTCACTTCTTCAACTAAACTTCCATTGTGTAAAGCTTCACTATTTTCTTCTTCAACATCTTCCTTTCTCTTTTTCTCTAGTTCCTCTTTAAGCTCCCTCAATCTTGCTTCATTTGCTTCTAAAGCCCTTCTTAAACTTCTCAACTCATCTCATTTCTTTTCTTCTTCTTCTCTCTTCATTCTTTCAACTTCTTGTCTCCTCAACTCTTCTTCCTCTCTTTTGTTCTTTCCACCAAACATTATTTCTTTCCACTTCTTGTAAGCACCTACTACCTCTTTCTTAGATTTTGTTAACTCCATCTTCACCACTATATCCCAGACCTTTCACTTGCTCTGATACCAATTTGATAGGGAGAAACCCACAGGAGGACCAATTAAAGCTAAATATAATCATCTTGTTAAGATACTCCTTCAAATGAGAGAGGAAAGGTTTAGGTTTTCTTGGTAAGGCCCACTTTCAATGTTCACAAGCTTCACTCAACCCAAACTACTAAGGCTCTCATTCCTCAACCCATCAATTTCAACATATGGATACCCCTGCTCACCACACATAGTTTATGATGTTTCTTGGTAGGATTTAGCTTCTTTAAAAGGTTTAGACAAGGAGTTAAAGACTTGCTTTTGGTTTTGCTCTCAAAGACCTAGTTCAAGCTCACTTGCTCATGACTTACTCAAACCCTTCTTATAGGTCTAAACCCCAAATATAATACCACTACTCTTACTAAGGTGTTAGGAGGCTTTCTTGAGTGTTTTTAAATGATTTCCAATGGTTCTTCAAGACCATTCAACCTTGCACCAATTGGGTTCTTAATTTTCTTCAAAACAGGGCTACAAGGAATAAGCCCTTTTTAGCCCTCTTGAAACACTATTTTGCTCATTATTCACTCCCAACTTGGAATATTTGAAAAAGATGAATAGTTTTGAGTACCCTTTTGGCCAAAATCATGAATTAGTGCTAAGAGAGGTCTTGGTAAGGTCAATTTATGACTGTCCTATTTTGTAGCCTCAAAACAAGGGTTTTTGTTCTTCCACCATAGTTACTCACTCCTAAGCTTGGTTCAAGCCTCCACACTATTGGAGAACCTCTGCCACAACATACCAATTACTTCCCTACCACTAACAATCAATAATTATGCCAAACACTTGGCAAGCAAATTGAAAAAGAACAATAACACTGTCAAAATCACTGTTTTTCTGAGTTTTCACTGTCTGGGCTGCATTTCATTGGGTTAGAACTTCAAAACTACCTTCACCAATGGATGTACTATTATTTCTTATGTTTTAATTTGAGACTATGATGTGTAGTTTTTATTTCATGATGTTTGATATACTATGTGCTTATTAATAGATAAACAAGACTTCAAGACCATGTCGCTTCCAAGTGGGGAAGGATGTCACAAACCGTTTTTATCAATATTTAATTGCAAATATTAAATTAAGAAAGTAATTTATATATTATGATGATATGGATGAAATGGAAAAAGAAAAAGGAATTGAAACTTAAATTGAAATGAAATTAGAATTGGAAATGGAAATTTAAATGCAAATGAAAGATTTAATTATTTCGTTGTGAAATTAGGGATTGTCATTGTTGATGAACAATCAAGTGCAAGTGAATGCAGGTACAGGTGAACATGGATGAAGGCGAGAACTTGGTTCAGGTAGAGTTATTTTAGCTTTTTGAGTTATGTAATGGAGATGGAATCTCACACACCATCGTAGTTGCATCGAATACATCTTGCATAATTGAATGATTATTTGATATGAAGGATGTAATTTTACATGAAGAATTAAATTTGATGTCATTTTTTTAAAAATAGATTGATTTAATGCTTTTAAATGATTAAGCGTGTATTCTGATGTTTGTTTGTATATACATTATTAATGCAGATGGAGTAATTATCTTCAATATTAAATAGATGAAGTACAATGTTTATATTTCATTATTTGAAATACTAATATATATATATATATATATATATATTTGTGTGTGTGTGTGTGTGTTTATACTATACATATCTAGATATATATAAGTATATATATATAGATAAATACACACACACACACACACACACACACACACACACATATACATATATCTACATATATGTATATATATATTGTATATATATAAATTTATATTGTATATATAATATTTATGATGTTCATTTTGTCATTGATTTATGATTATCTCTCTCTCTCTCTATATATATATACGTATATATTTATAATGATGATTTGATATCCATGTATATATAAATTGATATATAAATATATTATATTAAAATAAAATTGAATAGCATTGATAACTAAGTTTTTATTTTATGATATGTATATATATATGTCTATATATATGAATTGACTTGCCCAATGAAGCATATTCCATGCTTTGAAAAACATTAAATTTTTTTTTAATTCTAAGGGATCGATACGTAGTACACTCGACTTAGCATACTATACATTGAATACACCGAATATGGAATGCAAAACATAGCCGATTTGGGAGACTTGGTAAACTGAACTGCTAGTTGAATTGGAACTCGTGGCAAGTCTAGAGAGTTGTATGCTAATGGCCGTTTGGTGGAATTTATTATATGTTGCACTGATGTTTTGTCACTGATGCCAACACTATCTATTTGGATCCTTTACTGACACCCTTCTGGTCCCAGTAGGTTAAGTGGTTTATGGTTAAGTTGGATCCGACATGATTTGGTAGGCTTCTATATAGTTTGGTGATGAAATTCGCTTGTTCATGACACTCATGCTCATATTTGGTTAGTTGATTTTGGTCTGGAGATCGAATGCTATCCAGATTGCTTAGAAGCTTGGTTTCTAGTTCCGGCAATGGTTTCACCGATAGATCTTTTGGTGTAGATCTTTGATGAATTGCATAAGTGGTATTGGTGCAGCTTCTGCTAGAGTTTCAAGATGTTGGTAATAATTTTTGAGACATGGTGGATGGAGATCATTGTTGTAGCGTGTGGACCTATATTGGGTCCAGGTTGATCTAGGTTATGGACTGACTTTAATGTAACGTGTGGATAGGACCTATTGATGTATTTCTTAGATATCTTATGTTGATATTATTTGTTTTGTTTAGGGCCGACATGGTTTATAATAATGTAATTAGTTTATCATCTGGTGACCAACCTGATTGTTTATGGTTGAGGGTTTGTATATATAGATGTAAGATCTCATTGTAGATCATCATGGTTATTTTTGGAGGTCATGTTCAAAGAATGTAATGTGCGAATAGTGTAATATCATTCAGGGAGAGGAGTTGGTTTATGTAAGAGAATTTAGTCCTCTGGTATTGAGTTTAATCGAAACTGTACTCAGGCATAGGAGATGCTATCTTTTGTAGTTCAACACTTCTTCGGATTGTAGTTTGGATTTCTATGTACTCAGTGAGGCTCCTTTTGTGATGAGAAGTGCGCTCTAGGCTATTGGCCTTCCTGCAAGTGTAGGCCCCTCAATTGTAATTCACATACTTACTGCAGAAGTATTATCTGACTGTGGGTAGGCTTCCCATCATGGTTTTTCCTTTTACCATGTTTTCCATGTGTAGATCTTGGTGTCATGTGGATGGTATTTATCCTGTGATTATTGTTTATGATTAATTGGTTTATCTGCTATTCTGGTATTAATGTTTTGGGTTCCAGTATTAAAGTTTAAATCGCTAATGGGTCTGGTAATCTGTGTCAACTGATTCACCCCCCGTCTTAGTTGTCTCCTGGTCATTTGAACTGTCTAACAATTGGTATTAGAGCTTTGGTCCTCTCTGTAGAAAGTTTAAACACTTGAGGAAGATCCTATGATGACTAACAATTCAAGTTCATCCAGTTCTTCTGGAGCTATCTTTCGAAGGGATATTTCGAGGCTTTATGGAACTATTTACACAGTATGGAAGATTCAGATGGAGACTCATATGAGATTTCCTGTAAAGGAAATTTGGGAGATCACACAGAATGGTGTCATACCCTATAATCTGAGATCTAGGAATCCTCCTCTAACAAACCTGGACAAGGGGCTTGAGAATGATTATAGAGAAAGAGAAGCCCTCTTGTGTGCACTTTTTGATCATCAAATCATGGGATTAACTGGCAAACCATTTGGAAAGGCTATATGGGATAAATTGGAGACCCTTAATGAAGGAGACCCTATAGTGAATATTTCTAAACTTGATGGTTACCGGGTGAGATATGAAAACCTAAAGATTGATAGGGAGGTTGCTAGGAATGTGCTCAAAAGGCCAGTTTACTCAAGTAGTTCAATTTGTTACCTAAAAAATTGTTGAGTCTACCATATGTGTTCACACAATCAATCTTGTGGTTATAGTGCCAATTACTTCATGGCTCACTTATCTAATAAATTCCCTTTTAGGTGATGGCTCACACCCATGCTCTGTCTACTCAAATTACTCATTCCACCCAACTACTCATTCTCAAATCCCTGCCCTTGGCATTCAACTTATTGTTTACAATGCACGTTAGAAATTCCAACATGTTCTTGTGGGGACAACAAGGTATTCTTCAAGGTTTTGGCAATCAAACTTTGTTTATGGTTCATAACCCTTAACTTACTCACATTCACCAACTAAGGTCCAAAACCCCCCAATGAGGCTACACACTGTCCAAGGTTCCAAATAACACTTGTTTGACTATTTTTTAATGTTCTCACAAAGTTTCATAAGCCCAAAAATTCTCCTTGTAAGTGGGTCTAAGCATTTTGACAAAAACTGTCAAATGTGTGTTATGCAACCCAAAATGGCTACTAGCTCGTGGAGGCCTAATTGGCACTTTTTTTCTTATTCTGCTCAACGATGATTAAAAACTTCCACAAATTTTACTTGGATGATGGTTTAGAGGTATTTTCTAACATATTTTCATGGTTTAGGCCTTTGTCATTATGATATGAGGACTGTCCACAAATTTGGGCTTAAAAGTAGGGTTTTGGAGGGTTTTGAAGTGTAATCACTGGGTTTACCTTCTTATCCATCACTACAAGTGTCTAGGTCTTCATAAGACCTCTGAAATTTCTTTAACATGTATCCCCTACCTCTTCTATACAAGCATTTTACCAAACATTTGACATATAAGTGAGAAAATAGTAAATTACCACTATCACTGTCAATTTGTTGCCTTTTACTGTCAACTGTTGCCATTTCCTTAGACCTGCATAATGAAAAGTTTGAATAGGAATAATACCTCAAAGAGGTCTGAAAAACACTAGAGCAATTCCTATTATATTTCCTTCTTCAATACAATGCTTGGATTATGCCTCTAAAGCATTCCATGAGCATTTTACAAGTATAATTCACAAAAACAGTGAACTTACTATTTTGTTTACAAAAAGAGAATGATTCAATGGGAAAAGCTTATTATAACACTTCAAGATGATGAAAAAAAACCTTGGTAAGATGTCTAGACCTCTGCCTCATTCATTTGTTCACTCCAAATTGTTTTTGGGTGCAAATCTTGAGTTTTTGTTCATGTTACTAGCCAAGCAATCAACACTTGCCTAGTATTCGCTCAAGTTCTTCTTCCAACCACACTTTTGGCACAAAATAGAGCATATGTACAATATATACATGATTTAAAACTTGACTCAATCCATTATGTGGGATCCCAGACCTGGATTAGCCATGTGGTGACATTTTAGAGCTTCAAATCCTTGACAGGGTAGCAAGCACACAATTTGAAAATAATTTTGTACAATCCAATTTCCAAGAGAATCCAATACAAAAATCAATTGGATAGGATCATACAATTTTTATGCACCTCCCAAAGGTAGAGTATGGACTAAGAAGGTACATTAAAGACTGTTACATAAAGGAGAGAAAAATCAGTCATAAAAGCCAAAATTTCATGATTTTATTCAAAAGCTCTTGCTTATACAATCACCAACCCTTTCCAAGGAAAGAGGGAGGCCTTATATAGTTTCTCCAATTGGTTTTCAAGCCCTAGTATGGACATGAGGCTTCCATAACTTTATTTTGCAAGAAAATGACAATTTTGACAACTTTTCAAGCCAAATGACAACTTTTCTTGCTCAAAAAGGCATTTTTGAAAAGCTAGCCTCATCAACTTGTCTAAAAAACTTAGAAATGATTTAAAAAACTTAATAAACATTTTTCAATGCTCTTGAAGGCATTAGAAGACCTTTTTGGCAATTTTGCACATTTTTGCCAAAAATTGTCAACTGAAAGCCCGAAGGGCAAAACTTGATCTCTAGAGCCCAAAAAGAGATTAAAACCACTAAACATGACACAAAACAACCTAAAACAACATAATCAACCTAACACAAGACTTTACAAACATAAAAGCATTAAATACTCAAGAATGGGAGTTTTACTCAACTAGGTGCTCCTGCACCATACTCCCCCAAAGACAACGAAGTCATGTGACTCTTTGAGGCAGAAAAGAAGAAGGTATGCCAAATTTCTGAAAGTCAACTTCAGGTATACATGTGGCCTCTTATATAGGCTGATCCTTCCATTTATTAGATGCTCCATGTAGGTGTGATTCCTTGTCTTTTTGAGAATCCTAGAGTCTAGAACCTGTTCTGCTTGGGGAAAAGAAAGAGAAGGGAGAGATAGATCAGAAAGGGATTTGGAAACATCTAAAACTCTTTAAATCTCCTTAGGTGGCTTCCCTTTGAAACCAATCAGATCTGCAACATTAAAAATGGGGGACAAAGAAACATTAGTAGACAAATCAATTTTGTAAGTATTAGACCCATACTTAGCCAAGATCTTGCAAGGGCCTATCTTCCTCATCTGAAGTTTGCTTGGAACTCCCTTTTGTAGCCTTGCCTTGTTCAAATGAACCATCACATAATCACCTATGGAAAAATGAACATCTCTCTTTGTAGCATCCACTCTTGCCTTGACCATTTGAGAGGCATCTTGGAGAGCTTGTCTCACTTGCTCATGAACTTCCTTCATGGATTGTGCCATGTCATCTATTGTTCCACTCTTATGCTACAAGTTAGTAATATCCCTCAACTCCATTATACCCCTTTGATGCATACCATAAACAACTTCAAATGGACTTTTACCTGTAGATCGGTTAACACTGTCATTGTAGGCATATTCTGCTTGATGAATGAGTTGATCCCAACTCTGCCCATATTCCTTTCTCAAGCACCTAAGCATGTTGCCAAGAGACTTGTTCACAACTTCAGTTTGGACATCAATTTGTGGATGATAAGCTGAACCAAAAGAGAGATTAGTACCCAATCTCTTCCACAATGTCTTCCAGAAATGACCAAGAAACTTAACATCTCTATTTGAAACAATGCTAGTAGGTAAACCATGAATTCTAACAACTTCTTTGAAAAACAAATAAGCAATATGACTTGCATCATGTGTTGTCTTACAAGGAATAAAGTGAGCCATTTTGCTAAATTTGTCAACTACTACAAAGATGCTATCAAATCCTACTTGAGTTCTAGGTAATCCTACTACAAAATCCATACTAATGCAATCCCAAGGCCTATGTAGAATGGGAAGAGGCTGATATAAACCGGCATTAGAGGAATTACCTTTGGCTTTCTGACATACCAAGCACTGCTCAACATACCTCCTGATGTCCCTCTGCATCTTAGGCCAATAATAGAACCTTTGAACCAACTCTAAGGTCTTGTTGAGACCGAAATGGCCACTTAAGCACCCATTGTGCTTCTCTTGAATGAGGTTCTATCTCATAGAACCTTTTGGAGCACACAAGTGTCCATCCTTGAATAACAAACCATCCTGCAAAGTGAAATCAGCATATGCACCATGGAGGTTATTCTCAAAATCTTGACAAACTTTATAAGCTTCATCAAAATCATCATCAGTAAGATATATGTCTTTGAAACTATCAATACCAATGCTCTAAACTTGAATCTCATGAATAGTTAACAACCTTCTACTCAAAGCATTTGCTACTTTATTCAACTGGCCCTTCTTATGCTTAAGAGTAATAGTGTAAGCTTGCAACTATTCTACCCATTTATCATGCCTACGATTCAGTTTATCTTGTGAGTTCAAGAAATTGAGTGCCTAATTATTTGTGTATAGAACAAATTCCTTAGGAAGAAGATAGTGTCTCCATTTCCTAAGTGCTTGTACTAATGCATAGAGTTCTAAATCATAGGAAGAGTAATTTTTCTTTGCATCATTCAACTTGTCACTAAAGAATGCAACTGGTCTATTTTCTTGACTTAAAACAGCTCCTACAACAATATTACTAGCATCACATTCAATAGTAAAAAGTTTGTCAAAACTAGGTAAAATAAGCACTGGTTGAGTAGCTACTTTAGTTTTCAATAATTCAAACCCCTTATTGGCTGCACTTGTCCACTGAAATTTTACCTTTACACCTCCTTTGATGGTGTCTAACATTGGAGCACAAATCTCACTGAATCCCCTGATGAACTTTCTGTAAAACTATGCCAAACCATGGAAGCTTCTGACAATATTGGCTATCTTAGGAGTTGGCCAACTGGTTATTGCTGAAACTTTAGATTGATCCATATTTAGATTGCCTCCTGATACAAAAAAACCAAGATAGACCAATTCTTGTCTCAAGAAATCACATTTTTCTAGATTAATGGTTAGCTGTTCATCAGATAACTGTCTCAAAACAATATCCAAATTCTTCAAATGCTCTTCCTTAGTGTTACTGAAAATGAGAATATCATCTAAATACACAATAAAAAACTTGCCAATGAAATCATGTAAAACTTCATTCATTAGTCTCATGAATGTGCTAGGAGCATTAGAGAGTCCAAAAGGCATGACAAGCCACTCATAGATACCCTCATATATTTTGAAAGTTGTCTTCCATTCATCCCCCTCTTTGATTCTTATATGATGGTAACCACTCTTCAAGTCAATCTTACTGAAATACTATGCACCCCCCAAACAATTCATCAAGTCCTCTATCTTGGGTATGGGAAATCTATATCTGATGGTGATCTTGTTTATGGCTCTAGAATCTATACAAAGCCTCCATGTTCCACCCTTCTTAGGTGCCAACATTGTAGGTACTGCACAAGGACTAATGCTTTTCCTAATCAGCCCTTAGTCTAAGAGTTCTTGTATTTGTCTTGCTACCTCTTTGTTTTGTTTAGGGGTCATCTTGTAGGCTGCCTTATTGGGCAAAGAGGCTCCAGGTATGAAATCAATCTGATGGCTAATGGCTCTAGGAGGTGGAAAGGTTGCATGTGTACCATCACTAATAATGTCTCTAAAGTTATCTAGGATTTTCTGTACCTCATATGGTGTCTCAACTTTCTTTTCTACGTTTTCTTCCTTGGGTTTCACTATGAGTGCAAACCCCACTCCTTTACCCTCTTCTAGTGTTTTTATGAACTCTTTCTCATTCACTAACAAGATTTTAGGTACTTTGTTGCTTCTCTCTACTTCTTCAATGAGGGATTGAATCTGATAGGTTACTCCATCTTTCTAAAATGAGTAGGAGTTTCTTTCCCCATCATGTTGTTCTTGTCGGTCAAACTGCCATGGTCTACCCAACAATAGGTGACAAGCATCCATAGGAAGGATGTCACATAGGATCCTATCTATATATCCACCTATGTGGAAATATACCCAGGCTTGCTCATTTACTAACATATGTTGTGCCTTATTCAACCATGCGAACTTGTATGGCTCCTTGTGTTGTATCCTAGGTAGTTTCAATTTGCTTACTGCTTCTTTTGATATGATGTTATTCGTGGATCCTGAATCTATGATCACCTTACACACCTTTCCCATGATTTACACTTAATCCTAAACAATGCTCTTCTCTGTGAGGCCTCTGTACCATGTGGCTTCTTCATTAACACTCTCACCATCTTCTGAAGCTAGGTTGTTCAATGCTGATGTTCTGGTATTTCCTCCATCTTCCTGAACATAATTTACCCTCTTTTCACCACCATAGGATGAACTAGGCTTCTCTGGGCATCTATAGGCAGGGTGGCCCAACTTTTGGTAGTTATAGCACTTCATGGTTGAGAAGTAGGACCCTATTCCTGGTCCATTAGATCTACCCCTACTCAGGTTGCTTGATCCCCTACCCCTATAGTTGGGTTTGCTCTAAGAATCCCTACTTTTCTCAATAAGTTTAGACTCTCCCTGGGATCATTGATCTATGTTTCTTCCTCCAAAATTGCCTCTATGGCCTCTACCATCTCTTCCCCTACCTCTTCCTCTATTGTTTTTCTCTTGCTTTCTCCTACGTTTCTCTTCCACCTTAAGTGCCAATTGATAGCACTTATGTACTGTTTGTGGGCATAACAAGCTCATCTCTTCCTGAATGTTCCATCTTAACCCATTCAAGTACCTTACCACTTTTATTCTCTCATCCTCTACTACTCTGGATCTCATGTACAGTTTTTGAAACTCTTTAGTGTAGCTATTAACATCTAGGTCTTTTTGTCTCAAATTTTGTCTTTTTCGGTGAAGTTGTATTTCATAATCTTCAAGAAGGTAGGTTTCTTTGATTTTGGGTACCATTGCTTTCCAGGTGGCTAGTCGTTGCTTACCTTCTTTCACCCTTTCCTCTTGGATGAGCTTCCACCAAGTTAAGGCTGCCCCTCTCAGCCTTAATTTTCCCACCTTAACCTTTTGTGCTTTAGTCACTCCATCACATTCAAAATGGTTTTCTAGCCCTTCAATCCACTCTATTATAGCATCTGGATCCATCTTCCCACTGAAAAGAGCCACTCCCTCTAAGGTTTTACCACTCATAGCTCTCAAGGCTTTCAAGAATGGTTCTTTCTCAATGACAGGGTTGGGCATGGGGACTTCATCCTCGAAAGCCATCATTTTAACCCGATCTCCAACCTTATCATGGACTTCTTTAGTTTTGACTTCTACTTCAGCTAGTTTCATTGCTAGTTGATATAATCTCTCTCTGAGTTCCCTATTTTCCTCTTATTGGTCCTCAACCTTCTTGGCCAATTCTACATTAGTCACCATGTTTTCCTCATGTTTCTTTCCTCTTGAATCTTTTGTTGGCTTTGATACCACTATGATAGGGAGGTTGCTAGGAAAGTGCTCAAAAGGCCAATTTACTCAAGTAGTTCAATTTGTTACCGAAGCACTTGTTGAGTCCGCTATATGTGTTCACACAATCAGTCTTGTGGTTATAGTGCTAAGTACTTCATGGTTCACTTGCCTAATAATTTCCTTTTTAGGTGATGGCTCACACCCATGCTCTGTGTACTCAAATTACTCACTCCACCCAACTACTCATTCTCAAACCCCTGCCCTTGGCATTCAACTTGATGTTTCCAATGCACATTAGCAATTCCAACATGTTCATGTAGGGACGACAAGGTCTTCTTCAAGGTTTTGGCAATCAAATTTTGTTTATGGTTCATAACCCTTAACTTACTCATATTCGCCAACTAAGGTCAAAAACCCCCCAATGAGGGTGCACACTACCCAAGGTTCCAAATAACACTTGTTTGATTGTTTTTTAATGTTCTCACAAAGTTTCATAAGCCCAAAACTTCTCCTTGTAAATCGGGTCTAAGCATTTTGACAAAAACTGTCAATTGTGTGTTATGCAACCCAAAAAGACTACTTGCCCGTGGAGGCCTAATTGGCACTTTTTTGCTTATTCTGCTCAACGATGGTTAAAAATTTCCACAAAGTTGACTTTGATGATGATTTAGAGGTATTTTCTAACATATTTTCATGTTTAGGTCTTTGTCATTATGATATGAGGACTATCCACAAATTTGGGCTTAAAAGTAGGGTTTTGGAGGGTTTTGAAGTGTAATCACTGGGTTTACCTTCTTATGCATCACTACAAGTGTCTAGGTCTTCATAAGACCTCTGAAATGTCTTCAACATGTATCCCCTACCTCTTCCATACAAGCTGTATGTAGGAAAAGTGGGACGATAGAACGCAATATGTGAAAAACGGAGCTCTATGGAGCCTTGCTCACACACCCACAAGACTTCTTGGTGCAAGCTATGAAGTCATGAAGTATAACTCAGCTTCCCAAGGATGGTTCCATAGTTCTCTATCTTGCACAGTCCCTCAAACCAATGTTTTTGCTCTCAGATCACTGAGCAAAATGGTTTAGGGATGGCAAATGCAAGAACGAGGGATGCTTTTTGTTGTTTTAGTATGAGATGCATCCTAAACTATGCATGATTCTTTAAATGCAATAAACTAGCTATAAGATGACAAGATTAGTAAATAATACTATCCTAGCATACTATATTAGTTCAATGATTAAGCTAAATGATAAGGAACATACTCTAAATTAGCATATTTAGATTAATTCCTGATTTAAAAGAGAGGCTAAATGATGAGCATATAAAAGTTTGAATGGATTTGAGTACAAGTGAGATGCTAAAGACTTGGGTCTATGAAAATGGAGGAATGAGAGCATGGAGGAATGAGAGCTCTATTTATAGCAAAAACAGGGCAATGGATGGTCAGGATTGAAAGAGTTAATCAAGGGCTAAGTTTGAAAGTTAGGAATCCATGTTTGCAATTCTCAGCAATAAAATGGTGACAATTGTCAACATAAGACTGGGTTGAGGGGAGAGGTAGGAAGCATTAAATTCTTGAGAAGACCTCATGGTTACCTTAGGAGGTAGGGTTAAGGTTAGGTTAGGATTATCCATTAGATTAAGCTTTTACCCAAAGGATAAACTCTTGTGCAAAGGTTTAAGGATAACACTGGTCAAAGCAATAAATGCTTGATGAGACCCTTGGATTACATGGAGTTTGAGTTTATGGAAATTCTTTAACCATGTAAGAAGGTTTGAGTTAACCATTAATGGTTATGAAGACTTTGGGGACAAATTTGTAAGAGTCCTTCCAAATTTGGGGGATAAAGGCTTTAATGCCTTGTGAAGACTTTACTCCAAATTTGAGAAGTGACCTCCTCAAATTTAGGGAAAAAGGATAATGGATGGGTTTGGGTTAATTAATTAGGATTAGAAGAATCTATAAGAGGTTAGAAAGAGGGTTAGGATGCAAGTGGGAGGTGTAGGATTTTGCAAGTGTGTGAGGGAAAATAGGTTTTATTAAAGTAAATTGCTTTATTTTAATTTGGTTGTAATTAAATAAATTAGATTTATTTAATTTAGAATAACTATTTTAATTAAATTTGAATTTAATTAAAAAGTGGGTCGGGGCTTTAATTGAATAAAATGAATTATCCTATTAAATGGTATAGTGAATTTAATTAAGTAATTTACTTAATTAAATAGAGGAATGCAGATAATTTAATTAAATTGGATTTAATTAAACACAGAAATGAACATAAAATATTCATTTAGGAATATGGTCATTTTTATACGTCTACATTTTGCCCCTCTTTGAAGTGACGTGTGTGCACATGTTATTTCAAAGAAAATGGTGTGTCGTTGTGATTTTATGATCGATGTTGCTTTTATGATTTTCAAGTTGTGCCCCAGATTTGATGTGTGATGCCCCAGATTTGATAATTGATGGTGATGCCCCCTCAGGAGATGAATCAATATTTTAAAATTTTTGATTTGATGGGATGATTCGTGTTTGGTGTGTATGATTTTGGCTATGTGAAAGGTTTAAATTGATTCATCTCCCGATAATTTACACGTTTTTAGGGTATAAGGGAGACCGCGAGCAAATTACATGCCCATTTCCCTAACCCTAATTTCATTTTTCTCCTATAAAAGGGGAAAAGTGTTTTGATTTGATTCATTTGTGCATTGTTCACTTTTGAGAAAGAGATTTTGGAGAGAAGTCAAAATGCCCATTCCATATTCCAGGCATCGTTTTGAGCGTATTTGGAGGTACCGGAGACTTGCCACATATGGACCACCAGTAAGTCAACCTTTTTGACCTTTTCTTGATTTTTTATTTTGTCGTTTTGGTTAGGTTTTTGGAAATTTTCTCGCGGGGTTCACGGTTTAATGCATAGGGGTCTTAGTTTAGCGCATACGAAAATTGTTGTAGTGTATGGGGGTGTAAATTTTTGGGTGCGTCCAAATTTTTAGGGTAGCGCATCTATTTTGTAGGTTAGCGCCTGAGGTTTTTAGGTTAGCGCATGGTCTTGTATTAGCGCATGAGTGGCATACGGTAGTGCAGAAAGTGAAAAGGTTAGTGCGTTGGGTTAACCTAGCGCATAGGCTGCTTAGAGGCTCGCATGTGTAGGGGGAAGTAGCGCATAGAGTATATCTAGCGCACAAGGTTAAATAAGTAGCACAGTCGTAGGATAAATTAGCGCATAGGGTGGATAGAATAGCACATACAGAAAACAGTTTAGTGCATGGATGGATTTTAGCGCGTAGGCAAGCTGTTTTAGCGCATCAGAAAAAATTTTGCGAGATAGGGTGATTTTGTGAATGAGAAAAAGTGATAGGTTAAGGCCAGGTTTGCCAGGATAGGTGTAATTTGTGCATTGTTGTGTCTGCTATCATGGTTTTTGTTAGTTTGTCCAATATGAGTGTTGATATAACTTGTTTTTATTTGCGATATTTCAAGTTATGCATGGATATTAATGTGTTGTTTTGATCAAAGCATGATTGGTTGTCGTACTATGTTTCAAGTTCATTGTGTGAAGCCTGATTTGTGTTACAAGCTGATATGGGTTGGAAACTTGAGTTGTTTTACAAGCTGATATGAGTTGGAAACTTGAGTTGTTTTACAAGCTGATATGGGTGGGAAACTTGAGTTGTTTTACAAGTTTATGTGATGTGGAGACTTGAGTTGTTTTACAAGTTTTGATATGGTGTTTGATAACTTGAGTTGTTTTACAAGTTGATATGAAATGACATGATGTGGAACTTGATGTAGATGAGCAAATTGTTTCATGTTTTTGATGTGATTTTGATTTTAATATTTTTGTTTTGATGTGGAAACTGATATTGGACTTGGTTTGCTGTTTGACAAGAGCGATTGGGACTGGTTCAGTTGCGCGAGCGATTTCCTAGACCTTGGACTTTGATACCACGGTTGGCACAGGCCGACCTTGACATTATTGAGAGATGCGGTCTTACCTCCTTATTGGATATGCCTCAGTTCACTGTGAACCGGGGTTTACTTACAACGCTCGCAGAGAGGTGCCACAATAACACAAACACCTTTCACTTTGCCACAAGTGAGATGACAGTCACGTCAGAGGACTATTACAGGATCCTGCGCATACCAATAGTAGGTTCATTACTACCTTATGAGCAGTCGGAGGAGGGCAGGACAGAGGCACTTCACTGCATATTCCAGGATGAGATAGTTTGCGGATATGAGATCCCTTGGCAGGAGTTCCTGGACTTGGATTATGCACCTCTTCCATCAGTATTGGCAGGGTTTATAGGTGGCTTTCTATGTCCTGACCGCAAGTCAAAGGGACTATCTGTGGGATGGGGGCTGGTTTTAGAGGATATAGTGACATAGGGCCGCAGGTTCGTGTGGGGATTGGCTATGCTAGCCCATCTGTATAGGGATTTGCATGAGGTGGTATACCTGGGTTACGACAGTTTGTCAGCTAGCATGACGCTCTTACAGGTATGGTGCTAGGAGCACATTCCGGTAGCCAGGCCATTAGCAGACAGAGATAGGGCCGTTGGATGTGCTTATTCCTATGGTTACAAGGGTTTAGTTGTCCAGTGGAAGCTGGGAAAACTTGAGCATTGGAGGCGAGTGCTAGACGACATTGATACAGTCACTTGGCGACCGTATACAGGGTGCGAGGTATGGGCGGAGGACGGGCTGGAGATGCCCTATGTTTTCATGACTCGATACCTGATAGGGAGGACCCCATTCATGATCGAGAGATTCGTGGTCACCAGAGTTTTACGGTAGTTTGGTTGGCAATAGGGTATACCTCAGGGGGCCTGCTTGTATGCAAGTCGAAGGTAGGACATACCAGGTTGGGGTCCGATTATTGATAGTGCGGTGGCTGTAGAGGAGTTTGTGAGCTTAGCAGGCTAGATATGGGATTATGCCCTAGAGATTTTGGATGCTGGCATGATAGATGAGTTTGCTAGATTGTTTTCCGCGCGGGCAGTGGTGAGGATATCAGATCCTGAGGAGATGCAGCCTTCATTTGATGATGATGATGATGACGAGGCAGGTGGAGATGATGAGGATGATGGAGATGGTGGAGGAGGATGATGAGGGAGAGGAGATCAGGGGAGGAGAGGAGATAGAGGGAGGAGAGGAGATAGAGGGTTGGAGAGAGCAATTAGACGGGCGGTGATGGACAGAGGGAGAGGCGGGTTGGCCATTGGAGCAGGTGGAGAGGGGAGGGTGGGGGAGGTTCTAGCTGCAGTGGGGGGAACTGACGAGGTGACACGGCCAATTCAAAGGAGGAGGATGGATGTGCTACCACCTCCAGCACTGAGGATAGGCAGAGGGAGAGGGGATACCCCTTCACAGGTACCCCTACGGGTCCGGATCCCTACTCATGTGGAGGATGCACAGATTAGGACCCTACAGATGATGGTACAGTAGCTGCAGGCACAACTATTGATGCATCAATGGTAGATTGCTCAGCTAACCATAGAGCGAGACACAGAGATAGAGCGGCGGGGTCGAGCGAAGGAGCTTGCAGGGAGCGTGCAGAGAGCAGTAGCAGGTGGTCCGATGAGAGACACCCTGAGAGAGCTTTATCTAAGAGCTCAGGAGGCGGAGTACTACCGTTGCCACTACAAGGCTATGGTACCTAGGGATCACTAAGTGCAGAGCTTCACACAGTCGAGATCAAGCCGATCTCAAGAGACTGGGTCACAGTCAGAGAGCCGAGGTGTGACAGGGCCACCGAGACATGATCCCCCTGGAGATCCAGGGGTGGGGACTTTTGGAATGAGATCGTCTCCATCAGGAGATAGTCATACTTGAGAGATTTTGTCTCCGTTGTGTTTTGATCATTGTATGTATTGTGTACTGGGCACAGATATGACAGATTTTGTACATTTTGATCATATATATATATATATATATATATATATATATATATATATATATACGGCACCATTTTCTTTGATCATGTGGTGTGTTATATGGATGCATGTTCTATGTGGTCCTTCTTTACTTCATGATAATGCAATGCTTAGATAGATGATATGATGCATGATGTAGGATATATGCTGTGAAAATGTATCTTGAAAATGAGATGTATGATACTGATATGTTGTGAGATGTATCTTGAAAATGAGATGTATGATAATGATATGCTGTGAGATGTATCTTGAAAATGAGATATATGATAATGATATGATTCTAATGTAAGAGTAAAATGATATGAAACTTCAAGCAAGAGTAAGATGATAATGATGTGCAACTAATGCAAAATGATACGTCACTACTTGTAAAATGATAATGCAACTATATTAAAATGATATGCGACTATGTTAAAATGATATGCAACTATGTTTTTGGAGCATCCTCATTCTGCATTTGTCATCCTGTTATAACCATATGTTATTTGCTTTCGAGATAAGTGTCATCATTGAGCATTGATTTGTGTGGGATATGTTGAAAATTTATACAAGCACAATGGTATAATTGAACCATAATGACCTGAGAAAAATTTACATGATTTTTGATTTTGCAAGATAGCACAAGCGTCAAGGTATAATTGAACCAGGACGACCTGAGTGCGTATTGCATATAAACAAACAAGATTAAACCATTTGTATGCACAAAGTGGATTCATGTCCTCAATGATATGCTTGGAATCACATCTCGAGACAAGTATTTACACAGTACAAATGATCGCTTCCTAGACAGAAGACCAAGAAAATATTGGAGTTGCCCCATGATCTCTAGCTTTGAATCTTTTAGTGAGAAAAATCCAATAATTTAAAAAGTTCAAAATGGAAAAATAGTCAAGATTTTATGCTATAATGCAACATTTATTACTTCAGAAAATCATCCATCTTTGGTATTTCTTGTGATGCTTTGTGGTTGGTTTTGCGATGAAGTTTAGCTTTGTTCATTGGATGCATTGTTTCGGAGGTTTGCAAATAGTTTCGATGTCTTGAATGTGTTGCAATTTTGGACGATTTATTTCCTTTAGCTGAGTGTGCCTCTTGACGTGAATATGTACAGTGATTTCCAAGCCATGGTGGAAGGTGGTAAAAGGATATATGGATAGACCAGGATAGTGACTAAGTTAAGTATGTCCTGAATGGATATTTGCTAAGTGTCGGGCGATGGCCGATAGTGTTTTATGGTGAAGATAAGGATGTGGATATAGATAGAGGAGCCATCCTTTCACAATAGTGCCTGTTACCAGGTTTTCACTAGTTGCTTTTATTGTACCTTTTTATTTGCTTTTTCAAGATTTTTTGATTTTTTTTTTTTTGGCTTTTTCCGTGCATTAGACTGCTCTAGTGTAGTATTTCTTCAGATGAATGTTGTTATTTGGTTCTTTGAGCACGTCTCCTTCTGAGGTTGTGAGTTGATAGGCACCTAATCCATAGACTGATATGATGACATAGGGACCCAACCAGTTAGGTTCAAACTTCCCTTTCTTTTCTTGATCTTGCTGATTTCTTGGATTTTCTTTGAGGACTAGGTCACCAACTTTGAAGTTGCGAGGGATGACCTTATGATTGTAGCTCCTACACATGCATTGCTGATATGCTTTGAGATGAGTGTAAGCATGTTGATGTCTTTCATCTAATAGTTCCAGTTCTTGCAGTCGGTTGACTCGATACTCTTCATTCAGGATTAAGCCTTTTAGAGAGACTTTGAGAGACACAATTTCCACCTCCAGTGGTAAAATAGCTTCGGATCCATAGACCAATGAGAAAGGTGTTGCTCCTATAGGTGTATGGATGCTAGTTCTATATGCCCAAAGTGCTGGATTGAGTTGGATGTGCCAATCTTTGCCTGCATCATTTACTGTTTTCTTGAGAATCTTCAGTATTGTTTTGTTGGATGCTTCTGCTTGACCATTTCCCTGTGGGTAGTATGGTGTAGAGAACTGATGTTGTATTTTGAATTGTTCACATAGTTCTCAGACATCTTGGTTTTTGAAAGGCCATCCATTATCAGTGATAATGGAACTTGGAATACCATATCTGTAGATCAGATAGTTTAGGATAAAAGAGACAATTTGTTTTCCAGTCACCATGGTCATTGGGACAGCTTCTATCCACTTGGTGAAGTATTCGGTTGTAGTTATAATGAACTTGTGTCCATTTGAAGATGAAGGATGAATTTTGCCAACCAAATCCAACCCCCACTGACAAAAGGGCCAAGATGTTGTAAATGGCTACAGTTCCTGTGCTGGTGCATGTATCAGACTGCCATGGATCTGGCATTTAGGACACTTCTTGGTGAAGTGGTAAGAATCTTTCTCCATTGTAGGCCAGTAGTATCCCATCCTTAGAAGCTTTTTAGCAAGAGTAGTCCCACTTGAATGTGTTCCACAAATACCTTCGTGAATCTCATGTAAAGCGGAATCAGAATCATTATGATCAAGGCAACGAAGAAGAGTACCATCCAGACCTCGACGATACAAAGTATCAGCAGTAAGGGTATAATAGGCAGCTTGTCAGATAAAATTACGTTTCTAGTTATGGGATTGGTCAATGGGTAAGATGTTGTTCTTGAGATAATCATATATTGATCCATACAAAGGGGAATCCAAACTAGTTAAGGCATAGACGACATGGGATTCAGAGTGGTCATAGGCTGGGGAGAATAGTTGCTCTACCAGAAACTCATAATGACTTTGTTGCTCTGGAATTTGTAGTAAAGAAGCGATAGTAGCCATGGCATCAGCTGCTTTGTTGTTCAACCTTGGTATCTGCTCAAAGTTGATGTATACAAAATATTGCTTGAAGTCATCCACCATTCGTTTGTAGGGTAGTAGCTTGTCATCCTTTGTTTGATAGTCATTGTTGATCTGATTGTCGACTAGTTGTGAATCTCCGTAGACCATTAGCTCTATGATTTTCCATTCTATGGCCATTTTGATGCCTATAACCAATGCCTCATATTCAACCACATTATTTGTGCATGGGAACATAAGCCTATATGATTTCGATATAGTGTGTCCCTTAGGAGTGATGAAAAGAATGCCAACACCTAAATCATGTTGGGTGTAGGATATTGGCATTTTTTATGTTTATGTTGTGATTGTCATTGATGGACACACACTTGTATTGAGATCCCCTTTATATGTATGAGCTCATGCTCAACCGGTATTTGTTCCAATTGGTATGTTGTATTCTAGTCTTTAGACTAGTGGTGATTTTGTAGAATGCGTTTCCTGGTCTGGAGCTGCATGTCGACCCAAAGCAGTTCGTAGATCACAAGCAGTATGAGGAAGCAAAGCGGCACAACACATTCTTACCAGTCTTCATTTTTGTCAAACTGGCAACTGGCATTTTGTATGAACTGGTAACACTCTGTGATGAGTTACCAACCGACATTTTGTGATGAGTTACCAATCCACCGATTGTTTGACGGTGCCGACACATTGACGGTGATTCTTGTGTTGTGTTACTGAGTATGTCTAGATTTTTGCATCTAGATGTCCTAAAAGAAATTCAATATTTGAAGAAAGAGTTAGAAGATCATTTAAACCTAACCCTAGATATCAGAACAAGTATAAATACAAGAAAAATAGAGACAAATCATGCTGCATAGCGGATGAGGAAGGCATTATTGATTTTGATGATGAACCGAGAGAAGACTCTGCTAGTGAATCTAGTAATGGGAAGGAATGGGTGTTCCTGGCTATCAAGGAAGATGATCCAACATTGGAAAAGAATGTACCTACAGAGAAGGCACTTGCTGCTAAAATTAAAGCAAGGATGAATGGGTAATTGACAGTGGTTGTTCACATCATATGACTAGAGATAAAGGGAAGTTTTTGTCTTTGCAAGAATTTGATAGTGGTCTAGTTAGATTTGGAGATGACAAGGTGTGTATGATCAAAGGAAAAGGAACTATATCACTGGATGGTAAGAACAATAGTGACAATGTTTATTATGTTGAAGGTTTGAGGCATAATCTTTTAAGTGTGGGACAATTGGTAGATAAGGGATTTCAATTATAGTTCAAGGATGGAAAATGCAAAATCATTCACAGATCTGTCTTGGAGATTGCAACCGGTACATAGACAAAAGGTAATATATTTCATTTGAACTCTAGTGAGAAGACATGTTTGATTACATAGATGAAACTGAGACATGATTGATGATTAAGTGTTTGAGATCAGATCATGGTGGAGAATTCACATGCGGTGAGTTTAATAACTTTTGTGACAAGCATGGCATAAGAAGACAATTTTCTGCTCCCCGGACACCTCAGCAGAATGGAGTTGTGGAAAGGAAGAACATAACTATCTTGGATGTTGCTAGAACAATGATGGAAGCTAGTCTACCTCATATCTACTAGAGACAAGTAGTGAGTACAATGGTTTATACATTCAATAGAGCACATATCAAAGGAGAAACCAGTAAGACAACTTATGAATTATTGTTTGACAATACATCTACAGTTAAGTATTTCAAAAATTTTGGTAGTAAATGTTATATCAGGAGAGATGATATCATTGAGAGATTTGATCCCAGATGTGATGAAGGCATATTTCTTGGTTATTCTAATGAAAGTAAAGCATATAGATTTTATAACAACAAATTACAAAGAATTGTGGAGAGTTCTAATGTCAAAGTAGATGAGCTGAACAGAAGTCAAATCAGAGTTTATGAGAAGGAACCAGTAGCACCTTTACCAGAATAGAGAGTTGAACCAGTTAGTCTGGCAGTATCAGAGAATTCTATAGTAACTGAAGAATAGGGAAGAGGAACAGAAGGTTAGAAGACTCCTAGGTATGTGAGATTGAATCATTCAGAAGATCAGATCATTGGTGATAAGAGCAATGGAGTGATGACAAGAAGAAGACTGGAAACTAATGAGGTATGTTTAATTTCACAAGTTGAACTAGTATCAATAATTGAGGCATGTAAAGATGAACATTGGTTGAAATCTATGGAAGAAGAATTAGATCAGATTGAGAAAAATAACACATGGACCTTTGTTCCCCAACCTAAAAATAAAAATGTTATTGGAACTAAATGGGTTTTTAGGAATAAATTGAATGAGGATGGTCAATTTATAAGGAATAAGGCTAGATTGGTTTGTAAAGGATATTCTCGGAAGGAAGGAATTGATTATGGAGAAACTTTTGTGCATGTAGCTAAGATTGAAGCTGTAAGATTATTTCTTGCCTATGTTTCTTATAAAAAATACAAGGTTTATCAGATGGATATTAAATGTGTATTTTTGAATAAGGATCCTAATGAGGAATTTTATATTGAGCAAATTGATGGTTTTTCACTATCAGATGATATAGATATGGTTTGCAAGTTAAGGAAATCTTTATATGGATTGAAACAAGCACCTAGAGCTTGGTATGCAAGGTTGGATAAATATATTTTGAAGCTTGGTTTTACTAAGGGTAGTGTTAATAAAAATTTATATTATATGATCACTGATGATGATATACTTATTATTGAAGTATTTTTTGATGAAATTATTTTTGGAGGTGAAGATAAGTTATGCATAGAATTTTTTAAGAATATGGAGAAAGATATTGAGATGTCTATGATTGGTGAGATGAAATTTTTCTTAGGTTTGCAGTTTACTCAAAATGACATAGGTATTTTCATCTGTCAAACTAAATATGCTAAGGAATTGTTGAAGAAATTTGTTATGGGAGATTCTAAACTGGTAAGTACTCCTATGGTTACAAGTGAGAAATTGACAAGAAAAGATGTTTCTGCATCGGTAAATCCGACAAGATACAAATCTATGATTGGAGGTCTACTTTATTTGACTCAGACTAGGCCTGACATAATGAATGGTGTTTGTATTGTTTCAAGATTTCAGAGTGATCCTAGAGAAAATTATGAGATAGAGGTGAAAAGGTTTTTTAGATACTTCCTTGAAGGTACATCTAAATATGGCTTGTGATACCCTAAAGATGATAACTTTACTTTATGTGCATATACAAATGTTGATTGGGCTGGAGATGTTGATGTCTAAAAAAATAATTATGTTGGAGCTTTCTTTCTTGGAAAGAAGTTGGTTTCATGGATCAACAAGAAACAATCATGTACTTCTCTATCTACTGATGAAGTTGAGTATGTTGTTGTTGCTACTAACTGTACACAAGTTTTATGGATGAAGAAAATATTGAAGGATATAGAGGTGGATTGCGATGCACCGACAATTATTCACCATGATAACTCTGCTGCTATTGCTATATCAATGAATTTAGCATTTCATTCTAAAATAAAGAACATATCTATCAAGTATAACTTTTTGAAGGAGAAAGTGGAAGCAAATGAAGTTAGACTGGTTTATGTGAAAATTAAAGAGCAAATTGCAGATATTTTCACTAAACCTTTGCCCAAGGAATCATTTGAGTACCTGAGAGATAGATTGGCTTGAGTTTCTGCCCCTTTGGTAGAGACTTGATTGATGCAATTTGGCATCAGTTTGACATGTACTATCAGAGATACTATTCATTTTGGCACTGATGTGAGATGCTACTACTCAGGGGGAGTAGTCATCTTTGTGATTCAGTGGTTTATGTTTTTGCTTTTATATTTCTGTCAGATTTTTGGCATTGATGTCAAAGGCGAGGTGATATTGATGTGAAAAATAAAAAGAAATTGAAAGAGAAAAATAAAGGGGGAGTGATATTGTTGTAAAAAAAAAGAAAAGAAATTCAGAGCTTTAAAGAGATACTATTCACAGGGGAAGACTTGTTTGGCATTTCTTGGTACTTAGATGTTTTTCACATCTAGTGTTGCCATCAATGCCAAAGGGGGAGATTGTTGGACATTTGGTGGAATTGATTATGTGTTGAATTGATGTTATGTCATTGATGCCAACACTAGTTGTTTGGATGCTTTACCGACACCCTTATGGTCCCGGTAGGTTAAGTGGTTTCTGGTTAACTTGGATCCAATATGATACGATAGGCTTCAGTATAGTTTGGTGATGAAATTGTCTTGTTCATGATACTAATGATCATATTTGGTCAGTTGGTTTTGGTCTAGAGATCAGATGCTATCCTGATTGCTTAGAAGCTTGGTTTCTGGTTCCGATGAGGGTTTCACTAGTAGAGCTTTTGGTGGACATCTTTGATGAATTGCATAAGTGGTGTTGGTGCAGCTTCTGGTAGAATTTTAGGATGTTGTTGGTAATCATGTTCGAGACATGGTTGATGGAGATCATTGTTGTAGTGTGTGGACCTATACTGGGTCCTAGTTGATCTAGGTTATGGACTGACTTTAATGTAATGTGTGGATAGGACCTATTGATGTATTTTCGTGATGTCTTATGTGTTGATATAATTTGTTTGGTCTAAGACCAACATGGTTTGTAATTATGTAATTAGTTTATCATCTGGTGGATGACCTGATTGTTTATGGTCAAGGGTTTATATATATAGATGTAAGATCTCATTGTAGATCATCATGGTTATTGTTGGAGGTCATGGTCAAGGAATGTAATGTGTAAATTATGTAATGTCATTCAGGCAAAGGAGTTGGTCGATCATTGGAGATCGAATTGGGTTTATGTAAGAGGATTTAGTTCTCCAGTATTGAGCTTAACCAAAACTATACTCAGACATAGGAGATGCTATCTTTGGAGTTCAACAATTCTCCAGATTGTAGTCTAGATTTCTATGTAGTCAGTGAGGCTCCTTTTATGATGAGAAGTGCGCTCTAGGTTGTTGGCCTTGCTGCAAGTGTAGGCCCCTCAATTGTAATTCACATACTTATTGCAGAAGTATTATCTGACTATGGGTTGGCTTCCTACCGTGGTTTTTCCCTTTATCAGGTTTTCCACATATAAATCTTGGTGTCATGTGGATGGTATTTATTCTATGATTATTGTTTATGCTTAATTGATTTATCTTCTATTCCAATATTAAATTTTAAATTGCTAATGGTTCTGGTAATCTGTGACAACTAATTCACCACCCCCTCTCAATTGTCTTCCAGTTATTTGAAATGTCTAACATATGCAATGTGTGTGGGGGGGGGGCGTAAGCCTGAACCATGGTAGTCACCACTATTAACAACAGTAAAAAATGCCACCATTGCCTTTGAATAAATGCAACCTTTAGTTAAACGGTTAATATCCAAATGATAAGCCTCAAATCCAGGGAGAAAACTAACACCTTCAGCATTATAGGTGATACATGTTAATTATTTGTACACAAAGGAGAAGAGGAAGAAAAAGAACGATATCATTCGATAGGTATCTTGATCATTTAAATTCAGGGAACCAAATTTTTGATATAGGTTCAAACTGTTTCAGATTGCTTTATTCAAGAATGGTATAAAAATCACTTCTTTGAAATGAAATCTCTGTCAAAATTTTCTATAGAAGAATGCCTTTCTCTGTTAAAATAGATATATCTCATTGGAAAATATATATGTCTTCTCTATAAATTAGGAAATTTCTGGTAAATATATATAATTTCTTTGGATTGGTATCTTTGTTTGTTGTAAATTTCATCTTTGTTTTGGCTGATGACAAACTTAACACTATAGAGCTTCTTATATATATATATATATATATATATATATATATATATATATATATATATATATATATATATATATATATATATATTTATTTATATGTGGAAATTCTTGTAAATGATTCTTCCAATAAGGTGAATGGAAACACATCTTCAGATTCTTGCAAAGTAGAAAAATATGAAAACATTTCCAGAATACACATCTTTTCAATCTTTCTTGTTCAATTTACCTTTGTTGGATACATGATCTTAGTAGGATTGTCTTCATTATACATGTTGATATTCGTAGTGATATATATATATATATATATATATATATATATATATATATATATATATATATACCGAATTTTGTAAGATAATGGATCTCTATATATGCCATTCATGTACTCTTTGATTGCCAACTGAGAGGAGACAACTTCTAAAAATCTAGTAAACATTAGATTATCTTTTGAATACCTAGAGAAAACATGAGAAATAGAAAACATTAGATTACATATAAAATATATACATATGAACCTTTTTATTGAAAATAGATTACTGTTATTAATTTCCAATGAAAAAACAAAAACATAGAAGATGAATGATAAAAATAAGATTTTTTACATGATAAAGAATACTTAAAACACATGAGAAAATATAGATTTATAAGAATGTGTGCTCATATCTTTCATTTGTGTATTCTTTTATATGCAAATATGTGCATACATATTTTACACCTTCTTTTCTTCATTTTACTGTTTACACCTTCTTTTCTTCATTTTACTGTTCTCTTAATGCTGAAAAACGAAAAAAGATTATTTTATAAAGAAAGGATTTACATTTATTGTTTGCATAGAGCATGTCATATAATTTTTAAATATAATGTACAAATGGAATAGGCATGCTAGATGAATGAATATGCTAGTCATGTGTTTTATGGGAAAGTATACATTTCGGGATGGGTGTTGAATATGGGGTTTATAGAGTATAGTTTTCTTTTCTTAAACTATCTTATTTCTATGCATGGCATTATACTCGACCGAGTAACTTATTGGCCATTGAAATAGATGGATGTATTTATGATTGTCTACCATATACTTGCAAGGATCTTGCTTGTTTCTTAAATGAATTAGAATAAATGAAAGTGCATGTATCATACTAGGAACACACAAAGATTCCATCTTGCATATCGAATTCATCTTGCTAAACAATTCGTGCAAGGTCATGTATTCTTCATTGGCTAAGAATTCCAAGGAAGCATATGCTTCAAGGTTGGGTGGTAAAAGCACCTAAATCTTCTCCTCATCATTATTTCAAGGATTGAATTGAAGATAGCTAAAAGATTTTTGATCAAAGGATGTATCTCACCCCCTTGATGTGTTATTTATCTTGTATATGTATACTTAAGCTTAAGGCAATTGAATGCCTAATTTATGTAATGAAATTATGAATGATGAAATGTATGATTGAAATGCTATGAAAAGAGTACCCTATGTTGTAATACTATATTATATCTCTTTATTGAATATATACTTGTGAGTTTCTATTATTGAACTCGCATACATAATGACATTATGTGATTAGTGAATGATGAGAGAGAGAGAAACAAATGAATTTATTAAATGAGTTATAGATTCATTTGAAGAATAAAGATTATTTGTTATTTTAATGAAACTAGAACATCTACTTCTTTACAAAATGACAACAAAAAATATAAAACTAAGGTTTTCTAACCCCTTCAAAATCCATGTAAAATTGTTAATTTTAAATAGTCACATAAGTTGCCAACACATCACTTAGCTAACACAAGCCCAAAGAAAATTCACAAAATTCATTGCCAATCACATTAAAAATTATGAGAAATTATTAAAGAGACCTTAGTCACTCCATGTGCACTTTGGGTTTATTTTCATAGTGATCCTGAGGCAAGAGCATCCTTGGTTCTTGGAAATCTTGCATCAACCAAAAATAATTTCTTTCTATTTGTTCCTGTTTTGCAGTTTCAGCATTTCATTATGAGTTTCTCAACATTTGCTCACCGCATCTTGTAGAGATGGATTTTGATGGTGGACATGTTCATTTACCTTATCCTAATTCCGCGGGATGTTTGGATCTTTTTTCAACAAGTTATCACTTCCAGAATCAGAGACAGTTTTTTGGCTTAGAACCCAAAACTGCTTGGACCTATTTTCCATCGGCGAATCTTGCGGATCATTTTTGTAGCTTGAAAATATTCCATTCATTGTTTCCAATGTTCCTTGGCATTTGGATGACCTTCCCATTGGTCTGCACTTCATTCTATGAATTTTTTGGAAGGATTTATTTGGCAGAGGTTGACCTTGTTAGATTTTTTACACGTTTCATTATGTTCATCAGCATTTGTTCCATCTTAGGGCGAGGCGGATCACTCTTGATCATATAAATCAATGTAATCAAGCATGTAGTAAGTGTTGGTTATTACATAGGAGAACAATCCTAAGGTAGGAGGTTTGGAGTTGGCTCATATTCTTGCTTGAGCCTGAATGTTGCATAACATGTATGCTTTGTACTCGGGCCTATGAGTTGAATCTTGTGAGCCCACATGTTGCTAGTAGTTTGTGACTAATTTTCATGATATAATATAGTTGGTTTCTACATTTCCTCCATCACATTGAATTGTTTCTGTTGTGTAACTCTTGTAGTATAGTCGGGACTGTTCTCTTTAAGGACTCTCCCATCGCCACTGCACTAGATTCACATAGTGTCTTGAGGGAATCTCTAATTTTCACAACCAAAAGAATCATCATACATAGTTGAAAATTACATGTCAATGTGTTCATGATATCATAGCTAAATAAATTCAATTACATCCTCATTTAATAGAAATTTTATGCTTGAAAATTATTAAATAAAATCTTCATAAATGTACAATTTATATTTTCTCAAACACATAGACTTATTATCAATGGCCACATATCCTTTAATTATGAAAATACAAAGAAATAGAAGATTACAAATATAAAGAACAAGTTTGATAATGTGAGGATCTCTGATGATGAAAACATTGAAGGAAATATTCATCAAGTGAATGAAATTGTAAATTGCCTTAGAGGTGTTGGTGGAATGGTGGAAGAAAGTGAAGTAAGGAATATAATGAAAACATTACCCAAAAGATATAAAGAAAATAAGTATGCTATTAAGGAAAGTTATAGAATAAATACCTTGGCTTTGTCAATAGTAATTCCACTTGAATACTTCTCTCTGCTCCTCAAATTTGCCATTTCATTGATAACAAAAATAAAGATAAAAAAACTTATGTACTCTACCAAATAACCTAGGGTTTTACTACCAAAACCGCCATATCACCAAAAAGATACTAAACATATCTCCCTATGTGAATACTCACTTTTCAAAGATTTGCATTCTATCACATAGCAATATTTTCTATCACAATCTTCACCAAGAGCTCAAGTTCATTAGTTTATCCAACATATCACCATTTTTTGACAACATTATCAACTCGGGGGGAGGATCTTTATTGTAGCTCCCCCTAAGAGAAAGCTTCAAAACTAGTTTTCATAGGGGATCTCTACATCGGAGCCAGATATAAGAACATTTTTGGTCAAGTCCACTTCCTTCTTTCTCCAGATATTTTTCATTTCATTCCTCACCTCTTCTATATCAATTTTCTTTATAGGTTGATTCCTTTTTACTAAATTATCTTTCTTCATATTCCTTCTATATTTTTTAACAATGTGCCCAACTCTGTTGCAACTAAAATACTTGATATTTCTCTATTCCAAATTTCTTGTAATCAATATAGATTTTAATTGATTGGCCTTGTGCCCAAAACTATTGCATAACTGATAATAACCATAAACGAATCTGTTTTTGCCATCCATAATTTGATTTCTATAGTTACCAACCTTACGACCAAATCTCTTGCAAGTAAAACATTGAATATTTTGATTCATTTTGTTTATACATACTAGAGCCTTATGTCCAAATTTATATTAGGAAAAATAATAGCCATTAAACAAAGAGTTCCTTTGAGCATTATATTGTCTAACCAAAGGTTTCCTTGCAAAAGTTCTTTGATTTCAGGGCTTACCTTCCTTTGTTTGTTTGTTTCATTCACTATTCAGATTCAATCCTCATCATATTGCCTTTATCTTCAGTCCTTTGATTTAAACCTAATCCACTTTTATCTTTTGCAAATTTCTACATAGCCATCATTTCATCGATTTTCTTAGTGCTTTCATTGAATTTGTTTTTATATCTTAGGGTTACAACTTCCTGTTCTTGTTTTTCACATTCTCCAGTCTTATGTTTGATTAACTCATTTAGACACTCCTTAGTTTTCTTACTTTCCTCAACTTGTAACTTCAACTTGATAGTTCATTTGCTTGTTTCGAATCCTTGCTAACCTCTTTATATCTTTCTCTGAACTTCTTGATTTGTTCTCTCTATTTTCTAATGCATTCATTCACTTCTTTGATATTTTATTTCAAATTTTTGTTTTCAATTTCCATCTTATCAAGATCTTCAATAGTAGTCTACAATTCTCTATCCATAAGAATTTATTTTTCACTTAACTCAAGAGACATCTGTTCAACCAACAAGATCTCCCTTAAGCGATCAAACTAAAACAATGGACCAAGATCAAATACCAATTGTTGAATGGCCGAAATATTGAGAGGGGGGCGATGTGAATCAGTATTCCCTTATCAAACTTTAAGATCAATCGAATTATCACTTTATAGACTCACATTAATTAGCATGTAACGAAAAGAAATGAATGATCACATAAGCAACTAATCTAGAGATACCATCCACATCAACATACACACGAGAACATGATATTTTTGCATGGAAATACAGTAGGAAAAAATTATGGAGAAGGTTAACTCTAAATATAATATAACTAGCTATAAAATATTACAAAATGATCACTATAAGGCTCACTACTTGAGGCTCACTTCTAGAGGGATTATTGGCCAAAAGATGAAGGCTCGCTACCCAAAATAAAAGAAGTAGACAAAATGAACTTCTATAGTTGCATCTTACATATGGATAGAATACAATTTTAATTAGGCTTAGTAGAAAAACTTCACATAGTTCATTATTTCTTCAGTCACATGTCACATCTGATCAATATGTCACACATTTATATCTATACATCTATGTATATGTGTCTAAAATCAACATGATGGAAAAATGGTGTATGAACCTTTCATTTACATAAGGATACTATTTATAGTAAGTTTATGTTTAAGCATGAAATGGTATTAAATTCTCTCCAAAGCTTCAGATTGGCTAGATAAGCATGTCAGTTATTTTTTGTCACAAGATCATAGCTAGTTTTGAAGATTTTAAAGTTTATATTTTTGAAGGGTGCCATGAAAGGTTTAAATTTAATTTTGATGACTTTATAACCTTGTAAATACCCTAGAAATTAGGTGTAACTAGTCTAGTAGGTTACAATGTGTTAGAGCTCTTTGTGAGCTTTCCAGTGCATCAAACAATTTGTCAATCAGACACTCGATTCACAAGTTATGGCCTCCAGAAGTTTGGACTCCTTTGAGAGGAAATATAAATTGCATCAGACACATAAATGAGCTGTAAAAAGGAGGAACACATGTTTATGTGTGTTTTAACACATCATAAAGCATGTAGATTACAGATAAGGTTGGCTCTACTTTATTGGGTGGTTTGAAGCCATGGTTTTGTAATATCGTTTGATGATTTCTTGTATTGTATCTCCTTTATATGAGATGCGTGACATAGATGTTGAGAGTAAGAGTCTTTTGGCTATTGAGTTACCTCTGAATCTTTGATTAGTTTTACTCCTATGAAGAGCTTTCTCTGCAAGTATATTGTAATCTATTATTGATTGTTGAATAATATATTGAGCTACTTTTGGAGTGTGGGGTTTTTCTCCCGAAAGGGTTTTCCCAACGTAAATCATTGTGTTGTGGAATGAAAGATATTATTTTTATTTCTATTAATTTATTTTAATTAATATAACGATCTATAAAAAAAATTGCATTACCCTCCTCTCAAGGTTAGTGTAGGAAGTTTTTCTGCTACTTAACTTCCTCACACTCACACACACACACACACACACACACACACACACACAAACACACACACACACACACACACACACACACACACACACACACACACACACACACACACACACACACACACACACACACACACACACACACACACACACACACACATACATATTGATCCATATCTCAAGTCAGCCACACATGCCTTACAAAAAAACTACTTTACAGACTACACAATATACCTCATATGTTGGGCTCACATAGGTCAACCAAGATATAAAAAAAATGAATTCCAAATGGAATATGCATGTTATCCACAATTCTTAATCATGTCCCAAAACCATAGGACCAAAAACAAACAACTGGTGAAATGTGGATATCATGTTTTATAGTTTTGTTCTAGAGGAACAGAGAAATTGATATGCCAAATTTTTGAACCAAGTATATCACCTTCTGAAGATTCATAACATGTACAAACTGATTATAGGTACATTTGATATCCATGACTATAAGTTATCCAAATTGCAAACCCATATCTATAACTATGAAGCAACACTGAGCAAGACATGATGAACAAGGTCACATAACTACTAGAGCAACATTAGTGTAAGTCAACAAAAGTATGTTCACATCAATGATAATAGGTATATCCTATATAACATTCTCCTTCACCAAAAAGGGCGTTAATGACAAAACTCCAATAGATGCCACCTTGTCGTATCAGTTTTGTTTGAAGTGGTTAGCATCAAAAAAGAGTATAGGGAACGAAATTGACTCAATTGAGTTACAAGTTACTCAGATGACTAGTATTTATGATCTGATGAAGGATAAATATGGTGTTCCAATAAGAGAAAAAATTTAAAATATTCATTTGCAACTATCACTACTTCAAGTTCAATGTGAGAAAATCAAAGGGACAATTTCATCTATTAAGGGAAGCAGTGGACTTAAGACTTTCATCCTTAAATGGTTTCCTATCTAATGCAGAGATGATTGATCCAATACTAAATGTTTGAAGCAGTGAAGATAAGATTGAGGACATGTGCATTAAATTTGAATAGTAAAATCATATTACTTCTTTGGAAAAAGCACATTGAGATACAACTCTTTGTCAACTTAAGGAAATCTTTAAGATTACTTTACCCTCTAAGGGAGTTGTAAACAATTGTTGATGGGATAATTTTCTGATCATATAAAGTTGCAAAGGATAAGTATATGTTACTAGTAAATTTTTTATCTTTTGGTCAATAAATAATGTACACACATATGTAAAAGAACTTTTTTGCTATATCCATTTTTGAGGGGACTATTTCTATGTCACAAGGAGATTTTGTAGTGGGTTAACACAATGAGGAGGAATATTATTTTAAAGTAAAATTAGTTGATGTCATCTTACCCTTTTTCCTTAATGTCAAAGGGGGAGAGAAGATACCATGTAAATAAGTGTTACCATCAATGACAAAGGGGGAGATTGTTGGAGGTAGAGAGAAGTATGTTTTAATTTATTTAAACTTATAGTATGTACGAATTTTTTTTGGTGTAGATATAAATAAGAGATGCATTGGTACATATGATTTTATGTACACATATAATTAGCATGATTAATGAGCTAGCTTGTTTGAGGTCAGGGTAATAGTCTGGAAGTCCTCTATAGATATGGTTTTAAGACATGAAGCAGTCCAAAAATGGTAGATAGTCTATTTTTATAGTCTAAATTCTGATGGGGAGATAGGAATACTTGTTGGGGTATATATATTAAAGTTTCTCACAATACTATCTTACCAATCTTATGTACTTCATTTTATGATACGATCTAAAAATTTGTCTAAAGAACTCCCCAATAATATTCTAAGGGACATAGTGTTTGGGTTCACATTCCTCCATATTAGAAGAATTTGTCTTATGGTTCTAATATTGTCTTGAATAAGTAGGGAACATATTATATCTATATTTTCTTGTGGTAACTTCTTTCACACAAAGTGGTAGAGTTGGCAATGTTCCAAACTGTGGTCAGGTAGTGTAATCTAGTTTAGAGGCAAATTGGAATGCTTCACATTCCTCTAGTTTGTCAAATATGGTAGTAAATTTTTTTGGATATAATCAAAGAATTATAAGTTACGATACCTTCAAGTTATAGATTCTTTGAGGTACAACAATCTTAGTTTTTGTGTTACCAAAGTGTACAACTAAACCAACATGCTCTATTTCTTATCTATGCAAGTGACTTTATATTGGCGATGGCTTAACATAGTGTGGACTAGTAAAATGAAATACTAGATATATTTATAAGGTTCAATAACACTCATGAATTGATACACATGGTGTTATTTCTCTTCACCTTGTACCTTAATCAATTATGTGCAGTAATATGTGCTTAAAGGGCTGACATTGCTTGACAGTTGGGTTTGCAGATTATGAATGAACCTTGCATTAAGAAGTATGATCTGTGTCCACATGATAATATGGTTTTAGGTTAATTTAAGCCCTTTTCATTACTCATTGTGACCTATTTACCTTGGTCCATATGTTTTAGAGCCAACTTGTGTGGTATCACACGTTTCATCTAAAGGTTACTTTGTAGCCAACCCAGTTGATAATTCCATATGTTGCATATGATATATATAAAAGATCAAATCATTTTGAAATGCATGGAAGAAAGAGAGAATGTGTAGATTTGTCAAAGGCATCAAACTGGAAATAGGTAATGGTGTAGAAAAAGAGTCATGGTTGATTGATTGGTGGGTTAAACCATCAATAATAGTTATTTATCTTTCACAAATTGTAATCTTTAGAGAGTTGTTTCTTCCTTGGGTTCTAGTACTAAATTAATTTTGTGACCTTGTTTCTATTTGTGAGTCTAGATTTGGATAATAGATCCAAGCATCATTTTTCCAAATGGTTTTTCCCCTTTAAGGTTTTCCATGTAAATCTAATGTTATGGTTATGTGCTTTGATTTTTCTCTTTTCTTTGTTGTTTAATATTAGATGTTAAATTAATGATTATTTAAAAGTGAAATAATTTTTTTAATATTGATTTACCCTTGCTCTCAGTCTTTGGGTGGGTCCAAAAAATGGTAGACCAACAATGAAGTCCATCAAAATGATGTCCCACTTCCTCTCTAGAATAGTGTGTGGGTAATAATTCATGCTATATATTGGTGCTCTTACTTGAATCACTTGAGATTATAGTACCATTAATTCCCATTTAATATTGGTACTAAGGTTTTCCAATTTACTAAATATTCTCCCATGCAAAGCCCACATTAAATATTTACCACAATGATACATACAAGATATAATGTGGCCCCAATAATGCTATTCCCATGTGATTCATTTATCATTAGGTCCCCTATGTGCATTGCAAATGGTAATAAATGATAACATTATGCAAGGTGTAAAACACCCCATTTTTTGCCAGTAATATGGTCCTAAAAGGAAAAACATTTATAGCTCAAAAATAAATTTTAAAAATTAGGGAAATTTATAGGAAAAAATTATCTACTCACACTCTTGTACATAATGTCAAGGTTCATCTCAGCCAAAATTAACCCTATAGAAAGTTATTTACTATACCTAATATTTAAATTATTGGTTTTTATTATGTCATAGGCTACCCAAATTGAGTGAAAATAAAACCTAGATCTAACTTTGCCCAGTGTCCTAGATGTACAAGGGTAACCAAAATAGTTGTAAACATTAGATGTAACTAGAAAATATACATTCAAACATATAATTAATATATCTTGGAAATTTCTTTCCAATTCTTCATATTTTATTGAGACATAAGAGATGAGCATACAAAAATTCATAGGATCATACAAAAAAACAATCTCTTAATCAAGAATACAAGTACTTAAAACTCTCAAAACCAAATCTCTAATACTATGTTAGAAATATGATATAGGTTTTCATAACCAACATATTTATGTTAGAAAAATAAGATATGAATATATATATATATATATATATATATATATATATAGATATATATATATATATATATATATATGTATGTATATATATATATATATGTATGTATATCTATATATATATGTATGTATATCTATATATATATGTATGTATATCTATATATATATGTATGTATATCTATATATATATACATATATATATATATATATACATATATATATATATACATACATATATATATATATATATATATAGATATATATATATATATAATAACATAATCACAAACCTATGATTTTAAGAGATATAAATTTATAGATGACAAGATAATATTGGTAGCTCATAGAAAAGTTGAAGAAGAACGACTGCATGCAAAAATTTGCATGTATTCTAAGGTGTGCAACATCAATGAATAAATACCAAATACAATATAGGTAGTGAGTTTATATAGAGCTAGGGCGAGGATGGAGGTGGTGAATTGGTACAGGAGCACCCTTCAAAGAACTCCCACCATTTTTTTTGTTTTTGTTCTTGCTTCTCTATGAAGCCATTGTATATAAAATAAAGAGCCATGTGCTCATTTGGTCCTAGTTAGGGTCCTAGTTGAGGTCCTAGGGTCATGAGTAAAATTTGAGGATTTCTTGGAAATAGAGGGTATGTGTGCATTTGAGGTGTTTAGGGGTCCTTCTTATCATGGTGGTGTCCTTAGGTTGGCCCAATGTGGGTCTAGGTGTCAAGAAAAGCAACATTGGGAAAGTTGCTCAAAAGTTGCATGACAACTTCTAAAAGTTGTCAAGCAACTTTTCCACCATGAGGTCAAAATATTTAATGTAGTGTGGAAAAACCTAATATGGGCACACAGAATAAGGAAAAGGTAGTATAAGTAATTGCAAACCCTAAGTTAATGGGTTGGATGTCAGATATTGTACAGCCCAAGCAAGGTGACTTGACTGTGACTACAATTTTGTTGCCAGTCGGCACAACTGGAGTAAAGAAAGATCATTAATGGATTGATTTGCATGAAAAACTATGTGGAGTGTCTTGTATGGTTTATTTACTCTCATTTTGAGCATTTATATTAGGTTTCTATTTGTAAGTGAGGTGTGTTTGTAAATATTTTGTAAGTTGTCTTCTCACTATCTAGTTTTGGATTGGTTTGTGTAAATGGATGCATAACTCCATTCCCCATTGTGGAACCACCATGAAACAATGGGGAATGAGAGTAAAGACCTTGTACTATATTGAAAAGAAATCAGGGCCCATGAAAATGTAGGGAGGCCATCAAAGGACTCACTCCTAGGCGAGACTGAGCAGTGCCCAGCTAGGAAGGGTTAAGTTGCAGAGGTCTTGGAGAGAAAGGAAGGTCAGAGGAGGAGGCACCATTTGGAGGAGTTGTAGAGGGGTGAGTGAAGCACCATTGGTGTGAAGGAGGAGCTTCCATCAATCTAGACAAGGTGGCAAGAGCATTAAACTTACATTGTGACCCTGGCAGGCCTAAAAACCCTCCTAAAAACCCTTAAAAACCTTAAAATCCACCTTGAGCAGTGTATGAACACTTGGAGGCCTAAAAATTGAAAAATCCTTGAGTCCTTGCCAAATGAATATCAGGTCTTTTGGGAAGTTTTACAAGCAAGTTCATCATTTGTGAGAGGGAGCCCTAAAGGACCGGGAAGGAGGCCTAATTGGTCACAATCCTTGTAGCCCTATTTTGTAGGCAAAAAGACCAAATTGTGAAGTCGGTAAGGGGTAGGAAGCGTGAAACCTCTTGGGGGCACATGAATGGGTGGAAAAACCTTAAACTAGACCTGACCTATCCTTGCAAAGACCTAGGAAGGTGTGGAGCTAGCCAAACCCTTATTAGCCTAAGTAAGGGTTCTTGAATCTCATGACTAGGTGAGACCTTAGGAGTAGTTTCTCAACTTGTTGGTGGGTGGATTGGGCAAGGTCAAGGGATTCCTCAAGTAGGGGAAGTCCTAGAGACCCTAGGGTATGGTTAGAGCACCTAGTGATCCAAGGAAAGGATCCAAGAGCATAGACTAGGCTAGTCTATCCCAAACCCCATCCCATCATGAATTGACCAAAAAAGGTGTGACCGCCAATATTAAATTAAATAATCAAAATAGTAGATCCTCTATCCTTTAAGGATAGTGAAATCTCAACACGTTATTTCCACATTATTAGTTAATTAGAATCATTTTATTAACCGAGGAAAGGATAACAAAAGTATGGGAAAATATATAAATGAAAATAAATATATCACTTAAAAAATAATAACATACAATGACAATCTTGTCTCTAATTATGATCACACAAACAATTTTGAGGAGAGGGCTTAGCCTATAATTTCCAAAATGATGCATAACTAGAACCATATAGATATTCACTTATAAGAACCAATTAGAATACAAATCTCCTTGTGATATACAAATATTTTTATTTGTTATAGAAGCTATATTTGGAGGGGTTTATGCCATATCATCTCCTCCATCTTGTAGTCACGTGGAGAGTAAAATATGACTAATATTCTAAATAGAAAATAAACTTGTATATGTATATTTTATAGCTTATGTATCTAGTTTTCATCTATGAGCCTGAATATTAATAAATTTTAGATTTCATGAAGAAAACCATTATTCTTTGATTGCACTTTACTAATCCCATGTATTTCATAAATAAAATTATGTGAAAATCCACTTATAAAATTGTCAAAAGTAGTAAACATTATCAATCGATAGATCTTTATTGCATTTATAGAATATGTAAATCTTGATAGTTCTGATACTTAATGTTAAGTACAGATGCCAAACTAACAAGATGAGAGGGGGGGGTGAATCATACAAACTTAATCTTCCATAAAAACAACAGATTCAACCTCGGTAACATATACTTCAGCAATATAACCAAAATTGCTAAACATGCAAACTCATAAGCATATAAACATCATAACACTCATAACACCAGATTTAACTTGGAAACCCAAATAGGGAAAAACCACTGTGGGATTTCGGACCCACTAAGAAATATACTCTTCTAGAGTATGCTCGGTTAAAAGAAAATCATGTTAAAGATTACAAACACATTGCTAGATGTAACCCGGTTAAGGGATTTCCCTCAAATCTGTTAGGATCTTCACCTTGTTAGAAGTGACCTTGTTAAAGGATTTCAAACACTCAATCAGAATGTCACCTTGCTAGAGGGTTTTACAAATATGATTATTAAGTCCACTCGGTTAAGATATTTTCTGTCACTTCACAAAATAATAGTAATAAAAATCTATCTGTAACTTCACATCTAAAATGCTAAAGCAGATTCTTATTTGCTCAATAAATTCTAGTCATAGGACTTATCTTGTCCCTTTGCTGGGCTCTATACTATATTAATCGAACAGGTCTTCAAGCTTCTGTGCTCGATAATCACTATGTAGCATCCCTATGCTTACACTTGCCCACATACATTGTTTATCAACAGTTCCTTATTTATAAACAATTTGCTAACTACTTAATCTCCTTGATCACATATCACATGATCAATCATAGCCATCAGATCTTCAAACTTGACCAAGTTCAATGTATCCTTCGATCTAAAAATGTTTTACCTTGCCTTGGAACTTGCATACATTTCTTGGAACTTGTGCTAAGGTATTACGGTTCAATCTGCGCTATAGATCTTTCTATTGATTTTCCTTTGCCATAGATTCTTTAACAAACTTCATGCATGACATACCAATCATTTAATCAATTCCATCTCATCAGCTTCCTTCATTAAATAATGCTTTTAATCATTTAATGCATTCTGTTACAGCTCGATTGCAACTCAGTAAATACTAAACTTCACTCGGTAGACATTCTGCCTTCATTAACCGATAGAGATAACCTTAGGGTTTACCGACTAGGTTCCTTAGGGTTTACCGACTAGGTTCTTTGCTTGATAACATAGTATAGTATTAACCTTACAATCAACAACATATGTAGGATATCAAAACAATCTAAACATCATGATCTCATCATTGTCTAACTCGGTAATAGTTGCCCATTGAATAATTTATTCCTCCTCTTATTCATCACATTCTTTCTGTTTCTTTTACCGACATCTTTATACTCATCAAATCATACTTCTTAAGATATGGCAACATCATACTAAATTAGAAAATTAATTTCTTGACATCAATGACAAAATAATAATATTAAGACAGTAAACATCCTTAATCAGTTATATCAATAATCATCAACAACCTTCTCAATATCCTTATTGAAATGCCAACAATCTCTTATTGTCTATTATAATGCCAACAATCTCCCCCTTTGGCATTGATGGCAAAACCAATTGATTTGACCTAATTGATTTGGATTGCTGTGAGATTCTGAAATGCTCTCCCCCTGTCATTAGACTTCTTCCCCATACAATAGTCTTCTCCCCCTTTGACAACAATGCCAAAAAGTAAAAGAGCTAAAACATGATTTCTTCCCCTGAGAAGTCAATTCCCTGCTGTTATGTGTCAACTCAGTCTCGGTCAAAGCATTATGTCTTCAATTCCTGCTCCCTGTATTTGTTTTCCTGCACACCTTTAGAAAAACATCCTAAAGTGTGTAAATAAGCATCAATCCACACATAATATTCTGTAGATTCATCAAATTGATGATTTCACCGAACTCTATCAGTGAGTAGAAGATAGGGGTAAGACCCCTAACTTGCTTCTGAGATACTCAAAAGTGTCCCTTGGCAGTGGCTTGGTGAAGATATCTGCTATTTGTTCCTTTGTGCTAACATACTCCAACACCACTTTCTTCTCTTGAACTTCTTCTCTAAGATAATGATATTTGATAGAGATGTGCTTTGTCTTAGAGTGTATAATAGGATTCTTTGAAATGTTAATGACACTAGTATTGTCACAGAATATAGGTACTAGCTCAGCAACTTTCTCATTTATACCTTCCAACAGTTGTTTGATCCATGCTATATTGGTGCAATTTAATGCTGCAACAACGTATTCAGCTTCTGCTATTGACTGTGAAACACATCCTTGTTTCTTGCTAAGCCAACTCACTAGTCTTTCTCCTAAAAAGAAAGCTCCTCCACTTGTACTTTTTCTGTCATCAATGTTGCCTGCCCAATCAGCATCAGTATAAACTTTTAAATCAAAATCATTTCTCTTGTTATATACTAAGCCATAATCTTTAGTGCCTTTCAAGTATCTGAAAATTCTCTTGATTGTTGTCATGTGTGTTTCCTTGGGATCTGCAAAAAATCTTGCAACTATACCTACTACATGTGCTATGTCTGGTCTATTGTGAACAACATATTGTAGCTTTCCAATCATGGATCGGTAAAGTGTCTCATCAACAGATGCAGATTCATCATTCTTTGATAGTTTACAGTTGGTAGTCATAGGAGTACTTACTGGTTTTGAATCCTCCATTCCAAATTTCTTCAAGATTGCCTTTATGTACTTGGATTGAGTAATGAAAATCTCATTTTTCATTTGCAATATCTATAAACCTATAAAATAATTTATCTCACCAATTAATAACATCTCAAATTCTTTGCTCATTTCATTTCCAAAGTTCTTGCATAAAGAGTCATTTCCACAAGAGATAATATCATCAACAAATATGGCTAAGATCAATATTCCATTTTCATCATTCTTCATGTACATATTGATGTTTTCACTTATCCTTATAAAACCAATCTTGGCTAGATAAGAGTACAATCTTTCATACCATGCTCTAGGTGCTTGTTTCAGACCATATAAAGCTTTGTTCAATTTACATACCTGATCTTTATTCTTGTCTTCACCAAATCCTTCAGGTTGTTCAATAAAAACTTCTTCTTCTAATATACCATTCAGAAATGTAGATTTGACATCCATTTGATATACTTTGAAATTTTTGAAAGTAGCATATGCCAATAATGTTCTTACTCCATCAAGCCTTGCCACAGGTGCAAAAGTCTCACCATAATCAATTCCCTCTTCTTGAGCATAACCTTTGCAAACTAGTCTTGCTTTATTTCGAATGACCTCACCATTTTCATTCAGCTTGTTTCTGAAAATCCACTTTGTACTGATTACATTTTTGTCCTTCAACCTTGGGGCCAGTGTCCATGTGTCATTCTTCTTGATTTGATCAATCTCTTCTATCATAGAATTTATCCAATCTTCACTGTTAAATGCCTCTTTCACTATTCTCGGTTCAAATTCAGATATCAAACATGTGTTCTGTCTCAGTTTGTTCCTTGTCATCACTAGATCATCTTTATCTCCTATAATTTGACTTGATGCATGATTCCTTCTGACATACTTGGCTAATATAGGCTCGGTAGGCTCTATATGATCTTCTTCATCACTCGGTAGCTGGACATTATCTTCATTTTCTTCAGTAACTCTCTCGATAGGACTTGTCGGTTGAACAGAGACAAACTCTTCATCATCTTCTGGTTCTTTGGAGTTTCCTTCATCATTTCTTTCTACAAATTCATCAATTTTCACATTTCCACTTTCTACTATTTTGTTAGATGATTTGATCAGACATTTAAATGCTTTACTTCTAGAAGAATAACCAAGAAATGTTCCTTCTTCACTTTTATGATAAAACTTTCCATTTCTATCATCTTTGTGTACATAGCATCTACTTCCAAATATTTTGAAGTAACTTATATTAGGTTTCTTGTCATAACAAATTTCATATGGTGTCTTCAAAGTTCCTTTCTTCAATTGTACTCGGTTCAGGGTGTAAACTGCTGTGCTTATTACTTCTCTCCAAAATGTTTGTGGCACTTTCTTTTCAATCATTAGGGTTCTAGCACAATTCACAATAGATTTGTTTCTTCTCTCAGCTATCCCATTTTGCTGTGGAGTTCTCGGTGCAGAGACTTGTCTTTTTATACCATGATCATTGCAGAATAAGTTAAACTCATCAGAGGTAAACTCTCCTCCTCTATCAGATCTAAGACATTTCAGTTGTCTTCCTGTTTCATTTTCAACTCTTTCCTTGTACCATTTAAACATTTGAAAAGCTTCTGATTTTTCTTTTAAAAACATAACTAACATCATCCTTGAATAATCATCCACAAATAATATGAAATATTTATCACCATAATAACTTTGAACTTTCATAGGACCACAAAGATCAGTGTGCACAAGATCTAAAATTCCCTTAGAAGTGTAGGACTTACTTGTAAAGCTTGATCTTGTCATCTTACCCATCTAGCATCCTTGGCACATAGCATTCTCAGGTTTCTCAAGACTCGGTAGACCTCTTATTCGGTACTTTTTTCTTATTTTGATCAGATTATCAAAATTTACATGACAAAACCTTTTATGCCATAACTAGGTATCATCTATCTTTGCATAAAGACAATTATTCTGAGTTGAGTCAAGGTGAAATGTATTACCTTTTGTTTGTGTCCTGGTAGCAGCTAACTTTCCATGCTTGTCATGAACTTTGACAATTCCTTTCTGAAATTCTATTCAGTAACCTATGTTGTTTAGCTGTGCTACACTCAACAAATTATATTTCAAACCTTCAACCCAATAAACATCATTACATTTAGCATTGTCAAGAAGTGTTATGGATCCTTTACCTTTTACTAGACATGGTGCATCATTACCAAATCTTACATAACCTCCATCATAATCTTCTAACATAACAAACTTATGTTTATCACCTCTCATGTGATGTGAGCATCCACTATCTATGATCACAGAATCATTAGTATTTATGTGAGATATTATGGCTTTTTCTTCATACCTTTCTTCATTTGATCCATCTTTGATAGCCACATAAACTACTTCCTTTGTATCAGTTTCATTTGATTCCTCATCGGCTATTAGGCATGACTTTCTATCTCTTCTTCTGAAGTCTCGGTATCCTCTGTATTGATTATTTTTCTGTCAGTCATCTCGGTAATCTCTCTTTTTAGTAGAATCTTTGTCAGGATAGTTAGAAGCCATATGTCCTATCTTATCACAATTGAAACATTTCAAAGGTAGTTTTCCTTTATACTTACCTTTTCCTCTCGGTAACCTTCTGGCTAATAGTGCTTCAAAATCTTCTTGCTTTCTGATTTCCTCATACAATTTGTGTACTTCTTCCATGTTCTTACGAAATCTTTCACTTGCTCCACTGTGATCCCATTTAGAATACTTACTCATTCTATCATTGTAATCATTAGATTCACCAGGATGAAAAGAACTGAATGCAGATTCAACTTTATTTACTGAAGACCCACTGTTATCAAAATTACTTAATTCAAATGCATGTAGCTTACCAATAGTAGCATCCAAAGAAACTGGCATATTGGGTACATACCTCAATTCATTGATTGTAGAGACTCGGATTGCGTAAGCAGGTAGAATGGTTCTCAATAACTTACTTGTGACATCCTTTTCTTCAATGGTTCCTCATGCTCCTTTGATTTGATTGACAATCTCCTTTAGTCTTGTACTGTACTCAGTTATGTTCTCACCTTCATTCATCCTCATAGATTCAAGTTGTCCTCTTAGACTATCCACTTTTTCTCTTGAACATGTTCATCACCTCCATACACAGATATGAGCTTGTCCCACATTGCCTTGGCATCATTGCAGCCTTCTAGATCATTAAACTCGGAATCAGTCAATGCAGATGTTATTTCAATCATTGCTTGAATATGTTCTTGCTTTGCCTTTATCTCTTCCATTGTCAATGGATAGGTGCTCAGTGTAATAAAATCATTCTCTAGATAATATACAACATATTCTAAAACTCCTGATAGGTCCAGCTTCATCCTTTTCTGCCATGTAGAGAAACTTGACTTGTTTAGCTTCGGTGCATCCCTCTTGTACATCTTTGGATCTTTTCCTCAAGTACCTTTAAACTTTTTCTTCTGGAGTCCAAAGCTCTGATACCAATTGATAGTTCTGATACTTAATGTTAAGTACAGATGCCAAGCTAACAAGATGAGAGGGGGGGGTGGGGTGAATTAGACAAACTTAATCTTCCATAAAAACAACAGATTCAACCTCGGTAGCATATACTTCAGCAATATAACCAAAACTCCTAAACATGCAAACTCATAAGCATACAAACATCATAACACTCATAACACTAGATTTAATGTGGAAACCCAAATAGGGAAAAACCACTGTGGGATTTCGGACCCACTAAGAAATATACTCTTCTAGAGTATGCTCGATTAAAAGCAAATCTTGTTAAAGATTAAAAATACATTGCTAGATGTGACCCGGTTAAGGGATTTCCCTCAGATCTGTTAGGATCTTCACCTTGTTAGAAGTAACCTTGTTCAAGGATTTCAAACACTCAATCAAAATGTCACCTTGCTAAAGGGTTTTACAAATAAGACTGTTAAGTCCACTCGGTTAAGAGATTTTCTGTCACTTCACAAAATAACAGTAATAAAAATCTATCTGCAACTTCACATTAAAAATGCTAAAGAAGATTCTTATTTTCTCAATACATTCTAGTCATAGGACTTATCTTGTCCCTCTGCTGGGCTCTATACTTTGTCAATCAAACAGGTCTTCAAGCTTTTGTGCTCGGTAATCACTATGTAGCATCCCTGTGCTTACACTTGCTCGCATACATTGTTTATCAACAGTTTCTTATTTATAAACAATTTGCTAACCACTTAATCTCCTTGATCACATATCCCATGTTCAATCATAGCCATCAGATCTTCAAACTTGACCAGGTTTAATGTATCCTTCAATCTGAAAATGTTTTACCTCGCCTTGGAACTTGCATACATTTCTTGGAACTTGTGCTAAGGTATTGGGGTTCAATCTGTGCTATAGATCTTTTTGCCAAATTTCCTTTGCCATAGATTCTTTAACAAACTTCATGCACGACATACCAATCATTTAATCAATTCCAGCTCATCAACTTTCTTCTTTAAATAACGCTTTTAATCATTTAATGCATTATGTTACAGCTTAGTTGTAACTTAGTAAATACTAAACTTCACTCAGTAGACATTCCGCCTTGATTAATCGATAGCAATAACCTTAGGGTTTACTGACTAGGTTCCTTAGGGTTTACCGACTAGGTTCTTTGCTCGGTAACATAGTATAGTATTAACCTTACAATCAACAACATATGTAGGATATCAAAACAATCTAAACATCATGATCTCATCATTGTCTAGCTCAGTAATAGTTGCCCATTGAATAACTTATTCCTCCCCTTATTCATCGCATTCTTTCTATGTCTTTTACTGACATCTTTATACTCATCAAATCATACTTCTTAAGATATGGCAACATCATACTGAATTAGAAAATCAATTTCTTGACATCAACGACAAAATAATAATATTAAGACAGTAAACATCCCTAATCAGTTATATCCATAATCATCAACAACCTTCTCAATATCCTTATTGAAATGCCAACAATCTCTTATTGTCTGTTATAATGCCAACAAATCTAGTTCACAATCAAAGAAAAAGAACAAAATTTCTACTAAATGAGTCATCCAAAAAAATTTGAATACCATTGAGCTTGAAATCCTAACAAGAATATAATAAATATCATGTGTTTCATTCATTTTTTTATTTCATTTGACTTATACAATTATAATTAGTAAAATATCTGGGCTCTAAAAACTATAATTTGGTAGTTTGGGATCCTTGTGGTATTACTTATGGTAACTTGGTATGTATAGTGTGTTGGCATATGGACACTCCAATGAGACATTGTATGTGATTGAAGGTTTTGTCATTGATGGCAACCTTGCAATCCTATGGCACCGGCAAAGCATTACATAGGCAAGACAGTGCACCGGCATCAACAAGATCACTCTACATCGACACCTACATCGGCACAAAAGAAAACATGTATACCGGCATAAAGGCCGACAAGATTTTTGTTATGTAATATTTTGTTTATTATTGTAAGCCGACTTGGCAAATTGTAAAATGACTCTTGTATATAAAGGAGATCATTGTAGACATTTAGAGTAGTAATGTAGTGAGCAAAAAGAAAATTATTAGGTAGACCTAATGTGCGAATTATTGGTCAAGGGTATATGTAAAGAACAGAGAAAGAACCGGTACTGAATCTGGCATTGGAGATGCTATTGTAAAGCAATACAAGTCATTGGATTAGTATAATCCTTATTGTAAGTCAGTGTGACTTCCCATTGAGCAGTGAGCTCTAGGCAGTTGGCCTTCTTGCATGTGCAGGCCCCTATTGTAAGTAATATTCTCTTATTGGCCAGTGAGTGAATATTGTGGGTCACAAATCCCACTGAGATTTTTCCAACACCGGGTTTCCTCGTTAAACATCTTGTATTATGGTGTTCTTTTCATGTGGATATTTCTGATTCTGTTTATTGCATTAATTCTTGCATACCGATACACTGTTATTTTATGTTCTACATGTTTTAACCTAAGAAATTCTTCTCACCGGTTAGATACTGATTCACCCTCCCCTCTCTGTATCTGTGGGAATCCTAACAATTGGTATCAGAGCTTGGTCCTCTATTTTCAGAAGCCTAACAGCTTGAGGAAGATCTTGACACCAGTAAAGATGGAAAATCTGATGAAGCAACTTGAAGGAGCTCTTACAGACTATGATGCAGAGAAGTTGAAAAACATCAAACTAGAAGATGATTTAAGTGCAGCTCAGGATATCATTCAGGCACTTCAAGAAAATCTTACTGTTACAAGAAATAAGAGAAGAGAACTTTATGAAAAATTGCAAAATGAGAATGATGAAAAGGAATCACTTAATGATATGATAAGCAAGCTGAAACAAGAGAACACGACAACAAAAAATGAAATGCAGGATATGACTATGAGGATTTGCAAAGAGATTGAGGATAGGAAGAAGAATAAAGAAGAATTGACCAGAAGACTAAGTGATGCAACAAATGAGAATACAAGACTTAGCTATGAAAATGACATGTTGAAGACAGATCTGATGCATACTCAGAATGACTCAAATGAACTAATGAGACAAAAAGAAATCTTGGAAAGGGAACTGGAAACTGCAAATCAACATAAATAAAAATTCAAGAAAAGCTCAAAGGAACTTGGTAGCTTATTGAAGAATAAAAAACCTAAAGGTGACACTTTTGGAATTGGCATTGAAGTTGGTGAAAGCTCCGGTACTACAAATACTCAGGATCATAGTAAACCGGTAAGACAACCTAATACTTATAAATTCAATGGAAAATGCTTTAACTATAATAAGTATGGTCATAGGGCAAATGAATGTAGATCTAGGAATTATCAGAATATCAATACACCCACCGGTCAATGTTCAAAATGCAACAAAATTGGTCATAACTCTGAAAACTGCAGAATGAATGTGAGATGTTATGTTTGTGGAAGATTTGGACATTTATCAAATCAATGTAGAACACAAACCGACATAGGTTATGGGAAAGCTATTTAGAAAAAATAATGTAACTTGTTATGCATGTAACAAGATTGGGCATATTGCTAAATTTTGTAGAAGTAAAAGTACACCGGTAGACAACAAAAGTGCTAGCTTGAAAGGTAAAGAAAAGGTTGAAGAGGTTAAGCAAGAGTTCTCAAAGCAATGGATTAGAAAAGCTGATCTAAATATTGGGAATACTCCTCCATCAGTAGAACCAACAAATGCTTCGCCAGTAGGACAGAGTGATGCTTCACCGATAGGATAGAGTAGTGCTCCACCGATAGGAAGTTCTTCATCCAATTGAAGAAAATTTCCTTGAGGGTTTGGCAATCTAATGACACGTGCTATTATTCCCTTGGTTAGAGATAAGAAGTTGAAAATTACTTATTACCGACAAGCAATGTTAAGTGAATACTTCACCGACATGCAATTAATGTGGTAGATGGCAAAAAGACATTATAAAAATAAGGTTTTGGCTCCATTTCACTTCACCATGATTTCAAAGTTTCAGAGAGCACGCAGATTCCAAGCTAAGGCATTTCAAGCAAGAAGCAAGAACACTCCAAGCAATCATCCATCCAAGATAGAAAAAGGTATTTAATCATGGCATCTACCTCTACAATTGAATGCATAGCAAACCCTACTATTGTGGAAGTAATTAAAAGACCTAGGCCCGTATTTCAGTTAGTCCCCAAGATAGAAAAGAAGGATGATACCTTAGGTGCATTTTCTCAAATCCCTAAAGGTGTTGTATATGCTGAAGACCCTAGAATGTACATCCATTGCAACATTGAAGAGTTAGGAGATGAGGAAATCAAAATCATGTATAAAACTGAGATATGCAATGATATCGACAATGTTAAAGCTGAACACAAGGTTATTGAAACCCTAGGATTCACAGAAATCCTTAGCATTCCTGAATTTCCTAAGGATGTGATTAGGATAGTGTTAAGCAGAGTTCATGGAGAATTTTTTGGTTAGATGCAATTCATAAGATCACCAAGGAAGTAGTAAAAGCTGTCACAGGGTTACCGACCACTAGTAAAAGACCAGACAAAAACAAGAAAGTTTCCAATGACCTAGTAATAGACCTAACAGGTGCAACATTCGATAAGAGATCTCTAAGGGTTAATGATGTAAAAGATATCAATGTGAGATTCATAAGTATGATATTAGGTTACAAAGCCACTCATGCTAATAGACTTAACTCAGTTTCAAGTTTATGCATTAAGAGTGCTTATGATATGGTAACAGACAATGCAAAAATCAACATCTGTGAATGGTTAAAAGATGAACTGATAGACAACCTTGGAAAGATAAAGAAGGATAGGAAAGGAACTTTCAGATTTGAAAATCTGTTGGTATGCCTAATGCTTCACATAAGAAAATAGGTTCCCGGTATAGGATATGACATACCGGTAGGAAAACAATTGACAGAACTATTTAATACCATGGGTGAGAACAAGGAGAACAATAGTCATGACTTTTTCAAGCATTGAAGATAAAAATGAAGAAACGAATAAGGTTATCTCAGAAAATAGTAGATAAATACAAAGATGATATATGCTTTGTTATTAAGAAAGATGAAATATGGATGGAAGCAGTCATCCCAAGGACAATTTGGGTAACCGAAATGGGCTATGAGACAGATGACCACATAGTTGAAACTTATGCTAAAGCACTTCTGGAAGCCCCCAAAGAACCTAAGGAAGAAGTATTTGGTAGTGTTGAGACCATAGAAAGCCAAATATAGTCTAAGAAAAGAGTAAAGAAGGTAGAGGCATTTGTGAGGAAAGGATCCAGACAAGCAAAGGCCATTAAGGAAGATGTACTAAAGAAAACCAGCATAACAGAAGATGAGTTGGCAGCTCCACAACCTGAAGCTCATCTATCATCAGTAGGTACTTCTTCGGAAGGTGACATGCCAGCAACTTTTAAAAGAGTTGTTAGGAAAAGAGATCCCTCACCGGCAACCACTCCTTCACCTAGAAGGACAAGGCAGAAGCAACAAGCAGTGAGATCTCTAGTTAGAAAGGTCACACCTAAGAAGATACTAACCCCAAAGAAAAAGAAAAAGACAAAAACTGACTTGGCACCTCTAGACATATTGTTAAATGAAATCACAGAGGAAGGAAAGTTGAAAAACATAGAGAAAATTTATGACACTCTATCCATTGATGAGAAAGGGCAAGTTGAGGAAAGTGTAATACTGCATATGGACATGTACAAAAAGTTTTTGATGGAAGTAGTAGATGAAATTCCTAATGATCTGTACAAAAGACTTGAGGCCAGAAGGCAAGCAGTGATTGAATTAGATAAGAAAATAAAAATAGAAAAACTACTTGCTGTATATCCAGTAAACTCTCCCAAGGAAATTGATGATTTGATTGCTTAGGCAAACCGGTTAGTATTCTCTACTGCACACCGGCATATTTCACCGATGGCAGGAAGAGTTACTGAAGTTACAGAGGAAACAAAAGATGGTTGGGACATATTCCTGGTTGAAAAGGAAAAACAAGAAGAATACAGGAACCCTAAGCCTATTAAAGTATATCAGAAGGATAGAGACAAAGGGAAAGGCAAAGTTGGTGGACCACCAAGCATAAAGGTTAAAGACAACCTACCCCCACTTGTGAAAATCACAACCACTGAAGACCAACCGACAGCTGAAAGCATGGATGTAGAGGATAGCAATCCTAATCCTGAAGTCCTATACATTGTAAATATTGATACCCAAAAGATCAACATAACAGTTGATAAAGATACAATTGACAAGTTAGATATGGCTAAAGAGCCTTTGATAACAGGAGAAACAAAGAAACCGATAGAGGATACAGGGAAAAAGATAGAATCTGAGGCACATACAGAGAAATCAACAGAGCTAAAGGCTCCAGAACAGGTTCACATGGAAATAGTGCCACTGGTAAGTAGTGAAGTAGGGAAACCAGTGCTAAAAGAAATGCAAACACAAATTGACCTGCCAGACGTCAATACAAGCATGGTTATTTCCACCGGAACTCAGACTCTTGGATCATCATCAACATTCAAGTCAACTAATGTGACTGAGGTATTATTAGATTCTATAAAGAAAATAACTGACTGCAGCTCACAGGCTTATAAAGCAATAGATGATTCAATACCATTTTTGAAGTTAATTGCTCCTAAATGTAATATAGATAATAAAGATTCTTTAGGACAATTGGACACATTATGTAAATATATTTCTGGAAATATTGAGAAAATAAAGGAAGAATCAGTAAAGGACATGGTAGAAAAAGAGAAACAAAAATTCTTTGATGAAGAAATAAAGAAGTGTAACAAGGACTTCGACACACTTCTACTAGAACTATGTAGTTTGTTGAAAGAGTATAAAAATCTGTATAAAGATACATGTAAAACAAACTTTTTGACTATAGATATTGACAAGAAAATAAGCAAGACACAAGATGAGATAAATAAGCTTGCAGACAATTTTGTCAACTCATAGGATTCATTATCAGTTTTTGAAGAGAAGTTAGCAAATTTTGAGGAAGAATTGCTCAAACTGGAAAGAGAAAAAGAAAGAATAATAAACAAAGCAAAACACTTGAGATCTAAACTGAGTCCAAGATTGGACTATTTAGCATCTCTGTAGAAGGAAATCTCAGAGGCATTAGAATAGGGAAGCAAAACACCGGCAGAGCATTTGCAACATCTCATCGGTACTGTGAAGAGGACTGAAACAACAATAAAAGATAGTAAAAAGTTTATGGATAGTATAAACTTAATTTTGGGAGATCTTTTTCAGATAATAACTAACCAGCTACAGGGTTGAGGATATGGATATAACTACAAACTCTACTAACATCTTGACAACCTTTGTCATTGATGCCAAAGGGGGAGTAGTAGGATGAGAAAGTTCAAAGACAGGAATCATATGCTCAGGGGGAGCCCTCATATTTTTGGTAAATTTTTGGACTACACATTTTGGATACTTTTTGAAATTTCTCACGAGTGTTGCCATCAATGCCAAAGGGGGAGATTGTTGGCATATGGACACTCCAATGAGACATTGTATGTGATTGAAGGTTTTGTCATTGATGGCAACCTTGCAATCCTATGGCACCAGCAAGACATCATACCGACAAAGCATTACACAGGCAAGACAGTGCACCAACATCAACAAGATCACTCTACACTGGCATCGGCACCGGCACAAAAGAAAACATGTATACCAGCATAAAGGCCGACAAGATTTTTGTTATGTAATATTTTGTTTATTATTGTAAGCCGACTTGGCAAATTGTAAAATGACTCTTGTATATAAAGGAGATCATTGTATACATTTAGAGTAGTAATGTAGTGAGCAAAAAGAAAATTATTAGGCAGACCTAATGTGTGAATTATTGCTCAAGGGTATATGTAAAGAATAGAGCAAGAACTGGTACTGAATCTGGCATTGGAGATGCTATTGTAAAGCAGTACAAGTCATTGGATTAGTATAATCCTTATTGTAAGTCAGTGTGACTTCCCATTGAGCAATGAGCTCTAGGCAGTTGGCCTTCCTACATGTGCATGCCCCTATTGTAGGTAATATTCTCTTATTGGCCAATGAGTGAATATTGTGGGTCACAAATCCCACTGAGGTTTTTCCCACACCGGGTTTCCTCATTAAACATCTTGTGTTATGGTGTTCTTTTCATGTGGATATTTTTGATTCTGTTTATTGCATTAATTATTGCATACTGGTACACAGTTATTTTATGTTCTGCATCTCAGTATCTGTGGGAATCCTAACATAGTGAGGTAGGCAAGAGAACACAGTGAAATAAAAGAGTTTCATTGTTTTGGGGGTTACAAGTTAAGGATGATGATTAACATATAGAATTAATGTATTCAAATGGGAGGAATACTATAAAAAAATCCCAATGAGTCAAGATTATATAGGAGTGTTAGGGATGGGGTTTAAGGTTGATTCATAAAAAGTACGTTGCCAAGAAATAATAGGATTTCTAGACGTTTAACTTTGATAAGTATACATTAGTTCAATTGGTTGGGAATATGAGTTTTCAAGTAATTGGGGGTATCATAAAAAAAATAAAAACACAAGCAAGGTAAAGTTTAAAACATCAATAAAGAAAAGAGAAAAGACTTTAAATAGGTTAAAGAGATCGATGAGAGAGAAAGGGTAAGTGTCAATGTTTGGGGGTGAAACATAATAGGTACCAAGGGAGAGGGATTTCCAAAATAGAGATGCCAAATGAAAAAGATTAGGTTTTTGTGGATCAAAGAAAAAAATATCACAAAATCACAAAAGGTTTAAAACACTAACTTATTAAGGACTTGAGTTAAATTGTTAGAGTTGTGGTAGTTGTGAGTAAGAAGGAAATGATATTTCAGAAATGTAAACACTAAAACTATAGTGTTAAAAAACAAGTAGTACAATTTGTTAGATTTTTATTTTGTAGTTGAAAAGCCTATAGGTAATGAAAACCCAAAAGTCCCAAAATTATAACCAATTTTTTTTCTTCAGGAAATCAAATTTTGTTAAATTTTGGAAATAACCAATATACAACAAGCATATGGGGGATAAATAATGGTACTAATGAAAACATCGATCAAGAGAGACCCATTTCCAACTATCTCAGATTAATTATCTAAGCTACAATAAACAAGATCAATAGACACAAAGGGGCACATATAAAAGAATAAATATTCACATTAAAATGGGGAACAAATGATGGCTCTAGTTGGTTATGTGTATCTCTTACAAGTAAATGAGAGTTTATATCACTCTATGAATAGAACAAAACTAGATAAATAAATGTACACTAGGAAAAACACTCTTTCTCATGATCAAACAATGACCATGTTGATGTATAAAACACAATATTTACAATAGAAGAGATAGATAATAAGTAAACAAATATATATTCATCCGAAAAAAATTGCATTCAATGACATGGAAGCATAAGTAAATTGAAGTTATGCCTTTAATGACAACTTAGAAACATAATTATACTTGAAACCTACAAACAAGATCTATGGCATAATAATGCAAGAGAATCATGTGTAAGGGAAATATTGCATCACTCTATTTTAAGTAATTGGTGATTGACCTAGATTAAATGAGGTTCTTCCTACCCAAAATAAAATAGAGAATAAACAATAAATTGCTAGAAGTACTCACTTAGTTCTTAATTATACCAATCCTTAGAGGTTTTCATAGACACAAATGGTTTTATAGGGAACTAGGAGGGAAAGAGAAGATCCTTACTTAGCTCTTGCAAATGAAATGCACATTTCATAAAGGCATAAAGAAATGGTAAATATTTATTCATACAAAAAATTAATAAGATGTCGCAAATAATGAAAGAAGAGAGAATAGATGGAAATGACTACTTTTTAATTAGTAGGAAGGCATGAGCCTATTTAAAACTATACAAGATATGAAAAATACATATTCTTCTAGAGAAATAACAAAAATACCCTTTACAATGAAAAAATCCTTTAACTATTTACAATACTATGAGAGATAGAGTATGTAACATGGACAAACACCCTATTCACGAGTCCAATAGAATTTCTCAATGGGATATCCTTTTCATTCCATCATCCAATCCTATGTTCTTGGTGGATTGGGATATCTTATAATTTTTTATTTTTTTAAATATACAATTATTGCTTTCAACTTTAGCACTATTTCAAAAAGAGGAAAATGTAGACATCTAAAATCGACCATATTTAAAATAATGATGATGATTATTGATTAATTTCATGCACAACTTGCTCAACTAATCAAATCCATTTACAATTTATTATTAATTAAAATAAAATAAATCAATTTTCATTCCATTATTTAAATAAAATAAGGTCAATGTATTCCCATCTCATTATAAATCAAAATAAATTAGATCTATTATGCCTCAGTATGAAATGAAATTAAATCAATGCATCATTAACTAGTTAAATAAAAAAATACAATTTAAATAAATATATAACTTCATAATTTAAATTCATAAGTCCACATAATTTACCTATAATTAATATATTAAATTGAATTAAATAAAAACACCTACTTGCACACAACCTTATTCTTCAAATATATATTAAGCATTTAGATCCATGATTTAATCTCAACCATTCACTTGTTTATTGAAGCACATCGTAAATCAAGACCTCAATCCTCCATCATATATAGCATTGTAGTAGAAAGGAAGCATGCATAAGCAATCAACCATAAGGTTCTCATACACATCATCAAAGGTATCAAACATCAAGCATACACATATAACTACATTCTACCAAGATCTTGACCTATTCATATTATAACCTATGTAGATAATATAGAGGAAAAGTTCACTCAACAACATAGATCTCCTTTTTGGTTAGGGTGGATAAGAATTATTTTATTTTATCCTCTTTATTCTCAATCCAAAGGTATTTTTAATGATATAGAATAAGGGTTTAATATGGCTTTATTCTCTTGTGTATTTTTTATTAACCTAACATCACAACAACCCTTTTGAATTACCTAAATAAAATATTCAAATAATCTAAATATATATTTTTAGATCCAAATGTGTAGTTTTCTAAAATATTTCTGCTAATATTTTAATTAGTCTTTATATTATTTTATTTTTTAGTAAAATTATTTCACTTACACAAAATACCAAGTTAGTTATCTTTTCAACAACTGTAATCAAGTTCATTTTATATATTTGAAAAATATGTTAAACTTCATAGGAGGTTCCATGTCTAAATGTATTAAATTGAGAGAGGCTCAAACCTTTACATAACCATAAAACCAACGAGCAATAGAAACTAAGGGATCACATCGAACCGAGGGACAAAGACCAAAATTCCTACTACCAAAAAGGAACAAAAACCAACAAGTATTTAGAACAACTAACAAAACCCAAAAAAAAAAACAAGGAGAACCAACATACCAAAAAAAAAAGGACACATTCCCATTGAAGGCACACACTGATGTCCTACCTAGTGGGGGGAAACACCAAGTTCCTATTTTGGCAGATTTATCAGCCTTTTTCTAAAAAAGAGAGGTTCCTATTGGAACCTTTCCCAGAAGACATGGTCAAGGAATCCCAAGTTTCCTTCACCTTGGACAGGGATGACTCTAGCCTAGTAGTAGTGGATGACTCAAAATGGTGTTGCTTCTTTTCTCGCCTCCTTATGATTTTTTCTTGTATATATTTGAGTGCAAAGAAGTTCTTCTCAGTTATCTCCTTGTTCTGGATAAATATATTCTCCATTTTCCTTTTTATGGATTCCTGATTATCATGCAACATGTCAACCACTTCCACCAAACCCATCATGCAATTACCTTGGTTTATTTCCTCATTAAGCTCCTTCACTTTCTTCTCCAAACCTTCCCACTTTTCAACCATTACAAAAAATTTACTCATAGCCATCCAAGTATCATGGTCCTTATCATCCCTGTCTCAAATCAAGGCTTTGACATTTTCTTTCACAAGGGCTTTGAGTTTGTTGATTTTATTCTTTGCCATCTCAAATTTTCCTAGAATCCTACCAATGAAAAGTTCATGCTTTTTGAACCCCTTATAGAGTTCATTCACTTTGGCTAGAAATAGGGGAAGTTCGTCTTTAAATAGAGCATTCTAAGGAGAAGGGGAGGAAGGAGTAGTAACATTGCTCATAGGGTTATCAGGGTTCCACTTAGACCCAGTGGACTAAGAAGAAGTCATCTCCTCTCAATCGTGTTCAACAATTACCAGCTTTTTAATAAAGCATTCACTGATAGGGGTTCGGGGTTTTTTTTTGATTTAGTAGTCCTAGAAGGGATAAGCTAGTTGGGATTCTTTTGGGGCTTTGTGGAAGCTATAGAATCAACCAATTTGACCAATAATCAATGCATGAGCCTAGGCCAAAAGGATTAATAGTAGGGCCACTAGTTGGGGTTAAACACAGATGAAAATTATAAGGCACGAAATGAGACCTTGGTATAAGGGAAGGGTACCATTAGAATTTTCTACCACAATAGATCGAGAAATGGATGAAATAATCGAGAAGGGAAAGTCCATCTTGATGCCATATCTTAAATGATTAAGCATGGGAAATAGTTGTGAGTGGAAATACTTAAATCACCTCTCTAAGGTGACAGATTTTATCAAGAGAAATGGTGTTGTTTCCAAATTTCCAATAGGTCATCGCTTTTGAACCCACTTTGGAGATGAGAAACACTCTCACCGGGCCTATAAATCTTTTGACATCTTCCTTATAGTTTCCCTTGGGAATTTTTGGGAAGGATGTGCCTTCCACAACCAACTCAGTGTGGCTCCAATAGTCACCATTGGCACTGCCAACTTCACCTTCCACACTTGGACTTCACCATCCTCATAGGACTGGCCAAATTTCTATGTTAACACGGGATCAATGACCTTCATGCCTTCCACATAGTTAGCTAGATTACCCTCAACCAATTTCTCATAGAGAGCCTCATTCTATTTGAATTAATCACCTCCCATATTCATTGCAGTAAAATCAGAGCTAGGGGTCGAGGCTGGAGGTCGAGGCTGGATTACACAAACTGGGATTAGAGAAAGTATAATTCAGGGTACTATTAGAAATGTAGCTTTCCCTTCCTTTAAAAAGGTAAGTCCAGTTTATGAAATGATTGATGTACACCATGGATAGGATACAAATAAAAATGGCGATTTCCAAATCTTTAGGACATAAATTTTAATATCCTCATTAATCATTGCACAAATATTTTTAGGTAATTTATGTTGATCCATCTAGATTTTAATTCCCTTAGGAAAAGGACCTAGGTTGGCTAAACTATTTGCAATCCTATTGCCTTTTCTAAGAATGTGTTGATATATCATGTGGCCCAATGTAGCAATGAAACCTTGGCACCTAGAAATGATATCTGCCACCTGCTAGCCTGGTTTAGTTGTGCCTTTTAACATCATCATAACGTTCTTGGAATCACCTTCGATGATCAATTTCATCCTTTATTTCGGGTAATGGAAATGCCATGAAAAGCCAACATCACCTCAACCATGTTGGAGGTTTGGATAACAAAATTGTCCATGCAAGACATCACCACTTTGTTATTTGAGTTTTTGATGATGCCACATCCTCCCGCCCTACCCGGGTTCCCTTTAGAGGATCCATTGAAATTTAACTTCAACCAACTTGGATGTGGGGGGAGGGGGGGCACAAGAGGTTCTATGTTAACATGGTATAGTCAATGTTATATCAATTAAACAATCAACCCTTAATTAAAGCTATTCAAAAAACTTATGTTTTCATTAAACAGGAAGTTAAAGATTTTATTGAGAAAATATATTTATTAAAATGAAAAATTAATGCATAATAAAATTTAAAACTATCAATATGAAATAAGAGAGAAGTAAAAATCCCATTAATTGTTTTTTTACTTTTTATCAACAATTAAATTATATTAGAAATTTTACACAACGCTACTTTTTTTAAAAAAATAGTTCTAAAATATACATTACAATATCTAAAATTTCAAATTATATATCACTTAAAAGTAACTCAAATTAAAACTGAACAATGATATGACATGACTCTATGTTTCCTGATGTTTCGCTGTACTTCATGCTATATGTTTCTTTTTATTAAAGGTCTTAAATCCTTTCAAAAGTTGGCATGTGTGCATGGTTTCCAATCATTTGTATGAAAACATACAATACCAAAGCAAACCATATGGAGGAAAATAGAAGCTGAAATGCCTTATTTACACATAATCCAACATTAATGTTAGAAATGAAGGCATCAAAGCAAGTTGTATAGTGTAGGTAAACAATGACGATAGGGCATGCCCATGCCGCATATATAACAAGCCAAAATATGAATGAATTGCTCAACTCATTATGAAATAGCCATAAACTAAAATGCACAAGGGAAGGCAAAATGAGGCATAAGCATACCTCACCATGACATGGTGTAGCGAGTTGAAATAACAGTTTGATAATGTAAAATGAATAGAAATAACCTAGCAGAGTAAATCTGGAGTACGGTGCAAGGAGTACCCCCTAAAAAAAGCCAAACACAAAGTCACTTTTAATAATAATACATAGTACCATAGTGTTTTAAATTCAATCATTTATTACCACACTCCCTCAAACAAAGTTTAGAAGTCATAAATGGAGGTGGGGAAATCATCTATGATCATCCAACTTATCACTAATTAATGGATCCTATAAAAAAATTGCATTACCCTCCTCTCAAGGTTAGTGTAGGAAGTTGTTCCGCTACTTAACTTCCTCACACAATAAAGAGTGCATCACACACACACACACACACACACACACACACACACACACACACAGATATATATAGATCCATATCTCAAGTCAACAACACATGCCTTATAAACAAAATACTTTACAGACTACACAATATACCTCATATGTTGGGATCACATAGGTCGGCCAAGATTAAAAAAAAATTAATGCCAAATAGAATATGCATGTTATCCACAATGCTTAATCATGTCCCAAAACCACGGGACCAAAAACAACCAACTGATGAAATGTGGATATCAAGTTTTATAGTTCTGTTATGGAGGAATAGAGAAATTGATACACTAAATTGTTGAACCAAGTATATCACCTTCTGAAGATCCATAACACGTACAAAATTGGTTATAGGTACATCTGATATCCATAACTATAAGTTATCCAAATTGCAAACCCATATCTATAACTATGAAGCAACACTGAGCAAGACATGATGAACAAAGTCACATAATTACTAGAGCAACATTAGTGTAAGTCAACAAAAGTATGTTCACATCAATGATAATAGGTATATCCTATATAAAATTCTCCTTCACCAAAAAGGGCATTATGAAAAAACTCCAATAGATGCCACCTTGTTGTATCGGTTTTGTTTGAAGTGGTTAGCATCAAAAAAGAGTATAGGGAAACGAATTGACTCAATTGAGTTACAACTTACTCATATGACTAGTATTTATGATCTGATGAAGGATAAATATGGTGTCCCCATAAGAGAAAAAATTAAAAATATTCATTTGCAACTATCACTACTACAAGTTCAAAGTTAGAAAATCAAGGGACAATTTTGTCTATTAGGGGAAGTAGTAGACTTAAGACTTGCATCCTTAAATGGTTTCCTATCTAATCTAGAGATGATTGATCCAATACTAAATGTTTGAAGTAGTGAAGATGAGATTGAGGACATGTGCATTCAATTTGAATAGTAAAATCATATTATTTCTCTAGAAAAAGCACATTGAGATACAACTCTTTGTCAACTTAAGGTAATCTTTAAGATTACTTTACCCTCTAAGTGAGTTGTAGACAATTGTTGATGGGATAATTTTGTGATCATATAAATTTGCAAAGGATAAGTATATGTTACTAGTAAATTTTTTATCTTTTGGTCAATACACAATGTACACACATATGTAAAATAACATTTTTGCTATATCAATTTTTTAGGGGACTATTGCTATGTCACAACGGGAGTTTGTAGCGGGTTAACACAATGAGGAGGAATATTATTTTAAAGTAAAATTAGTTTATGTCCTCTTACCCTTTTTCCTTAATGTCAAAGGGGGAGAGAATATACCATGTAAATAAGTGTTACCATCAATGACAAAGGGGGAGATTGTTGGAGGTAGAGAGAAGTATGTTTTCATTTATGTAAACTTATAGTATGTACAAATTTTTTTGGGTGTAGATATAAATAAGAGATGGATTGGTACATATGGTTTTATGTACACATATAATTAGCATGATTAACGAGTTAGCTTGTTTGAGGTCAGGGTAATAGTCTGGAAGTCCTCTATAGATATGGTTTTAAGACATGAAGCAGTCCAAAAATGGTAGATAGTCTATTTTTGTAGTCTAAATTGTGATGGGGAGATAGGAATACTTGTTGGGGTATATTTATTAAAGTTTCTCACAATACTATCTTACCAATCTTATGTACTTCATTTTATGATACGACCTAAAAATTTGTCTAAAGAACTCCCCAATAATATTCTAAGGGACATAGTGTTTGGGTTTACATTCCTCCATATTAGAAGAATTTATCTTATGGTTCTAATATTGACTTGAATAAGTAGGAAACATATTATATCTATATTTTCTTGTGGTAACTTCTTTGACACAAAGTGGTAGAGCTGGCAATGTTTCAAACTGTGGTCAGGTAGTGTAATCTACTTTAGAAGCAACTTGGAATGTTTCACATTCCTCCAGTTTGTCAAATATGGTAGTAAAATTTTGTGGATATAATCAAATAAGTATAAGTTACAATACCTTCAAGTTATAGATTCTTTGAGGTACAACAATCTTAGTTTTTGTGGTACCCAAGTCTACAACTAAACCAACATGCTCGATTTCTTATCTATGCAAGTGACTTTATATTGGTGATGGCTTAAAATAGTGTGGACTAGTAAAATGAAATACTATATATATTTATATGTTTCTATAACACTAATGACTTGATACACATGGTGTTATTTCTCTTCACCTTGTACCTTAAACAATTGTGTGCAGTAATATGTGCTTAAAGGGCTGACATTGCGTGATAGTTGGGTTTGCAGATTATGAATGAACCTTGCATTAAGAAGTATGATCTGTGTCCACATGATAATATGGTTTTATGTTAATTTAAGCCCTTTTCATTATTCATTGTGACCTATTTACCTTGGTTCATATACATTTTAGAGCCAACTTGTGTGGTATCACACGTTTCATCTAAAGGTTACCTTGTAGCCAACCTAGTTGATAATTCCATATGTTGCAGATGATATATATAAAAGATCAAATCATTTCAAAATGCATGGAAGAAAGAGAGAATGTGTAGATCCGTTAAAGGCATAAAACTAGAAATAGTTAATGGTGTAGAAAAAGAATCAGTGTTGATTGATCGGTGGGTTAAACCATCAATAATAATCATTTATCTTTCGCAAATTGTAATCTTTAGAGAGTTGTTTCTTCCTTGGGTTCTAGTGCTAAATTAATTTTGTGACCTTGTTTCTATTTGTGAGGCTAGATTTGGACAATAGATCCAAGCATCATTTTTCCAAATGGTTTTCCCCTTAAAGGTTTTCCATGTAAATCTAATGTTATGGTTATGTGCTTTGATTTTTCTCTTTTCTTTGTTGTTTAATCTTAGAGGTTAAGTGAATGAATAATTAAAAGTGAAATACTTTTGTTAATATTGATTTAACCCCCCTCTCAATCTTTGGGGGGGTCCAAAAAATGGTAGACCAACAATGAAGTCCATCAAAATGATGTCCCACTTCCTCTCTAGAATAATGTGTGGGTAATAATTCATGCTATATATTGGTGCTCTTACTTGAATCACTTGAGATTATAGTAACATTAATGCCCATTTAATATTGGTACTAAGGTTTTCCAATTTGCTAAATATTCTCCCATGCAAAGGCCACATTAAATATTTACCATAATGATACATACAAGACATAGTGTGGCCCCAATAATGATATTCATGTGTGATGCATTTATCATTAGGTCCCCTAGGTGCATTGAAAATAGTAATAAATTATAACATTATGCAAGGTGTACAAAACCCCATTTTTTACTAGTAATATGCTCCTAAAAGGAAAAACATTTTTAGCTCAAAAATAAATTTTAAAAAATTGGGAATTTATAGGAAAAAATTATCTACTCACCCTCTTGTACATAATGTCAAGGTTCATTTCGGCCAAAATTAACCCTACAGAAAGTTATTTACTATATCTAATATTTAAATTATTGGTGTTTATTATGTCATAGGGTATCTAAATTGAGTTAAAATAAAGCCTAGATCTAACTTTCCCCAGTGTCCTAGATGTACTGGGGTAACCAAAATAGTTGTAACCATTAGATGTAACCAAAAAATATACATTCAAATATATAATTAATATATCTTGTAAATTCCTTTCCAATTCTTCAAATTTTATTCAAACATAAGAGATGAGCATACAAAAATTCATAGTATCATACAAAAAACCAATCTCTTAATCAAGAATACAAGTACTTAAAACTCTCAAAACCAAATCTCTAATACTATGTTAGAAATATGATATAGGTCTGCATAACCAACATATTTATGTTAGAAAAATAAGCTATATATATATATAACACAATCACAAACCTGTGATTTTAAGAGATATAAATTTATAGATGACAAGATAATATTAGTAGCTCATAGAAAAGTTGAAGAATAATGGCTGCATGCAAAAATTTGCATATATTCTAAGGTGTGCAACATCAATGAACAAACCAAATACAATATAGGTAGTCAGTTTATATAGAGCTACGGAGAGGATGGAGGTGGTGAATTCAACCAATAAGGTGTGACCACCAATATTAAATTAAATAAGAAAAATAGTAGATCCTCTATCCTTTAAGGATGGTGAAATATCAACACGTTATTTCCACATTATTAGTTAATTAATCACTTTATTAACCGAGGGAAGGTTAACAAAAGTGTAGGAAAAATATATAAATAAAAATAAATATATCACTTTAAAAATAATAACATACAATAACAATCTTGTCTCTAATTATGATCACACAAACAATTTTGAGGAGAGGGCTTAGCCTAGAATTTCCAAAATGATCCATAACTAGAACCATATAGATATTCCCTTATAAGAACCAATTAGAATACAAGACTCCTTGTGATTTACAGATATTTTTATCTGTTATAGAAGCTATATTTGGAGGGGTTTATGCCATAGCATCTCCTTCATCTTGTAGTCACATGGAGAGTAAAATATGACTAATATTCTAAATAGAAAATAAACTTGTATATGTATATTTTATAGATTATGTATCTAGTTTTCATCTATGAGTCTCAATATAAATAAATGTTAGATTTCATGAAGAAATCCATTATTCTTTGATTGCACTTTACTAATCCCATGTATTTCATAAATAAAATTATAGGAAAATCCACTTATAAAATTGTCAAAAGTAGTAAACATTATCAATCTATAGATCTTTATTGCATTTATGGAACATGTAAATCTAGTTCACAATCAAAGAAAAAGAACAAAATTTCTACTAAACGAGTCATCCGAAAAAATCTGAATACCATTGAGCTTGAAATCCTAACAAGAATATAATAAATATCATGTGTTGCATTCATTTTTTATTTCATTTGACTTATGCAATTAGAATTAGTAAAATATCTGGGCTCTAAAAACTATAATTTGGTAGTTTTGGATCCTTGTGGTATTACTTATGGTGACTTGGTATGTATAGTAAGGTATGGAAGAGAACATAGTGAAATAAAAGAGTTTCATAGTTTTGGGGGTTACAAGTTAAGGATCATGATTAACATATAGCATTAATGTATTCAAATGGGATGAATACTATAACATAAATCCCAATGAGTCAAGAGAGTATAGGTGTGTTAGGGATGGGGTTTAAGGTTGATTCATAAAAAGTATGTTGACAAGAAATAATAGGAATTCTAGACGTTCAACTTTGATAAGTATACATTAGTTCAATTGGCTAGGAAGAGGAGTTTTCAAGGAATTAGGGGTATCATAAAAAAAATAAAAACACGAGAAAGGTAAAGTTTAAAACATCAATAAAGAAAAGAGAAAAGACTTAAAATAGGTTCAAGAGATCGATGAGAGAGAAAGGGTAAGGGTCAATATTTGGCGGTGAAACATAATAGGTACCAAGGGAGCGGGATTTCCAAAATAGAGATGCCAAATGAAAAAGATTTGGTTTTTGTCGATCAAAGAAATTATTAGAGTTGTGGTAGTTGTGAGTGAGAAGGAAATGATATTTCAGAAATGTAAACTCTAAAACTATAGTGTTAAAAAAAATTTAGTACAATTTGTTAGATTTTTATTTTGTAGTTGAAGAGCCTATAGGTAATGAAAACCCAAAAGTCCCAAAATTATAACCAAATTTTTTTCTGGAAATGGAATTTTGTTAAATTTTTGAAATAACCAATATACAAAAAGCATATGGGGGATAAATAATGATACTAATGAAAACCCTTATCAAGAGAGACCCATTTGCAGCTATCTCAGATTGATTATCTATGCTACAATAAACAAGATCAATAGACACAAAGGGGCACATAGAAAAGAATAAATAGTCACATTAAAATGGGGAATAAACTATGTCTCTAGTTGGTCATGTGTATCTCTTACAAGTACATGAGAGTTTATATCTCTCTATGAATAGAACAAAACTAGATAAATAAATTTACACTAGGAAAAACACTCTTTCTCATGATCAAACAATCACCATGTTGATGTATAAAACACAATATTTACAATAGAAGAGATAGATAATAAGTAAACAAATATATATTCATCCAAAAAAAATTGCATTCAGTGACATGGAAGCATAAGGAAATCGAAGGTACGCCTTTAATGACAACTTAGAAACATAATTATACTCAAAACCCTACAAACACTATCTATGGCATAATAATGCAAGAGAATCATGTGTGTAAGGGCAATACGGCATCACTTTATTTTAAGTAATTGGTGATTGACCTAGATTAAATGAGGTTCTTCCTACCCAAAATAAAATAGAGAATAAACAACAAATTGCTAGAAGTACTCACATAGTTCGTAATTATACCAATCCTTAGAGGTTTGCATAGACATAAATGGTTTTATAGGGAACTAGGAGGGAAAGAGAAGATCCTTACTTAGCTCTTGCAAATGAAATGCACATTTCATAAAGACATAAAGAAATGGTAAATATTTATTCATTCAAAAATTTAATAAGATGTCGCAAAGAATGAAAGAAGAGAGAATAGATGGAAATGACAATGTTTTAATTAATAGGAAGACATGAGCCTATTTAAAATTGTACAAGATACGAAAAATACATATTCTTCTAGAGAAATAACAAAAGAACCCTTTACAATGAAAAAATCCTTTTACTATTTACAATACTATGAGAGATAGAGTATGTAACATGGACAAACACCCTATTCACAAGTCCAATAGAATTTCTCAAGGGGATGTCCTTTTCATTCCATTATCCAATCCTATGCTCTTGGTGGATTGGGATATCTTATAATTTTATTTTCTTTAAAATATACAATTATTTCTTTCAACTTTAACACTATTTCAAAAAGAGGAAAATGTAGACATCTAAAATCAACCATATTTAAAATAATGATGATCATTATTGAGTAATTTCATGCACAACTTTCTCAACTAATTAAAACTATTTATAATTTATTATTAATTCAAATAAAATAAATCAATTTTCATTCCATTATTTAAATAAAATAAGGTCAATGTATTCCCATCTCATTATTAAATCAAACTAAATTAGATCTATTATGCCTTGGTATGAAATGAAATTAAATCAATGCATCTTTAACTAGTTAAATAAACAAATACAATTGAAATAAATATATAACTTTATAATTTAAATGCATAAGTCCACATAATTCACCTACAATTATTAAATTGGATTGAATTAAATAAAAACACCTTCTTGCACACAACCTTATTCTTCAAATATATATTAAGCATTTAGATCCATGATTTAATCTAAACCATTCACTTGTTTATTCAAGCACATCATAAATCAAGACCTCAATCCTCCATCATATATAGCATTGCAGTAGAAAGGAAGTGCACATAAGGAGTCAACCATAAGGTTCTCATACACATCATCAAAGGTATCAAACATCAAGCATACACATATAACTACATTCTACAAAGATCTTGACCTATTCAAATTATCAACTATGTAGATAATATCAAGGAAAAATTCACTCAACAACAAAGATCTCATTTTTGGTTAGGCTGGATAAGAATTATTTTATTTTATCCTCTTTATTCTCAATCAAAAGGTATTTTTATTGATATAGAATAAGGGTTTAATATGACTTTATTCTCTTGTGTATTTTTTATTGACCTAACATCACAACAACCCTTTTCAATTAGCTAAATAAAATATTCAAATAATCTAAATATATATTTTTATTTCCAAATGTGTAGTTTTCTAAAATATTTCTACTAATATTTTAGCTAGTCTTTATATTATTTTATTTTTTAGTAAAATTATTTCATTTACACAAAATACAAAGTTAGTTATCTTTTCAACAACTGTAATCAAGTTCATTTTATATATTTGAAAAATATGTTAAACTTCAAAAGAGGTTCCATGTCTAAATGTATTAAATTGAGAGAGGCTCAAACCTTTACATAACCATAAAACCAACGAGCAATAAAAACTAACGGATCACATGGGGTGAGGGATAAAGACCAAAATGCCTACTACCAGAAAGGAAAAAAAACCAACAAGTATTTAGAACAACTAGCAAAACCCAAAAAATAAAACAAGTAGAACCAACATACCAAAAAAAAAAAGGACACATTCCCATTGAAGGCACAAACTGATGTCCTACCTAGTGGGGGTAAACACCAAGTTCATACTTTGGCAGATTTGTCTACCTTTTTCTAAAAAAGAGAGGTTCCTATTGGAACCTTTCCCAGAGGACATGGTCGAGGAATCCCAAGTTTCCTTCACCTTGGACATGGATGACTCTAGCCTAGTGGTAGTAGAGGACTCTAAATGGTGTTGCTTCTTTTCTCCTCTCCTTATGATTTTGTCTTGTATATATTTGAGTGCAAAGAAGTTCTTCTCAGTCATCTCCTTTTTCTGCACAAATATATTCTCCATTTTCCTTTTTATGGATTTTTGATTATCATGCAACATGTCAACCACTTCCACCAAACCCATCATGTAATTACCTTTGTTTATTTTCTCATTAAGCTCCTTCACTTTCTTCTCCAACCTTCCCACTTTTCAACCATTACAACAAATTTACTCGTAGCCATCCATGTATCATGCTCCTTATCATCCCTATCTCAAATTGAGGCTTTGGCATTTTCTTTGGCAAGCGTTTTGAGTTTGTTGATTTTATTCTTTGCCATCTCAAATTGTCCTAGAGTCCTACCAATGAAAAGTTCATGGTTTTTGAACCCCTCATAGAGTTCATTCACTTTGGCTGCAAACAGGGGAAGTTCCTCTTTAAATAGAGCATTTTGAGGAGAAGGGGAGCAAGGAGTAGCAACATTGCTCACAGGGTTATTAGGGGTCCACTTAGACCTAGTGGACTAAGAAGAAGTCATCTCATCTCAATCTTGTTCAACAATTAGCAACTTTTTAATAAAGCATTCACTAATAGGGGGTTGGGAATTTTTTTTTATTTAGTAGTCCTAGAAGGGCTAAGCTAGTTGGGATTCTTTTGGGGCATTGCGGAAGCTATAGAATCAACCAATTTGATCGATAACTCAACACACAAACCTTGGCCAAAAGGTTTAATGGTAGGGCCACTAGTTCAGGTTAAACCTGGGTGAAAATTATAAGGCATTAAATGAGACCATGGTATAATGGAAGGGTACCTTTAGAATTTTCTACCACAATAGATCGAGAAATGCATGAAATAATCAAGAAGGGAAAGTCCATCTTGATGCCATACCTTAAATGATTAAGCATGGGAAATAGTTGAGTGAAAATACTTAAATCACCTCTCTAAGGTGACAAATTTTTAGCAAGAGAAATGGTGCTCTTTCCAAATTTCCAATAGGTCATCCCTTTTGAACCCACTTTGGACATGAGAAACACTCTCACCGGGCCTATAAATCTTTTGAAGTCTTCCTTATACCCTTGGGATTTTTCGGGAAGCATGTGCCTTCCACAACCAACTCAGTGTGGCTCCAATAGTCACCATTGACACTGCCAACTTCACCTTCCACACTTGGACTTCACCGTCCTCCTAGGATTGGCCAAATTGTTATGTTAACATGGGATCAAAGACCTTCATGCCTTCCACATAGTTAGCTAGATTACCCTCAACCACTTTCTCCTAGAGAGCCTCATTCTATTTGAATTAAATCACCTCCCATATTCATTGTAGTAATATTAGAGCCAGGGGACGAGGCTGGATTACACAAAATGGGATTAGAGAAAGTAAAATTCAGGGTACTATTAGAAATGTAGCTTTCCCTTCCTTTAAAAAGGTAAGTCCAGTTTATGAAATGATTGATGTACACCATGGATAGGATACAAAGAAAAATGGTGATTTCCAAATCTTTAGGACATAAATTTTAATATCCTCATTAATCATTGCACAAATATTTGTACGTAATTTGTGTTGATCCATCTAGATTTTAATCCCCTTAGAAAAAGGACCTAGGTTGACTAAACTATCTGCAATCCTATTGCCTTTTCTAAGAATGTGTTGATATATCGTGTGGCCCAATGTGGCAATGAAACCTTGGCACCTAGAAATGATATCTGCCACCTACCAGCCTGTTTTAGTTGTGCCTTTTAACATCATAATAACATTCTTGGAATCTCCTTTGATGATTAATTTCATCCTTTATTTTGGGTAATGGAAATGCCATGAAAAGCCTCCATCACCTCAGCCATGCTGGAGGTTTGGATACCAAAATTGACCATGCAGGACATCGCCACTTTGTTATTTGAGTTTCTGATGATACCACCTCCTCCCACCCTACCCAGGTACCCTTTAGAGGATCCATTGAAATTTAACTTCAACCAACTTGGATGTGGGGGGGGGGGTGCACAAGAGGTTCTATGTTAAGATGGTATAGTCAATGTTATATCAATTAAACAGTCAACCCAAAATTAAAGCTATTCAAAAAAATTTATGTTTTCAGTAAACAAGAATTTAAAGATTTTATTGAGAAAATATATTTATTAAAATGAAAAATTAGTGCATAATAAAATTTAAAACTATCAATATGAAATAAGAGAGAAGTAAAAATCAGAAATACGATTAATTTTTTTTTACTTTTTATCAACAATTAAATTATATTATAAATTTTACACAACACTACAGTTTTTAAGAAATAATTCTAAAATATACATTACAGTATCTAAAATTTCAAATTATATATCACTGAAAAGTAACTCAAATTAAAACTGAACAATGAGATGACATGGGTCGATGTTTCTTGATTTTCGCTGTACTTCATGCTATATGTTTCTTTTTATTAAAGGTCTTAAATCCTTTCAAAAGTTGGCATGTGTGCATGGTTTCCAATCATTTGTATGAAATAGCCATAAACTAAAATGCACAAGGAAGGCAAAATGAGGCATAAGCATACCTCACCATGACATGGTGTAGCGAGTTGAAATAACAGTTTGATGATGTAAAATGAATAAAAATAACCTAGCAGAGTAAATCTGGAGTACGGTGCCAGGAGTAACCCAAAAAAAAAGCCAAATACAAAGTCACTTTTAATAATAATACATGGTACCATAGTTTTTTAAATTCAATCATTTATTAGCGCACTCCCTCAAACGAAGTTTAGAAGTCATAAATGGAGGTGAGGAAATCATCTATGATCATCTAACTTATCACTAATTAACGGATCCTGTAACCCTAAAAATGTACAGTTCCAACGTTGTTAGGTCGAGACTGCATAAATGACCTAATCATCCATCTGGGGTTTGAATCCTATAGCTGATGCAACTGTGTGAGCCTTATCTCTACAAGTGCACCATCAGTTAGGAAGATAAAAGAGTGTCAAATGGGACCTACTGTCTACAAACCAAAAATCAAGGTTCGAAAAAATGTTTCTTGTGAGCTCAAACGGGGATTACCTAAATGACCTTATTAAATCATAAAATTAAAAGTGGTCTGAATGCTCTGGTCAGATAATGTATGCCCTGCCGATTGTACAAAAGATTCTGCATCAGTCGATTCATATATCACCTGTTGTTCTTCTGCCATTTTCTCCTCAACCGGTCTATTCCGTTGATCATTAATGGTTTCTCCTCCTTGGGCTGGTTGCTCTTCGTGAGCGGCCTTCTCAAAGGTTTGATTGTTGTTATCACGGAAGTATCTTCCTGGAACGACGTCGCACGCAGAGCCAACAGCAATGGCAGCTGTTCGAATAGCCTGCGGTGACGGATTTCTCTCTACATTTGCCACCTCCAAGTTGAACTGCGAGTCTGGGAAATTGAAACATGTTGCGTTGGGTCCTCGGAGGCACAAGAGCGCAGTGTCATAAGCCCGAGCTGCAGCGTGAGGAGTAAAATATGATCCCAGCGATATGCGCGATCTCTTTCCAGATCGAATCTCGGCTACATATTTTCCCCATTTCCTCTTTCTCACACCTCTAAATCTCATTTCTTTCTCCCCATCTTCTCCAGCATCCGCCATGAAGCTTCAATCGTCTAGATTATCAAAGTATGGAATGTTTGAGTAAAATTCGAGGGGCTAGTTATTATTTGTACCGTGTGGTTATCTCACGTCAAATAAACACATGTGAAAATGGGCGGAAATGCGCCGTCCAGGGTGTACTGTTGTGGTCGGCGCATGGCTTTTTTTTTTGAGCAGGGTCAAATCTTTAATAAAACTACAGCTGTTTATGTTGAACATGTCAAAGCACAGTTTATGTTGAAAACGTCAAAGTACACTTTATTTTGAACATGGCAAAAGTTAAGATTCGGTTTCTATTAAGGCAAGCAGGGTTTTCAAAAAGTCTACGAACATGTACATTAAGAGATATGGTATTAAGCGCAGCAAGACCTAAAACAAAAAACTATTAAAAAGAGAAACCCATCTCTACTACAAATAAGTCAACTGAGCTGCAAAGAGAAACCCCGCCAAAGTTAAAATTATGTTGAAAAGATGTTTGCCCTAAGTTTTCTTTTATGTGGTTACTATAAAAATAATTTGAAGCAACTTTTGCTTAAAAAAATAGTTATTACCATATTTAGATTTTTTAATATTTTATGTAAAAAAGTCAAAAGATATAGTTATTAGCATATTTAGAATTTTTAATATTTTATGTATAAAATGTCAAAAGATATCATATTTGTTAATTATTTCACTTAAAAAAATTGTTATAAATATTAAATTATTCTTATTAATGATTATATCATTATATTTTAATATATTTCTATTATTGTATTTTTATATTTCTATTAAGCTCTTATTATCATATGATTATATATTTATTTTACATTTGTTCTTATCATAAACCTTACCCTTAGAAAAAAATGAATTTTATTTACAAACACTTTCAATCACCCATGCTATGATTGTAATATGCCTTTCAATGTAGTGGATATATTTTGGTCGGCCATTCTATATTGTACTTGTGTTAAAGAATGGTTGTTATATATGTGTGTTCACTCAATTCTCAAAATTATATTTCATTTGATCGCTCAAAGAGGTAGAAATATTTTACACATAAAGTTCTATTGTTGTATCGTATTGTGTGTAAGCAATAGTTTAAATATAAAAGATTTATTTCTTAATATCTATATTCAAAGATCAAAATAGGGGCTTGATCATCTTGACAAGCTCCCAAGCAATTGTCAACATTGTTTTTTTGTTTTGAGAATTATATTTTTCTTATTCTAGAATTATATGTTTCTTGGAGGATATTTCACATGAAGGCTTGCATTTTATTGTCCTTCTACCCTTGTTTTGTTATTTCATTCATTGTAAGATCACATTATATTATAATTCTGTGTTTTTTTCTTATTTTCTATATATCTATAACCTCGTATAGTTATGATTTCTACTTTCCTATTTTCAAGTGTTCTTGTTCATGTATAAATGCTTTATTTTGCTCCTTTTCCAAATCATAAAATAAACTCTAGGGTATTGGACACATTCTAAACAACACAACCATTTTTACACTTATGGCAGTGAGTTTTTAGTTCTACTTTCCAAATTTAATATTGCATCCTCTTCACTACTATGTATTTAATTTCTATATATTAATTTTCTAATTTCAACATTTCTTCTAGGTGTTTACCACCTTTATATTAAAATAGAAAAAAAATATATATATATTTCCTGCTTTTCCATTCTCTACTTCATTAATGAGGTATAATTTTATGTGAGACCCCTCGTGAGGTTTCCTTGAACATTGCATACTTTCCTTCATTTAAGTGACACTCTTGGACATTGTATTGGATGATCTTACCTAAAGGTTGGGATATTGTTAGATTTGGATTCTAATTACAATTGAATGATAGGATAGTTAATCATATGATCATTTCTTCTTGAAATGAAGTTTGATGAAACCTTACATAGTTAGATGTGCTCTTCTATAATCCGTTATTAGAGAGATTTCTATGTTTAAGAAGTCTTTAGACTTTGAATAGTAATCAATATGATCACATATGATACCTTATCATGGGGTTAAGAATATATGTATTAGGATGATTAGATGAAGGTTCAATTACCTAGGCAATAATTTAAATGTTAGGTCTTAAATGTTTTAAGAAAAGAGACATATAATCTTATGATGATGATGATTGTATTTAAAATGATTGCATGCTTATTACACCTATGGATCTTATACGCTCCAACCATATTCGATGATTATGTTTGTTCTTATATTTCAATAGGATGATTTAGATTAGTGCATGAAATTACATTGATGAAGCTCTAAGCATTTTCCTAATACAATATGGTTTATCAACTATTACTTGAATTTATTTATAAAAATTGTATGCAATGATCTTGTGCATGTTTGATTAATTTGACCATAGTTGAATGCTTGAATTGGTTACTTCAGAAAATGATTGTGTAGAATCAATGTTAATATGAATGCAATGGTAGAATGTGTATTATTATTACTGAAATATATTGACTCTTTGTGCAAGTTTATAGGTACGCATTCCATGGGCCATGGAATTCAGAGGCTCTCCCTTAAACCCCATATGAATTCAATGATGCCAAGGTGTTCCTATTTGGAGAGCTAACACCTTGTGCATGATGTGATTTTCTTGAATGTTGTAGTGTATGTGTATAGAGTCAAGTATGTTATGTGAGCTATATCTTGATGTAATGCTAGTGCCATGTGTATAGGTGACCATGTGCCAACTATATGTAAGTGAAATGCATTTTTGTGTTAAGCAATGGTGTGCAACTATTGTATTATTTTATTGTGTAAAAATTCAAAAGAAACATGAAGGCTTGCATTTTATTGTCCTTCTACCCTTGTTTTGTTATTTCATTCATTATAAGATCACATTATATTATAATTTTGTGATTTTTTCTTATTTTCTATATATCTATAACCTCGTATAGTTATGATTTCTACTTTCCTATGTTCAAGTGTTCTTGTTCATGTATAAATACTTTATTTTGCTACTTTTCCAAATCATAAAATAAACTCTAGGGTATTGGACACATTCTAAACAACACAACCATTTTTACACTTATGGCAGTGAGTTTTTAGTTCTACTTTCCAAATTTAATATTGCATCCTCTTCACTACTATGTATTTAATTTCTATATATTAATTTTCTAATTTCAACATTTCTTCTAGGTGTTTACCACCTTTATATTAAAATAGAAAAAAAATATATATATATTTCCTGCTTTTCCATTCTCTACTTCATTAATGAGGTATAATTTTATGTGAGACCCCTTGTGAGGTTTCCTTAAACATTGCATACTTTTCTTCATTTAAGTGACACTCTTGGACATTGTATTGGATGATCTTACCTAAAGTTTGGGATATTGTTAGATTTGGATTCTAATTACAATTGCATGATAGTATAGTTAATCATATGATCATTTCTTCTTGAAATGAAGTTTGATGAAACCTTAAATAGTTAGATGTGCTCTTCTATAATCCATTATTAGAGAGATTTCTATGTTTAAGAAGTCTTTAGACTTTGACTAGTAATCAATATGATCACATAGGATACCTTATCATGGGGTTAAGAATATATGTATTAGGATGATTAGATGAAGGTTCAATTACCTAGGCAATGATTTAAATGTCAGGTCTTAAATGTTTTAAGAAAGGAGACATATAAACTGATGATGATGATGATTGTATTTAAAATGATTGCATGCTTATTACACCTATGGATCTTATACGCTCCAACCATATTCGATGATTATGTTTGTTCTTATATTTCAATAGGATGATTTAGATGAGTGCATGAAATTACATTGATGAAGCTCTAAGCATTTTCCTAATACAATATGTTTTATCAACTATTACTTGAATTGCTTTATAAAAATTGTATACAATGATCCTGTGCATGTTTGATTAATTTGACCATAGTTGGATGCTTGAATTGCTTACTTTAGAAAATGATTGTGTAGAATCAATGTTAATATGAATGCAATGGTAGCATGTGAATTATTATTACTGAAATATATTGACTCTTTGTGCAAGTTTATAGGTACACATTCCATGGGCCATGGAATTCAGAGGCTCTCCCTTAAACCCCATATGAATTCAATGATGCCAAGGTGTGCCTATTTGGAGAGCTAACACCTTGTGCATGATGTGATTTTCTTGAACGTTGTAATGTATGTGTATAGAGTCAAGTATGTTATGTGAGCTATGTCTTGATGTAATGCTAGTGCCATGTGTATATGTAAGTGAAATACATTTTTGTGTTAAGAAATGGTGTGCAACTATTTTATTATTTTATTGTGTAAACATTCAAAAGAAACATGATGTTATGAGGTAAGTGGGAATTAGGTAAGAGAGCTTAACTGGAGTCTAAATCATTTTGACCCGTATGCAACTTTTGAACCCAGTTTTGAAGTGTCATAGGAGCCTTGGGTGGTGTAGAATTTGCATTATTAGGACCTTAGTTGATGCACCTATGGGTTGGGGGTCTAACCAATGTCAAAGTCTTCCATTTTATCAAGTTATGTCCTCTCAAAGTTGGCTTTCCAAAGAGTGATAGGAATATATGGCTTAGGAAGAATTTGATCATATGACCCCTTAGGACACCATATCGTGTCGTTATGGGTCTTCTTGTGTTCTAAGGGGTCATATGGTGTTATATGACCCCTTAGGATACCATATGACCCCTTAGGCCACCATATGGTGTCGTAATAGGTCGTATGGTGTCCTATGACCCCTTAGGATACTATATGATCTGTTAGGTATCATCATGGGTCATATTCTATCCTAATGGGTCATATGGTATCCTATGACCCCTTAGGACACCATATCACCCCTTGGGACACTATATGGTACTATGGGTCGTATGGTGTCCTAAGGGGTCATATGGTGTCCTATGATGCCTTAGAACACCATATGACCCCTTAGGACACCATTTGGTGTTGTTATGTGTCGTATGGTGTCCTAAGGGGTCATATGATGTTCTATGACCCCTTAGGATACCATATGACCCCTTAGGACATGATATGGTGTCGTTCTAGGGCGTATGGTGTGCTAAGGAATCATATGGTGTCCTATGACCCCTTAGGAAACTATATGACCTCTTAGGTGTTGTTAGGGTTTATTTTGTGTCCTAAGGGGATGTATTGTGTCTTAAGGGATCATATGGTGTCCTATGACCCCTTAAGACCCTATATGACATCATTTAGGGTGATATTATGTCCTAAGGGGTCATATTGTGTCTTATGACCCCTTAGGATACCATATTATGTTGTTATGGGTCATATGGTCTCCTAAGGAGTCATATGGTATCTTATAACCCCTTAGGACACCATATGACCCCTGAGGATACCATATGGTGTCATTATGTATCGTCTGGTGTCCTAAGGGGTCATATGGTGTTCTATGATCCCTTAGGACACCATATGACCCCTTAGGACACCATATGACCCCTTAGGACACCATATGTTGCCATTAGGGGTTGTATGATGTGCTAAGGGGTCATATGTTGTCCTATGACCCCTTAGAACACCATATGACCCCTTAGGTATCGTTAAGCGTCATTTTGTGTCATTAGGGGTCATATGGTGTCCTATGACCCCTTAGGACACAATATGACCCCTTAGGTCTTTTTAGGGGTCATATTGTCACCTAACGGGTCATATGGTGTCCTACCACCCCTTAGGATACCATATGGTGTCATTAGGGGTTGTATGGTGTGCTAAGGGGTCATATTGTGTCCTAATGGTTCCTAGGAAATCATATAACCCCTTAGGACACCATATGACCCCTTAGGTATTGTTAGGGGTCATATTATGTCCTAAGGGATCATATAGTGGCACACCACACCATATGACCCCTTAGGACACCATATTGTGTTGTTATGACTCTTCTTGTGACCCCTTAGGATACCATATCACCCCTTAGCACACCATATGGTGTCGTAAAGGGTCACATGGTGTCGTAAGGGTCGTATCATGACCTAAGGGGTCATATGGTGTCCTATGACCCTTTAGGACACTATATGATGTTGTTAGGGTTCATATTATGTCTTAAGGGGTCATATTGTGTCTTATGACCCCTAAGGACACCACATGGTGTCGTTATGGGTTGTATGGTATTGTAAGGGGTCATATTGTGTTCTATGACCCTCTAGGACACCATATTATGTTGTTATGGGTCGTATGGTCTCCTAAGGTGTCATATGGTGTCCTATGACCCATTAGAACACCATAACACCCCCTAGGACACCATATGGTGTCATTATGCATCATATGGTGTCCTAAGGGGTCATATGGTGTTCTATGACCCCTTAGGACACCATATGGTGTCATTAGGGGTCATATGGTGTGTTAAGGGGTCATATGGTGTCCTATGACCCCTTAGAACACCATATGACCCCTTAGGTATCATTAGGGGTCATATGGTGTCCTATGACCCCTTATGACACAATATGACCCCTAAGGACACCATATAGTGTCGTTAGGGGTCATATGGTGTCCTATGACCCCTTAGGACACAATATGACATCATGTTGTGTCCTAAAGGTTCCTAGGACATCATATAACCCCTTAGGACACTATATGACCCCTTATGTATCGTTAGGGGTCATATTGTGTCCTAAGGGGTCATATGGTGTCTCGTGACATCATATGACCCCTTAGGATACCATATCTTCTCATTATGGGTCTTCTTGTGTTCTAAGGGGTCATGTGGTGTTATATGACCCCTTAGGATACCATATGACCCCTTAGGAAACCATATGGTGTCGTAAAGGGTTGTATGGAGTCCTAAGGGGTCATATGGTGTCCTATGACCCCTTAAGACACTATATGACTCTTGAGGTATTGTCAGGGGTCATATTGTTTCCTAATGGGTCATATGGTGTTCTATGACCCCTTAGGACACCATATGACCCCTTGGGACACTATATGGTGCTATGGGTCATATGGTGTCCTAAGGGGTCATATGGTGTCCTATGACTCCTTACAACACCATATGACCCTTTAGGATGCCATGTTGTGTCATTAAGGGTCGTATGGTGTCCTAAGGAGTCATTTGGTGTCTTATGACCTGTTAGGACACCATACAGTGTCTTTGTTGGCATATGTGTAAAGTATGTTGACATGATGATATTGTATGTTGTCATTGATGTCAATATGATGTTGTGGACTGGTATATGTGAAAAAGTGAAGCGGTATGTTTATCCAAGTGAACCGATATGTTGAAATGTGAACCGGTGTATGTGAAAAAGTGAAGCGGTGTGTTTGTCCAAGTGAACCAGTATGTTGGAATGTGAACCGGTATATGGAATGTTTTGTATCAAGGTTTCATATGGTATGACTATTGGTTCGTAGTCTTAGCTTCAAGGTTTTCAGTTGAAGTGTTCTATGCCTGTGTGATTCAACTGATGACATCATGTGATGAGTTAGCATTGTAATGAAGAACATACTGTGTTGCCACGTTAGCCTAGTGTGCGTGAAGGATCTTGCATGAAGGAGATTGATCCTATCTACCTCGGGAATGTGCGAATTATTTGTAAATGGTGGAGAACGCATGATGGGTTATCAGCCTCCAAGAAGCGGTGAAGAACGAACGATGGAGAACATCTTGAGATCTGTTCAAGACTATTGTAATCAATGCAATATGATCAATGGTTAGGATTGAACCGACTAAATTTCTTAACCTAAATGTTTAGGGTTTAGGGTTTATACTACCGACCTATCTGTTTCCTATAAGGTCGATGTTGTTTTTCATGTTGAGGTTGTTGGAAAATGTTGTGTGTGTATCTAAGTGTAAAGATACGTGATTCTTGCCAGACCAGATAAGAGAATAGATACCTACAGAGTGTGAGTGCAGAAGATAGGAACTAAAGCGGATCTGCATTGGCATTGAGTGTTGTTACCAGATCATTGTAATACCTGTTGACCTCTAACCACTTCAATAGTTGGAAAATCCCTTAACAGGGTGACTTAAAATTATTGAGTTCTTAAAATCCTCTAACAAGGTAACCTTTAACAAGGTTTAGCCCTTAACCGGGTATTTTAGCCATCCCTTAACCGGGTGATCCCTAGCAGGATCGGTTCCTAATAGAACCTATTGTAAATTCTTTAACTGGAGTAGGCTCATAACAGAGTGGACTTCAAAAAGGTTCATATAACAGCTTGTGGGTATTCATCCCCACCATGGTTTTTCCCAGTTGGGTTTCCACGTGAAAAAATATGTGTGTTATGTGTGATGCTTTTCATGTGATGCTTTATTATTCTCTGTTAAGCGGTAAAGCATGTTTAACTTGCAAGTCTTTACATTTCTGTTAAAGTGATACTAGTATATGCATAGGGTGAAGTGGAAATAAGATGTTAGATTGTGTGGAAAGCTAAGTTACCAGTTTATGTCTTTCACTATTCTTAACCGGTAGTAATTTGGTTTAGACCAGTGTTATTGGTTGCTAGTCAAGGTGCAGTGTTCTCAATCAAACCAGTTCAAGGAAAAGTATTTTTATCAGTACTGATTCACCCCCGCCCTCTGAGTACTAGTTTGGTACTAGCCATTCATCATTGATTCATCAATTGGTATTAGAGCATCCTCTAGGTCCTTTGTGTTGTAAGCTTAACCACTTGAGGTAAAGATCCTACTCTAATGATGAAGAGGGAAGGTCCAAAGTTCAACAAAGACAACTTTAAAATATGGAAGGATAGAATGAAGATATACATTAGAAGCATGGGTGCTCAACATTGGAGTTATGTTGAGAATGCTTATGTTATCCCTACTGGTACTCTCACCGATGATCAAAAGAGAGAGATTCAGGAGAATGGGCAAGTCATGGGAGCTCTAATTAGTAGTTTATCTGACATTGAGTTTATTGATGTTTAGGACAAAGAGAATCCCAAAGAAGTATGGGATGCCCTTGAGAATATCTATGGCAGTGATGAGCATGTGAAACAAGCTAAGGAAGAAAGCCTTAGGGGAAAGTTTGAAGACATGCGGATGATTGAAGGAGAGACCATTCAACAATGTGGAATAAGAACAAAAACTATTGTTGGAGATATCAAGAGTGTAGGTGGTAAAATGGAAGATTCCATTGTTGTTAGCGAAGTTTTGAGATCCTTATTACCGGTCTATGCAATAAGGGTTGCTGCTATTTAGGAGTTGAGGTATGTAGACAAGACTAATGATCCCTGGACTCCATCATTGCAAAGTCAACAACTTATGAGCTAAATAATTATGATGGCAGTATTCAGAAGACTGAATCAGCCTTCAAAGCATCTGCTGCACCATCTAGAAAAGGCAAAGAAGCTAGTACCAGTGGAGAACCAAGAAAAAGTAGAGAAATGGATGATGAGGAGATCTTGATGGAATTTGAATCTCTTCTTGCCAAGAGACTTCCCAAGGGAACTGGTAAATATAGAGGTAAGATTCCTTTGATATGCTTTTCTTGTAATCAGATAGGACACATTGTTGTAAACTACCCTAATGAAGACAACAAGGATAAACTGGAGAGGTTCAATAAGTTCAAAGGAGGAAACCGGATAAACTGTTTTGTAGCAGTTGATGAAGGTGTCACTGACAAGGAATAAGAAGATGAAGAAAATGAAGATATTGTGTTTGTAGCGATCAAGGAATATGTGTCAGACAAGAAGGCTCTTGTCTCCCGCTTTGATAATTCCGATGAGTAGATTATTGATAGTGGTTTGTCTCACCATATGACTGGTGAATGGAGTAAGTTTCTATCTCTAGAAGAGTATGATGGTGGTGTGGTTCATTTTGGTAATGATGCACCATGTATGGTAAAAGGCAGAGAGTCCATCTCTTTGAATGGAAGAAGCAGTGCTGACAATGCGTATTGGGTAGAAGGTCTCAGGCACAACCTTTTGAGTGTTGTTCAATTGAATGATAATGGACTCACTCTGGAATTCAGAAATGGAGTGTGCAAAATCAAAGGAAAGAATGGTGAATTGATGGCTACCGGTATGTAGACCAAAGGTAACCTATTTCAGCTAAATGCTAATGTCAGTAAATGTCTAATGGCTAAGTTTGAGGATAGCTGGATATGGCACAATAGACTCTACCATGTAAACTTTCATAATATTGTGAAGGCCAGTAAGATCAAGGCAGTTAGAGGATTGCCTATGCTAAGAAAACTGAAGAATCCTTTGTGCAGAGAGTTCCAACTGGGGAAAATGTCTTCCTCAACCTTCAAAGGTAAACCTTTCACTGCAGACAATTTACTTGATCTTGTGCATACTAATTTGTGTGGTCCTATGAAAACTAGGAGTGTGCAGGGAGATAGGTATTTTATGATTCTTACTGATGATTGCTCAAGAATGATGTGGGTCACATTCTTGAAGGATAAATTTGAAGCTTTTGGAAAGTTCAAAGCCTTTAGAGCACTTGTAGAAAAAGAAAGCGGTAAGAGGATTAAGTGCTTAAGAACTGATCATGGAGGAGAATTCACTTCCGGTGAATTCAACAAATACTGTGAAGAGAATGGAATCAAGAGGCAACTGTCTACCCTCCGAACTCCACAACAAAATGGCCTAGTAGAGAGAAACAACCAGACTGTGGTTGAAGTAGCTAGAACTATGTTGATCCAAGGAAAGGTTGCTCACACCTTTTGGAGAGAAGCGGTGAGCACTGCAGTCTACACAATGAACTGGGTACTCATCAAAAAGGGTAAGGATAAAACACCTTATGAGTATTGGACTGGTAAGACACTAGTGGTAAACTACTTTAGAGTGTTTGGTAGTAGATGTTATATCAAGAGGAGTGAACATCAGAGCAAGTTTGATGCCAAATGTGATGAGGGAATATTCCTACGGTATTCCACAAAGAGAAAAGCTCTCAAATGTTTCAACAATAGGACTTAGAGAGTTGTTGAAATCATCAATGTTAGAGTTGATGAAACCTCTGAGAAATCTGAGGAAATTGGCAGTGAGCAAGTAGGAGATGAACCGGTAGTAACCGTATGCAAAACAACCAAGCACCAGTAATAGTGCTCCTACACTGGTGGATGTTGATGCTGGTGAAGATGAGGATGAAGAAGAAAAGCAAGAGGAAACAACTAAGATCATTCCTAGGTATGTAAAGCTAAATCATGATCCAAAGCAGATCATAGGAGACAAGGATGCAAGAATTCTTACAAGAAGAAAGATCAGAGAAAACTCTTGCATGATCTCTGAATTTGAGCCTAAAACATTCAGAGAGGCACATAAAGATGAAGACTGGATCAAGGAAATGGAAGAGGAACTTGACCAGATAGAAAAGAATGGTACATGGTCTTTGGTACCCAGACCAGAGCATAAAAATGTCATTGGCACCAAATGGGTTTTCAGAAATAAGCTGAATGAAGATGGCTCAGTGGTTAGAAACAAAGCCAGATTGGTGTGTAAAGGATATGCCCAAGAAGAAGGAGAAGACTATGGAGAAACCTTTGCTCTAGTAGCCAGATTGGAAGGAGTTTGTATGCTTCTTGCATATGCAGCATTCAAGGAATTCAAAGTATATCAAATGGATGTAAAGTCTGCATTCCTGAATGGAATACTAGAAGAGGAGGTGTATATAGAGCAACCAGATGGGTTTGCCCTATTAGAAGATAGTGACATGGTGTGTAGACTACATAATGCCTTGTATGGACTAAAGCAGACACCTAGAGCATGGTATAAATGCTTGCACTCCCATCTTGTGAAGATTGGATTTGAGAGAACAAATAAGGATAGTAGTATCTACTTGAAGTCAGAAGGAGATTAGATTCTGATCTGTGAGGTATTTGTTGATGACATAATCTTTGGAGGAGATGACAAGATGAGTCAGGGTGAACTCACAATACTGGTTCCCACTTTTTGACCAACTTTGACACTTAGATGAACATTTTGCATAAAACCTTCACTTTCCGAGACCTATAACTTTTAAATCGTTAAGAATTTGAAGATGATGTAAACTAGTGATTTGTAACATCCTTTTGTAGATTCTAAATATATTTTTTTAAAATTTTTTTGAATAAAATTTTATTGATTTTTCCATCTCCCTCAAAAGTAGTTTTTTACAGCAAACAACATTTTTTTAGAGTGATGTGCATCCCGAAATGTATAAATTTTTGTCTATAAATGATAAAAAACTTATCTCTTTTAAATTTTGGTTTGTAACATCAATACCCAGGGCATGCAGTTGGTTTGATAGTGATATGTTGAATATTTTTTATTTTACTAAGTTTTGAAGTCTGACTAATTATAATTTAGATATAGATGTACGTTTGAACACATAACTTGCTCTATATATATCAAAATTAAGTTTTATTTTTTTTGTTAGAAAGAAGACATCAATACCTAGGGCATAGATATTTTTCAGAATTTTTTTGAATTAGTTTACTATTTTTCCCAATGCATTGAACAAAGAAGTTCATGTTCAGCGAAAAACCTACATTCATAAAAAATAAAATAAAAATATATTAATGAACTTAAATATATTAAAAATCATACTATTTGGGAAGCTTATAATAAGGACTAAATCCTTAAGAAAACAAAACTTCTAAATGAATTCGTTTGACCCCTCAAAAGCTAACGTAAAATTGGTTTTTTATCAGCATTTGATAGATGCAAAGGAGACTCCATTGCAAGTATGATTTAGAAGTAGAGAGTTTCTATCCAAGAAATTTTGATCTAAGAGCCTTTGATCTAACTCTCTTCTATTAATTACTTCAAATGGGACCTCTTAAAGCTTAAATAATTATATTTTCCAAAAAATGTATGATTTCAGCAAAAATCAGGATGTACCGAAAAGTGGGAACCAGCTTTGTGAGTTCACCCGTCATGATTTTGCAGATGAGATGAAAAAGGAGTTTGAGATGTCACTTATAGGGGAGATTAAGTTCTTCATTGGACTACAAATTCAACAAATGAAAGATGGAATCTTTACAACTCAGTCCAAATATGTCAAAGAGGTGTTGAAGACCTTTGGCATGGAAGACAACAAACTGGTTGGTACAACGATGGTGATCGGTTATAAATTATCCAAAGAGGATGACTCAGGGTTGGTAAATGAAAAGGAATACCAATCAATGATTGGTAAATTGCACTATGTAGTACATAGCAGACTGGACATTGCACATGTAGTGGGCATTGCTGCATGGTTCTAGAAAAGCCCAAGAGGATCCCACATGGTAGCAGTCAAGTGGATTCTGAGATATCTGAAGGGAACTATTGACTATGGATTATGGTATCCATACAGTAATGATTTCAACCTGAAAGTGTTTACAGATGTTGACTAGGCTGGTAATATGGACGACCAGAAGAGCACAACCGATGGTGCATTCTTTCTTGGTGGAAGACTAGTCTCATGGATAGTAAGAAATAGAGCTGTATCTCTCAGTCTACAGCAGAAGCAGAGTATGTTGCAGCATTTATGAACTACACCCAGACAATTTGGATGAAGCATGTATTAAATGGCTTCAAAGTTCTTGTATTTGAACCGGTAAGTATATTTTGTGACAACGCAAGTGCGATTAACATCTCCAAGAATCCGGTTTTACATTCTAGAACCAAGCACTTTGAGCTTAAGTATCATTTCTTAAGGGAAAAAGTTCAAAACAAAGAAGTTGTACTGGAACATGTTTCCAGTAAGGAGCAGTTAGCAGACATATTCACCAAGCCTCTACCGAAGGCAAAGTTCAGAACAAAGAAGTTGTACTGGAACATGTTTCCAGTAAGGAGCAGTTAGCAGACATATTCACCAAGCCTCTACTGAAGGCTACTTTTACCTATTTGAGAGGTGAATTAGGGGTGCTCCCCCTTCAAGAGGTGAACTAAAGGTGTGTGCTCCACATCAGTCAGGGCTTACATTGATATATTTTTCCCAGGATTGGTGTGTTGAAGGATGCTACTCCTTAGGGGGAGCAACATAGTAGAACGTAGATGTTTATGCCTTCACTTTGGCATTGTTGTCAAAGGGGGAGAAGATGTGAAGCAGAGAAGATATATGGAGTATTGGGGGAGAAGATGTGAAGCTCAGAGATATCTTTGTATATTGCCATCAATGCCAGAGGGGGAGATTGTTGGCATATGTGCAGAGTATGTTGACATGATGATATTGTATGTTGTCATTGATGTCAATATGATGTTGTGGACCGGTATATGTAAAAAAGTGAAGCGGTATGTTTGTCCAAGTGAACCGGTATGTTGAAATGTGAACCGGTATATGTGAAAAAGTGAAGCGGTATGTTTGTTCAAGTGAACTGGTATGTTGGAATGTGAACCGGTATATGGAATGTTTTGTATCAAGGTTTCATATGGTATGACTACCGGTGGGTAGTCTTAGCTTTAGGGTCTCTGGTTGAAGTGTTCTATGCCTGTGTGATGAGTTAGCATTGTAATGAAGAACGGATTGTGTTACCACATTAGCCTTGTGCGCATGAAGGATCTTGCATGAAGGAGATTGATCCTATCTACCTCAAGAATGTGCGAAGTCTCTGTAAACGATGGAGAACGCATGATGGGTTATCAGCCTCCAAGAAGAAGTGAAGAATGAATGATGGAGAACATCTTGAGATCTATTCAAGATTGTTGTAATCAATGCAATATGATCAATGGTTAGGATTGAACCGACTGAATTGCTTAACCTAAATGTTTATGGTTTAGGGTTTATGCTACCAACCTATCTGTTTCCTATAAGGTCGATGTTTTTTTTCATGTTGAGGTTGTTGGAAAATGTTGTGTGTATATCAAAGTGCAAAGATATGTGATTCTTGCCAGAACAGATAAGAGAATAGATACCTGCAGAGTGTGAGTGTAGAAGGAAGGAACTAAATCAGATTTGCATTGGCATTGAGTGTTGCTACCAGATCATTGTAATACCTGTTGACCTCTAACCACTTCAACAGTTGGAAAATCCCTTAACAGGGTAGCTTTAAGTAGATTGCTGTAAATCCTTTAACAGGGTGACTCAAAATCATTGAGTTCGTAAAATCCTCTAACAAGGTAACCTTTAACAGGGTTTAACCCTCAACTGGGTATTTTAGCCATCTCTTAACTGGATGATCCCTAGCAGGATCGGTTCCTAACAGAACCTATTGTAAAGTCTTTAACCAGACTAGGCTCCTAATAGAGCGAACTTCAAAAGGGTTCATAGAACAGCTTGTGGGTATTCATCCCCACCGTGGTTTTTCCCAGTTGGGTTTCAACGTGAATAAACATGTGTGTTATGTGTGATGCTTTGTTATTCTCTGTTAAGTGGTAAAGCATGTTGAACCTGTAAGTCTTTACATTTCTGCTAAAGTATTACTAGTCTATGCATATGGGTGAAGTGGAAATAAGATGTTAGATTGTGTGGAAAGTTGAGTTACCGGTTTATGTCTTTCATTGTGCTTAACTGGTAGTAATCTGGTTTAGACCGATGTTATTGCTTGCTAGTCAAAGTGCTGTATTCTCAGTCAAACTGGTTCAAGGAAAAGTGTTTTTATCAGTACTGATTCACCCCCCCTCTCAGTACCAGTTTGGTACTAACTGTTCATCATTGATTCATCAATCTTAAGGGGCCATATGGTGTTTTATGACCCCTTAGGACACCATATGACCCCTTAGGAGACCATATGGTGTTGTTAGGGGTCATATTGTGTCCTAAGGGGTCATATGGTGTTCTATGACCCCTTAGGACACCATATAACCCCTTAGGAGACCATATGTACTAAGTTTCAAATAAGGAGAGATATAAGGGTGAAGAGAGATAAAGAGCTAAAGAGAGGGAGAAGAACTAAAGGACAAGGACATAAATAGAGATATAGATATTAAGGATTATGAAGTGAGAGGGAGAAAAACTAAAGGACAAGGATGGATAGAAAGAGGTAGACATGTCTAGATATTGAAAAGGAGAGAGGAAGATAGAGATAAAAAATGAAGATAAAGGGAGAGGGAGATGAATAGATATAGAGAAAGAGAGAGGTAAAGACAATGATAAATATATAAAGAGATGGAGAAAAATGGATAGAGAGGGGTAAAGAGAGTGAGATAAAAAAATGAAGAGATAGAGAGATATAAAGAAAGAGAAATATTTATAGATAGAGAGATATAGATAGTGCAAGAGAGTGAGAAAGAGAGATAGATATTATAGATAGGGATATATAGAGAGGTAGAGAGAGAAAGAGGGAGATATAGAGATATATAAAGACACTATAGAGAAGGATGTGGGGAGAGAGCCAGAGATATATAAAGATGGAGTAAATAAAGAGATAAAGGTAGAGAAAGGGAAAGATACTTCAAGAGGATGATAGAGGAAGAGATAGAGAAGTAGATTAATCATGTCTAGAGGAAGATATATAAAGATAAAGGAACATATAGAAAGAGAGATTGATAGGGAAAGAGATGGAGATGTGAAGGTGGAGATAGAGATAGATATGGATAGAAATTGATAGTGAGAGTAAGAAAAATGGAGGGAGACATTGAGTGAATAAGTGAGATTTAGAGATAATGAGATATAAATATACATGAAGATAGATCTATAGGAATATAGAGATAGAGTGGACAAGATAGGGTGAGAAAGGAGGTGATAGAGACAAGTAATATATAAGTATAGGTAGGATAAGGTAGAGGAGGGAGATAAATAGAGAGAATAGAGATTATTAAAGAGAAATATACAAATAAGGAGTGACAATGATGTAGTGGGAGAGGGAGAGATAGGAATAGAAAGATGGAGATATATGTAGAGATGCATGTAACTTGGGAATTTATTTATCTATATGGGATGATAAAATAAGTGATGTAAGTAGAGAAGAAAGAAATAGATAAAATATATTTATATAAGTATAGATAGACAAGTGATAGATAAAGGAGGTGATAGGAAAAAAATGAGACTTTGTATGCAAAATTTGTGAATATTTAAAGTTTTAAAATTGAAGGACTAACTTCAAATGATTATAATTAATTTTAGGTCTATAAAATAATAAAAATACCTTTCCAACACCTATAAAAAATCAAAATTTTGATAAGAAATGCAAAAGTTGTGCTCATTTTAGTAAACTATACTTTTTATGTTGAGAAAAGGGATATCCGATTTGAAAAAGTAAACCAAATTCAAATTTTGGCCAACCTAAACAAAAAGTCAAAGCGGATTTTGGCGTGTTTGGAAAGGTTTAAAACAATTTTTTTTTCTCCATTGCCACTTTTTGGCTCCCCATGATCTTCCACATACCCTAATGCTGTAATCATATGCAAGAGTTTTGGTTGATCATAGGTGATCGAATTGGGATGGTAAGAGAGGTTTAAGACCCCCTGTACTGAGCTTAACCATAGTTTTACTCAGGCATAGGAGATGCTATCTTTGCAGTTCACTCTTCTTTCCAGATTGTAGTCTAGATTTATTTTGTAGTCAGTGAGGATCCTTTTATGATGAGTAGTGCACTCTAGGTTGTTGGCCTTCCTGCATGTGCAAGCCCCTCATTTTGTAATCACATACTTACTCTACAAGTATTATCTAACCGTGGGTAGGCTTCCCACCATGGTTTTTCCCTTTACCAGGTTTTCCACATACAAATCTTGGTGTCATGTGTTCCAGATAGATGGTAACTATTCTGTGATTTATGTTTATTCTTAATTGCAATATCAGTTATTCTAGTATTTGGTTTATGCATTTTGGTATTGGGTTTATTTGTTCTGATAATAAGGATTTTAATGCTTAAAGTTCTATAATTTTTTGACAACTGACTCACTCCCCCTCTCAGTCATTCTCTGTTTATTTGAGTTGTCTAACATAGAATACCATGAAAACTAAGCTTGAAGAAAGATTCAAAACAACTAAGAATTAGTATGTGTTGTATTCTCAGTTACCTACCATGAATAAAGAATTGCATAAGTATATGTGTGATTTTGTAGCAAGGTTTAACAAGTTGGTAAGCCAAATTCCTACCAATGTGGTGCCAAATGATCATGTTTTGAAATCTTTCTTTATCAATAGTTTACCCTTTTATGTTAATTTTATCATTAAAAGAAACCCACAAGTTGACTTAGTAGAAATCAATCAAGAGGCCATTTCAATAGAAGATGACCTGATAACTTCAAGAAACTGGTAAAAAGAACTGCAAACTAGTCAGGCACCAAAAGCCAGTTCTATTGATCTGACAATTCAAAGATAGGATAGTGATATTATCACTTTGAAGAGGCCAATGCCTAATGGTCCTTATCAACCTTCTTATCAAGATGTATCAAGATCATGTCATCTAAGCCATTAAGTATCACTAGTCCTTACTAGCCATAGAAGGTCCTTCCTCTTTGAGAAAATGAAATCAAATGGTATGTAATTTTCATCTGACTACTGATTATGATGGTGATCTCATTTGGAGATGAGAAGAGTCATACAAATGCTTGCCACAAGTAAACAAGAAGAGTATCAAGTTGAGGAACCTACATGCTCAAGAGATGCAAATGTGAATTTCCTCAAATATGAATCGAACCCAGACGAAGATAGATAACCCAAATTGTACGATACTCACTAGAAGTTAGTATACACAAAAGAAGAATTTAGAAGATAAATCAAATGTTAATAATGTGGCCTCTCATCCTAATTATATCTTGACTAGGAAATCTTCTTCTAATGCCAAGAAAATAGAGACGAGTCAAGCTAAGAAAATTGTTGAGGTACCTTCAGTTATTATTAGCAATACTTTTCTTAAATCTTTTGACATAGTTGAACCATGTAAAAAACTAAAATACAAATTACTTAGGCTGAATATCTCAGACTAAATCCTTATGAACTGGATTGATTGGTTAAGTTCATTAGAACTGAGTCTTCCATATAATCTATCACTGCTCAAGTTACTAAAGATAATCCTCTGGCTATAATTTATCCTAGTTGTCTCAATTCTTCTCAAGAGTTGAAACCTCCTAATCGAACAAAAACACATTCATCAAGCCTAAACCATTCTATGTGTCTTTATTCACCTCTAGTTTTAAATTGAGTAATTGTGTAATTGATTCTAAAGCCTCTGATAATGTGATGTCATCCCAAGTAGAAAAGGCTTTAGGTTTAACTCTTACCTCCTCTAGCAGAAGATATTTCTCAATGAATTCTTCTCAGGTGCCCATAATAGGTCAACTTAAATATACTCAAGTAGCTTTAGCTTCCCATCCCTCTAAGAGACTCAAGCTTACCATTCCAACAAGTTATGGAATACTTATAATTCCAAGTTTCTATAAAGATCTAGGAAGGGAGATTTAGATAGACTCATCTTATGCTATTATTCTAGTAAATGGAAAGAATATTAAATTGGAACCTTAACCAAAGGCCAAATTAGAGTGATGAAATCAGATGATCCTAAGTCAGAAATCTTGTAGGTAGAAATTGGTCATGGTACCTATATGTGTAGCTCTTATGAAGAAATCAATAATTGCTTAATTACTGATGAATGAAAACATGAATTGTGGACTATGTAATTTTATGGTAGTTGTTTCTCATTTGGATCTTTTGATATAGTTGTTCTTATCACTACAGATGGTTGTCAATTTCCCTTGGCTTATAAGTTAGAATTTTAAAACACAAATAACATTGTTGAATATGAAGCCCTTTTCCTTGGTTTGACAACTACAAAAGAAAGAGGGAACAAACAATTAAAGGAGATTCTGAACTTGTGGTGAGACAAATCCAAAGCCAATATGTTGTGAAGAATGGGAGATTGAGATATTATCAAAATAGGGCTTGTGATTGTATTGAGTATTTTGAAGCTTTCACAATAGAAGCTATCTTTAGAATGCAAAATACTAGAGCTGATTCCCTGGCTATATCTACATAACTCTTCTTACCTCATCACAACTTTAAAAACATAATATACATTATTGAGGTTGTTTATAGGACAAATTTTCAAGATAATATTAATCATTTGCAAGTGTGTAACAGTGATAACCAAATTACTGAAATTCTTTAAAACACAAATGCATTCTTCCATACCTTTTTAGAAGGAAGAAATGAAGAAAGTTATGATGTTCTTGAAGGAGAAGTAAAATATGAAGATCATGAGATGAAAGGAGTGATAAAACTAAAAGGAAATAAGATTCCTAAAAGGTTTGTATCCGTGGATTGTTTGTTCAATAGATGTAATGAATACATTAAACAAAAAGAATCTAATCTAAATACAACATCGTTTGAATATTCAAACAAGTGAATATAGGCACAAAGGAAGAACCGACGATGGTTTATATAGGGAAATGTTGTATGCCTCAGGATAACAAAATATTATTTTTCCTACTCATTCAATATAAAGATGTTTTTTTCATGGTGTTATGCAGACCTTAAAAAGTTCAGAAATGGAAAAATACAACGTCACATTTCTCAAGCCAAGAGCTACCCCTTTTAGGAAAAAGTAATGAACCCTCAATCTTTAAATTGCTGATGTTATTTTTAATGAGATTGATAAAATGTTAAAATAAAGGATAATATATCTTATTCATCATACTACATGGGTTTATAATATGGTACTTGTCAGGACGAAGAATGGATAAATAAGAATTTAAATTAAGCTTCACTCAAGGTTAATTATCCCTCATCTCCAATGGATCATTAGAAAATAGTGTTAGGATTTGAGATGATGTCTATGTTGGATGGCTTCTCTGGATATAATTAGATAGAAGTAGCCCCAAAAGATCAACACAAAAATGTCTCTACTACTCTTGTGGGCATCTTTTCTTATAACATGATGCCTTTCAGTTTGATCAATGTTGGAGACACTTTTCAAAGTGCTTTGGATTTGAATTTTGATGATTTGGAAAAAATATCATAGTTGATTATTTAGATGACTTGACTGTGTTCTCAAATATGAGAATTAATCATTTACAAGATTTGGAGAAGGTATTGCAGAGATGCAGAGATTTTAGCATTTCTCTAAATCCTAAAAAGTCTATATTTATAGTCACAGAAGGCAAACTCTTGGGACACATTATTTAAAAAGATGGTATTAAGATTGATCATGGGAGATTCAAGGAAATCCATCAACTAAGCCTTCCCTCCTCTTTAGAAGGACCCGGGTCCTTTTTTGGTCAAGTAAACTTTCTGAGGAGACTTCTACTAGATTTTCAAGAGTTAACAAGATATATTGTGGAGACATTGAAAAGTTAGCCAACCTTTAAGTAGAACTCAGGAGGAAAAATATATTTTCAAGACATAAAGACAACTATAGCTAACTCCCCCACCTTGATACAACCGAATTTTCAAAAGGATTTCATTGTTCACTATTATGCTTCAGAGGATACTTTTTCTGCAATCTTACTGCAAAAAGACAATCAGGGCATGGAAGCACCTATATCTTTTATGAGTCGGCCACTAAAAAAATAAGAGTTAAGATCTACATAGATTAAAAAGAATGTTTTCATTGTTGTTAGGGCCCTAAAGATCTTCAGGTCCTATATTTTGCATTCTCACTCAAAAGTCTTTGTTCCTAATTTTGCAGTTAAAATAATTTTGACTCAACATGATATTGATGGAAATAAAAGAGGAGCTTGAGTTGCAAAGGTGAAAGTGTATGATGTTGATATTAAACCTACCACTCTAGTTAGAGGAAGAGGGTTATGCACCATGATTGCCAAAAATAAACCAGAACAATATGATCACGTCCCACTACTATTATTCACCAATACCCTTGATGACTGATTTTTCAGATATCACACATTTCTTGACTTATAGAGAGTGCCCTACTACATTGTCACCTAAGTAGAAAAGAAATTTAAAATTGAAAGCAGAGAATTATGTCCCGTGGGAATGAAATATATACAAGAATAATATAGATGGAACCTATTTAGGTGTGTTGATAAAGAGCAACAAATGAAACTATTAGAAGCTCTTCAGTGAGACATCTGGGGTGGACACCTCTTGAACTTTGTGACCACTTTCAAGATTATGAGATAAGGTTTTAATTGGCTTGGTATCTTCAAAGATGCATATACATGCGTAGTGAAATATGAAATTTTTTCTTAAGTTAACAGGCTGACCTCAATTGGTTGCTTTACCTTTGAGGCTGGTGGTTATTGAAGAACCCTTCCTATAGTGGAGTTTAGATTTCATAGGTCCAATTAACCTGAGCTCAAATACCCAACATACTCATACCCTTACAGCTACAAACTACTTTACTAAGTGGGTAGAACCTATTCCTATCAAATACAACACTTCTGAAGTAGTAATCAAGTTCATTGAAGAAAATATCCTATCTAGATTTAGAGTAACTATAAAGATTGTAACTGATAATCCCAGTAATTTCTCTTCTTTAGAGTTAACCATGTTCTGCTCTAATTATGGAATTAATCTCGTTCATTCATCAAATTAATATCTACAAGGAAATGGGTAGGAAAAATCAAGTAATACAAGTCTTATTACTATAATGAAGTTGGTAGAATAAAATCAAAGGAATTGACATTAAAGTTTGTATAAATCTCTATGGGTTGATAGGACTTCATAGAATCAACCCATAGGAATGTCTCCTTTCTAGTTAGTTTATGGAACTGAGAGTGAGTTACCCCTCCCATTGGAGACATCAACATCCAGGATCCTGAAGGTTATTGAAGATGAATATTTTGAGTCTTCTTTAGAGAAAATAAACATATATTTAAGTATGTAAGAGGAACAAAGGTATGAGGCAGTTGAAAGAATAAAAAAGCATCAAGAAATGGTGAAGAAAGTGTTTGACAAAAAGGGCAACAGAAGGGAATTTTTAGTGGGAGATTCATTTTTGTTGTGGGATTGTAGGAGAGAACCCAAAGGTGCACATAAGAAGTTTGATTCCCTATGGATAATCCCATTTATGGTTAGAGAAATATTTGAAGAAAATGTTTTCTACCTGGCACATTTAGATGGTACACAATTGGCTCTTTCCTACAATGGGAAAGAAATGAAGCTTTGTAATTGATATTTATGTTGGCATTTTGATGATGTTTAGTTGTGATTGTCATTGATGGACAAACACTTATTTTATGTATGAGTTATTCTCCACCGGTAATATGTGTTGTATTGATCACGTTAGTATTATATGTCATTGAATGTATAGTCTTTGTTTATAGAAGACTATCGGTGTTTTGAAAAAGATGCTTACCCATCAAAGCATGACCGAAGACCTCAAGTGGTATGAAGACCTCAAGGGAAACGAGGACCCCTAGCAGCAAGTAATCTTTTTTATCAGAACACTATGTTTCAGTTTACCAGTCTTTGTTTATCGGTAATCGGTATACTATGTTAAACCAGTAAAATTGTAAAGTGTGATGAGTTATCATCCACCGACACTTTGGCGGTGTTTCTGTGTTGTGTTACCAAATGTGTCTAGATGCTTTGAATCTAGGAAATTGTAATCCAATCTCATTGGACCAACATGAAATTAGTTTCCTATTTAAGGACATCATGTCAAAGGTTTTAAAAAAAAGAGTATGTGTGTGTATGTGTGTTGAAGAGTGAAGTTGTTATAGAAGCATCATGCGATAGAAATTGAACATGCAAAGGATAGAAGATTGAATTAATGCTACAATGCATTAACATAGAGAAGTCAAGGATTTAATCAAGCATTCTATGCTACTTTCTAGATCGCTCACTTATTGATTACTTATCTCTTCGACAAGTCTGAAACCCTTAACCGCATAGGCCTAGTCAAGCCTATTGTAAATCCTCTAATAAGGTGGTTCATAGTTATGGATCTGAAATCCTTTAATAGTCTAGTCTTTAACAGGACTTATCTCCTAACAGAGATCTGGATTCCTAACAGGATCTGTTCTGGTGAAGAACATTGTAAGGCCTTAACCGGTTTGACCTTAACAGGTCTGGTTACTATTTTGTAAATAGTTGACTTGTGAGTTTTACTCACCGTGGTTTTTCCCATTTGGGTTTCCACATCAAAATATCTTGTGTTATGGTGATTGTACTTCTGTGGGTGAATGCTTTATTTTCTATTTGTCTTATCTATGTTTTAACCGATTTGTTGTTTAAACTATTATACTGGTCTATAGTAAAATTTCTTAAGAGTTTGGTTAAGTGTTTGGGCATACTAATTCACCCTGCCTCTTAGTATTCATCAATTGGTATGAGAGCCAACCTTTCTCCAAGTCTAACCACTTGAAAGGAGATATGGGGGAATACAACATGAGGGAACTTACTCAGTGACTGGCTAAATCTGAGAGAGCCTATGATGAACTTAAGATCAAATATAAAGCCTCTTTAGCTAAAAGAAGAGAGCTTGTGGAGAAAATGATGGAAATTACGTAGAATAGCTCTTCTGATGAAGCAGACATGGATGCCCTAGTCCAAGAAGTGGAGAAACTGAATGACTCCAAAACTAACCTAGGGAGGGAGCTGGAAGGACTGACTATCAGTATGAGTCAGGAACTAGAAAATAGAAGAAAAGCTAAAGATCTAGTGAAGGACAAGGAGCATGAGATCTCTAAGTTGAAACAAGAAATTGGTACCATTACTGCCTATCTGCAAGAGGGTAGGGAAGAGAAAAAAGAAATGCAAGCAGACCTCAATGTAACCATCTCTCAAAATGAAACCTTGATGAAGACCAATTATGCTCTTTCCAAGGAACTTGCTAAGACAAAGGAGATACTTGCAAAGTTCAACCGAAGTGCTGCGAAGTTGGACCAAAAGCTAGAAACAATGAAGCCATCAAAGGATACCTCTGGACTTGGTTTCTTTGCATATGAGGAAGGTGAAACCTCTAGAACCAAGACTGATGCACCAGAGGAACAATTGACACCTAAGATTTTTCTTAAGAAAAGGTAAGCCAAAGTTCAAACTTGTATGATTTCACTACCACAAGGAAGGACATACTGCCAATGTGTTTAGGAGCAAGGCTTATAATACTTTCCCTTACATGCAAAACAATGTGTATAACCACAAGGCTAGAACTAGTAGATTTAATGGTCATTGTTATGCATGCAACAAGTTTGGGCATAGATCTTTTGATGCAAATCAGTTATGAACAACCCTGGAAGTTATGCACCAAGATCTAAAGGAGTTGTCCGAGAACCTCCTATGAATTAGAACTCAAACCGATACAATGGTTATGGAGGGTCAAACAGTTGGAGAGAAACTTGTTTGATCTATCATGGTAGCAGTCACACAGTTGCAACATGCAGGAGGAAGAATGGAAATGTGAACACCGGACCATGGAGAGCACCTGGTATAGTATGCTATCATTGTCACAAACTGGGACATATTGCCAGAACATGCAGACCAAAAAATAATCCATCGGGAGACATACCAGTCGACCCAGAAGGAAAGGTCGATGTTGAATCCATTCAGGTCAATATGGATAAAATTTGGAAGAAGAAATCTAAAGAGAAGCCACAAGATGCACCAGTTTCCGCACCTAGTGTGGAGACCCCTGAACCGACAAATTGAGCTTTGAAAAGCTTAAAGGGGAACATATCGGCAATAATGTTTTAGACCCCTGGTGTATATCTATAAAGTGTTTTTATTGGTATCGGTTACCTATCAACCGACAGAAGAAATGAAGTGGTAAAGTTAGGGTTTGAACCCTATCGGTGATGCATTTATTATGGTAGGTAGGAGCATGTTCAAAAGTGACTTTTGTCATTTTTTTTACTTACCTATTTTCAAAGAAGAATTTTTCTAGCTTGAGCAGTGAAACAAGAGCGATCGATCTTGCATTCAAAGAAATCTCGAAAGAAATCTTGCACAAAATTTTGCAGCAATTTTAAGTTATCCAAAGTGGAGGTCAGAGTGGTAAAATAAGCTTTTGGATAAGTGTGTTGTGTTTGACATCGACGAACCCTAGTTCGAATTTGATATCGGCAAACCCTAGTTTGGAGTGAAAAGGTATTTTTCATCAAATCACTCTCATCATTCAGAATTATTTAGACATGGCCTCTACATCTAAAATCCCTTCTAGTTCTACCAAACCTAAAGAATCATCTGAGTTTCTTAGGAAGAAGGTGAAATATAATGCCCGATCTGAAATTCCTGTTGGAGTCATTGTCGAAGAGGATGTTTCAGGATACATTGATTGCAAATTGGAAGTCCTGGGGTCTATAGTGATTCACTCCTCGTTAAGTTTGTTCTGTGGGAAAGACAAGAAGATTAAGCTAGAATATAGTGTGATCGAGAAGAAGAAACTTCAGAATGCAGTGTATTTTCTTGAAGAATTCACAGATGATCACATCAGAATTATTGATAGTAGGATTCATGGTGACAAGATGTATCTTGAACAAACTCATGATATCACACCAGAGGTAATCCATGCCGTGACCAGTTTCTCTAATGTTGGAGAAATCCCGTTCTTCGCAAGATCACAAAAGTCAAAGTGATAGAGATCGCAATGACTATCAACACCATAAAAGATGACTTGGTGAAGTATGCATGCATGGTGATTGGGTATAAACTATTTTATGCTAGTAAAATGAATTTTGTTTCTACAACTGTGGTGCATGCCATCTATCGGATGATCAAGAAAGATGCAGAATATGACTTATGTACCTGCATGCAAAAACAACTCATGGAGAATCTGAAATCTATCAAAGAGGACAAGGCACTAAGGTCTAAGTTCGATCAACTGCTTGTCAGTTTTTTTTTCTATTTTCCAGGAGTCGGTGATGTTCAATGGTCAAGTGACCTACCGGTTTCAAGACAAATCAAGGAGAGTCTGCAAGCAGTGGGATCTGCTTATTTGGAGACTTTGAACAGGTATTTTGATGAGTTCAGATTGAAGATGAACCAGAGAATGAGAATATTAGGTGATCTGGTTAAAAAGTATGAAGATGATATATATTTCACAATCAAAGTAGATTATTGTATAATGGAAGCGGTTGAGCCTAGACAAGATGAAGTTGAGCCTATGGGCTATGAAGTGGTAAATGATATACTCATAGGGTATGCCTCTACCCTAATTGCTTTACCACTTGATCCAAAGAAGAAGAGGACCGATACTTAATCAAAGAGGATCAAACCTATTGAAGTACGAAAGCAGAAGAAGAGGAAAGTTGTGCCATCAACATCAACACCGGTTAGATCTGCTACCAGTCCTAAAGTGACCAAGAGGTCACCAGACAAAAAGAAACTGAAGGCTATCCCACCAAAGGTATTTGAAAGGAAGAGAAAAACCAAGAATAACGCACTGGATCTAGAAGACACTAAACCAAAGGTAGAAATGAAGAAGACGAAGACAACTAGTAATGTACCTGCAACCTCTTTACCCCTAAATATACATGTTGCTTCTTACAAGCCTATGACACATTTTCAAATTATTATAAAGAATATTAGAAGGAAAGTTCTTGATGATCTAAAAGATTATTTTGATGATCTTAGTGATATTGAAAAGGAAGAGGTAGAGCTAGAGGTCAATAAATATTTGTATGATAATGATCGGTTACCAACCAATATTAAGTTTGTTGTTCCTGGTTCTTTGTATAACTATTTGGATAATAAATGATGCATTGTCATTGAAAAGGAGCAAAAAATTAGGGAAGAAATTTTTGCCCAATGTTTTCCTGATGTCTCTAATTCAGAATTGTTTGAGATTCTTAATCGGTACAAAGGCATCTTTTTCATATGAAAAAGAAGACTTCAGCTACTCGGAGGCAAAACCTCTGAAGTGGGAAAAGACACCCATTTGTAGGCTAAAGTAGCTGTCAAAATGCAGAAGGTATCAGAAGCTAATCAACAGGATGAGCAAGAGCCTGACCTATCTACATCTAAATCAGATGAAACCTTCAACAATCAGGGTGAAAGAATAAATAAAAATAATGACCCTATTGATGTGGATGCACTAGATGCTGAAGGTACTCAATTGAAGGAAGCAGAGAAAGAGAAACAATAAAAAGATAAAGTAGAGAAGGAAAAGGTAGAAAAGGAGAAAGCTGAAGGAGAGAAAGCCAAAAAAGAAAAAACTAAGAAAGCGACAAAAGAGAAAGTTGGGAGAGAGAAACAAGAAAAAGAGAAAGAGGAGAAAGAGAGAGTGGAGAAAGAAAAATAATACAAGGAGAGAGCGGAGAAAGAAAAAGAAGACAAAGAGAGAGCGAAAAAGGAAAAAGAAGAGAATAATAGAGTAGAGAAGGAATAAGAGAAGAAGAGAGTGCAAGAAAAGGAAGAAGAGAAGAAGAAGTAAGAAGAGAGGAAGAAGGAAGAAGAGAAGAAGAAGGAAGTAGAGAGGAAGAAAGAATAAGAGAAGAAGAGAGTGGAGAAGGAGAAAGAGGTGAAAGAGAAGGCCAACAAGGAGGCCAAAGAAAAAGAAGAGCAGGAGAAGAGGAAACAAGAGGAGAACAAATCAAAGGAAGGAGGATAGACTCCTAAGGCAACCGACGATCAAACCAAATAGGTTGATCCCACCGGTCATAGTGATTTGACTCTTGCCTGACTTACCCAATCGGTAGATGAAAATGAGCTACTAAAGAGTATTCAACTAGCTCAGGAAAGATTGGAAGAACTGAGGAGGAAGAAAGAACAGGATGTCATTCAATCTGCTATTGACACTCTTTCCAACTTAGTTGCCGGTACTAGTCTCCCCGGTACCGATTCCTCTTTGGCCCAGTTAAAACTTCTTTGCACAATCGTGGATGATCAAGTACAATGTGGAGGATGTTGGCTAGGCCACTGCAAAGAAAAACCATGAAAAGGCACTCAAAGTTACATTGGTGAAGTAATTTAATGAAGACAAAGACAAACTGATCCACCAAAGGGATGATATCAGTCTGGCAATGGCTGAAGGACATAAACTATTGAGCAAAATCTGCTAGCCTGATCTATTCTGTGATGATGCTTTGAAGAAAAAGAGTCAACTCCAATCGAAGTTAAAGAAGAATATAGGCAACTTGACATTACCATATGATTCTTTCACAATGTATAGGAAGATTGTTCACACTCATCGGCAACAGATTGCAAAGATTGATTCAGAGATCTGGAAGTGGACTCAAGATCTATAGGAGCTCCAGCTGCTTTTATTAACAAAGTTGCAGGTTCTTCAGAAGTGTTTTCTTAACATGGAGGCTATTATTCTTACATAGGAATTGAGCACCATCGATTCCATGGGGGAGTTAGCTTTCTAGAGGAAGAGTCAGAGTGAAATTGCTTCCTCACTCCTAGATACTTGGTCAACAGACATGAAGGATTTTCTGAAAAACTTTAAATATATTTTTGAAAAGTTTTACTTTTTATTGTCATAAACATATACTCTATTTTTATGTTATGCAATATGATTTTGGTAAATTAGGGGAGTGGTAAACCCACTATGTTTTGTATTACTTTGTCATTGTTGGCAAAGGGGGAGTGCTATTGAATTGAAAATTTTATGGGGAATGGAATTGAAGTAGTACATGCTTGTAATTTTGGCAAAGGGAGTAGTGTATATGCTTAGGGGGAGTAAATTTTGATTATGGCATCATTTTTTTGTAAGCACTTAGATGTAAAATTTTATTAAGTGTTGCCATCAATGCCAAAGGGGGAGATTGTTGGCATTTTGATGATGTTTAGTTGTGATTGTCATTATGGACAAACTTATTTTATGAATGAGTTATTCTCCACTGATAATATGTGTTGTATTGATCACACCGGTATTATATGCCATTGAATGTATAGTCTATGTTTATAGAAGACTATCGGTGTTTTGCAGAAGATGCTTCCCAGTCAAAGCATGATCGAAGACCTCAAGCAATATGAAGACATCAAGTGGTATTAAGACCTCAAGCGGAATGAGGACCCCTAGTGGAAGTTAATATTTTTTATTGGAACACTATGTTCCACTTTACCAATCTTTGTTTACCGATAATCAGTATACTGTGTTAAATCGGTAAAATTGTAAAGTGTGATGAGTTATCATCCACCTACACTTTGGTGGTACTTCTGTGTCATGTTACCAAATGTGTCTAGATGCTTTCAATCTAGGAAATTGTAATCCAATCTCATTGGACTGACATGAAATCAGCTTCCTATTTAAGGACATCATGTCTAGGGTTTTAAAAAAAAGAGTATGTGTGTGTTGAAGAGTGAAGTTGTTATAGAAGCATTGTATGATAGAGATTGAACATGCAAAGGATAGAAGATTGAAGTAATGTTGAAATGCATTAACATAGAGAAGTCAAAGATCTAATCAAGCATTCTGTGCTACTTTCTAGATCATTCACTTGTTGATTACTAATCTCTTCAACAAGTTTGAAACCCTTAACCAGGTAGGCCCAGTCAATCCTATTGTAAATCCTCTAACAAGGTGGTTCAGAGTTGTGGATGTGAAATCCTTTAACAAGGTAGTCTTTAACAAGACTTATCTCCTAACAAAGATCTGGATTCCTAACTAGATTTGTTCTGGTGAAGAACATTGTAAGGCCTTAACCGGTCTGACCTTAACCGGTCTAGTTACTATTCTGCAGGTAGTTGACTTGTGAGTTTTACTCACCGTGGTTTTTCCCATTTGGGTTTCCACGTCAAAATATCTTGTGTTATGGTGATTGTGCTTCTATGGGTGAATGATTTATTTTCTATTTGGCTTATCTGTGTTTTAACCGGTTTGTTGTTTAAACTATTATACCGGTCTATAGTAAAATTGCTTAAGAGTTTGGTTAAGTGTTTGGGCATAGTAATTCAACCCCCCTCTTAGTATTCATCAATTTAAAGCTCCTAGTTTATGTACTATATCTTTTTCTTTCTATTCATTTTTTTCGTAGCTTGGTCCTATTTTTGGTGTGGCTTTGTAGCCATTAGGAATAAGGCTTTGTGCTAGGTTAGTCTAGGTTCTCTTTGTCCTCTTAGTCCTTGTCCCCAATTAGAAACAATTGTTACATGTCATATTTATAGAGAGAGTAATCCCTTTACATCATTAATCCTCTCTTTATCTTTGCGATTCACATTCTTTAGTTTAAGAAATGCCCGATTGGCCGATTAACCTTATTTTAGGTGTCAAGTCTTACTTATGTCTAAAGGGCCCTACCCTTGCTTTATTGTCTTATTGTCATCAGATGGAAGTTTAACTCATTAGTTATAATTTTCATCAAGCCTCATTCCATCCAATCCCTGATCCCTAATAGTGTTGTGTCAATGGGCCCCTCACAAGTCTCATATCGGCCAATCGTACTTTTAGGATCTTTTTGCACATAGATTCTATTGTTCTAAGGTTATTAAGGAACACAATAGCCCGATGCTTTGATGAAAGAAGCCCCTATGATCGACAACTTCTATGGCGACATCAACAAAAGATTAATTTGTAATGTGCATTAGATGAGACTGTTGCATATTGTTATCATGATGATATGATGATAATGTATGTTGTCATCGATGTCAATAAGTGAAAGTGAACTAGTATGCAGATTGGAAAAAGACGGTGAACCGATGTCGGGGTTTCACTAAGTGTGACTATCGGTTGGTAGTCTCAGCTCTAGGGTTTCCAGTTTGGCAATCTAGCTTGTGCGATGCAACCGAAGACATCCTATGATGAGTTAGCTAAGAGATGTGAATGAGATCGAGGTCCCACATTAGCCTTGTGCATGTGAAGGATTTTCTTGAGGACCTTGCATGAGAAGATCGACTGCATTAAAAGTCTACCTTGGGAATGAAAATTCTTCTTGGCAGTATCAGAAGAGAGCATGATGGGTTACTGATACCCATATGCGGTGAAGAATGAATGATGCAGATTGTCTTGTGATCTATTTAAAATTGTATTTCTTTATGCAAAGTGTTTGGACAGTCAGGATTAGACCGCTTCTATTGTAAACTTAAATGCTTAGGGTTTAGGGTTTATGCTACCAATCTAATTGTTGCATATAAGGTCAATGATGTTTGTTATTGTTTGTTGTTGGCAAATGTTGTGTGTGAATCCGAGTGATGAGATACTTGCTAGACTAGTAAGAGGAAAACTATAGAGTGTGATTGCAGAAGAGAGGAACTAAAAAGGATTTGCCTTGGCATATAGTGTTGTTATCATATTAGAGTTTTACTTGTTGTCTTCTAACCATTTCAATAGTTGGAAAATCCCTTTATTGGGTAGCTTTAACAGGCTTATTATAAATCCTTTAACCAGGTGACTCAAGATCATTGAGTTCGTCAAATCCTCTAGCGAGGTAACCTTTAACATGGTTTCAACCTTTAACAGGGTATATAGCCATCCCTTAATCAAGTGATCTTTAACAGGATCAGTTCCTAATAGAACCTTATTGTAAAGTCTTTAACCGAACTAGGCTCCTAATAGAGCGATCTTCAAAAGAGTTCAAAAAATGCTTGTGGGTATTCATCCCCACCATGGTTTTTCGCATTTGGGTTTCCACATGAAAAATCTATGTCATGAGTTGTGCATTTTTCATGTGATGATTAAGTATTCTGTGTTTTAGTGAATATGCATGCAAAGCTAATAGGTTATGGTATTACTGGTATACCACATGCATATGTTTATGGCTGAAGTTGTTATCAAGTATTGAATGTATTTGAAGTGATCAGACTTATCAGTTTATGTTGTCTAAATTCTTACTGTGGTTAACCGGTATTGCCATGGTTAAGTTCAGTGATGAAAACAACTGGTTGGTATTGTTTTAACTTGATAAGTTGTTGAGAAAATTTTTGTCTATACTGATTCACCCCCCCTCTCAGTATCGATTAGGGTATTTGATGTTCATCATTATTCATCAATTGGTATCAGAGAAACTCTAGGTCCTTGGTGAAATAAGCTTAACTGCTTGAGGTAAAAGATCCTGTTGTAATGATGAAGGTGGAAGGTCCTAAGTTCAATAGAGATAACTTCAAGATATGGAAGGATAGAATGAAGATTTACATCTAAAGTATGGGTGCTCAACACTAGAGCTATGTTGAGAATGCCTATGTGATTCCCACTAGCACTCTGACCGATGATCAGAAGAGAGAGATTCGAGAAAATGGGCAAGTCATGGAAGCCCTTATCAGCAGTCTGTTAGATATTGAGTTTATTGATGTACAAGACAAGGACACTTCTAAGGATGTATGTGATGCACTGGAAACCATTTATGGTGGTGATGAGCATGTAAAGAAAGCTAAGGAAGAGAGCCTTAGAGGAAAATTTAAAGACATGAGGATGGTTGAAGGAGAGACCATTCAACAATATAGCATTAGGATTAAGACTATGGTTGCAGATATCAAAAGCGTTGGTGGAACGATTGAGGATGCCACCATTGTTAGTAAAGTCTTGAGATCATTGTTACCGATCTATGCAATCAGAGTTGCTGCTATTTAGGAACTAAGGTCTATTGATAAAACCAAGGTATCCTTAAACTCTATATATCATTACAAAGTTGACTGCATATGAGCTGAATAGCTATGATGGCAGTGTTCAGAAGACTGAGTCAACCTTTAGAGCATATGCTGCACCATCCAGAAAAGGAAAAGAAACTAGTACCAGTAATGAATCTAGACAATGCAGAGATATGGATGATGAAGAGATTCTGATGGAGTTTGAAGCTCTTCTTGCTAAAAGACTTCTGAAAGGAACTAGTAAATATAGAGGTAAGCTTCCTTTAAAATGTTTCTCTTGCAAGAAGATAGGACATATAGCTGTTAATTGTCCTAACTATGATAATAAGGATAAACCAGAGAGGATTAGAAAGTATAAAGGATGAAATAGAAGAAATTGTCTTGTTGTTGTGGATGAAGGTGTTACTGATGAAGAATCGGAGGATGAAGAGAGTGAAGATATAGTGTTTGTAGTTGTAAAGGAAGAAGTATTTGACAGGAAAGCCCTTGTCTCTCGCATTGACAACTCCAATGAGTGGGTTATAGATAGTGGATGTTCTCACCACATGACTAGTGACCGGAGAAAGTTTCTATATCTAGAAGAATATGATGGAAGTGTTTTTTAGGTTTGGCAACAATGCACCATGCTTGGTAAAAGGTAAAGGATCCATCTCACTAAATGGAAAGAGCAGTGTAGATGATGTCTACTAGGTAGAAGGTCTGAAGCATAACCTTTTAAGTGTTGCTCAACTGAATGACAAAGGACTCACTCTGAAGTTCCAAGGTGGAATCTACAGCATAATTGGAAAGAGTGGTGAACTTATTGGCACCGGTAAGCAGACTAGAGGTAACCTATTTTAGTTGAATGTAAAGATTAGTCAGTGTCTGATGGCTATGTTTGATGACAGTTGGATATGGCATAGGAGACTCTATCATATGAACTTTGACAATATTGTTAAAGCCAGTAAGATCAAGGAGGTAAGAGGATTGCCTTTTCTCAACAAACTTGAGAATTTTTTGTGCAGAGAATGTCAACTTGGGAAAATGTCTTCCTCAACTTTTAAAGGTAAGTCTTTTTCAGAAGAGAATTTACTTGATCTTGTGCATACTGATTTGTGTGGTCCTATGAAAACTATAAGTATTCAGGGAGATAGGTATTTTATGATTCTTACTGATGACTGATCAAGAATGATGTGGGTCACATTCTTGAAAGACAAGTCTGAAGCATTTGAAAAATTCAAAGCCTTTAGAGCATTAGTAGAAAAGGAATGTGGCCAAAGGATAAAGTACCTAAGAACTGATCAAGGAGGAGAATTCACTTCTGATGAATTCAATAAGTACTGTGAAGAGAATGACATCAAGAGGCAACTGTCTGCCCCTAGGACACCACAACATAATGGCATAGTAGAAAGGAATAACAAGACTGTAGTTGAAGCGGTGAGAACAATGTTGATCCAAGGAAAGGTTGCTCACACTTTTTGGAGAGAAGCAGTGAGCACTGCAGTTTATACAATGAACCAGGTACTTATCAAGAAAGGCAAAGATAAAACCTCTTATGAGTACTGGACCGAGAAGACTCCCACTGTGAGTTACTTTAAGGTATTTGGTAGTAAGTGCTATATCAAGAGAGGTGAGCATTTGAGAAAATTTGATGCTAAATGTGATGAAGGAATATTTCTAGGATATTCCACTAAGAGCAAAGCCCTCAAGTGCTATAATAATAGAACTCAGAAGATTGTTGAGAGCATCAATGTCAAGGTTAATTAATCCCCTAAGAAATCTGAGGGAACCAACAGTGAGCAAGTGGAAGGTGAACTGGGAATAGCTTTCTGGGAACTGGTTACAAAAGAAACAAGCAAAGATATCAATGTTCGTGTACCGGTAGAAGCTGCGATAGGAGAAGAAGAAGATGGAGAATAAGGAGAAGAGGAAAAGCAAGAAGAACTAGCTAGAGTCAATCCTAGATATGTGAAATTACCTCATGATCCGAAGCAGATCATAGGAGATAAAGATGCAGGGATACTCACAAGAAGAAAGGTGAAGGAGAACTCTTGCATGATCTCTGAATTGGAGCCTAAGACTATTAAAGAGGTGCTTATAGATGAATATTGGACTAAGGCAATGGAAGAGGAGCTAGATCAGATTGAAAAGAATGTAACATGGTCTTTGGTACCTAGACCTGAACACAAGAATGTCATTGGTACCAAATGGGTCTTCAGAAATAAACTGAGTGAAGAAGGTATGGTTATAAGGAACAAGGCTAGGCTTGTATGCAAGGGATACACTCAGGAAGAGGGAGAAGATTATGGAGAAACCTTTTCTCTTGTGGCTAGACTAGAAGGTGTATGAATACTACTTACATTTGTAGCATTTAAGGGATTTAAGGTCTATCAGATGGATATGAAGTCTACATTCTTGAATGGAATCCTTGAAGAGGAAGTATATATAGAGCAACTAGATGGGTTTTCCCTATCAGAAGATAGTGACATGGTGTGTAGATTACACAAGGCACTGTATGGATTAAAACAAGCACCAAGGGCATGGTATGAATGATTACACTCTCATCTTGTGAAGATTGGATTTGAGAGAACAAGTGAAGATAGCAACATCTACTTGAAATCAGAAGGTGATTAGATTCTGATCTATGAAGTATTTGTAGATGAGATAATATTTGGAGGAGATGATGAAATGAGCCATGCATTTGCAGATGTAATGAAGAAAGAGATTGAGATGTCTCTAATTGGGGAGATAAAATTCTTCATTGGTTTACAGATTCAGTAAATGAAAGAGGGTATATTTATTACCCAATCCAAGTATGTCAAAGAGGTATTAAAGACTTTTGGCATGGAGGAGAGCAAATCGGTTGGTACACTGATGGTGACCGGTTGTAAACTGACTAAGGAAGATGATTCAGTATTGGTGAATGAGAAGGAGTACCGATCAATGATTGGTAAGATGCATTATGTGGTGCACAAAAGACCAGATATTGCTCATGCAGTGGACATAGTAGCTCATTTTTAGAAATGTCCTAGACAATCCCACTTGGTAGTAGTCAAGAAGATTCTTAGATATCTGAAAGGAACAGTTGACTATGGATTGTGGTATCCATATAATGGTGACTTCAATCTCAAAGTGTATAATGATGCCAATTGGGTAGGTAATGTGGATGACTAGAAGAGCACAACCGATGGATCATTCTTTCTTGGTGGAAGATTAGTATCATGGACGAGTAAGAAGCAGAGTTGTATTTCCTAGTCTATAGCTGAAGCAAAATATGTGACAGCATTTATGAACTGCACTCAATCAATTTGGATGAAACATGTATTGGAAGGTTTCAAAACACCTATATCTGAACCGGTGAATATATTTTGTGACAAAAAAAGTTCAATTTATATTTCCAAGAATTCGGTATTGCATGCTAGAACTAATTTCCAAGGAGTATCTAGCAGACATATTCACAAAGCCCTTACCAAAGACTATATTTACCTATTTGAGAGGTGAATTAGGGGTTCTGCCCCTTCATGAAGTCAACTAAAGTTGTGTACTCCGCATCAGTCAGGAACTACAGTCTCAAATCTTTCAAGATTGATGTGTTGAAGGATGCTACTCCATAGGGGGTAGCATAATAGAGAATGGAAGCTTGTGCCTCCACTTTGGCATTGTTGTCAAAGGGGGAGAAGATATCTGATGAGTTATGGGGAGAAGATATCTAATGTATGGGGAGAAGATATAATGCAGATACATTGGTCTATGATGTCTACAGTTGCAATGCTAGACTAAGTATTGCCATCAATGCCAAAGGGGGAGATTGTTGGATATTGTTGGCATGATAATATGATGATAATGTATGTTGTCATTGATGTCAATAAGTGAAAGTGAACTGGTATGAAGATATGTAGTGAACCAATGTCGGGGTTTCACTAAGTGTGACTATCAGTTGGTAGTCTCAGCTCTAGGGTTTCTAGTTTGGCAATCCAGCTTGTGCGATGCAACCAAAGACATCCTATGATGAGTTAGCTAAGAGATGTGAATGAGATCAAGGTGCCATGTCAGCCTTGTGCACGTGAAGAATTTTCTTGAGGATCTTGCATGAGAAGATTGACTGCATTAAAAGTCTACCTTGGTAATGAAAATTCTTCTTGGTGGTATGAGAAGAGAGAGTGATGGGTTATTGATTCCCATATGCGGTGAAGAATGAACGATGTAGATTGTCTTGTGATTTGTGTAAGATTGTATTTCTATATGTAAAGTGTTTGGATGGTTAGGATTGGACCGCTTGTATTGTAAACCTAAATGCTTAGGGTTTAGGGTTTTTGCTACCAACCTAATTGTTGTCTATAAGGTCGATGATGTTTGCTATTGTTTGTTGTTGGAAAATGTTGTGTGTGTATCCGAGTGATGAGATACTTGCCAGACCAGTAAGAGGAAAACTGCAAAGTGTGATTGCAGAAGAGAGGAACTGAAAAGGATCTGCCTTGGCATGTAGTGCTGTCATCAGATTAGAGTTTTACCTATTGTCTCCTAAACATTTCAATAGTTGAAAAATCCCTTTACCGGGTAGCTTTAACAGGATAATTGTAAATGCTTTAATCGGGTGACTCAAGATCATTGAGTTCTTCAAATCCTCTAGTGAGGTAACCTTTAAGAGGGTTTCAACCTTTAACAAGGTATATAGCTATCCCTTAACCGAGTGATCTTTAATAGGACCAGTTCCTAACAGAACCTTATTGTAAAGTCTTTAACCGGACTAGGCTCCTAACAGAGCAAACTTCAAAAGAGTTCAAAACAAGCTTGTGGATATTCATCCCCAACATAGTTTTTCCCATTTGGGTTTGCACGTGAAAAATTTATGTGTCATGAGTTGTGCATTTTTCATGTGATGATTAAGTATTTTGTGTTTTAGTGATTATGCATGCAGAGCTAATAGTTTATGGTATTACTAGTATACCACATGTATATGTTTAAGGGTTAAGTTGTTATCAAGTATTGAATGTATTTGAAGTCTTAATGTGTTTAACCGGTATTTGTTGGCATTGCACACTCCAATGAGAAATTGTAGGTGATTGAAGGTATTGTCATTGATGGCAACCTTGCCATCCTATGGCATAGACATACTCTACACTGGCAGATAGTTTATTGACAGTGGCAAAGATGATTACCGACACCCTGGTCGACAGGATTTTATTTATTGCATTTTGTATTTATTTATAATATCCTTTTGTAAGCTGACAAGGTGAATTGTAATAAGACTCATATAAGTATGAGATCGTGTAGATCACTATGAAGATGCGAACATGGGAAGATTATTGCAAAAGTAATGTGCGAATATTAAGGCAGATTTTGGAGTAAGGTTTATGGTTATTGTATGAGCTTAAACCGGTACTGAACCTAGCATAGAAGATGCTAAACTAAAGCAGTACATTATATTGGATTTGCATAATCCATTTTGTAAGTCAGTGAGACTTCCTTTTGTAATCAAGCAGTGAGCTTTAGGCAGTTGGCCTTCCTGCATGTGCGCCACCCCTATTGTAAGTAATATCCATTCATTGGCCAGTGAGTGAATATTGTGGGTCACAAATCCCACATAGGTTTTTCCCACACCGGGTTTCCTCATTAAAAATATTGTGTTATGGTGTTCTTTCTTTATTGTGCTTATTGTTCTTATTTACTGCATTAATTCTTGTTTACCGGTACACTATTTTGGAATGCAATTTGTTTAATAAGATCTAAAAATTTGTCAACCGGTTAGATACTGATTCACCCACCCCCTCTTAGTATCTTTGGGAATCCTAAAAATTGGTATCAGAGCCTGGTCCTCTTTTTTCAAAAGCCTAACAACTTGAGGGAGATTTTGACACCGATACATATGGATAATTTGAGAAAGAAATTGGAAACAATCTTGTAGATTATGATGCAAAAAAGTTGAAGAATATCAAACTTGAAGATGATTTGAAGGCTGCACAGGAAATCATTCAAGGACTTCAGGAGAATCTAACTATTGCTAGAAGTAAAAGGAGATAACTTCATGAGAAGATATAGAATGATAATTATCAAAAGGAAACTCTTAATGATCTTGTAAGCAAGATGAAGTAAGAAAACATGACCTTGAGGAATGAGATGCAAGATATGACTATGAGATTTTGTAAAGACATTGAAGACAAAAAGAAGAATGAAGATGACTTGGCTAGGAGAATCAATGATGTTGGAAATGAAAATCTAAGAATCGGTCATGAAAATGATATGTTAAAGATAGATCTGATTCACTTGGAACATGATAAAACTGAACTCATGAGACAAAAGGATTTCTTGGAAAATGAGTTGGCTACTGTAAATCAACATAAAGAGAAATTCAAGAAAAGTTCAAAAGAACTTGATGATATGCTGAAAAATCAGAAACCTAATGGAGATACTAATGGACTTGGCTTTGAAGTTGGTGAAAGCTCTGGTACTACAAACAAGCATGATCACAGTAAACCAATAAGACAACCTAATGCCTACAAATTTAATGGGAAATGCGTTAACTGTAACAAGTATGGTCAGAGAGCAAATCAGTGTAGATCTAGAAACTATTATAACACTAATGCACCCACTGGTCAATGTTCTAAATGCAACAAAATCGGTCATAATTCAGAAAATTACAGAATGAATGTAAGATGTTATGTTTGTGGAAGATTCAGACACTTATTTAATCAATGCAAAACACATACCGACATAGGATATGGAAAAGATATTTAGAAAAATAATGGGACTTGTTATGCTTGTAACAAGATTGGACATATTGCAAAATTTTGTAGAAGTAAGGCATCACTGACAAATAACAAAGGACCCAATTTGAAAGGTAAAGCAAGAATTTTCAAAACAATGGATTAGAAAGACATATCAGAATGTTGATGAGACTATTCCTTCACCAGTAGAATAGAGTATGACTCCACCAGTATGAAATTCTTCATCTAATGGAAAAGAAATCTTTGGGGGTATAGCAACTAACTAAAAATCATGCTAGTTTACCCTCGGTTGATGATAAGAAGATAAAATGCTTCTTTACCTGCAGATGAGTTAAGTTTTCACTTAACCAGTAGGCATTTATTATGGTAGTTGAAGGAAATGTCATTATAAAGCAAGTGTTTTTCACTCTTTTTCACTCACTGAGCATTCAAATTTTCTAAGAGCGCAAAAAACCCGAGCGAAGGCATCCACAACAAGAAGAGAAGAAAAATCTATCAAGCATTAAAACCTAAAGGCAGATTAAGGTATTTATCAAATGGCTTCCTCCTCTGCACCTGAATTCATTGCAAACCCTACTGTAATTGAAGTGATTAAATGCCCTAGTCCCATATTTAAGATCATACCTGAGATAGCGAAGCAGGATGATACCCTAGGAGAATTATCTAAAATACCCAAAGGAGTTGCATATGTTGAAGACCCTAAGATATACATACATTGTCATATTGAGGAACTTGGTGCTGATGAGATAATGAACATGTATAGGACTGTAATTTGTGATGAGAATGGTAATGTGAAACCGAAACACAAGATAATTGAAACCCTAGGTTTTTTGGAGATACTTAGCATTCCTGATTTTCCCAAGGAAGTTGTGAGAATTGTACTTAGCAGAGTTCATGGAGAATTATTTTGGCTTGACTCCATCCATAAATTTACAAGAGAAGTAGTTAGGGAAGTGAATGGCTTACCTTCCATTGGTAGTAGGCTTGATAAAACTAAAAAGGTTCCAAACAACACTGTGATGACCCTAACTGGTGCAACCCATGACAACAGATCCTTGAGAGTCAATGATGTCAAAGATATAAATGTCAAATTCATTAGCATGATACTAGGATACAAGAGTACACATGCTAATAGACTAAACTTTGTTTCTAGTTTATGTATCAAGAGTGCTTATGACATGGTGAATAATAACACAAAGATTGACATATGTGAATGGCTAAAGGATGAATTGATTGGCAACCTAAAGAAAATTAAAGGTGATAAGAAAGGTACTTTCAGATTTGGCAACTTAATTGTATGCCTAATGCTATAAATTACTAAGGAAGTTCCCGGTATAGGTAGAAAAGAATTTGGTTTTGACATACTGGTAGGAAAACAAATTTTGGATATGTTTACCAACATGGAAGATGACAGGGAAAAGAACATAACTAAATACTTTCAGGCATTTAAGGCTAGAATGAAGACTAGGGAAAGACTATCTCAAAGCATAGTTGACAAATATCAGAAAGAGATATGTTTTGTTATAAATAAAGATGAAATCTAGATGGAAGAAGTGGTTCCTAGAACTATTTGGGTGACAGAAAATGGGTTATGAGGTAGATGAAAACATAATTGAAACATATGCTAAAGCCCTACTTGAAGCCTTTAGAGAACCTGAAGAGTAAATATTTGGAAATGTTGAAACCATTGAGAGAAATGTACAAACACTTAACTAAAGGAAGAAAAGAGAACAATTTATCAGAAAAGCAACTAAACAGGCCAATGAGATTAAGGAAAACATACTAAATATCACTGGTATTAAGGAAAGTGACCTAGAAGGGATACAACTAGAAACTCATCTTTCACCGGTTGGAACTTCATCATACAGTGAAATCCCAGTTGAGTTTAAGAGAGCAGAAAGGAAAAGAAAACCTTCACCGATACCCGCTCCCACACCAAAGAGAATAAGAAGGAAACAACAGGCAGTAAGGCTCCCGGCAAAGAAAATGACACCAAGGAAAAAGAAGGAAAAACAAGTTATTCCTCCTTTAGAAAATCTTTTGAATGAAATAAAGGATGATGGAAACTTGTCTAATTTCAGCAAATTGTATAATACTTTTACCAATGAAGAAAAGGAAAGCATAGAAAATAGTGTCATTCTACACTTAGACATATATAAGAAATTTTTGATAGAAGTTGTAGATGATCTACCAAGTGATTTATATAGAAGACTAGATGCTAAGAGATTAGCCATTGTGGAACCGGATAAGAAGATAAAGATAGAAAAACTGCTTGCAGTTCACCAAGTGAAATCGGCAGAAGAAATTGATGAACTGATAAGTGAGGCAAACGGGACTGTATTTTCCACTGGTCACCGACATGCAGCTTTAATATCTTGCAAAATGAATGAAATATCTGAAGAGACAATAGATAAATGGGATATCTTCTTTGTGGAGAAAGAAAAGCAAGAAGAACTTAAATGACCCAAAGCTTTCAAAGTTTACCAAAAGGGTAAGGACAAATGTAAAGGCAAGGTAGGTGGACCTCCAAACATTAAAGTGACAGACAACTTGCCCCCACCTTCTTCTGATACTCCACCAGCACATATTGTTGATACACCACCAACAACTGATAATGTTGAGTTGGAATCAACACATGAGGACACCAATCCTAATTTAGAAGTGTTATATACAATGAAGATTGATACACAAGAGGTAAACATTATGGTTGATAAGGAAACCACTGAGAAGAAAGATGTAGCAACTGAGCCACCAGCTGAGAATATTGAAATGGAAACACATGTTGAGCATACAGTTGGAAATATTGAGATTGGGGTTGAAACACATACTGAACAATCAGTTGATCCCCTTGGTACTGGAATGGTAACTAATGCACACATTGAAAAACCCACAAAGTTAGAAAAACTGACAATAAATACTAAAACTTCATCAGAGAAACCAACAGAAGAAATCATTGAGAAACATGAAGAGAAAAAGGTTGAGACAGAGACAGTGCCACCGGAAACAGCTGAGAAACCCAAACCTTTGCTAGTTGAGATGTAGATACAAACTGGCCTACCGGAGGTCAACATAAGCAAAGAGGTTACTCACACCGATGGAATGCAAATTGTTAAGGTAGTTGGATAATCATCTGGTTCTTCCATGACAGAATTCAAACCGACAAATGTGACAGAGGTATTATTGGATTCCATCAAGAAAATCACAAATTGTAATGCACTTGCATATAAGGCTATTGATGGCGTGATTCCTTTATTGAAATTGATTGCACCCAAGTGCAAAGTGGAAAATAAAGATTCTTTGAGTCAATTAGACACATTGTCTAAGTATATCGCCGACAACCTATTGACAGTTGACCAGATTAGTGAGGAGACTTTCAGTGAGAAAATGAATAAGGAAAAGGAGAAATTCTTTGATGAGACAATAAAGAAGTGCATGGGACACATAGACACCATTTCACGGACACTTAGCAAAACAATAATGGAATTTAAAGAGTTGTACAGGGACACATGCAAGACTGATATTTTGACTATGGATATAGACAAGAAAATTAGTAAAGTACAAAAAGAAATAAATGATATAGCTGATAATCTCATCAGTTCATCTGAACCCATATCGGTTATAGAGTAGGAAATAGCAAGCTTTGAGGATCAAATTGAAAATTTTGAAAAAGAGAAGGAAGGAATAAAGTTCAAGGCTAAGGAACTAAAATGCAGTCTTAGTCCAAAACTTGACATCCTCATCTCTTTGAGAAAAGATATTTCAAAGGCACTTGTTCCAGGATTGAAGACACAGAAAGAAAAAATGCACACCCTTACCGGTACAATACAAAGGACATAAGCAACATTGAAGGATAGTGAAAGGTTCACTGAGAGCCTAAATTTTGTACTGTTGGTGTAAATAATTATTCATCTTGGATATTATTATACCTTACTTAAGTTTACTTAGGATAATGCATTTCATAGTAGTTTGGGTATGAGACACTTGGGTGTTTGTGCCACATTGGGATAGTGTGTGTAGGAGAATTTGCACATTTTATGGTGTGCTCTTGTTGTTACACTCCACATTCAGTGGGTGATCCACCTCATGTGGAATATTATATTGTTTCTCCTACCTACCCACAACCTATTTCCTACCTATCCTTGTCTCTTATTGAGCCACATGTCATGTTTGTGTGCTCACATATCCATATAGCCTTGCCTATATAAGTAGGCTCATATTAATTGTATGTATCGCTTGATGATCCAGTTGATCAGTATTTTCATCTTGATAGAATACAGTTTATTTCTATCATCTATTTTGTTTTCTCTATTTGTGCTTTCCATTGTCTCTAGATCTTGGAAAAATCTCACATGGTATCAGAGCTAGTCCATGTCTCACATGGTATCAGAGCCATTAGAGTGTCATTGGTTTGCTAATTGAGAGAAATTTGATGCTATTTGGGGTTTGCATTTTGGAGCTTTCTATTGCAAGTTATTATTGAAGCTTGATGGGTTAAATATGAGGTTACCATTTGATTCAGGAGCTCCAAGAAAGTTAGTTTTACCTTTTGTTTCATCCAAATCGGACTTTGGAGGCCAAATCTAGAGGCATTTGAAGTTTGACGCTGTGGCGGAAATTTTCCAGAAATTATAATTTTGCAGGAATTTTTCAAATAGTGATATCTCACTCATCCGGACTCGTTTTTTAGAGCAATTTGTTTTGTTTTAGGGTAAAATTTCGTGATCTGTATAGTGGTGTAGGAATTTTCTGATTTTCAGTTACAGGTTTTCAAAAATCGTGAAATCCCAATTTTTACAACTTTGGAGGCTTCGTTTGGGCTCATATGGACTCCTTTTCAGGTGCCGTTTTTTTTTAAAGTGCATATTTTTTCATCTACTTTCATAATCTGCCATCTGTTTGTAGTGATTTTAAGTAGAAATTGTACTTTCTATATTTGGCCATTTTTGGCATATTTGGTACTTGTATTTTTCTTGGATCTCAGTTTAGATCACTAGCAGTATTTGTTGAAGTCTCTTCGATCTCATTTTGAGAAGTTATAAATTGAAATCAGAAATCCACTTTGCCTTGTTTTTCAAGTGGCCCATTGTATATGCACTAAGTATAAAGTGCCAAAATCACCATTTTGGAGGGGTTTCTTGATTAAGTATTTTGGGGGGGTGTCTTGTGTAATTGTGCCTCTCTCTATCTTGTGTTTTTTCATTTTGGTGCTATGGGTTCTCCTAAATTTCCACTTTTAACTCCTCATAATTATGCATCATGGAAAATTAAGGCATGGAGTAAACTAATGGAAAAAGGACTCATTCATTATGTAAATGAAAGTATCACAACACCACCTGATCCTAAGGCTGATTCTAATGCTCAAATTGAATGGCTTACTAAGAATGCTATGGCACTTGGAACTCTTAGAAAGTACATATCAGATGACCTCATTTTTCACATTGATAAGTCTACAACAATTAAAGAGGCTTGGGATATTTTTAAGAAATTGTATGGTCAAGTTGATGAGATTAAGGGCTACAAGCTTGATAGTGAACTCACAACTTTGGATCCCAAGGATTTTGATACAATCCAACATTATGTCACAAAAGAAACTGAGCTAAGAGAAAATCTAAAGGATTGTGGAATTGACAAAAGGATGCTCAATTGGTTTATAACTTGTTGGACAAGCGTCCTTCAGAGTATGTAGCCTTTGTATCTAGCTTTCACACCCATAGGTTAGCTCAAGGTTCCTCATACACTTCTCCCTCATTTGATTCATTCACAAAGATGTTGATACTTGAGCAATCTAAGTTGACCATGATGGGGATTCTCAAATCTTCAAAGTTACAAGCTTTAGTGGCTAACAAAGGGAATCAAAGTAATCAAGGAAAAGGCAAGAATCAAAAGCAACCTAAGTCTAAACCACAACAAGATGGAGCACAATCTTCCTCTCCACAACAAGGTGATTCACCATTCTCACATAAGAGGAAATCATATAAGGACAATTTTTTTTGTGGATATTGCAAGAAGTCAGGACATGATGAACATCATTGTTATAAGAAGGATATTGATGAGTTGAAGAATCTTCTTGAGAAGAATAAAATCAACCTACCTTCTAGAATATCTACATTGGCTTCTTCTTCCAAGGACAAAGGAAAGAATCACTCTTTTGGGATAGATAAAGGAAAGGGACAAGCTCTTTGTGTTACTACAAGTTATGATTCAGGGAGATGGCTTCTAGATTCAGGGGCTTCTCATCATATGGCATCTTCGTAGTCTATGTTTTCTACATTTGAGCCTTGCCACATGCTGCAGATTTTGATGGGCAATCATACATACATGGATGTGATTGGGAAATGATCTATTGTCAGTGGGGATAACTCCTTCAATGATGTGTTGTGTGTACCCCACTTGACAAATAATCTTCTTTCCATCTATCAAATCACACATGGGGTAGCTAGGAAAACTGTGCAGTCCACACCTGATTCAATTATCATTAGAGACTTGGAGAGTGGAGGTATCATTGCGACTGGGGTGGTTGATCATGCATCTCGGTTGTACTCTTTTTTAGATTTTGTTCCTATTGATAAGGTTGGTTCTTCCTATGTTGATGATTCAGATTTTGAGGAGAACTTTGGGCATTTGAACTTGGAGATTCTCATATGGGGGGGACTTTTTCCTCACATGGGGTTTTGTCCTTCACATACTTCTATGAGAGTTCTTTGTATCTAGTTTTCATCTCTCTTTTGGGGGAGGGTTTTTTCCCATTGGGTTTTTCTCTCTTTCCCCGCTTTGTGAGAGATTTCCTTGCATTGGTTTATATGTATTTGCATTTGTACATGGGTACCTATCATGGCCTCGTAGTCGGGACCCATGTTGCATTGCTTAGTTGCATTGTAGACTTAAGTGCATTCCCCTAAGTTGCACTTAAGGGGGGTGTTGGTGTAAGTAACTATTCATCTTGGATATTATTACACCTTACTTAAGTTTACTTAGGATAATGCATTTCATAGTAGTTCTGGTGTGAGACACTTGGGTGTTTGTGCCACATTGGGATAGTGTGTGTAGGAGAATTTCCACCTTTTATGGTGTGCTCTTGTTGTTACACTCCACATTCAGTGGGTGATCCACTTCATGTGGAATATTATATTGTTTCTCCTACCTACCCACACCTATTTCCTACTTACCCTTTTTTCTTATTGAGCCACATGTCATGTTTGTGTGCTCACATATCCATATAGCCTTGCCTATATAAGCAGGCTCATATTAATTGTATGTATCGCTTAATGATCCAGTTGATCATTATTTTCATCTTGATAGAATATAGTTTATTTCTATCATCTATTTTGTTTTCTCTATTTGTGCTTTCCATTGCTTCTAGATCTTGGCAAAATCTCACATGTACTAGCAGAAATTTTTCAGATTGTAACCAACCAGTTACAGGGTTCTAGCTGAGAACTACACTCAATTGACATTTTTGACAACCTTTGTCATTGATGCCAAAGGGGGAGTAGTAGAATGAGAAAAATAATGGATAGAAGAGATCATATGCTCAGGGGGAGCACACAGTTTTGGTAAGATTTTGGACTTCAATTTTTGCATATATTTTTGGATTTTTCTCATGGGTGTTGTCATCAATGCCAAAGGGGGAGATTGTTTGCATTGCACACTCCAATGAGAAATTGTAGGTGATTGAAGGTATTGTCATTTATGGCAACCTTGCAATCCTATGGCACCGACAAACTCTACACCGATAGCGGTAAAGATGATTACTGACACCCTGGCCGATAGGATTTTGTTTATTGCATTTTGTATTTATTTGTAATATCCTTTTGTAAGCTGACAAGGGGAATTGTAATAAGACTCATATATAAGTATTAGATCTTGTATATCATTATGAAGATATGAACATGGGAAGATTATTGCAGAAGTAATGTGCGAATATTAAGGTAGATTTTGGAGTAAGTTTATGGTTATTGTATGAGCTTAAACTAGTACTGAACCTAGCATAGCAGATGCTGAACTAAAGTAGTACATTATATTGGATTTGCATAATCCATTTTGTAGGTCAGTGAGATTTCCTTTTGTAATCAAGTAGTGAGCTTTAGGCAGTTGGCCTTCCTACATGTGTGCCGCCCCTATTCTAAGTAATATCAATTCATTGGCCAATGAGTGATTATTGTGGGTTACAAATCCCACCGAGTTTTTTCCCACTCTGGGTTTCCTCATTAAAAATCTTGTGTTATGGTTTTCTTTCTATGTTGTGCTTATTGTTCTTATTTACTACATTAATTCTTGTTTATCGGTACACTATTTTGGAATGCAATTTGCTTAATAAGATCTCAAAAATCTATCAATTAGTTAGATACTGATTTACCCCCCCCTCTTAGTAGCTTTGGGAATCCTATTAGTATTTCCATGTGATAGTTCTGATACTTAATATAAGTATATATCCAATAGTCAACAAGATGAGAGGGGGTGGGGGGGGTGAATCATACAAACTTAATCTTCCATAAAAACATCAGATTCAACCTCGGTAGCATATATCAGTAATATAACCAAAACTGTTAAACATGCAAACTCAAAAGCATATGAACAATATAAACCTCATAACACCAGATTTAACGTGGAAACCCAAATAGGGAAAAACCAATGTGGGATTTTGGACCCACTAAGAAATATACTCTTCTAGAGTATACTTGGTTAAAAGAAAATCTTGTTAAAGATTACAAACACATTGCTAGATGTGACCCGGTTAAGGGATTTCCCTCAGATCTATTAGGATCTTCACTTTGTTAGAAGTGACCTTGTTAAAGGATTTCAAACACTCAATTAGAATGTCACCTTGCTAGAGGATTTACATATAAGACTGTTAAGTCCACTCGGTTAAGAGATTTTCTATCACTTTCACAAAATAACAGTAATAAAAATCTATCTGCAACTTCACATCTAAAATGCTAAAGTAGATTCCTATTTGTTCAATACAATCCAGACATAGAACTAATCTTGTCTATCCGCTAGGCTTCTATACTCTGTTATTCTAATAGGTCTTCAAGCTTTTGTCCTCGGTAATCACTATGTAGCATCCCTAGGCATACACTTGCTCGCATACATTGTTTATTAATAGTTTCCTATTTATAAACAATAAGGTAACCGCATAATCTCCTTGATCACATTTCCCATGATCAATGATAGCCATTAGATCTTCAATCTTGTCCAGGTTCAATGCATCTTTTGATCTGAAAATGTTTTACCCCACCTTGAAACTTGCATAATAGTCTTGGAACTTGTGCCAGGGTATTGCGGTTCAATCTGAGTTGTAGATCTTCATGCCGACTTTCCATTGCCTTAGATTCGTTAACAAACTTCTTCCACGACTTACCAATCATTTAATCTGCTCCAGCTCATCAACTTCCTTCATTAAATACCACATGTAAACATTTAATGTGTTCTGTTATAGCTCGGTTACAACTCGGTAACAACTCAGTGAATACTAAACTCCACTCAGTAGACATTCCACCTTCATTAACCGATAGCGATAACCTTAGGGTTTACCAACTAGGTTCTTTGCTTGATAACATAGTATAGTATTAACCTTTACAATTTACAACATATGTATGATGTTAAAACAATCTAAAACATCATGATCTCATCATTGTCTAACTCGGTAGTAGTTTCCCATTGAATACCTTATTCATCATATTCTTTCATGTGTCTTTTACCAACATCTTTATAATCTTCATATCATACTTCTCAAGATATGGCAACATCATGCTGAATTAGAAAATCAATTTCTTGACATCAATGACAAAATAATAATATCAAGATAGTAAAACATCTTTAATCAGTTATATCCATAATCATCAACAACCTTCTCAATATCCTTAAGAAATGCCAACAATCTTTCATTGTCTGTTATAATGCAATATTGCCAACAATCTCCCCCTTTGGCATTGATGGCAAAACCAATTGATTTAACCTTAATAGATTCAGATTACTATGATTCAGAAATGCTGAAATGCTCTCCCCCATACATTAGAGTTCTCCTCATTTCTTAAGTTTTCTTCTCAATCTGTAGTCTGCTCAATTTTCTCTTAGTCTTCTCTCCTTTATAGTAGTCTTCTCCCCCTTTGTAGGTCTTCTCCCCCTTTGACAACAATGCCAAAAAGAACTTAAAACATAATTTCTTTCTGTAAGAAGTGATTTCCTATTGTTGTGTATCAACTGAGTCTTGGTCAAAGCATTTGTCTTCTATTCCTGTTCCCTGTAATATTTCCTGAATTAATTCCAGTACACTTTTAGAAAACATCCTAAAGTGTATAACTCAGCATCAAATCCCAAAAGATATTCATTAGAGTCATCGGATTGATGCTTTCACCAAACTCAGTTAGTGAGTAGAAGATAGGGGTAGGACCCCTAACTTGCTTCTGAGATATTCAAAAGTGTCCTTTGGTAGTGGCTTGGTGAAGATATCTGCTATTTGCTCCTTAGTGTTAACATATTCCAATACCACTTTCTTCTCTTGAGCTTCTTCTCTAAGATAATGATATTTGATAGATATGTGCTTTTTCTTAGAGTGCATAACATGATTCTTTGAAATATTAATGGCACTAGTATTATCATAGAATATAGTTACTGGCTCAGTAACTTTTTCATTTATACCTTCCAATAGTTGTTAGATCCATGCAATGTTGGTACAATTCAATACTGCAGCAACGTATTAAGCTTCAACTATTGATTGTGAAACACATCCTTGTTTCTTGCTAAGCCAACTCACTAATCTTTCTCCTAAAAAGAAAGCTCCTCCACTTGTGCTTTTCTTGTCATCAATGTTGCTTGCCCAATCAACATCAGTATAAACTTTTAAATCAAAATCATTTCCTTTCTGATATACTAAGCCATAATCCTTTGTGCCTTTCAAGTATCTAAAAATTCTTTTGATTGTTGTCATGTGTGTTTCCTTAGGATCTGCAGAGAATCTTGCAACTATACCTACTGCATGTGCTATGTCTGGTCTACTATGAACAACATATTGTAGTTTTCCAATCATGGATCGGTAGAGTGTCTCATCAACAAATGTAGATTCATCATTCTTAGATAATTTACAGTTCGTAGTCATAGGAGTACTTACTGGTTTTGAATCATCCATTCCAAATTTATTCAAGATTTCCTTTATGTACTTGGATTGAGTAATGAAAATCTCATTTTTCATTTGTAGTATTTGTAAACCTATAAAATACTTTATCTCACTGATTAATGACATCTCAAATTCTTTACTCATTTCATTTCCAAAGTTCTTGCATAAAGAGTCATTTCCACAAAATATAATATCATCAACAAATATGGCTGAGATCAGTATTCCATTTTCATAATTCTTCATGTACATGTTGTTGTTCTCACTTGTCCTTATAAAACCAATCTTAATCAAATAAGAGTGCAATCTTTCATACCATGCTCTTGGTGCTTGTTTCAAACCATATAAGGCTTTGTTCAATTTACATAGCTGATCTTTATATCTTCAACAAATCCTTCAGGTTGTTCAATGAAAACTTCTTCTTCTAATATTCCATTTAGAAATGCAGATTTGACATCCATTTGATATACCTTGAATTTCTTAAAAGCAGCATAGGCCAACAATGTTCTTACTCCTTCAAGTCTAGCAACAGGTGCAAAAGTTTCACCATAATCAATTCCTTCTTCTTGAGCATAACCTTTGCAAACTAATCTTGCTTTGTTTCGAATGACTTCTCCTTTTCCATTTAGCTTGTTTACGAAAATCAACTTTGTACTGATTACATTTTTGTCCTTCGGTCTTGGGACTAGTGTCCAAGTGTCATTCTTCTTTATTTGATCAATCTCTTCTATCATAGCATTTACCCAATCTTCATTGTTAAATGCCTCTTTCACTATTCTCGGTTCAAATTCAGATATCAAGAATGTGTTCTGTCTCAGTTTGTTCCTTGTCATCACTGGATCATCCTTATCTCCTATAATCTGACTTGGTGCATGATGTCTTCTGACATACTTGGCTAATATAGGCTTGGTAGGCTCTGTATGATCTTCTTCATCACTCGGTAAAGGATATTCTATTCATTTTCTTCAATAGCTTTCTCAGTAGGACTTCTTAGTTGAACATAGACAAATTCATCATAGTCTTTTGGTTCCTTGGAATTTCCTTCATCATTTCTTTCTACAAATTCATCAATTTTCACATTTGCACTTTCTACTATTTTGTTAGATGATTTGATCAGACATTTAAATGCTTTGCTTCTAGAAGAATAACCTAGAAATGTTCCTTCTTCACTTTTCTGATCAAACTTGCCATTTCTATCATCTTTATGAACATAACATCTACTTCCAAAGATTTTAAAATAACTAACATTAGGTTTCTTATCATACCAGATTTCATATGGTGTCTTCAAAGTACCTTTCTTCAATTGAACTCGGTTCAAGGTGTAAACAGCTATGCTTATTGCTTCTTTCCAAAATGTTTGTGGCACCTTCTTTTCAATCATCAGTGTTCTAGCACAATCGACAATAGATCTGTTTCTTCTTTCAGCTATTCCATTCTGCTGTGGAGTTCTTGGTGAAGAGACTTGTCTTTTAATACCATGATTATTGCAGAATAAGTTGAATTCATCAGATGTGAACTCTCCTCCTCTATCTGATCTAAGACATTTCATTTGTCTTCCTATTTCATTTTCAACTCTTTCCTTATAACATTTAAACATTTGAAAAGCTTCTGATTTTTCCTTTAAAAACATTACTGACATCATCCTTGAATAGTCATCCACAAATAATATGAAATACTTATCACCATAATAACTTTGAACTTTCATAGGACCACAAAGATCAGTGTGCACTAGATCTAAAATTCCCTTAGAAGTGTAAGAATTACTTGTAAATCTTGATCTTGTCATCTTACCCATCTAGCATCCTTGGCACATAGCATTCTCAGGTTTTTCAAGACTCGGTAGACATCTTACTCTATGCTTTTTACTTATTTTGATCAGATTATCAAAATTTACATGACAAAACCTTTTATGCCATAACCAAGTATCATCAATCTTTGCATGCAAACACTTATTCCGAGTTGAGTCAAGGTGAAATGTATTACCTTTTGTTTGTGTCCTGGTAGCAGCTAACTTTCCATTCTTGTCATGAACTTTGACAATTCCTTTCTGAAATTCTATTCGGTAACCTGTGTTGTTTAGCTGTACTACACTCAACAAATTGTATTTCAAACCTTCAACCCAATAAACATCATTGCATCTTGCATTATCAAGAAGTGTTATAGATCCTTTACCTCTTACTGGACATGGTGCATCATTACCAAATCTAACATAGCCTCCATCATAATCTTCTAACATAACAAACTTGTGTTTATCTCCTGTCATATGATGTGAGCATCCACTATCTATAATCCAAGAATCATTAGTGTTTATGTGAGATATTAGGGCTTTTTCTTCATACCTTTCTTCATCTGAGCCATCCTTGATAGCCACATAAACTATTTCCTCTGTATTAGTCTCATCTAATTTATCATCGTTAGGTTCCTCATCAGCTATTAAGCATGTCTTTCTATCTCTTCTTCTGAAGTCTCGGTGTCCTCTGTAATGGTTATCTTTCTGTCTATTATCTCAGTAATCTCTCTTTTCAGTAAAATCTTTGTCAGGACAATTAGAAGCCATATGTCCTATCTTATCACAATTGAAACATTTCAAAGGTAGTTTTCCTTTATACTTACCTTTGCCTCTCGGTAACCTTTTGGCTAATAGTGCTTCAAACTCTTCTTGCTTTCTGATTTCTTCATACAGTTTGTGTACTTCTTCCATGTTCTTCTAAAATATTTCACTTGCTCCACTGTGATCTCCTTCAGAGTAATTATACTTTTTTTCCTTGTAATCATTAGATTCATCAAGATGAAAAGAGCTAAATGCATATTCAACTTTATTTACTGAAGATCCACTGTTATCAAAATTACTTAACTCAAATGAATGTAGCTTACTAATAGTAGCATCCAAAGAAACTGGCATATTAGGTACAGATCTCAATTCATTAATTGTAGAGACTTGAATTGCATAAGCTGGTAGAAGGGTTCTTAACAACTTACTTGTTATATCCTTTTCTTCAATAGTTCCACCCGCTCCTTTGATTTGATTGACAATCTCCTTTAGTCTTGTACTGTACTGAGTTATGTTCTCATCTTCATTCATCCTCATAGATTCAAGTTGTCCTCTCAGACTATCTACTTTTGCTCTTTGAACATGTTCATCTCCTCCATATACTGATATGAGCTTATCCCACATTGCCTTTGCATCATTGCAGCCTTTTAGATCATTAAACTCTGAATCGGTCAATGCAGATGTTATTTCAATCATTGCTTGAATATGTTCTTGCTTTGCCTTTATCTCTTCCATAGTTAATGGATAGGTGCTCGGTGTGACAAAATCATTCTCCAGATAGTATACAACATATTCTCCAACTCCTGATAGATGTAGCTTCATCCTTTTCTGCCATGTAGAGAAACTTGACTTGTTTAGCTTCGGTGCATCCCTCTTATACATCTTTGGATCTTTAACTCAAGTGCCTTTAAACTTTCCTTCCTGAGTCTAAAGCTCTGATACCAATTGATAGTTTTGATACTTAATATAAGTACAGATCCAATAGTCAACAAGATGAGAGGGGGGGTGAATCATACAAACTTAATCTTCCATAAAAACATCAGATTCAACCTCAGTAACATATATTAGTAATATAACCAAAACTGTTAAACATGCAAACTCAAAAGCATATGAACAATATAAATCTCATAACACTAGATTTAACATGGAAACCCAAATAGGGAAAAAACACTGTGGGATTTCGGACCCACTAAGAAATATACTTTGCTAGAGTATGCTCGGTTAAAATAAAATCCTGTTACAGATTACAAATACATTGCTAGATGTGACCCAGTTAAGGGATTTCCCTCAGATCTGTTAGTATCTTCACTTTGTTAGAAGTGACCTTGTTAAAGGATATCAAACACTAAATCAGAATGTCACCTTGCTAGATGATTTACATATAAGACTATTAAGTCCACTCGGTTAAGAGATTTTCTGTCACTTTCACAAAATAATAGTAATAAAAATCTATCTGCAACTTCACATCTAAAATGCTAAAGTAGATTCCTATCTGTTCAATACAATCTAGACATAGAACTAATCTTGTCTATTTGTGGGGCTTCTATACTTTGTTATTCTAAGAGGTCTTCAAGCTTCTGTGCTTGCTAATCACTATGTAGCATCCCTGTGCATACACTTTCCCGCATACATTGTTTATTAACAGTTTCCTATTTATAAACAATTAGGTAACTACATAATCTCCTTGATCACATTTCCCATGATCAATGATAGCCATTAGATCTTCAATCTTGTCCAAGTTCAATGCATCTTTCGATCTGAAAACATTTTACCCCACCTTGGAACTTGCATAATAGTCTTGGAACTTGTGTCAGGGTATTGCAGTTCAATCTGAGCTATAGATCTTCATGCCGACTTTCCATTGCCTTAGATTTGTTAACAAACTTCTTCCATGGCTTACCAATCATTTAATCCGCTCCAACTCATCAGCTTCCTTCATTAAATACCGCATGTAAACATTTAATGCATTATGTTATAGCTCGGTTACAACTCGGTAACAACTCGGTGAATACTAAACTCCACTCGGTAGACATTCTGCCTTCATTAACCGATAGCGATAACCTTAGGGTTTACCAACTAGGTTCTTTGCTTGATAACATAGTATAGTATCAACCTTTACAATTTGCAACATATGTATGATGTTAAAATAGTCTAAAACATCATGATCTCATCATTGTCTAACTCGGTAGTAGTTGCCCATTGAATACCTTATTCATCATATTCTTTCCTGTGTCTTTCACCGACATCTTTATAATCTTCATATCATACTTCTCAAGATATGGCAACATCATACTGAATTAGAAAATCAATTTCTTGACATCAATGACAAAGTAATAATATCAAGACAGTAAAACATCTTTAATCAGTTATATCCATAATCATCAACAACGTTCTCAATATCCTTAAGAAATGCCAACAATCTTTCATTGTCTGTTATAATGCAACATTGCTAAGACCATGGTTAAGTTCAGTGGTGAAAATAAATGGTTAGCATTGTTCTAGCTTGATAAGTTATTGAAAAAGTTTTTGTCTATATTGATTCACCCCCCCTCTTAGTACCGATTGGGGTATTTGTTGTTCATCATTATTCATTAGAGACATTAATTAAATATTTCATTTCAAATATCGAAGTAGTATGACAACCACTAAAATGAATGAATTAATTTCTCCTAGCACATATATGTATGCCACCTTTTCTCTAATCATTTACATTTGAAACTTCTGGTGAATTTGATGGAGCATTTGAGCAAAGGCACAAAAACCAAGTTTGAGACGAAAGGCTTTTCTCATTTCAAATTTATAGAAATTTTTAGTTCCCTTTTTTCCATTGTGCCCATGATATCTAATTTTGATAGCAAAGATTACATGTGTGACAAAATGTTTATGAGGCTACCCAATATGTTCATGTACCAAAGCTAGAAGACTTTTGGGAGGACTATGTTGATGAGAAGGAAGTTTTCAAGACAAATTTATGAGACTGAATTTAATTCACATGGTTGCTTTCAATGTTATTCCTTTAGTCCCTGATAATGTTGTACATAATGGTTCGGTTATAATACATGATTAATATAAAGATGTTGTTTTACCTCCTCTCCAGTGGTCAAAGAATGAAGAAGAGATAAATGTTAAAGTCAGAACTTCTCAGGTTCTAATTAGATCACATGCCTAGTTGTATCATAAGGTAAGAACTCATTCTGGTTCTTCATCGCATAAAGAAACATCTAAGGGAACTAATGCTACTCCTCAAACCTCTCAACAAGCAAAAGAGAAAGAAACAATAGAAACTAATGCATCTAGAATAGATTCTCAGTCTGGTGGGAGTAGTGATCCTCATGAGAAGAACTAGAATTTAAAAGCTATCTGTAAAACAATTGTTGTGACACCATAAAAGAAGAGGAGAACATCCATACAAATAAGATCTAGTGAAGAAGATGCTTAGTTCTTTGATCAATTAGGAGAGAAAAATCCACTAGTCCCCCTAACTAATGACGTGGAACCAAAAACACCTGTATCTAATTTTTCCATGGTACCATCTGATGTTGCCACTAATACTTTTGCAATTCAAAGTTCAACAAATACTTCATCTAGTCCATGGATCAAGAAGGCGATTGAAAACTAGAAAAACCAATACTCATTGATTACAAAAATTTATGTGGACATAGTAGCAAGTCTATTGGGGGAAATACCTAATCCCAAAAGAGCCAAACGGATGTCCAGTATGATCATAGACCCACGAACTAAACATCACGTGTTGGAGATTGTTGATCCCAATGTGGATAAAAGCAAACATGAAATCACATAAGGAGAATTCAATATAAGTAGAATCGACCTGTGTCCCTCAACAACTGAAGGTGACATTTACCACACAAAAGTCTCTATTGTTGTTCTATCCAAAAGAACCAAAGTGGTCGAAAGAAAAAACCAAGAGCTCATGTACCATTTAAATGCTCTCACTTTCTTCATACGATCTGCATGGTCTCTTGAAAGCCTTGCAACAAGCTCATCTGAGTGGGAGTGTCTATTATATAATTGGATCTAACATTAGCTACAGAAAAGATTGTTGAGTCTAGCCAAAGGGTTGCCAAGTGGAAGATTCGAGTTGGAGCTATAGATGAACCTACAACTAAAGGGATATCATCTGTTCTCTCCAAATTTGGAGGATACAAAAAAAGGATGAACCCACAGGTGGCACAAGAGTCCCAAGGAGGTGAAATAGATGCAACAATAGAACACAAAAAAGTAGTAGATGATATGACAGGACTGGAATATGAAGAGGAAAATGAGGACATGGTGGCACTTTAGTTATTCTTTAGTTAGTTTATTTAATTTTTAAAATTCCTTGCTCAAAAACTATTGGTCCTAGTGGACCCTTTCTATTTTTATATTTATGTTTTAAACTCTCTTTATTTGGTTGTCCTCAAGAAGCCATTATTTATAATTAGTTAGATGTTGAACTATTTAAGGGATGAGGAACCAGTGGAAGAGGTTCATTTTTTGGATCTATCTGGTTTTTCAGTTTACACTAGCATTGCAAACTTGGAAAACTTTAATTGAATTCTGCTTTGAGTAGACTTTGTGCTTTTTCAAAAGGAATTTCAATTTATATTTGATTCTATAATCTTATATCTAGATTTAAAAGATTCATTGAATGATAGAATATCTAAATGTTGGTCAAAACTTTGTGTTATGGTGTAGAGTAGCTTCTTTTATTATGTTGAATTTAGGGTGGATGTCAATGTTGACAATTGACACTCATTTGGTGGATATCAATACTTGATTAGTGGTTTAGCATTGTCATTGATGGCAAATCTTCTTGAGATTACTATGTGGTAATCACAGATCTTGATATCTGGAAGCGGATGCCAATCGATACTAGTCAACTAGTATTTCAGGTTGAACAAAGCAGTTTTGGTCCGGAAGCTTTCCGGTGATTGCAATGTTATGAATCATGCATGGGATGATTGGTATGACATAGAGACATCATTTTATCATTGATTTGGTTATCCACATTTATTTTTAGTGATCCGGTCAAGCCGACTCATGATTACATTTTACCTCATCAGAGCGACTTGATAAATGATTATTTTGTGATTGTAGATATATCAGACCAATGTAGAAGATCTTTTTGGTGTGTGATATGATTGATAGGTGAGTGAGAGGTGACCGAGAATCATTTGTAGCATAGTTTCATGTGCACATTATTGATCTAGTAGTTGAATGAGACAGGAAACAAAGCAAGTTTGTAGAGCAGATATAGTCAGAGATTTGGCACTTAACCAAAACTCAATCCAAGCATTGTTAGATGCTATTTTGGAGATCTTTCATTGTATTTCATCTTTATAATTTATCAATAAGGTAGTGAACCTTCTGGGTTTGTAACCCTTATTGTAATTGAGCAGTAAGCTCTAGTCAATGTGCCTGAATGTTTGTTCATTCTCCCTCATGTAATATTATTTTTTTACTGGCCATAATGGAATAATATTGTGGGTTCAAATCCCATCGTGGATTTTCCCATTTAGGTTTCCACATAAAAATATTGGGGTTATGATTTTGTGGTTGGTTGTTTTGAGTTTCTATACATTTTAGTTTCATGCTTATGCTTATGGTGGTTCAAATTTAAACTAAAAAAATTAATAACAGATAGAAAATTGATTTGCTCCCCCCTCTCAGTATTCCTTGATTCTGACAATTGGTATCAAAGCCTAGTTCCTCTGAGGAAGGCTAATTGCTTGAGGAAGTTCTGGGAGATTAAATCAATGGATTCCAGTTTTCAGAGACAACTTAGTGTGGCACTTAAGGATCTTGTTGCAACAAGAAATGAGATCAGTACCTTAAAGAGAAACCTAAATGTAGCTAAAGACTTCATTAATCATTTGAAGGATAAAGTGAACTCTACAAGAGACAAGAGGAAAGAGATGATGGACAAGATGAAAGAGAAATAAGATCAATGCATGGAGAATGAAGAGAAAGTTGACAAGTTTGAGAGAGAGAATGTTGCATTGAAGAATGAGATGCAATCCATTGTGATGAGGCTGACTAAGGAGATGGAGGACCGTAAAAAGAATGAAGAGAATTTGACTCAATCATTGAAGGAAAGAGTAGATGAATTCTTTAGGCTTACCTATGAGAATGATCATTTGAAGCTTGAGTTGACACAATCAAGGAATACTGGTCAATAACTTGAAAGATAGATTGTTTCCCTAAGAGATGAACTTTCTACTACAAATGAATACAAAGAAAAATTCAATGCTAGTTCAACAAGGCTTAATGAGATACTAGAAAGTCAGAGACATGAAAAGGACATGCAAGGACTTGGATTTGAGAAAGGAAAATCCTCAAGATTTGGACAAAGCAATGCAAAGCCTAAGAACGATAATCCTCTAGTGAGACAACCTAATGCTCATAAATTTAATGGTAGATGCTTTTCTTGTAATAAATTTGGTCATATGGTGAATCAATGCAGAAGTAGGGCGAATAATGGAGTGAATAATGTGAACAATAGTCCTACCTTTACTGATCAGTGTTTCATATACAATAATTTTGGTCACAAGACAAACATTTGCAGAGTAGTAATGAATAATTTTCAAAGTAAGAGATGTTATGCTTGCGGGATGTTTGGACATATCTCTTACCAGTGCAGGATGAGACCAAATCATATGAACTTTAAAATTATGCAAAATATTGTTTTCCATGCATGCATTAAAACTGATCACATTGCAAAATATTGTAGAAGAAAAAATATAAACAAGAATGCTTTGGTAGATAGGAACAGATTAGATGAGAAAGGCAAGGTAAATGTAGAGGAGATCAGAGACAAGCATGAGAAGATGGTCTAAAAAGAGGAATCCAAGGTAGAGAATGGATCTGCACCTGAATCTGGTGCAGGATCTTCATCCAGTAACTAGGGATTTTTTCCTTAGGGGGAACTTTTCATTTAGATTCTAAGAAATCCCCCCTTTTCAGAGATCTGCAATCAATTTTGGAAGGTTGTAGAAGGATTAAATCATATATGCAGATGTTATCTGAAATATTTAGTGACAATTTAATGCTCTGGTCAATGACTCCATAAAAAATAAATGTAACTAGTTGCAACATTTATTACAATACACAATTAGGTTTTTGAAGGTTAAAAGGGCATTTCAAAGCTTTATTTCTCACAATGTGATCAAGAGAAAGTGCAAAGCAGTAGAGAAAAGTATTTGGTGATCTAAATAGTGATTACAACTATGCTAAAGCAATTTTTTGTTTTGGATTGCAAATTCAAGTATTTATCCGTTTCAAGATCAGTTTTTTAAAACCCTAAGTTCTTAATGGCATCAGTATCTAAAATTTCTACCCTGCTGGTTGTGGAAATCAAGCATAGGGCTTGGCCCAGTTTCAAGAAACATCCTTTCAAATCTGTCGAGGATGACCTAGAAGGAGTGTTTTCATCTATACACTATGATGTTCTTCATAATAAGGATATCAAGGAATATATCTATTGTGATATTGATGAACTCGGTAGCGCTGACATGTTGACCCTGTACAACAATCATCTGGCGGACAACTTGGGAAATCTCAAGCCAGAATATCTACACTTTCTGATATTTTATGAGAAAGAATAGATCCGGTTTATACTCAATAGAATTTACAATGAATTTATGTGGTTAGATAATCCTTACAAGATCACTAAGCAAGCACTCCAGGCCATGACTTGTCTAAGCGCATTCGGTGAAGTGCCTAGCTTAAGGAAAATATCAAACAACACTGTGATTGCTACCACTAGTTCTCAATTTGATAGCGGAGCTATGATAATTAAATAAATTTTGTAGCATGATGTCAAGTTTGCATCAATGGTGGTTGGATATAAAGTATACTAGTCAAGCAAACATAACTTTGTCTCTAGTACACCAATATACTCTGCCTATCTAATGTTGAAGAAAGAAAAGAGGTATGATTTATGTATAGTTCTCTTGAATGAGTTATTGAGTAATTTGAAGAAAATTAAACAAGACAAGAAGCACACCTTTAAGTTTGGCACCCTTATTATCTATTTGCCTTTATATTTCATGAATTTAATCCCTGGTATTCAAGGAAAGGTCCAATGGGCCTATGAAAAGCCGATTTCTATGCAAATCAAGGAAGGGATTATGAGAATTGGTGGTGGAACAATGACGATATCCACTCTATGGGGTTATTTTAAAACTTTTCAAGCAAAAATGAAGAGAAGAGAAAGAATCCCAAAAGAGATAGTGGAGAAGTATGAGAAAACAATTTGCTTCATGGTTGATAAAGACCAATGTCTAATGGAAGCTATTGAGCCAAGGATTGTGTGAGTTCTTCCAATGGGTTATGAAGTTGATGCTGCTACCCTTGATGTCTATGCTCAACATATGTTGAGTCAGACGGTTAATAAGAAAGAAGGAAGATTTGACACCTTCAAGGAAAAGGACATAGAGTTGCACAAGTAGTTCATTGCACCTTCTAGGAAGAGTAAAGTATCTAAGATGGTCAAGGAAGTCACAATGCAGATGGGATTTACCTGAGAGAAGGTGAAGTAAGAAAGGGAGAAACATTCTTAGATGGAGGCTAAGGAGGAAACCAAGAAGCCTAAGGCTGAATCGGTTCCCTCTAAAGCCAATCCAAAAGAGACCAAGTCTGCCCCTACTCCAGTGGTACCATCATCAGGACAGAGCTCATCCGGAAAGGGAATTTTGAAGAAAAAGAAGAAGCCTAAGTGAACCTATGTTGTTGTATCTCTAGTAGCATCTAAGACTGAATCTTATGACTAAGCAACAAAGGCTAAGAAGAAAGGAGAGTTTGTCAGAGTTGTGAAGAAACCACAATCCGGTGGTGCAAAGCAGAACAAGAAAGATAAATCTGAACCTACCCTTACTAGAATACCCAAAAGGGGAAGGAATATTAGAACTCAACTTGATAAAGATCTTGAATCTAGTGATAAACAAGGTAAATACATATTTGTTCCTCCATTGACAACATATCAATTGATTGATGAGATAATTGTTGATGGAAATGTAAAAAATATTGGAGCATATTATGAAAATCTTGTTGAGAAAGATCAGAGAAAGGTTGAGGAAGAAGTTGTTTTGTATTTGCATAACTTTAGCAAAACTTTGATTGAACTGGAGCATAACATCCCTAAATATCTATACAACATTATTGGTGCGAGGAGGTTGACTAATAGCAAAACAGATAAGGAAATGAAAGAAAGAGAATTGGTTAATGTTTTCACCTGTATCTCCTGAGATGAAGCTAAAATCCTCATTGACGAAGCAAATAAGAAGGAATTTAGAAGCAAAAATAGGGTGAACAGGTTGATGATCTGTAGGGTTGAAGAGGTGAGGAAGGAGACTGAAGATATATAGAGAAGAATAATGAAGAACAACCCCTTGTATAGTGATGTAGTTCAAACTTCCCATCTGAAAGTTAAGGAATGTGTCTCTAGTGATCTAAAGGATGAAAATCAGATCGAGGAGCATCCGGAAGACCAAGGCAATATATCAGTTGATGTTGAGATCAGTGCAAATCCTTCAGTAGTAGATAATGTTAGAGAAGTTCTCGAGATTCAAAACGATGATATTGCACCAAGTGGCAACACCAGTGCATAGGATAAAGGGAATGATGTTGAGGTGACAGAATCAGAGAAGTTAGAGGTGTGAGATGTAGAGGTAGATAAAGGGAAGGGAGTTGTTGATCCGACAATTGACAGTCCTCCAATCACAAGGACCGTACCCCAAATCTCCATCAATCTTGATGTTCCTCTAGATCTTGGACAAATTTCTCCTATTGAAAAGATAATGCTTGCAGCAATTGTACAAGCTCAGGCCAATCAGCATCTGGTCAAATTAGAATCCGAAGACAAAAAGATTATTCTAATGTCTATTGATGTGCTGCAGTAGGTAGTTCTGGGTGTGCAACTAGATCCCAATTCTAGCCTCTCTAGTAAATTATTATAATTGATTAACAATGTAAATACCAATTTTGATTCTTTAGAGAATTCTACTACTAAGTGAGTATTTGATAGATTCAAGGAAGTAAAAATGTAGACATTCGAGAAAATGATAAAAGATGATAGAATAAAATTGAATAAAGGTTTGTAGACTATTTCAGATACATTGGCTGAAGGCAATAAAATATATGTCTTATCTTATTTTGCCAAAGTTCACAATAGATATAGACAAGCAAATAAGTGTTTGCAAACGTAAAATTGTTGGTATTTCATAGTCTTTTGGTCCTAATGTATCCCTAGCCAGCAGTGTAGAAGGGTAGATAATGGCACTCAATGATCAGATCTCAAGCCTTAATGTAGATAAGGACAAAATTTTGAGGAGAGTTGGTGAACTCCATAATTTTATTTCCCCCCAGTTGGACACCATGTTGAGCAATAAGGTTGACTGTATGAAGGCTATGGGACAACCTTTTCCATCTGAACTCAAGGATGTCGAGATTCATGCCTATATTTTTAGTGCATTCATTACAATTTTGGATAAGTTGAAGAGTGGGTGGTACACTCACCTAGGATTTTTGAAGAACCATTTTGCTAATATCTTCAAATACTTGTAAAGTGTCTGGCAGATATCTCTGTATATAATTTTTGGACAAAACCCCATCTTTGGCATTTTTCTTGAAGGGGGAGAGTGAAGGTGAAAAATTTATAGTAGAAGAGTGTAATGTACAGAGCATGTTATAGGTTTCATAATTCTTTGTCTAAGGAGGATCCTTAGCTATTTTCATCCATTTTACAAGTTTCAACAATTAGTCATTTTTCACAAGTGTTGCAAAGGGGGAGATTGTTGGAAAATTAACACTCATCCCATGGATATTGATGCTTGACTAGTGGTTTAGGGTTATCATTGATGGAAACTCTTCTTGCTATTCCTATCCGGTAATCACGGATCTTGATATCCGAAAGTGGATGTCAACCAGTTGCCAGTTAAATGATATTTTAGGTTGAACAAAGCACTTTTGGTCTGGAAGATTTTCGGTGATTGCGGTGTTATGAATCGTGCATGGGATGATTGGGTCAAGCCGACTCATGATTACACGTTACCTCATCAGGTTGACTTGATAAATGATTATTTTGTGATTGTCAATTCATTAGACCAGTGCAGAATATCTTTTTAGTGTGTGATATGATTGATATGTGAGCAAGTGGTGATTAGGAATCCTTTGTAGCATAGTTTCATATGCATATTCTTGATCGGGTAGCTAACTAAGACAAGAAACATAGCAAGTTTGGAGACAAGATACAATGAGAGATTTGGTGGCACTTAACTGAAACTCAATCTAGGCATTATTATATTCTATTTTGGAGTTATTTCATTGTATTTCATCACTGTAATTGATCAGTAAGGTAGTGAGCCTTCTAGGGTTGTAGCCCTTATATTAATTGAGTAGTGAGCTCTATGAAGTGTGCCTAAATGTTTGTGCATTCCCCCTCATGTAATATTGTTTTTCTACCAGCCATAGTTGAATAATATTGTATGTTAAAATCCCACCATGGTTTTTCCCATTTGGGTTTCCCCGTAAAAATCTTGGTGTTATGATTTTGTGGTTGGTTGTTTTGAGTTTCTGCATTTCAATTTCATGATTATGCTTTTGGTGGTTTGAATTTAAATTAAAAAAGTTGATAACTGGTAGAACACTGATTCACCCCCCCTAGTGTTCCTTGATTCCAATAGTTAAACATGTTGTTGGTATTGGATTCTTTTCAATGTGATAGTCATATACTAGTAGAGATCTTTATATGGATGCTCGTAGATGATTTATATTTTAGTTTCGTAAAATTTATTCTGAAGTCATACTTAGTTGTGAAGATCATGTGGGATTAATATCATCTTTCTTTTGTTTATAAAGTTTTTACATCTTACCTTTCCTACTTATTGGTTGAAAGCATTCCCCAAAAACCCAAAATTACACGATAAGAAGGAGTTGTACCTCTGAAATTTAGAGAAGAGTTGCAGAAGAAGTTACAACTTTTCAAGTTGTTTGTTCATGGTTTGTTCTCATATCTGGGCTAGGATTCAATATTGTAATAATTTAGAGAGAACAAAATCTGTTAACTAATAGTACTATTGTCAACATGTAGGACACTAAAGATTCCTAGGTCTTTAATCGTCAATAATATTTTAAATGATCATAGCTTTGTTTGATGAGTACAAAATATCTCATCAATCTCAGTGTTAGCCAATGATGTATCAATGGTCTTTTGTTCTCTTTTTAAGATTGACTTCTAGACAAAGTACCTTATTTTTATGCCTTGAGGATCTTTAAGTGTGCAATTTGCATTGCCTTATTTTATACATAGATATTCTAAGAACTTCCTTTCTTGGTATAAATTAAAATTAAAATTTATGTTGGCTACTAAATAAGAAGAAATATTTTAATTTATTATTGATGATATAAATTCCCCTTTTTTTAATGTAATTGGATATAGGTTTCTTAATCCTTGGTGAGAATATTGGTAATGGTACCCATATATTCCATTCCACAATTATAGGCCCCATTGATGTTTCATGTGGTTGTCTCCCAATATTCCTATGTTAGATTAGTTAAATCTCTAATGATACATCCAATCCCCTATTGGGAGATGGTATTGTAGGTTAGGTTTCAATATACTTTCTTAATAATTTTGGCACCCAAATTGACCTATTTTGTGAATTATAAATTAAGGCCTCCCACTAGGTGGTCATTTAACTCATATGGGTATTCTATATCCCAATATCTATTTTTGGCATACACAGTCCTTCAATAATCTCTGCTAGGCTTTTCCTATAGATCAAGTATCTTTAAATTAAATCCTCAAATTCCTAGAGTATTTCTAACCTAACCATTTTTTATGGCATACGTTTTTACTTGAATATTAGCCTTATCTTCTTCAGAAATATACCTAGACATAAATACATTTAGGTAGAAGCTTGTAAATTTACACTAGAATTTAATTATGTTTAGCATCTACACGGTCCTTTGAAAAATTCCCTTGCATTATTGTTACATTTTTATAATCCCCCTTCTTAGAACAAGCACCAATGTGGGTACAACTAGACTATAAGACATGATGGTCTATCCCATTTTCATCCTCATTTTATGTCTCGACCATTGGTTTATATGAATACTAATACTCTTGGAGGGTACAATTAGCCCTCTAAAATTCCCTCTACCTCTTGTTTTGGCTATGGAGTTGCATTTGATTAGCCTAACTATAAAAAAATTATTTGGTTGGAGTTAGACAAGATCTTTAATCCATCTGTAGTAGCCTTTAGGAATCCCTCCTAAATAGGAAGAAGAATAAATAAATTTAATTAGCTTGAAATCAATTGATGGTGGTGCCCCAAAATTATTTTTGGATAATTTAGATGATAAATATCCTCCTCCATCTATTTTTTCTTTATCTTCCTAGACATTGTTTGTCGTGGCCATTTTAATTCTCTCTCTTCTTTTTTTTGAACATAGTCTAGTTATAATTTATATGTGCTCCTCTCTACTACTCTCTATTTTGTGAATAGTATACTATCCTTTTATTAATATCATTGAATAGGAAATATTCATTAAAAAATTCAAGGTTGGAATTAAGAAGCGTCAATGATGCAAGAAAAAACTCACATAATTAAGATAATAGGGAAATGTGAATAGGGAAAGGATGAGATCCTTATCAATGGGAAAGCCCCAATCATCTAAGAGATTCTATCCATAAAAAATGGAATTCCATCATAGTGGTATGCACTTTTTATTTTTATTTTCCTTCTTGAATAATTTATGTACACATAAGAGAAATAGAAAAGCATAAGTTGATGAACTTCCCACACCAACTAAAGAATCCATGATCAGATTGGGATGTAGAAGAATGGCTATGTGATGGGAGATACCAACCATGATATCAATGATGAGGGAAACCCTATAAATAATGAGGCCCATGTCTAGAAGTGTGTTTATGACTGTAGAGATGTCAACTTGAAAGGTCTAAAGCATCTTAATTGGTAGGCAAAGGGAAATTATAAGAAATAAAAAAATTTAGAATGGCCTGATACTTTGAGTTTCTATAAGTGGTATACTTCTAGGGCCACTTTATTACTCGATACATATATCATAGTATAACATTAAATCATATGATCATTGGTGTTTACATAATATACAATTTTTATCTTTTCTTATTTCAAAAGGAATATTCACTTTGAGAGGATACCAAATTTGCATATATCTTATAAGTATTATAGGCTAATTACATAAGAGAATCACATACGATATGAAAAAGATTATATTAGGGGAAGGTCCTCGTTATAAGAGACACCAAGAAAATTAGGTGGATTTGGGCTCTATAAGTATGGAACACACTATTTGAAATATGTCACACCATTGAGTTGAGTGAACTAGATAATCCACCTGGGATTGACTTTTGAAAGCATGGATAGGTGAGGATAAATCCAAGAATATCTATTATAGGAATTGCAAATATTGAATAGAGTATTTAGGGGTGAAAGATAAAAGTTGTCTCACACTTTAGGATAGCTTATCAATACAAATCTATTTAAGTATTTTCAGTTAAAGTTTAAATTTAGTCAATATATAGTGTAGTTGGATTCATACTATCTAAAGAAAATATAACCTATAAAATTTCCAGCTAGAGTGTCTACTTTTGAACCCACAATAGTGGGTTACACTTTCTTGGATGGAGAAATTGCACTCATTTGTCCAAAACATAATTTTAACCACTTTCGATTGAACCAAAAAATGATTTGATTGAACATATTAGTTTAAATACATTTGATTGGATATAAAATTATTAAAAAAGGGGGTTCGATCGAACCCCCTTTTTTAATGGTTTTTTGAAAAGAACATGGTCGTTTTAAAAAAAAATTGCTCAAAGGGGTTCGATAGAACATGGGTTTGATCGAACCCTAGGGGGTTTGATAGAATATATATTCTACCATACCTACTTGCTAGAGATCTTCCCCCAAAACTCTCCTAGTTTTTGTAAATTTTTGGCAATTCCAAGCTCAAATTGGGGGCTCAAATGGATGAATTTTGGCAAACCACAATATATGAGAGTAGTACTCGAAGCGATCTTTTCGATGATTATTATTTTAATATATATTCAATTTATTAATATTTTTTTTTATGCTAACTGAACATAGGTTTCACACCAAACATCAACTTCTGAGTTCAACACTTGTGGAAAAATAGTAAACAAGTGAAACAGAATTCTGAAAAAATATCTATTCACTAGGTATTAAAGTCCTCTTTCTAACCAAAAGAATAATAGTTTTTTTACATACACAATAAGTTATGAATGACCAAATGGACATATGTCAAAATTATAGTTAAGTCAACTTCAAAACTTAATAAAATATTAGATATTAAAGGTGATGTTATGAAACTAATTGAAAACATTAGATATGGATGTTAAAAAACTATATCTGAAAGAATCATATTCATATCTATTTTAGAAAAAAAAATTACGCCTGACCAAGTGAGTATCACTCTTTAAAAATGTTGTTTTTTGTGAAAAAATTAGTTTTCAAGGGATATAGAAAAATGGAAGCAAATTGATTCCAAAAAATTGCAAAAAAATATTTTTAGAATCTACACACAAAATGACACAAATCACTAGTCCACGTTGTCTACAAATTCCTTACACTTTAGCAGTAATAATTGTCCGAATTGAAAGTTTTTTTTTCTGAAAATGAATATTGCAATATTCAAGTTGGCAAAAAAGTGTAACCAACTCATTATATTAACTATAAAAGAGAAATAATGTCCTAAAAACCTTTACTTTTTGGAGTAATTATGATAATCAACCAATTCATTATTTGATTAGGTCTCTTATTAGAAAAGACTAATTTTACTTTAAATAGATTGGGCTAACACTAGATCATGTTGTCTCATTAGATATGATGTGAAATCTTGGCTCTAGATAATATAAATTTTCTCTATGATTTGGATTTGGGGTTGCTTTATCCTTTCTATAAGGATTTTTATTTCATTGCAATCATTCAATTATCTTTTATGCATCAATAAATTTCTTATGTCTTTGAGAAAATCTATTTGTTCTTGTGGTTGTCATTGATGTCAAACTTGTTATCTTGAATTGGTCTAGAATGTCTATAGTGTAGAGTTATCTTGTTGTGTTGTTGGTGTAGTTGTTTTGTTAGTTGTTTTAAAAGCTTTCAGGTCCAAAATGTGTTGCTATTATTGAGTATTGTTGTTGTCTTCATTGGATATAGTTTTGGTATCATGGATATGTTGTTTCTGTGGTTCGAAAAACATCTTTGTGTATAGTGGGTATTATGGTATTGATTATTGTTAGTTGTGATATTCTATGTTGGACCTATCCTTTGCTCTAGATATGATTTGTGAAAGAAAATTTGATGTGTTATGGGTCTCACCATAGCTTGTGGAGATTTAGATTTGAGTTATTTGAATTAGAGAGTATGTTTTGATCGTTAATTACTTATATAGATGCATAACATGTGGATATGTGTTGGTTATGTTCTGGTGATTACTAACTAGTAAAATTATCTTTGGAAGATGTGTTCTGGTCCCCTCTTTCCCTTGGAGTGGATCAACCTATGTGTTTTTGGTCTGGAAGATATTTTGGTTTAGGTCGAATTGGCTTAAGTTTTGATGATCTATCTTGTGTATAAGGATGAATGTGATGGAGTTAAGTCTAAAAGGTGTGATGAGGTGTGGAGTGAAGATGTTTGATGTGAAGATAATTAGTGAGGTTCGGTGAAGAGTAGAAGAAGAGTTGTGTTTGAATGATATGCCATTTGTACTTAGACAGTACCAGAGATATGAGACAGAGTGTTGGCAGTTGAGGTCTGAGTTTTGTGTGCTGATGTTGGCTACTTGATGCAAAGTTCAAGGATAGCTTCATGATCAAGAGATCCTTCTTTTCATATCAATTTCGATATCTTACCCTAAGTGTTGTTAGCTTTAGGTTTTGTAAGTCCTCTTTTGTATCTTTCCCAATGAGTAGTTATCCTTGGTTTGCAAGTCCAAAATAGTGACCTCTTTTCTTTGTAATTTGATATACATAGTGCATATATTTTGTGGGTAGGTGCTCACCATGGTTTTTCTCTATTTGGGTTTTCCACATAGAAATTCTTGGTGTTCATGTGTTGATAATTAATTGCTTATGTGCTTTATTAATTATTTGTTTAGACTAATCTATGCACCCTCCTCTTAGTCCTACCTTGGGTTCAACAATTGTTATCACAACAAAGGTTCCTCTTGAGAAAGCTTAACTACTTGAGGTAGATCCATTATGGCACAGGATGTGGATAATGAAGTTTTGATCTTTGATGGTACCAATTTTTTGTACTAGAAGGAAAGAATGGATTTTCACTTGGAGACATTGCAAAATGGAATTTGGTAAATCATTCAGGTTGTATATACACCCCTATTGGGTGGTTCTTAGACTCTAGATGTCATAAGGTTGAAGGAGGATAATGAAAAGGCTAGCTCTATAATTCTCAATTCTATAAGTGATTCATTGTCTGGAAGGGTATAAGGATTGAAGGAAGTTAAAGTTGTATGGGACAAGTTATGTTTGGCATATAAAGGTGATCTGAAGACAAAACTGGAAAGGTTGATGAATCTAAAGTAGAAATATGATTACATGAGAATGACTAAAGATAAAAGTGTTGAGAACTACATTGATATGTTTATTGATCTTGCTGATTGAAGGAGAGTTGTCGATGGAAATTTAGAGGAATGTGATATTTTTCATAAGATCTTACTAAATTTTCCTAAATCCTATAAGCCATAGAGATTTGCTATACAAGACATAAATAATTTGAGTAGAAAACCATTGATTAACTTATTGGTACCTTAGCAACCTATGAGATTTCAAAAATGGAGCAAGAGAAAAGAGAAAATAACAAAGTGGAATTTAATGTTTCAAGACTTGATGATCTAGAATGCAATGGAGATATAGATGAAGTTATATCAAATTTTGTGAGAAGATTGTAACGAGGAACTAGAAAGTATAAAGGTAAGTTACCTCAAAAATGTTTTTCTTGTGGTATAATTTGACATTATGCTTGTAATTGTACTTAAATAGAAGACTATAAGAGACCAAATGATGATGAGAAGAAGAATAAGTTTAAGAGATGTAACTTTAATAAAAGAGAGAAATTGACAATTGAGTATAAGGAAAATATTTTGGAGAAACGAGGAGAAGAGAAATCAATTAAGACTACAATGCATGCTAGGATAGAACTAAATACATGGATTATAGACTTCAGATGTACAAATCATATGACTAGTGATAAAGATGGGTTTATTAATCTCAAGAAATGTGATGGAGGATCTGTGAAATTTGTTAGAGAATATGGTCTGGCTATTTGACGTATTAGAAGCATTTCTATTGATGGTAACCATAAGACTAATGATGTTTATTATGTTGAATCAATAAGACATAGTTTGTTAAGTGTCAATCAGATGTGTATAAAAGGGTATGAAGGTTTTTTTAGTAGCATCGGATGTGTGATTAGAAAGGAGAATATCGGTAAAAGAGTTGCAAAGGGAGTTAGAAGAGGTGGAAATTTTTACCACATTAAGGATAGGAAAGAGAATAAATGCCTTCTAGTGTAGAAGGTTGAGATTGTTCCTGTAGTTCCAAAGAAGACAAGTGATCCATAAGAATGCAAAGAAAAGGAATCAAATGAAGAAGAAGGAGAAGAGAAGGATTCAACAAAAATTCCTACCAAGTATGTTCAAAAGCATCATTAAAAAAATAAGATAATTATAGCTAAATCAACATGTGTTCAAACAAGGAGGAAGATTGTAGAAGCTTAAGGTCAAGCTAGTTAGTATATTTTATCAATGACTAAGTCGAAGACTTATGAGGAAGCAAGTAAAGATGAAAGTTGGTTAAAGGCAATGGAAGAAGGACTAAATAAGTTTCAAAAGAGTAAGACTTAGGAACTAGTACCTAGATTGGTGGACAATAATCTAATAGGAACTAAGTAAATATATTTATAAATAAGTTGAATGAGCAAGGAAAAGTGACAAGTTATATAGCAAGAATGGTGTGTAAATTATATTCTCAAGTGGAATATACAGAATTTGAAGAATCTTTTTCTCTGGTAGCAAGAATGGAATCTATTCACATGTTTCTTTCATTTTTTTCTTAAAAGAACTTTAGATTTTATTAGATGGATGTCAAATTAGCACTTTTGAATGGAGATCTAGAAGAAGAAGTTTACATTGTACAATTGGATGGATTTAGATTGAGAGAAGATTTGAATATGTCGTGTAGACTAAAGAAAGCAGTGTATGAGTTTAAATAAGCACCTAGCCTGGTATGCAAGATGGGGCAGGTATTTGTTTCAACAAAATTTTAGGAAAGGTATAACAGACAATAATCTTTATTTCAATATTGATGGAGATAAGTTGTTGATTATTATAGGTTTTGTTGATGATGTATGTAAATAATTTTCTAAGGAGATCCAGAATTAATTTGAAATGTCAATGATTGGTGAGTTATCATTCTTTCATAGGTTGCAAGTTGTACAATTAGAAGATCTGGATTTTTTATTTCTCATAGCAAGTATGTGAAGGAAATGTTGAAGAAGTTTGGTTTTGATGATTGCAAACTAGTTATGACTCCTTTAATTGTTGGATTTAACCCAAGCAAGGATGAAGACTCTCTAAAATTTGAATAGAAGAAGTAAAAATTGATGGTTGGTGGATTGTTGTATTTGACTGTGTCTAAACTAGATATCATGGAGGCTATTTGTCTGGTAGCGAAGTTTCAGGCAAATTTGAAGGTGACACATTAGCAAGATATGAAAAGAATTTTTATATACTTGAAAGGTACTATGGAGTTTCAAATTTGATATAGAAAGGTTGGAGATTTCATATTGAAATCTTATACAAACGTAGATTGGGTTGGAAGTGTTCATGAATGGAAGAGTACTAGTGGGGGTGCATTCTTCTTTGGGGACTGTTAGGTTTCGGAGACAACCGAGAGGGGGGGGGGGTGAATTAGTTTTCTAATAAATTCAAACCAAAAACTACTTAACCAACCTTAATGCTTAATACCAGTAAACCAAACTTAATGCCGATAAATAGTTTATCAGTTAATTATAGTATTGGTAAATATTATTGCATGAAACAGAAAGACAATAACATCCACAACACAAAAAACACCAATATTTGTATGTGGAAACCCTGTAAGGGGAAAAACCATGGTGGGAAAACTTACCCACAATAAGATGATACTATTGTAGATAGTATGTGTATACAAATGGGGTCTACACATGCAGAAAGGCCAAGCGCCTAGAGCTCACTGCTCAAACACAAATAGGAGTCACATTGACTACAATTGGACGGTTAAATCCAATAATGATGTACTGCTCAAAAATAGCATCTTCATATGTTGAATTCAATACCGGTTCAGTTCTGATATGCCTTCACAAAACCTTCCTTCAACCTTCAAATGATGTCTGTTTGTATAGCTCTACTTATATTCGCATATACCAAATTACAATCCTTCTCACATTCACACATCAATCTTACAAATAAGATCTTACATATAGACCTTAACCTAAGACCAATTTTAGTAGGTCGGCTCTAAAGGATATTACAATAAAATTAATTTACAAATAAAACAATATCTGATGCATGATGTCAGCTCAATGCATTTACAATAACAACAAAATCATCTCCATAGCATGTCGTGTTGATCTAGAATAGATAAGCCTGTCGGTGCTTATCCTGGACCTATTTGCCAGTAACAGAAAATATGCAAACATGAATATACCAATGAACAAATATCAAAGACAAACTGTCCAAATGACGTCTTTGACATAACCAAGTATTTTCCATGTCATTCCAAGTGCTGGTGAACAATATATCCTACCGGTATACCAGATACTGATGACTGTGCATAAGTCACTTTCTTGTCGGTGAAAATTGCCAATTCTCCAAGTGCCAAAATTGATAAGTGTTAATAGGTGTTGACATCAATGACAAAACCATATCAACATATCCAAAATACCAACAGGGGCAACTTATTCTCCTAGTTCAGTAAGAAACAAGATTCAGTTTCTTTATCTACTACTAAAGCAGTGTATCTTGCGAGAATGTCTTGTTGTACTTGAGTAATATGGATAAGATAGACTCTTAACGATATCAAGGTAACATATGATGAACCGATTCTTATTTTGTGGGACAATACAAGTGCAATAAATATTTCAAAGAATCTAGTTATGAATTCAAGAACAAAGAATATTTCTATTAGATATCACTATTCAAAGGAGAAAGTTGCTACTAAGGAAGTTTTGTTGGATTACATTTCTACAAAAGAGCAGGTTGTAGATATTTTCACTAAGGCATTGGCAAACAATACATTTGAGTTTCTTTGGGAGAAGCTTTAGGTCATTGCCCCTCCATATAGCTAGGTGCATTATAAGGATGCATATTTATAGGAGGGTCTTTCATTCCTATTTCTTTTTCTGGGATTGATGTGTTGGCTACTCTTAGGATGAGTAGTGGTTTTTACAGAAGTGTTGTGACCTTTTTCCAAGATAGAAAAAGGGGAGAGATTGAGCAGTTTGATTTTTGAGAGACTGAGATTGATCTATTTTGAGATAAGTTATTTGTTTCTTTTGGTAGAGAGATAGTGCAAAAAAGTGAAATGTGATGTATATTTCTAGAGAGATATTGAGCAGTATTATTCTTGTTTGAGTTTTGGTTGTAGATTAAGTTTTTTTCAACTGTGGGTGTTGTCAAATATTACCATCAATGACAAAGGGTGAGATTGTTGGAAGTATGTGTTGATACATTGTAGTGGTTGGTGTAGGGGCACCCCTTCAACATGATTAGGCTCTGAGGAGGAAGGATAAGACCTTAAACATGTCTTAGGATTTTTTCCTTATGTTTCAATCATGCATTTTGTGTTTGTAATAAAGGACCCCATCTTGTGAGCCAAACTCCTATTTTGGCATCTTGATAAGCCAATCAGGACTTTTGGACAAAAAGAGGACTAAGTATGCTTAGGATATGTTTTTCCTAGTGTTTTTAGTTGTTTTATGTTCTTCTAGGGCATTTAGAGGTGTTAGTCTTGACCCAAGTCATTTGGGTGCAAGAAATGACATTTTTGACAACTTTGTCAAAAGTTGTCATGAGCAACTTTTGTGCAAATTTTTGAATTCTTGTTGGTCTAACTCCTCCAATGGCTCTAACCTCTTGTTTTCAGTTGAGAGAAGTTGTAGAGGGGTATAAAAACCTTGAGGACACAATTCCCAAGGAGAGACTATATGGTGAAAGATTTTATGATTGTAAACAATAAGAAATTCTGAGTTTTTCCTGCAAATGTGAAGTTTTGGCATGGGGTATGGAGTTGTACAGATTGGGACCAGTCCCCAATGTTGTGATTTTTTTATTTCAATGAGTTTAAAATTATTTGGTCTTGATTTGAGGTCCTGATCATTTGTTTTTCTCTAGATATCCAAGTTTTGTTGTAGGTACTTGGAAAACTAGGGTTTACCAAGGGTTTTGTCTCTCCATGGCCATAACTTGCAACCTGTCCATCTAAATTTCATGGTAGTGGGTGGAATGAAAGTGTGGCATATGTAATCTATTATTCCAAAATAATTTTGCAGGAGGAGAAAGGGAGATGTGTGTTTGATCAGGCCTAGGTAGACATCACTATGTGGCTACCTAGCCCTTAGACTGCAATAGTTACCCTAGAAGACAATTGGTGATGATTCCAGGCATGTAACCTTAGAATATATTATGATTTATGGTTCCCCATATGATCATGGGTTTGTGGTTGTATGGAGTGTCCATTTTGATATAGTTGCTTCACAAATGGAGGCCTAATTAGCCCTTTAGGACAGTTGGTCATCATCGAGTTTAGACCTTTCCTTGTTAGATCTTGACTTCTCCTTTTGGGGGATTGAGTAAGACCATAAAGGATATCTGAAGTAGTGATTTTTTTTCTAGGGTGTTTCAAAAAGTTTGGACTTAAGGTACCATTACCCGTCTCTAAGGGCTACAAGGAAATAGGCCTAATTGTGAAGGTGTCATAGGGAATTGGGTTACATCCTTGAAACCGGTGTTTGGTCTGGTCCATATGAGTTTTGTATGATTGAAAATAGGTATTGTGAAGGTCAGGAACCTTAGGAGGCTTCATGATGCATAATGGAGCAAGTTGCCCAATTTGAGTAGTATGAATCTTGGAGTGAAATGAGGAGTTGGAACTAAGATTGTAGAGCCTTTCTTTGTAGGATCCTATTGGTGTTTTGAGGGTTCAGTGTCATACATCCTAAAGTGTTTGAAAAGATACAAGGAGGGCTCTATATCAGTGATTGTCATTGATGTTAACCTTGTTATCCTAAATTAGTTTAGAATATCTATAGTGCAAAGTTATCTTGTTGTGTTATTAGTGTAGTTGTACTATTGGTTGTTTTGGAAGTGTTCAATTTTGGATTATGTCACTATTGTTGAGTCTTTTTTTATCTTCATTGGATATATATTTTATCTATTGTGGATATGTTGTTTTAGTGGTCAAGAAAAATCTTTATGTTTTTCAAGTGTTGTGGTATTGATCAATGTTGGTTGTGAGATTCTATGTTATACCTATCCTTTGGTTCAAATATGATTTGTGAAAGATCATTTCATGTGTTATGGGTCACATTGTATCATGTCGAGATCCAGATTTGAGTTATTTGCTTTGGAGAGTATGTTTTAATTGTTCATTGCTTATATGGATGTGTAGCATGTGGCTATCATGTTTTTTATATTACGACGATTGGTGAATTCATCTTTGGAAGATGTGTTTTGGTGCCCTCTTTCTCTTGGAGTGGATCAATGTGTGTTTTTAAAGTCCAAAAGATATATTTTGGTTCAGGCTGACTTGGTTTAAGTTTTGATGATATATCTTGTATATAAGGATGACTATGATTATGTTAAGTGTAAAAGGTGTGATGAGATGTGGAGTGAAGATAATCATTGAGGTTTTTTGAAGAGAAGAAGAAGATTTTTGTTCAAATGATATGCAAGCTATGTTGATATAGTAGCAAAGATATGAGACAGAGTGTTGGCAGTTGAGGTCTAAGTTGTGTGTGTTGATGTTGGTCACTTGAAGCAAATTTCAAGGACAACTTCACAATTAGGAGATCCTTCTTTTCATATCATTTTTTTTCATCTTGACCTAAGTGCAGTTAGCTTCAGGTTTTGCAAGTCCTCGTTTGTATCTTTCCCCATTAGCAGTTAGCCTTAGTGTGCAAGTTTGGAGCAATGAGCTCTTTTCTTTGTAATTTGATATACATAGTGGATATATTTTGTGGGTAGGTGCTCACCATAATTTTTCCTTGTTTGGAATTTCCACATAAAAAATCTTAGTGATCATGTGTTGATATGTGTTGATGATTAATTGTTTATGTGCTACATTAATTTATTTTTTTGACTAACTCACCCCTCCTCTCATTCCTGCCTTGGGTTCAACACATTTGTGATAGCTATTTTTCATACTTGTAATTGTTGGGACTTGTGTGGTTGAATCAGTGAGTCCACTCATGTAAATAATTTTTATTTTTATTTTTCTTTTGTAGATTTATGTATAGTTTTGATTAGGTAAAATTTAGATAGGTCTTGAACCCTTAAATAACAACTAATAGGTGAAATATAGGTATCTCACAAGTAGCGAGACTACCAAATTCCAAAAAGGACAAGTACCTCTTTAGAGAAAAGTTTCTTTTGACTAGTGTAGAAAACTTGTGAGAGAAAATAAAGTCATCTCGAATAAAATATGTGAGTTTTCAAAAGGACCCCATAACCTTAAAAAAATCACCTTGGGTTGGAAAGAAGATAGCCAAGTAGTAGGAAAATACACTTAAGAAAAGAACCAAATCTACCAAGATATGTAAAGAGGACAACTAAACAAAAATTAAATAGAACAAAGGGTTTTGAGATCAACCTAGCAACCTTATAAAATAACACTTTGGACTAAGAAAGAAGCAACCAAAGGTTGAAAAGTGAAAGACATTAAATGAGGAGAAGGCCATAGGCACCACCTCAAAAGGACCTGTTACAAGTGTGGTTGTTGTTGCACCAAAAGATCGACCTGTTAATGCCTAATACAACCACTAGACTTATGAAATCCATAGGAGGTGGTTAAGCCATGTCACAAACCTGAGCTTTGTGTTGTACAATAGAAGGAGACCAAGGGTGCACACCTTGCAACAATCCCCCCTAGCACAAGCGAGGAGTTTGAACCTATGACCAAGCTCTGATACCACTTGTTACAAGTGCGGTTTCCATTGCACAAAAATATTGACCTGTTAATTCCCGATACAACCACTAGACTTATGGAATCCATAGGAGTTAGTTAAGCCATGTCACAAACCCAAGTGTTGTGCTACACAACACAAGGAGACCAAGGGCGCACACCTTGCAATAGGACCTATAGGAACAAAGTCATTAATGAAATCCACCTCTATAGGACCTATAAATAAATTAGTAGGCTTGACCTCTAAAGGAGCTGCAAGCCTTAAAAAAACTACAAAATCCACCTTCATAGGGCCCATAGTAGGAAGAATGGGAGAATGGGTAGCAAAAATCCCTCCAAGAAAATTAGACCTCCAAAAGAAGGATGCCACTCTAGTGAGCCTACCAACAACAAAGAATAAACCCACCATTAGAACCAGCTCAAAAAGAACAATAGGGACAAGGTACTAAGTAGAACCCAAAAGGAATAGATCTAGGTCACTTACAACCCCTACAACAAAAAGATCCATCTATATAGGAGAAGCAAGACAATAGCTAGAGAGAAGAGAATGACTCAACATTGACAAAAATTACTAGCTACATGCCAAACCAAATATTAGTTTAGCAATAAATGGCCCAAGAGGGGCATCTAGATCAAAAGAGGCACAACAATCAAAGTGACAAAGGACAAAACCAAAGAGACTAGATTGCCCAAAATTAGGGGCTTTAGAGCCCATTCAAAACATTCCAGTTTGACAAGAAGAGAAAACTCTTAGCCAATATATTTGAGGCCCTATGAGTAACCCTATACCAAGAACTACTTGCATACCACTACACAACACAAGGTCGCAAGAAAGACTAACACCAAGGAAAGTATTGTAGATAGGACCCACCAAAGAAGAAGTCACTAAACCCTTAACAAAATTATGACATGAGAAAGAAATGGCTCAAAAAGGATGCTAGAAAGAACAATGACACCCCAAAAATAGGCTAGATACAAATCACTAGTGATATCAATATACAAAATTCCTTAAGACAAAACATCTCTTAAGAATCCTAACTAACCAACCAATAGTACTGTAGTAGAAAGATCCTCACCAATAAAGGCAAGAAGGTCATCGAAGTGGCATCCATGAGCAAGAGCACCACCTAGGTCCCACAACTGTGTAAAACACATGATGGCAGGCACAAGAGGTTTAGCAAAGACATCTAGAGAAACCATGTGATCCAAAAGTGATCCAACTTCAGAACCTAGAATAGATGTATGTATAGTTTGAAAACATTATTTTTTTAATAAATATCTGTATTTTTTAGTTTTTACTAAAATTAGGTTACCAACATTAAAGCATAAGTTTGATTCTCATGTCAAGAAACATTCTTTTTTTTAAATGGCATGTTGTAGAACACTTTTTATGTTGGGATAATACAATTTTCTTATTTTAGACAATAAGAAAAATATTGCATTCCATCAAAATAGTTATTTTTCAATACACATAAATTTGAATATTTTTTAAAAAATATTTATCAAAATGGAGAAAAATAAATTGAAATATTTAGTTTATAAATACAAAAATATTAATGAGATGCTTTTTTTTTAAAACATCACAAATAACCTCAATTTTTAACATTTTATCAATAACTTAATTATAGTTTCAATTTTATAAAATAAAATGTCCACTTTCCTTTTTCTCAAAAGTACAAACATAAAATGTATTTAATTAACATATTTCATCGGTTTAGATCATTTCAAATTTTAAATCATATATGCCATTTTCTAGTGTTTCAAGTCAAAAAATTAGATTAGTGTTAACCATTTTATTGGTAGTAATATAAAAAAAAAATGAACTTTTATTCTAGATACCATTTCTAATTATTTCATCAATGTTTTATCGAATTAATTCTAGCCAACCATATTAGGAGGTACCAATTCTGAAATTATTTAAAATGTCTACATTTGATTTTTTATTTTATTCATGAAAACTAATTCTTTGTAGATTAGAAAAGAAGGCAAGAAAGACTCTTAATCATGTCCTTGTAAGATCTTGAAGCATGATTAGAGAGGGTTTTGGCAAGGGGATGACCTTGGTAAGTTACCGTGGAAGAGATTGTTGGTTTATAGAAATCCTATTCATAAGGTTATTTCATTTTGAATAAGTAATTCCTTGTTAGCTTAACATGGTTTCCATATAATTTTAGCAAACAAAGTTCATTATCATTTCATTATTTTCCTAGGATAAAGATTGAATGAAACCTTAATCTTTAACAACAAAAAATTAGATCTACAAAGAACATTAAAAACATTTCAAACTTCATCACCATTCAAATTTTAGATTATATTTTGGTTATGTATATTCTCTTAAAAAAGATTAATAAATTCAAAGACAATCTTCCATTGTAATAGTGGTATGATTATGTTTTTATTCTAATATTAATAGACAAAGTGTGTATTCTATTTGTCAAAGAAGTTGCAAGGCTAGATTTTCTTCAACATTTTGTATAAAGTTGTGATATAAACTCATTCTTTTTTATGAAAATGTTTATTTAAAGGTCATGGATCCTTTTCAATAGTTATTTAAAGTTTATAAAAACATTATTTACTGTTTAATTTTTTAATCTGATAACTAATGATTAATAGTACCATGTAAATATATATTTATGTATAAAGAAACATATAATAGTATGTTTTATTTTTTAATATTAGAGTACATTTTTGTAATTATATATAAAAAATATTTGAATAACTTAAATATGATGTAATCCAATGACTTGTAAAAAAATTATTTATATTGTTGTTTTGTAGGATTCAAAACCTTCTCCCTTCTAAGTTAATCAAAAATAATTTTATTTAAATTATATATAGTTTATGAATTTTTTCAAAATAATATTTTTTAAAAATAAATTTGGAAGTCAATTCTCAGAAACTTTGTTGAACACAAACCCAATAACGTACATATCACTCCTAAACAGGTGTAAATGAAAAAATTAATAACTATATGACAACCAAACATAATGAAATAATTAAATGAGTTAAAACCCAAACTAAACAGAATAGTCATGGAAGAATAAGCATAACAACCCTACGACCTAAGTATTATCCCCCTTTATATAAGACCTGATCATTTTCTCAACAATGGATTCCAATATGCGGAAACAACTCCTATAAAATGTCCATGAGAGTCCATTTACTAGATAATCCACATTTAAAGACAAAACATTTGTTGTTATATGGAGCCTAATCAGACTCAAAAGTTAAATTTTCCCCTTTTATCAATGTAGTTCCCCTCCAAATTATTCAACGGGGTTTTGGGGGTAGTTCCCCTTGTGATGTCCAAGGGCAACACCCTTGGTGTGCTCCTTGTCGCAATGCGGGATGGGGTTGAGGGGCAACACCACTGCAAGGGTTTCTGGGAGTCATTTTTTTATCGGATAACATATTCTAACCCCATTTTTTGTAACCCACATAAGTCTTGATAAAACGACTAAGGGTTAGGATTTCTATAGAGAATTTTGTAGTGCTATTGAGTCGCAAGCAATTGTTGGTTGTAATCAGTTTGATTTTCTATATAATAATATTGGAATATTTGTTTGGTGGATGTAGCCTGAGTTTGGGTGAACCACATTAAAAATTGTCTCCTCACTATTGTTATTTATGTGTTTTTCATTCCTCTTTTTAATCTTTATTTTCATATAATTGATATTTTCTACATGAAATTCCTAACAAGTGGTATTAGAGTGGGTTGTGTTCGAAAAATCATTTGAAAGAATGTCTCATGGTTGAGTGAGAGTCTCACCATTAAGTGGGAGCAATGGTGGATGAGGGTAAATTGAAGTTAGAGAAGTTCAATGGGAAGAACTATCCATTATGGAAGATGCAGCTGGAGGATTATCTCTATCAGAAGGATTTATGGAGGTTGTTAGAATGAATAGCCAAGAAAGGAACAATGAGTGATGAGGATTAAAATATTCTAGAGAGAAAAGCAATGGGAACCATTCAGCTGTGCGTGGCTCCATCCATGGCATTCCACATATTAGTAGCAAATATAATGACTCAACTAATGAAAGCTTTGACTAAATTATATGAAAAATCCTCGACCTAAAATAAGTTATTTCTCATGAAGCATTTATTTAATCAGCAAAAATGATTGTGTTAGACAGTTCAAATAACTAGAAGACAACTGAGAGGGGGGGGTGAATTAGTTATCAGTTATCACAAATTACCGGAACCTTAAGCAATTTAAAATTTTAATATTGGAACCCAAAACAATAATACCAGAATGCATAAACCAATTACCGAAATAGAAAATAAACCAATTAAGCATAAACAATAATCAGAGAATAAATACCATCCACATGGCAACAAGATTTATACGTAGAAAACCCAGTAAAGGGAAAAACCATAGTGGGAACCCTACCCACAGTTAGATAATACTTTTGCAATAAGTATGTGAATTATAATTGAGGGGCCTACACTTGCAGGAAGGCCAAAAACCTAGAGCGCATTGCTCATCACAAAAGGAGTCTCACTGACTACATAGAAATCCAGACTACAATCTAAAGAAATGAATGAGCTACAAACATAGAATCTCCTATGCTTGAGTACAGTTTTGGTTAAGCCCATACTAGAGGACTAAATCGTCTTACATAAACCCAACTTGATCTCCAATGATGGACCAAATCCAATGCCTGAATGATATTACATTATTCACTCATTACATCCTCACATATCTCTTTCCTATATTTTGGTGATCTACAATGAGATCTTACATCATATATATACAAACCCTCGACCATAAACAATCAGGTCAGCCACCAAACAATAAATCAATCATATAATTACAAAACATGTCGGCCTAAGACCAAACAAATAATATCCAACCCATAGAGCTCACATGGATTCTGGATTCTGCACATGCAGAAAGGCCAGTTGCCTAGAGCTCACTGCTCAATCACAAAATGAGAGTCACACGAACTACAATTGGATGGTTAAATCCAATGATAATGTACTTCTTAAAATAGCATCTTCATATGTTGGATTCAGTACTGGTTTAGTTCTGATGATCTTCACAAAAACCTTCCTTCAACCTTCAAATGATGTCTGCCTGTATAGCTCTGCTTCTTTTCGCATATATCCTATTACAATCATTTTTCCTTTCGCATATCAATCTCACAAATGAGATCTTACATTTATACCATTACCTAAGACCAATTGAATAGGTCGGCTCACTAAAAGATATTACAATAAAATCAATTACAAATGAATCAATAAGCGATGCATCAAGTCGGCTCAATGCATTTACAATAATAATAAATCATCTCCATAATGTGTCATGCTGATCTGGAATAGATATGCTTGTCGGTGCATAACCTAGACCTATTTGCCGGTAACAACAAATATGCAAACCTGAATAGACCAATAACCAAATCTCCAAAACCAAGTGATCAAATAATGTCTTCGACATAACCAGGTAGTCTCCAAGTCATTCCAAGTGCCAGTGAAAAATATAACCTTCCGGTGAACCAAATACTGGTAACTGTGCATAAGTCACTTGACTTGCCAATGAACATAACTAAAGATCTCCAAGTGCTGATAAGTGTTGACAAGTGACGATAGGTGTTGACATCAATGATAAAACCATATCAACATATCCAAAATACCAATAATGATCCCAATCCACCAAGTCTCAAACATGATCACCATCAGTATCTGAAATCTCCACTAGAAGCCGCACCAACTCCACTTATGCATATCATTAATGATCTTCATCAAAGCTTTCCCAGTGAAACCCTCGCTGGAACCACAAACCAAGCTTGCTAGAAAAATAGTATAGGATCTGATTACCATACCAAAACCAACTAACTCAACATGAATCTAAGTAGCATTAATAAGCTAATTCCATAACCAAAACATACCAGACCATATCGGATCATGTGGGATCCAATCCAACTAGAAACCATACAACCTATCGGGACCAGAAGGGTGCCGATAAAGTAGCTAAAATAGCTAGTGTTGACATCAATGAAACACATAATCAATTCCTCCAAATGGCCAACAATATCCCCCTTTGGCATTGATGGAAACACTAGATGTGAAAAATATCTAAGTACCAAGAAATGCCAAACAAGTCTCCCCCAATGGAAGACAACCAACAATCTCCCACTCAAAGATATAGCAATGAAGTTCTGAAACAAAGACCAATCCCCCCCTACGAATTATATCTCTGTAAAAATCTTTTTTCAAATATATCTCTCCCCCTTTGACATCAATGCCAAAAATCTGACGTAAATATCAAATGAAAAACACAAACCACTAAAACACAAGGGTAAATATTGCTGGCATTATAGTAAGAAAGATTGTTGATATTCAATAAGGATATTGAGAAGGTTGTTGAAGATTATTGATATAACTGAAGAAGGATGATAACTATCTTTATAACATTATTTTGTCATTGATGTCAAGAGATTGATCATCTGATTCAGTATGATGTTGCAATATCTTGAGAAGATTGATTAGAAGAGAATTAAGATGTCGGTAAAAGACACAGAAAGAATGTGATGATTAAAGGGAGAAATAAGTTATTCAATGGGCAACTATTACCGAGTTAGACAATGATGAGATCATGATGTTTAGATTGTTTTGATACTCTACATATGTTGATTGATTGTAAGGTTTATACTATGCTATGTCACCGAGCAAAGAACCTAGTCGGTAAACCCTAAGGAACCTAGTCAGTAAACCCTAAGGTTATCGATATCGGCTAATGAAGGCGAAATGTCTACCAAGTAAAGTTTAGTATTTACCGAGTTGCAACCGAGTTATGACAATGCACATGGGATGGATAAAAGCATTATTTAATGAAGGACAATGATTAGCTGGAGATGTATAAATGATTGGAATGTCGCGCATGAAGTTTGTTAAGGATGGTAAAGGAAAATCGACAGGAACATCTACAGCACAGATTGAACCGCAATAACCTTGTGCAAGTTCCAAGAAAGGACTGCAAGTCCTGAGGTAAGGTAAAACATTTTCATATCAAAAGGATACATTGAACCTGGTCAAGTTTGAAGATCTGATGGCTAAGATTGATCATGGGAAATGTGATCAAGGAGATTGAGCGGTTAGCAATTGTTTATAAATAATAAATTGTTAATAAACAATGTATGCGGGCAAGTGTACGCATAGGGATGCTACATAGTGATTACCGAGCACAAAAGCTTGAAGACCTATTTGAATAATAGAGTAGAGAGCCCAGCAGAGGGACAAGATAAGTCCTATGACTAGATTTTTTTGAGCAAATAAGAATCTGCTTTAGCATTTTAGATGTGAAGTTGCAGATATATTTTATTACTGTTATTTTGTAAGTGACATAAAATCTCTTAACCGAGTGGACTTAATAGTCTTATATGTAAACCCTCTAGCAAGGTAACATTCTAGTTGAGTGTTTGAAATCCTTTAACAAGGTCACTTCTAACAAAGTGAAGATCCTAATAGATCTAAGGGAAATCCCTTAACCAGGTCAAGTCTAGCAATGTGTTTGTCTTCTTTAACAGGATTTGCTTTTAACTGAGCATACTCTAGAAGAGTATATTTATTAGTGGGTCCAAAATCCCATAGTGGTTTTTCCCTATTTGGGTTTCCATGTTAAATCTAGTGTTATGAGTGTTATAATGATTATGCGTTTGCATGTTTAGTAGTTTTGGTTAAGTTGCTGAAGTATATGTTACCAAGGTTGAATCTATTGATTTTATGGAAGATTAAGTTTGTATGATTCACCCCCCCTCTCATATTGTTAGCTATTGGCATCTGTACTTTACATTAAGTATCAGAACTATCAATTGGTATCAGAGCTTTGGACTCCGGAAGAAAAGTTTAAAGGTACTTGAGGCAAAGATCCGAAGATGTATAAAAGGGATGCATCGAAGCTGAACAAGTCAACTTTCTCTACATGGCAAAAAAGGATGAAGCTGCATTTATGAGGAATTGGAGAATATGCAACATATTACCTAGAGAATGATTAAATTGCACCGAGCACCAACCCTATGACCTTGGAAGAGATAAAGGAAAAGCAAGAACATATTCAAGCTATGATTGAAATAACATCAGCACTGACCGACTCAGAGTTTAATGATCTAGAAGGCTGTAATGATTCAAAAGCAATGTGGACTAAGCTCATATCTGTGTATGGAGGTGATGAACATGTTCAAAGAGAAAAACTAGATAGTCTAAGAGGACAACTTGAATCCATGAAAATGAATGAAGGTGAGAACATAACACAATACAGTACAAGACTAAAGAAGATTGTCAATCAAATTAAAGGAGCAGGTGGAACTATTGAAGAAAAGGATATAACAAGTAAGTTGTTGAGAACCCTTCTACTAGCTTATGGTATTCGAGTCTCTACAATCAATGAATTGAGGTCTGTACCTAACATGCTAGTTTCTTTGGATGCTACTATTGGTAAGCTACATGCATTTGAGTTAAGTAATTTTGATAATAGTGGGTCTTCGATAAATAAAGTAGAATCTGCATTTAGTTCTTTTCATATTGGTGAATCTGATGATTACACTAATAGAATGAGTAAGTACTCTGAAGGAGATCACAGTGGAGCAAGTGAAAGATTTCGCAAGAACATGGAAAAAGTGCAGAAACTGTATGAGGAAATCAAGAAGCAAGAAGAATTTGAAGCATTATTAACCAGAAGGTTACCGAGAGGAAAAGGTAAGTATAAAGGAAAGCTACCTTTAAAATGTTTCAATTGTGATAAAATAGGACATATGGCTTCTAATTGCCCTGACAAAGAATCTAGTGAAAAGAGAGAATACCGAGATAATAGGCAGAAAGATAACCAATATAGAGGATACTGAGACTTCAGAAGGAGAGATAGAAAGACATGTCTAGTAGCAGATGAGGAATCCAACGATGATGAATCTGATGAAACTGATACTGAGGAAGTTGTTTATGTGGCTATTAAGGATGGATCTGATGAGGAAAGGTATGAAGAGAAAACCCTAATATCTCACATAAATAATAAAAATTCTTGGATCATAGACAGTGGATGCTCACATCATATGATAGGTGATAAACACAAGTTTGTTAAATTAGAGGACTATGATGGAGGCTATGTAAGATTTGGTAATGATGCACCATGTCCAGTGAAAGGTAAAGGATCTATAACACTTCTTGACAATGCTAAATGTGATGATGTATATTGGGTTGAAGGATTGAAATACAATTTGTTGAGTGTAGCACAGCTAAATAATACAGGATACCGAATAGAATTTCAGAAAGGAATTGTCAAAGTTCATGACAAACATGGAAAGTTAGCTACTACCGGGACACAAACAAAAGGTAATACATTTTATCTTGACTCAACTCAGAAGAAGTGTCTTTATGCAAAGATAGATGATACCTGGCTATGGCATAAAAGGTTTTGTCATGTAAATTTTGATAATCTGATCAAAATAAGTAAGAAGCACTGAGTAAGAGGTCTAATGAGTCTTGAAAAACCTATGTGCCGAGGATGCTAGATGGGTAAGATGACAAGATCAAGCTTTACAAGTAAGTCCTACACTTCTAAAGGAATTTTAGATCTAGTTCATTCTGATCTTTGTGGTCGTATGAAAGTTCAAAGTTATTATGGTAATAAATATTTCATATTATTTGTGGATGATTACTCAAGGATGGTGTCAGTCATGTTTTTAAAAGAGAAATCCGAAGCTTTTCAAATGTTTAAATGGTACAAGGCAAGAGTTGAAAATAAAACAGGAAGACAACTGAAATGTCTTAGATCTGGTAGAGGAGGAGAATTCACTTCTGAAGAATTTAACTTATTTTGCAATGATCATAGTATAAAGAGGCAAGTATTTGCACCAAGAACACCTCAGGAAAATGGGATAGCTGAGAGAAGAAATAGATCGATTGTGGATTGTGCAAGAACCCTGATGATAGAAAATAGGGTACCTCAAACATTTTGGAGAGAAGCAATCAGCACTGCAGTTTACACCCTGAACCGAGTTCAACTGAAGAAAGGAACTACGAAGACACCTTATGAGATTTGGTATGACAAGAAACCTAATGTAAGTTATTTTAAAATCTTTGGAAGTAGATGCTATGTTCACAAAGATGAATTTGATCAGAAAAGTGAAGAAGGAACATTTCTTGGTTATTCTTCTAGAAGTAAAGCATTTAAATGTCTGATCATATCATCTAACAAAATAGTGGAAAGTGCAAATGTGAAAATTGATGAATTTTCAAAAAGAAATGATGAAGGAAATTCCAAAGAACCAGAAGATTATGAAGAATTTGTTTATGTTCAACCGAGAAGTTCTACCAAGAAAGCTGCTGAAGAAAATGAAGATAATGTCCAGTTACCGAGTTTTGAAGAAGATCATATAGAACCTATCGAGCCTATATTAGCCAAGTATGTCAGAAGACATCATGCATCAAGTCAGATTATAGGAGATAAGGATGATCTAGTGATGACAAGGAACAAACTGAGATAGAATACATGTCTAATATCTGAATTTGAACTGAGAATAGTGAAAGAGACATTTAACATTAAAGATTGGGTAAATGCTATGATAGAAGAGATTGATCAGATCAAGAAGAATGACACATGGACACTAATCCCAAGACCAAAGGATAAAAATGTAATCGGTACTAAGTGGATTTTCAGAAACAAGCTAAATGTAAAAGGTGAAGTCATCCACAACAAAGCAAGACTAGTTTGCAAAGGTTATGCTCAAGAAGAAGGAATAGATTATGGTGAGACTTTTGCACCTATGGCTAGACTTGAGGGAGTAAGAACATTGTTGGCATATGCTGCTTTCAAAAATTTCAAGGTATATCAAATGGATGTCAAATCTGCATTTTTGAATGGTATACTAGAAGAAGAAGTTTACATTGAACAACCTGAAGGATTTGTTGAAGACAAGAGTAAAGATCAGGTATGCAAACTGAACAAAGCTTTATATGGTTTGAAAAAAGCACCTAGAGCATGGTATGAAAGATTGCACTCTTATTTGATCAAGATTGGTTTTATAAGGACAAGTGAAAACAACAATATGTACATAAAGAAAGATGAGGACAATTGAATACTGATCTCAACCATATTTGTTGATGACATTATATTTTGTGGTAATCACTCCTTATGCAAGAATTTTGGAAATGAAATGTGCAAAGAATTTGAGATGTCACTAATCAGAGAGATAAATTATTTTATAGGTTTATAGATATTGCAAATGAAAGATGAGATTTTCATTACTCAATCCAAGTACATAAAGGAAATCTTGAAGAAATTTAGAATGGAGGATTCTAAAGTAGTAAGTACTCCTATGACTACTAACTGTAAATTATCAAAGAATGATGAATCTGCATCTATTGATGAGACACTTTACCAATCTATGATTGGAAAATTGCAATATGTTGTGCATAGTAGACCGGATATAGCACATGCAGTAGGTATTGTAGCAAGATTCTCTACAGATCCCAAGGAAACACACATGATAGCAATCAAGAGAATTTTTAGATACCTGAGAGGCACTGAAGATTATGGCTTAGTATATGAAAAGAGGAATAATTTTGATTAAAAATTTTATACTGATGCTGATTGGGTAGGCAACATTGATTATAGGAAAAGCACAAGTGGTGGAGCTTTCTTTTTAGGAGAAAGACTAGTAAGTTGGCTTAGCAAGAAACAAGGATGTATCTCACAGTTAACAGCAAAAGCTGAATACGTTGCTGCAACATTGAACTGTACCAATATAGCATGGATCAAACAACTGTTGGAAGGTATAAATAAGAAAGTTACTGAGCCAGTAACTATATTCTGTGATAATACTAGTGCCATTAACATTTCAAAGAATCCATTCATGCACTCTAAGACAAAGCATATATCCATAAAGTATCATTATCTCAGAGAAGAAGTTCAAGAGAAGAAAGTTGTGCTGGAATATATCAGTTCAAAGGAGCAATTAGCAGATATCTTCACAAAGCCATTTCCAAGGGACACTTTTGAGTATCTCAGAAGAAAGTTAGGGGTCCTACCTCTATCTTCTACTCACTGACCGAGTTCGGTGAAAGCATCAATTCGATGAATGTACAGAATATTATGTGTGGATTGATGCTGATTTATGCACTTTAGAAGGTTTTCTAAAGATTGTGCAGGAAATTATGAATAGAGACAAGCTGCTCTGACCGAGACTGAGATGATACACAACAAGGCAAATCCGGTTGGAAGACTAAATGGTTGACTGAATGATGAAAATAAAAGAAGATTAATGACAGGGGGAGAAGATTGCAAAAATGGTGAAGACTAAATGCAAGTCAATAGCTTAGAAGCCTAATGAAGAATGGAGAAGACTTCAGAAGATTTTAACAACTCAAGGATAATAGGAGAAGTCTAACAGCAATCTGAATCTGAATCAATTTGAATATCTTGTTGGTATTACCATTTATTTATTGGTTTTGCCATCAATGCTGAAGGGGGAGATTGTTGGCATTACAGTAAGAAAGATTGTTGATATTTAGTAAGGATATTGAGAAGGTTGTTGAAGATTATTGATATAACTGAAGAAGGATTATAACTATCTTTATAACATTATTTTGTCATTGATGTCAAGAGATTGGTTATCTGATTCAGTATGATGTTGCCATATCTTGAGAAGATTGATTAGAAGAGAATTAAGATGTCGGTAAAAGACACAGAAAGAATGTGATGATTAAAGGGAGAAATAAGTAATTCAATGGGCAACTATTATCGAGTTAGACAATGATGAGATCATAATGTTTTGATTGTTTTGATACTCTACATATGTTGATTGATTGTAAGGTTTATACTATACTATGTCACCGAGCAAAGAACCTAGTCGGTAAACCCTAAGGTTATCGATAATGGTTAATGAAAGCGAAATGTCTACCAAGTAAATTTTAGTATTTACCGAGTTGCAACCGAGTTATGACAGTGCGCATGGGATGGATAAAAGAATTATTTAATGAAGGACAATGATTAGCTGGAGATGTATAAATGATTAGAATGACACGCATGAAGTTTGTTAAGGATCTATGGTAAAGGAAAATTGGTAGGAAGATCTACAGCACAGATTGAACAACAATAACCTTGTGCAAGTTCCAAGAAAGGACTGCAAGTCTCGAGGTAAGGTAAAACATTTTCAGATCGAAAGGATACATTGAAGTTGGTCAATTTTGAAGATCTGATGGCTAAGATTGATCATGGGAAATGTGATCAAGGAGATTGAGCAGTTAGCAATTGTTTATAAATAAGAAATTGTTAATAAACAATGTATGCAGGCAAGTGTATGCACAGGGATGCTACATAGTGATTACCGAGCACAGAAGCTTGAAGACCTGTTTGAATAATAGAGTAGAGAGCATAGTAGAGGGACAAGATAAGTCCTATGACTAGATTGTTTTGAGCAAATAAGAATCTGCTTTAGCATTTTAGATGTGAAGTTGCAGATAGATTTTTATTACTGTTATTTTGTAAGTGACAGAAAATCTCTTAACCGAGTGGACTTAACCGTCTTATATCTAAACCCTCTAGCAAGGTAACATTCTAGTTGAGTGTTTGAAATCCTTTAACAAGGTCACTTCTAACAAAGTGAAGATCCTAACAGATCTGAGGGAAATCCCTTAACCGGGTCACATCTAGCAATGTGTTTGTAATCTTTAACAGGATTTGATTTTAACTGAGCATACTCTAGAAGAGTATATTTCGTAGTGGGTCCAAAATTCCACAGTGGTTTTTCCCTATTTCGGTTTCCATGTTAAATCTGGTGTTATGAGTGTTATGATAATTATGTGTTTATGAGTTTGCATGTTTAGCAGTTTTGGTTAAGTTGCTGAAGTATATGTTATCGAGGTTGAATCTATTGATTTTATGGAAGATTAAGTTTGTATGATTCACCCCCCTTCCCTCTCATCTTGTTAGCTATTGGCATCTGTACTTTAGATTAAGTATCATAACTATCAAATACTCCCCGTCAATAGTAGCATCCTCACATAATTGCCAGAATGAATAATATCTTTGATAAAGCATACTGGACTGATGCCAAATAACATCAATCAGTTTTCTACCAAAGGGACAGAAACCCCTAATCTGTCCCTGAGGTACTCAAATGATTCTTTAGGCAAAGGCTTAGTGAACATATTTGCAATTTTCTCTTTAGTGTTCACATAAACCAGTCTAACTTCATTTTCTTCCACCTTCTCCTTTAAAAAGATATACTTGATAGATATGTGCTTTGTCTTAGAGTGAAATACCAGATTATTTGATATGTCTATTGCAGCGGAGTTATCACAATGAATAACTAGTGGTCCAATGCAATGCACTTTGTTATCCTTTAACATTTTCTTCATCCATAGAACCTGTGTATAGTTAGTAGTAGCAACAACATACTCAGCTTCAACAGTAGATAAAGAATTACATGACTGTTTCTTGCTGATCCATGAAACCAACTTCTTTCCTAGAAAGAAAACTCCACCGGAAGTACTTTTCCGTTCATCAACATCTCTAGCCCTATCAACATCTATGTATGCACATAAATTAAAGACATCTTTCTTAGGGTACCACAAACCATATTCTGATGTACCTTGCAAGTATCAAAAAATCCTTTTGACCACACTCTCATGACTTTCTCTAGAATCACTCTGATATCTAGATGCAATACAAACATCATTCATTATGTCAAGCCTAGTCTAGTCAAATAAACCAAACCTTCAATCATAGATTTGTATATTGAAGGATTTACCGGTGTAGAAACATCTTTCCTTGTCAATTTGTCACTTGTAACCATAGGAGTACTTACCGGTTTAAAATCTTCCATACCAAATTTCTTCAATAGTTCCCTAGCATACTTAGTTTGATAGATGAAAATACCTTTATCTATCTAAGTAATTTGCAAAACTTAGAAAAATTTCATTTCCCCAATCATAGACATTTCAAATTCTTTCTCCATATTCTTAGAAAATTCCATGCACAACTTATCTTTACCTCCAAAAATAATCTCATCTACAAATACTTCAATAATTAGTATATCATCATCAGTGATCTTATAATATAGATTACTATCAACATTACCCTTAGTAAAAGCAATCTTAAAAATATATTTATCCAACCTTGCATAACAAGCTCTAGGTGGTCATTTCAATCCATATAAAGCTTTCTTTAACCTACAAACCATGTTTTTATCATCTGAAATTGAAAAACCATCACGTTTCTTAATATAAACTTATTCATCAAGATTCCCATTAAAAAATGCACACTTAACAACCATCTAATAAACCTTGTAGTTCTTATGGGCAGCATAGGCAATAAATAATCTTATAGCTTCAATCCTAGCTATAGGTGCAAAAGTTTCACCATAATCAATTCCTTCCTTCTGAGAATATCCTTTACAAACAAATCTAGGCTTATTCCTTACAACTTGACCATCTTCATCAATTTATTCCTATAAACCCATTGAGTTCCAAACATTCTTATTTTTAGGTTGGGGAACTAAAGTCCATGTGTTATTCTTCTCAATCTAACCTAATTATTCTTCCATAGGTTTCAACCAACATTCATCTTTACATGCTTCAATTAATGATACCCATTTAACTTGAGAAATTAAACGTACCTCATTAGTTGCCAGTCTTCTTCTTGTCATCAGTCCATTGTTCTTATCCCCAATGATTTGATCCTCTGAATGACTCAATCTCACATACCTAGGAGTCTTCTGACTCTCTGTTCCTCTTCTCTGTTCTTCAGAAATTGTTGAATTTTTTGATACTATCGGAGTAACTGGTTCAACATTCTATTCTGGTAAAGGTGTTACCAATTCAGTTATGATCATTTTCACTATAGGTTCTTGCTCATAAACTCTGATTTGACCTCTATTCAACTCATCCATGTTGACATTAGCACTCTCCACAATTCTCTGCAATCTCTTGTTATAACATCTATATGCTTTTATTTCATTAGAATAACCAAGAAATATGCCTTCATCACATCTAGGATCAAATTTTGCAATGATTTTATCTCTCATGTTAAAACATTTACTACCAAAGATTATGAAATACTTAATTGTAGGTGTATTACCAAACCATAATTCATAAGGTGTCTTACCGGTTTCTCCTTTGATATGTACTTTGTTGAATGTATAAACCACTATGCATATTGCTTCTCTCCGGTAGATATAAGGTAGACTATCTTACATCATCATTGTTCTAGCAACATCCAAGATAGTTTTGTTCTTCCTTTCCCCAACTCTATTCTGCTGAGGTGTCCAAGGTGTAGAAAATTGTCTCCTTATACCATGCTTTGCACAAAAGTCATTAAACTCACCGGATGTGAATTCTCTACCATGCTCTAACCTTAAAAATTTAATCTTCAATCCTGTCTTAGTTTCCACTTTAGCCTTAAATATTTTAAACTTTTCAAGAGCAACACATTTCTCTCTTAGAAAAGTAGCCTACATCATTCTAGAATAATCATCAATGATTAGCATAAAATATCTATCACCTTGAAAAATTTCAACTATAGCAAGGCCACACAAATTAGTATGAATAAGATCAATAACATCATTAGATTTATCTTGTATACTCTTAAAATAGGTTATAACCTATTTTCCCATTTGACATTCTTTACATATCGAATTATAGGGCTTCACAATCTTAGGTATATCTCTAGCTGCCTTAGTTGAACTGACCTTAACCATGCAATCAAAATTCGCATGACATAGCCTTTTATGCCATAGCCAACTCTCATCAATTTGTGCAATCAAACATGTCTTCTCACTGGAATTCAAATTAAATATATTACCTTTTGTCTGTGTACCGGTTGCAATCTCCAAACTAGATCTATTAATGATTTTGCATTTTCCATCCTTGAACTATAATTGAAATCCCTTATCCACCAATTGTCTTAAACTCAAAATATTATGCCTCAAACCTTCAACAAAATAAAAATTATCAGTATTGTGCTTACCATCCAATGATATAGTTCTTTTTCCTTTGATTATACATACTTTGTCATCTCCAAATCTAACCATATCGCCATCAAATTATTGCAAAGATAGAAACTTCCTTTTATCTCCAGTCATATGATGTGAACATCCACTATCAATTACCCATTCATCCTTATCCTTAATTTTAGTAGCAAGTTCCTTCTCTTCCGGTACATTCTCTTCCAGTTCTAGAACATCTTCCTTCATAGCCAAGAATAGCCATTCCTTTCCGTTTCGGAACCATTAGTAGATTCTTATGTCGACTCATCATCAGAATCAGTCACACCTTCCTCATCCGCTATGTAACATTATTTGTCTTTGTTTTTCCTGTACTTATACTTGTTCTGATATCCAAGGTTAGGCTTAAAAGATCTTCTAACTCTCTCTTCAAATCTTGAATTCCTTTTAGGACATCTAGATGCAAAACAACCTATCTTATTACATGCAAAACATTTAAAAGGTGATTTTCCTTCATACTTACTTCCTACCAGTCCTTTAGGTACTCTTCTAGCAAATAGTGCTTCTAGTTGCTCAAACTCATCATCTTCTCTCTTCATATCATCCGATTACTTTGCATATAAAGCTTTCCAATCTTTCTTGCCGATTGATGATGTAGATGCATGAAAAGAAGGTTCAAACTTCACAGGGTGAACTCACAATACTAGTTCCCACTTTTTGACCAACTTTGACACTTAGATGAATATTTTGAAAAAAACCTTCACTTTCTGAAACCTATAACTTTTAAACCGTTAAGAATTTGTAGATGATATAAACTAGTGATTTTTAACATCTTGTTTTTAGATTCTAAATATATATTTTGCAAATTTTCTTGAATAAAATTTTATTGATTTTTCCATCTCCCTCAAAAAGTAGTTGTTTACAACAAACAACATTTTTTAAGAGTGATGTGTATCCTGAAACGCATAATTTTTTTTCTATAAATGATAAAAACTTAATTCTTTTGAATTTTGGTTTTTAACATCAATACCCAGGGCATGCACTTGGTTTGATAGTGATATGTTGAATATTTTTTATTTTATTAAGTTTTGAAGTTCAACTAATTATAATTTGGATATAGGTGTATGTTTGAACACATAACTTGTTCTATATATATAAAAATTCAATTTTCTTTGTGAGGCCTCACCTCGACTCGGTCTGACATTCAGTGGATTTTATATTTTAGACTATTATGGATACTTTATTTTGATGCATTTTGAGACTTAGAACTTTTATGATTTCAAGATTTGGATAACATTGCTATGATTTGATGATTTACTTACATGCTTTTTGAGATAGAACACTACATGATTATTAGATAGAATGATATTGCAATGATAGATGTCGATATTGAATTTGCAGGACTTTATTCTGAATATAGAACTATGATGTATGTTTAGTTTATGTGAATTGGGAAGAAAATTGCTTATGTGAAATTGCTTGGTAAAAGTTGTATTTGATCTGTGCAGATGAAAATTGTATGCTACCGATGATGTGCATTGTTATATTATTGAATTATATTATATTTGGATATTTGGAAGTACTAATGTGTAAATTGAGATGCACAGGAAATTTACCATGTGACCATGGAAAATTACGAAGAATCAAACCTAGACTTATGTATGTTCGTAAAGCCAGGGTTTGTCTATTTGGAGAGACAACACCCCGTTTGTGTCGTATTTTATTCGTAACAGTATATGCTACATGAGTGTTAAGTGTTAATTAAATTTTAATGTGTGAAAACCTCAAGAGACAATTTCATGTTTTATTTTTGTAAAAGTATTTTATTAGTGTCACTTGACACGTGTGTATTTAAATTTAAATATTTTATTTTGTCTCTTGGTGGGAAAGTGTTTAATTATAATTAATCTTAAATAAAATAATGTGTTGTCAAAAATATTTTGGGAATATAATATTTGGGGTGGTCAACTTATGGTTGACCCGAAAATAAACTTCTGAGGGGTTTAAAATGGGTTAAATGAACACCTAGGGGTAGTTTAATAGGGTTTCCTAAAGCCCATAAGGTATACCTAGGGGTTAGGGGTAATTTTAGGCAAGTTTCTACTTTATAATGATCTTTTTAACGCTTTAAAAATTGGCTTTTTTGAGTTGAGCGAAAATTGAAAATTGAAGTTAAATCAAATCAAGATTTTTTCTTTTGGAAGGAGAGTCTTTTTGGCATTTTGCTTTCTTTCTTCTTTTTGGTTTTTTTTTAGAATCCTGTGAGAACTCAGAGAGTGAGCTTCTTAAGGAAGATTTTTGGGAATAGCAGGGTAATCACCCACTCTCCATTTTTGGAGACAGAAGAAAATTTAGAAGAAAAATAATGTTATGGAATAGAGAAATTGAATAAGGGTAGAAGGAAAAAGATTTGTGGATTGGGCAGCTCTTCATCAGATATCATAATAACCTTTGGGCAGATTAAGGTCGGTTTCAATTTTAAATTTTAAATATCTTCTTCTTGTTCATGTCTGGAAGTTGTTGGTGTAAGAAATTTGTAATCTTGAAAGTTTATGTTTGAAAATCTTTTGGTATTTTGTTTTATGAATTGATGTGTTTTGGGAGTTTTCTCAAGATCTCTTACTCTTGGGAGAGAAGAGGATCTTGAGGGTGGTAGCAGTGACAGCCCTCGAGTGAGAGACTCTCTTTTGAGAGCGATCACAAGGGATCTTTGTGTGACCCTTGCTGCATGGCCTGTTTGTGCAATGGGGGTCATAAGGAGGGTTATAAGGCTAGAATACCTTTGGGGGGCATAAGGAATAAGGGGTTGAGAATTCTTGATATTTTTTATTGTGCCATGAGGTGGCTTCTTGTTTGTATCATACTTGCAGTTCTCCTCAGGGTATTTGGTCCACTACCACCCTTTGAAAAAGATCATCACCAAAGTGTGGTGCTATGAAAGCCAGGTTGGGAATGTGTTTGGAATATCTGTAAGCTTTGCTTTCTATGTGTTTGTCTGTTTGTTACCCGTCTAGGAATTGGTTCTCCGAGCTCGGGGGTGGCTACCAGTTAGCCTAGGCTGGGAGGTGAACACTCTGTGGTCATATTTGTGTTTCTATTATGCTGGAAATTCAGAGGAAAGAGATTAGGAACCATGAAAGAGATACAGAAGATTGTTATTGAAGATACTTGAATTCAGTTGCAGATGTTTGTTAAAAGTTGCTATAGAAATATGCCTCATTCATAGAAAAGAGAAACAAGTTGTAATTTGTGAAAGTAGACTTGAAGTCTTATTGTTGTGACTATTCAGAGAAAACATTCTGAAAATTGGTAGAATATCTTAGAGATGTTTTAAAAAGAAAAGCTTGTTATTTCTACTTCGGGTTTATTTGAAAAAGAAAAGTTAATTTGTGTTGCATGCAAAGCTTCTTGTATTATGGAAAGGAATAAAAGAATTGTTTTCATTTAGATTTTACCTATATTTTTACTTGAGGCAAAATAGAAGTTTTTATATACTGAACGATTTTAAGTATTTAAAATGGAAAAAGTTGTTTTATTTGAATATTTTATTAGAAAAAAAAAAAAAATCAATGAATTTCTTTATTCCAGAAAAAGTATAATGTATCTTGAATAGTGTTCTAAATTGTATTTTAGATAACATTGATTTAGAAGCTTATTAATATATATATATATATATATATATAAACATATATAATCTGATTTAACTTTATGTTTTTCCTTTTATTAAATTAGCTTAAAAATTTTGCATGTAAATTTCTCTTTTAAAAATTTATATAAATATATAATGAAATAAATTTCATCTTTTTAACTATGATTATAAAAGTTAAGTAAATATAAATATATACATATATATATATATATATATATTATATTTAAAAAAAATAAAAAAAATAAAAAAAATAATGTTTTGGGCCCCCGCGGACTCCACTGTGTGTACGCACAGTGGACGACCACGCGGCGCCCACTGTGTGCACACACAGTGGAGCCGCTTGCGGCTCCCACTGTGTGGGCACATAGTGGACGGCCACGGCCGCCACTGTGTGGCCACACAGTGGGGAGCCGCCAGCGGTGCCCACTATGTGGGCACACAGTGGTGCCGCGGCGCCCACTGTGTGCTCACACAGTGGCGCGCGCACGGCCAAGTTCGCCTTCCTTTCTCCCGTGACCTGCGATAAAATGGTTCCATGGCCGCCAAGGGCTTCGGCCCAGCCAAAAATATTGTCTGTTAAAAATTATATATGGTTTAAAACCCTAGCCGAATGGGGCTAGGGCAAGTTGTTATTAAAAATAAATAAGTTAATTAGATTAGATAATATATAAGTGGGGAGTTTAGAACCCTAATTAGGGTTGGGGGAAAAAAAAAACAATATTTAGGAAGATATAATGGTTTGTAAATTTAGAATTTAAAGATTTGCCATTATGCAAAATATATAATATATATATATATATATGTATCCATATATATATATGGGTATATATATATATGTAAATATATGAATTTTTGAGTATTTTGAATAAGTAATTAAATTATAAATATATAAATATATGCATATCCAAATATGTATATATGTATATATTTATATAATCCTGATTTTAATTTGGGATAAATTATAAAGAGAAATATAAAAGAATTGAAAAGACTATATAGTCATATTGGAGGATAAATTAAATTTTTCTCTCCTATTTCCTTTAGCTTGATTAATTTAATAAACTTAATGACTGAGTATCTCTTGGAGATAAAATTAAAACGGTTAGTTTTCCGCAATTAAAATTTAACAATTTATTGATGCTTAGTTCGTTTCAGAATTAGCTCGAATTTAATAATGGAAAAATTTCATTAACGTGTGTCGCAAGAGTGAACTTGCTAATTAATTTAGTATGTTTTTAAAAGAAAAATTTGTTCCGTTTTTGCCCTAAATTTTGGGCATGACATTCTTTTTTTTCTTAGAAAGAAAACACCAATAGCTAGTGCATAGATATTTTTCAGAATTTCTTTGAATTAGTTTACTATTTTTCCCAATGCATTGAACAAAGAAGTTCATGTTCGGTGAAAAACCTACATTCATAAGAAATAAAATAAAAATATATTAATGAAATTAAATATATTAAAAGTTATACTATTTGGAAAGCTTATAATAAAGACTAAATACTTAAAAAAAATAAAAATTAAATGAATTAATTTGACCCCCCAAAAGTTAATGTAAAATTGGTTTTTTTATCAGCATTTGATAGATGCAAAGAAGACTCCATTATCTAAGAGCCTTTGATTTAACTCTCTTCAATTAATTACTTCAAATGGGACCTTTTAAAGCTTAAATAATTATATTTTTTTTAAAATGTATGATTTTAGCAAAAATCAAGATGTACCAAAAAGTGGGAACCAACTTTGTGCATCTCTAGAAGGTCCAAATTATTCAAGCTCAAAAGTAGATAATTTCCCAACCAAGGTATCTTTGTTGACAAAAGTATTAGCCATTATTCTCAATTCATTAATAGCAGTAGCCTTCATCTTATAAGCCAGTGGTAAAGCTCTCAGAACTTTAGAAACTATTTCATATTCACTTAGAGTTCCACCACAACATTTAATTCCCATAACAATATCATTTACCATTTCCATGAATTCATTAATATTCACAGTAGGGTCACCTTCATTAAGAGTCTCTAACGTATCCCATATAGCCTTTGTAGATGATTTTTTAGTTAATCCTATTATTTGTTGATTAGAAAGTGCACACAAGAGGGCTTCTCTTTCTCTACAATCATTCTCAAGTCTCTTATCCAAGTTTGCCGGACGAGGGTTGCCATATGCTAGATTTTGAGGAGTTATACCATTCTCTATGATTTCCGAAATCTCCTTGCCAAGACATCTTAGATGAATCTCCATCCGAATCTTCCATACTCTATAATTTGTTCCATCAAGCCTAGGAATATCTCTCCAAAAGATAGCTCTAGATGAACTGGATGAACTTGAACTGTTAGTCACCATAGGATCTTCCTCAAGAGGTTAAGCTTGTGTAGAGAGGACCAGATATCTGATACCAATTGTTAGACTCTTCAAATAACCAAAAGACAACTATGAGTGGGGGGGGTGAATCAGTTGTCATAGATTACCAGAACCTTAAGCAATTTAAAACTTTAATATCGAAACCCAAAACATTTATACCAGAATGCATAAACCAATTACTGAAATAGAAGATAAATAAATAAAGCATAAACAACAATCAGAGAATAAATACCATCCACATGACACCAATATTTATACATGGAAAACCTGGTAAAGGGAAAAACCATGATGGGAAGCCTACCCATAGTTAAATAATACTTATGCAGTAAGCATGTGAACTACAATTGAGTGGCTTGCACTTGCAGGAAGGCCAACAACCTAGAGTGCACTACTCATCACAAAAGGAGTGTCATTGACTACATAGAAATATAGACTACAATACAGAGAAATGAATGAACTACCAAGATAGCATCTCCTATGTCCGAGTATAGTTTTGGTTAAGCTCAATACCGGAGGACTAAATCCTCTTACATAAACCAAATTCGATCTCCAATGATCGACCAAATCCTCTGCTTGAATGATATTACATTATTCACTAACTACATCCTCACATATCTCTTTCCTATATCCTGATGATCTACAATGAGATATTGCATCATATATATACAAACCCTCGACCATAAACAATCAGGTCGGCTACCAGACAATAAACCAATTACATAATTACAAAACATGATGGCCTAAGACCAAAAAAATAATATCCAACCCATTAGACATCCCAAAAACACATCGAGAGGTGCAATCCACACATTACATTAAGCCGATCCATAACCTAGATACACTGAGACTCAATTTAGGTCCACACATGCTACAACAATGATCTCGATTTTCCAAGTCTCGAAAATGATCACCATCAGCATGCTGAATCTACACTAGAAGCCGCACCAACACCATTTATGCATATCATCAAAGATCTTCATCAAAGCTATGTCGATGAAACCCTCGCCGGAACCACAAACCAAGCTTGCTAGCAAAACAAGATAGGATCTGATCACCACACCAGAACCAACTGACTGAACATGAATCTGAGTAGCATGAATAAGCTAATTCCATAACCCAAACATATCAAACCATACCAGATCATGCCAAATCCAATCCAACCAAAAACCACACAACCTACTGGGACCAGAGGGGTGCTGGTAAAGCAACCAAAAGAGCTAGTGATGACATTAATGACAAAACATCAATGCAATACATAATCAAATCCTCCAAATGGCCAACAGATTGAAGGTGGATCTATGAAAAATTGTCTAAATGAGTTTAATATGATTACCAATCAATTGGCATCTGTACACATAAAATTTGATGAAGAAGTTAGAGCTCTCCTAATATTATATCCCTTGCCTTAAAGCTAGAATAATTTGGTAATGGTTGTTCATAACTCTATTTCTGGTTCAAATGCCTTGAAATTTGATGATGTTGCTAGTGTTATTCTGAGTGAGAAAATTCATAGGAAAAGCTTAGGTGGCCCCACATTAGGCAGTGTTTTGAATGCAAAGAGTAGGGGTAGATCATGTTGGTATTGAGTTGTCATCGATGTCAATCGGTATTGCAGGTAGGCTACTGATAGAGGTATGGTGAAAGAAAAATAAGGTATTTAGAAGATTAACATGAACACTTATCAACCGGTATGGTGAAAGACAAGTAGTTTTTGAGACTATCAGTGACTTCACCGGTATGAGGTGAGATGCATGGGTGTGTGAGAATGTTGAGTGATAACTCGCAGAACATAAACTGGTCTGGAGTTTGGCTGCATGTCTATGATGAAGAGGCAGAATGTTAAAGTAATCACAAACCACTAGAGGTGAAGATGTGCTATCGGTGTAGTGTGCACTACTGGAATATAGGAGGAGAAGGTCTCACTAGTTAAGGTTTGTACCAGTATGAGTTTGTTGAATGTTCAAGTATAAACCAACCTTATGTCGGTGAGCTGAGTGTATGACTATTGTGATGCCATGTGGAGCTGAGATGGAAAACATGCAAAGGTCGGTGAAGCCTCCATCGACATGGTTCTTGAAACAGCTAGTCGACATTAATAAAACAACCAAAAGTCACAGGGTGGTAGCTGACTGATGTGTCTCGAGGAAGGAGGAATGACAGAGAAGTATCAAGGAGTAGTTGGCACCTAGATCGAAGCAAAGAAATAAGATTGCAATAAGATCTTGAGAAGGAAACAAATGAGATTTTTATGAGTCGATAGATTTCAAGGTAGAAAATCATGTATGAGATTACTATCTTTATAAAGTATGCATTGGATAATGAACATGTGTATAGATGCATTCCTTGAGTATAGGTGATCGATCCAAGATAGATTGGATTGGATCTCATGCAGATTCTGTCAGGTGAAGGAAACCCTAACCACTCCAATTTTGAATTGATTCTTCACGGGAAAGCTCAAGTTTAAATATGATGACTTGAGACTATGATTGTTTCTACTACAGTATGAAGACAAGTGTGAAACCATTGAGAGCCAAAGAGATAAACACTTGAAGTGTTTATGAGTGAAGTATTGACCGATAAGGACAAGCCGAGTAAATCAGTAGAAGGAACAATCGATGGAGAGTGCATTGAACACAAAGGTAACAAACCAGTAGAAGTTGTGCTCGATTAAAAGTGATCAAGTGTGATTTGAGAGAGGAAAGACATTGTGAGAGGGGATTGAGAAAAGTGATCAGCAAAGTCAAATTATAGAGTGGGTGAAGAGATTACAGACCAGTAAGACTGAAACCGACAAAGGAGAATATTGTAAGGTTGCAAAAAATCATTTGCAACAATGATTTCATTTGTATATCTGAGTCTTATATTGTTTTCACTAAGTTGTAGCTTAGTGTACGGGCTATAGCTCCTTTAGGTTGTAGCCTATAATTTGTGTAGGGGTTGGTGCTCCTTTGAGTTGGTGCTCATAAATCAAGGGTTGGTGCTCGTTGGGTTGGTATCGTAAATATTGTAATCAAAGATTCATTGTGAGGATGGATTGGAGCAAAAGGTCTCCAGCAGCTATTCTCACCGAGGTTTTTCCCACATTGGGTTTTCCTCATATATATCTGGTGTTGTGTGATGTATTCTTGTGCATGTGTTCTGTTAATTTTATAGAAAGTCCTTTCACACACTCTGCTTGCATTGTTTAAGTTATCGGTTAGCACTTAGTTTGTTATATATATTACCGATATCTCCCTATTGAAGGAAAATAGTTTAAATCACTGATTCACCCCCCACTCAGTGATCCATTGTGTCCAACAATTGGTATCAGAGCCTAGGTACCTAGTTTTGTCAAAATCATTCTCTAGCTTGGGTAGATCCTGTCAAGTGTTCACAATGGAAAGAAATGAATCCACCTCCTCAAAAGCTCCTATGTTTGATGGTGCCAACTATGCCTTTTGGAGTAGAAGAATGGAAACCTATTTGTCCTCTCTAGGTTGTGATGTATGGATGTCAGTTGTGAATAGGTATACAGTCCCTAATAATCCCACTAGTGATCCAAATTCTAAGAGGGAATATGAGAACAATTCTAAAGATAATAATACCATTCTTAGTGGGTTGTCTGATAATGAGTTTGTTAAAGTCATGCACTGCTCCTCTTCCAAGGAAACTTGGGATAAGTTGCATAAGATATTTGAAGACGATGCTAAATTCAAGGAAGCCAAGTTGCAGACATTAAGAGCACAACTTAAGGGCTTGAAGATGAGAGATGAAGAGAATATTGTTGACTATCTCCAAAGGGTTGATTAAACAACAAATACCATTAGAGGGCTTGGAGAAGAAATAAAAGATGAGATGATAGTGAAGAAAGTACTTAGATCTCTTACATCAAAGTATGATACAAAGGTCTCAACAATAGAAGAATCAAAATATTTGAAACTCTTTACAATGGATGAGTTGTATGGTTCTCTAACTTCTTATGAGATGAGTGTTGGCAGTGGGCTAGCATCCCTTATGGGGATTCGCGACATGGTTTAACAACCTCCTATGGATTCTATAAGTCTAGTGGTTGTATCGGGCATTGATAGGTCAATCTTTGGGTGCAATGACAACCTTAGCTTGTTTTGATTATTGTATTTTGTATTTAATTGTAAAATCCTTTTGAAAGCCGACAAGACAAATCGTAATAAGGCTCATATATAAGTATGAGATCTTAGAGAACATTTGTAATGAGGAATATGCGAGATACATAATATGTGTGAATATTAAGGAAGATTATGGAATAAGGTTTATGATTGTTGCATGAGCTTAAACTGGTACTGAACCTGGCATAGCAGATGTTGATCCAAAGCAGTACATGAAATTGGATTTATATAATCCACTTTTGTAAGTCAGTGAGACTTTTGTTTTGTATTTAAGTAGTGAGCTTGAGGCAATTGGCCTTCCTGCATGTGCAGGCCGCTATTGTATTAGTAATATTCACTTATTGGTCAGTAAGCGAATATTGTGGGTCACAAATCCCACCGAGGTTTTTTCCACACCGGGTTTCCTCGTTAAAAATATTGTGTTATGGAGTGCTTTTTATGTTGTGGTTGTTGTTCTTATTTACTGCATTAATTCTTGTTTACCGGTATACTATTTTGAGATACAATTCATTTAATAAGTTAAGAAAATCCATTAACTGGCAAGATACTGATTCACCCCCCCACCCTCCCCTCGCAGTATCTTTGGGAATCCTAACAATGAGGAGTGCAGGTACTGATGCTATGAAGAAAGAAGTTGCATTCAAGACATCAAGAAAAGGAAAAGAATAATCTACTCATGATGCAACCAATGAAGACTCGGATGACATCATAGAAAACTTTGTTAGAAGACTCAAGAATGGTTCAGGCAAAGACAAAGGCAAGCTTCCTTTGAAATGTTTCAACAGTGGAAAGATTGGACATTTTTTTGCTAAATGTCCTTATGGTGATAATAATGAAGACAATCAATTAAGTGGTAGTAGATCATATAGTAAGGATAGGAATAAGAATGTCTACCAGCATGGTAGAAGAGGCTACCAAAAGAAGAGCAATCTTTACACATGAAAATGATACCACAGATGAGGAAAGTGCCTCAGAAGACTACTACAGTGGAGATGAAGTCAGAGTAAACCTTTTCATGGCTCAAGAGGTTCTGGTATCTGAAGAAGCAGAAGAGGAAGAGAAAGAAGGAGAAGTTGATCTTGAAGCAGAACTCATTAGTGACTTAGATGAGCTAAAGAAAACAAGAAGAGATTTGAAGAAGGTAAAAAGGGCTGCAGTTGAAGAACAAGAGTTGTTGGAATAATCTCTTGAAGATTCCAAGAAAACTATTGCAGATCTAAAACTCCAGTTGGAAGAGGGCAAGGGGATGTGTGAAGTCACTAGTGATGGTCTGAGTGAAAAAAAAAAAAAGGAACATCAAAATATGGAAGCATAAAGAGTGAAACTCTGGAAGGACTTAAAGAAAAGTCAGAAAGAAATAAAAGTGAGAAGCAAATATGAAGGCAACACTGAAGCTTTGGACAAGATGCTGAGCAAACAAAAGAAATCCAAAGATAACAGAGGCTTAGGTTTTCAAGAAGGTTAAACTTCAAACAACAAAGACACATCCGATAAGAAAATATAGTTCACTTCTTCAAATGAAGGTGAAGGGAAGAAAACATTAAAATAAGCAAGGATACCAACAAGAAGACATATGCAGATGCTTCTAGAAACCGACATACAAACCGATATACTCAATCAATGAACTGAAGACCATAATCAATGTACCAACATGCAGATCCAAGGAGAAATTCAAGTACTGATCATGAAGGATTCACAAGAGTTAGAAGCATCAAAGGAAGATCCCTAGTGAGGCAGCCGTTTGCCGGTTCAAGACAACCTAACTGGTATGTTCCAAATTTTCATGCTTATTGTCACTAGTGTAATAAGTTTGGTCATAAAATGGCAGATTGAAGGAAAATGAATGTCAACCCTAGTTTTGAGAGTAGAAACTCATTTTCTTTATTACAAAGTACAAATGTCATATGCTATAATTTCAATGATTATGGTCACAAGAGTTATGAATGTAGGAGTAATATGCAAATGTCCTACAAGAATGCATTGAATACATCTTATAGTGCTAATGTGAAATGCTATAAGTGTCAAAATTTTGGTCACATAGCAAGGTATTGTCAGCTGAGAACTGACAAGAAAAAGAGAGTTGTGTCGGATGACAAGTTGGAAACAAAATCAGACCACAAAGTGATAGAAGAGGAAGAGAAAGAAGAGAAACCGGTTTGGGTAGAGAAAGATAAAAACAAGATAGAGTCCAACCTAATTGTACAGACTTCTCTACATGCTGAAAGGAGGAATTTATGGGTAGTTGATAGTGGTTGCACAAATCACATGACCGGAGATAAGAAAAAGTTTATTAAGCTTGATGATTGGAATGGTGGTTTAGTCCAGTTTGGTGACAACTCCTCCATAAAGATCAAAGGTTGGGGTACACTAAATATTGATTGAAAGCTGAAGGCTCATGATGTGTACTATGTAGAAAGTTTGAAGCATAACCTCCTAAGTGTAAGTCAGATGTGTGAAAAAGGGTACAAGTTCTCATTTGACTCTACTGGCTATCAGATAAGAAAGCAGAGTACCGATTAGGTGGTGGCAGAAGGAAAGAGAACAGAGGGAAATGTCTACAATCTAAAGGAATTTTTAGGATTCCCAAAGATACTAAGAGGGGGGGTGAAACAGTATCTTGTTGGTTAATGGATTTTATTAACTTATTAAATGAATTGTATCTCAAAACAATATACCAGTAAACAAGAATTAATGTAGTAAATAAGAACAACAACCACAACATAGAAAGCACACCATACAACAATATTTTTAACGAGGAGACCTGGTATGGGAAAAACCTCGATAGGATTTGTGACCCATAATATTCGCTTACTGGCCAATAAGTGAATATTACTGATACAATAGGGGCCAACACATGCAGGAAGGCCAACTGTCTAAAGCTCACTGCTTAAATACAAAAGAGAAGTCTCACTGACTTACAAAAGTGGAATATATAAATCCAATGTCATGTACTACTTCGGATCAGCATCTACTATGCCAAATATAGTACCGGTTTAAGCTCATGCAACAATCATAAACCTTATTCCACAATCTACCTTAATATTCACACATATTATCTATCTCACATATTCCTCATTACAAATGTTCTCTAAGATCTCATACTTATATATGACCCTTATTACAATTTGCCTTGTCGACTTTCAAAAAGATTTTACAATTAAATACAAAATACAATAAACAAAATCTTGTCGACTAGGGTGCCAGTGAACATCTTTTCACTGTCGGTGAACTATATGCTGATGTAGAGTCTGTTGGTGCCGGTGCCATAGGATTGTAAGGTTGTCATCAATGAAAATACCTTCAATCACCTACAATTTCTCATTGGAGTGTGCATTTTCCAACAATCTCCCCCTTTGGCATTGATGGCAACACTCATGAGAAAAAGCCAAAAGTGTATCCAAAACTGTTGTCCAAAACTATCTTACCAAAACTATCAAAACTGTGTGCTCCCCCTGAGTAGATGATCTATTTTGTCGTACATTTTTCTTATCCTTATTTATTTTTCTCATCCTCTACTGCTCCCCCTTTGGCATCAATGACAAAGGTTGTCATTCAATGTTAATTGAGTGTATTTCCTGTCATGATCCCTATAACTGGTTGGTTACGATATGATATAAATCTACTAAGGCAACATTCAGACTATTGTAGAATCTCTCACTGTCCTTTAGTGTTTCTTCAGTCCTCTGAATTGTACCGTTCAGAAAGTGTATTTTCTCTTCTGGTGTCTTAAGTCCTGGAATAAGAGCCTCAGAAATCTCTTTTCTCAAAGAGATGAGGATATCCAGTTTAGGACTTAGTCAACACTTCAGTTCTTTTGCCTTAAACCTTAATCTTTCCTTATCTTTTTCAAGTTTTTCTATTTTCTCTTCAAATCTGGTAATTTCCTATTCTAATACCGATATTGAATCTGATGAACCTATCAAGTTGTCAACAATATCATTGATTTCCTTTTGAGCTATGTTGATCTCTTTATCTATATCTTTTGTCAAAATGTTTGTTTTGCATGTATCTCTGTACAATTTCTTGAAGTCCAAAATTGTCTTGCGTAGTACCAGTAATAAGGTATCCACGTGTTCCTTATTTTTCTTGACTTTCTCCTCAAAGAATTTTTCCTTCTCTTTATTCTTTTTTTCATTGAATGTTTCCTCATTGATTTCATCAATTGTTAGTAGTTTGTCAGTTATGTACTTAGACAATGTGTCTAATTGGCTCAACGAATCTTTATTCTCTATATTACACTTAGGTGCTATCAATTTCAAAATTGGTAAAGTGTCATCTATATCCTTATATGCTAGTGCATTACAATCTATTATTTTCTTGATAGAATCTAGCAATACCTCTATAACATTGGTTGGTATAAATTCAGTCATAGAGGTTTTGGATGACTGTCCAACTACCTTCACAATTTGTAATTCGTTGGTGGTAGTAATAGCTTTACTTTCCTCTTTCTTTGGAGGGTTAGTTTGTGTCTGCATTTCCACTACCAAAGGTTTAGGTTTATCAGATGTAGTCATAGGTGTGCTTACCAGTTTACAGTTTTCCATGCCAAATTTCTTTAGTAATTCCTTCAAGTACTTAGATTGACATAGGAATATACCTTTATTAGTTTGTAAAATTTGCAGTCCTAAAAAGAATTTTATCTCTCCAATCATAGACATTTCAAATTCTTGCTGCATTTTGTTAGAAAAGTCTTTACACAAACTATCTTCTCCTCCAAAGATAATATCATCAATAAAAAATTCAATAACCAAGATGTCATGATTAGTCACTTTGTAGTATAGATTGCTATTAGGATTACCTTTAGTGTAACCAAGATTCAAAAGATATTTGTCAAATCTAGCATACCAAGCTCTAGGAGCTTGTTTCAATCCATATAAAGCTTTCCTTAAACTACAAATCATGTCTTTGTTATCTGTCAAAGAAAATCCATCAGGTTGCTCAATATAAACTTCTTGTTTCTCTTTTTCAACAAAGAATATATCCCACTTGCCTATAGTTTCTTCCGATATTTCATTTACTCTACCTGCCATCAGTGCTATATGTCAGTGACCAGTTGAGAATACTGTCTAGTTAGCCTCACTGATTGACTCATTAATCTCTTGAGTTGAGTTTACTGGGTTGAATTGAAAGTAGTTTTTCTATTTTGATAATCTGATTAAGATAAGAAAGAACTAGTGCGAGAAACATACCTCAGATCATAAAATTGGCAAGAACATTTTGTGATGAATGTGTTAGAGGTAAGCAAGCAAAGGTCAACTTTAAAACAAAAGAATATAACACCTCAAGACCCTTGCAGTTGATACATACTGACTTCTGTGGGCAACCAAGGATAAGAGAATTGGCTAGAGAAAGGTATTTCATGTTGATCATAGAGGATTACTCAAGAATGACTTGGGTAACCTTCCTGCATGATAAGTCACAAGCTTTTGTGAGATTCAAAATTTTTAGGAAGATTGAAAATGAAAGTGGACACTGGTTAAAATGCTTAAGATCAGACCAGGGTGGAGAATTTTCTTCCAATGAATTTATTGGCTATTGTGAGAAACATGGAATCCAAAGACAGTATTCAGCTACAAGGACACCTCAACAAAATGGGGTGCTAGAGAGGAAAAATAGGATAGTGAAGGAGATGGATAGGACTATGTTGAATGACGCCAACATACCAGATATATACTGGAAGGAAGCAGTTCATACTGCTATCTACATTTTAAACTAGGTACAGTTCAGAGTCAACAGTAGAATGACTCCTTATGAGTTATAGAATGAAAGGAAACCATCACTCAAGCAGTTCAAAGTGTTTGGAAGTAAGTGCTTCATCAGGAGATATGTTGATGGTTTAGGAATTTTTGATTCCCAAAGTGATGAAGGAATCTTCTTGTGATATTCAACTAATAGTAAAGCCTACAAATGCTACAACAAGAGATTGAGAAGGGTGGTTGAGAGTATAAATGTGAGATTAGATGAAGACTCACATAGAGGAAAATTTGCACCAACACCTTACATTAATGATTCAGATATTGAATATGAAGAACAATCTAAAAATGGATGTGTAGAAGATGCACCAAACAAGATCCCCAACCGATATGTGCAGAAGAATCAGCTGGAAGAATAGATCATAGGAGATAGGAATGAAGGTGTGCAAACCAGAAGGACATTAGCTTGGGAAGGTGAGCAGTAAATTTCTATCTCATGACTAAGGTAGAGCCCAAAAATTTTGATGATCCAAGAAAAAGTGAAAAGTGGGTAGATGCCATGAATGAAGAATTGAGACAAATTGAGAAAAATGAGATTTGGGAACTTGTCCCTAGACCAGTAGACAAGAATGTCATGGGTACCAAATGGGTCTACCAAAATAAGATGAATGAAGAAGGTAAGATAGTCTAGCATAAAGCAAGGTTAGTATGGAAAGGGTATTCTCAAGAGGAAGGTATTGATTTTGAAGAAACCTTTGCATCGGCTACTAGGTTAGAGGCAATAAGAATGTTTTTAGCTTTCTCAACCTACAAGGGATATAAACTATATCAGATGGATGTGAAATCTTCTTTTCTCAATGGCAATCTTGAAGAAGAGGTGTATATGGAACAGACGAAAGGGTACTTATTACATGAAGACAAGAGTTTTGTATGTCGATTGAAGAAAGCCTTGTATGGTCTAAAGAAGGCTCCCAGAGCATGGTATTCCCTGTTAGACAAATACTTGAAGGAGAAAGGATTTCGGAAAGGGAATGCAGACAACAACTTGTATGTCAAAGTAAATGGAGATCACATTATCATAGTTGTTGTATATGTGCATGATATTATATTTGGTGGAGATAAGGATATCATGTGCAAATAATTTGCAGATCAGATGAAGATAGAGTTTGAGATGTCCATGTTGGGCGCGTTGTCCTATTTTCTTGGTTTGCAAATCTCACAGAAGGAGAAAGGAATTTTCATCTCCCAAACCAAGTATGTGAAAGACATGCTAAAGAAATTTCAAATGGATGATAGCAAACCAGTAAATACTCCCATGGTTACCAGTTGTAAGTTGAACAAACTAGATGAATCACCAGAAGTTGTGCAAACACTGTATAGGTCTATGATTGGTAGTCTATTGTATTTCACAACATCTAGATCAGATATTGTACAAGTTGTTTGCATTGTAGCAAGATTCCAAGACACTCCTAAATAGTCTCACCTGAATGCAGTTAAGAGAATCTTCAGGTATCTGCAAGGAATTATTAGTTATAGCTTGTGGTATCCAAAGAAAGGAGACTTTGTTTTGTAGGCTTATATTGATGCAGATTGGGCAAGAAGTATAGATGACTGGAAAAGTACAAGTGGAGGTGTTTTTTATTTAGGAGACTGGTTAGTATCATGGCATAGTAAGAAGCAAGATTCAGTGTCATTGTCTACTACTGAGGCAAAATATATAGTAGTTGCTACATGTTGTTCATAGGTTTTATGGATGAAGCAAACACTGAAAGACATATAGGTGGAGATACCAGAACCTATTCCAATCAGGTGTGATAAGTCAAGTGCAATCAACATCTCCAAGAATCCAGTAATGCACTCAAGAACAAAACACATTGCAATCAAGTATCACTTCTTGATAGAGAAGGTAGACAACAAGGAGGTCATAGTGGAGTATGTTCCCACTGATGAGCAGATTGTAGACATTTTAACCAAGCCACTTCCTTTGGGCCGATTTGAGTATTTGAGACAAAAAATGGGAGTTTTCCCACCATCTGGCAGCACTTGAATGCATAGGAGATTGCATGAAGCATGGACACATCGGGAGAGTGTGTATTAATTGGATGTAGTCAAGGGAGAGATTATTGGTGTTAGACTAAGGTTCCCTTTACCATTGTTGTCAAAGGGGGAGAGAAACCGGAAAAGAAGATGTTGACATCAATGCCAAAGGGGAAGATTGCTGGCATTGAGTTGTCATTCATGTCAACCGATATTGTAGGTGGGATACCGGTAGAGGTATATCATTCGGTATGAAAAAAGAGTGTACTGGTATGGTGAAAGACAAATAAGGTATTGAGAAGATTAACATGAAGGATTATCAACCAGTACGGTGAAAGAAAAGTAGTTGTTGAGGCTATCAATGACTTCACTAGTATGAGGTGAGATGCATGTGTGTGTGAGCATGTTGAGTGATAATCGGTAGAACATAAATTGATTTGGATTTTGGCTACCTATTTATGATGAAGAGGTAGAATGTTAAAGTAATCACAAACCACTAGAGGTGAAGATGTGCTATTGGTGTAGTGTGCACTACTAGTTTGTAGGAGGAGAAGGTCTCACCGGTTAAGATTTCTACAAGTATGAGTTTGTTGAATGCTACAGTATAAACTGACCCTATGTCAATGAGCTTAGTGTATGACCGTTGTGATTCCATGTGGAGTTGAGGTGGCAAACATGCAAAGGTTGGTGAAGCCTCCTGTTAGCACATATTTTTACAAAATATTTTGTGCTATATGGAGGCCCTTCTCTTTTATCATATGAGTAATTATTGCTGGTTTGCATGTGTAGGAACCTTATTAGCATGAGTAAAGTTCTCTAAGGATCAATTGTTTTAGGAAAGTCAAGGTATCACTTGGGAACACTAAGGGCATGCACTGAGTATAGATTGCACAAGGAATCCAGTATGGAAGCATTTAATCAGTGGAGAAGTCAATATGGTATAACCTAAGATTGTTTTCTAGTGTGTATCAGACCCTGTGAGATAGTTGGGATCACTAATATTCAAGGTGGATGGCTCATTTGTTCAAAATTGCAAATTTTCAATTATTGACATAGGTAGTCCCAATGAAACTATAGGTCCCAAAGACAACTGACAGGGGGGGGTGAATCAGTTGTCAAATAAATTTAAATCAAAAACTTATTAACCAACTTAATGGTTAATATCGTTAAATCAGTTAAGTATGCCGATAAACAGTTTTAATAGAAAATTGTTGTACCGGTAAGAATTAATGCATGAAACATAAGCACAAAGTCATCCACAACACATGACACCAATATTTGTACGTGGAAACCCTGTAAGGGGAAAAACCAAGGTGGGAAACCTTACCCACAATCAGATGATACTACTGCAGATAGTAAGTGTACAAAAGGGGTCTACACATGCAGAAAGGCCAACAGCCTAGAGCTCACTTCTCAATCACAAATGGGAGTCACACTGACTACAGTTGGATGATTAAATCCAATAAGAATGTACTACACAAAATAGCATCTTCATCTGCTAGATTCAGTACCGGTGTAATGCTAATATGCTTCTACAAAAACCTAACTTCACCTTCAAATGATGTCTTCATGTATATCCTTGCTTGATCTCGCATATACCCTTTCTTAAATCTTTTTCACATTCTACACTTGATCTTACAAATAAGATCTTACATTTATACCATACCCTATGACCAATTTTAGTAGGTCGGCTCTACAAGATATTACAATAAAAACATTTTACAAACAATACAATATCTGATGCAATAACCGATTGAACATGTCGGCTTAATGCATTTGAAACAATAATAAATCATCTCCATAGCATGCCATGCTGATTTGGAAAAGATAAACCTACCAGTGTAACCCTAGATAACCTGGACCTATTTGCCAGTAAAAGAAAATATGCAAATAAGAATATAACAATGATTATTACTTCAAAATAAAGTGTCCACATGATGTCTTCGACATTACCAAGTGTCCACATGATGTCTTCAACATTTAATTCTGTCGGTTGATGACAATCATCAACTGTCTAAGTCTCTACCGGTGGAGGTATGACTCCGAGTTGATCTCTGAGATACTCAAAAGTTTCTTTAGGCAAAGGTTTTGTGAAAATATCTGCAAGTTGTTCTTTAGTATTCACATAAACCAGTTTTATCTCCTTTTCTTCAACTTTTTCCCTTAGAAAATTCAGTTTGATAGAAACATGTTTTGTTTTAGAATGTAATACTGGATTCTTAGATATATCAATTGCTGCAGTGTTATCACAATATATAGTAATAGGTTCCTTGCATTTTACCTTTATGTCTTTCAACATTTGCTTAAGCCAAAGTACCTGTGTACAGTTTGTTGCTACTGCAACATATTCTGATTCTGCTATTGATAAAGATGTACAACTTTGTTTCTTACTCAACCAAGAAACTAATCTCTTTCCAAGAAAGAATGCTCCTCCAGTGGTGCTTTTTCTATCATCCACATCTCCTGCCCAATTTGCATCTGTGTATGCATATAGCTCAAAATCTTCATCTTTAGGATACCATAATCTAAGATTTGTTGTACCTTGTAAGTACTGGAAAATCCTTTTTACTGTTGATTCATGATTTTCCTTAGGATTACTCTGAAATCTAGAAACTATACATACTACATTCATAATATCAGGTCTGGTTTGTGTCAAATACAATAAACCTCCTATCATAGATTTGTATCTAGTTGGATTAACAGGTGTAGATTCATCCCTTTGAGATAATTTGTCATTTGTAGTCATTGGTGTGCTTACTGGTTTAGAGTTCTCCATCCCAAATTTCTTAAGTAGTTCTTTCAAGTACTTAGATTGACTCAAAAATATGCCTTTATCAGTCTGTAAAATGTGCAATCCTAAGAAGAATTTTATTTCTCTGATCATAGACATTTCAAATTCTTGTTGCATTTCAAGAGAAAATTCTTTGCATAATCCATCTTCTCCTCCAAATATTATATGATCAACAAATACTTCCATAATCAAGATGTCATCATTAGTTACTTTGTAATATAAATTGCTATGTGCATTTCCTTTAGTAAAACCAATCTTTAAAAGATACTTATCCAATCTTGCATACCAAGCTCTTGGAGCTTGTTTTAATCCATACAGAGCTTTTCTTAATCTGCAAACCATATCATTGTCATCTGTCAAGGAAAATCCATCAGGTTGTTCAATATAGACTTCCTCTTCAAGATCTCCATTCAAAAATGCACATTTGATATCCATTTGATAAAATTTGTAATCCTTGTGGGCTGCAAAGTCCAAGAACAATCTAACTGCCTCAATTCTGGCTACCGATGCAAAGGTTTCATTGTAGTCAACTCCTTTCTGAGAATATCCCTTACACACTAGTCTTGCTTTATTTCTGACAACCTTACCATCTTCATTGAGTTTGTTTCTAAATACCCATTTGGTTCCAATTACATTTTTATTTTTAGGCCGGGGAACTAATGTCCAAGTATTATTTTTCTCAATTTGTCCTAATTCTTCTTCCATAGCTTTAATCCAAAATTTATCTTCACATGCCTCATTGATAGATAATGGTTCAATTTGAGAAATAAGACATACCTCTTCATTTGCCAATCTTCCTCTTGTCATGACTCCTTTAAATTTGCTTCCAATTATTTGATCTTTAGAATGATTCAGTCTTAAATACCGGGGTGTCTTAGTCTGTTGTTGTTCTTCAATTACTGTGGAATCCTCTGATGATACTGGAGTAATTGGATCATCATTCTATACTGGTGGATTTATTGTAGGTTCATTTGTCATAATTTCTGTTCCCGGTTTAGAGTCTATATACCTTGAAGTTCCTCTGAATTATTCATCAATCTTTACATTTGTACTCTCAACAATTTTCTGTAATCTTTTATTAAAACATCTATATGCTTTACTCTTAGATGAATAACCAAGAAATATTCCTTCATCACTTCTAGGATCAAACTTGCCAATATACTCATCTCTTCTAATATAACATTTACTTCCAAAAATTCTGAAATACTTAAGAGTAGGAGTATTACCAAACCATAGTTCATGAGGGGTCTTACCGGTTTCACCTTTGATGTGAACTTTGTTGAATGTATAGACACCAGTGCTTACTACCTCTCTCCAGTATACATGTGGTAGATTTTCTTCTAATAACATACTTCTTGCTGCATCCAAAATAGTTATGTTTTTTCATTCAACAACTCCATTCTGTTGTGGTGTCCTAGGTGCTGATATCTGTCTTTTGATTCCATTTACTTCATAGAATGTATTAGAATCTTTAGATGTGAATTCTCCTCCTTGATCTAATCTTAAACATTTAATTTTCTTACTGGTTTCATTTTCAACCATTGCTTTGAATAGCTTGAACTTCCCAAGTGCTTCTGATTTTTCTCTAAGAAAAGTAACCCAACACATTCTAGAATAATCATCAATAATTAGCATGAAATATCTATCACCTTGTAAGCTTTTAGTTCTAGCTGGACCACATAAATCAGTGTGAATTAAATCAAGGGCATTATTGGATTTTTCTAGAATACTTTTGAAACTAGCTCTAACTTGTTTTCCAAATTGACATTCCTTGCAAATTGTATTCTTAGGTTTCACAATTTTAGGTTGATCTCTAACTACCTTGAAGTATTGATTTTTACCATGCAATCAAAGTTTACAAGACATAGTCTTTTATGCCATAGCCAACTTTCATCTATATGTGCAATTAAGCATGCCTTTTCATTGTTATTCAAATGAAAGATATTACCTCTAGTCTGATTACCGGTTGCAATTTCCAAACCAGTTCTATTCATGATTTTGCATTTTCCATATCCCATAGTTGGTTCCATCAAGTTTAGGACTATCCTTTCTGAAACAGTTAGTAGACATTGGATCTCCTCAAGTTGTTAAACTTCTTCAAAAAGAGGACTAGGCTCTGATACCAATTGTAGGTCTCGGAGACAACTGTGTGGGGGAGGGGGTGTGAATCAGTTGTCAAATAAATTCAAAGCAAAAAATTATTAACCAACTTAATGCTTAATACCGGTAAATCAGTTAAGTATGTCGGTAAATAGTTTTAAGAGAAAATTGTTGTACCGGTAAGAATTAATGTATGAAACATAAGCACAAAGTATCCACAACACATGACACCAATATTTGTATGTGGAAACCCTGTAAGGGGAAAAACCACGGTGGGAAACCTTACCCATAATCAAATGATACTATTGTAGATAGTAAGTGTACAAAAGGGATCTGCACATGCAGAAAGGCCAACAACCTAGAGCTCACTGCTCAATCACAAATGGGAGTCACACTGACTATAGTTGGATGATTAAATCCAATAAGAATGTACTGCACAAAATAGCATCTTCATATGTTGGATTCAGTACTGGTGTAATGTTGATATGCTTCTATAAAAACCTAACTTCACCTTCAAATGATGTCTTCATGTATATCCCTGCTTGATCTCGCATATACCCTTTCTTAAATATTTTTTGCATTCCACACTTGATCTTACAAATAAGATCTTACATTTATACCATACCCTAAGACCAATTTTAGTAGGTCAGCTCTACAAGATATTACAATAAAAACATTTTACAAACAATACAATATCCGATGCAATAACTGATTGAACATGTCAGCTTAATGCATTTACAACAATAATAAATCATCTCCATAGCATGCCATGCTGATCTGGAAAAGATAAACCTGTCGGTGTAACCCTAGATAACCTGGACCTATTTGTCGGTAAAAGCAAATATGCAAATAAGAATATACCAATGATTATTACTTCAAAATAAAGTGTCCACATGATGTCTTCGACATTACCAAGTGTCTTCCATGTTATTGCAAGTACCAGTGAAGATTATATCCTGACGGTTAACCATATACTAGTGACTATTGCATAGTTTACTGTTTGCTGGTGAATGTTGCTGGATCTCCAAAGTAGGTGTATTTAGTAGGTGTTGACATCAATGACAAAACCATACCAAAATACCAATAGAAACAACATTGGAAAGCAAAAGAAAGATTATCATCATGACATATACTGATAAATCAAAGGGCATATTCGTTGGAGCACTTAAGTAATATTCAGCATGGTGCACGCTCTTGGAAAATCATACCATCAAGATAGCTTGTTCCGATGAGGCAGAAGGTTGGTATTTTCTATCGGCATGTATCAGCTTATAAAAAATAATTAAACAACTGTATCTCGATACCTAATAACTGAAGAGAACTAAAGGCGAACCCATCAGAGAAAAGGACCATATCAAAGTAGTGCAAAAATAGTTAGGCTAATCCTCAATGACATGGAGAATCAGAAGGCAGAACTATTGGTATTACCTATACTGATAAAATAAAATCGGAGGTATAAAGCATAAAAGTGCATCAGAGACTCATCAAGACTTCAGAAGGAATAGAAAAAGGCTATTTGGACCCCCGATGAAGATAAAAGCACCTATGGGGATATCGGTGTGGATTATACCGATAAAGTAACATTAAGTGAAGGCTCATCAGGACATGAGGAGAAGAAATTTAATGTTATGCCGAATCCCGATAGGACTATTAGGGTAGATTGTGAGTTGCAAGGAATTCTTCAAGGTAATTTGTACTGATAATGTAGGCAGCTTAGTCAGAATGGGGATTGATATGTTGAGGTCATCGGGACATCGAAGGGACATAAAATGAACTATGTCAATACTCGATGGGTTAAGTAAAGGAGAACTGAAGGCAGATTCATCGGGGAGAGTTATGTTGATGAATCGTGAAAACAAAAAGCAAAGCCAAAACTGAAGGAGTATCCATCTGGATAAAGTGAACCTTTGGGATACAAGAAAAATTGCTATCCTGAGACCTGATAAGTTGGTCAGGATAGATTGTGTCAATCAGAAGCTAAGAAGTGATAAAGTCATAACAAACGATGCCAAACAATTGAAACATCAGGAAAAGTCTTGTTGATTAGCTGTTGAAGGTCTTGATGTGAAAAACTGACAAAATGGCTTCCATTAAATGCATCCATTCAGTAGGTCTAATGCCACATGAAGTAGATCCATCAAGATTGTAGTAATTAAGTACAAGATTGGACTCCTTGGGATATATAGCTAGTGTTGAATAACAACATTTTGCACAAGGTTATTGCAGAAAGATATCAGGTATTTATTGAGAAATATTTTGAGTTGTTGAGCATAGAGTAAAGGAATTTGCAGAGATGGAAGGGTCAAGCTCAAAAGGGAAGCAAAAGGTTGTTGAAATATCTAGTACCACAACAAAAAAATTGAAGGGTGAAGTCAGTGAGGCTTGAAGAAAGTAAAATCAAGACATGATAGAATAGATGGGCTCTCCAGGAGCTAGGTCATGTAGAGCTAAGGTGAATTTGCCAATTCACGACCAGTTGGAAGACAGATACAAAGAAATTGGAGATGTATTCACAACAGTGTGAGGGAATGAGTTGTTTCTTTTCCATTACTTCCGCAGGGATGAGCCCATGCAAATTTCAAACCTGTGGATTACTGGTATAGGTAAACTCATGGTACCTAATGTCTTTGTAAATATTGATTTGTTGAAGCTCCTAGTAAGACATTATGATACAAACAAGCGATGGATTTTTTTGCCCAACAGGACTGCTTTAGTTCACTTTGTAGTAGCCACAATTCAGGAGGTTTTTGCAATAGATCTAGAGGTGAATGTGCCCTTATCTTTTGTGGATTTGGAAGAAGAATATAGAAAAATGGATACTACATACTAGGGTTGGAACCTCACTATCCACAAAGCAGAGAAGGGGACGCTAATAGAGGAAGATGGTCCTCCTTATGATATGACTATTTTCAAGAAATATTTACAGTATACATATATGTCATGTGGTCAGGTTGGAGGAGTTGAAGTTTCTGATGTAGCAAACATAGGACCACTGGTTTTAACAGCAGGTATTTAGAGACACAAGCCTAGAGATTTTGATTTTGCTTCATACCTGGTGGATAGACTTCATGAAGGCTTCCTGAACCTGAAAGAAAATCAAGACAAGCACTTCAAGCACTGTTCGTTGTTAATGCATATTATTTTATTTTTTGGGAGATTTAGAGGGTTATGGCCAGAAGGTTTGAATGTTAAAATATTTGGGAAGACCAGACATGATCAACTAATGTAGTTATGGGTTTCTCTCTGGGATTATAGATATGTAAATTCTCATTACCTCAAATTTGAAGAATTCTTTGTTAAGCCAATTTTATTGCTTTTTGGTGAGCATCTGCAAGGATCATTTTCTAAGGATGTAAAGAAGTTTCTTAGGTCTCATGAGCATAAAAATCCGAAGGTTAATCACAATTGGGGTGATTAGTACTCATGCCAAAATTTCACTTTTGTTCAATGCTATGGATTTGAAGGTTACCCCTATGTGCTACCGAAGCCTACACTAGACATGATTTCTTTTTTGGAAATTGTAAGGCAATTAAGTGTATCTAATGGAAAACATTTCGAAGATGCACAAAAGCAAGCCTTCCTCCTTGGCATACTTTATTTCCTAGATTTTAAAATGTTATCTACCAGAGCATATGAGGCTATTGACAAGAAGTTGGTGGATGAATACAACCTATTCCAGCACACATCTAGAACACATTACGATCCTAAGGGCAATATCGACACGAGTAGGAAGAGACAATAGTTGATAGATTACTTTCATCAGGAGGATGAGTTTGAAGACATGTGTAAAAATAGGGAAGTAGAGGATCTTATAGAGGTTATGGAGACCTTGGAGAAGAAACTAGAGGAGAGAAGACAAAGACTAGAAAACATGGAGGGAGACCCAGCTCAAAGTGATTTAGGGGAGAATGAAGTAGTTTCCAAGCTTTGTGCACTTGAGAAAGAGAAGGAACCACAAGCACAGGATAAGTTCCTCGTTGCGCTAAATGCAAAAACAGATGAAAGGATGACATAGCACATTTCATTTGTTTCAGATGATGAATTCATCAAGTCTAAAGAGTTTAAATATTTCTTATACCACTTCAAAGGGAAGAAGCTAAGGGAAGAAATGCCAAATATCACACCAGAGAATGAGGAGGAAATGTTGCAGAAGCTTAAGACTGATAATGATACAGAAACGAAGACAATGACCCCTCAGGGAGGAAGGCAATTGCTAGTGGAGGTAGGTATTATTCTTTTCCCAGGATGAGATTTGAGTGCATCTTTTATTTTTGATAGTTTATTACATTCAGACAATAAGGACTTCAAGTTGAATGTCCAAGGGGTTAATGATATATTTATTGGATCAAGATATGATCCGGATGAACAAACAATGTTGTTATGGGCATTGTACCCCCCAAATAAAAGGCCAAAAATCATAGATGTGGATAAAGCTTTTGGTCACATGATGACCCTGAAAGTTGGAGAGGTAGATCCTATGGTCACTGCTGACATAGGTATTAATATCTTAAAATTTAATAAGGCTCAGGTGAAACACGAGATAGCAAAGAAAAATAAATATAAGGCCTTATATGAGGAAACCCTTAAGAGGAGTGGACATTTGATCCCTCAAATTATTGATTCAGGAGGCCACTGGAAGAAGAAATTTGAAAAATTAGCTTATGAGCACAATAAGTTGAAGAGGGAGATGAAGAGAATCAAGGTTGATACTGCTTGTGTATTGATGAGTAAAATATATGATAACATGGAGAAGGCATTGGATGAATTTTGGGATGTATATCAGAGGAACATGAACAACATGGTTTCTAACACCAGAATTCAAGATAGACTCAACTTGTTGTTACAAGATGCATCGACTAGGGAAAAGGTAAAGAAAAAGGTTCAGGGTTTGCTTGTCACACATGATGAATTTACAAAGGAATTGAAATCTGAATTTGACGAGTGCCAACAAATTGTTCAGTGTGGGGTTCCTAGTTTGGTAGACGATACAGCTGTAATTAAGGATATGACCGTGTGGCTTTCTGAATGTAAGTCTTTACTTAGTGCAGCCCAAGCCATTGCCAAGACAAATATTCTTGATATGAATGACATAGCTAATCAGTTTGAGAACTTCTACATGATCAAAAATGCAGCCAGGGATGTAGTGTTCAATGCTACAAATTACAATGATGCGAGTTATTTGCGACACATTCAGAAGTGCGGACAGCGGCTAGATCAAAAATCTTAGTTCATTGTTTAGTTTTATGTTTGTAATGTAATTGATATTTTAGTTAGGCTATTTAGTTATTCTTTAGTTAGTTGTCTAGGATAATGAAAGGGTGTGTCCTTTCATTCGTATCTCTTAACATGTGTATTTATAATGAGTCATTTTGTATGTAAAGGCATCTAGGATTCAGGAAAAAACATATTACATGGAAGGACTACAAGTTATATGTATTAGGGAAGTCTATAGGAAGAAGAAGTATCTTTTTGTGGAAACAAACTATAATGGAGTATTTTCAAGTGGATCTTATGTATGCAAATCATCTCCTAAGGATTAATATATATAGGTTCATTGTTTCTTTTTCTAAATATTGTGCATACTTCTGTGTTGATGAGTTATATTTTTCCTCTTGATAAATTTGTCATTTTGATTTGCTATAATGTGTCATCACATGTTGTTACATTAAATGTGAGATTGGGGTTTTCATTGTTTTGTAACACATACTGAAACCTTCATAGTTGATGATTTATATTGTCTCAGGAATTGATAAGATTTTTGTCCACAAAGTGTCAAAAATATCCCTGGATAGAGGCACTGGTCTGTTATTTATCTTTTACGGTCCTAGTTGGCCATGCATTTAAGGTTCTTGATAGAGAAACATTCTTCCCAAATTCTATATGAACTGATCTATGCACATTTCTTTCAAGTCCTGAAAGAATTCTTATTCTTAATATACTATCATAATTATTTTCATTTCTTTTCAAAGGCATTCACTTAAAGCACATAATAAAGCATAATTGCAGAACAACAATTTGCCAATTTTGTAATTTGCTAAAAGGCTTAAATCCACTTTAAATAATGTCTTTTGTGCTTGAGAGGAGGAGGTATACCCACCTAGGTTCAGTGGAGCCTTAAGTGTAGAGGGATTTGGTCTTTGACCATCCCTATTAGTTGGCCAAGGCTAGTTGAATTAGTTGAGGATTTGGCAAACCCTTAAGTTTTCCAATCTGTGGTTTTCAGCACCAACACCTCCATCAACATGGTTGTTGAAACAAATAGTTGATATTAATGAAACAACTAAAAATCATGGGGTGGTAAGTGACTGATGTGCTTAGAAGAAGGAAGAATGTCAGAGAGATCAGGGAGTATTTGGTGCTTGGATCAAAGCAAAGAAATCAAACTGTAAGAAGATCTCGAGAAGGAAAGAGCTGAGCTTTTTATGAGTCGACAGATTTCAAGGTGGAAAATCATGTATGATATTGCTATCTTTAGAAAATATGCATTGGATAATGGAAAACATGTATAGATGCATTCCTTGAGTACATGTGATCAATCCAAGATAGACTAGATTGGATCTCATTCAGATTCTACCAGGTGAAGGAAACCCTAACCACCCCAAGTTTGAATTGATTCTTGGTGGGAAAGCTCAATTTTAAATATGATGAATTGAGACTGTGATTGTTGCTGCTACAATATGAAGACAAGTGTGGAATTTTTGAGAGCTTAAGAGATAAACATTTGAAGTGTTTATGAGTGAAGTATTGACCAATAAAGAGAAGCAGAGTAAATCGGTATAAGGAACAACCGATGGAGAGTGCATTGAACATAGAGGTGACAAAATGGCATAAGCTATGCCTGATTAAGAGTGATCAAGTGTGATTTGACAAAGGAAAGACATTGTGAGAAGGGATTGTGAAAAGTGATCAGCAAAGTCAAATTGCAGAGTGGGTGAAGAGAATATAGACTAGTAAGGTTGAAACCAGTAGAGGAGAATATTGCAAGGTTGCAAAAATTCATTTGCAATAGTGATTTCATTTGTATATCTGAGTCTTATATTGTTTTCACTAAGTTTTAGATTAGTGCAGGGGTTGTAGCTCCTTTAGGTGGTAGCCTATAAATTGTGCAGGGGTTGGTGCTCCTTTGAGTTGGTGCTCATAAATCTGGGGTTGGTGCTCCTTGGATTGGTGCCCTAAATATTGTAATTAAAGATTCATTGTGAGGTAGGATTGGAGCAGAAGATCTCCAACAACTATTCTCACCAAGGTTTTCCCCACATTGGGTTTTCCTTGTATATATCTGGTGTTGTGTGATGTATTCTTGTGTATGTGTTTTGTTAATGTTCTAGAAAGTCCCTTCACACACTCGGCTTGCATTGTTTAAGTTACCGATTAGCACTCAATTTGTTATGTATATTGCCAGTATCTCCTTGTTGAAGGAAAAGAGTTTAAATCATTGATTCACCCCCCTCTCAGTGATCCATTATGTCTAATAGATCAAAGGAGAGAGGAAAGGGTTCTTGAGTTTGTAGGAAGTTATGAGGAAAATCAAAGAACAAGAGGTCTCAATCCAAAGGACTTAAAGATTGCTGGTATTGTGGGAAACTAGGTCATCTCAAAAAAGATTGTTGGTCTCAGAAGAATAAAGAAGGAGAAAAACAAGAAGGTAAGAAGGAGGCAAATGTGGTAACTAATAAATTTGAAGATGATTATTTGATTCTTTTCCTAGATAATGTTGATGATTCATGGGCTTTAGATTCAAGGGCCTCATTTCATGCTATGCCCCACATAAGTTATTTTCTTAATTATGTTTAAGGAGATTTTGGATTGGATTATTTGGGAAATAATGAACCCTGTCATATTGTTGAAAAGGGAAGAGTTAAGATTAAGTTGTATAATGGGAATCATTGGCTACTAGACAAGAGATAAGGTACATTCCAAGGCCAAGTAGGAATTTAATTTCAGCAAGGCAGCTAGGTGATGAATATTGCATATTTACTTTTAATGATATAATTTGGAAGGTTTCAAAAGGTTTCTTGATACTAGAAAAAGTTGTGAAAGTACGCACCTTATATCTTTGTACAGGTCATACTATTCCTTCCACTTTAGTTGTTATAGAGAATACCTAAATAGGTTTAGGAATAGTTGTTGTAGGTTTACAGGAAGAGACAAATAATTGTTGCAAGTTCTGAGACAACACTATGGCATAAAAGACTTGGGCATATGAGTGAAAAAGGTATGAAGGTACTTCATTCTAAAAGGGTTTTACCAGGTATGAAATGTATTATTATGGATTGCTTTGAAAAGTTATGTGTATCACAAACAAAAGAGAGTTAATTTTCTCAAGGATGGGAAGAAAAAGAAAGATGAAAAGTTAGAGCTTGTGCATACATGTGTGGGGTATGACTCATGTATCTTCTCTTGGTGTCTCTCGATATTACGTTATATTAATAAATGATGCAACTAGGAAGGTTTGGATTTATTTCCTTAGGCAAAAATCAGATGTATTTAAAATATTTAAGAAATGGAGAAGCTTGGTTGATAATGAGAAGGGTGAGAGATTAAAATGTCTTAGATCTGATAATTGTGGTGAGTATTGCAACAAATAATAAGGAGGATGAATAAAGAAGGAGACAAACAAGAAGATAATAAGAAGGAAAATGTGGTAAGTAATAAATCTTAAGATGACGCTTTGATTCTTTACCTAGATAATGTTGATGATTCATGGGTTTTAGATTTAGGGGCCTCATTTCATGCTACAACCCACATAAGTTATTTTCTTGATTATGTCGAAGGGGATTTTGGGATATTTATTTGGGAGATAATGAACCCTGTCAGATTGTTGGAAAGGTATGAATTAAGATTAAGTTATAGATGAAGAACAGAAGTAGACACTGAGAGTGGGGGTGAATCAATGTATTATTAAAATAATTAGTCTATGTGTGCAAGTTCTAAAACTGAAAATCAATTAAGAACACACACACACACACACATAAACCAAACCACAACACTAGATTTATGAGGAAAAATCAATATGGGAAAAACCTCGGTGAGAATAGATGCTGGAATCTATTGCTCCAATCCAGTCTCACAATAAAATTACTATTTATAATATGTTTAGGGAACCAACCCTTGATGATTTTCAAAACCAATCCTTAATTTTAGAGCACCTACCCCTCCTCTGAGCACCCACTCAGAGAAAAACAATAATATCAAGTTTTGCAATACAATTATAAAACCTTGTAACAAATGTGTTTTGTAACACTTACAAATTTTTCACACCTGAGAATGGATTTTTCTATCTGCTAACATTCTTCCTCTTTTTCCATCATCTGATTGTCTTCTTCTCTCTACCTATGCTTCTCTTTATCTTTGTCTCTTTGTCTCTGTAGTATAATCAATGAAATTTTTTATTTCCACCTCTATCTCTGTCTCGGGAATCACACCTACCATTGTGAAATCTCATTAAATCTAGTGCTTGATTCAATTAGCTCTATACATGTAATATTTTTTCTCTAAAGAAGAAATCAAAATATTTTATTGAGTTCTACTGTCTTGGATATTTCTACTACAAATTTTTTTATTTTCTATCCTGAATATGTTCCCAAATTTGCCACTTGTATTAAATGCATCCTTTCTATCTTCAGATCATTCTCTGTACTTAGATTACTAAGTTTAGCAATCTTCCTCTACCCAAAGAGATTTGGTATCCTCCCTTGAGCCACACTAATAGCCTACAATCTGATCACCATTAATTAATTCTCCATCCTCCTATTGTGAAAGGATCAACAACAACCTCTTTTAAATGCATTTCCTCTGTAGTCACCGACTTTGACATATCGGATTTATTCTTTGACCTCTTGAAAGCCATTTGTCTTGATTTTCAACATCCAAAACACTTGCTCAAGCTTGGTAAACCAAAATGAGGATCACTAAGTCTACCATCTTGCAAATTTGTCATCAAACTCTTCTCATTGGATGTTTAGAATACATAGGCAAATTTGGTCAACTATACTCAACTTGCCACATGGACCTATAAGTCAATTGGGTTGCCAATGTGTCCACAACGTCATCACAATAGGTCATGCCAACCTCAAACTCTATTACTGCAGGACAGAGAAATATGCATCATCTCCCATTTTTTGTACCCTTCAGGGGTTCTATCCTCTAGTCTTTGACATCATGGGATAATAAGGGACATGTCTCCTTCATATTGTGTTATCCTGAAAGGTCATCTTCAATTCCATTTTACTCGTGTGAGCTAGTGGGATTCTTCATCCTTCGCTTCATCTCATTACCCCACACATGAGTATTCACGAGCTCATTCAACTAGTGCAGGCCGATGGGATGCTTCAAACATCCTACTTCTTGATTCCATGTAGACTCCTTTTCATCAATGCTTCCCAGCCACAAGATAGTGGGGAGCACCTCCTAACATTATTCTTCTTATCTTATAGAATGCCTTCTCTACAGTCTTTATAGTCATGGGATAGTGGGGACCTTGTTCTTTTTTGTTTTCCTTACCCTGCATGTCAGCATTTTTCCTATCTTTGTGGTTGCGTGATAGCGGGATAACCTGATTCATCTCCTTTTGTCTCCTCGTGCAACCTATCACAATGCCTAAATAAGACACGGTATAGTGGGATATCTCACGCACCTTCCTCCTTGCTATCACATAGGACTATAACACACCCATCTTGCATGGTGCGAGATAGAGGAAGCCTTGAGCTCCTTCATTTTCTTATCTTGCATGACCTTTTTCCTTCTATCGTCACTGATATGGGATAGTAGGATTCATCCTCCCTTCACTTCTATTTATTATCCCTTAAGAGCAATTTGCATTGGTCATCTAGCAGTGCGGGATGGCGGGAGACTGTATTCACATTGTTTTTACTTACCCCACAAGGTAATTTCTCTTCATCTTTTTATGATGCATGATAGTAGGGGTTGCTTCTATTCTTTTGAGTATCCTTATCCCAGACAATCATTACTTCTTCCATTTCAATGTTGCAACATAGTGGGGGTCGCATCTTATCACCTAGACCATGAGGTTCTGCAACGAGGCATTTGGGTCATGGTGAAAAGATGAGCTACACCGAAATCAAACTCTGTCAGTATGACAATGAATCCTGATAAGACAAGGAGATATTCTTTCCGATAGTCCCTCTCACACAAAAATATAGACAATATCATTGAAGCAGAAGTAGGGTCTTGCCGAAGATTGCAGAAACAAGAGTTTTTAAACATTTTTAATCTGTAACTTGCACAGATGGAAGGTGATAGATCAAACATACTATGAGACACATATATAACACAAAACCACACCATTTTCACCTCTACACAACATAAAAAAATAATTATTTTCCAACTTGCAACATTTGTGTAGAATAGCATGACGCGTTATGTAGGACTGCATGACCTCCGTGTTGTGCACTTCAATTATCTACAACTGTTCTCTTGTTGACATCAATGACAATCTAGTGCCAATAGAAGAATAGGAATAATTGGCTACTAAAAGAGATAAGGTACATTCCAAGGATAAGTAGGAATTTAATTTCAGCAAGGTAGCTAGGTGATGAAGGTTGCACAATATGTTAATGATCAAAGTTGGAAGGTTTCAAAACATGTCTTGATAATAGAAAAAAGTGTGAAAGTAGGCACATTATATCTTTGTACAGGTCATACTATTCCTTCCACTTTAGTTGTTGTAGAGATACCCAAACAGGTTTAGGAATAGTTGCTATGAGTTTGTAGGAAGAGACTAAAACAGTTGTTGCAGATTCTAACAGAACATTGTGGCATAAAAGATTTGAGCATATGAGTGAAAAAGGTATGAAGGTACTTCATTGTAAAAAGGTTTTACCAATTCTGAAATGCATTAATATATATTTTTGTAAAATTTGTGTGTATCGCAAACGAACAAGAGTTAGTTTTATCAAGAATGGGAAGCAAAAGAAAGATGAAAAGTTGGAGATTGTGCATATAGATGTATGGGGACTGACTCAAGTATCTTCTCTTCGTATCTCTCAATATTATGTTATATTCATAAATGATGCAACTAGGAAGGTTTGGATTTATTTTCTTAGGCATAAATCTGATGTATTTGAAAGATTTAAGAAATGAAGAAGCTTGGTTGAGAATGAGAGGGGTAAAAGATTAAAATGTCTTAGATCTGATAACAGTGGTGAGTATTGCAGCAAATAATTTGAGGATTATTGTTCCATTAATGGAGTTCATTGGTAGAAAATGGTTCCAGGGACTCCACAAGAAAATGGAGTGGTTGAGTGCATGAATAGGGTAATAACGGATCATGCAAGGTGAATGAAATTGCATGTTGGGCTACCTTTAAATATGTGGGAAGAGGTTGTCAATACTATTGTATATTTAATTAATAGAGGTCCTTCAGCTCCTTTGTCCTATGATATTCCAGGGGAAGAATGGATAGGTAAGAAGGTGAATTATTCTTTTCTCAAAACCTTCAGATGTAAAGCATTTGCACATATAGATTCTGAAAATAGAACCAAGCTGGATGCAAAATCAAAAAAGTGTATTTTCATTGGATATGGCATTGATGAATTTGGTTATAGGCTTTAGGATGTTGAAAATCTAAAAATTGTGAGAAGCAAAGATGTTAAATTCAATTAGAAGGTGTTGTACAAAAGATCAGATGCAACAGCATGAGAAGAAAGAAAAATATTATGTGGTGCTAGATGATACACTGGATAGTGATGTTCCAGTGGTTCCTCATGCTTTGCAACAACAACCAAGAATACCACAAACTCCACTGAATGTTAGATGATCAACACGGCTAAGTAGACCTCCTGCAAGGTTCTCTCCCTCTTTGTATTGTATTTTTTTAACAAATGGAAGTGAACTAGAAGGATAATGTGAATCTATGCAGGTGGATATAAAGGTTTAGTGGGAGCTTGCAATGAAAGAAGTATGGACTCCTTACAAAAAAATCAGAGTTGGGAATTATGTATGTTTCCTACAAGTAAATTTTTTTACAATACAAATGGGTTTATAGGTTGAAAGAGGAAGATAGAGGTAAGCATAGATTTAAAACCGGGTTAGTTGTGAAAGGATTTGCACAAAAAAGGGCATTGATTTTGCTGAAATTTTTTCTCCTATTGTTAAGATGACTTCTATTCATACTGTTTTAAGTATTGTGGCTACTGAAGATTTGCATTTGGAATAGCTAGATGTGAAAGCCACCTTTCTCCATGATGATTTGAAGAAGGAGATATAAATGGAAGAGAACCAAGGATTTGAGGTCAAAGATAAGGAGAATTTGGTTTGCAGATTGAAGAAGAGTTTATATGGTTTGAAACAAGCACCTCAACAAAGGAACTTGAAATTTGATAGTTTTATCATTGAGGAAGGAAACAACAAGTATAATTTTGATCCTTGTATTTATTTTAAGAGGTTGGATAATGATAGCTACATTATTTTATGTTTATATGTTGATGTGAAGCTTGTAGCAAGGTCTAACATGGATCACATTAAAGAGTTAAAATAATAGTTAGCAAAATCATTTTCTATAAAGGATTTGGGGCTAGTGAAACAAATCCTTCGTATGAAAATTTATAGAGATGGGAACAAAAAATTGACTCTATCTCAGGTTGATTATGTTGAAAAGGTGTTGCAGATATTTCATATGGAGAATGCAAAAGCTGTCAGCACACCTTTTCCTAGTCATTTGAAATTGACTAAGGAGATGTGTCCCAAGACACAAGAGGTGGAAGACAAAATATCCAAGGTATGATATGCTTTAATTGTAGGCAATTTAACGTATGCCATGGTATGCACGAGATTGGATAATGCACATTATTTTGGAGTTGTAAGCAGGTATATGAGAAATCCTAGATTAGAGCATTAGAATACACTCAAATGGGTTCTTAGGTATTAGAGAGGTACATCCAATAAAAAATTATGTTTTGGGGGCTCTAGTAGTGATTTAGTAGGCTATGTAGACTCAGATTTGGTAGGGGATATTGTTACCAAGCAAAGTAATACAGGTTATGTCTTTACTGTAGGTGGGATATGGTGAGTTAGATTTCTAGGTTGAAAAAGGTGGTTGCTATATCAACCACTGAGGTAGATTATGTAGATACATAGAGGAAAGAAAAGAGATGATATAGATGCAACCTTTCATAAAAAAAATTGGCAAAAGATAAGCTAAAATTTATTTGTTTAGGAACAACCCGATAGCCATCCATCTTGCAAATAATTTTGCCTTGTATTCAAAGACAAAACACATACTGTTGAGGTATCACTTCACTTGGTCAGTGCTGGATGATGGATAGTTAAAGCTAGAAAAGATACATACAGATGAAAATCTAACAGATTTATTTATAAAGGTAGTGACAAGGGAGAAGTTGAGTTCCTCTTCAACTTTGGTTAGTCTTCAAGACTGAAAACAATAAAAACAAAACAACAGGGTCTAGGGTGTTTCATTCCAGCAAGAGCTACATGGTTAACAATGTTTTGTTCAGACTCCTATTGGGAGATGTTGTGTTGTGGAGTCTGATCAGTCTACAAGTGGAAGATCATTGTTATATAAAGCCTAATCAGACTTGGAGGTTAAATTTTTCCCTTTTATTGGCGTAGTTTCTCACCAAATTAGGGTTAAGGGGAAATGTCCCTTGTGAGGTCCAGGGCCAGCGCCCTTGACGTGCTCTATGTTGTTGTGCATGGTGGGGTCAAGGGGTAGCATGCTCGTGAGTGTTTCTGGGAGTCTTTTTGTTATTGGTTGACATATTCTAACCCTATTTTTTGTAACCAACATAAGGCTTGATAAAATGGCAAATGGTTAGGATTTTGTATGGAGAGTCTTGTAGCATTTTGTAGTGGTATTAGGTTGCAAGGGATTACAGGTTGTAATCAATTTGATTTGTTGGATAACAATATTGGACTCTCTGTTTGGTGGATGTAGCCCAAGTTTGGGTGAACCATTTGTCTCCTTATAGTTATTATTTTTGTGTTTTTTATTCCTCTATTTAATCTTTATTTGCATAAAATTGATATTTTTTGTATGCAATTATGAAAAACATTCTCTACTTGAGTATAGGAAATCAAAACAAAGAGAGCAAAAAACACAAGAACCTGCTCCATTGGAAGACAATACAGAGCTTTGATTTCCTAGGGAATATTCAAGGCCTTTGTATTTAACAGTGTTAAGCATTTGAAAGTAACATGCCAGCTAGGCTAGAAAATTAAGTGGTATTAGAACATATAATGCAAAACTATGCAAGTGGTTTCATGGCACTTGGTGAGCCTCCTATTTGTTTAGGATTTATGGCTAAAGTTCAAAGGTGCACAACTTTTCTTCAAAATGGATTAACTGAAATATGCTGATTGATAATTCTAAAATGAAATGACCCCAGGTCACATATAATTTACAAAGAAATGGAATTTGGGAATTATCTATTGTTCATTGAATATACATACATTAAAATTAAAAAGGCATATGGAAAAAGTGAATACATTTATAGTGTATGGTGTTTTTACTATGCTTGGCTATAGCAAAAGTTTTTTTCGTTCTAAAGACCAGTAGAGATAATGTAAGGTGATTTAATCAGAGTCATTGTCAACTTCATTCATCTAATACTTGGTACGTAGACTATTACGTAGGATAAATTGTAAAATTACTACACAATCGGTATTTATTTTAAATATGATCGGGAGTTAGTTTCTCTTGGTAATTTGTTATAATATCTTAGTGGGTTTGAATTTGTGGTGTATCAAACCAAGTACTAATTTGATATGTGGTGGAAAAAGGAAACAATTTAGTGGCCCATGGGCTTATTTTTTAGTTGGGGAACCTCATGGAAGTGTCTCACATTTGTTTCATCAAGTCACAAAATTTTGCTAGTATTCTTTAGGCTTTTTTTTGTTAGTAGCAATCAAGAAGGAAGATTGAGAGGCAGGGGGGAATCAGTCTTCCTTGGATACACACCAAATTAAACTTCCAAAATATAAACTGATAAACCATGCAATAACAGATAAGAAAATTAATTAGCACAACACACATCACCAATATTTTGACTTGGAAAACCTGGTTAAGGGAAAAAACATGAACCTACCCACAATACGCTGATACTCTGTAGTAGTGTGTGAAAATATTACAATAGGGAATGCACATGTATTCAGGCACATTACCTAGAGCTCACTGCTCAAAAGATATATGCCTAGAAGGCTACAATCCTTAGGGAAGTCTCACTAACTTACAATATGACTCAGACTACAATCTGAAAGAATTGAACTAAAATAATAGCATCTACAAATGCTTGATGATAGTTCCAGTTAAGCATAGTCGTCTACCCTACAACACCAAACTCACCACAACACTTCACTGAATCTTTTATCCTTGTTCGCACATTTACCTATTTTTGATAATGTAGACACAATACCAACACCAAAATTACATAAGTATACCACCTATATATATAAATCATCAACTTTTATAACAAGGTCGGCTAAACCCTCAACCCTCAACTCATAATTACATTACATGATACAAATATCGACCACCAAATCAATATTATGACTTACATTACATAGCATGGACCTAATTCAAATTCCCAAACAATTACATCCACCAGAAATCCCACCAAAATCTTCCGCAACATGCTACACCACCAGAAATTATCACCGCATAACACAAAGTATCGCCGGTTCAAAGAAATCAACAAAATTTTTCTCAATGATCAATGTAGATCACCAAAACAAATAGGATATGATTAGGAGACACCATCAAGCATGTTATAATCACCCGGAATAGTTGCACCAATACCACTTTTCAAATCTTCATCTGTCAACATCTCAAAGCTCAAGAACACAACCAATCAGCAATTGCCATGAAGAAATATAACTTGCAGAGCACCAAATCACAAACCATTTGAAATTAAGATACACAAGATCATCCCAAACAATAATTTAAAATCTCAACACAAGATCTGATCACACCATAATATATGGGAGGGAATACTGACAGAAACGGGTAGACAAGGAACTGTAAACCGGATTAGAATCTTCCCAAACTCACCAAAATAACTCATAAGAATATGTTGACATCAATGACAATTAAATATCCTAGCTATAGAAATGAACAACCAAATCCAACAATCTCCTAAATAATCCAACAGTCTCCCCTTTTGGCATCGATGGCAACATATGAATGTGAAAAATAGTCAATGCAAAGAAAGAATATATCACTAGCAAACTCCCCCTAAGATCAAGATAGATAAAGTAGTTTTTCACATGATCTCTCTCCCCCTTTGATAGAAATTCCAAAGATCACCAAAATATAAAATCAAACACAAATCTCTCTCCCTTTGGGATACACAACTAAATCAACAAACTACTCTAGTAGAGGAGCACCACCAACACATCAATTCGAATAAAAGAATAAGGATCTGAATTCCACCAGATAGATGCAACTCAATGCATCTATTTTAGATCAGGAGGGGTGGATACCCCTAACTTGTTTCTCAAATAGACAAATGTATCTGTAGGCAAAGGTTTGGTAAAAATATCAGCAATTTGTTCCTTTGTAGGTACATATTCTAGCTTCACCTTCTGTTCACCAACTTGCTCTCTTAAGTAATTGTATTTGATTGATATATGCTTAGTCTTTGAATGTTGCATCGAATTTTTGGACATGTTTATAGCACTGGAATTATCACAGTATATAACAATAGGCTCATCATAAATAACTAATATCTTTCAACATTTGCTTCATCCAAACTATCTGAGTGCAATTACTAGCAGCATCAATGTACTCGGCTTCAACACTAGATAAAGATATTGAATCTTGTTTCTTGCTAGCCCATGAAACCAAATTCTTACCTAAATAGAATGCTCCACCAGTAGTACTCTTTTGGTCATCAACATCACCTTCCCAATATGCATCAGTATAAGCACATAACATGAAATCATCATTCTTTGGATACCACAAACCATAATCTTCAATTCCCTTAAGATGTTTGAATATTATTTTAATAGCAGTAACATGACTCTCTTTTGTATCAGCTTGATATCTAGTTTGAGTAAGATATAACAATCCACCAACCATAGATTTATAAAAACTCTGATTAGCTTTAGGAGATTCATCATTTTTAGACAATTTACAACCAGTCACCATAGGAATTCCAACCGGTTTGGAATCCTCTAATCCAAACTTCTTCAGCAATTCCTTCACATACTTAGTTTGAGATATAAAGATGCCTTTTCTTGTCTGTGCAATCTGCTGAACCTAAGAAAAATTTCATCTCACCAATCATAGACATCTCAAATTCTTTTTGCATGTCACTAGAAAATTTCATGCTCATATCATCATCACCACCAAAAATAACATCATCAACAAAGACTTCAACAATCAAAATGTTGTTATTTTTTAGTTTTAAAGTACACATTACTATTAGCAAAACCTTTGACAAATCCCAATTTTAATAAGTATTTATCTAATCTAGCATATCAGGCTCTAGGGGCTTGTTTCAAACCATAAAGTGCTTTCTTCAACTTACATACCATGTCTCCATCATTTGATGGTGAAAATCCATTAGGTTGTTCAATGTAGACTTCTTCTTCTAGATTACCATTCAAAAATGGAGATTTCACATCCATTTGATATACTTTGAAATCTTTATAAGCAGCATACACTAGTAACAATCTATCTGCTTCAATTATGACAACCAGAGAAAAAGTTTTTTCATAATCAATCCCTTCTTGCTGTGAATATCATTTGCAAACCAGTATAGCTTTATTTCTGACTACTTCACCCGCTTCATTCAATTTGTTCCTAAAATCCCATTTAGTACTAATAACATTTTTATCCTTATGTCTAGGCACAAGTTTCCAAGTAATGTTCTTTTCAATCTGATCTAACTCTTCTTCCATGGCCCTAATCTAGTTATCATCTTTACAAGCTTTAACAACATCTTTAGGTTCAACTTTAGAAATCAAACATATTTCTTCTGCAACTAACCTTCTTCTAGTCATCACACCTTTATCCTTATCACCAATAATCTAATTCTTAGAATGATTCAATATTACATACCTCAGAGTCTTCTAATTTTTCTGATTTTCATACTCAGGCTCATGAACATCCTCACCGGTAGTAGAAAGAGTCTTTGTCTCTACCAAATCATTCTTCTTAGGCTCTTCACGCTGAATAGGAGCTAGAACAACAAGTTGACCTTCATCATAAGCTTTGATCTCCTTCCCAAGGTTTTCATCCACCTTGAAACTTGCACTCTCAACTATCTTTCTCAGTCTCTTGTTAAAGCACCAATAGGCTTTGATATTTGTAGAATATCCCAAGAATATAACTTCAGCACTTCTAGCATCAAACTTCCTAATATCCTCATCTCTCTTGATATAACATTTCCTACCAAAAACTTTTAAATATTTCATAGTAGGAAAATGACCAAACCAAATCTCATAAGGAGTCTTACCAGTATCACCTTTGACATGAACACTTTTGAATGTATTGAATGTAGTTCTAATAGCTTCTCTCCAAAAAACCTTCAGAATATTTCCTTCAATCAACATGGTTCTTGCAGAATCTAAAATAGTACGGTTCTTCCTTTCAACAATCCCATTCTATTGTGGGGTCCTAGGAGAAGATAATTGTCTTTTGATTCCAAGCATCTCATAAAAAGAATTGAACTCACCAGAATAGAAACTCCATGACCACATACCGCATTAATATATGCACAATTGTTTATTTAAAACAAATAAAAGAAACCACGTGAGAGAAAAATAGGGCATACACAAGAATAAAACCTCAAACCCTAAAATTTGATTATTCTCATGCATCTTGGGATAGAACCTTCACTCTGCCGTCATGCAAGCATCTCTGGGAAATGGAACTAGGGTTTGCACTGAGCTTGAAGACTTCGCATTCAGGCTTTGAACACAAACTTTTGCATGAACAATTGCTCGTGTATGTTCTTATTTCTCCCTAATTTATCTGCTATCATGCCTTAGGGTTTGTTTTGATGTTTTGAAAGCAATTCTTTTCTCTATTAATAATCATACTCTTTGATCATTTGGAGACTACCTTCAAGATTATAGGATTGTAAATTGAGCATTCCATCATTAGTTGATATTAAAACCAACCTTTCTTCATTTCTTTCTCTTACTTGGATTCTCCTCCAGTAAAAACTTCACTGCTAGCTTTAGCATGTGTTGGATTTTCTCGCATATGTCGATGTGGAGCTCTTTAGGATGCATTAACAGTTACTATTTTTTTTTTACCCTGTTAATGATAGGAAATGCCCTTCACAACCATTAAAATCCCTTTATCTTAATATTTGGGCACCACACTACTTCAAATTTGATTTCTGCCATTAAAGCTATGTTTTATGTCATTTTCCTGGGCTACTGTATTTGTTTTAGACATTGGTCTATCAGTGTTGTTATATTTGAGGTTTACTATCTTGAGTTTGGGATTGCCATTTATCCATTTTGAAGGGTTGTACATTCCTTGTTCAGTAAATACCCTTTATTGATGGGATTCTTTCATTATTATTAATGCTAAGATATTATTTCCTATAAAGGATTATATTTGAGATTCATTCCTTCATACTTCTTTTTTGATAGTGAATTTAGGCCACTCTTATGAAGTGATTGTAGATTATGCTTTTGACTATGTTTTGATCCTCATTTCAATCACTCTTATTTCCTATGCTTGACTTTTGTTTCATAATGCTATAATGAATCAACAGGGTCATATTCATAATCTATAATGATTATAACTAATCACCATTTCTATCTTTAAAGAGCTCACTGTATTACTACGAATATAATGCCTTCATTATGTTTGAACTATTTTATGACCTCATATGTTCTGGCCTAAAAGTCTGCACTATGGCCCTGAAGTCCTGTAATGACAGAAACTATTGTTTATCTTGATGACTATTTAGCATCTTGACTATCACCAACATGTTAAATACTTTGATTGTAGTTTGATTGTTACTTTGGTATTACCTTTTTATGTTATCTTCAAAACATACTTTGTCCTTAAGTCACTGTTATCTTGGATAGAATGGATATTTGATTATCATATTTACTGTCGTTGTTCTAATTTGGTGTGCCACATGGCTCCATTGAATATATTCATTTGAAGTGAATGTTTTCATGTTTTTGCATCTGCTATGAATCTGATTTGTTGCTCCATGATGAAAGATTTCCCTATGATATTCTTGAATGCTTATTCTTGACTGTGATTTGGTCATTTGATCTTTGAATGATTAATTCATGTATGGCTGCCCCATATTGGTAATAATTCTTTTATAATTCATGAACACCTTAATGACAGTGTTAAAGGTTGCTTCTCCTCATTAGGGATCTATAATTTATTGTATATAATTGTGGATGGGACTATAAATGATCCATTGTAATACATTATGTTTGGAACAACTTCTCTTGTAAGTGTTTGCCCATCATGGGATAGTGACTTCATTCCTTTCTATTTTGTGCCTTCGACTTTCATTAATTGTATCATGTAGGAGACTGCATATTTTCTTAATCACCATCAATTTTCTTTTAAATGAACTTCCACTAATGCATACTCTGGACTATATTCATGATAGTGACTGTGTTCCACCATAATGATTGGTTTTGGCTGAAGCTCCCTTCTCTTGGATGAATGTCTATGTAAATGTTCCTAGATATTGCTATGAACCCTGTATCATACCCCTTAACATGACTATTATATATGTATTTCTTTTTATGATAAATAATTAATGTTCTATGAATGTTGTATCATGGCTTCATCTTTTCATATTGCATCCTCATTGTATTTTCATTCATCCTTGAGTTGCTGACATAAACTTATCCCATTTCTTTCATTGTCATTTCTCACTGTCATTGTGCTTTCTTGGACTGTACCAATTATTTAATTTCTTTAATGATTATAAATGCTTTATATTTCATTTTTTTGAATCCTCAATATCAATGGCTACATTCATCATGGGACTTTGGAAATTTTGGATCTATTGAAATGATGCCTACTAAGATTCATGGTTTATGAGATGAACAATAACCTTTCATTGTACATTATTTTTTTCAATGCTTCTATTGCATGTGACAGTCAATTATTACAAAGATACAATCTTCTCAAACTTGATGGACTACACTTTGTCTATATCTTTTATGCATGAACTTTTCTTTTTGTTTGATACTCACTATGCTATATACTTACATGTAGTCTACCTTTGATACCTTGATCTATTAACTATCATCTCATGGTTTTAGCTTCTTCTAAACACTGTGCATTAGGGTGGCCAATGAATATAATCATGTTGTGTTTATAGATGCAAGAGATATCTGAGCACTATTTGAAGGAAGACTATAATATACTCTACCACTTTGATATTTCTTTTCATCATAGTGGATAGTGCTGCTACAAAACTTGGATACATCTATTGGAAATTGGAGGAATTAATTATGTGTTGCATTGATGTTTTGTCATTTATGGCAACACTGGTTGTTTTGGTTGTTTACCGGTTTTTTAGTAGGTTCCAGTAGAGCGGCTGGATTATGATATTGATCCGGTATGATTCGGTATGCTTTGGTTTGTGGAATTGGTTTGAGTTTGTCATTCATGCTATTCAGATGTGTATATCATGATTAGTTGGTTCGGGATTTGATGACTTAGGAGCTATCATTTATTCTAGTAAGCCTTTTGGTCATTGGTAAGGGTTCTACTAGAAGAGATTTGTTGAAGATCTTTTGATGCATTTTATAAGTGGTGTTGGCATAACTTCTAGATGGATTTTGGGATGCTGGTGGTTATCTTGTTCATGTTCCTATTGATTAGAGGTGTTAGAGTTGGGTCCAAACCTAATGCTATCTTATTTGGCTAGGTTATGGATCGATTTATGTAACGTGTTGGTGGATGATCCAGATACATTTCCGGTTGGATCTATTGACTGGATTATGTTGTTTCAATCTTAGGCCGGCTTGGTTGATCATTGGATTATGGGTTTATGTTATGAATTTATTGTATTATCTTTTAGGTGGCCGACCTAATTCTTTAGGTCCCAGGTTGGTGTAAATATGAAGTAAGATATCTTTGTAGATTATGGGCATATGGGCATATTCATGGGATTAAGGTTATAGGATTATCTGTGTGTGAATAAGGTTGTAATCATATGTAGAGATTTTGGTTGAGCATAGGTGATCGAATTGGGTTGGTGAAAGAGGTTTAAGATGTCCGGTACTGAGCTTAACCATAACTATATTCAGGCATAGGAGATGTTATTCTTGCAGTTCACTCTTCTTTCGTGATTGTAGTCAAGATTTATTTTGTAGCTAGTGAGGCTCCTTTTGTGATGAGTAGTGCGCTTTAGGTTATTGGCCTTCCAACATGTGTAGGCCCCTCTTTATGTAATCACATACTTACTGTAGAAGTATTAGATGACTTTGGGTAGACTTCCCACAATGGTTTTTCCCCTTAACTAGTTTTCCACATACAAATCTTGGTGTTATCTTTTGTGGATGGTTGGTAAATATTCCTGTGGATTATATTTGTGCTTAACTATTATATTTGCTATTCCAGTAATAAGGTTTGAATTCTTAAATTTCTATAATCTATTAACAATTGATTCAACCCCCCCTCCTAGTTGTTCATTGGTTATCTGAGCTAATTAATAATTGGTATCAAAGCCTGGTCCTCTCTGCAGAATCTTAACTGCTTAAGGAAGATCCTATGACATCTAATAGTTTAAGTTCATCAAGTTCATCAAGTTCATCTACAGATATTTTCTAGAGAGAAATTTTTAGGCTTGATGGAACAAATTATAGAGTACAGAAGATTCAGATAGACACTCATCTGAGATGTCTTGGTAAGGAGATTTGGGAGATCATTGAGAAAGGATATATAACTCATAATCTGCCATCTGACAATCCTCCTCTAGTAGGATTGGATAAGGAAATGAAAATGATTGTAGAGCTAGAGAAGCCCCTTTGTGTACATTTTCTAATTAGCAAATTATGGGACTAATCGATAATTCAACTGTTGGCATAACTAATGGTGTTGGCATAGATGGTTCATCAGTTAGTATTGTCATTGATGACCAACATTTACCAATGAATAAGGCCAATCTCATAGGCAAGAAGATGTGGTAAACCTCAATGGTTTACTCATGGCTGCAAATAGTATGAAGGATTCAATGCTTCCCAAATATGCATCATTGACACACTTAAGAAGTTTTTTGTTAGAATCCTTATCTGTTGAAGGGAAAAAAGAGTAGTCAACTGGTCAGTCAAGCGCCCAATACGTATTGAGATCAACTTTCTTCAAAAAAGTAAATGAAATGATGATGCAGTCACAAGAGGTGATTCAGATTGTTGTTTAGTAGTATTATGCATGATTGGAACACTCTAGATAGACAGGTGATCAGTTTAAGAGATGACCAGTGACTGGTGGCAAAAGGTGAAGACATACACCAGTTAACCAGTAATACAAGTTGGAAGATGATATTCTCTGGTAATATTGGGGTAGTGACCGATAAGATGGATGCGATGACCAAAGCTGAGTCAGTCATGGTGATATATCATTAAAAAAATGAATAGTAAAGTTTACTGCATTTAACAATTAGTTAAGGTGAGATTTGTGTGGATTTTCTGATTTGCATTAAAAAGACAGAACGCAACCCAAAGGTTGGTAAAATTATGAGTTGCAGAGGCAATTAAGGATGAGTCGTTGGCGAGATTGATGGAGAGTGAGCAGAGAGAGTGCAGGAAGATTTGGAATGTTTTGAATTTCAAATATACTGAGTTTTGTATAAAGGTTTTTGGTGAAAATAAAAAAGATTGATCATTAAAATTGCAAAGTGCAATTCTAAGGAAAGGCGATCTAGTAAAATGAGAAGATGGTAGCATTGCTAAGTAAATAGCAGAGTGGTGAAGAGAGTGTGTAGAGCTTAGGCAGTGTGAAGAGAAAGTGTGATGTAGAACATCAGTAGAGTGTAGAGCAAGTGTAACCGATGGTTAAACCAAGGAGCTTCATTTGGATTTGATTAAGCTAAGAGTAGCTATTACAATAGATCATTCTCTCTATTGTTTTCTAATAACTACAATAGCAAAATCCCTTAACCGGGTTGAATTTAACTAGTCCCTTTGTAAAATCCCTTAAATGGGTGACATCTTAAATGATGATCCTAAGTCCTTTAACAAGGCTACCTCTAATAGGGTAAAGGTTCTAATAGGCCTTAAAGAAAATCCCTTAACTGGGTGGCACCTAACATTGTCCTTGTAATATCCTAATAGGGATGGCTCCTCACCAAGCATACTCCAGAAGAGTGCAGATTTTGTGAGTTTCTACTCACATCATTCTTTTCTCCCATTTGGGTTTCCACATGATAAATCTTGATAGTCTTGTGTGTTAAATTTTTTGTTTGCATGTTTCTCATCAATACTGCTTATTCTAATAAACGTTAAGTTTGATTAAGGTTAAATCTATGATAATCAACATAGTGTTAATTCACCCCTCCCATCTTAGCATCGATTGGGACTAACAATTGGTATGAAATCCTTTGTCCTTAGATTCAGAAGATCTTAACAGCTTAAGGAAAGATCCAATATGATGCAAAAGCAGGGCCCCATGTTCTCTAAGGATAATTACATATTATGGTGTGGTAGAATGAATCTCTACCTAAGCACTTTAAGAGATCATTACTGGAATCATGTAATCATAGAGTACAATGAACCTATAGGGGTTCTCACTGTAGATCAAATCAAAGAAAAACAAGATAACATTGCAACTATGGATATGATTGCTAGTATTCTATCTGATAACGGGTATGTTGAGGTTCAAGATCTGAAAAACAACCTATGAGATGTGGAATAAGCTAAAGACTGTCTATGGAGGATATCCTCATGCACAAAAGGATAAGGTGGACATTTTGAGAGGCAAATTTGATGAGATGAGGATGTAATAAGGAGAAAATATAGAACAATACAACAAAAGAATAAAGGATGTGGTAAATTCCATCAGAAGTGCTAGAGGAAAACTCGAAGAAGATGATGTGGTCAAAAAAATCTTGAGAACCTTGCTATTGTCATAAGGATTTATGCAATTCAGGAACTCAGATCTTTGGGAATAGTCAATGTTACACTTGACTCCCTGATCGGTAAGATAATTGTCTTTGAACTAAGAAACTATGATAATAGTATTCCTAAGATTGATGTCGCCTTCAAATCTTCCATGACAATTGCACCAACAAAAAAAAGAAAATAAACTGGAATTAGTTCCACTACAAGAACCAGTCATTCTCGTGAATATGACAACTTTTTATTTGAAGAACATGAATAAGATGAGCTTGAGGCCCTAATAGAAAGAAAGCTAGCAAGAGAAAAAGGAAAGTACAAAGGTAAACTACCCATGAAGTGTTTCTCATGCAATAAAATATGTCATATTGCATCCAGATGTACTGACAATGATAGGAAGGATAACATCAGAAGATACAAAGAGAAGAGAAAGGAGTGCTATCTTGTAGAAGGAGTTACCGATGAAGAATCAGGAGGATTTGATGGAGAAGGGATTACATTTGTAGTGGTAAAGGAAGATAGTATAGAGGAAAGTGATATGGCACTGATTTTCAATTCAAACCAGTGTGGAGACTGGGTAATTGATAGTGGTTGCACTCACCACATGACTAGGGACAGGAACAAATTCCTTAGCATGGAGGACTATGATGGAGGACTTGTGAGATTCGGAAATGATGCTCCATGTGCGGTAAAAGGTAAGGGATCTATTGCCCTAAATGTCAAAACAAATTGTGAAGATGTTTACTAGGTAGAAGGGGTAAAGAATAGTTTGTTAAGTGTTGCACAACTTAACAATAAGGGTTATCGGTTGGAGTTTAATGAAGAAATATAAAAAATTTGTGATAAATCGGGAGGTTTGATTGCTACCAGTAAATAAGCCAAAGGTAATATATTCTACCTAGACACCACTTTAGGAAGTTGCCTAATGGAAAAGGTAGAAGATAGTTGGTTGTGGCACAAAAGATTGTGTCATGTTAATTTTGATAGCATAGCAAAGGTTAGTAGAATAAAGTCTATCAGAGGTATGCTCGACATTATGAAACCTGAGAATGCTATGTGTAAAGATTGTCAGCTAGGATAGTTGATCAGATCTAGTTTCAGCAGCAAATATTATTCATCTAAGAATTTGCTGGACCTAGTGCATACATATTTGTGTGATCCTATGAGGACTAAGAGTTTCTATGGGGACTGGTACTTCATGTTGTTTATAAATGATTTCCCAAGAATGATGTGAGTTGTATTCTTGAAAGAAAAAACTAAAGCCTTTCACATGTTCAGGGTCTTCAAGGTTCGAGTGGAGAGAGGAACTGGTAAGAGTCTCAAATGCTTGAGATCGGATAGAGGAGGAGAGTTCACCTCTCAAGAGTTCATAAATTAGTGTGAAGAACAGGGGATTATGAGGTAGATGTCTGCACCTAGAACACCTCAACAGAATGGAGTTGTTGAAAGAAGAAACAAAAATCTAATTGATTGTGCAAGGACTCTGATGATACAGAAGGATATTCCACATGTCTTCTAGAGAGAAGCAGTGAGTACTTCTATGTATACCTTGAACCAGATTCAGGTGAAGAAGGGGACAATAAGACTCCCTTTGAATTATGGTGTGGATACTTACCCAATGTGAGTTACTTCGAGGTATTTGGAAGTAGGTGTTACATCAAGAGGGATGAGTACTCTGGAAAGTTTGATCCTAAAAGTGATGAAGGAACCTTCTTAGGTTACTCCACAAAGACTATAGCATACTGGTGCTTGAACAAATGAACCGATAAGATTGTAGATAGTGAAAATGTCAGAGTGGATGAGTTCTCTAAGAAAAATGAAGGACAACAAGAATGAACCAGAGGAATATCTATTGAAAACCAATAACACTGAGAGGGGGGCATGAATCAGTGTTATATCAGAATATAAGATTTTAGCCTTAACAAAACATACATACACCAACTGATATATCTGTATAAGCAAAATTGAAAGAAGTAATGCAACCAATAAGCCAAACACATAAATAAGAACCATAAAACACAAATTTATAAGTGGAAAACCTCAATGAGGAAAAACCACGATGGGATTTGTGACCCACAATATCAATTCACTGGCTATATGAAGAGATATTAGAATATATGATGGGCCTCCACTTGCAGGAAGGCTTATAGCCTAGAGCACATTGCTCATCACAATAGGAGCCTCACTGACTACATAACAATCTAGATAACAATCCATAGAAGTGTGAACTGCTTTGTATAGCATCTCCTATGCCAAAATACTATTCCAGTTTAATCTCTATTTGTTATGGTAAAAAACCCTAAACCTCAATACCAGAATAACCCTTACAATGAATTCCTCACATACATAGTCTCTCTGATATTTGTTTCATTATATTACATCCATATATCCATTCCATATGTCTATCTTTATTCACCTATCCATGCAAAATAATCTAATTAATCTCCCATATATACCCTATACAAATTTATGCCTTATGTCGGCTTACAAGGATATATATAATTTTACATTTACATGTCAACCATATAACATAAATGAATAAAGATTAAAATAAGTTTTTGATACTGGATCCAAGATGTGTCGGCCTCCAAGACCAAGTACCTTTACTATACCATGTCGGCTTGCATTGCCGGTGATCAAAGAAATCTTCTATCCTGCCAGTGTCGGTGTTGGTGTCAGTTTAGAGTTTGTGAAGTACCTGTCGATACACCATATGAAGCCGGAACCCAAAATCATGTTGTCATCAATGACAAAATAATGAAACCAACCAATAGAGTGTCAATTCCCAACAATCTCCCCCTTTAGCATTAATGGCAAAACTCATGTGAAAAATGGTCATGGTTTCAACTGTCGGTTTCATCCTGCCCTGCTCCCCCTGAGCTGAATATGCAAAATGCTCCAATACTCCAAAATTCCAAAAACTTTGTAACTCCCCCTAATGTATACAACCCTTAATTGTTTTTCACATGTATACTAGTCCCCACTTGACATCAATGCCCAAATATTGTAAAAATAATGTCAAAGAATGATAACTGTACACTGAATATCTCCAAAAATGTCTTACTGGAGCTTGACCAGTTTCAAGATTTCCAAGTAAGCTTTCTCTAATAACTCCACATAAGTATCCCAACTAGTTTTGAATGTGCTGGAAATTTTTACAAGTCCACTCAGTAAATATGCAAGTCATTCTTTGTCATTAACTTCTGCCAGTGTGGGCTTACCAAGCATATCAATGCATTCCCTCTTATGTAGACCAAGTGAATCCAATCTTGGACTCACCAAACCTATGAGACTTTTGGCTCTTTGAATGATCTTATCTCTTTCCTTTTCAAGAGCAGAAATTTGGTTCTCCAAAGTCAAAAATTTTCCATCAATAGATGTGGTCAGTGAAATTAGTCCATCAAAAGAGTTAGCAATACTAGCAATTTTATCCTATACCTCTTTTATCTTTTCATCTACTTTTGCTGTTAGAATATTTGTATTCAAACATACCCTATATAGTACCTTGTTTCAAAGAATTTTCTATCAAAATTAACTTCTCCTCAATATTTTTCTTCTCTTTGTCAATGATCTGATCAAAAGCGGCTCTCTTAGCCAAAGTGATTTTTTAAGTGCTAGCCGGTTAGAGATCTACTGTAATGATTGAAAATCTTTAGAGATGTGTTCCATTATTATCTTAAGCTTGCCAAAAGGGCTTGCTTCATTCTCAATCTTACATTTTGGGACCAATCTATGCAAAACAGTTATGGATTGATCTATAATCCCTTTGTCTGTGGTTCCCTCCATCAGTTTCTGAGTAGCCGTCATCATCATCATCTCTGTGGGACTCATCTCTATGATGTTTTTCTTCTCAATTAGAGAAGTTTCAATTGTCAATAATGATGTACCAACAAATGGTTCCCTACTGGATTCCCCTATTTTCTTTGGTGATTTAACTTTTGTTACCTCCTCACTTGCACCGGTGGCTTCACCACTTGGTGTAGTCTGTGCAACTATCAGTTCCTCTCTAGGAACGATATCCTTAACATGTACATTAGTATCTAGAGGACAAGTGTCCTCAATGTTAGTATCCTTTACAATGTTCTCTACATTAACCGATGTCCCTGTATTTATCTATACATTTGTGTTAACTAGTGCCTCAATTTCCACTATCTTGATATTCTTCAAAATTGAGGGTGGAGTACCCATAATTCCTTTACCTTTCCCTTTAACTGGTGTTTCTATATTTGTCTTTGTCTTTGGTGAAGTGAAGATCCTCTATGCTCTCCCAGAAAATTTATCCAACCCTTTTGTGTTTCCTTTATTATCTCATTCATCCTTCCTAATATCAGGCTAGTTATTCTATGTTTACTATTAAAAACCTTTCTATTTGTAGCCTCAATTATCTTCTCCATCTCATTTGGAGTTATAGCAACACATAAAGCTAAAATTTCTTGCATCTTAATGTGTTTATCTTCTTGCATTGCAAATAACCTTCTAGCATCTAACATGTTGTATAGCTTTGTCGGTATTTGATTTTCTATTTCAATTAATGCTTTCTTAGAGATATCTAAATATAGAAGAATTGCTTCCTCTACCTCTCTCTGTTCATCAAATTTAAATGTACCATAATAAGACTTAACATTTTTCAGCATCTCATTCTTATTCATTTCATTTATAATTTCAGCACAAGTCTAAGGCAAAATAATTATTACATTACTAGTCTCAAGTGTCGAATCAATGTCACTCTTCTTCCTCCTTCTGGTAGTACCAGATGTAGCTGATGGTGTAGCCTTGGGTGGCTTCTTCTATGCTGGTAGTTTGATGGTAACCTTCCTAACTGGTTGTTTCTTTGGTTCCACTTTAGGTTCTTCTGGTTTCTTTTGCACAACCCTTTTGAAAGCTAATGGTGTCTCATCTTCAGGTTCAGAATCTGCAGTCATGGGTTCAACGTGAACTACTGGATCCTTCCTCTTTCTCCCTTTCTCTAGGGAAACATTAATGAGTGCCTTAACTGTTGGCATTGCACACTCCAATGAGAAATTGTAGGTGATTGAAGGTATTGTCATTGATCGCAACCATGCAATCCTATGGCACCGACAAATAGTGTACCAGCAGCAACAAAGATGATTACCGACACCCCAACTAATAGGATTTTGTTTATTGCATATTGTATTTATTTGTAATATCTTTTTGTAAGTTGACAAGATGTATTATAATAAGACTCATATATAAGAATGAGATCTTGTAGATCATTTATATATGTGGACATGGGAAAATTATTGTTGAAGTAACATGTGAATATTAAGGCAAATTTTGGAGTAAGGTTTATGGTGATTGTATGAGCTTAAACCAGTACTGAACCTGGCATAGCAGATGCTAAACTAAAGCAGTACATTATATTGTATTTGCATAATCCATTTTGTAAGTCAGTGAGACTTCCTTTTGTAATTAAGGAGTGAGCTTTAGGCAGTTGGCCTTCCTGAATGTGCAGGCCCCTATTGTAAGTAATATCCATTCATTGGCCAGTGAGTGAATATTGTGGGTCACAAATCCCACCAAGGTTTTTCCCACACCAGGTTTCCTCATTAAAAATCTTGTGTTGTGGTGTGTTTTATATGTTGCGTTTATTGTTCATATTTGCTGCATTAATTCTTGTTTATCGGTACACTATTTTGGAATGCAATTTGTTTAATAAGGTCAGAAAATCTATTAATCAGCAAGATACTGATTCACCCCACCCTCTCAGTATCTTTCAAAATCCTAACAATTAGTATTAGAGCTTAGTCCTCTTTTTCCAATATCCTAATAGCTTGAGGGAGATTCTGACACTGGTACAGATGGATAACTTGAGAAAGTAATTGGAAATAGCTCTTGTAGATTATGATGCAAAAAAGTTGAAGAATATCAAACTTGAAGATGATCTGAAGGCTGCACAGGAAATCATTTAAGGACTTCAAGAGAATATTACCATTGCTAGAAACAAAAGAAGAGAACTTAATGAGAAGATACAAAATGATGATGATGAAAAGGAAACTCTTAATGATCTTGTAAGCAAGATGAAGCAAGAAAACATGACTTTGAGGAATGAGATGCAAGATATGACTATGAGATTTTGTAAAGACATTAAAGATAGAAAGAAGAATGAAGATGACTTGGATAGGAGAATCAATGATGCTGGAACTGAAAATATAAGACTCAGCCATGAAAATGATATGTTAAAGACAGATCCGATTCACTTGGACCATGATAAAACTAAACTCATGAGGTAGAAGGCTTTCTTGGAAAATGAGTTGGCTACTGCAAATCAACATAAAGAGAAATTCAAGAAAAGTTTAGAAGAACTTGATGATATGCTAAAAAATCAGAAACCTAATGGAGATACTAATGGACTTGGCTTTGAAGTTGGTGAAAGCTCTGGTACTGCAAACAATCATTATCACAATAAACCGGTAAGATGACCTAATGCCTACAAATTTAATGGGAAATGGTTTAACTGTAACAAGTATGGTCATAGGGAAAATCAATGTAGATCTAAAAACTATCAGAACACTAATGCACCCACCGGTCAATATTCTAAATGCAACAAAATTGGTCATAATTCAGAAAATTGTAGAATGAATGTAAGATGTTATGTTTGTGGAAGATTTGGACACTTATCTAATCAATGAAGAACACATACTGGCATAGGATATGGAAAAGCTATTCAGAAAAATAATATGACTTGCTATGCTTGTAACAAGATTGGACATATTGCAAAATTCTATAGAAGTAAGGAATCACCGGCAAATAACAAAGTACCTAGTTTGAAAGGTAAAGAGAAGGTTGATGAGGTAAAGCAAGAATTTTCAAAACAATGGATTAGAAAGAGAGATCAGAATGTTGATGAGACTATTCCTTCACTGGTAGAATAGAGTATCACTCCATCGGTAGTAGATTCTTCATCTAATTAAAAAGAAATATTTTGGGGGTATGGAAACTAATTGAAAATCATGCTAGCTTACCCTCAGTTGATGGTAAGAAGATGAATTTCTTCTTTATCAGAAGATGAGTTAGGTTTTCACTTAACTGGTAGACATTTATTATGGTAAATGAAGGAAATGACATTATAAAGCAAGTGTTTTTCACTCTTTTTCACTCACCGAGCATTCAAATTTCCTAAGAGCATGAAAAACCTGAGCGAAGGCATCCACAGTGAGAAGTGAAGCAAAATATTTCAAGCATTCAAACCTAAAGGCAAATTAAGGTATTTATTAAATGTCTTCCTCCTCTGCACCTGAATTCATTGCAAACCCTACTATTGTTGAAGTGGTTAAACGCCCTAGGCCCGTATTTAAGATCATACCCAAAATAGCGAAGTAGGATGATACCCTAGGTGCATTCTCTAAAATACCCAAAGGAGTTGCATATGTAGAAGACCCTAAGAAATACATACATTTCCATATTGAGGAACTTGGTGCTGATGAAATCATGAACATGTCTAGGACTATAATTTGTGATGAGAATGGTATTGTGAAACTGGAACATAAGATCATAGAAACCCTAGTTTTTGTGAAAATACTTAGTATTCCTGATTTTCCTAAGGAAGTTGTGAGGATTGTACTTAACAGAGTTCAAGGGGAATTCTTTTGGCTTGACTCCATCCACAAGATCACAAGAGAAGCAGTTAGGGCAATGACTGGCTTACCTTCCACCAGTTGCAGGCCTGAGAAAACTAAGAAGGTTCCAAAAAACATTGTGATGACCCTAACTGGTGCAACCCATGACAATAGATCCTTGAGAGTCAATGATGTAAAAGATACAAATGTTAGATTCATTAGCATGATACTTGTCATGCCCAAACTTTTGGGCATGAACGGGATAAATTTTTTTTGTAAAATAACAACCTATAACATTAAATTTGTCTACACGAAATGCACTAACCAGTTTTCTCTTAACTATGTTTCGAGTTAACTCAACCACTAACTTAAGAAAGTGAAAATAATTTAAATAAATGCAGAATACTAAAAAAATTATATATTATCTCATCGCTTTTAATCAATAATTAAAATGTGATTAACTAAATCGACTAAAGGGTCAATTAAATTCGTAACGAATTTTGATCTATAAAGTTTAATCTCAACAACCTATATCTAGGTGGACTAAAAATATTCCCTATAGTCAAATAACTACCAATAGAAATTAAATTTCCTAAATGATTAACTCTAATATAATTTAAAATTTAAGACTTCATATTTGATTGTTTATGTAACATATATAAATTATGAATGTTAAGTAAACCAATTAAATTAAAGCCAAATTGATACATCCATTGTTTAAAACTATATATATATATGTGTGTGTGTGTGTGTATATTTATAAATACATACATATGAATATATATATATATTAAACACCTGTATATTTATATGTGAGATCAATCCCCCTTTTTTTTTAAACATACATCATTAACAAATAACTCATGAAAACCCTAACTTTATTATTATAAAAATGGCCTTTTTAATTTGTTTTCATTCTTTAATGCCTTTACACTTTTCAAATACCCTAACCCATACTGGGTTAGGGTTTCGTATTTTCTCTTTGTTGCAGGGGCCGAATGGCTAATGGCGGGGAGAGCGGTGGAGTGTATGGGAAGGCGGAGGTGTGGAGGTGGGTTGGAGGAGCGTCGGGCAGGGGCCTTCCCGGGTGCCACTAGGTATCGCCATAGTGGCGGCTGAGTGCCGCCCACTGTGGGAATACACAGTGGCAATCGGGCCCTTCCACTGCGGTTACCAACAGTGGGAGGCCTAGACCACCACAGTGGCGGACTGAGCCGCTGCCGGCCCACTGTGAATACAGTGGGTTCGACCTTTCCCCCACCGAAAAAAACCTAGTTTCTTTTTTTTATTTGTTTTTTTTTTAATTTATTTTATTTATAATATATATATATATATATTACATATATAAACACATTTTTTAATATATAAATGTAGTATTTATATATATATATATATATATTAGATGCATTTGAAAACCAGGTAAACTCTACTATGCAAAAATATAGATTTTTTTTTTTTTTTAAACTTTTTAAACAGATTGATTAAATATTCTGATTTAAATCAATGTATTTTTATTTCTTATTTTAAATACCATAAATCAGAGATAGACTATTTAACTATAGATTTAATTTCTACAAATAAGTAAATGACATAATTTAAATAAATTTCAACATTAACTATATTAATCTAAAATCATTGGAATTTAACCTTAGAGATAGCTATGATGATTTTTAAATTTATTGTCTGCGAATACATAAAATGACAGATTTAAATAAACTATATTTGCACTTCCATAAATAGATCTAAACGTTTTATTTCCAGCCTACTAAATACATGCAAATCTATTTCATTCTTTTCAAGTTTTTTTTTTTTTTTAAATGCATAAAGGGATAAATTAAATTTCTTGCTTTTCAAAATATCATATACACAACAAATATTATTTTCAGAACTATAGGAACTAAATCTAGAAATACTCATTTCTTTTTTGCAGTATATCTAAATAAAATATTACATATCTTTAAAGCATATTTAAAAGACACTATAGTCAACTTTACAAATGGATCTCTCATTTCTATTAAATGAGGACCTTAAAAATAATAGATACATTTCCTTTCGAAATAGGTACAACTTTTAGTTTCCCTTTACATTGCTACAACTTCAGATATAAAATATTTCATTTCCAAATCTTTTCTGCAAATAAATAAATCCAGCAACTTCTACTTGTCCTTTTTTTTTTTCTTCCAAACAACCTGCAAATAAATCATAGGCTATGACCATGGAGTGCTCACCTCCCAATGTAGGATTACTAGAAGCCACCCCCGAGCTTGGAGAACCAAGCCCTAGATAGGTTACAGACATGCAAACACAACAAGCAAGGGAAAAACATATAGCAAACACTTTCCCAACCAAGGCTACACTTCATCACAACATGTGATGATTTCACATGGGTGGTAGTGGACCAAGTACCCTCAGGAGACTGCAAGAATGGTAAAACATAATGCCACCTCATGGCAAACAAATTTATTTTATAAGATCATTAACCCCACATTCCTTATGCCCCCAAGGATTCATGCCATACTTTCTCCCCTTATGACCCCCCAAATGCACAAACCAGGACATGCAGCAAGGGTCACAAATACCCCCTTCAGTTTGCTCTCATAAAGAGAGTCTCTCACTCGAGGGCTATAAAACTTCTACCACTTGCAAGACCATTATACTCTCCCAAGAGTAGAAGGTCTTGGTTACTCCCAAAACACAGAAAAATGCATACAAGCAAATAAAAGATATGTCACAAAATAATTTTCATAGGAGAAAAGACAAGAAAACCATTTTTACATACAAACTAAATTTCCAACACAAACATGCAACATGGAAGAAACATAAGGAGAAGGTAAACCAACCTTCAATCTGCCCAATGGTATACTAGAACTAGTTTGAGGATGAGCAGCCCAAATCCACAAATCTTCCTTCCACACTTAGCCAAAAATTTCGAATCCAAAAACCAAACTTTTCAAAATGCATAGTCTCCAAAAATGGAGAGTGGGTGATTACCCACAAAATCTCTCATTCTTGCCTAAGAAGACCTTAGTGAGAGTACTCACAGGTTTCTAAAATTGGAGAAAGAAAGAGTAAGAAAAATATCAAAAAGGATCTCTCATCAACAGGGAAGCTTATCTAACCTAGATGGCAACTTCTAATTTTGAATTTTCGCACATCTTAGAAAATCCACTTTTTGGGATGACTAAACAGTCACTTGGGAGTAGACACATGCCTAAAAACACTCCTAACTCATAGGTATACCTTATGGGCTTTAGGAAACACCTTTAAACTACCCCTAGGAGTCCATTTGACCCCTTATAAACCCATCTGAAGTTTATTTTCGGGTCAAACTTGAGTTGACCACTCCAAAGACTCTCTACCCATGGAAATTTGAGAACCACATTCAAATGTTTGAAAAAGCTATAGTTAAACAACTTCCTTCAAGAGACAAGTCAAAATTCAAGACATAAATCAATACATGTGTCAAGTGACACAATAAAATACATTACAAAATTACACCTGGAAATTGTCTCTTGATGGATTTAAATAAATCAATAATAAAATTTAACACACATGCATCATTCCTTATTACAAATAAAATACGATACATACGGGGTGTTGTCTCTCCAAATAGACAACCCCTGGCTTTACAAACATGCATAGGTCTAGGTTTGGTTCTCGATAATATTTCCATGGTCACATGGATAATTTTCCTGTGCATTTCAATTACACATTAGTACTCCCAAATAACCTCATATAATATTGTAGCATCCTAAAATTGCGACACTTGCAATTTCGGCTGCATTTGGGTCTTCACGATGGCGATGCAACATGGAACCTGAATGGAGACCCCGAAACTTGTTCATGACACCAAAAACTGCATTTCTCAGCACCCTGGCTTGATCATCCTTGCACCCTGCTGTCTCGGGAGGTGGGACCATGGCGCCCAGCGCCCTGGTCCCTGGCCCTATTTTGGGCCCGGTCTCCTATGGGACTTCGGGCCTTTTTGTTTGCAAATTGGAAAATAACATTTCTTGGTCGGCCTAAGGTCGGGAAAATTAGTCTATCAACCCTAATTGGAAAGTATATAAACTACTTTTCCTCTCTCATTTTGGGGAGGAGGGAAAAAAGGCGCGGAAACGATATTCAAACATTCAAGCATTCAAGCATTCAAGCATTCCTTCAAGCAATTGATCATTCTAAGTCTCCATTCAAGGCTAGGTGTTGCATTCAAGACAAGGATTCAACCATTGAAGAGGAGATCACATGCTACAACATACAACATACAACAAACAACAACATCTATACCTTCGCATATAAGGATACAAACATCCTTACAACAAGGTACTAGTACTTGTTTTACATTACAATCATTTACATTTACAACATTTCTCATTTCTTGGTTAATTCCAAAACTGGGGTTTGACCTAAGGGAAAACCCCTAATCCCTAACCCCCCAATCGTCTTCACTTTTCTGTGTGTAGGTTGCAGGTACGCGGCTGAAATTGAAGATCTGGAATCCTTGTGCAGAGACGCACAGATCCCCCTTCGTTTCGCGGATTTTTCGGAGGACCGTGTGCACGCCGGGCGCCATCGTCCCATCAACTTTTGCTCAAATTTGCAGGACAGCGCCGTCTCGACATTTTACTACTAATTCCAGGTCCGCAGCTTCATATCATATCACTATCTCTATTTATAAGTGAATATTTCTTGTTTCTACATGCATTCCTAGTTCAATCTTTCTATCTACATTCTTTACAAAAGAGGGTATCCTTGCTATCACAACCCTTGAAACTCATATAGAATCCAATCTTGCATTGCATGGGATTGGATCTTGTGGGTTTCAACCCCTCTTTTGAATGTAAAGTCCCTCCTAAGTGAAAACCATCAACCCTAGTGACTCTCCCTTCTCTCTCCTTGGAGTTGGGGAGGGGAGAACGACTAGGGTTTGATTTTTCCGCTTTACATTTTGGTGAACCCGACGTGAACATCCTTTCTGATTATTCATAGTTAGATCTGAAAATTGGATTCCTTGATTACATTTCCATGTTTGATCTTTTGCAAAATTTTAGAGGTTAATTGCATAAAAACCCTAAATTTTCTTTTTAAGTAATTAAACTTGTGAAATGTTTAATTGTTAATGCTTGTTTCAGATCTGCCCTTCTATTACAAATTATCAATTCATATTTGTGCATTAATTTTGAAAATTAAGTGGTTAAGTGTCAAAACCCTAATTTTTGAAACCCTCTTGATTCAACCTTTGTCCGACAATTTCACTGATCAAAACATCTCCAAATCGGCTGTAACTTTGGATTCCGCAATAAAATCACAATATCTTTCATCCCTGAAAATTTGGAAAAAAGTTGCGAGGACTGTGTGCACCCTGAGTGCCATCGTCCCCGACATTTTTTCCGAAATTTCGGGAGCTAGATCTTACTGTATTTTTCTGATAAATCCAGAATTTTGGCTGATTTTATCAATTTTAACACCTTCAAAATTACAGTCAAAGTTGGTCTAGTGATTGCTTGGTTTAAGGCTCCTAATCATTCAAAAATTGTTGAAATTGAAATTTGTGTCAAAATTGTGTTTCTTACAGTCCTAAATCTGAAAAGTGTGTTATCATTCATTCAAAATTTCAGTGATTTATTCAAATTTTTGCAATTTGTGACTTTTGAAATTAAGTGCTTAATTACAACAACTTTGATTTCCGCTTTCAAAATTGAATTTTGCATGAAATTGAGTCAACTTTCAAATTTCAAAACTTGCATTGCTTTTGGTATTCCCTCTAAAATCATAAAATTCAAAATTTTAGTTTCCCTCTCTTTTTCAAGATTCAAAATTTTACATTTTTCAACAATCTTGGTAGGGTTCAATTTTGAGATTGCAACTTTAATTTGGCCTATCTACAGATCATAAAATCACTCAATTTTTTTAGGTTAGCTGTAAAATCATCATAACTTTCATCCCTGCAAATTTCGAAAAAAGTTGCGAGGACCGTGTGCACCCCGAGCGCCACGGTCCCAGACATTTTTTTCAAAATTTCGGGAGATTGTCCTGATTGTATTTAACAGCTTAAATCTAGAAGATTGGCTGGTTTTACTGAAATTCGCTACCTCTAAAATTCAAAATCTTCTCTCTCTCTTTAGTGCATGAGTTTTACAACAATAAGCCCTACTTACACTATTCCCGTTAGACGAAGCCTTAGAATTAAGTCCTTCCAAGGTTTAATTACTGAGGAGATGGAACCTAATTTGAATGGTCTTTTTAACGAGGACATGGGTAATTCCTCTAATCCTCTTAATGATGAAGAAGCTCTCCATGAGGTTTCTGTAGAACAACTTTCAAAATTGGATAACCAATTTGACGATTTTCGATAGTGGATGTCTCAAGAATACCCTGATAGTCAAGCTCTTCCTTTAATTGAGGGTCTAAAACGTATGCTTCAAAGTGATAAGAATGGAATTGATATTTTGCGTGGTGTTGCACACATTGTGGATTCAAATGTGATGCCTATGAAAAGTTGTGCCGAAACCTTAGGTTATACACAACCTCCTACTCAAGACAATCATTCTATTCCTTTGACGACTCCTATTGCTAGTATACCTACTTTTACATCAAACATAATGACTACTTCAATACAAGACATTCCTCCTATGATGACTAGTCATGGGGGCAATCCTTCTTCTTCAATTAACCCTCTTCCTTCATTCAATCTGACTTCTTCATTCATTCCTTCAATAAGTGTTCCTATTATATCACCACAAATGAACATGACACAAGGGGGCAATTTGTTTTCCATTCCTCCTTGTAGTGTTCCTCCTGTCCAATCATCTCCTATGACTAACTATCATAATGTCCCACCACCTTACTCTCTACCTTCTTTCAATAACATAACACCTCCATCACAATCTAACACGTCTAATATGAACTCTTCGACTGAAGCGACCATTAACAATCTTGCACAAACTGTCTCTTCTTTACAGCAACAAATTGCCTCTATGAATCAATCTAAGTTTAGTGTGCCCACATTTGATGTTGCGAGTCCACTCTCTTTTGACATTGTTCGAGCTATTCCCCCTAAACATGTTGAAATTCCGCATTTGGAGCTTTATAATGGTAAGGGTGATCCTCTAACACATGTTAAGACCTTTCAAACAATATGTACTGATTTTGCTTATGACCAAAGGTTGCTTGCAAAACTGTTTACTAGAACATTAAGAGACAAAGCCCTACAATGGTATTGCTCATTGCCTTCCTATTCTATTACTTCTTTCGAACAACTTGCAAATGCTTTCATTCAACAATTTCAAAACAATATAAGTCCTAAAGTTACTTTGATTGATTTAATGCATTGTAAACAAGGTGTTAAAGAAAAAGTGACTGATTTCATTGGTAGATATAAGCATTTGTATGCTCAAATTTCCTTTCTAGTGCCTGACAATGGTATTCAAAGAATCTTTATTTCTAATTTACAAAAAGACATTAGAGAAAAACTCCTGTTTTCTGAGTTTACTTCTTTCCAACAGTTGTGCGCAACTCTTCACAATTATCAACTGACTGTGAGTCAAATGGAACAATCACATCCTATGGCTCCGAGTGATAAGGGTGATAGTAGTCAACAACCATTTGGGAAGTTTAAACCAAACAGAGAGTCCATTAAATTCAATGAAAACATCATCAACAACAATGTGAATGCAGCATCAGGTGCGCCTCCTATTTCTAAGTTTTTCAAGAAAGAAAGAAAGTTTATTCCTTTGAATGAATCATTGCATAGTATTATGAATAAGTTATTGGAACAAAATGTGCTTACTCTTCCTCCTATAAGGCAAATTGATCCTGCAAAGATTACTTCACCTTATTTTGATAACAAATCTTTTTGTCAATTTCATCGTCAACCTGGGCATGATACTGAAAAATGTTTTGCTTTAAAGGGTAAAATTCAAGATTTGATTGTTAATAATACTATCTCTATTTCTGGAGTGAATGATAAAGGCAATACATCTGTAGCTCCTCCTAACCAAAATCTTTAGATTTGTACTAATCCATTGCCTTCTCATACCTCTAATGCGATTGATACTACTGATTCCTCTGTCTCACCTGATGATCTTGTGTCTATGACTCCTAATGTGATTAACCTTGTGGAGCAGTAGAAAATCCCTAAAGAACCTTCCATCACATTTGATTCCAGTGAAACTATCAGGGCACCTGATGGTCCTTTATATATAGTTGCAAAAGTCAAGAATACACCTTGCCGTGGAGTGCTTATTGATCCTTCTTGTGTGGTTAATGTCATTACTGAAGAATTTCTTTTTACTTTGCAATTGAATCAAGTGATCTATGATGAAACAAATGTGGTTGTGAAACTATTTGATGCATTTTCTTCTCCTGTAATTGGTTCTATTACATTACCTATTGAGGTCCATAACAAATCCCTTGATGTGGACTTTGCTATTATTCCATCATCCGAACAATTTCGTGTGAAGCTAGGCTATCCTTGGCTATCTTCCATGAAAGCTATTGCTTCTCCTATTCACAAGAGCTTGAAATTTCCCCATAATGGTGAAGTTGTTATTGTCAATCATAGTCTCTTTAAACCAGCTGAAAGAATTCCTAGTGTTCCTATTGATTATTTTTGGCCTAAATAATTCCAATCTCTTCCTCCACGAAGTGATCATCCTTTCAAATCTTATCAAAAGTGGAAAAAAGATATGATCCTATCTCTAAGTGAACCTAGAACACCCAAACTTGATATTCCTATCATTCTTGAGAAGGAAGTTCTTCCTTTGAAAGATAAAACTAATGTCTTTCCTCAAGAAGATTCCCAACCCATCCCTATGGATGTGACTATGTCTATGTCTAATAAACCTTCTAAAGGTAGACCTATACCTCCTCATCATGATGGACTTGGTCTCCTTCCTAAACCAAATATTCCTCCCTTATATGGAGCAGTTCCTCCTCCTTCCTCTTATGGAGAGAAGAGAGCTTCCTCTTCTCCTATTATTCAACCTAAGAGACGACAACCTAAACACCCAAGTGATAAGGATGAGAACATTCCTCCTCCTCAATCTCCTAATCTTCCTAGTAAGACTAGACGAAATCGTTCTGCACATGAACGCCGACGAAAGCGTCGTCTTAGAGCTCAGGCAGCTGCTTCTCAAACTTTGCAATCCCCAAAAACACCTTCAACAAGCATTATTCCATTTTCTCCTCAGCCGAGAATTGAGCCAAAATCTCCTAAACATAAGATGCATGATGGTCTTGATCCTGTGCGAGTTAAAGATCCTATTTTTATAAATCTTGATGATGATATAGATGAAAATGTTATTCATGATGAAAATGCTACTTCTCCTATTCATTCTGATAGTGAATATGAACTTGTTGATATTGATAACCATTTATCTAATGAATTTTCTAAAGCACTTATCCTAGCTCCTAGACAAGAACAACGTGGCTCGGAACATGAACATAGCATTGATCAGCAAGATCGGGGGGTAGATGACGTGCTAGACTAGTTTCATTAGCATAGCAGATTCTCTCCTCCTCTATTTCTTTTGTTACTTCTTCTATATGTTATTCTCATTCTTCTATTTGTTGTCCTTAGTGTTGTCTACTTGAGGACGATGCAAAACATTGAGATCTCTTTTGGTCTCTCTCATGTTGACTCAAAAGACACATGTGCTCCCTTCTTCTAGGTGACCTTCCTTGATTGGGGAATGAAGAACAATTATGCATACATACATATGATATACATGAATTATCATATAGCATACTGACCCCGAGGAAAGCGAAGTCACCTTGTGCTTTGTGTTTTGTGTCTATTATCCTTGGGCTTATTTCACACTTGGGGGCTAAATCTTTGTGATAATGTGCTCCTTTCTCATTTCTTATATGTATCACAACCTTAAAGCAATCACCCCCGGTGAGGCATGTGCGATCGCTTTAACGTAGGGGGGCATACATCCCGTTCATATCTTTTCAAGATACTTGAAAATTTCTTGGCAAATTTAGCCTTGCCTTGAAAATTTTTGATATCTTTCTTGCATGACTCATAGTGAGGGAACCTTACTACTGACAGTCATGGTTCTCCCTCGTGATCTTCCCTTTTACTTTGTCAATCGAAGTCGTAAGATCCTTAGTCCACTAGGGGCTTGGTGTATCTTGCCTCCTTGACGTCGTGAAAGTTTTTCAGTATTGTTTCCTTGTACTTTACCGGAAGTATGAGCGTACGCTTATACTCCCGCTAAACTGGGGGCTAAATGTAGTGTCCTAAAATTGTGACACTTGCAATTTCGACTGCATTTGGGTCTTCACGATGGCGATGCAACACGGAACCTGAATGGAGACCTCGAAACTTGTTCATGACACCAAAAACTACATTTCTCAGCACCCTGGCCTAATCCTCCTTGCACCCTGCTGTCTCGGGAGGTGGAACCATGGCGCCCAGCGCCCTGGTCCCTGGCCCTATTTTGGGCCTGGTCTCCTATGGGACTTTGGGCCTTTTTGTTTGCAAATTGGAAAATAACATTTCCTGGTCGGCCTAAGGTCGGGAAAATCAGTCTATCAACCCTAATTGGCAAGAATATAAACTACTTTTCCTCTCTCATTTTGGGAGGAGGGAAAAAAGGCACAGAAACGATATTCAAACATTCAAGCATTCAAGCATTCAAGCATTCCTTCAAGCAATTGATCATTCTAAGTCTCCATTCAAGGCTAGGTGTTGCATTCAAGACAAGGATTCAACCATTGAAGAGGAGATCACATGCTACAACATACAACATACAACAAACAACAACATCTATACCTTCGCATATAAGGATACAAACATCCTTACAACAAGGTACTAGTACTTGTTTTACATTACAGTCATTTACATTTACAACATTTCTCATTTCTTGGTTAATTCCAAAACCGGGGTTTGACCTAAGGGCAAACCCCTAATCCCTAACCCCCCCAATCATCTTCGCTTTTCTGTGTGTAGGTTGCAGGTACGCGGCTGAAATTGAAGATCTGGAATCCTTGTGCAGAGACGAACAGATCCCCCTTCGTTTCGCGGATTTTTCGGAGGACCGTGTGCACGCCGGGCGCCATCGTCCTGTCAACTTTTGCTCAAATTTGTAGGACAACGCCGTCTCGACATTTTACTGCTAATTCCAGGTCCGTAGCTTCATATCATATCACTATCTCTATTTATAAGTGAATCTTTCTTGCTTCTACATGCATTCCTAGTTCAATCTTTCTATCTACATTCTTTACAAAAGAGGGTATCCTTGCTATCACAACCCTTGAAACTCATATAGAATCCAATCTTGCATTGCATGGGATTGGATCTTGTGGGTTTCAACCCCTCTTTTGAATGTAAAGTCCCTCCTAAGTGAAAACCATCAACCCTAGTGACTCTCCCTTCTCTCTCCTTGGAGTTGGGGAGGGGAGAACGACTAGGCTTCGATTTTTCCACTTTACAAATATTTAAACACATGAATAAGAATACACGTCAAACACTCTGCATACAATTGATATTAAATAAAATCAATATATCTTGTATCAAAATAAATCCACATAAGCAATTATCATAATCCTCATAATTTTGATCCATACATAAACATGCATCCTATTTCTATCATCATAGTAAAGTCCTGCAATTCCAATAATGACGTACATCATCACAAAGTAATCCTATTCTAGAATCATATAGAGTTCTATATCTATAATGCATAGAAATGAAGCATCAATATATATCAATGTTATCTAAATCATGAAATCATATAAGTTCCAAATCCATAATGTATAAAAATAAAGCATCCATAATAGTCTCAACATGAAAAATACTGAAATGCTAGGATGAGTTGGGGTAGGGCCACACACCCTCCCCCTCTAGGCATGAACTTCCTCCTAGACTTCATCAAAAAGATGGGGTTACTGTGATCTCATACATGCTGCGTCCTCCCATGAAGCCGTAAGCTCATCATAGCAATCCCACTGGACCCTAACCTGGTCCAGCTCTCGACCTCGAAGGGCTAGCATCCAGTGTACCAAAATGCGAATGGGCTCCAAAGCTAGCTGCCTATCCGACTCCACCTGCAAGGCATCCCAATCTAAAATGAGACTCATCATATATATACTTCCTCAAAACTGATACATGAAACACATCGTGGATGCGTGACAAGCTAGGTGGCAATGCTAAAGGATAGACAATTGGTCCTATCCTCTCAAGGATCTCAAATGGTCCTACAAAGCGAGGTGCAAGCTTAGAACCCTTTCCATAACGGATTGGACTCTTATGCGGTCGCACTCTCAAAAAGACTCTGTCTCCAACCAAGTAGCTATGATCTATCCTCTTCGCATCTGCATACTTCTTATGTCTATCCTATGCCTCTCTAAGATGTTGTCTAATCAAATCCACTTGTTGCTCCATATCCCAAACTATCTCAAGACAAATAGCAACTCTGTTCTCTATTCAATCCCAACTCAACGATGTCCTACAAGGCCTGTCGTATAATGCCTGATAGGGTGGCATCCCCAATGAAGTGTGATGCCCATTGTTATAGGAAAACTCCACTAAGGGAAGGTACTCTTCCCATCTGGTCTAATGATCCATGACATACATGCGAAGCATATCCTCTAACACCTAGTTAACCCTCTCTATCTAACCATCTGTTTCCGGATGATAGGCTATACTGAAATTGAGCTTGGTTCCCATAGCTGCCTGTAATGCCTTCCAAAAGGAAGTGAAGAGGGAATCCCTATCAGAAATAATCTTGTGTGGAACACCATAAAGTCTGACAATGTCTCGCAAGAACACCTGTGCTACTGCTGGTGCTGTGAAGGTAGTCCAAACTGGTGAAAAGTGGGCCACTTTGGTCAACTTGTCAACTGTCACCAAGATGGCATCATGATGATGAGATGACATAGGAAGACCAATGATGAAATCCATGGATATAGTATCCCACTTCCACTCTGGTATAGCATGAGACTGGAGCAACCCACCTAGATGGTGGTACTCTGCCTTGACTCTCTGACACTCGAGGCATGGGGCTACTAACTCAGCAATGAGCTGCCGCATTCCTGGCCAATGATATAATTGTCTCAAGTCAACATGCATCTTCTTAACTTTGGGATGTGCTGCATAAGGAGCTCTATGAGCCTCCATGATGATGAACTCTCGCAATCCTCCGGAAGAAGGTACATAGATGTGCCCTCTATGGCCTAATAGTCCATCGAACTCCAAAAAATAATCCACATATTTCCCTTCTAGAGTATCCTGAGATCGTATCAGCTGAAAAACCTCTAAATACCATCCATCCTTTGGCAACTGATGTAGTATACGATCTCTCAAATCCATGCCCATAGATATGGTGTATACCTCGTGATGTCTCCTACTCAAATCATCTGCAACTACGTTTTCTTTCCCTTTGATGTAGTGAATGTCAAAATCATACTCGCACAAGAACTCTGATGTGCATTAAGGTTCGGCTGAGTGAATATGTACTGAAGACTCTGATGGTCTGAATGAAGCTCAAAATGATGACCCAAAAGGAAGTGTCTCCACCTCACAAGTGCATGCACTACTATTGCAAGCTCAAGGTCATGAGTAGGGTAGTTAAGCACATGAGTCTTAAGTTTCCTAGACTCAAAAGATATAGCCCCACCATCCTGCATAAGGACTGCTCCTAAACCCTCTAGGGAAGCATCTATGCAAACCATGAAGTCAGCTGAGGGGTCTGGTACTACGAGGATAGGTGCGCTAGTAAGTGCCTTTTTAAGTTCCTAGAAGGCCCTCTCGCACTTCTCTATCCACTCAAATTTCTTCCCTTTACACTAAAGAGAAGTAATAGGATGTGTGACTCTAGAGAATCCCTCAACAAAGTGTCAGTAATAACCTGCTAAGCCCATGAAGCTCATGACTTCTATCACACTGGTTGGCACTGACCAATCCATAATAGCTCTGATCTTTGATGGGTCTACTAAGATCCCATCACAAAAAATAACGTGCCCAAGGTACTTGACTTCTGATCAAAAGAAAGCACACTTCTACAAACTGCCATACAACCGATTGTCCCGCAAACACTGCAAAACCTGTCTCAGGTGCTCCTCATGCTCCTTCTCATTCTGAGAATATATCAATATATCATCGAGGAACACAATCACAACACAATCAAGAAATGTGCGGAATACCCCATTCATGAGGCTCATGAAAATAGCTGGAGCATTCATAAGACCGAATGGAACCACGGTGAACTCATAGTGGCCATATCTAGTGCGAAATATGGTCTTGTGGATATCACTTTCCACTATTCTCAACTGATGGTATCCTGACTTCAGATCAATTTTGGTAAATACTTTGGCTCCCTAAATTTGGTCGAATAAATCATCGATCTTGGGCAAGGGATATCGATTCTTGATGGTTACTTTGTTCAACTGACAATAATCCATGCATAATCGAAGAGATTCGTCCTTCTTCTTTACGAAGATGATTGGTGCACCCCAAGGGGATACACTAGGATGAATGTGACCCTTCTCTAGGAGTTCCTCAAGCTACATCTTGAGCTCATTAAGCTCATTTGTGGTCATCCTATAAGGTGCTCTTGAAACTGGCTCAGCTCTTGGTATGAGGTCTATATGAAAGTCAATCTCTCTACGAGGCAACATTCTAGGTAGCTCTGAAGGAAACACGTCTGAATATCCCTTAAGGATAGGATGGTCATCTATCGATGTTTCCTTTTCATCCTCTTTCCCTCTATCACTGATGGTGATGGCAAATAGTTGACATCCCTTTTGCATGCTCCGCTTAAGCTGCGCTGCGGAAATCATATGAAGAGACACGGGTCTCTGAATCCTTGTGATTACTATGGGTGAACCCTGATCATCCTCACACTTGATCACTTTCAAGTGGCAATCCATCTTGGCTCTATGGGCATAAAGCCAATCCATGCCAAGTACAATACCATATGATCCAAGTGGTGTAACTCTAAGGTCTACTAAGGTGGTGGTATTGCCAATTTGAAGCTGACATGCCCTAACCTCTGATTCCACTAACACTCTAGCCCCTGAAGCTAACTCCACTTCCCAACTAATACCCTATCTAGTTGCCACTAGACCAATGGAGATATAAAGGAGTTAGTAGCTCCTGAATCAAATAATATAGATACACTATTACCTTTGATCATACCTGTAGCCTCAATGACCGTGGCCTGGTGCTCTGCCTGATGATTGTCAACTACTGCAAAGACTCTATGGGACCTACCCATATCTCCAACTGTAGGCTCTAATGCTGCCATCTCTGAGTCCTTGCCATCTAGCCCTGAGGACACTCTCTCGCCATGTGCCCCATGGCTCCACACGTGAAACAAGCACCGTGTGCCTGAAACTGGACACCCTGAGGCCTAGAAAAAGATTGTCCCTCTGTCCTGCTAGAACCACTATACCCACCCCTGGAGGACTGCTGAGTCCTCACCGGAGGTGTGTAAGGAACCTGAGATCGTTGATCTCACCTTTGACCTTGAGACTACCACCACTTGGGCTTTGCACCCTACTGACTCTGCAGAGGCCTCTACCTCTGGTTCTACAGTGACTATTGCAGAGGAGGGGGTTTGGAGAGCCCCAATGTGTGCCTGTTATTTCCCTTCCAATGGGGTTTCTGAAACCTGTATGTCTAGGGTATAGGGTTTTGGTTCTGGAACCGATCCCTTGTATCCTGTGGCCTGACTTGAATCTCCTTTGCTATCAAAGCCTTCTCCACGGCAACCCGAAGGCTCTCTGGAGCGGACATCCTCACTGGTCCTCCTATGCCAATATTTAGCCCTTTGATAAAATGATTGATGAGAAGCTTCTCATCTTTTAGGTTGTCCACGTATGGAAAGAGCTCGAAGAACTTGCTCTTGTACTGGGTCACTAAGAGACCCTTCTGTTGGAAGTCATGGAACTCGTGTATCCTATGTTGCCCGTAATGCTCTGATAAGTACCTCTCCTTGAACCTCTTTGTAAAAATCTCCCATGTGAGAGTATCAACAACTAAACCACACTTGTATTCCTCCTGTCTCCACCATGTGGAGGTCATTTCTCTCAATAGGTGGACTACTACACATGCCTTTAGATTTCTCTCGTAAGAGCACAATGCAAAGCACCTATCTAGGCTCAAAAGCCAAGCCTCAGCTTCTACCTCGTCGATAGATCCTCCAAAACATGGTGACTGGAGGCGCATAACCTCTCTAATTAGATCCCCTGGATCTTGACGTGATCTCTCATAATACACTGGCTTTGCCACTGGAGGTGGTCCTAGTAGGTGAATGGACTGAGGCTCATGCCTAGCCTAACTCTCTATGGGATTAGGAGGTGGACTCCTACTCCATTCCCCATCTGCCGATCTATGGCTCCCTGAGTTCTAATTTTCAACATGATGATCCTCTGCTGGAAACCTATCTTGAACTATTCCTATCAGGTTCTAGAGTGCCTCTAAGATGCATCGGTTTGGGTCAACTGGTGGTTCGGGAGGAGCCTCTAGGTTCCTTTCCGGAACCGATTCCTCCCTATCAACCTCTTCGCATGCTATACTTTCACGCCTAGGACCCCTTCCGCACTTACAAAGTTGTCGCGTAGTCGGAGGCATCCTAATGAATTAAATAATTAAATTTTTGGGAAAATATTTAATTAATTAAATTTAAACATCATAGAAAATTAATATAATATAATTAATTAAATAATTAAAGCGAAACGTAATGGAGAAAGGTTCCTAGTGTTGGAAACCTTGTTCTGATACCAAAATGTTATGCCCAAACTTTTGGGCACGAATGGGAAATTTTTTTCTTGTAAAATAACAACCTATAACATTAAATTTGTCTACACGAAACGCACTAACTAGTTTTGTCTTAACTATGTTTCGAGTTAACTCAACCACTAACTTAAGAAAGCGAAAATAATTTAAATAAATGCGGAATACTAAAAGAATTATATATTATCTCTTCGATTTTAATCAATAAATTACTTTAGTCAATTAATTGACGTAGATAAAATTAATCTCCAAAAAAACATTAATTTTTTTTTTTTTGAAACTAAATAAATTAGCCCTAGCACTTAGTTTATAATGTCTAAAATTTAATTTAATCAATAATTAAAATGTGATTAGCTAAATCGACTAAAGGGTCAATTAAATTCGTAACGAAATTTGATCTATAAAGTTTAATCTCAACAACCTATATCTAGGTGGACTAAAAATATTCCCTATAGTCAAATAACTACCAACATAAATTAAATTTCCTAAATGATTAACTCCAATATAATTTAAAATTTAAGACATCATATTTAATTGTTTATGTAACATATATAAATTATGAATGTTAAGTAAACCAATTAAATTAAAGTCAAATTGATACATTCATAGTTTAAAACTATATATATATATATATATATATATATATATATATATATATATATATATATATATATATATATATATATATATATATATATATATATATATATATATATATATATATATATATATATATATATATATATATATATATATATATATATATACATGTATATTTATATGTATATATATATATACATATGTATATTTATATGTATATGTATATGTATATGTATATATATATATATAACACATATATTTATATGTGAGATTAACCCCCTTTTTTTTAAACATACATCATTAACAAACAACTCATGAAAACCCTAACTTTATTATTATAAAAATGCCCTTTTTAATTTGTTTTCATTCTTTAATGCCTTTACACTTTTCGAATACCCTAACCCATACTGGGTTAGGGTTTCGTATTTTCTCTTTGTTGCAAGGGTCGAATGGCTAATGTCGGGGAGAGCGGCAGAGTGTATGGGAAGGTAGAGGTGTGGAGGCGGGTTGGAGGAGCACCGGGCAAGGGCCTTCCTGGGCACCACTGGGTATCCCCACAGTGGTAGTTGGGCGCCACCCACTATGGGAATATACAGTGGCAGTCAGGCCCTTCCACTGCGGTTACCAACAGTGGGAGGCCCTGACCACCACTGTGGTTTCCCACAGTGGCGGCCCGAGCCACTGCTGGCCCACTGTGAATACAGTGGGTTCAGCCTTTCCCCCCCTGAAAAAACCCTAGTTTCTTTTTTTTTATTTGTTAATTTTTTTTATTTTTAGAACTATAGGAACTAAATCCAGAAATACTCATTTCTTTTTTGTAGTATAGCGAAATAAAATATTACATTTCTTTAAAGCATATTTAAAAGACACTATAGTTAGCTTTACAAATGGATCTCTCATTTCTATTAAATGAGGACCTTAAAAATAATAGATACATTTCCTTTCGAAATAGGTACATCATTTAGTTTCCCTTTACATTGCTACAACTTCAGATATAAAATATTCCATTTCCAAATCTTTTCTACAAACAAATAAATCCAGCAACTTCTACTTGTCCTTTTTTTTTTCTTCCAAACAACTTGCAAATAAATCATAGGCTATGACCATGGAGTGCTCACCTCCCAGCCTAGGCTTACTAGAAGCCACCCCCGAGCTTGGAGAACCAAGCCCTAGACAGGTTATAGACATGCAAACACAACAAGCAAGGGAAAAACATATAGCAAACACTTTCCCAACCAAGGCTACACTTCATCACAACATGTGATGATTTCACATGGGTGGTAGTGGACCAAGTACCCTCAGAAGACTACAAGAATGGTAAAATATAATGCCACCTCATGGAAAACAAAGTTATTTAATAAGATCATTAACCCCACATTCCTTATGCTCCCCCAAGGCATTCATGCTATACTTTCTCCCTTTATGACCCCCAAATGCGCAAATCAAGCCATGCAGCAAGGGTCACAAATACCCCCTTGAGTTCACTCTTATAAAGAGAGTCTCTCACTTGAGGGCTATAAAACTTCTACCACCCGCAAGACCATTCTACTCTCCCAAGAGTAGAAGGTCTTGGTTACTCCCAAAACATAGAAAAATGCATACAAGCAAAGAAAAGATATGTCACAAAGTAATTTTCACAAGAGAAAAGAAAAGAAAACCATTTTTACATACAAACTAAATTTCCAACACAAACATGCAACATGGAAGAAATACAAGGAGAAGATAAACCAACCTACAATCTGCCCAATGGTATACTAGAACTAGTTTGACGATGAGCAACCCAAATCCACAAATCTTCCTTCCACACTTAGCCAAAAATTTTGAATCCAAAAACCAAACTTTTCAAAATGCATAGTCTCCAAAAATGGAGAGTGGGTGATTACCCACAAAATCTCTCATTCTTGCCTAAGAAGACCTCAGTGAGAGTTCTCACAGGTTTCTAAAATTGAGAAAGGAAAAACTAAGAAAAAGATCAAAAAGGATCTCTCATCAACAGGGAAGGTTATCTAACCTAGATGGCACCTTCTAATTTTGAATTTTTGCACATCTTAGAAAATCCACTTTTTGGGATGACTAAATAGTCACATGGGAGTAGACACATGCCTAAAAACACTCCTAACTCATAGTTATACCTTATGGGCTTTAGGAAACACTTTTAAACTACCCCTAGGTGTCCATTTGACCCCTTATAAACCCATCTGAAGTTTATTTTCGGGTCAAACTTGACTTGACCACCCCAAAGACCCTCTACCTAAGGAAATTTTAGAACCACATTCAAATTTTTGCAAAAGCTATAGTTAAACAACTTCCTTCAAGAGACAAGTCAAAATTCAAGACATAAATCAATACATTTGTCAAGTGACACAATAAAATACATTACAAAATTACACCTGGAAATTGTCTCTTGTTGGATTTAAATAAATCAATAATAAAATTGAACACACATGCATCATTCACTATTACAAATAAAATACGATACATATGGGGTGTTGTCTCTCCAAATAGACAACCCCTAGCTTTACGAACGTACATAGGTCTAGGTTTGGTTCTCCATAATATTTCCATGGTCACATGGATAATTTTCCTGTGCATCTCAATTACACATGAGTACTCCCAAATAACCTCATATAATATTTAAACACATGAATAAGAATACACGTCAAACACTCTGCATACAATTGATATCAAACAAAATCAATATATCTTGTATCAAAATAAATCCACATAAGCAATTATCATAATCCTCATAATTTTGATCCATACATAAACATGCATCCTATCTCTATCATCATAGTAAAGTCCTGCAATTCCAATAATGACATACATCATCACAAAGTAATCCTATTCTAGAATCATATAGAGTTATATATCTACAATGCATAGAAATGAAGCATCAATATATATCAATGTTATCCAAATCATGAAATCATATAAGTTCCAAATCCATAATGTATAAAAATAAAGCATCCATAATAGTCTCAACATGAAAAATACTGAAATGCTAGGATGAGTCAGGGTAGGGCCTCACAATACTAGGATACAAAACTACACATGCTAACATATTAAACTCAATTTCTAGTTTATGTATCAAGAGTGCGTATGACATGGTGAACAGTAGCACTAAGATTGACATATGTGAATGGCTAAAGGATGAATTGATTGATAATATGAAGAAAATTAAAGGTCATAAGAAAGGTATTTTCAGATTTGGTAATCTACTTGTGTGCCTAATACTATACATTACTAAGGATGTTCCCGCTATAGGTAGGAAAGAATTTGGTTTTGATATACTGGTAGGAAAACAACTTCTGGATATCTTCACTGACATGGGAAATGAAAGGGAAAACAACATAATTGAACTCTTCCAAGCATTTAAGGCTAGAATGAAAACAAGGGAAAGATTATCTCAGAGCATAGTTGACAAATATTAGAAGGAAATATGTTTTGTTATAAAGAAAGATGAAATCTGGATGGTGTTAGGATTCTCAAAGATATTGAGAGAGGGGGGGGTGAATTAGTATCTGATCGGTAAAAGAATTTTCTTGAATTGTAACATGAAAATTATTTCAAAACTGTGTATCAGTAAACAAAACTTAATGCAGTAAATAAGAACAACAACCACAACATGAAAATCACACCATAACATAGTATTTTTTATGAGGAAACCCGGTGTGGGAAAAACCTCGATGGGATTTGTGACCCACAATATTCACTGACTGGCCAATGAATGGATATTACTTACAATAGGGGCTTACACATGCAGGAAGGCCAAGTGCCTAGAGCTCATTGCTCAGTTACAAAATGAAGTCTCACTGACTTACAAAATTGGATTATACAAATCCAATGTCATGTACGGCTTCAGATCAGCAGACTATGCCAGATTCAGTACCGGTTTAAGCTCTACAATATACATAAACCCTAATCCCAATAATTTGCACATTAGGTATGCTATACTCTTTTCAATCTCTGCTACCTAAATTATTTACAATGATCTCATACTTATATGAGTCATATTACAATTCACCATGTCAGCTTACAATAATATTTTACAATTAATTGCAAAGTATAATTACACAAAATTCCTATCGACCATGGTGTCAGTAATCTTCCTTTTCGGTGTCAATGATCTGTATGCCGATGTGGAGTCTTCCGGTGCCTATCAGTATCCTATGATTGCAAGGTTGCCATCAATGACAATACCTTCAATCACCTACAATTTCTCATTGGAGTGTGCATTTTCCAACAATCTCCCCCTTTGGCATTGATGGCAACACTCATGAGAAAAATCAAAACTATATGTCCAAAAGTGTTTTGCCAAAATTGTCTTACCAAAGCTATTCGCTCCCCCTGAGTTGATGATCTCTTTCTTCTAATCATTTTTCTCATCTCCACTACTCCCCATTTGACATCAATGACAAAGGTTGTCATTCAGTATTAGTGGAGTGTGGTTCCTGCCTAGATCCTTTTAACCAATGGGATACAATTTGGAAAAGATCTACCAATACAAAATTCAGACTGTCACTTAATCTTTTGCTATCCTTTAATCCTTTAATGCCGCTTCTATTCTCTAAATTGTACCAATGATTATGTGCATTTTCTCTTCTGGTGTCTTAAGTCCAGGAACCAGAGCCTCAGAAATTTCTTTTCTCAAAGAAATGAGGTAATCTAGTTTAGGACCTAGTTTGCATTTTAAGTTCTTTGCCTTAACCTTTGTCTTCTCTTTATCATTTTCTAACTTCTCAATTTTCTCTTCAAGATCTGCAATGTTCCTTTCAATTTCCATAAATGAATTTGATGTTCCTGTTAAGTTGTCAGCAATATTGTTGATTTCATCCTGTGCTTTGTTGATCTCTGAATCTATGTCCTCTGTCAAAATATTAGTTTTACAGGTATCTCTATATAATTTCTTGAAATCCAAAATAGTTTCTCCTAATGTCAGTAATAAGGTTTCTATTTTCTCCTTATTCTTCTTCACTATTTTCTCAAAGAATTTTTCTTTCTCCTTGAATGTGTCTTCATTTATTTGATAAACTATCAAAATGTTGCCAGTGATGTATTTAGACAATGTGTCTAGTTGACCTAAATAATCTTTATTGTCCCAAATGCACTTGGGTGCTATCAATTTAAGAATAGGAATTGTGTCATCAATAGCCTTGTATGCTTGTGCATTACACTCAATGATTTTCTTAATAGAATCTAATAATACTTTTGTCATGTTCGTTGGTATGAACTCTATCATTGAAGAACCAGATGTCTACCCAACTGTTTTCACAATCTCCATGCTCCTGGTTGTAGTAATAACTTTGCTTGTTTCAACCTCTGGTAGGTCAATTTGTGTTTGCATTTCTACTAGCAAAGGTTTAGGCTTTTTCAGCTGTTGTCGGTGGCACTGTCTTGGTTTGAACCTGTACCTCAACTTGTTTCTATTCTTGTTTCTCAACCTGTGTCTCAGAGGGTTTCTCTATGCTCTCAACTGCTGGTTTTTCTGATGTAGTCTCAGTATGCACTGCTGGTTTCTCATTATGCACCTTTACACTGTCCATTTTTGGTTTTCCTGATTGTTTCTCAGTTTTATCTACTGGTGCTTCAAATGGTTTCCCAGTGGTGTCCTCTATCAGTTCCTCTGTCTGAGTAGGTTTTTCTGTGCTTATATTTACAGTATCACTAACCTCAATGTCAACATTTGTAGTTGGTGACTCAGTAGCCACATCTTTCTTCTTATCCTCAGTGGTCTCTTTGTCCACCACAATGTTTACCTCTTGGGTGTCTATATTCATAGTGTACAAAATTTTTGACTCAGGATTTGTATCCTCTTGAGGAGTCTCTATACTCTCTATAGCCAGTTGATTGTTAGTAGTATGTGCTGGTGGACTATTAGAAGAAAGTGGGGGTATGTTATCAGTTATCTTAAGGTTTGGAGGTCCACCTACCTTACCTTTCCCTTTATCCCTATCCTTTTGATAGACTCTGATAGTCTTAGGTCTTCTAAGTTCTTCCTATTTTTCCTTTTCAACAAAGAATATGTCCCATTGATCCACATTTTCTTCAAAAATTTCATTCATTCTCCCTACCATTGTTAGGTCCCAGAGACAACTGAGAGGGGGGGGGGGGGGTGTGAATCAGTTGTCTAATAAATTCAAACCAAAAACCAATTAACCAACTTAATGCTTAACACCGGTAAACTAGTTAAGTGTGTCGATAGACAGTGTTAACAGTAAATTGCTATACCGGTAACGATTAATGCATGAAACATAAACATAAAGTCATCCACAACACATAACACCAATATTTGTACGTGGAAACCCTAAAAGGGGAAAAACCACAGTGGGAAACCTTACCCACAATTAGATGATACTACTGCAGATAGTAAGTGTACATAAATGGGGTCCGCACATGCAGAAAGGCCAATAGCCTAGAGCTCACTGCTCAAACACAAAATGGGAGTCACACTGACTACAGTTGGATGGTTAAATCCAATAAGAATGTACTGCACAAAATAGCATCTTCATATGCTGGATTCAGTACCGGTGTAATGCTGATATGCTTCTACAAAAACCTAACTTCACCTTCAAATGATGTCTTCGTGTATACCTCTTCTTAATCTCGCATATACCTTCTCACAATTCTTTTTCGCATTCCACACTTGATCTTACAAATAAGATCTTACATTTATACCATACCCTAAGACCAATTTTAGTAGGTCGGCTCTACAAGATATTGCAATAAAAACATTTTACATACAATATAATATCTGATGCAATAACCGATTGACCATGTTGGCTTAATGCATTTAAAACAATAATAAATCATCTCCATAGCGTGCCATGTTGATCTGGAAAAGATAAACCTGTCGGTGTAACCCTAGATAACCCTGGACCTATTTGTCGGTAAAAGAAAATATGCAAATATGAATATACCAATGATTAATTCTTCAAAACAAAGTGTCCATACGATGTCTTCAACATTACCAAGTGTCTTTCATATCATTCCAGGTACCAGTGAACATTATATCTTGCCGGTGAACCATATACTAGTAACTGTGCAATAGTTACTTGCTTGCTGGTGAATGTTGTTGGATCTCCAAAGTGCTAGTGTTCAGTAGGTGTTGACATCAATGACCAAACCATACCAAAATACCAACAATCTCCCCCTTTGGCATTGATGGCAACACAACATGGAAAAACCATCAAAATGCCAAAACAGAAATGCCAAATATGAAAAACCAACAATCTCCTTTAAACAACAATTTCTCCCCCTAGGAGCAACATGTGTTTATCCAAAGATTAATCTTGAATACCAATCTCTATCTCTCCTCAAAAGATAATGTGTTTTTCCATAGATATCTCTCCCCCTTTGACATCAAATGCCAAAGTTACAAAAATCAAGTTTATATACAAAATACCAACTACTCCCCCTGAGAAGTAGCTTCCTCATCAAAGACCGGAGTAAAAAGATTTGTCTTTCAATTTTGTCGGTTGATGACAATCATCAACTATCTAAGTCTCTACCGGTGGTGTTATAACTCCAAGCTGATCTCTGAGATATTCAAAAGTCTCCTTAGGCAAAGGTTTTGTGAAAATATCTGCAAGTTGTTCTTTAGTATTCACATAAACCAGTTTTATCTCCTTTTCTTCCACTTTTTCCTTTAGAAAATTCAGTTTGATAGAAAAATGTTTTTTTTTAGAATGTAATACTGGATTCTTGGATATATCAATTAATGTAGTGTTATCGCAATATATAGTAATAGGTTCCTTGCATTTTACCTTTATGTCTTTCAACATTTGCTTAAGCCATAGTACCTGTGTACAGTTAGTTGCTGTTGCAACATATTCTGATTCTGCTGTTGATAAAGATGTACAACTTTGTTTCTTACTCAACCAAGAAACTAATCTCTTTCCAAGAAAGAATGCTCCTCCAGTGGCACTTTTTCTATCATCCACATCTCCTACCCAATTTGCATCTGTGTATGCACAAAGGTCAAAATTTTCATCTTTAGGATACCATAATCCAAGATTTGTTGTGCCTTGTAAGTACCGGAAAATCCTTTTTACTGTTGATTCATGATTTTCCTTAGGATTACTTTGAAATCTAGAAACAATATATACTGTATTCATAATATTAGGCCTGGTTTGTGTCAAATACAGTAAACCTCCTATCATAGATTTGTATCTAGTTGGATTAACAGGTGTAGATTCATCCCTTTGAGATAATTTGTCATTTGTAGTCATAGGTGTGCTTACAGGTTTAGAGTTCTCCATCCAAAATTTCTTAAGTAGTTCTTTCAAGTACTTAGATTGACTCAAAAATATGCCTTTATCAGTCTGTAAAATGTGCAATCCTAAGAAGAATTTTATTTCTCCAATCATAGACATTTCAAATTCTTGCTACATTTTAATAGAAAATTCCTTACATAATCCATCTTCTCCTAAAAAGATTATATCATCAACAAATACTTCAATAATCAAGATGTCATCATTATTTTTTTTGTAATATAAATTGCTATCTACATTTCCTTTAGTAAAACCAATCTTTAAAAGATACTTGTCCAACCTTGCATACCAAGCTCTTGGGGCTTGTTTTAATCCATACAGAGCTTTTCTTAACTTGCAAACCATATCATTGTCATTTGTCAAAGAAAATCCATCAGGTTGTTCAATATAGACTTCCTCTTCAAGATCTCCATTCAAGAATGCACATTTAATATCCATTTGATAAACTTTGTAGTCCTTGTGAGCTGCAAAAGCCAAGAATAATCTGACTGCCTCAGTTCTGGCTACCGGTGCAAAGGTTTCATTGTAATCAACTCCTTCTTTCTAAGAATATCCTTTACACACTAGTCTTGCTTTATTTCTGACAACCTTACCATCTTCATTTAGTTTTTTTCTAAATACCCATTTGGTTTTAATTACATTTTTATTTTCAGGCCAGGGAACTAATGTCCGAGTATTATTTTTCTCAATTTGTCCTAATTCTTCTTCCATAGCTTTAATCCAAAATTTATCTTCACATGCCTCATTGATAGATGATGGTTCAATTTGAGAAATAAGACATACCTCTTCATCTGCCAATCTTCCTCTTGTCATAACTCCCTTAAATTTGTTTCCAATTATCTGATCCTCAGAATGATTCAATCTTACATACCGGGTGTCTTAGTTTGCTATTGTTCTTCAATAACTGTGGAATCCTCTGATTCTATCGGGGTAACTAGATCTTCATTCCATATCAGTGGATTTAGTGTAGGTTCATTTGTCTCAATTTTTATTGCCGGTTCAGAGTCTATATACCTTGAAGTTCCTCTGAATTGTTCATCAATCTTTACATTTGTACTCTCAACAATTTTCTACAATATTTTATTAAAACATCTATATGGCTTGCTCCTAGATGAATAACCAAGAAATATTCCTTCATCACTTCTAGGATCAAATTTGCCAATATACTCATCTCTTCTAATATAACATTTACTTCCAAAAATTCTGAAATATTTAAGAGTAGGAGTATTACCAAACCATAGTTCACGAGGGGTCTTACCGATTTCACCGTTGATGTGAACTGTGTTGAATGTATAGACAATAGTGCTAACTGCTTCTCTCCAATACACATGTGGTAGATTTGCTTCAGATAACATCCTTCTTGCTGCATCCAAGATAGTTCTATTTTTCCTCTCAACAACTCCATTCTGTTGTGGTGTCCGAGGTGCTGATAACTGTCTTCTGATTCCATTCACTTCATAGAATGTATTAAAGTCTTTAGATGTGAATTCTCCTCCTTGATATGATCTCAAACATTTGATTTTCTTACCGGTTTCATTCTCAACCATTGCTTTGAATAGTTTGAACTTCCCAAGTGCTTCTGATTTTTCTCTGAGAAAAGTAACCCAACACATTCTAGAATAATCATCAATAATTAGCATGAAATACCTATCACCTTGTAGGCTTTTAGTTCTAGCTGGACCACATAAATCAGTGTGCATCAAATCAAGAGCATTATTGGATTTTTCTGGAACTTTTGAAACTAGCTCTAACTTGTTTTCCAAATTGGGATTCCTTAAAAATTGTATTATGAGGTTTCACAAATTTAGGTAGATCTCTAACTACCTTAGAAGTACTGATTTTTACCATACAATCAAAGTTTACATGACATAGTCTCTTATGCCATAACCAACTTTCATCTATATGTGCAATCAAGCATGCCTTTTCACTGTTATTCAAATGAAAGATATTACCTCTAGTCTGAGTACCGGTTGCAATTTCCAAACTAGTTCTATTCATGATTTTGCATTTTCCATTTTTAAATTGTAACTGAAATCCTTTCTCAACTAATTGTCCAACACTTAAAATATTATGCTTTAATCCTTCAACATAGTAGACATTGTCAGTGTTGTGCTTACCATCAAGAGTTATTGAGCCCTTACCTTTGATTGAATAGGCTTTGTCATCTCCAAATCTTACTAAACCTCCATTGTATTCTTGAAAGTTCAAGAATTTACCTTTGTCTCCTATCATGTGATGTGAGCATCCTGAGTCAATGATCCATTCATCCTTTACTTCAACTTTAGCTGCTAGGGCTTGTTCTACCGATTGAGCAGTAGGTGTCAATTGATCTTCTGTTATAGTAACAAAAACCCATCCATTGTCTGCTGGATCCTCATCAGAATCATCAGTCACACCTTCATCAACAATATAACAGGATTTGTCTTTGTTCTTCTTAAATCTGTATCTTTGATATTCAGGATTAGGCTTGTATGTTCTTCTAGCTTCTTCTCTTAGTATAGCATGTCTATCAGGGCATCTTGAAGCCATATGACCAATCTTATTGCAGTTGAAACATTTAAAGGGTTCTTTACCTTCATACTTACTTCCAACTGGACCTCTTGGCATTTTTCTTGCAAATAGTGCTCTAAGTTCTTCAAGCTCTTCATTCTCCTTCCTAGTTTCTTCAAGTTCTCTTGCATAAAAGACTTTCCAATCTGATTTGTCAAATTATGGAGCAGATGATGTTGATTCTTTAAAGGCCAAATCAGTCTTTATAGTAGCAACAGGACCAAATTCCTCAATTTCAAAGGCTGAAAGTTTTCCAATCAATGTATCCCTAGTTACTAATGTATTAGGCATTGTTCTCAACTCATTTATAGCAGTAACCTTCATTTTATATGTCAATGGCAATCTTCTTAAGATTTTTGAAACAATTTCATCCTCACTCAAGGTTCCTCCACAACATTTAATACCCAAAAAAATTTCATTTACTCCTTCCATAAAAGCAGAAATCCTTTCATCTTCTTCCATTTGCAGATGTCCATACCTAACTCGGAAGCTTTCAAGTTTTGCAATATTGACTGTGGAATCTCCTTCATTTAGTGTTTCCAAATGATCCCAAATAGCTTTAGCAGTAGACCTATCGGATAATCCCATGATTTGTTGATCTGATAGTGCACTCAAAAGTGCTTCTCTTGCTTTGCAATCATTCTCTTCATCTTTAGCTAAGGTAGTTGGAGAAGTCTGACTAGCTACAACAGCAGTATAACCATTCTTTGTAACTTCCCAGATGTCTTTACCGATGCAATTCAGATGTGTCTCCATCTTGATCTTCCATATCCCATAGTTGGTTCCATCAAGTTTAGGATTGTCCATCCTGAAGTAATTAGTAGACTTTGGATCTCCTCAAGTTGATAAACTTCTGCAAAAGAGGACTAAACTCTGATACCAATTGTTAGGTCCCGGAGACAACTGAGAGGGGGGGGGGGTGAATTAGTTGTCTAATAAATTCAAACAAAAAACCAATTAACCAACTTAATGCTTAATACCGGTAAACCAGTTAAGTTTGCCAATAGACAGTGTTAATAGTAAATTGCTATACCGGTAATGATTAATCCATGAAACATAAACATAAAGTCATCCACAACACATAACACCAATATTTGTACATGGAAACCCTGTAAGGGGAAAAACCACTGTGGGAAACCTTACCCACAATCAAATGATACTACTCCACATAGTAAGTGTACATAAATGGGGTCTGCACATGCAGAAAGGCCAACAGCCTAGAGCTCATTGCTCAAACACAAAATGGGAGTCACACTGACTACAGTTGGATGGTTAAATCCAATAAGAATGTACTGCACAAAATAGCATCTTCATATGTTGGATTCAGTACTGGTGTAATGCTGATATGCTTCTACAAAAACCTAACTTCACCTTCAAATGATGTCTTCATGTATACCTCTACTTAATCTTGCATATACCTTCTCACAATTCTTTTTCGCATTCCACACTTGATCTTACAAATAAGATCGTACATTTATACCATACCCTAAGACCAATTTTAGTAGGTCGGCTCTACAAGATATTACAATAAAAACATTTTACATATAATATAATAACTGATGCAATAACCAATTGAACATGTCAGCTTAATGCATTTACAACAATAATAAATCATCTCCATAGCGTACCATGCTGATCTGGAAAAGATAAACTTGCCGGTGTAACCCTAGATAACCCTGGACCTATTTGCCAGTAAAAGAAAATATGCAAATATGAATATACCAATGATTAATTCTTCAAAACAAAGTGTCCATACGATGTCTTCGACATTACCAAGTCTCTTTCATATCATTCCAGGTACCGGTGAACATTATATCCTGCTGGTGAACCATATACCAGTAACTGTGTAATAGTTACTTGCTTGCCGGTGAATGTTGCTGGATCTCCAAAGTGCTAGTTTTCAGTAGGTGTTGACATAAATGAAAAAACCATACCAAAATACCAACAGCCATAAGCGCAACATGTTGGTGACCAGTTGAAAATATTGTCCGATTGGCCTCACTGATTAATTGATCTATCTCTCCGGGTGAGTTTACTAAGTGCACTGCAAGTAATTTTTCATTTTTTATCTTTTTATCTAACTCAACAATAGCTACCCTTCTAGCTTCTAGTCTTCTATATAGATCAGTGGGCATTTCATCAACAATTTCCATCAAAAATTTCTTGTATATGTCCAAGTGTAATATTACACTATTTTCTACACTTTCTTTATCATTAGTGGAAAGTGTGTTATACAATTTGCTAATGTTTTTCAACTTTCCATCTTCTGTTATTTCACTTAAAAGTTTATCCAGTGGAGCAATGTCTTTTTTTACCTTCTTCTTCTTCTTCAGAGTTAACTTCTTAACTGGAGGCCTAACTGCCTGTTTCTTTTGTCTTGTTCTTCTAGGTGTGGGTGAGGGTACCGGTGAGGGTTTTTGTTTCCTTTCTACCCTTTTGAATACTGCCGGTATATCACTTTCAGAAGAAGTTGCATCCGGTGAAAGATGAGCTTCTGGTTGAAGTCCTTCTAGCTCACTTTCCGTGATACCGGTTTGCTACAATACATCTTCCTTAATAGCTTTAGCTTGTCTAGTTCCCATCCTTGCAGTTTGTTCAACTTTCTTAACTCTTTTCTTAGACTGAATACCACTTTCAATTGTTTCTGCATTGACAAAGACTTTCTCAAATGGTTCCTTTAGTGCTTCAAGGAGGGATTTTGCATAAGATTCAATGATGTTATCATCTGTTTCATATCTCATTTCAGTTACCAAGATAGTCCTAGGGACAACTACCTCCATCTAGATTTAATCTTTATTAATTACAAAACATATTTCCTTTTGATATTTATCTACAATTGCCTGAGACATTCTTACTCTTGTCTTCATTCGAGCCTTTGGTGCTTGAAAATGTTCATTTATATTTTTCTCTCTATTTTCTCCCATGTTGTTTAATGTGTCCAATAGTTGCTTTCCTATTGATATATCAAAGCCAAAGTCTTTTCTTCTAATACCAGGTACTTCCTTAGTAATGCACAGCATTAAACATACAAGCAAATTTCCAAATCTAAAATTTCCTTTCTTATCTCCTTTGATGTTCTTCAGATTGTCTATCAATTCATCTTTAAGCCATTCACAGATGTCAATCTTAGCATTGTTGTTCACTAAGTCATAAGCACCTTTAATACACAAGCTAGATACTGAGTTTAATCTATTAGCATGTGTGGCTTTATAGCCAAGGATCATACTAACAAATCTAACATTTATGTTCTTTACATCATTGACTCTAAGTGATCTCTTGTCAAATGTTGCATCGGTTAGGTCCATTACTGTGTCATTAGAGACCTTTTTAGTTTTGTCAGGCCTGCTACCGGTGGAAGGTAACCTTGTTACTACCTTAACTACTTCTTTGGTGATCTTATAGATGTAATCCAAGCAAAATAATTCTCCATGCACTCTTCTTAGGACAATCCTTATAACATCCTTGGGAAAATCTAGGATACTAAGGATTTCAGTAGGGTTTCCACTATCTTATGTTCCGGTTTGATATTGCCATTTACATCACAAATCAAAGTCCTATACATGTTCTTGATTTCATCATCTCCTAATTCCTCTATATGACAATGTATGTATATCCTAGGATCTTCAACATATACTACTCCTTGAGGAATTTGAGAGAATGCACCTAAGGTATCATCTTTCTTCGCTATTTCGGGAACAAGTTTGAATACGGGCCTAGGGAACTTGATAACCTCAATCACAGTAGGGTTTGTGATAAATTTAGGAATAGAGGAGGATGCCATGGTTATAAATACCTCAATCTTCCTTTAGGTATGTGTGCTTGAATGATTTGCTTCCTTCTCACAATGGATGCCCTTGCTTAGAATTTCCGCACTCTCAAAGATTTGAATGCTCAGTGAATGAAAAAGGAGCCAAAACACTTACTTTATAAAGTTATTTTCTCCAACTACCACATTTAATGCCTGCCGGTTAAGTCACAACTTAACTCATCTGCCGGTAAAGAAGTAATTCAACTTATCACCATCAACCAAGGGTATATTAGCATGTTTTTCAATTTGTTTCCAAACCCCCAAAGGATTTTCCTTCAGTTAGATGAAGAGTCTCCTACCGGTGGAGTGTTACTCTATTTTGCTGGTGGAGGAGTATTTCCATCAACATTATGATCTGACTTTGTGATCTATTGTTTTGAGAATTCTTGCTTTACCTCTTCAACCTTTTCTTTACCTTTCAAACTAGGACCTTTGTTATTTTCTGGTGATGCCTTACTTCTACAAAATTTAGCAATATGTCCAATCTTGTTAGAAGCATAACAAGTCACATTGTTTTTCTGAATAGATTTCCCATATCCTATGCCGGTATGTGTTCTACATTGATTAGACAAGTGTCTAAACCTTCCACAAACATAACATCTTATATTCATTCTGCAATTTTCTAAATTATGACCAACTTTGTTGCATTTAGAATATTGACCGGTGGGTGTATTAGTGTTCTGATAGTTTCTAGATCTACATTGATTTTCTCTATGACCATACTTGTTATAGTTAAAGCATTTCCTATTAAATTTGTAAGCATTAGGTTGTCTTACCGGTTTGCTATGATCATGTTTGTTTGCAGTACCAGAGCTTTCACCAATTTCAAAGCCAAGGCCATTTGTATCACCATTAGGTTTCTAATTTTTTAGCATGTCATCAAGTTCCTCTGAACTTTTCTTGAATTTCTCCTTGTGTTGATTTGTAGTAGCCAATTCATTTTCCAAGAAATCTTTTTGTCTCATGAGTTCAATTTTATCATGTTCTAAGTGAATTAGATCTGTCTTTAGCATATCATTCATATGACTGAGTCTTAGATTTTCATTTGCAGCATCATTGATTATTCTAGTCAGGTCATCTTAATTCTTCTTTCTATCTTCAATTTCTATACAAAATCTCATAGTCATATCCTGCATCTCATTCTTCATTGTACTAATTTCTTGTCTTAGCTTGTTTACCAGATCATTGAGAGTTTCCTTTTCATCTTCATCATTCTACATTTTTTCACAAAGTTCTCTTATTTTATTGCTTGCAATAGTGAAATTTTCTTGAACTCCTTAGATGATATCCTGTGCAACCTTCAGATCATCTTCAAGTTTTATATTCTTCACTTTTTTTGCATCATAGTCTGAAAGAGTTGTTTCCAAATGCTTTCTCAAGTTTTCCATCTCTATTGGTGTCAAGATCTTCATCAAGTTGTTAGGCTTTTGAAAATAGAGGACCAAGCTTTGATACCAATTGTTAGGATTCCCAAAGATACTGAGAGGGGTGGGGTGAATCAGTATCTGACTGGTAAAAGAATTTTCTTGAATTGTAACATGAAAAGTATTTCAAAATTGTGTACCGGTAAACAAAAATTAATACAGTAAATAAGAACAACAACCACAGCATGAAAAGCACACCATAACACAATATTTTTAACAAGGAAACTCAGTGTGGGAAAAAACTCGGTGGGATTTGGGACCCACAATATTCGCTTACTGGCCAATAATGGAATATTACTGTTTACAATATGGGCCTGCACATGTAGGAAGGCCAAGTGCCTAGAGCTCACTGCTCAGTTACAAAATGAAGTCTCACTGACTTAAAAAATTGGATTATACAAATCTAATGTCATGTACTGCTTTAGATCAACATCTACTATGCCAGATTCAGTATCGGTTTAAGCTCTGCAATATACATAAACCCTTATCCCAATAATTCACACATTAGGTCTACTATACTCTTTTCATTCTCTACTACCTAAATGATCTACAATGATCTCATACTTATATGAGTCATATTACAATTTTCCATGTCGGCTTACAAAAAGATTTTACAATTAATTATAAAGTATAATTACACAAAATTCCTGTCGGGCATGGTGCCAGTAATCTTCCTTTTCGGTGTTGGTGATCTGTATGCTGGTGTGGAGTCTGCCAGTGCCTATCGGTATCCTATGATTGCAAGGTTTCCATCAATGACAATACCTTCAATCACCTACAATTTCTCATTGGAGTGTGCATTTGCCAACAGATGGAAGGAATGGTTCCTAGAATTGTTTGGGTGACAGAAATGGGTTATGAGGCAGATGAAAACATAATTGAAACATACGCTAAAGCCCTACTTGAAGCCCCTAGAGAACCTGAAGAGGAAATATTTGGAAATATTGAAACCATTGAGAGAAAGGTATAGACCCTTAAATGAAGAAAAGAGAACAATCTATCAGAGAAACAACAAAACAGGCCAAAGAGATCAAGGAAAACATATTGAATATCACTGGTATTAAGGAAAGTGACCTGGAAGGGATACAGCTGGAAGCTCATCTTTCAATGGTTGGAACTTCATCTGACAGTGAAATTCCTACTGAGTTTAAGAGAGTAGAAAGGAAAAGAAAACCTTCACCAGAACCCTCTCTTACACTGAAGAGAACAAGAAAGAAACAATAGGCAGTAAGGCCCCCAACAAAGAAAATAACACCGAGGAAGAAGGAAGAGAAACAAGTTATTCCTCCTTTAGACAATCTTTTGAATGAAATAACAGATGATGGAAACTTGTCTAATGTCAGTAAATGATATGATACTTTTGCTAATGAAGAAAACGAAAGCATAGAAAATAGTATCATTCTACACTTAGACATTTAGAAGAAATTTTTGATAGAAGTTGTAGATGATTTACTGAGTGACTTGTATAGGAGACTTTATGCAAAGAGACTAGCTATTATGGAATTGGATAAGAATATAAAGATAGAAAAATTACTTGCAGTTCATCTAGTTAAATCAGTAGAAGAAATTGATTAATTGATAAGTGAGGAAAACAAGACAGTATTCTCTAGTGGTCACCAGGATGTAGGTTTAATGGCTGGAAGAGTGAATGAAAACTTTGAAGAGACAGCTGATAAATAGGCTATCTTCTTTGTGGAGAAAGAAAAGAAAGAAGAGCTCAAATGACCCAAAACTTTCAGAGTTTACCAAAAGGAAAAGGACAAAGGTAAAGGAAAGGTAGGTGGACCTCCAAGCATAAAAGAGATAGACAACTTGCCCCCACCTTCTTCTGATACTCCATCGGTTGAGACTGTTGATACACTACTAGCTACTGATAATGTTGAGTTGGAATCAACACATGAGGACACCAATCCTGATTCAGATGTTTTATATACTATGAATATTAATAAACAAGAGGTAAATATTGTGGTTGATAAGGAAACCACTGGTGAGAAGAAAGATGTGGCTACTGAGCCACCGATTGAGAATATTGCAGTGGAAACACATGTAGAGAAATTTTTTGGAAATATTGAAATTGAGGTTGAGACACAAACTAAACAATTAGTTCATCCCTTGGCTTCTAGAATGGTGACTGATACTAGTGCACACATTGAAAAACCCATAGAGTTAGAGATACTGGTAGTGGATAGTTCAGAGATGCATACCGAGAAACTGGCAGTGAATACTGAGACATCATCAGAAAAACTGGTAGTAGAAATCACAAAGAAACAAACTGAGGTACACACTGAGAAACAGGAAGAGAAAAAGGTTGAGACTAAGATAGTGCCATCGGCAACTATTGAGAAACCCAAGCCTTTTCTAGTTGAGATGCAGACACAAACTGGCCTATCAGAGGTCAACACAAGCAAAGAGGCTATTCACACCGATGGAATGCAGATTGTTAAGATAGTTGGACAAACATCTGGTTCTTCCATGACAAAATTCACACCAACTAATGTAACAGAGGTATTATTGGATTCCATCAAGAAAATCACAGATTGTAATGCACTTGCATATAAGGCTATTGATGATACAATTCCTTTATTCAAATTGATTGCACCCAAGTGCAATGTGGACAATAAAGATTCTTTGAGCCAATTAGACACATTGTCTAAGTATATCATTGGTAACCTATTAATAGTTGATCAGATTAATGAAGAGACATTCAGTGAGAAAATGAATAAAGAAAAAGAAAAATTCTTTGATGAGACAATAAAGAAGTGCATGGGACACATTGATACCCTTTTACCGACACTTAGCAAAACAATAATGGAATTTAAAGAGTTGTACAGGGACACATGTATGACTAATACTTTGACAGTGGATATAGACAAGAAAATTAGTAAAGCACAGAAAGAAAGAAATGATATCGTTGATAATCTCATCAATTCATCAGAACCCATATCAGTTATAGAGTAGTAAATAGCAGGCTTTGAGGACAAAATTGAAAAATTTGAATAAGAGAAAGAAAGAATAAAGTTCAAGGCAAAAGATCTTAAATGTAGACTTGGTTCGAAACTTGACAACCTCATCTCTTTGAGAAAACAGATCTCAGAGGCACTTGTTCCAAGACTAAAGACACTGGAAGACCAAATTAACATCCTCACCGGTACAATTCAAAGGACTGAAGCAACATTGAAGGATAGTGAAAGGTTCACTGAGAGCCTAAATTTTGTATTAGCAGAACTTTTTCAGATTGTAACCAACCAATTATAGGGTTCTAGCTGAGAACTACACTCAGTTGACATTTTTGACAACCTTTGTCATTGATGCCAAAGGGGGAGTAGTAGAGGTGAGAAAAATGATGGACAAATGATGGACAAAAGAGATCATCTTCTCAGGGGGAGAACACATTTTTGTAAGATAATTGGACTTCAAATTTTGGATACATTTTTGGATTTTTCTCATGGGTGTTTCCATCAATGCCAAAGGGGGAGATTGTTGGAATTTCACACTCCAATGAGAAATTATAGTTGATTGAAGGTATTGTCATTGATGGAAACCTTGCAATCCTATGGAATCGGCAGACTCTACACCGATAGATAGTTTACCAGCAGTGACAAAAATGATTACCGACATCCCAGCTGACAGGATTTTGTTTATTGCATATTGTATTTATTTGAAATATCTTTTTGTAAGCTGACAAGGCATATTGTAATAAGACTCATATATAATTATGAGATCTTGTAGATCATTTATATATGCGGACATGGGAAGATTATTGCTGAAGTAACATGCAAATATTAAGGCAGATTTTGGAGTAAGGCTTATGGTTATTGTATGAGCTTAAACCGGTACTAAACCTGGCATAGAAGATGCTAAACTAAAGCAGTACATTATATTGGATTTGCATAATCCATTTTGTAAGTCAGTGAGACTTACTTTTGTAATTAAGTAGTGAGCTTTAGGCAGTTGGCCTTCCTGCATGTGCAGGCCCCTATTGTAAGTAATATCCATTCATTGGTGAGTGAGTGAATATTGTGGGTCACAAATCCCACTGAAGTTTTTCCACGTCGGGTTTCCTCATTAAAAATCTTGTGTTATGGTGTGATTTCTATGTTGTTTTTATTGTTCATATTTACTACATTAATTCTTATTTACTAGTACACTATTTTGTAATGCAATTTATTTAATAAGGTTAGAAAATCTATTAACTAACAAGATATCAATTCACCCCCCCTCTCAGTATCTTTGGGAATCCTAACATTAATGTCCTTGGAAACCTCCTATACAAACTTGCTTTCCTTACCTTCTTGTTTTTCCCTCTTCTTCCCATTGAACTCAGTTTCAACATCAAAAGTCTTTTGAAGTGTTGTTCCACAAGGTTTTTTTGCTTCATCTATGTCTGCATCAAGTAGAATTTTCGCATATGCATCAAGAATTAATGCATCCACCTCATATCCCATTTCCTCTATCCAAATCTTCTGGGGCTTGACTGATGGGGAGGGGTTCCCAAAGAGAGTAAAACCTTGATCAATAGGAATTTGAGTGATATGTTAGTGGTCTCCTTTCACTCTACACTAGTCATTTAACAAACCAAAACACTCAAACTCTCTAGGAGTGCTCCCTATCAAATTGTGATCAATAGTTGCTCAAGCATGGTTGAGATTCATAAGGGTAAATCCAACCTCAAAGCTATGCAATCCTCTAACATATACTTGAAGGGATTTTAGTAGGTGTTCTAAAGGTATTTCCATGCCAATCAATTGGTTTTACAATTGTCTTTCCTTTATTTCTTCATCGCTCCCTCTTTCTCCTATTTTCTAGGCCTAGTAGCCTTAGAGCCCCAATTAGCCCTACCTAACCGGATTTTGGGAAATTGTTCAAAAATCACTAAAAGAACTTGGAAAACTCTTTTATGATCTGAATACCTTTTTGGATGAAATTTTGAATCCATTAGGTGAGATAGTCAGGTTTGTCCGTACAGGTATGGAACCCAAAAATGGCATTTATGAAGGGTTTTGGGACTTCGTTGTCTTCTCCAAAGGGTTTATTATCTTCCCTTCTTTGTCACACCTCCAATATTCCACATAGGATCTTCCACACATTACTTACCCATGAAAAACACTTGGTATCTTCATAAATGATCATCCCTGCAAGCACATGCAACATTTCACTCATTTTCCTAACCGGGCTATGACTGAGCTCGCCTAGGAAATGATGCCAGATAGCCTTTCAATGACTTTTAGGACAAAACAAAACTTATTTACACTATACAAGGGTTCCATGGCTCGATTCCCAAGGGTTATTTAGAAAAACTCAAGGGATTTCAAGTTGGAACCATAATTGGGCTCTTAAACCCTTGCTCAGGCCGAGAGCAATGCAAAATCAATAGCACACTTCAAACCTACACTAGAAAAAATTGAAAACACCTTTGGAGCACTAGAATATCATACACAAAGAAACCATGAAAGAATAGTAGAAGATTCAATCCATTATGTATGGACTGCTGCTCAAAAATTAAGAAAATACAAGGTAAAATCTGGAAAAAGTATTCAAAATGTATTCCAACTTGCTCAAGGCTTTTGACAACCAATTTACATTAATTATCAAAGAATTTTATATTCCATATGAATCCTAACCAACTCTTCATAGATTTCCTAACCACTGATGTGCTCAAAAATGCAAAAAGTTACTCAAAAGTTGCAAAATGTTGTTGAGCAACAATGACAACTTTTGACAAAATATGCATTTTTACATTTTATGCATTTTCACTCATCCTAAACCTACTAAGATGACTCTATCACATTAAAATGACATTCCTAAATTCTAAATGAGGTTTTACAAGACATTTTACACTAAAATGCAAGTTTGTGCCATTTTAGGCTTACAAGGGCTCATACGACAAATTTGAGTAAATACATGATCTAGTTGACATTCATCCTTCAAATGTATATAAAAGACACATGTGGACCTCATAGAAGTCCATCATTCACAAACCTAATCCAAGATAAAGACTATCACACCAAAAACTAGAAAATGCACTAAAAACTAGGTGCTCCTACACCATATTCCCCCAATGAGAAAGATGTCAAGTGACTCCTTTAGGCAACAAGGAAAGGGGAACTCAAAGCTTCAAAAATTCTGCCTCAGGTATCCAAGTAGCCTCAGATGCTGGAAGGTCCTGCCATTTGATCAAGTTCTCCATATAGGCGGTGTGCCTAGTCTTCTTGAGAACTCTATAATCTAACACTTTCTCGGCTTGTGCCATGGTTGCAAGTGGTAAGGGAAGGTTTGAAAGTTCTTGAGAGACCTCTGAGACTCTACTACATTACTCTAGAAGTGTGCCCTTATACTGCACCAAATATGCAACATTGAATCTTGGAGACAAAGCCATATCTCTGGGTAGGTCTAGTTTGTAATAATTGTTGCCATATTTTTCTAAGCGCTGGCAAGGTCCAATCCTCCTCATCTGAAGTTTAATAGGGACACCTTTCTGAAATATTTCTTTGTTCAAATGGACCATGACCAAGTCCCCAACAAAAAATTGTATATCCTTTCTTTTCTCATCTACCTTTTCTTTGATCCTTTGAGAGGTGTCTAGTAGGGTTGTCCTAACCTGCTCATGAATCTCTTGCATGGATTGAGCCATGTCCATAGAATTTACACTCTATTGTCCCATCTTTCCAACATCTTTTAGCTCCAAAACACCTCTAGGATGAAGGCCATACACAATCTCAAAAGGGCTCTTATTGGTTGATCTATTCACACTGTCATTATAGGCAAACTCAACTTGATGGATGATCTGATCCCAAGCTTGTCCATACTCCTTTGTCAAACATCTAAGAAGGTTTCCAAGTGTTCTATTGACCACCTCTATTTGGCCATCTATTTGGGGATGATAGGCTAAACTGAAAGACAAGTTAGTACCCAATCTCTACCATCAAGTCTTCAAAAAATGACCAATAAACTTTGCATCTCTATCTGATACAATGCTGATAGGTAAACCATCAATTCTAATAACTTCCTTGAAAACAAATGAGCAATATGAATAGCATCATGAGTGACCTTAAATGGAATAAAATGGGTCATCTTGCTAAATCTATCTACCACAACATAGATGCTATCATAACCTGATTTGGTCTTAGGCAAACCAACAACAAAATCCATACATACACACTCCCATGGCTAGTTTGGAATAGTTAAAAGCTGATAAAAGACAACATTAGAAGAGGTACGCTTAGCTCTTTGTCAAACCACACATTTCTCCACATATTTCCTAATATCTCTTTGCATCTTAGGCCAATATCAGATTCTTTGGATAAGTTCCAAAGTCTTGTTCAAGCCAAAATGTCCACTTAGACATCCATTGTGCTTCTCTTGCATCAAATTTTCTCTCATAGACCCTTTAGGTACACATATCTATGCTCTCTTAAACAAAAGACCATCTTGTAAAGTGTAATCTACATAGTCACTATGAAAATGGTTTCTAAACTCTTGACAAACCTTGTAGACAACAACAAAGTCTTCATCATCTTGATATAACCCCTTGAAACTATCCACTCCAATGCTCTTGAGCTACACTTCTTGCACTGTTAGCAACCTTCTACTTAATGCATCAGCTACTTTATTACATTGACCCTTCTTGTCTTTAATGGTAAAGGTATATGACTACAAATATTCTACCCATTTAATATGCCCATGATTCAACTTTTCATGTGAATTGAGAAAGCTAAGAGCTTGATTATCAGTATAAACCACAAATTATTTAGGTAGAAATTAATTCCTCCACTTCCTAAGAGATTGAACAAGTGCATACAATTCCAAATCATAAGAGGAATACCTTTTCTTGGCATCATTGAGCTTCTCACTGAAAAATGCAACTAGTCTATTGTCTTGACTTAAGACTACTCCAACTACTATGTTACTTGCATCACATTCAATGGTGAAGGGCTTATCAAATCTTGGAATAATTAGTATCGATTCAGTAACCATATTTTCCTTCAAGAGATCAAATCCTCTTTGTATTTCTTTTGTCCATTGGAACTTGGTTTTCACACCTCCTTGATTGTGTCAAGCATGGGTGTACATATGTCACTAAATCCTCTTATCAAATTCCTATAGAATTGTGCCAAGCCATGAAAACTCCTTACTTCACTTGATGTCTTAGGTGTAGGCCAACTGATTATGGCTTCCACTTTAGAGGTATCCATTTTCAAATCAGCTCTTGAGATTACAAACCCAAGATATATCAATTCCTATTTCATAAACTCACATTTCTCCAAATTGATGGTTAGTTGCTCATCACATAGTTTCCTCAATACAATCTCTATATGATTAATATGTTCATCTTTAAATATGTTAAAAATCAAGATGTCATCTAAATAAACAATAACAAATTTACCAATATTGTCTTTGAGTACTTCATTCATGAGTCTCATGAGTGTGCTAGGAGAATTTTTGAGTCCAAATGGCATAACAAGCCATTCATAAAGTCCTTTTGTGATCTTGAATGTTGTCTTAAATTCATCACCCTCCTTGATTATGATTTGCTGGTAACCCCTCTTGAGGTCTATCTTGGTGAAGTATTCAGCACCTCCTAAACAATCCATCAAATCTTGAATCCTTGGAATGGGAAATATATACCTGATTGTAATTTGGTTTATGGCTCTAGAATCAGTACAAAGTCTCCAAGTACCTCCCTCATTTGGGTCCAAAATGGTGGGTACTACACATGGGTTAATTCTCTTCCTTATCAGACCATTGTCTAAGAGTTTTTGTATTTGCTTAGCTACCTCCTTGTTTTGATCTGGTGTCATTTTATAGGTTGCCTTATTAGGCATGAGGCACTGGGTATGAAGTCAATTTGGTGACTTATGGAACATTTAGGAGTAAATATTTCTAGTGTTCCATTACTGATAATGTCCTTAAACTAATTTAGGACTTATTGCACTTCATTGGGAATGCATACTTTCTTCTCCTTGCTTTCTTCTTTTGGTTTCACAACAATTGCAAACCCCACTCCTTCTCCTTCCTTGAGTGTATTAATGAACTCCTTCTCACCAACTAGTACCACATTAAGACCATTCTCACCAACTATCAGCACGAGCCTTAGTTGCTCGAGAAAAACTCAAGGGATTTCAAGTTGGAACCATAATTGGGCTCTTAAACCCTTGCTCAGGCCAAGAGCAATGCAAAATAAATAACACACTTCAAATCTGCACTATAAAAAATTACAAACACCTTCTGAGCACTACAATATCATACACAAAGCAACCATGAAAGAACAATAGAAGATTCAATCCATTATGTATGGACTGCTCCTTAAAAATTAAGAAAATGCAAGGTAAAATCTGGAAAAAGTCTTCACAATGTATTCCAACTTGCTCAAGGATTTTGACAACCCATTTACATTAATTCTTAGAGAATTTTATATTACATATGAATCCTAACCAACTCTTCATCAGTTTCCTAACCACCAATGTGCTCAAAAATGCAAAAAGTTACTCAAAAGTTGCAAAATGTTGTTGAGCAACAATGATAACTTTTGACAAAATGTGCATTTTTACATTTTATGCATTGCCACTCATCCTAAACCTACTAAGATTACTATATGATAATAAAATGACATTCCTAAATTCCAAATGAGGTGTTACAAGACATTTTACACCAAAATGCAAGTTTGTGCCATTTTAGGCTTATAAGGGCTCATAAGCCAAATTTAAGTAAATACATGATCTAGTTGATATTAATCCTTCAAATGTATATACAACACACATGTGGACCTCATAGTAGTCCATTATTCACAAACCTAATCCAAGATAAAGACTATCACACCAGAAACTAGAAAATGCACTAAAAACTAGGTGCTCCTGCACCATTGACTACCTCCATGAGAGCCACATCATTCTTAACCATGAAAACAATTTCGGTAGAGTATTTATCTACTATTTCTCAAGTATCCTTATTCTAGACCTTATATATCTTTGAAAATATTTGAAGTAACCCCATACCTTATCATCTCTAAGACTTCCTGATGCAACAATTGATTGCTTAAGTTGTCTTCCTACCGGGATGTCAAAATCCCATTGCTTCCTTCTAGAACTGGGAGTATCATTCAAAAAGTATAACATTAAGCATACTAATAGATTTCCATATCAAAAGGTGCCCTTCTTCTCACCTTTAGTCTTCCCTAAATTGATCAATAACTCTTCAAGCATCCAGTCACAAAGATCTAACTTGATATTTTCTCTCATCATTCTGTAAGTGGTCAGAATACATGAACTGGAAACTAAGTTCAGTCGGTTAGACTGAGTTACCTTGTAGCCTATGATCATGCTTCCAAATTTGATGTCACTGTCAGTTATGGTGCTCACCTTCATCGATCTCTTGTTTGATGTAGTGTCGGTGATCTTCCTTACGAAGTCATTTTATACTTTCTTATCTGAATGTTTCCCTATTGATGGAAAACCAATAATTTCCCGAATGACTTCCTTAGTGATTTTATAGGGTTGGTCTAGTCATATGAATTCTCCATGTACTCTGCTTAGTACATATTTGACAATCTCATCCTCAAACTTTGAAATATCTAGAATATCAGTGAACCCTAGATCTTCCATGTGTTTATATGCCAGTTTGATTTTACGAGCTTCTCCCATGAGTTCATTCATATACATCCTCTTGATCTTCGAAGTGCCTAAGTCCTCTATATGACAAAGAATATAGTCCCTTGATGAATACTAAGAGGGGGGGTGAATTAGTATGCCTAAGAACTTAACCAAACTCTTAAACAACTTTATAGTAGACCGGTGTAGTAGTTTAAACAATAAACTAGTTAAAACATAAATAAGCCAAATAGAAAAAAAAGCATTCACCCATAAAAACACAATCACCATAACACAAGATATTTTGACGTGGAAACCCAAATGGGAAAAACCATGGTGAGTAAAACTCACAAGTCAACTATCTACAAAATAGTAACTAGACCGGTTAAGGTCAGACCGATTAAGGTCTTACAATGTTCTTCACCAGAACAGATCCTATTAGGAATCCAGATCTCTATTAGGAGATAAGTCCTGTTAAAGACTACCTTGTTAAAGGATTTCAGATCTATGACTGTGAACCACCTTGTTAGAGGATTTACAATAGGCTTGGTTGGGCCTACCCGCTTAAGGGTTTCAGACTTGTTGAAGATATTAGTAATCAACAAGTGAATGATCTAGATAGTAGCACACAATGCTTGATTAGATATCTGATAACTCCTTGTTAATGCATTCAAGCATTACTTTAGTCTTCCATGCTTTGCACTCTCAATCTCAGTCATGAGATACCTTTCCTCTCAAAGACTCGCACATATCAACTTTTGTTCTCTTTATAAAACCCTAGACATGATGTCCTTAAATAGGAACTTGATTTCATGTCGGTCCAATAGGATTAGATTACAATTTCCAAGGTATAGTGCATTTAGACAAATTTGGTAACACGACATAGAAACACCGTTAAAGTGTCTATGGATGATAACTCATCACACATTACATGTATACCTATTAATTACATATACCAATCACTGGTTAACAGGTGAAGACTGGAAAACTTGATCATAGTCGATCTAGTCAAAAGATTAACTGTCGCTCGGGGTCTCTATTCCACTTGAGGTCTTCATACCACTTGCTCGATAAGCTTCTTCTCTAAAGCATCAATAGTCTTCAATCAAATAAAGACTATACATGCAATACCGGTTAGAAGAACTACCAGTTGAGAATAATGCATTCATCAAATAAGTGTGTGTCCATCAATGACAATCACAACTAAACATCATCAAAATACCAACAATCTCCCCCTTTGGCATTGATGGCAACACTTAGGAAAAATTTTGACATCTAAGTGCTTTAACACAAAAAAAATTTCATAAGCAAAATTACTCCCCCTAAGCATATACACTACTCCCTTTGCAAAAATTACAAGTATGTGCAAAAATACTCATCAAAATTTGAAGATAGATACACTACTCCCCATTTGCCAACAATGACAAAGCAAATAAAAAATATTGCCAGTTTGCATAACATAAAAATAGAGTATGTGTTTATGACAACAAAGACTAAAATTTCTCAAAAAGAGATTTAAAGTTTTGCAGAAAGTCCTTCATATCTGAGGACTACAACTCAAGAAGTGAGGTAGAAATTTCACTCTCGGTCTTCATTTGGAAGGCTAGTTATTCCATCGCATCTATGGTGCTCAGCTCCTATGTCATAGTGATAGCTTCTAGGATCATAAAGCATTTCTGGAGTACCTACAATTTAGGCAATAGGAGCAACTGAAACTCCTACAAATATCGAGTCTGATTATAGATTTCTGATCAAGCTTGGCAATCTGATTTTGATAATGATGAATAGAGTGTCCATAGGTTGTGAACAGATCATAGGGCAGTTTAAAGTTGCTGATGTACTTCTGCAACTCTGTTTTTAATAGTGTCTTCTATTTCAGAGCATCTTCATAGAACATGTGAGGTTGACATATTTTACTCAAGAGTAGATTACCTTCACCCATAGCTGACCTTATAGAATCTTTTTGTTTAACTAGTTTTGCCCAGTCGTCATTCATGTGTTGTATTAAGGTAACTACGAGTTCCTTTTCATGGCTTTTCTTTGCAGTGGCCTTGGCAACATCTTCCAAACATTGTACTTGGTCATCGACTGAGTAGTTTGAGCTTAGCTAGCGAGGAATTGGTATTGGGGAGATTAGTACCAAGGATTAGATTTGAGAGGGTGTCAATGACAAACTGAATGACATCCTATTCTTTCTTTTTCCTTAGTTCTTCCAATCTTACCTGCGCTAAGTGAATGTTTCATAGTAGCTCAGTTTCATCAGCCGATTGGGTTAGACATGCAAGAGTCCAATCAGTGGAATTGGTGGAATCAACCTGCTTGGCTTGATCTTCAGTTGCCTTAGGAATCTATTCTCCTTCTTTGGCTTTGATCTCTGCTTGTCTTCGCTTCTCCTCTTCATCTCTTTCTTGGGCTAGCTTGACAACCTTCTCCTCTTGTTTCTTTCTCGCTTCTTCTCTCTATTTCTCCTCTTTCTTCTTCTTTTCTATTTCTTTCCTCTTTTCTTATTCTTCCTTTTTCTTTTTCTCATCTTCTTCCTTTCTATTCTTCTCCTCTTCCTCCTTTTTCTTCTTTTCCTCTTCTTCCATTTTCATCTTTTCCTGTCGTGCTTTCTCCGCTTGTTCTTTCTCTTGTTTTTATTTCTCTGCTTTCTTCTTTTCAAGTTTCACATTTTCTCTTTCTCTTCCTTTTCTTTCTCTAATCTTTCTTTTTCATCTTGCTCCTTATCTAGAGTGATATCCTCTATTTCTAGTGCATCAACATCAATGGGGTCATTTTGTTGTGCTATTCTTTCATCCATACTATCAAAGACTACATCGGGTTTGGTTGTGAATAGATCAAGGTCTTGTTCAGCCAACTAATTAGCTGCTTGTACTCTTTGCATGTCGATAATAGTTTTCACCTTCAAATAGGTGTCTTTTTCCACTTCAGAAAATTTTCCTTCAAGTAGTAGAAGTCTTCTTCTTCGCATGAAGAAAATACCTTTGTTCTTATCAACGAGTTCAAAAAATTCTGAATTAGAAACATTTGGAAAATATTGAGCAAAAATTTTCTCCCTGATGTCTTGCTCCTTGTCAATAGCAATGTGCCATTTGTTGTCCAAATAATCATACAAGGATTTAGATGTAACAGATTTAATCTCAGAAGGTGACCGATTATTTATGCATAGATATTTAATGAGTTCTTGTTCAACCTCCTCCTTTTCATTATCATTGAAATCATCAAAATAATCCTTTAAATCATCACGAAATTTTCTTCTAATATTATTTATGGTCCTTTGACAATGTGTCATAGGCTTGTAAGAAGAAATATCTAAGTTTACCAGTGCAAAGATTGTAGGTACATTACCAATTGACTTCATTTTATTGGTACATTGCCTTGTCTTCTTTACTTCTACCTCTGATTCAAAGTCTTCTGGATCTGGTCAGTGATTCCTAGTTTTTCATGTTTGTTTGAACACCTTTTCTAGAATAGCCTCTAGTTTCTTTTTAGCAGGTGACCTTTTGGTCACTTTGGGTTTAGCAGTAGATGTAAACGGTGCTGATGTCGATGGTGTTGCTTTACCTTTTATCTCATTCGGTTCCTCACTAGATTTGATTCTCTCTAAATAAGTACTAGTCCTCTTCTTTTTGGGTTCCAGTGGTGAGGCTAGTAGGGTTGAGGCGTATCCTATCAATATATCATTTACCACCTCATAGGCCATAGGCCCAACTACATCTTTTCTGGGTTCAACTGCTTTCATTATGCATTCATCTGTTTTGATGGTAAAACATATGTCATCTTCATATTCTTTAACTAAATCACTAGATATTCTCATTCTCTGATTCATTTTTAGTTTGAATTCACCAAAATACTTGTTCAAAGTCTCTGGATGTGTAGTTCCTACTGCTTGCAGACTCTCCTTTATTTGTCTGGTAACTGGTAGATCAGTTGACCATTCAACATCACTGACTTGAGGAAAGTATCTTTGAAAGTAGAAAAATAAACCAATTAGTAATTGACCAAACTTGAACCTTTGAGTTTTATCTTATTTGATCGACTTCGGGTTTTCTAAGAGTTGATTCTTCATACAGGTACATAGATCACATTCTGCATTCTCTTTTATCATTTTGTAAGCGACATGCACTATAGCTGAAGGAACAAAATTCATTCTGCTAGCATAAAATATTTTGTACCCAATTACCATGAATTGCCTCCGATGTAATGTCATGTGTTCGTTCAAGGTACATTTTGTCACAATGAACCCTACTGAGGATAACCCTGATGTGTTCCTCGGTAAATTCTTCGAGAAAGTAAACTGCATTGTGCAAATTTCTTCTTCTCTATTATGCTATATTTGGGTTTAATCTTTTTATCATCTCCATAGAACAGACTCAACTGGGATTGAATTACTAGGGACCCTAGGTCTTCTAGTTTACAATAAATATATCCTATAACATCGCCTTGGACAATGACTCCGATGAGAATTTGGGATAGGGCATTATATCTCATCTTAAGAAGCTTAAGTGTGTCCTCAGGTTTAGTAAAACTAGAGGGGACATTAGATGCAGATGCCATATCAAACTAATTCCAAATGATAAGAATGTTTCAAAGAGAAATACCTTTATTCTCTGAGCTTTAGGGTTTGTCGATGACGAGCTTTAGGATTTTCTGATGATGAGAAAAACACACTTCTCCAGATGCTTGATTAGCACTTTGACTTTCACGCTGATAGTATGAAACAGTTGCAAGATTTGTGCAAGATTTATTTCTGAATTGTTTCGAATGTGAGATGAATTGCTCTGGTTGTGCTACTCAGCTTAAACGAAGTTTCTTGGCAACTAGGTAAGTAGAAATGATGACAAAAGTAACTTTTAAACACGCTCCCATCTACCATAATAAATGCATCACTATTAGGGTTCAAACCCTAATTTTACTTTTTACCGCTTCAATTCTTCTATTTGTTGATAGGTAACAACTATCGATTAAATTGCCTTACCGATATGTTCCACCCAAGATTTTTGAAGCTCAGTTTACTGATTCAGGGATTTCCACACTTGGTGTGAAAACTAGTTCATCATGTGGGTTCGATTTAGATTTCTTTTTCCAAGTTTTGTCCATATCCACTTGAACGGTTTCAATATCAATCTTCCCTTTAGTGTTGATCAGTATGTTTCCTGATTGATTCTTTCTTAGTATACATGGTCTGGTGGTGTGTCCCGGTTTATTGCAGTGATAGAATACCATTCCAGGTGTTCTCCATGGTCCAGTGTTCACATTTTCATTCTTCCTTCTGCATATTGTAGCAATGTGACTGCTACCATGACAAATTAGACAGGTTGCTCTCCAACTGGCTGTCACTTCACAACAATTTGACCGGTTGTCATGGGTTCTGTACTGGTTTTGGGTTCCGGTTTATAAGAGGTTTAGGGGCGGCTCCATTGGATCTTGGTGGATTATTTCCAGAGTTGTTGATAACTGACCTGCACTCAAAATATCTATGCGCAAACTTGTTGCATGTATAATAGTGACCATTAAATCTACCAGGTCTAGCCACATTATTTTGAAAATAAGGAAAATTATTGTAAGGCTTGCTCCTACATACATTAGCAGTATGTCCTTCCTTAAGACAGTTAAAGCAAACAGGTTTAAACTTTTGCTTACCTTTACTTCCACTATTGTCCTTAGTTGTTGATTGTTTCTTCAGTGCATCATTGTTGGTTCCAGAGGTCTCACCTTCCTTGTATCTAGAGAAACCAATTCCAGTGGTGTCCTTTAATGCTTTTACCGATTCCAATTTTTGTTCTAACTTGACAGCACTCCGGTTGAACTTAGCAAGTATTTCATTGGTCTCAACAAGTTCCTTGGAAAGGGCATCATTGGTCTTCACCAAGGTTTCATTTTGAGAGAAAGTTGCACTCAGTTTAGCTTGCATTTCTTCTTTCTATTATTTACCATCCTATAGATAAGTGGTAATGGTACCAACTTCTTGGTTTAATTTAAAGATCTCATTCTCCTTGTCTTTTACCAAATCTTCAACTTTTCTCTTGTTTTCCAATTCCTGACTCATCCTAATAATTAGTCCTTCTGACTCCCTCCTTAGGTTAGTTTTGGATTCATTTAGTTTCTCCACTTCTCCAACTAGGGTATCCATGTCTTCTTCATCAGAAGAGCTATTTTCGGTAAGTTCCATCAACTTCTTAGCAAGCTATCTTCTCTTGACTAAAGAGGCTTGAAACTTGATCTTGAGTTCATCACAGGATTTCTCAGATTCAGCCAAATGGTGAGTGAGTTACCTCATACTGTATTCTCCCATATCTCCTTTTGGTTGGTTAGACTTATGGAAAGGTTGGCTCTGATACCAATTGATGAATACTAAGAGAGGGTGTGAATTACTATGCCTAGGGACTTAACCAAACTCTTAAACAACTTTCCAGCAGACCGATGTAGTAGTTTAAACAATAAACTAGTTAAAACATAAATAAGCCAAATAGAAAAGAAAGAATTCACCCATAAAATCACAATCACCATAACACAAGATATTTTGATGTGGAAACCCAAATGGGAAAAACCACGGTGAGTAAAACTCACAAGTCAACTATTTGCAGAATAGTAACCAGATCAGTTAAGGTCTTACAATGTTCTTCACTAGAATAGATCCTATTAGGAATCCAGATCTCTATTAGGAGATAAATCCTATTAAAGACTACCATGTTGAAGGATTTTAGATCCATGACTGTGAACCACCTTGTTAGAGGATTTATAATAGGCTTGGCTGGGCCTACCCGATTAAGGGTTTCAGACTTGTCGAAGATATTAGTAATCAACAAGTGAATGATTTATATAATAGCACCGAATGCTTGATTAGATCCCTAATAAATCCTTGTTAATGCATTCAAGCATTACTCTAGTCTTCTATGCTTTGCACTCTTAATCTTAGTCACTAGATACCTTTCCTTTCAAAGACTCGCACATATCAACTTTTGTTCTCGTTATAAAACCCTAGACATGATGTCCTTAAATAGGAACTTGATTTCATGTTGATCCAATAGGATTAGATTATAATTTCCTAGGTACAATGCATCTAGACACATTTGGTAACACGACATAGAAACACTGCTAAAGTGTCGATGGATGATAACTCATCACACATTACATTTATACCAGTTAATTACATATACCAGTCACTGGTTAATAGGTGAAGACTGAAAAACTTGATCATAGTCAATCTGATCAAAAGATTAACTGTCACTCGGGGTCTTCATTCTGCTTGAGGTCTTCATAGCACTTGACCGATAAGCTTCTTCTTTAAAACACTGATAGTCTTAAATCAAATAAAGACTATACATACAATACCGGTTAGAACAACTAGCAGTTGAGAATAATACATTCATCAAATAAGTGTGTGTTCATCAATGACAATCGAAACTAAACATCATCAAAATACCAACAATAAGATCTTTCACATATACCTTTCCCTCTAGGACGCGATAAAATGCTCCAACCGAATCTTCCTTGGTAGTTGTGTGTAGATGCCATTTGAAAATTAGCCTAGGGTGGTCCTTAACTTCTACTACAATTGGATTTACAACAAAAATGGGAGCAGAAAATGATTTCAATTCCATGATTCAATAAAAATGCCTTGAAAACATTGTCGGTGAAAACCTCAACAAATCCTTCTAGATGCCGGTGTGATTTCTCAAGATAAAATTTGATCACCTCTGAATAGCTTCTGATTGCACTAAGTCGCTCTGAATCACTCTCAATGCTCGGTGAATAATAATCAAGTGTAATCGGCCTTTTATCCATCAAGAAAAACACTAATTTTCTATTGACATAAATGACTACTGGTGAAAGATACTGGATCTCACTCTGAGCATATCAATGTTGGATAATCCTCTCCAATATCTGGAACATCTTCTAGAATCTTGTCCAGGGGTATATGCATCATATTTCATGAAATTTTCCTACCCCTAAGGCATCTACCTTAGTTATCGAATGACCTCACTGCTGGTGCAGGAGCAACCTCTTCTACCAGATAGGTAACCTTCTCTTTGCCTTTATCATTTGATCCTCCATTGCGAACTAGTAGATTTATGCTTCTGCAGAACATAGCAATATGTCCAACTTCATTGCATGCATAACATGTAACATTGTACTTTTGAATTGCCTTGCTAAAACTGATGAAATTGTTTGACCTGCACTGATTGCCCATATTTCCAAATTTTCCACAAGCATATCATTTTACATTCATTCTGCAATCTTTTGTCTTATGACCAATTTTATTGCATTTAGAACATTTACCGAGAGCAGAATCAGGGTTCTGATTTTATCTATTTCTACATTGCCTAGCCATGTGACCAAATTTATTGCAAACAAAATATCTACCATTGAAATTATAAGCATTGAATTGCCTTACCGGTGCCTTATGGTTTTGATCTTTATTAGTAGTATCGGAACTCTGTCCTTGATCAAATCCAAGTCCATTGGAATCTCCAATCTGCCTCTGTCTCTTCAGTAACTCATCAAGTTGTGCTAAGCTGATCTTGAATTTTTCTTTGTACTCACTTGCAACAATTAAATCATCTCTTAGCACTGTTATTTGTCTCTCAATATCTTTCTCATTTCTCTGAGATTGTACCAAATTAGAGCTTAATATCTCATTTTCATGAGTCAACCTACCACATTCTTCAAATTTGTTCTTCAGGGATACAACAAGATTTTCTTCTTTTTTCTTTCTGTCCTCAATATCCTTAGACAATCTCATAGTCATAGTTTGCATTTCATTTTTCATAACCATGTTCTCCTGACTCTATTTATGACATTGTTCCTTAAGTGCATCTTCATCATCCTTATTTTGTAAAATTTCCTTCCTCCAAGCTTGAACAAATGATAGTGTCTCTTGTAGGACAAGAATAAATTCTTTAGCAGAATTCAACTCATTTTGTAGCTTTAAGTTCTTCAATATTTCAACATCATAATCTTCAAGAGCCATCTCAAGTTGTTTCTCCAAAGCCATATTCAATTATTCTAGTTTTAGGATCTTCCTCAAGCTATTAAACTTCCTCTGAGGCATGAAGCTCTGATACCAATTATTGGAAACCAATAACACTGAGAGGGGGGGGGGTGAATCAGTGTTATACCAGAATAGAAGATTTTAGCCTTAACAAAACATACATACACCAACCGGTATATCAATATAAATAGAATTGAAAGAATTAATGCAACCAATAAGCCAGAGACATAAATGAGAACCATAACACACAACTCTATATGTGGAAAACCTCCATGAGGAAAAACCACGGTGGGGTTTGTGACCCACAATATGAATTCACTAGCCATATGAAAAGATATTAGAATATATGATGGGAATGTACATGCAGGAAGGCTTGCAGCCTAGAGTACACTACTCATCACAATAGGAGCCTCACTGACTACATAAAAATCTAGACAACAGTCTAGAGAAGTGCAAACTGCTTAGTATAGCATTTCCTATGCCAGAATACTATTCCGATTTAAGCATTGTCTGTTCTGGTTAAAACCCTAAACCTCAGTACCAAAATAACCCTTACAATGAATTCCTCACATACATAGTCTCTATGATATATTTTGTATTATATTACATCCATATATCCATTCCACATGTCTATCTCTATTCAACTATCCATGCAAAATGATCGAATCAATCTCCCTTATACACCCTATATAAATTTATACCTTATGTTGGCTTACAAGGATATATACAATTTTACATTTATATGTCGGTCATATAAAATAAATGAATAAGAATTAAAACAAGTTGTTGATGCCGGATCCAAGATGTGTCGGCCTCCAATATCAATGACCCTTACTATACCATGTTGGCCTGCATTACCAGTGATCAAAGAAATCTTCTATCCTATGAGTGCGGGTGTAGAGTTTGTGAAGTGCTTGTCGGTACACCATATGAAGTTGAAACCCAAAATCATGTTTCCATCAATGAAAACATAATGAAGCCAACCAATAGAGTGTCAATTTCCAAAACTATCAAGAATTTGTTTACACTATACTAGACAAACCTGCTGCAAAAAATCCTATTGTAGCTGCAAATGAGGAAACATTTGAAGTAGAACCTGCACAACTGGTAGAAGAAGCTCCAAGAAATGAACTGGTACAAGCAAGGTATTTCAGAAACAATCATCCTACTGATAATATTATTGGTGATAAAAATGTAGGAGTATTGACTAGAAGAAAAGAAAGGGAGAGTACCTATCTTCTCTCTAAAATTGAGCCCAAAACAACAAAGGAGTCTCTAAAAGATGAAGACTAGATCAAAGCTATGGATAAAGAACTAGACAAGATTGAGAAAAATGAAACTTGGATCCTTGTACCCAGACTGGAGAACAAAAATGTAATAGGCACCAAGTGGGTGTTTAGAAACAAAATGGATGAAACTAGTCAAGTAGTAAGAAACAAAGAAAGATTAGTCTACAAAGGGTATGCATAGAAGAAGGATTGGACTATAAAAAGACCTTTGCACTAGTGGCTAGATTGGAAGGAGTCAGAATCTTGCTTACTTATGCTGCCTACAAGAAGCTCAAGGTCTACCAAATGGATGTCAAATTAGCACTCTTGAATGGTTTTCTAGAGGAAGAAGTGTACATTGAGCAACCAGAAGGGTTTGCTTCAGAAGATGGACGAGACATGTTATGAAAGCTAAAAAAGGCTTTGTATGGGCTAAAACAAGCACCAAGAGCTTGGTATGAGAGACAACACTCATACCTAATAAGTATAGGGTTTATGAGAACTAGTGACAATAGTAACTTATATTTAAAGATTGGACAAGAAGGAAAACATCTGATTATAGAAATGTTTGTAGATGACATCATCTTTGGAGGAGATAATGAAATGAGCAGAGGTTTTGTAGAAGAAATGAAGAAAGAGTTTGAAATGTCCATGATCGGTAAAATAAAATTCTTCATCGGCCTGCAAGTATCTTAGCTAAAGAATGGTATATTCATTAGCCAGACCAAATATATAAGGAAAATATTAAAGACCTTTGGAATGGAAGATTTCAAACCTGTTGGAACTCCAATTATTACGGGTTGCAAGCTATCCAAAACTGATGAGGCTAATGAAGTGAATGAGACACAATACCAATCCATGATCAGTAAGTTGTAGTATGGAATGCACAGTAGACCGTATATAGCAAAAGCATTTGGCTTGATTGATAGATTTGTTGCAAATCCAAAAGAGACTCATGTGGTGGTGGTTAAGAGGATATTTAGATATCTTAATGGGACTGATGAGTATGGTCTCTGGTATCTACATAAGGGAAATTTTAACTTAAGTGTCTTCACTGATGCAGATTGGGAAGGGAACATTGATGATAAAAAGAGAACTCCTAGAGGTGCATTCTTTCTTGGAGATAGGATTGTGTCATGGACAAGCAAGAAACAAATTTGTATCTCTCAATCCATAGCTGAGGAAGAGTATGTGGTTGTTGCAATCAACTAAACATAAGTAGTATGGATTAAGAAAATCTTGGAAGGTATCCAGGAAAAGGTAACTAAACTGGTGGTGACACACTGTGACAATACAAGTTCCATTATCATATCAAAAAACCCAGTATTGCACTCTAAGACCAAGCATATTGCAATTAAATATCATTATCTTACGAAATATGTGCAGGAAAAATAAGTTAGACTGGAATATGTGCCTACCAAGGAACAGGTTGTAGACATATTCACCAAGTTGCTACCTAAGGATTATTTTGAGTATCTCAGAGGTAAGCTAGTCATAATTCCCGTGCATACTCTAAGGGAAGTGAAGATCGAAACAACATCAATCTAGTATGACTTTCCTGAAGATTGTATGTATTTGGATTGATGGTTATGGACTAATCCTATTAGGGGGAGCATTCATTGTAGTATGTGCATTAGGTTATCTAGACTACACCTTTGGCATTGTTTTCAAAGGGGGAGTGAAGTCAGATGGAACATGAAGGACATGAAGGAAGATGAAGTCAGATGTGACATGAATGGAAGCCAATGAAAGGGGGAGCAAGATCTTTACTTAAGTACAACAAAAGCAGAAATGATTGGTTGCTAAAAGAGAATTTTGCAGTGTTGACATCAATGATAAAGGGGGAGATTGTTGGCATAACTAATGGTGTTGGCACAACTAGTTCATCAGTTAGTATTGTCATTCATGACCAACACTTTCCAATGAATAAGGCAAAGCTCATAGGCAAGAAGATGTGGTAAACCTCAATGGTTTACTCATGGCTGAAAACAATATGGAGGATTCAATGCTTCCTAAATATGCATCATTGGCATACTTAAGAAGTGTGTTGTTAGAAGGCTAATTGGTTGAAGGGAAAATAGAGTAGCCGACAAGTCATTCAAGCACTTGATAGGTATTGAGATAAGTTTCTTCAAACTGTCAAATGAAATGATGATGCAATCACAAGAGGTTATTTGGATTATAGTTTAGTAGTCTTATGCATGATCAGAATACTCTGGACATACAGGTGATCAGTCTAAGACATGATCAGTGACTAGTGGCAAAAGGTGAAGAGTTACACCAGTGAACCAGTAATATAGGTTGAAGGATGATATCCTCCAGGAATCTCAAGGAAGTGACTGGTAATCTAGATATGATGACCAAAGGTGAGTCAGTCATGGTGAGATATCATTAAACAAATGAATAGTGATTTTTACTACAGTTAACAATCAATTAAGATGAGATTTGTGTAGATTTTCCAATTTGCATTAAAAAGACAGAACACAACCCTGAGGTTGATGAAATTATGAGTTGTAGAGGCAGTTAAAGATGAGACATTGGTGGGATTAATGGAGAGAGCATAGAGAGAGTGTGAAAATATTTGGAAAGTTTTGAATTTCAAATCTACTAAGTTTTGTATAAAGGTTTCTAGCGAAAACCAAAAAGATTCATCGTAAAAATGCAAAGTGCAATTCTAAGGAAAGGTGTTCCAACAAGATGAGAAGAGGGCAAAACTGCTAAGTGAATAGTAGACTGGTAAAGAGAGTGTATAGATCTCAGATAGTGTAAAGAGAAAGTGTGATACAAAACATCGGTAGAATGCAGAGAAATTGTAATCGATGGTTAAACTGAAGAGCTTCATTGAGATCTGATTAAGAAAAGAGTAGCTATTACAATAGATCATTCTCTCTATTGTTTTCTAATAATTACAACAACAAAATCCCTTAATCAGGTGGACTTTACAAGATCCCTTTGTAAAATCCCTTAACTGGGTGACATCATAAATGATGATCCTAAGTCCTTTAACAAGGCTACCTCTAACAGGGTAAAGGTTCTAACAGGCCTACAATAAAATCCCTTAACTAGGTGGCACCTAACAATGTCTTTGTAAACTTCTAATAGGGATGGATCCTCACCAGGTGTACTCTAGAAGAGTGCAGATTTTGTGAGTTTCTACTCACACTGTGGTTTTCTCCCATTTGGGTTTCCATGTGATAAATCTTGATAGTCTTGTGTGTTAAATTTTTTGTGTGTATGTTTCTCATCATACTACTTATTCTGATAAATGTTAAGTTTGATTAAGATTCTTTTATTAAGGTTAAATCTATAGTAATCAGTATAATGTTGATTCACCCATCCGCTCTCAACACCGATTGGGACTAACATCAATTGCAAAGGCTATATGGGATAAATTGGAGACTCTGGATGAAGGTGACCCTACTGTTAAAATTGCTAAACTTTATGGTTACCAGGTGAGATATGAGAACCTGAAGATGGAAGAAGATGAAAGGATTACTGCTTCTATGGAGAGAGCTAATGAAATTGTTCTGGGAATTTAGTGTTGTGGTGGATCTTTGAGTGAAGATGAAATAGTCTCTAAAGTATTGAGATCTTTTCCACTGGCTTATAAGATGAAGGCTACTGCAATTAATGAGTTAAGAACAATGGCAAACACCTCTGTTAATAGAGATACCTTGGTTGGGAATTTATCTGCTTTTGAGCTTGAGGAATTTGGTTCTTCTGGAGTTGTAAAATGTGAACCTTCTTTTCATGCATCTACATCATCTACCAAAAAGAGTGATTGGAAAGCTTTATATGCTAAGGAATTGGAGGAAATAAAGAAAGAAGATGAAGAGTTTGAGCAACTTGAAGCCCTATTTTCTAGAAGAGTATGTAAAGGTCTAATAGGAAGTAAGTATGAAGGAAAATCACCTTTTAAATGTTTCACATGTAATAAGATAGGTCATTTTTCACCTAGATGTCCAGAAAGGAATTCAAGATTTGAGGAAAGAGATAGAAGATCTTTTACGCCTAACCATGATTATAAGAACAAGCATAAGTACAAGAGGAACAAAGACAAATCATGTTACTATGTGGATGAGGAAGGTGTGACTGATTTTGATGATGGACTGACACAAGATTCAACTAGTGGATCCGGAAATGGAAAGGAATGGGTATTCTTGGCTATCAAAGGAAGATGATCCAGTACTTGAAGAAAAGGACCTTGCTACTAAAATTGAAGAAAAGGATGAATGGGTGATAGACAGTGGATGTTAACATCATATGACTAGAGATAAAAAGAAGTTTCTATCTTTGTAGGATTTTGACGATGGTCTGGTAAGATTAAGAGATGACAAAGCATGCATGATCAAGGGAAGAGGAACTATATCATTAGATGGTAAGCATGATACTGATAATGTTTACTATGTTGAAGGTCTAAGGCATAATCTTTTGATTGTAGGATAGTTTTTGGATAAGGGATTTTAGTTACAGTTCAAGGATGGAAAATGCAAGATTATCAACAGATTTGGATTGTACTCAGACTAAAGGTAACATCTTTTATTTGAACTCTGGTGAGAAGACATGTTTAATTGCACAAATTGATCTAAGTTGGCTATAGCATAAGAGGTTGTGTCATGTGAATTTTGATTTCCTTGTAAAGATCAGTTTTGCTAGGCCAATTAGAGATATACCTAAGATTGTGAAGCCCTATAATCCAGTATGTAAGGAATATCAAATGGGAAAGCAAGCCATAAATTATTTTAAGAGTATATAAGACAAATCTAATGATGTTCTTGATATTATTCATATTGATTTGTGTGGTCCTACTAGAATCAAGGGTTTTCAGGGTGATAGATATTTTATGTCAATCATTTATGACTATTCTATAATGATGTGGGTTACTTTTCTAAGAAACAAATCTAAAGCATTCGAAAATTTTAAAATATTTGAAGCTAAAGTTGAGATAAATACAAGATTGAAGATTAAATGCTTAAGGTCTGATCAGGGTGGAGAATTCACATCCGATAAATTTAACAGTTATTATGAAAAGAATGGGATAAGGAGATAGTCATCTACACCCTAGACACCGTAGCAGAATGGAGTTGTGGAAAGGAAGAACAAAACTATCTTGGATGCAGCTAGAACTATGATGATGGAAGCTAATTTGCCTCATATCTACTGGAGAGAATCTATGAGCATGACGATATACACCTTCAATAAAGTTCATATCAAAGGAGACACTGGTAAGACACCTTATGAGTTATGGTTTGGTAATACACCTACAATTAAGTATTTCAAAATCTTTCGTAGTAAATGCTATATCAAAATAGATGATTCCATTGGAAATTTTGATCCTAGATGTGATGAAGGGATATTTATTGGTTATTCTAATGAAAGTAAAGCATATAGATGTTATAATAAAATATTGTATAGAATTGTGGAAATCACTAATGTCAAGGTGGATGAGCTGAACAGAAGTCAAATCATAACTTATGAGAGAGAACCGACAGTGGAAATGATCATAACTGAACCAATAGCACCTACACCAAAACAAAATATTGAGTAGTTACTCTGACATTATCAAAAAAAATTCAATAGTAACTAAAGATCAGAGCGAAGGAACATAAAATCAGAAGACTCCTAAGTATGTTAGGTTAAATCATTCAGAAGATTAGATCATTGGAGAAAAAGAATAAAGGAGTGATGACAAGAAGAAGGTTGGCAACTCATGAGATATGTTTAATTTCTCAAATTGAACCAATATCAGTAATTGAAGCATATAAAGATGAATGTTGGATTAAAGTTATGGGAAAGAAATTAGATCAGATAGAAAAGAATAATACATGGACTTTAGTTCCCCGACCTAAAAATAAAAATGTTATTGGGACTAAATGGGTTTTTAGGAATAAATTGAATGAAGATGGACAAGTTGTGAGGAATAAGGCTAGATTGGTTTGTAAAGGATATTTTCAAAAGGAAGGAATTGATTATGATGCGACTTTTGCTCTGATAGCTAGGATTGAAGCCGTGAGATTATTTATTGCTTATGTTGTCCATAAGAACTACAAGGTTTATCAGATGGATGTTAAGTATACATTTATGAATGGAGATCTTGAAGAGGAATTTTACATTCAAAAACCTAATGGATTTTCACTTTCAGATGAAAAAAACATGGTTTGTAGGTTAAGGAAAGCTTTATATGGATTGAAACAAGCCCCTAGAGCTTGGTATGAAAGATTAGATAAATATCTTTTGATTCTTGGTTTCACTAAAGGTAATATTTATAGTAATTTATATTATAATATCACTAATGATGACATATTGATTGTTGAAGTCTTTGTTAATGATATCATTTTTGGAGGTGAGGATAAGTTATGTACAGAATTCTCTGATAATATGAAGAATGAATTTGAGATGTCTATGATTGGGGAGGTGAAATTTTTCTTAGGTTTGTAGATTACTCAGATTGATAAAGGTATTTCCATCTATCAAACTAAGTATACTAGGGAGTTGTTGAAGAAATTGGGTATGGAAAATTATACACGAGTTGGTACTCCTATGGTTACAAGTGAGAAATTGACTAAGGTAGATGCATCAACACTAGTAAATCCTACAAGGTACAAGTCTATGATTGGAGGTTTGTCATATCTTACTTAGACTAGACTGGATATAATGAATGGATTTTTTTTTGTATCAAGATATAAAAGTGATCCTAGAGAGAATCAAGAGAGTGCGGTGAAAAGGATTTTTAGGTATTTGCAAGGAACAACTGAATATGATTTGTGGTATCCTAAAAATGATGATTTTACACTATGTGCATATACAGATGCAGATTGGGCTGGAGATGTTGATGACCAAAAGAGCACATCTTGTGGAGATTTCTTTCTTGGAAAGAAACTTGTTTCATGGATCAACAAGAAGCAGTCATGCACCTCTTTATCTACTATTGAAGCTGAGTATGTTGTTGCTATTACTAATTGTACACAAGTTCTATATATGAAGAAAATATTGAAGGATATAAGGGTAGACTATAATGAACCGGTAGTTATTCATTGTGATAACTTTGCTACTATTGGCATATCAAAGAATCTAGTATTTCATTATAAGACAAAGCACATATCTATCAAGTACAAATTTTTGAAGGAGAAGGTGGAAGCAAATGAAGTCAGACTTGTTTATGTGAACACTAAAGAGAACTTTGTAGATATCTTCACTAAACCTTTTCCTAAGGAATCATTTGAGTACTTCAGAGATAGATTGGGGGTTTTTGCCCCTCCAGTAGAGACCTGAGTGATGCTAATTGGCATCAGGCCTGTATACATTTATAGAGCTACTATTCATTACAGATTGATGTTTTTGTACTACTACTCAAGGGGAGTAGTCAGCCATGTGGTGTAGTGGATTTGTGATTTTTCTTTGATATTCATGTCATATTTTTGGCATTGATGTCAAAGGGGGAGAGATATATGTGAAAAATAGATCTTAATAGGGATATCATTCATAGGGGGAGGTTGTTAGGTTCATTGTAATATCATCTTATGGGAGATTGTTAGTTGTCTTCCTTTGGGGGAGACTTGTTTGGCATTTCTTGGAACTTGGATGTCTTTTCACATCTAGTGTTGCCATCAATGCCAAAGGGGGAGATTGTTAGAAATTGGAGGAATTGATTATGTGTTGCATTGATGTTTTGTCATTAATGGCAACACCAACTTTTTTGGTTGTTTACGAGTTTCCTGTAGGTTCTGATAGAGTAGTTGGATTATGATATTGATCTAGTATGCTTCAGTTTGTGGAATTGGTTTGGATCTATCATTCATGCTATTCAGATGTGTATCATGATCGATTGGTTCAAGATTTGATGACTCAGGAGCTATAATCTATTCTAGTGAGCCTTTTAGTCACTGGTAAGGGTTCTACCAATAGAGCTTTGTTGAAGATATTTTTATGCACGTGATAAGTGGTGTCGGCGCAAATTCTAGATGGCTTTCAGGATGTTAGTGGTTATCTTGTTCATGTTCCTATTGATCGGTGGTGTAGGATTTGGTTCTAAACCTAATGCTATCTTATTCAACTAAGTTATGGACCAGTTTATGTAATGTGTTGGTGGATGATCCCGACACATTTTTGATTGGATTATGTTGTTTCAGTCTTAGACCGACTTGGTTGATCATTGGATTGCGCATTTATGTTATGAATTTATTGCATTATCTTTTAGGTGGCCAACCTAATTGTTTAGGTCCTAGGTTGGTATAAATATTATGTAAGGTCTCTTTGTAGATCATGTGGATATGGGCAGATTCATGGGATTAAGGTTATAAGATTATTTGTATGCGAATAAGGCTATAATCATATGTAGAAGTTTTGGTTTGTCATAGGTGATCGAATTGGGTTGGTGAAAGAGGTTTAAGAGCTCTAGTACTAAGCTTAAATGGAACTATATTCAGGCATAGGAGATGTTATTCTTGCAATTCACTCTTCTTTCTAGACTGTAGTCTGGATTTATTTTGTAGTCAGTGAGGCTCCTTTTATGATGAGCAATGCACTCTAGGCTATTGGCCTTCCTGCATGTGTAGGCCCCTCTTTGTGTAATCACACACTTACTGCAGAAGTATTATCTGACTGTGGGTAGGCTTCCCACCATGGTTTTTCCCCTTACCGGGTTTTCCATGTATAAATCTTGGTGTTATCTTTTGTGGATGGTTGGTAAATGTTCCATGGATTATATTTGTGCTTAACTGTTATATCTACTATTCTAGTTGTAGACATCTAAAAATGGTCAACACTTGCAGAGTCATACTTTAACATTTGCGCATTTCCTTATTTTAGGGTTTTTGCGTCGCATTAACATTTCTTCCATGTTGCGCACTTGGTCTTTATCGTTTGCGAGCATCAAGTCCTTCTTCTACATTCCTCATTTTTCTCGCTTTTGAATTAGGTCTTGTCGATAACAATTTTCAGTCATGATTTTGGTCGATCCTTATCAACTTGTCAATCTTGTCATTTTGTGATCGGTTTGTCATCGATCGTCGTCCTTCTCAATCATGTCAATTTGGATCAATTAGTCATTGTTCCTCATCAATTGGCACATTTATCAATCAAATCATTTGTCAGCATTGGTCCTTTGTTAATCAGAATCATGATAAAATCGACATCAATTATCTTTTGTCAAGACCTAATTGTTGTCCTTGCATTTCTAATTTATCTTCTAAGGTTTTATGATTTATTCATTTAATCTTGTTTGCCATTTTCTCTCTAGGTTAAATAATTTATTTATTTATCCTAAGTCTTCTTGTCACAATTAAATGTTTATTTAATTGGCTAATTAATTCCTCCTATTTTTGTAAATTAATTAATGAATGAGAAATTATTAATTAATTTACCTAATTTGCATCAATTTCCTAATTTCCAAGTCATTATTTCTAACCTAATTTTCTAATTTCTCATAAATTCCTAAATGTCTATTTCTATTTCAAATTCTTGTCATAAATAGTCATAAATCCTTGCATAGCAATTTGTCATACACTTGTCATAATTTTGCTATTCTTGATTTGAATTTCTAATCGAATCACTTTCATGCTAATCTGATCTTTTCTCCAATTTGTCTATAAATTGGATGAATTTCTTCTATCATATCCCTGATCCCTGGTCGAATCAATCATGCTTCGAGTATTCTTGCGCTATCGTCTTGTCTACTTGCTTTCACATCATGCTCATGCACTAGTAGGTGAGATCCACAAACAAAGCTATTTGAAGGAGAAAGAAGGACAATGGAGCCACATGAAGGATACATTCAAGTTTGCAATGGTTTGCATTTGAATTGATGTCTTGTTTTCATGTCTTTATTGAGTGTTTTTAGGATTGTTATCATTGCATTTCAGTTTTTGTGATTGAACTAGGCTATTGTTTACTTTGCTTTGATGATTTCCAGATTCCTAGCTACACTAGTATTTGGTTTATGTAATTTTGATAATAAGGTTTTAATGTTTAAAGTTTTATAATCTGTTAACAACTGTTTCACCTCCTCTCAATTGTTCACTAGTTATCTGAGTTTTCTAACAACATCACTGTTAGTTTACCATCAATCAAGATTTATGACTAGGCCTTTGCTACTCTTGTCAGTGGTACCATTGTGACATTGTGGATTTTACCTTCAATGTATGAATCCCATTGAATCCTTGAAGCCATTGTTCTGTGAACTATTTTCTTTATTTTGACAGTGACTACTTATTCTGAGATGGGCCTGCAACCTATCTTTTATTGTCTTTATCCAGCATTAATGTCAATGTTGTATTCTAAGGACCAACCTATATTCTACTATGTCCTTATGTGCATATTGGTTACATTTTGATTGTTTTGATACTCCCAAAATAGTGATAAGATATTTGGCATATTTAAATTACTCTGCCAGCTAGAGTTCACAGTCATTTGATTATACTTTGAGTTCTTTTGATGAGCAATGAAGACTCTATATATTTGCACCCTTAAATGCATATGAGTGTCTTTACTTCCTTTAACTGAATTTGTTTATTCTCTACAACATAGATGGCTGATCTAAGATTCTCTATCAATCTGAGATACTTAGTAGTTGTCTTAGTTCTATACTTCTGTCTTGGGCATATTGATTCTTCATGCATCATCTCCACATTAAAAGGCTATCTTAAGTGTGTTTACTGTCAATTAAGAATGATAACTTTTGGCTTTTATTGTTCACCCTAGTCTTGATTTCTTATCATGTTGTCCTTGATATTTATAGTAATGATAACAAGAATGTACATGTTTAACTTTGCTTAGAGAGGAGGGTTATCCCTTGTGTAGTATGCTAGTTGATACTCTGACAATGTTCAGAAGGCTGATCTTTATTCATTGTAACTAAATGTATGACAATCTTCACATGTTCATATGTTAATTGTAGCTACTCATTATGATCAATATGATATGACTGTGACCTCTATGCCTATTGAACTAATTATGCATGAAGGGTCATGACTTATACTTGATAGGAACCATGCACATTTTATTATTGCTTGTTATGACAGTGAATATCATTGTATTGCTTTGTCTATATTATGTTGCCTATAGCACTATATTAGTTCAATCACACATCTTTTATAGCAACATTTTCTCATTAGCTCCATCTCTATTATCTTAAGCACCTGATATTAATGTTATTGAAATGTCTATGCATTTGGTTCTTTCTCATCTAAACTAAATCTTAGCCCTATTATGATCTCACATATTGCCCTTACTCACATGATGATATTAGTCATTTATTGATGAATGGATGCATTGAGTACATATTTTTTCATACTTCCATTGGATGATAGTCCATTTCTGTCATTTAGTGAGAGCATGCGAGATCATGGCTTTGTTGAACACAAAGTACCACTGAGGGGGGTGAATCAGTGGTTGCTAAACTTTTTGACCTATCAAAGCAACTTCAGAATACCAATTATTAACTTAAGCACTAAACAATCAAGCTAGTAAAGCAAAAAAGAAAAAAAAGGAAATCAATCACACAAATACAACTCACAACACCATATGTACGAGGAAAACCCAATATGGGAAAAACCTCGGTGAGAAAATTTGCTAAAGACTACTGCTCCAATCCAGCCTCACAGGTAAAACACTATACTACAAAGATTTAGGGCACCAACCCAAGGAGTACCAACCCCTGCACCAAGCTTCAACTTGGCGATGTATATTGGAATACAATTTTGATATAGTTAAGGCTTCTTGTTGCAAATGAATTATGCAACTCTTGATCAAATATCTTACTGCCAGTTGACTGTCTTTTCTCCTCCACTAAATCTCACACTGCTAGTTGTGAGATTTATCTATCTAATTTTTGACCACTATTATCTCTCTCTCTCTCTCTCTCTCTCTCTCTATCTCTCTCTCTCTCTCTCTCTCTCTCTCTCTCTCTCTCTCTCTCTCTCTTTCACATTCTCACCACACACTGTGTCACACTTGGATGTTGTTTTACTCTACCACACCTCACCGATTTTCTTAACTATTGAACTATAGTTATATCAGTACCCAATAACTACCATTTGAACCCTCTCACCGATTTGCCTGCTCACTTACTCTGCAACTTTCTTAAAATAAATTCTAAGGCCAAAATTTTTCTATGCACTTAATCTCTCTTCACTCTTTTTCTTCTCTGTAGCATCAACTTGCTCTATCTCAAGCTCATCTCTTTATACCCTGGTTTCCTACCAAAAAGAAATTCAAATTCAGAGCAGTTAGGGTTTTTTATTTCCTGACACAATCTGCATGAGATCTGATCTAGTCTATCTTGGGTTGATCACCTATACTCCATGGATGCATTTGTACACGTTTTCAATTATCCAATGCATACTTTCTAAAGATAGCAATCACGTACAAGATTTGCTACCTTGAAATTTGCTGACTCATAAAATGCTCAACTGTTTCCTTTTCAAGGTCTTCTTGCAATCGGATTTCCTTTTCATTGATCAAGTCACCAAATATTCCCCGATCTTCCTCTATCATCATTTCTTCCTCGAGCCACATTAGTTAGTTGCAAACCCATGATTTGTGGTTGTTTCATTAATGTTGACTAGCTATTTCAACAACCATGTCAATGGAGGCTTCACTGACCTCCGCATGTTTGCCACGTCAGCTCCACATGGCATCACAACGGTAAATCACTTAGCTCATTGACACATATTCAGTTCATACTTGATGATTTAGCAAAGTCATACTAGTACATCCCTTTACTGGTGAGACCTTCTTCTTCTGTTGACCGATAGTGCACACTATACCGATAACACATCTTCACCTTCAATGGTTTGTGATAACTTTAATATTCTTCCTCTTCATCAAAAAATAGGCAGCCAACCTTCAGACCAGTGTATTTCTCTACTGATTGTTTACTCAACAAGTTAATATACATAGTCTTAATCCTGATTTATGCCTTACCGATAAGCCTTCATTTTGTCTGCTCACTCTCATGTGCATTTCCATCATACCAGTCACTCCTTCTTTCTTATCAGTGACCTAGGCAAACTGGTTGACATCAATGACAACTTAATGCCAGAATACCAACAATCTCACCTTTTGGCATTGATGTCAACTTATTGCAAGACACTTCATACCGGTACATTTCTCCCCCTTTGACACAATGACAAAGGGTATTGTAGACTCCCCCTTTGACTGCTACCAACTCCCCCTTTGCCACGTAAGCCTTTTCTAGGTAGATGATATAACTCCCAACTGGTGTCGGAGATACTCAAAAGTGCTTATTGGTAATGGTTTGGTGAAAATGTCTGCTACTTTCTCTCTTGTAGGGACATAATCCATCCTCACTTGTTGTCCTTCAACCCTCTCTCTAAGAAAATAATACTTGATAGCAATGTGCTTTGTTCTAGATTGCTTTAATGGATTCTTTGCTATGTTGATTGCATTAGAATTGTCACACCGGATGAGAATAGGATTAGTGATGTCCACCTGTATGTCCTTGAGGGTCTTCTTCATCCAAAGCACATGAGAGAAGCATGTAGCAACAACAATGCATTCAACTTCAACAGAAGATAGAGAGACTAAGTCCTTCTTCTTGGTATGCCATGAGACCAACTGGTCACCTAGAAAGAATACACCACCACTTGTGCTCTTCTGATCATCAATGCAACCTACCCAATCAGCATCAGTGTATGCTTCCAAGATAAAATCTCCTTGTTGAGGATACCATAATCCATAACTGAGTGTCCCTTGTAGGTACCCAAAGAATATTCTTACAACATTCATATGTGACTACTTAGGTGTAGCTTGGAATCTAGCCAGCTTGGAATCTGGCCACCATGCATACTGCCTATACTATATCTGATCTAGAAGCAATTAAATACAATAGACTACCTATCATGGATCTATATAGAGTCTAATCCACAACTGGTGATTCATCATTCTTTCTCAATTTACTGCCAGTCACCATAGGGGTACTTACTAGTTTACAATCTTCCAGTTGAAATTTCTTGAACATCTCCTTTGCATACTTGATTTGCGAGATAAAGATTATCTTATCTTGCTATAATATCTGCAAACCAAGGAAGTATGTCAATTCACCAAGCATTGACATCTCAAATTCTGACTACATCTGATCAGCAAATTCTTTGTAGAGGGTGTCCTTGTTTCCTCCAAAGATAATGTCATCTACATATACAACTACAATGATCATGTGGGTCCCATCTCTCTTTATGTACAAATTGTTGTCAGCACTCCCCTTTTTGAATCCCTACTCCTTCAAGTACTGATCTAATCTTGAATACAATGGTCTAGGAGCTTGCTTTAGACCATACAGGGCCTTCTTCAACTGACACACAAATGTTTCATCATCATGTACCAGAAACCCTTCTGGTTGTTTCATATATACTTCTTCTTCCAAATTTCCATTTAGGAAGGCAAATTTTACAGCCATTTGATATACTTTATAGCCCTTGTAGATAGAGAAAGCTAGAAACATTCTAATTGCTTCTAATCTAGCTACCAGTGCAAATTTTTATTCAAAGTCAATCCCTTCTACCTAAGAGTAATCTTTGCACACTAGTCTATCTTTGTGTCTAAAAATCTTACCTTGTTCATTCATCTTATTCCGGTAGATCCATTTTGGGCCAATGATGTTCTTGTCTTCCGGTCTAAGGACTAATTCCCAAGTCTTGTTGATGTAGAAGACTCCTTACGCCTAAGGAAAAGTCCAAAAGGTTAGGGTCTGACCCTTTAAATGACATAAATGAACCTACAAAGAAGGACTCCACATCTTAAGGTTTTGAACTACTCCCCACTACACTACTCAAGCCTAACACCTACTCAAGATGAGTAAATGGCTTCAAATTCTCTAACATGCCTCACCGATGACTCCTACTCTTAGGGGATTTGGAACTGGTTCATTTATGTCCATTAGAGATTGGTCCAATCATTGTTTTTGGGTTTAGACTCCAATTCCCTATACCTCCTTTGGAAACCTACCCCCTAGACTAGTAGCCCTAATTGGCGATAAAATTGATCTCAACTCCAAAATGTTCCACACACTTGTAAATTTTTTTTATCATTCCAGATACCCTTTTGGGAGTTACACTTATCCCCAAAATGGTTTTCTCAGATCTGCACTTTTAGGGTCTGAACCGTTTAGAGGCCAAGAGACCTAATTAGGGCAATTAGGCCTAATTTAGAAAGAAACCCCCATTACCAGTATCGCAACTGAAAAAAAAAACTTCATGAGAATTTGGGGGATGTTGAGTAACCTCTAATTCTAGGGTTTCATGTCTGGAATCCACTGCTATAATATTTTGTGATGACTGTCCTAAATTTGCCTAAGGTAGTCACATAGAGATGCCTACCTAGTAAAACCCTAGCCAAATAGAAAAATTAATGTACATTAACAAATTTTTCACTCCAGCAAAGGAATTAACTTCTAGAGGAAGGAGATGCAAGATATGGCCATTTTCAAGTAAAACCCTAGCCAAACCCTTATTTTTCGGGTAATAGTCAGAAAAATGGAAGGTTCTCACTACACGGACACAATCAAAGTCTCAAACCACAACCAAATAAAATCTAGTTCATTCCTCCATCAACTCCATGAATGGTTTGACTCAATTCAATCCATACAAACACATACAATAACTACAAACTCAAAATATCTAGGAAAACTTCAGTATTTCAGTGTTTATTTGCTTCACCACTTCAAAACACAACATCAACCCCCTTGGTAATAATTTCCACAAGGTTCATAAAACTCTCTAATGGTTTCCAACTGAATTTGGAGGAGGTTGGAGCTATTGAAAGGCTTTCCCCAACCGTATTTTGAAAAGTTGCACTTTTGTACTCAAAAGTTGCAATTTTGCACAAAATGTTGTCAAACTTTCTAAGGCAGGGTTCTACACACTTGGATCAACCAAAAATCCCTAGAACATGTCAAAAACCTATCAAACACAAAAATAAACCTTCTACTACCCCTTATTGACCACATTGTCCCAATTGGCTTATCAAATTGCCTAATTGGTGACATGGGTTCACATGGTGGGGTTCATTGAATATATGAAACAAACTTGCATAAACACAAGACACACTAAGAAAACTATTAGGGTCCTAATCTTCATCCTCAGAGCCATTATTGTCTTATTTATGAGGTGCACCTCTACCACTTGTTCTTCTCAATCTGTTGCAGTTCTTCTTCCATGGCATCTATCCATTCTTGTCTTTTGCTGGCCTCATTGAATGTTTTGGGTTCAACTTTAGTCATGAGGCAGAGGTTGACTAGTTCATCATTCCAGGAAAGTCTTCTTCTCTTCTGCAAACCATCACTCTTATTTCCCATAATTTTCTCTTCTAGGTGATTCAGTTGTACATACCGATTGGGAGCCTTCTTGGATGCTTCCTATGGTTCACTGTCTGACTGAGTTTCATCATCTTCATCACCAGAATTGTCATACACGTTAACCTGTGGTTGATATCCTTTGTGCATATCCTCATCAACTGTTACATGCACACTCTCAATGACTCTTCTTATTCTTTTTTTGTACTATTTGTAGGCCTTGATGTTGGATGAGTAACCAAGGAATATTCCTTCATCACTCCTAGAGTCAAAACTTCCGAGACGATCCATATCTTTCTTGATAAAGAACTTGCTTCCAAATACTTTGAAGTATTTGACTGATGTCTTCCGATCATACCACAACTCATAAGGTTTCATTCTGTTGTTTTTTCTTAATTGAACCTGGTTCAAAGTATATGCAGTGGTATGAACTATTAGGTCCCGGAGACAACTGAGAGGGGTGGGGTGAATCAGTTGTCTAATAAATTCAAACCAAAAATAACTTAACCAACTTTAATGCTTAATATCGGTAAATTAGACTTTTATGCCAGTAGATAGTTTTATCAGTTAATTGCAGTACCGGTAAAGATTAATGCATGAAATAGAAAGAAAATAACATCCACAACTCATAACACCAAAATTTGTATGTGGAAACCCTGTAAGGGGAAAACCACGGTGGGAAACCTTACCCACAATCAGATGATACTACTGTAGATAGTATGTGTATACAAAATGGGGTCTGCACATGCAGAAAGGCCAAGCACCTAGAGCACACTGCTCAAACACAAATAGGAGTCACATTGACTACAATTGGATGGTTAAATCTAATAAGCATGTACTGCTCAAAATAGCATCTTTCTATGTTGGATTCAGTACCAGTGCAGTTCTGATTGTCTTCACAAAATCCTTGTTTTACCTTCAAATGATGTCTGCGTGTATAGCTCTACTTATTCTCGCATATACCTTCTTATAATTCCTTATCCTTATCGCATATCGATCTTACAAATAAGATCTTACATATATACCATAACCTAAGACCAATTTTAGTAGGTCAGCTCTAAAAGATATTACAATAAACCATTTTACAAGTAAATCAATGACCAATGCAATAACGAATTCAACATGTTGGCTTGATGCATTTACAATAACAAAAAAATCATCTCCAAAGTGTGTCATGCTGATCTGGAATAGATAAGCATGTCGGCGCTTATCCTGGACCTATTTGCCGGTAACAGCAAATTTGCAATCACGAATATACAAATGAACAAATCTCCAAGACAAAGTGTCCAAGAGATGTTTTTGACATAACCAGGTGTTTTCCATATCATTCCAAGTGTCGGTGAACAATATATCCTATCGGTGTACCAGATATCAGTGACTGTGCATAAGTCACTTGCTTGTCAGTGAATATTGCCGATTCTTCAAAATGCCAGAATTGATAAGTGTTAGTAGGTGTTTACATCAATTACAAAACCATACCAAAATACCAACATGAACAACTTCCTTCCCATATGTGTCCAAAAGACTAGCCTCATTTAACATGCTTCTGGCCATCTCCTTAATTGTCTTGTTCTTCCTTTCTACCACACTATTTTTTTGTGGTGTCCTAGGAGCTGAGTATTGCCTTTTAATTCCATGTTTTTCACAATAATCTTCAAATCCATTTGATGTAAACTCTCCACCCCAGTCCGATATTAGGCATTTTAACCTACACCAACTTTCTTTCTCCACCATCTTCCTAAAGATCTTGAATCTTTCAAATTCTTGCGACTTATCTTGCAGGAAGGTGACCCATGTCATTCTTGAGTAGTCATCAATAAAGAACATAAATTATCTTTCTCCTACAAGTGTCCTTGTCCTAGTTGGACCATACAGATCTATATGTACAATTTCAAGTGGTCTTGAGGTGTTGTGCTCTTTTGTCCTGAAGCTCACCTTAGTCTACTTACCTTTCAGAAATTCATTAGAAAATGTGCTTACCGGTTTGATGATGGGTGGAATATTCCTCACACACCCCTTTCTTCTTACTACAACTAGGTTATCAAAGTTTATGTGGCCCAATCTTTGGTGCCACAACCAACTTTCATCAACTTGTCCTAACATGCATTGAGACTCACAACATTCCTTCAGATTACAAACATTGTCATTTGTTCTCTTTCCTTCTGTCACAATTTGACCGGTACTATCTTTCTTTATCTTGCAACTGATTGAATCAAAGGTGAATTGATAACCTTTTTCTGACATCTGACTCACACTCAGCAAATTGTTCTTTTGTCCTTCCACATAATATACATCACATGCCTTCAATTTTCCATCAATACTTAGAGTGCCTTTTCCCTTTATTTTGATGGATGATTTGTCTCCAAATCTTACTGAACCACCATTCTAGTCTTCAAGTTTGATGAATTTTTTTTTGTCACCAGTCATGTGGTTGGAGCAACCACTATCTATGACCCATAGATTTTTCCATTTGGCATGTAAAGAAGTCTGTACTATGAGACTTGATTCTGCCTTTTCTTTTTCTTTCTCAACCCATACTAGTTTGAGTTCCATCTTCTTGTTAGCTACTATATTGTGCTCAGGTTCCGTTACTGGCTCTTGATCAGGATTTGTCTTCTTCTACTTGATCTTCTTGTTTTTACACAACCTTGCTATGTGTCCAAACTCATGACAGTTATAGTATTTTACATCTTCATTCAAAGGAACATCCTTAAAATTATTGTAGGGTACCGGTGTTAGGCCCAATATGGAAAGCTAATGTACTGAGAGGGGAGGGGTGAATCAGTACTCCAAAACTTTTCTTTTGTAATAACCTTACTATTATACATAAATAGGATAGTGCAGTAACATATAACAAAACTATAATCAACAGATAACATTCATACATGATTCACTCCATAACACATATATTTTGGTCATGTAGAAACTCTTGGTTAGAGAGAAAAACTGCGGTGGGGATGGCACTCACAACTTCACTACTGCACTAATAAAGAATGCTCGGTTAGAGCTACATTTAGCTATTTCTGATAGCTTACCCTGTTAGGAGTATTAAGATCAGTTAGATCTACCTTGCTTAAGGATTTTACAACACTATATAAGTGTAGCACCTGGTTAAAGGATTTACAATTTATAGACTTGGTTAGAGTCTTTTACCCTGTTAAAAGTTTCTCTTACAACTTCAAAATATTACAATAGAATCATTACAAATATCTGCAACTTTACATCTGAAATGTTGTAGTGGATTTTATGTGCTCAAAATAAGATTACCTTGCCTATAGCATACCTTGGTAACTCATAAAGTAACTCGGTAAACCCTTCTGTTTACTCTATTCCTCGACTATTCTCTGATAACCTTCTCGGTGACCTCTGTGTCTCTGTAATAGTCATAATACTCTATGATTTCTCATGTATCACATAATTCTTGCTTCATACACACATGCACACACATTTCTCACATTCACATCTTCTCTCTCTCTTTTTTCTTTTAACCCTAAATTCATGTTGTATAAATAGACTTCTTATGTCGATGATCCGATTCATTGCTTCGATCTTACAAACATGATTTCTTGAATAAATAACCATGCAAAATATTTCATTGGTTAGATGACCTCAAAATTATACAAAATCTTGTATGTGCAATTTCCAATGTGATAACGGTTCTATGTGCCTTGATTCTTGTAACACGTTTTCATATGTGTGTCTAGGTTCAATGAATCTAGTAACATGTTTAACTCAGTGTATATCAACTCAGTGTTTTATTTTTACCACTCGGTAGCCATGAAATAACACTCGGTAGACAGCTCGGTGTATACTGGGCTTTGTGACTGTTTTCCTTCTGTAACCAACTAGACTGTTCATACTGACTTCTCTGTGTGTACTGACTGCATGATCCGGTAATACTAACCGACTAGAATATAGAATGACTTTGTATATAAAACTAATGGCAATTTGATAAGTAGCAACAATCTCCCCTTTTGACATTAGTTGAGATGTTTGACAAAACTACTTTCAAAGTCATTACTGAAAAATCTGTATACATTACAAAATTGACTAAACATGCAATATATACATTAGTCATTGAAATAGTATAATCAAATATACTCCCTTTATCAATATGTTGTACAAAACTCTGTAATCACTGTTCTTTCCTCTGTTCATGCTTGGTTCACTGCTCTTGGATACTCTACATATTCTACACATTATCTGCTCGGTATACTCCCCCTATATACTACACTTCGGTTGTTTGATACTTTGAATACTATACACTTCTGATGATATACTCTGATATACTCCCCCTTTTTGACAAACATCAAAATTTAGTTACCATTGGGAGGTGGCAACTGATCAAAAATGGATTTGTACTTTGTCTGGGCATCGGTGAGGGCGATAGAAAGTGCATCCTTGACACTGTCCATTAAAGAATTCTGAGCATTAATATCAGCCAATAATGAAATTAAGCCATCTAAAGTGCTTCCTTCTTTTGTAGTAGAGAGAGAAGTGGCTCGGTTTAGCTATTCTTGAATGGATGAAAGATGAGGAAGGAATAATTTTTTAAGTGTCATTATGTCCATCCTAATCTTGTGTTCTTCATTCCTCAGTTCCAATTGTTGAGCCATGAGCTATTGTAGCTTAGTATAAAAGTTCTAAACTAAATTTGACTCGGGGGTCAACTTATTTGAGAGATCGGTGATCTCTTTCTCAATTGCTTCTATTTTATTCTTAATGTCCTTAAGAAATAAAGAAAATGTGCAGAGTTTCTAAAATAATGAAAGAATTTGCTTGAGTTGAGGGGACAACTCAGCAATAAATTTGACAAGTTTTACCTTGCCAACAACAATTGATTTCTATACTTCCTCTATCATTTTAGCAGTTAGCTCCTTGTCTTTTAGTTTTCTCAAGTATTTGGATGCATCTACTCCAGATGTCTCAATCTAATTGAGGAGTTCATCCAATTGAATATGGATGGCTGCATTAGTTGATACTGTAGCTGAAGGTAGCATATCTAATAGTAAGGTCTTTACCTTCTAAAGTACTTTATTCTTCCTCTGAATGGCCAGTTGCTTCTCCTATTCGGCCTTTTCTTTGCACAGTTCACCAAATTCATTGAGTGCTTGCCCTTTCAGTTTGGAGATGTCTACATTGGGTAACACTATCAATTTTGTTAAATCAATTTTGAAACTATACTTTTTCAACTTCTTTTCTTTACCTTTCACTAGGTGAACCACTACTATAGCTTGAGAGGCTTGAGGACCCTTGGTAGGTTGCTCAGTAGAGAGAACACTTTTGTCAGTTTCTTTAGCCTCGGTAGTGTCCTTCGGTGTCTCAGCTGTAACATTTTCCATCCTAGAAGGTGCTTGAGAGGTTGGTTCTTGTGAAGTACCTTCTACTATAGACTTTTGACCTTCGGTGCCTTCACCTGTAGCCTGAGGAGCTTCGGTTGTAGCAGGTTGATTGATCGGTGGGTAAGGCTAAACTTGTTCCAAAATAGATTCACTGGAGACAAGTTTTGCATAAGCATTGCCTTCTATCATTTCTTGTTCAGGTGCCTCTGCATCCATGATATCTTCATCTATTTGAATGGTGTATGCAGGGTCTTGCTCAGTGACATCAGGCTCTTGGTCGGTGACATCGACTATTTCCACTGTAGATTGTTCACCAGCATTCTTTCTTCGAAAGATGGTCTTCCATTGTTCTTTTGTTTCCTTCTCTACCTCTATATACAGGCCATTCATCAATTTCAATGCCTTTTGTTTTACTATAAATTGAGTTTGGCTATTTGTTAGATGTTCTTTTATTTCATCAACCGACATATTAGGAAAGAGATGCACCAAACTTCTTTCTCTGATTTGTTTCTCTGAGTCTAGGGCATATTGCCATCTAGTTTCAATATGTGCATATAATTCCTTAGGAATAGAATTACATACTTCTAATGGCATCACTCAGAATTTGAGAAGTATGCAAATGACAGCTTCTTCAATTTGCCTCTTTTCGTTAGCTGATCTAGATTCATATTTAACAAATCTAAATCCACCAAATCCACCATATTCCTTTAGATTTTTACAAAAAATTTCTACACTATGTACATCTACCTTCTTGCTTTTCACAATCTGAAATTTATTTGCATCTTCAAATTCGGTATCACTCGACTCTTTTGGCAAAATGAGTCTCCGAGTAGATTTCTTGTAAGTTCTAGTTACCTTAGGAATGGCAACAGTCTTTTGTTTCTTACTCGGTGATGTAGCTAATGCCCTTGTGTTAGGTCTCTTTGTTGGAGGGGTCGGTAGGACCATTGAAGTGTCCTGTTTCATTCTCTTCAACACTTTTCCCTTAGGCAATTTGGTGCTAAGTGTTATGGCTGCTTCTTGGGCTTCTGTCTCCTCTTCAGTGATGGCTAGAACTCCTTTGACAAGTGTAGAGGAAGATTCTTCTCCAAATTTCTCAGTTAATGCCTTAATCATCTTTGTAGCTTTTCTTGTAGCCTTAGGTACTACAATGCTTATTTTTACTTTTTCTTTCCTTTCTTCATAGGTTCCATACCTCAGCTCGGTAGTATGCCTTGGCAATAATAGATAGGCATCAATTTGCTATTGTGCGATATCAAAATCAATCTCGTAACCCATAGGTGACAAAGATTGAGTCCTTGGTTCCACAGCATTCACATAATAGTAATCGGTGTCTACCTCAAAACATATTTCATCTTTGTATTTTTCTACCAGCTGTGGTGGAATCTGGTACCTGTTATGCATTTTTTCTTGGAACTTGCTAAAGTAATCATCCATTATATCACTAAAGTTATCACCTAACTTCTTGCTGAAGTCATTGATCTGATGGGTGATTGGTCGGTGTAGTTCCCAAACAACTTTACCGACTATTGGAAAAAACTTCTCAAAGTAGAAAAACATACACACAAGTAGTGATCCAAATTTTAGAGTGTTTGCTGAGTTGTTCTTCTTCGGCTTCCTGATTGTGTTTAGATTTTCAAACAAGTTCTTCAGCAATACTTCACACAAGTCAACTTTCATGCCTTTCTTAACAATTTTGTATGCTAAGTCCACTGCTGCACAAGGTACACTATTTTCCCTTGCCGATTGGAAGAAACAGTAACCAATTACTCTGATGGCGAATTTGAGTTCAGGATCAGTAACATTATTCAACTTCAGACCTCTGTAATCCGATTCAACTCTAGTCAAACTGATCAATTCCTTTTGTGATATCATTTTCTATGCTTGGGCATGATCATAGATAGGGTAACCAGTGATCAGATGAATGATTTCTTTGGTGATCTTAAACGGTTTCTCTTGTAGCCACATGAAATCATCATGCACTTAGCTTAGTACAAACTTGACCCATTGGGGTTTGAACACACGGGGATAGGTTAGGGCTTCAGTCAATCCCTTGATTTTGATATGCTCATACTTGTTATCCATTTTACCATTTGTGCACAATTCATCATGTGCATCCTTGATCTCAACATGACCAAGTTCTTCAACATGACATTTTGCAAAGAACCTTACATCCTTGACTAACAAGACTTGATCCGGGATGAGTGACAAAGCAGTCTTGTCATCCGGTTCAGATGTAATTTTGGGAGTCATAGAGTATTTTAGTGAGGGCTTTTCTACATTAGTGACAACAATGGGGTCTTGGATCTTAGATACCATTTTGATTTCAGATAAAAAATTGACACAGGAACCTTACGGTTTGAGAGCTTAACAAATGACAGATGCTTCACACTCAGCAGATAACAACTTAATGAGTTTGGTAAACCAGCTTAGCAATGCGATGAGATTTGCTATAAATACCTTGGATTTTGCTTTGAAGATGGTTTGATCACCTTGATTCACTCTGCTCTGCTTCTCGAAAACTTGGTGAATGAAAATGACCGCGAAAAACCTTTTAAGTACTCAAAAATACCTTATCGGGCTCCGTGCAAGTTAGGTCAAAGACATTAAATGCAATCGGTTCACTTAACTTTCTTTCCCTTTTTGTGCTTTAACCGAGTAACCAGATTTTCTTCATATACTGACTTGACAGGCTTCTTGAATTCACTGACTTAACAGTTTTCCTGTAAAGTACTTCAAAAACTTTTATATAATTTTAAACTTACTCCTACATCTTACTATGCAGATTTTGAATTCAGTACATACTTAAATAGGAACTGTTTAAGATTTAACCTTGTGAGAATGCAGTCCCTTCATACCTTTACCGATTAATTTGGAGTGGGAGCACCTAACTCGGTAGGTAAGGTGCTTTCTTCATTTGACACAATTTCCTTCTTTCTCCAAATCATCTTTAATTTCTCTTTTATTTCCTCAGTGTCTTCTCTAGGTTGATCTTTGCAATCTCCAGCTAAATGTCTAGCTTTGTGACAATGAAAACATGCCATACCAGGATTTCTCCATGATCTTCGGTTATTCATTCCAAACCTTATAAAGCAGTTGGCACTTATAAGTCCATATCTTCCACAACATTCACACCATATCCTTGTATTGTAATCCCATGGTACTACAGAATATTGTTGGTAAGGATCTGTGTGAGTTCGGTAACCTCTAGTATTTGCTCGGTGTGCAGACCATATGTGGTTCTTTTGCTTAAACCAACACTTCTCGGTACCATGTCCATAACTATTGCAGTTTTTGTAAAACCCTTTGAATTTTGCCTTCTGATAATTGTTAACAGACTTTGTCCTACATTGATTAGATGTGTGACCATATTTATTGCAATTGTAACAATAACCATTGGTCTTAGTGGTATTTGATTGCTTACCTTTTTTGATTTGACACATATTGGTAGTATGACCTTGATTTCCACAGTAGTAGCAAGTAGGCATCTTCCTTTTGATGTTATTCCTTTTTCCAGCTTGTTTTGATGATTCTCCTCTCTCGATAGTGCAGATTCCCTTCTCGGTAGAGTCTTTTCCTTTGTAACTGAGTCCTCCTTCTTTGTAGGGTCGTCTTGTGTTCAGTTGCTCATCCAACATCTTTGATGCTTCATAACTCTTCTTCAGTGTTTCCTTGGATTTCTTTTATGTGTCAAGTTCATTGCTCAACCTTGATACTTCAAGTTTCAATGCTTGATTCTCATCATTTTTCAGAATTGCTTCATGATGTGCATAACCTAGATGATCTGTCATATTTTGTTGAATACTAGTTAGCCTTATGATTTCATCATTCTTATTAGATACTAAGACTTCAAGTTGTTGTTTCTCTGTTTGTAGATCTCTTGCTTTATCCTTGGCTATCCTCAATGCATCTAGATTTTCAATCATCTATATACTGAAATGTTCATGTTCTCTTTTCATTGCTTTTAGTTGATCAACCAATGCTTTGTTCTTTTCTTTCAACATTCCAATCATTTCTTCAGTCTCTTCAGATATACTATTGTCAGATGATGTCTCGATTTGTTCCACTAACTCTTGAGAATCCTACAAGTCATCAGATAATCTTCTCCTTACTTTCAGAGATTTTTGCATTTGCCTTTGCATGTCTACAATCACTTGATTTGCATTGTCCAGCTCTTCTTGTAGATACACAATCCTCTGAGATTGTTTATAGCCTTCCATTGATAAGATCTTTCTCTTTAGGTAGTTAAACCCTTTTCCAAGATTCAAGCTCTGATACCAATTGTTAGGCCCAATATGGAAAGCTAATGTACTGAGAGGGGAGGGGTGAATCAGTACTCCAAAACTTTCCTTTTGTAATAACCTTACTATTATACATAAATAGGATAGTGCAGTAACATATAAAAAAACTATAATCAATAGATAACATTCATACATGATTCACTCCATAACACATATATTTTGGTCATGCAGAAACTCTTGGCTAGAGAGAAAAACTGTGGTGGGGATGGAACCCACAACTTCACTACTGCAATAATAAAGAATGCTCGGTTAGAGCTACATTTAGCTATTTCTGATAGCTTACCCTGTTAGGAGTATTAAGATCAGTTAGATCTACCTTGCTTAAGGATTTTACAACACTATATAAGTGTAGCACTTGGTTAAAGGATTTACAATTTATAGACTTGGTTAGAGTCTTTTACCCTGTTAAAGGTTTCTCTTACAACTTCAAAATATTACAATAGAATCATTACAAATATCTGCAACTTTACATCTGAAATGCTATAGCAGATTCTACGTGCTCAAAATAAGATTACCTTGCCTATAGCATACCTCGGTAACTCATAAAGTAACTCGGTAAAACCTTCTGTTTACTCTGTTCCTCGACTGTTCTCTAATAACCTTCTTGGTGACCTCTGTGTCTCTGTAACAGTCATAATACTCTGTGATTTCTCATGTATCACATAAGTCTTGCTTCATACACACATGCACACACATTTCTCAAATTCATATCTTCTCTCTCTCTTTTTTCTTTTAACCCTAAATTCATGTTGTAATAATAGACTTCTTATGTCGATGATCCAATTCATTGCTTCAATCTTACAAACATGATTTCTCGAATAAATAACCATGCAAAATATTTCATTGGTTAGATGACCTCAAAATTATACAAAATCTTGTATGTGCAATTTCCAATGTGATAACGGTTTTGTGTGCCTCAATTCCTGTAACACATTTTCATATGTGTGTCCAAGTTCAATGAATCAGGTAACACGTTTAACTCAGTGTATATCAACTCGGTGTTTTATCTTTACCACTCGGTAGCCATGAAATAACACTCGGTAGATAGCTCGGTGTATACTGGGCTTTGTGACTATTTTCCTTCTGTAACCGACTAGACTGTTCATACCAACTTCTTTGTGTGTGCTGACTGCATGATCCAGTAATACTAACCGACTAGAATATAGAATGACTTTGTATATAAAACTAATGGCAATTTGATAAGTAGCAACAACCGGTTTATTCTTCCTACATTCAAAACTCTTATGACCATATCCATTGCACTGATAATAGACAACATTCATATCCCAAAGTGCATTAATTTGATTTCTACTTTCATGACTCATAAAGGGCTTATTGATTAATCTACAGTTAGCTATTCTATGCCCAAATTTTTTACACTAGTAGCACTAACCATGAAAGTTTGAAACATACCGGTTAGGTTGCCTTGGTCCTGAATGGGACTACCTCATCGAGGGTCTTCCCTTCATGTTGTTGAATCAGGTGAATCCTTCATGGTCAACCCTTGCATTTCACATTGGATCTTCATGTTGGTACAAGAAGTGTGGCCTCCATTTCATTGTTGTATACCGATTTGAGTGGCGATTTCCAATAGCATCTGCATATGTCTTTTTGTTGGTATCATTGCCTATAGTGAATGTCTTCTTTCCTTCACCTTCAAATGAAGAGGTGAACTTGATTTCTTTGCCAGATTTATCTTTGTGGGTTGAACCTTTACCTTCTTCAAAGGCTAAGCCACTAGTGTCTTTGGATTGCTTTTATTTGCTCAGCATCTTGTCTAAGGCCTCAATGTTGCCTTCATATTTGCCCCTTAATTTTATTTCTTCCTTGCTTTCTTCAAGCTCCTTTTTGAGCTTCACTATTTTTTCTTCCAACTCTTGATGCTCCTTTTCCTTCTTATTCAGATCAGACGATGTAACTTCACATATCCTCTTAGTTTCTTCCAGCTGCAATTTCAAGTCAGATATAACTTGACCGGACTCATCCATGGATTGCTTCAAGAGATCTTGTTCATTTACTGCAGCAAGCTTGACCTTTATGAGTTCTCTTCTTATTTTACTCAATTCCTTAAGAGCATTGATAAGTTCACCTTCCAGATCCACTTCAGCTTCAATATCCTCCTCTTCCTCATCTTCATCAACTAGTCCATGAAGTGCCATGAAGAGATTAACTTTTCTATCATTCTCATGATAATCATATTCTGATGCATTTTCTTCATCTGTTGTATCATCCTCAATAGTATATAGGCTTTTCTGATTCTGGTAGCCTCTCCTTCCTTGTTGGTAGTTGTTTCTTTCTCTATCTTTGCTAGCGGATTTTCTGAACTCTCTTGACTCATCCCCACCAGTTTCTTGGTGGGGACAATTTGCAGCAAAGTGTCCGATCTTCCCGTAGTTGAAACATTTAAGTGGTAGCTTCCCTTTATACCGGTCGGATCCTCTTTTGAGCTTCCTGAAAAAAGTTTGCTACTTCTGCATTAGAATCTTCACTAGATTCTTTATGAGTAGCTTCTTCTTTGCCCTTTTTGGTGATGTTGAATGCTTCTTCTTTCCTTAAGAAAGTATCACCGGTTGTTCTCATCTCATAGGATGGCAGTGATCCAAAAAAAATCATCCATTGTAAAGTCTTCAAATCATTGGCTTCTTCTATGGTAGACACCTTAGTATCATACTTGGGTTTGAGAGATCTAAGTACCTTCTTGACAAGAATCTCATCTGCAACCTCTTCTCCAAGTACTCCTATGGTGCTCACAATTTCATCAAATATGTGAAGATAGTTTGCAATCTTTTCATCATCTTTCATCTTGATGATTTCAAGTTGGCTCCTTAGTGCTTGCAGCTTGGCCTCTTTGACTTTTGCATCTCCTTCAAACAACCTCTGCAATTTATCCCAAGTCTCCTTTGCTAAAACATAGTGCATGACTTTGACAAACTCATTATCAGATAACCCACTCAAGATAGAATGTTTGGCCTTTGCATTGTTCTCATACTCCTTTTTGGCATCCGGATCAGTGGGAGGAACACTAGGAACAAAACACCCATTCTTGAAAGACATCCACACATCAAAACCCAAGGAGGAAATATACGTCTCCATTCTTCTGCTCCAAAATGCATAGCTGGATCCATCAAACATGGGGGCTTTTGAGGAAACAGACTCATTTATTGCCATTGTATTCAAGGTCCAGAATCTACCCAAGGTTTAATGATGCCATTGTGTTCAAGGTCAAGAATTTATTGTCATTTCTCTATCTAATTCTTGGTCACTATTATCTCTCTCTCTCTCTCTCTTTCACATTCTCACCACATGTCATATCAGACTTAGATGATGCTTTATTGTACCACACCTGACCGGTTTACTTAAACTACAGCTATACCAGTACCCAAACACTGTCAGTTAAACCCTCTCACCGATTTTCCTGCTCACTTACTCTGCAACTTTCTTAGAATAAATTCTAAGGCCAAAATTCTTCTATGCTCTTAATATCTCTTCACTCTTTTTCTTCTCTACAACATCAACTTTCTCTATCTCGAGCTCATTTCTTTATACCCTAGTTTCCCACCAAAAAGCAATTCAAATGCAAAGCGGTTAGGGTTTCCTTTTCCCCACACAATCTGCATGAGATCTGATCCAGTCTGTCTTGGGTCAATCACCTATACTCCAGGGATGCATCTGTACATGTTTTCAATTATCCAATACATACTTGATAAAGATAGCAATCACATACAAGATTTCCTACCTTGAAATCTATCGACTCATAAAATGCTCAGTTGTTTCCTTTTTGAGGTCTTCTTGCAATTGGATTTCCTTTGCATTGATCCTAAGCCAACTATTCCCTAATCTTCCTATGTCATCCTTTCTTCCTCGAGCCGCATCAGTCAGTTGCAAACCTGTGATTTGTGGCTATTTTATCAATGTCCACTAGCTATTTCAACAACCATGTCGATGGAGGCTTCACCGACCTCTGCATGTTTGCCACCTTAGCTCCACATGGCATGATAATGGTTAATCACTTATCTCACTAACACACAATTAGTTCATACTTGATGATTTAGAAAAATCATACTGGTACATCCCTTTACCGATGAGAACTTCTTCTTCTGCTAACAGGTAGTACACACTATACCGGTAACACATCTTCACCTTTGGTGGTTTGTGATAACTTTAACATTCTACCTCTTCATCAAAAAACAGGCAGCCAACCTTCAAATCGGTGTATTGCTCTACCAATTGTTTACTCAATAAGTTAATATACACAGTCTTCATCCTGGTTTATGCCTTACCGGTAAGCCATCATTTTGTCTGCTCACTCTCATGTGAATTGCCACCATACCAGTCACTCCTTTCTTACCAGTGACTTGACCAAATCGGTTTACATCAATGACAACTTAATGCCAAAATGCCAACAAATTTAGTGTACTCAGTATTTTGATAATTGGCTAGTGTCACCTTGTGAATAGTGACATGTAAGCTAAGCTCAACCCCTTCGGAAGCCCATTTTAACTCACATGCATAATATTTCTGCGATGAAAACCTGTATATGTACATGAAACAAACAAGTTAGAAAAAAGCATGGTTCTTGTTGATATTTCATGGCATCCTCTGCATTGATCTGATCTGATTTCTCTGAGTCTGATGTAACATTGTTAGTATATCAAGAATAATAGTATGTATGTTAGGGTGAGGTAAATAACCCGAGCTCTAACAAATCTTTTATTCTCTCACATTTCAAGTGATTCCTTAGAGAGGACAACGAAGAACTTGGATTCCAGGAGATGCTAATCAAGTATCCAAAGGAACTTGTCAACATTTTTAGGCAATGATGGGTTCCTTATCTCTTCTTCACATACCCTTCTTATTTCTTATATATTTATAGTTCTATGTTGGTGTACTTGTCTCAACTATTCCCATGGCTTGTGTGGGATCTTGTGAACAATTTGTTCTTTATAAATAAAATATATATTACATGCACATATTTTATTCATGCATATCTTTCTTGATTCAAACATTGCATATTTGGGAATAAGATACTTGTATGGCATACATGTTTATTTAATAAAGATAGAAAACTTGGAAAAGTTTTGTGTACCTTTTATCTACAATACATAAGACCTAGGTCACCAAAATTTTAGTTGTGATAAAATTTTGGTAACAATAACATAGAGTATATATCACCCTACACACTTCTAACATTTGTAGGTCCACATAGGTCAATATGCACAAGATCTAACAATCCATCTGATGTTTACCATTTACTCTTGAAATAAATCCTTGTTTTCTTACCCAACTAACATTCATTGCATAACAGATTAATAGGTTTAACAATCTTAGGCAAATCCCTAACAGCTTGTGTAGAACTGATCTTGATCAATGAATCAAAGTTTACATGACACATCCTTCTATGCCACAACCAACTCTCATCTATCTTAACAATCAAATATCTTTTCTCACTAGTATTCAAATGAAAAATGTTACCTTTAGTCTTAGTTCCAAATGCAATCTCTATACCGGATGCATTCAAGATCTTGCATTTACCTTCTTTGAATTGTAGATCATAACCCTTATCAACCATATGTCCAACACTCAAAAGATTATGCTTTTAACATTCAACATACAAGACATCATTAGTGATATGCTTACAATCAAAATGAATATACCTCTCCCATGGATTACATAGGCTTTTTCATCACAAAATCTAACTATTCTACTATCATACCCTTCCATGCTTACAAAATTTCTTCTATCACTGGTCATATGATGTGAACAACCACTGTCAAACACCCATTCACTTTTTCTTCTACCCTAGAAGCCAAAGCTTTCTCCTCAACAGAGCATCTAGTGGAATCAATAGGCACAGGTCTATCCTCTTTAATGATAATGAAAACAACTTCATCTCCTTCTGATTCTTCATTTGTAAAAACTTCATCAACATCATAATAATAGTTCTTCTAGTTCCAAAACTTTTAGTTAGACTTATAAGGCTTATCATTGTTGGAATCCAATAACACTGAGAGGGGGGGTGAATCAGTGTTATACCGAATGAATTAATTTTATCCCTATTAAAGCACGCATACACCAACTGGTATACCAGTACATATAGAATTGAAAGAAGTAAAGCAACCAAAAAGCCAATCACATAAATGAGAATCATAACACACAAAATTATTTGTGAAAAATATCAAAGAGGAAAAACCATGGTGGGATTTGTGACCCACAATATCAATCCACTGGCCATATTAAGAGATATCACAAAATATAAGGGGCCTGAACTTGCAGGAAGGCTTACAGCCTAGAGCACCCTACTCAATCACAAATGGAGCCTCACTGACTACATATAAATCCAGACTCCAATCTGAAGAAGTGTTGAACTGCTAAGATAGCATCTTCTATGTCAGAATATAGTTTTGGTTTAAGCTTTGTTTGTTTCGGTCTGAAACCCTAAATCCTTTACCAAAATAACCCTTACACAAATAACCATACATACATAATCTCTCTGATGTATTTCACATTATATCACATTCACATATCCATCACCATATCTATATCAAAATGATCTAATCCAACTGACCTATATATCCTATACAACTTATCATGCCTTACGCCGGCTTACAAAGATAATTACAATATCAAATTACATGTCAGCTTGATAACATAAATTCATGTATATAAAAAACAATTGCCTATTCTGGATCTAAGAGATGTCGGCCTCTAATACCGATAACCATATTCTAAACCATGTCGGCTTGCATTGCTAGTAACCAAATAAATCCTTCTATCCTGCCAGTGTCGGTGTCGATGTACTGTTTGTGAAGTCCTTGTCAGTACACAAATGAACCAAAACATGAAGTCGTCCAACAAAATACCATGTTTCTGACAATGAAAACATAGTGAAACCAACCAATTGAGTGTCAATTTCCAACAATCTCCCCCTTTGTCATTGATGACAACACTCATATGAAAAATGGTCAAGGTTTCATCTACCGGTTTCATCCTGCCTGCTCCCCCTGAGCTGAATATTTATTAATGAAAAATATTCCATACTCTCATATCTCCATATCTCCCCCTAATGTATACAACTCCTTCTATTCTTTTTCACATCTATATCACTCCCCCTTTAACATCAATGCCATAAAAAATTCTAAAAATAATGTCAAAGATCCAAAAAAAACTGCACAATGAATATCCCAAAAATATCTTACCGAAGCTTAACAAATTTCAAAATTTTCAGATAAGCCTTCTCTAATAGCTCAAGATAAGTATCCCAGCTAGTTTTGAAAGTTCTGGAAATAGATACAAGTCCATTTAATATATGTGAAAATGACTCTTTCTCACTTACCTCTACCGGTGTGGGCTTTCCAACCATATCCATACATTCTTTCTTATGTACACTGAGTGAATCCAATCGGGGACTCACCAAGCCTCTCAGACTTTTGGCTCTTCTTATGATTTTGTCTCTTTCCTTCTCAAGAACATAAATTTGGGCTTCCAAAATCCAAATTTGACCATCAATGGATTTAGTCAATGAAGTCAATCCATCAAAAGAATTAGCTATATTTGCAATTTTCTCCTGAAATTATTTTATCTTCTTATCCACATTAATTGTAAGTATATATGTGTTACAACATACCTTATAAATATTTGTACATTGCTTCAAAGAATTATCTATTATTTTTAACTTTTCATCAATCTTATTTTTCTCATATTCAATCACGTGATCAAATGCATCTCTTTTATCCTGAGTGAACCTCTCTAGTGCTTGTCGGTTTGAAATCTGCTGTAAGGATGGAAAATCCTTTGAAATGTGCTTAGTAATTGTCTTAAGCTTGTCGAATGGGCTCGCTTCATTTTCAATCTTGCACTCCGAGACTAGCCTGTGTAAAATAGTGATTAACTGATCAATAATCCCTTTATCTATAGATCCCTCCTTCATTAATTTGTGTGTTGCCATCATCATGAGTTCAATAGGACTCATCTCGGTTATGTTTTTCTTTACAACCTGCGAGGTGTCAATTGACAACAATGATGGACCAACTACCAATTCTCTGTTGGTTTCCTCTTTCTTCTTCTCTGATGATTTGTCCCTTATAGCTTCCTCACTTGCACCAGTGGCTTCGCCACTTGGTGCAGTCTCTATAACTGTCGGTTCCTCTGTAGGAACTATAACCTCAACCTATACATTTGTATCCAAAGGGTTGTTATCCTCAATATTAGTATCATGTACTATTGGTATTATGGATGTGTTGCAATGGTTTTTTCATTGATGTCAACACTTATCCTTCTGGAGATCTTTGGTTATGTTGAACTGACACATCATGTTCATCGGCAAGTTCAATGACTTATGCACAGTCACTAGTATATCACTCACCAATAGGTTATATTGTTCACCGACACTAAAGATGACTTGTTATCATCTAGAGATCACTTGTTATCATCTAGAGATCACTTGATTATGTTGAAGACATGGTTTGGACACTTGGTTTTGGTATTTTGGTTATTGGTCTAATCAGGTTACTGGCAAATTGGTCTAGGTTATGGACTGACATGCATTATCTATTCTAGATCGGCACAACATGTTATGGAGATGATTTAATCAATTGGATATTGTTGTAAATGTATTGAGTCGACATGATGCATCGCTTAACTGATACTAAATCTAGCATTGGAGATGATACTTTGAAGGTTTGAAGGTGATTATTAGAGCTTAACCGAAACTGAATCCAGCATTGGAGATGCTACTTTGAAGGTTTGAAGGTAATTATTAGAGCTTAACCAAAACTGAATCCAGCATTGGAGATGCTACTTTGACCAGTACATTATCATTGGATTTAATCATCCAATTGTAGTCATTGGGACTCCTATTTTGTCATTGAGCAAAGAGCTCTAGGCGATTGGCCTTTCTACATGTGCATACCCCATTTGTATACACATACTATCTTTAGTAGTATCATTTGATTGTGGGTAAGGTTTCCCACCATGGTTTTTCCCCTGACAGGGTTTCCACATACAAATCTTTGTGTTATGTGTTGTGGATGTTTTTTCTCTTTCTGTCTTATGCATTTTGTTTAATCGGTATGAATATTCTACTAATCTGTAGAACGACATTAAGTTTGGTTTACCGGTATTAAGTATCAAGTTTGATTAAGTTATATTTGGGTTGAAATTAACTGACAACTGATTCACCCCCCCTCTTAGTTTCCTCTGGGTCCTAACAATTGGTATCAGAGCCAATTCCTCTTTTTGCATAAGTTTAACAGTTTGAGGAGATTCTATGGCAACAAACTTTTTCAGGAAGGACAGTCCGAAACTTGATGGAACTAACTATGGTATATGGAAGATCGGAATGGAGACACATCTGAATTGCATTGGAAGAGACATATGAGATGTTACAAAGAATGGCTATGTTGGTCCTACATCGAATCAACCTAATCCACCAACATTGGGTAAAGATCAAGAGAATGATTGCAAAGAAAGAGAATCACTCTTGAGCACCTTGTCAGATCAGCAAATCATGGGATTATTAGACTGATCTACTACTAAAGCTATTTAGGATAAATTGGAGACATTGAATGAAGGAGATACCAATGTCAAAAGTGCAAAAATGGAATGCTTTCGGGTCAGGTATGAAAATCTGAAAATGGAAGAAGATGAAAGAATTTTTGCTTTTATGGAAAGGGTAAATGAAATTGTTTTGGGAATACAATGTTGTGGAGGTTCCTTGACTTAAGATGAAATTGTTTCTAAAGTTTTAAGAACATTGCCACCAACATATAAAATGAAAGTAATTGCTATTAATGAGTTGAGAACAATGCCTAATACATCAGTATCTAGAGATACCTTGGTTGGAAAACTTTTAGCATTTGAGCTTGAGGAATCTGGTCATGTTGCTACAATTAAGATAGATGCCTTCAAAGCATCATCATCTAACAAATCTGATTAGAAAGCACTTTATGCAAGAGAACTTGAAGATATCAGAAAGGAAAATGAAGAACTGGAAGAACATGAAGCATTATTTGCAAGGAAAATGCCTAAAGGTCCTATTGGAAGTAAGTATGTGTTGGTATTTTGGTATGGTTTTGTCATTGATGTCAACACCTACTAATACTTATCAACTCTGGCACTTTGGAGAATCAACAACATTCATCGGCAAGCAAGTGACTTATGCACAATCACCGGTATCTGTTACACCGGCAGGATATAATGTTCACCAACACTTGGAATGGCATGGAAAACACCTGATTATGTCGAAGACATCATTTGGACACTTTGTCTTGGAGATTTGTTCATTGGCATATTCGTATTTGCATATTTGTTGTTACCGGTAAATAGGTCCAAGTTATACACCGACAGGTTTATCTTTTCCAGATGAACACGACACGCTATGGAGATGTCTTATTATTGTTGTAAATGTATCAAACTGACATGTTGAATCGATTATTGCATCAAACATTGTTTTATTTGTAAATTTATTTTATTGTAATATCTTTTAGAGCCGACCTACTAAAATTGGTCTTAGGTTATGATATAAATGTAAGATCTTATTTGTAAGATCAGACGTGGAATACAAAAAAGAATTGTGTGAAGGTATATGCGAGAATAAGCAGAGCTATACACACAAACATCATTTGAAGGTTGAAGGAGGGTTTTGTGAAGACAATCAGAACTACACTGGTACTGAATCTAGCATAGAAAAATGCTAATTTGAGCAGTACATCCTTATTGGATTTAACCATCCAATTGTAGTCAGTGTGACTCCTATTTGTGTTTGAGCAGTGAGCTCTAGGCGCTTGGCATTTTTGCATGTGCAGACCCCATTTGTATACACATACTATCTGCAGTAGTATCATCTGATTACGGGTAAGGTTTCCCACCATGGTTTTTCCCCTTATAGGGTTTCCACGTACAACTATTGGTGTTATGTGTTGTGGATGTTATTGTCTTTCTATTTCATGCATTAATCTTTACTGGTACTACAATTAACTAATAAAACTATCTTCCGACATAAAAAACTGGTTTACCAACATTAAGCATTTAAGTTGGTTAAGTTATTTTTGGTATGAAATTGTTGGACAACTAATTCACCCCCCCTTTCAGTTGTCTCCGGGACCTAACAATTGGTATTAGAGCTTAGTCCTCTTTTTGCAGAAGTTTAACAGCTTGAGGAGATCCAATGTCTAGTAACTATTTCAGGAAGAACAGTCCTAAACTTGATGGAACCAACTATGGCACATGGAAGATCAGAACAGAGACACATCTGAATTGCATTGGAAAGGACATCTGAGATGTTACAAAAAATGGCTATATTGCTCCTACTCAAAATCAGCCTAATCCACCTAACTTGGCTAAAGATGAGGAAAATGATTGCAAAGCAAGAGAAGCACTTTTGAGCGCATTATCAGATCGACAAATCATGGGCTTATTAGATAGATCAACTGCTAAAGTTATTTGGGATTATTTAGAAATGTTGAATGAAGGAGATTCCACAGTCAAAATTTCAAAACTTGAAAGCTTCCGGGTCAGGTATGAAAATTTGAAAATGGAAGAAGATGAAAGGATTTCTGCTTTTATGGAAAGAGTTAATGAAATTGTTTTGGCTATTAAATGTTGTGGAGGAACCTTAAGTGAAGATGAAATTGTTTCAAAAGTTTTAAGAGGATTGCCATTGGCATATAAAATGAAGGTTACTTCTATAAATGAGTTAAGAACAATGCCTAATACATCAGTAACTAGGGATACATTGATTGCAAAACTTTTAGCTTTTGAAATTGAGGAATCTGGTCATGTTGCTACTATAAAGACATATTTATCTTTTAAAACATCAACATCATCTACACCATCATTTAACAAGTCTGATTGGAAAGCCTTTTATGCAAGAGAACTTGAGGAAAGCAGGAAAGAAAATGAAGAACTTGAAGAACTTGAAGCACTATTTGCAAGGAAAATGCCTAAAGGTCTAGTTGGAAGTAAGTATGAAGGTAAAGCACCCTTTAAATGTTTCAAATATAATAAGATTGGTCATATGGCTTCTAGATTCCCTGATAGACATGCTAGACTAAGAGAAGAAGCTAGGAGAACATACAAGCCTAACCCTGAATATCAGAGATACAGATTTAAGAAGAACAAAGATAAATCTTGTTATCTTGCTGATGAAGGAGTGACTAATGATTTTGATGAAGGTCCAGCAAACAATGGATGGGTTTTTGTTTCTATAATAGAAGATCAACTGACACCTACTATTCAATTGGTAGAACAGGCCTTGGCAGCTAAAATTGAAGTTAAGGATGAATGGATCATTGATTCAGGATGCTCACATCATATGACTGGTGATAAAAGCAAATTCTTGAACTTTCAGGAATATAATGGAGGCTTAGTAAGATTTGGAGATGATAAAGCTTGTTTGATCAAAGGCAAAGGTACAATATCTCTTGATGGTAAGCATAATACTAACAATGTTTACTATGTTAAAGGTTTAAAGCATAATCTTTTGAGTGTTGGTCAATTAGTTGAGAAAGGATTTCAGTTACAATTCAAGAATGGAAAATGCAAAATCATGAATAAAACTAGTTTGGAAATTGTAACCGGTAACCAAACTAGAGGTAATATCTTTCATTTGAATAATAGTGAAAAGACATGCTTGATTGCACACATTGATGAAAGTTGGCTATGGCATAAGAGACTCTGTCATGTAAATTTTGATTGCATGGTAGAAATCAGTACTACAAAGGCAGTTAAAGATTTACCTAACATTGTCAAACCTCACAATACAGTATGTAAGGAATGTCAATTTGGAAAACAAGTTAGAGCTACATTTAAAAGTATTCTAGAAAAATCAAATAATGCTCTTGACTTAATTTATACTGATTTATGTGGTCTAGCTAGAACTAAAAGTTTACAAGGTGATAGATATTTCATGCTAATCATTGATGACTACTCTAGAATGTGTTGGGTTACTTTTCTCAAAGAAAAATTAGAAGCACTTGGGAAGTTCAAACTGTTCAAAGCAATGGTAGAAAATGAAACCGGTAAGAAAATCAAATGTCTGAAATCAAATCAAGGAGGATAATTTACATTTAAGGAATTTAATGCATTTTGTGAAGTGAATGGAATCAGAAGACATCTTTTAGCACCCTGGACACCACAACCGAATGGAGTTGTAGAGAGGAAAAACAAAACTATCTTGGATGCAGCTAGAAGTATGTTATCAGAAGAAAATCTACCATGTGTATTGGAGAGAGGCAATAAGCACAGTGGTCTATACATTCAACAAAGTTCACATCAAAGTAGAAACCGGTAAGACCCCTCATGAACTATGATTTGGTATTACTCCTACTCTTAAATATTTCAGAATATTTGGAAGCAAATGCTATATTAGGAGAGATGAGTATATTGGAAAATTTGATCCTAGAAGTGATGAAGGAATATTTCTTGGTTATTCATCTAAGAGCAAGGCATATGGATGTTTTAACAAAAGATTGCAGAAAATTGTTGAGAGTACAAATGTAAAGATTGACGAACAATTCAGAGGAACTTTAAGGTATACAGATTCTGAACCGGCAACAGAAATTTTGACAAATGAATCTACATTGAGTCCACTGGTACAGAATGAAGATCCAGTTACACCGATATCATCTGAAAATTCCACTATAACTGAGGAACAACAGCAAACAAAGACACCTCGGTATGTAAGACCGAATCACTCTAAAGATTAGATAATTGGAAACAAGTATAAAGATGTTATGACAAGATGAAGACTGGCAAACAAAGAGGTATGTCTTATTTCTCAAATTGAACCATCATCAATTAATGAGGCATGTGAAGATAAACATTGGATTAATGCTATGGAAGAAGAACTAGAACATATTGAGAAAAAAAACACTTGGACATTAGTTCCCCGGCCTAAAGACAAAAATGTGATTGGAACAAAATGGGTATTTAAAAACAAACTTAATGAAGATGGTAAGGTAATCAGAAATAAAGCAAGACTAGTGTGTAAGGGATATTCTCAGAAAGAAGGAATTGATTATAATGAAACCTTTGCACCAGTAGCTAGAATTGAGGCACTCAGATTATTCTTGGCTTTTGCAGCACACAAGAACTACAAAGTATATCAAATGGATATTAAATGTGCATTTCTGACTGGAGATCTTAAAGAAGAAGTTTAGATTGAACAACTTGATGGATTTTCTTTGACAGATAACGAAGATATGGTTTGTAGGTTAAGGAAAGCTTTGTATGGGTTGAAACAAGTTCCAAGAGCTTGGTATGCAAGATTGGATAAGTATCTTTTGAAGATTGGATTTTCTAAAGGTAATGTTGACAACAACTTATATTACAAAGTGACTAATGATGACATCTTGGTTATAGAAGTTTTTGTTGATGATATAATCTTTGGAGGAGAAGATGGATTATGTAAAGACTTTTTTATTGAAATGCAGTAAGAGTTTGAAATGTCTATGATTAGAGAAATAAAATTCTTTTTAGGATTGCAGATTTCATAGACTGATAAAGGTATATTCTTAAGTCAATCAAAGTACTTGTAGGAGTCATTAAAGAAATTTGGGATGGAGAACTCTAAACCGGTAAGCACACCTATGACTAAAAATGACAAATTATCACTAAGGGATGAATCTACACCTATTAATCCGACTAGGTAAAAATCTATGATAGGAGGTTTACTGTATTTGACACAAACAAGACCTAATATCATGAATGTAGTATGTATTGTTTGAAGATTTTAGAGTAATCCTAGAGAAAATCATGAATCAGCAGTAAAAGGGATTTTTCGGTACTTACAAGGAACTACAAATCTTAGATTATGGTATCCTAGAGATGAAAACTTTGAATTATGTGCAAACACAGATGCAAATTGGGAAGGAGATGTGGATGATAGAAAAAGCACCACTGGCAGAGCATTTTTTCTTGGATGCAGATTAATTTCTTGGTTGAGTAAGAAACAAAGTTGTACATCTTTATCAACAGCAGAATCGGAATATGTTGCAGCAATAACTAACTATACATAGGTACTATGGCTTAAGCAAATATTGAAGGATATAAAGGTAAAATGCAAGGAACCTATTACTATCTATTGTGATAACACTATAGCAATTGATATATCTAAGAATCTAGTATTACATTCTAAAACCAACCATATTTCTATCAAACTAAATTTTGTAGGGGAAAATGTTGAAGAAAAAGAAATAAAACTGGTTTATGTGAATACTAAAGAGCAAATTGCAGATATTTTCACTAAACCTCTTCCTAAGGAAACTTTTGAATATCTTAGAGACTAGCTTGGGGTCATACCCACACCAATAGAGACTTAGATAGTTGATGATAGTCATCAACTGACAGAATTAACAGAAAAATCTTTTACTCCAACTTTGATGAGAAAGCTACTTCTCAGGGGGAGTAGTTGGTATAATGAATTGGTTGGTATTTTGTATCTAAAAACTGGTCTTTATATTACTTTGGCATTTGATATCAAAGGGGGAGAGATTGGTATGGAAAAACACAACACAAGGAAAACACATGTCACTCCTAGGGGGAGAGATTGTTGATTTCTAGTTATGATCTCTATTTGGGAGATTGTTGGTTTTTGATATTTGGCATTTTGTTTTGGCACTTTGATGGTTTTTCCATCTTGTGTTGCCATCAGTGCCAAAGGAGGAGATTGTTGGTATTTTGTTATGGTTTTGTCATTGATGTCAACACCTACTAACACTTATCAACTCTGGCACTTTGGAGAATCAACAACATTCACCAGCAAACAAGTGACTTATGCACAGTCACCGGTATCTGGTACACCGGCAGGATATAATGTTCACCGACACTTGGAATGGCATGGAAAACACCTGGTTATGTCGAAGGCATCGTTTGGACACTTTGTCTTGGAGATTTGTTCATTGGCATATTCGTATTTGCATATTTGCTGTTATCAGCAAATAGGTCCAGGTTATACACTGATAGGTTTATCTTTTCCAGATGAGCATGACACTCTTTGGAGATGTCTTATTATTGTTGTAAATGCATCAAGCCAACATGTTGAATTGGTTATTGCATCGGACATTGTTTTATTTGTAAATTGAGTTTATTGTAATATCTTTTAGAGCCAACCTACTAAAATTGGTCTTAGGTTATGATATAAATGTAAGAACTTATTTGTAAGAGTGGATGTGGAATACAAAAAGAATTGTGTGAAGGTATATGCGAGAATAAGTAGAGCTATACACACAGACATCATTTGAAGGTTGAAGGAGGGTTTTGTGAAGACAATCAGAACTACACCAGTACTGAATCCAGCATAGAAAGATGCTAATTTGAGTAGTACATCCTTATTGGATTTAACCATCCAATTGTAGTCAGTGTGACTCCTATTTGTGTTTGAGCAGTGAGCTCTAGGTGCTTGGCCTTTCTACATGTGCAGACTCCATTTGTATACACATACTATCTGCAGTAGAATCATTTGATTGTGGGTAAGTTTTCCCACCATGGTTTTTCCACTTACAGGGTTTCCACGTACAAATATTGGTGTTATGTGTTGTGGATGTTATTTTCTTTCTATTTCATGCATTAATGTTTACCAGTATTGCAATTAACTGATAAAACTGTCTTTCAGCATAAAAGATTGGTTTATCGGTATTAAGCATTTAAGTTGGTTAAGTTGTTTTTGGTATGAAATTGTTGGACAACTGATTCACCCCCCCTCTTAGTTGTCTCCAGGACCTAATAGTATGAAGGTAAATCACCATTTAAATGTTTTAACTACAATAAAGTTGGTCATATGGCATCTAGATGTCCTGATAGACATGCAATATTGAGAGAAGAAGGTAAAAGGACATATAAACCTAACCTTGAATAGAAGATGAATAATCGATAGACAATGGATGGGCTTTGGTTGCAATAAAATAATATCAATTGGCACCTACTGTTCCACTCGTAGAGCAGGCCCTAGCAGCTAAAATTGAAGAAAATGATGAATGGATTATAGATTCCGGATGTTCGCGTCATATGACTAGTGATAAAAGTAAATTCTTATCTTTTCAGGAATACAATGTTGGTCTAGTAATATTAGGGGATGATAAAGCTTGTTTGATCAAAAGAAAAGGCACTATATCTTTTGATGGTAAGCACAACACTGATAACATTTAATATGTTGAAGGTTTGAAGTATAATCTTTTGAGTGTTGGTCAATTAGTTGAAAAGGCATTTCAGTAACAGTTCAACAATGGTAAATGCAAAATCATGAATAGAACTAGTTTGGAGATTGCAACCAGTACTCAGACTAGAGGTAATATATTTCATTTGAACAACAACGAAAAGACATGGTTGATTGCACATATTGATGAAAGTTGGTTATGGCATAAAAGACTTTGTCATGTGAATTTTGATTACATTATAAAGATCAGTTCATCTAAGGTAGTAAGGGATTTAGCTAAGATTGTAAAACCTCATAATCCGGTATGTAAGGAAAGTCAAATGGGAAAGCAAGTTAGAACAACTTTTAAGAGTATTTTTGAGAAATCCAATAATGTTCTTGATTTAATCCATACTAACTTGTGTGGTCTGGCAAGAACAAGATGTTGGCATATGCACACTCCATGAGACATTGTATGTGATTGAAGGTTTTGTCATTGATGGCAACCTTGCGATCTTATGGCATCGGCAAGGCATTATACTGGCAAAGCATTACACCGACAATTTAGTGCATTGGCATCAGCAGATCACACTCTACATCGGCACTTAGGACACCAGCACTGGCACAGAAGAAAGGAAGTATACCGGCACAGAGGCCGACAGGATTTTGTTATATTATATTTTGTTTATTATTGTAAAAATGTGTAAGCCGACTTAGCAAATTGTAATATGACTCTTATATATAAAAGAGATCATTGTAGACATTTGTGATGATGTGATGAAGAAGCATTAAGGAAAATATTAGGTAGACCTAATGTGCGAAATATAGGTCAAGGGGTATATGTAAAGAACAGAGCAAGAACTGGTACTGAATCTGGCATTGAAGATGCTATTGTAAAGTAGTACAAGATATTGAATTTGTATAATCCTTATTGTAAGTCAGTGAGACTTCCCATTGAGCAATGAGCTCTAGGCAGTTGGCCTTTCTACATGTGCAGGCCCCTATTGTAAGTAATATTCTCTTATTGGCAAGTGAGTGAATATTGTGGGTCACAAATCTGACTGAGGTTTTTCTCACACTGGGTTTCCTCATTAAAATCTTGTGTTATGGTGTGCTTTTCATGTGGATGTTCTTGATTCTATTTATTGCATTATTTATTGCATATCGGTACACTGTTATATTATGTTCTGCATGTTTTAAGTTAAGAAATTCTAACTATCAGTTAGATACTGATTCATGCCCCCCTCTCAGTATCTGTGGGATCCCTAACAATTGGTATCAGAGCTTGGTCCTCTATTTTCAGAAGTCTAACAACTTGAGGAATATCTTGACATCGGTAAAGATGGAAAATCTGATGAAACAACTGGAAGGAGCTCTTACAGACTATGATGTAGAAAAATTGAAAAATATCAAATTAGAAGATGATTTAAGAGCAGCTCAGGATATCATTCAGGCACTTTAAGAAAATCTTACTATTGCAAAAAATAAGAAAAGAGAACTTTGTGAAAAATTGCAAAATGAGAATCATGAAAAGGAATCACTTAATGATCAGATAAGCAAGTTGAAACAAGAGAACATGACAACAAAAAATGAAATGCAGGATATGACTATGAGATTTTGCAAAGAGATTGAGGATAGGAAGAAGAATGAAGAATAATTGACCAGAAGACTAAGTGATGCAGCAAATGAGAACACAAGACTTAGCTATGAAAATGGCATGTTGAAGACAGATCTGATGGATACTTAGAATGACTCAAATGAACTGATGAGACAAAAAGAAGTCTTAGAAAGAGAACTAGAAACTGCAAATCAACATAAAGAAAAATTCAAGAAAAGCTCAGAGGAACTTGGCACCTTGCTAAAGAATCAAAAACCTAAAGGTGACACTTCTGGAATTGGCTTTGAAGTTGGTGAAAGCTCTGGTACTGCAAATACTCAGGATCACAGCAAACCGGTAAGACAACCCAATGCTTATAAATTCAATGGTAAATGCTTTAACTGTAATAAGTATGGTCATAGAGAAAATGAATGTAGATCTAGAAATTATTAGAATATCAACACACCCACCGGTCAATGTTCTAAATGCAACAAAGTAGGTCACAACTCTGAAAACTGTAGAATGAATGTGAGATGTTATGTTTATGGAAGATTTGGACATTTATCTAATCAATGCAAGACACAAACCAGCATAGGTTATGGGAAAGCTATTCAGAAGAATAATGTAACTTGTTATGCATGTAACAAGATTGGACTATCTAGCATCTCTGTGGAAGGAAATTTTTGAGGCACTAATACAGGGAAGCAAAACACCGGTAGAGCATTTGCAGCATCTCACCGGTATAGTGAAGAGAACTGAGACAACAATACAGGATAGTAAGAAGTTTATGGATAGTATAAACTTGATTTTGGGAGATCTTTTTCAGATTATAACTACCCAGCTACAAGGTTGAGGTTATGGATAGTTGAAACTACAAACTCTACTGACATCTTGACAACCTTTGTCATTGATGCCAAAGGGGGAGTAGTAGTGGGATGAGAAAATTCAAAACACAAGAATCATATGCTCAGGGGGAGCTCTCATATTTTTGGTAATATTTTTTGGACTACACATTTTTGGATAATTTTTGAAATTTCTCATGAGTGTTGCCATCAATGCCAAAAGGGGAGATTGTTGGCATATGCACACTCCATGAGACATTGTATGTGATTGAAGGTTTTGTCATTGATGGCAACCTTACAATCTTATGGTACTGGAAAGGCGTTATATTGGCAAAGCATTACACTGACAAGTTAGTGCATTGGCATCAATAGATCACACTCTACACCAGCACTCAAGACATCGACACCGACATAGAAGAAAGGAAGTATACCAGCACAGAGGTCGATAGGATTTTGTTATATTATATTTTGTTTATTATTGTAAAAATGTGTAAGCTGACTTAGAAAATTGTAAAATGACTCTTATATATAAAAGAGATCATTGTAGTCATTTTTTATTTCGTGATGAAGAAGCATTAAGGAAAATATTAGGCAGACCTAATGTGTGAAATATAGGTCAAGGGGTATATGTAAAGAACAGAGCAGGAACCAATACTGAATCTGGCATTGAAGATGCTATTGTAAAGCAGTACAAGATATTGGATTTGTATAACCCTTATTGTAAGTCAGTGAGACTTCCCATTGAGCAGTGAGCTCTAGGCAGTTGGCCTTCCTGCATGTGCAGGTCCCTATTGTAAGTAATATTCTCTTATTGGTTAGTGAGTGAATATTGTGGGTCACAAATCCCACCGAGGTTTTTCCCACACTAGGTTTCCTCGTTAAAACCTTGTGTTATGGTGTTCTTTTCATGTGGATGTTATTGATTCTATTTATTGCATTATTTCTTGCATATCGGTACACTGTTATATTATGTTCTGCATGTTTTAAGTTAAGAAATTCTAACTACTGGTTAGATACTGATTCAGCCCCCCCTCTCAGTATCTGTGGGATCCCTAACACAAGAAGTCTATAGGGAGATAGACACTTTATGCTAATCATTGATGATTATTCTAGAATGTGTTGGGTTACTTTTCTCAAGGAAAAATTAGAAGCTTTTGGGAAATTCAAACTATTCAAGGAAATGGTAGAGAATGAAACCAGTGAGAAAATCAAATGTATGAGATTAGATCAAGGAGATGAATTTACATCTAAGGAGTTTAATACATTTTGTGACGTGAATGGAATTAGAAGACAACTATCAACACCCCAGACACCTCAGCAAAATGGAGTTGTGGAAAGGAATAACATAACTATTCTGGATGCAGCTAGAAGCATGATATTAGAAGCAAATCTACCTCATGTGTACTAGAGAGAAGCAGTGAATACAACGATTTACACTTTTAATAGAGCTCAAATCAAAGGTGAAACCGATAAGACCCCTAATGAACTATGGTTTCGTAATACTCCTACTCTTAAATATTTTAGAATATTTGGAAGAAAATGCTATATTAAGAGAGATGAGTATATTGGTAAATTTGATCTTAGAAGTCATGAAGGAATATTTCTTGGTTATTCATCTAAGAGAAAAGCGTATAGATGTTTTAATAAAAGATTGCTGAAAATCATTGAGAGTGCAAATGTGAAGATAGATGAACAATTCAGAGGAAATTCAAGGTCTATGGATTCTGAACCTGCAGTTGAGATGATCATAAATGAATCTATACAGAGTGCACCAGTACAGAGTGTGGATCCAGTCAAACCAACATCATCAAAGAATTCCACAGTGACTGAAGAACAAGAACAAGTGAACACACCCAAGTATGTAAGACTGAATCACTCTGAAAGTCGGATAATTGGGAATAAGTATCAAGGTGTTATGACAAGAGGAAGTCTGGAAAATGAAGAGGTGTGTTTAATTTCTCAAATTGAACCAACATCTGTTATTGAGGCATGTGAAGATAAACATTGGATTAAATATATGGAAGATGAATTAGAACAAATTGAAAAGAACAATACATGGACATTGGTTCCCCAACTTAAAGACAAAAATGTAATTGGAACTAAATGGGTATTCAGAAATAAACTTTATGAAGATGGAAAGGTAATAAAAAACAAAGCAAGATTAGTGTGTAAAGGATATTCACAGAAAGAGGGAATTGATTACAATGAAACCTTTGCACCGGTAGCTAGAATTGAGGCAGTCAGATTATTTCTTGCATTTGCATCCCACAAGAACTATAAAATATATCAAATGGATGTAAAATGTGCATTTCTGAATGGTGATCTTGAAGATGAATTTTACATTGAACATCCTGATGGATTTTTATTGAAAATTGATAAAGATATGGTTTGTAGATTAAGGAAAGCTTTGTATGGATTGAAACAAGCTCCTAGAGCTTGGTATGCTAGATTGGACAAATATCTTTTGAAGCTTGGTTACACTAAAGGTAATGCTGACAACAACTTATATTTCAAAGTGACTAATGATGACATCCTGGTTACTGAAGTTTTTTTTGATGATGTCATTTTTGGAGGAGAAAATGGATTGTGTAAGATGCAAGAAGAATTTGAAATGTCTATGATTGGGGAGATAAAATTCTTTTTAGGATTGTAGATTTCACAAACTAATAAAGGTATGTTTATATGTCAAATAGAGTAATTGAAATAACTATTGAAGAAATTTGGTATGGAAAATTCCAAACCAGTAAGTACTCTGGTGGAGGAGCACCTAGTTGAGTCAAAACTCCATTTTTGGGTATTTCATACTTATATGTTTGTAAAGTCTTGTGTTAGGTTGTTTTGAGTCATTTGTAGTGGTTTTGATCTCATTTTTGGCTTGAGAGATCAAATCTTGCCTTTCAATCCTTGAGTTGATAGTTTTTGGCAAAAATGTGGAAAATTGCCAAAAAGGTCTCCTAATGTCCTCAAGAGCATTGAAACATGTTTTTTTGGTGTTTTTAAGCATGTCTAAGTTGTTTAGACAAGTTGATGTGGTTAGATTGTGGAAATTGCACCTTGGAGCAAGAAAAGTTGTCAAAATTGTCTTTTTCTCACATAATGAAGTTATTGAAGCCTCATGTCCATACAAGGGCTTGAAAACCAATTGGAGAAACTATATAAGGCCTCCATTTTCCTTGGAAAGGGTTGGTTTTTGTTTGAGCAAGTACTTTTTAATAAAAATCATGAACTTTTGGTTTATTTCTCTCTTGCTTTGCTTCTTAGAGTAACAGTCTATACTGTAGCATTGGTATCCGTATTTTACCTTTTGGAAAGTGTTTATATTGGTCATTCAATGCTTTCCAAGTGATTATTGTACTGGTTTACCTTGGAAATTGGTTTGTGTAAAATTATTTCATAACTAGGAATCTGTTGCCTTGCCAAGGGTTTGGAGTTGTAAGATGCATCAACTTGGTTGATCCAGGTTTGGGATCCCTCCTATGGATTCTACCAAGTTGATCCATGTGTATATAATGCATATTTCTTTCTTTTTGTGCCAAAATAATGGTTTGAAGATGCTATTGAGTGAATACTAGGCAAGTGTTTGTCATTTGGCTAGTAGTTTGAATAACACTCATAGTTTGCACTAAAAAATGATTCGAGTGAGCAAATGAATGTGACAAGAGCTTGGAGATTTTGTCAAGGATGTTGAGGATCCTCTTATATGGCTATTTGACTCATTCTTATTTCAATCTTGTTCCTTTTTGCAACCAAAGAGTGAGTTCATGGTTTTCTGATTTTGTAAATGGCAAAATGCCCAAGGAATGCTTGTTGAAGCATAATCCAAGCATTGCATCTTGAAGGCTATGTAATAGATGAATAGTGATATGATTGAAGACTTATTCAAGGTGTTTTTCTTCTTTCCAAAAACTCCTTTCTTGTAGACCTCAAGGGAGATGTAATTGACTGGCAAAAGGCAGAATTAAAGATAGTGACAATGGCTTTTTATTGTTTTCCCACTTGCTTGCAAAGTGTTTGGCAATATGACTATAGGGAAATGTTTGTATATGGTTCCTAGCATGGTGGAAGAGGTCCTAAGTCTTTGAAGAGGTGTGGAAGGAGTAGTTGGAAGTGTTTTTCAAGTTGCAAGCAAAAAAACCCTATCAAACCCTTAAAACATGCCACAAAATGTGGATAGTCCCAAAATTGCATAGACAGTGGGCTAAACCTCAAAAATATTTGAGAAAACACTCCCTAAACACCATCCCCAACTTTCTTTGTGGTTAAAAAGACCATCATTGAGTAGAACAAACAAAAAAAGTGCCAATTAGGCCTCACGGGCTAGTAGCCCTTTTTAGCCCTGTTTTGAAAAAATAATCACAACTTTGGATTCAACCGTTGGATCTTTCTATAACTTGGAGGAAAATTCTATAACTAGCATGTCTATAATCTGATTGAAGTGATTGTTCTAGTGATTAATATTTTGAGAGTAATTAATGACTGTTCATGACTGCATAACACACAACAAAATGACAGTTTTTGAAGAATGCTTGAACTCGATGGGAAAATTGAACTTGGAGGATTTTGAAACATAATGGAAACATTTAAAATAGTCCACAAGTTTACTTGGAACCCACAGATAGCGTGCAACCTCATTTGGGGGTAGTTGAGCCCTTTTAAGGAATTTATGCAAATTGAGAGTTATAGGTCTAAAACAAGTTTATGAACATTCATGGTGAGTAACTCCTTGCTGCCCCTGCATTTCCATGTTGAAGACCCCTAGTACAAATTGAAACTGAAGGTTGAAGGCCCCAAGAGCCAAGCATGAGCAAGTGTGGATGGAAGGGTAAGCAATTTGAGTAATTTTGGAGCATGGGAGAAGCCATCACCATAAAGGGAGTTTGCTAGGCAAGTAAACCATGGAATCCTTGTCATTACAACAGTAAGGAAGTTTGAGTAGACATACACATCAAACCCTCCAAGTCTTAGGCTAATTCATTGATCCTTTTTGAGCAATTTAGCCTTGTGAGCACTTTCCTATCAAGCTCCCTATCATACTCCTATGACTACAACTGATAAATTGACATTGAAGGATGATTCAAGTCCTGTTAATCCGAAAAGATACAAATCTATGATTGGAGGTTTACTATATTTGACACAAACAAGACCTGATATAATGAATGCAATATATATTGTTTCAAGATTTTAGAGTAATCCTAGGGAAAATCATGAATCAGCAATGAAAAGGATTTTCCGATATCTACAAGGCACAACAAATCTTGGTTTATGGTATCCTAAAGATGAAAATTTTGATTTATGTGCATACACCGATACAAATTAGGCAGGAGATGTAGATGATAGAAAGAGAACCACTGGCAGGGAATTCTTTCTTGGTAGCAGATTGATTTCATGGTTGAGCAAGAAACAAAGTTGTACATCATTATCAACATCAGAATCAGAATATGTTGCAACAGCAACTAATTGTACTCAGGTATTATGAATTAAAAAAATGTTGAAGGATATAAAGGTAAAATGCAAAGAACCTATAATCATTTATTATGATAATTCAACATCAATTGATATATATAATAATCCTATATTTCACTCTAAGACTAAACATGTTTCTATCAAATATAATTATCTGAAAGAGAATGTTGAAGCAAAAGAAGTAAGATTGTTTTATGTGAATACTAAAGAGTAGATTGCATATATCTTTACTAAGCTTTTGCCTAAGGAAACTTTTGAATATCTCAGAGAGAAGCTTGGGGTAATACGCTCACTGGTAGAGACTTGGATAGTTGATGATTGGCATCAAACCGATAGAATTAATAGAGAAACCTTTTTCCAGCTTTGATGGAGGAGAGCTATTTCTCAGGGGGAGTAGTTGGTTAAAACAATGGGTTATTGTAATTGATTGTATGTTCTGGTATTTGTCTTGCTTTGGCATTTGATGTCAAAGGGGGAGAGATATCTATGGAAAAAAATTATCCTTTGGGGAGAGATTATTCATTGGGGGAGACATATTTAGTCTTTGCATTTGTATTTTGATTTATGGTATTAATCTATTCTGGAGATTGTTGGTTTTTGGTTTTTGGCATTCTGTTTTGGCACTTAGATGTTTTTCCATCTTGTGTTGCCATCAATGCCAAAGGGCGAGATTGTTGGTATTATGGATATGTTGCATTGGTTTTGTTATTGATGTCAACACTTATCCTTCTGGAAATCTTTGGTTATGTTGAACTGGCACATCATGTTCACTGGCAAGTTCAGTGACTTATGTGTTGGCATTATGTGAACTTGTATGAGGACATAATGACATTGTGTGTTGTCATTGATGTCAATATAATGAAGAGAAGAGAACCGGTATAACACTGTGAATCAACATTTGTGCCAAAGTGAAGCGGTGTGTTTGTTCAAGGTGAACCGGAATATGGTTATGGGAACCGACACATGGAAGCTTTGTATGACTACCGGTTGGTTGTCTCAACTTTAGGGTTTCCGGTTGAATTGCTTTAAGCCTATGTGGCTCAACCGGTGACTTTGTGTGATTAGTTATCATTGTAACGATGAACAAATCATGTTTCCCCATCAGCCTTGTGAGCGTGAAGGATCTTGCATGAAGGAGATTGTTCCCATCTACCTCGGGAATGTGTGAAGTCTGTAAACGGTGATAACACGTGATGGGTTATCAACTGCCATGAAATCGGTGGAAAATGAACAATGGAGAACATCTTGAGATTGGATCAAGACTGTTGCATTTAATGCAATGTTCTCAACGGTCAGGATTGAACTGTTTTGAATTCCTTAACCTAACAGGTTTAGGGTTTAGGGTTTATGCTACTGACCTATTTTTTTCCTATAAGGTCGATGTTGTGTTTCTTTTTGACGTTGTTGGAAAAAGTTGTATGCGTGTATCCAAGAGAAGAGATACATGATTCTTGCCAGACCAGAGGAGAGAAGGGATACCTGCAGAGTGTAAGTGCATAAGGTGAATAGGAGATAAAGTGGATCTACATTGGCATTGAGTGTTCTTACCAGATCATTGTAATACTTGTTGATCTCTAACCACCTCAACAGTTGGGAAATCCCTTAACAGGGTAGCTTTAACTAGCTTTCTATAAATCCTTTAACAGGGTGACTCAAAACCATTGAGTTCTTGAAATCCTCTAACAAGGTAACCTTTAACAAGGTTTAACCCTTAACCGAGTATTCTAGCCATCCCTTAACCGGGTGATCCCTAACAGGATCGGTTCCTAACATGACCTATTGTATCAGTCTTTAACTGGACAAGGCTCCTAACAGAGCGGACTTCTAAAGAGTTCAAAATAGCTTGTGGGTATTCATCCCCACCATGGTTTTTCCCAGTTGGGTTTCCACGTGAAAAATCTCTGTGTTATGTGTGGTGATATTCTTGTCATGGTTTGAGTGATTTGTGCCTGAAGGTAATTCATGTTGATCTAGCTACTTACATATCTTTTGATGATAGATTACCTATTAATGCACTAGGGTGAAATGGAAATGAAGTATTAGAATGTATGAAAAGATAAGTGTCAACCGATTTATGCTTGTCTCAGTTATTATGGGTTTTGCCAATTGTACTCTGATTAAGACTAGTGTTATTGTTTGTCTATCGAAGCATAGTGTCTGCTGACAAACATTGTGTTTTTGCCTGTACTGATTCACCCCCCACTCTTAGTACCGATTTGGTACTATCCGCTCATCATTGAGTTATCAATTGGTATCAAAGCATCCTCCAGGTCCTCTGTGTTATAAGATTAACCGCTTGAGGTAAAGATCCTAGTCTAATGATGAGGAGGGAAGGTCCAAAGTTCAACAGAGAAAATTTCAATATATGGAAAGATAGAATCAAGATATACATCAGAAGCATGGGTGCTCAACACTAGAGTTATGTTGAATCCCTATGTTGCTCCTACGAGTACTCTCACCGATGACCAAAAGAGAGAGATGCAGGAGAATGGGCAAGTCATGGAAGCCCTAATTATTAGTCTATCTGACGTTGAGTTTATTGATGTCCAAGATAAGGTAAATCCCAAAGAGGTATGGGATACTCTTGAAAATATCTATGGCAATGATGAGCATGTAAAACAAGCTAAGGAAGAAAGCCTTAGAGGGAAGTTTGAAGACATGCGGATGGTTGAAGGTGAGACCATTCAATAGTATGGAATAAGAATCAAAACTGTTGTTGGAGATATCAAGAGTGCAGGTGGTAAAATGGAAGATTCCACTGTGGTAAGCAAAGTCCTGAGATCCTTATTATCGGTCTATGCAATAAGGGTTGCTTCTATTTAGGAGTTGAGATCAATAGACAAGACTAAGGTATCCCTAGACTCCATCATTGCAAAGTTGACAGCCTATGAGCTAAATAGTTTTCATGGCAGTGTTCAAAAGAATGAATCAACTTTTAAAGCTTCTGTTGTACCATCTAGTAAAGGAAAAGAAGCTAGCACTAGTGGTAAACCAAGACAGAGAAGAGAAATGGATGCTGAGGAGATTCTATTGGCATTTGAAGCTCTTCTTGCCAGGAAACTTCCTAAAGGAACCGACAAATACAGAGGTAAGCTCCCTTTGAAATGCTTTTCTTGTAACCAGATAGGACATATTGCTATAAACTATCCTAATAGCGACAACAAGGACAAACCAGAAAGGTTCAAGAAATTCAAAGGAGGAAACCAGAAAAACTGTTTTGTGGTAATTGATGAAGGTGTCATAGATGAGGAATCAGAAGATGAAGAAAATGAATATATTGTGTCTGTTGCTATATAGGAAGATGTGTCAGACAAGAAGGCTTGTCTCCCAGTTTGATAATTCCAATGAGTGGATTATTGACAGTGGTTGTTCTCACCATATGACTGGTGACCGGAGCAAGTTTCTATCCTTGGTAGAGTATGATGGTGGCATGGTTCACTTTGGTAATGATGCACCATGTATGGTCAAAGGTAGAGGGTCCATCTCTTTGAATGGAAAGAGTAGTGCTGATAATGTGTATTGGGTTGATGGTCTCAGACACAACCTTCTGAGTGTTGCCCAGCTGAATGACAGTGGTCTCACTCTAGAATTCAAGAATGGAGTATGTAGAATCAAAGGAAAGAATGGTGAATTGGTGGCCACCGGCATGCAAACCAAAGGTAACCTATTTCAGTTGAATGCAAATATAAGTACATGTCTTATGGCTAAATTTGATGATAGCTGGATATGGCATATGAAACTCTGCCATGTAAACTTTGATAACATTGTGAAGGCCAGTAAGATCAAGGTAGTTAGAGGGTTGCTGGTGCTGAGCAAACCGGAAAATACCTTGTGCAGAGAGTGTCAACTAGGGAAAATGTCTTCCTCAACCTTTAAAGGTAAATCTTTCACTGCTGACAATTTGCTTGATCTTGTGCATACTTATTTGTGTGGTCCTATGAAAACTAGGAGTGTGCAGGGTGATAGGTACTTCATGATTCTCATCGATGACTACTCAAGAATGATGTGGGTCACATTCTTGAAAGATAGGTCTAAAGCTTTTGTAAAGTTCAAAGCTTTCAGAGCATTAGTGGAGAAGGAAATCGGTAAAAGGATCAAGTGGCTGAGAACTGATCAAGGAGGGGAATTCACTTCTGGTGAATTCAACAAGTACTATGATGAACATGGCACCAAGAGGCAACTGTCTGCCCCCCAAACTCCATAGCAGAATGGCCTAGCAGAGAGGAATAACCAGACTGTGGTTGAAGAAGCTAGAGCTATGTTGATTCAAGGAAAGGTAGCCCACACCTTTTGGAGAGAAGCGGTGAGCACCGCAGTCTACACAATGAACTAGGTACTCATCAAGAAAGGTAAGGATAAAACTCCTTATGAGTATTGGACTAGTAAGACACCCGTGGTTAGCTGCTTTAGAGTGTTTGGTAGAAAATGTTACATCAAGAGGAGTGAACACCAGAGCAAATTTGACACAAAATATGATGAGGAAATATTCCTAGGCTATTCCACCTAGAGAAAAGCTCTCAAGTGCTTCAATAATAGGACACAGAGAATTATGGAAAGCATCAATGTAAGAGTTGATGAAACCTCTGAGAAAATTGAGGAAAGCGACAGTGAACAAGCAGTAAATGAACCGGTTGTCATTCAACCAAGTACTAGTAATAGTGTTCCTACATCGGTAGATGTAGATGCTGATACTGATGGAGATGAGGATGAAGAAGAAAAGCAAGAGGAATCTATCAAGACCATTCCTTGGTATGTCAAGTTGAATCATGATCCTAAGCAGATCATAGGAGATAAGGATGCAGGAATCCTTACAAGAAGAAAGGTCAGAGAAAACTCATGTATGATCTTTGAATTTGATCCTAAATCATTCAAAGAGGCACATAAAGATGAAGATTGGATCAAGGAAATGGAAGAGGAACTTGACCAGATAGAGAAAAATGGTAGATGGTCTTTGGTACCCAGACCAGAGCATAAAAATGTCATCGGTACCAAATGGGTTTTCAAAAATAAGCTGAATGAGGATGGCACGGTGATTAGAAACAAAGCCAAACTGGTGTGCAAAGGATATGCCCAAGAAGAAGGAGAAGACTATGGAGAAACCTTTGTTCCTGTAGCTAGATTGGAAGGAGTTCATATGCTTCTTGCATATGAAGCTTTTAAAGGATTCAAAGTATATCAAATAGATGTAAAATCTACATTCCTAAATGGTGTACTTGAAGAGGAGGTGTATATAGAGCAACCAGATGGGTTTTCCCTATCTAAAGACAGTGACATGGTGTGTAGGCTACATAAAGCCTTATATGGTCTAAAGCAGGCACCTAGAGCATGGTATGAATGCCTGCACTACCATCTTATGAAGATAGAAATATCTACTTGAAGTCTGAAGGAGATCAGATCCTAATCTGTGAGGTATTTGTTGATGACATTATCTTTGGTGGAGATGACAAGATGAGTCATGAGTTTGCAGATGAGATGAAGAAAGAGTTTGAGATGTCACTAATAGGGGAGATTAAGTTCTTCATTGGACTGCAGATCCAGTAGATGAAAGATGGAATCTTTATCACTCAGTCCAAGTATGTCAAAGAGGTGTTGAAGACCTTTGGCATGGAAGATAGCAAACCAGTTGGTACACCGATGGTGACCGGTTGTAAATTATCCAAAGAGGATGACTCAGCATTGGTTGATGAGAAGGAGTACCAATCAATGATTGGTAAGTTGCATTATGTAGTGCATAGCAGACCAGATATTGCACATGCAGTTGGCATTACTGCAAGGTTCTAGAAAATCCCAAGAGAATCCCACTTGGTTGCAGTCAAGCGAATTCTTAGGTATCTCAAGGGAACTATTGATTATGGATTGTGGTATCCATATAGGAAGGACTTCAACTTGAAAGTATTCACAGATGCTGATTGGGCAGGTAATGTAGATGACCGGAAGAGCACAATTGGTGGTGCATTCTTTCTCGATGGTAGACTGGTCTCATGGATGAGTAAGAAGCAGAGTTGTATCTCTCAGTCTACAGCAGAAGCAGAGTATGTTGCAGCTTTCATGAACTACACTCAAACAATATGGATGAAGCATGTATTAAATGGCTTCAAAGTTCCTATATCTGAACCGGTAAGTATATTTTGTGACAATACTAGTGCAATTAACATCTCCAAGAATCTAGTTTTACATTCAAGAACCAAGCACTTTGAGCTTAAGTATTATTTCTTGAGGGAAAAGGTTCAGAACAAAGAGATTGCACTAGAACATGTCTCCAGTAAGGAGTAGTTAGTAGACATATTCACCAAACCTCTCCCAAAGGCTACATTTATGTACTTAAGAGGTGAATTAGGGGTGTTGCCCCTTTAGGAGGTGAACTAAAGGTATATGCACCACATCAGTCAGGTATTGCATAGTCAAATTTTTTGTGGATTGATGTGTTGAAGGATGCTACTCCTCAGGGGGAGCAGAATAATGGAACAGGGAAGCTTGTGCCTCCACTTTGGCATTGTTGTCAAAGGGGGAGAAGAAGAGAAGCGGAGAAGATATCTACAAAAATTGGGGGAGAAGATGTGAAGTGGAGAGATATCTTTGTATATTGCCATCAATGCCAAAGGGGGATATTGTTGGCAATATGTGAACCGGTATGAGGACATAATGACATTGTGTGTTGTCATTGATGTCAATATGATGAAGAGAAGAGAACTGGTATAACACTATGAACTAGCATTTGTGCCAAAGTGAAGCGGTGTGTTTGTTCAAGGTGAACCGACATATGGTTATGGGAACTAACACATGGAAGCTTTATATGACTACTGGTTGGTAGTCTCAACTTCAGGGTTTCTGGTTGAAGTGCTTCAAGCCTGTGTGGCTCAACTTGTGACTTTGTGTGATGAGTTAGCATTGTAATGATGAACAAATTGTGTTTCCACGTCAGCCTTGTGCATGTGAAGGATCTTGCATGAAGGAGATTGTTCCCATCTACCCCAGGAATGTGCGAAGTCTGTAAATAGTGATAACACATGATGGGTTATTAGCCACCATGAAATTAGTGGAAAATGAATGATGGAGAATGTCTTGAGATTCAATCAAGACTATTGCATTTAATGCAATGTGCTCAACGGTCAGGATTGAACCATTTTGAATTCATTAACCTAACAGGTTTAGGGTTTAGGGTTTATGCTACCGACCTATCTGTTTCCTATAAGGTCGATGTTGTGTTTCTTTCTGAGGTTGTTGGAAAAAGTTGTATGTGTGTATCCAAGAGAAGAGATATGTGATTCTTGCCAAACTAGAGGAGAGAAGTGATACCTGCAGAGTGTAAGTGCAAAAGGTGAAGAGGAGCTGAAGTAGATCTGCATTGGCATTGAGTGTTGTTACCAGATCATTGTAATACCTGTTGATCTCTAACTACCTCAACAGTTGGGAAATCCCTTAATAAGGTAGCTTTAACTAGCTTATTGTAAATCCTTTAACAGGGTGACTCAAAACCATTGAGTTCTTGAAATCCTCTAACAAGGTAACCTTTAACAGGGTTTAACCCTTAACCAGGTATTCTAGCCATCCCTTAATCGGGTGATCCCTAATAGGATCGGTTCCTAACAGGACCTATTGTATCAGTCTTTAACTAGACAAGGCTCCTAACAGATCGGACTTCTAAAGAGTTCAAAACAGCTTGTGGGTATTCATCCCCACCGTGGTTTTTTCCAGTTGGGTTTCCACGTGAAAAATATGTGTGTTATGTGTGGTGATATTCTTGTGATGGTTTGAGTGATTTGTGTCTGAAGGTAAATCATGGTGATATAGCTGCTTATATATATTTTGATGATAGATTACCTGTTCATACACTAGGGTGAAATGGAAATGAAGTATTAGAATGTATGAAAAGATAAGTGTCAACTAGTTTATGCTTGTCTCAGTTATTTTGGGTTTTGCCGGTTGTACTCTGTTTAAGACCAGTGTTACTGTTTGTCTGTCAAAGCACAATGTCTGCTGACAAACTGGTTTAGGATTGTGTTTTTGCCTGTACTGATTCACCCCCCCTCTTAGTACTAGTTTGGTACTATCCACTCATCATTGAGTTATCATTATGCACAGTCACCGGTATATCACTCACCAGTAGGTTATACTGTTCACCGGCATTGAAGATGACTTGTTATCATCTAGAGATCACTTGGTTATGTCGAAGACATTGTTTGGACACTTGGTTTTGGTATTTTGGTTATTGGTCTAATCGGGTTGGCATATTTTCTATTACCAAAAAATTGGTCTAGGTTATGGACAGACATATATTATCTATTCTAGATCAGCATGACACATTATGGAGATGATTTAATTAATTGGATATTGTTGTAAATGTATTGAGCTGACATGATGCATCGCATCTTGACTCATTTATAATTGGTTTAATTGTAACATTCTTGGTAAGCTGACCTACACATTTGGTCTTAGGTTTTGGTATATATGTAAGATCTCATTTGTGAGATGATGTAAGTAAGGAGAAGAAAGATAACGGTATATGGTATAAGGTTTTATAACATGGTATGTGCGAATATTGAAGATCATATGAGAAGACCACAGAGAAGGTTCAAGGAAGGTTTGAAGGTGATTATTAGAGCTTAACTGGTACTGAATCCAACATTGGAGATGCTACTTTGAAAAGTACATTATCATTGGATTTTAACCATCCAATTGTAGTCAGTGTGACGCTTATTTTGTGATTGAGCAGTGAGCTCTAGGCAGTTGGACTTTCTGCATGTGCAGACCCCATTTGTATACACATACTATCTATAGTAGTATCATCTAATTGTGGGTAAGGTTTCCCACTGTGGTTTTTCCCCTTACAGGGTTTCCACGTACAAATCTTTGTGTTATGTGTTTTAGATGTTTCTCTTTATGTCTTATGCATTGAGTTTCACTGGTATTAATATTAACTGCTAATCTATCAATCAACATTAAGTTTGGTTTACCAGTATTAAGTATCAAGTTTGATTAAGTTATATTTGGTTTGAAATTAACTAAGAACTGATTCCACCCACCTCTCAGTTGCCTTCGGGTCCTAACATGTACATCATCAACCTTTTCACTCTCTGTATTAGCCGGCATCTCAACATCTGTCTATAAATTTGTATCTACCTGAGGCTTGATTTCCACTATCTTAATGTTTTTCAAAACTGAAGGTGAAGTACCCATTATCCCCTTTCCTTTTCCTTCAACTAGGGTGTATGCAGTGTCTGTCTTTGATTCCGGTGAAGTAAAGAAACCTATGTTCTCTCCAAAGAACTTAACCCATGCCTTTTGAGTCTCCTTTATTATCTCATTTACCCTTCCTAGCATTAGACTGGTTATTCTGTGTTTGCTATTAAAGAATTTTATATCTTCCACCTCAAGCATCCTTTCCATTTCCTCTAGAGCAATAGTAACATAAATAGATAACAACTCTTGAATTTTAATATGCTTGTCTCCTTGCATTGCTGACAGTCTTCTAGCATCTAATATATGATATAATTTTGCCAGTATTTGGTTTTCAATTTCTATTAAGGCTTTCTTATAAATATCCAAATATAATAATATTGCTTCCTCTACCTCTCTTTGTTCATCATCCTCGAAGTGCTGATAATAAAACAGTGCATTCTTTAACATTCCATCCTTAGTGATTTCATCCACTAACTCTGTACAAGTTTTTGGTGGAATAATAGTCACATTACCAGATTGAATTGCCAGATCGATGTCATTATTCTTCTTCCTTCTTGCAGTAACAAATGGAGGTGAAGTGGTTACTTTTGGTGCTCGCTTATGTCCTGGTATTTTGAATGTAACCTTCCTAACCAATTTATTTTTAGCCTCTACCTTTGTTTCCTCTATTTTCTTCCTTACAACCCTCTTGAATGCCAAGGGTGTGTCATCCTCAGATTCAAACTTTGTTGTAATAGGCTCAATGTGTACTTCTAGATTCTTCCTGTTCTTGCATTTCTCCAAGACAACATCAGTTAATGCTTTAATCTCCTATGAGACCTTCTCAATAAATTTTCTAGCCTTTCATTCCTACTTCTCTCTCTCCTTTCGGTTGAGCTCTGTTTCAACCTCTTGTGCTTTTTGTTTTGGAGTACCACAGGGCTTCTCTACCTCATCAATAGGTGCATCAATCAAAATTTTTGCATAAGCCTCAAGGATCTATGCATCCACTTCATAGCCCATTTCCTCAATACAAATCTTCAGGGGCTTAACTACTTCCATAAGTGTTTCATCCTTCTTCACCATGAAGCATATGTCAGTTGAATATTTTCAACAATATGCTTAGGAACCCTTTCCCTAGACTTCATAGATTTTTGGAACCCCTTAATATATCCCCATACTTTATCATCTCTTTGACTTCCTAAAGTATAAATTGACTATTTCAATTGTCTCCCTACTGAGATATCAAATGCCTATTGCCTCTTCCCAAAACTAGGAGTGTCATTCATGAAAAATAACATTAAGCAGACAATTAAGTTGCCATACTGAAAGGTTCCTTTCTTTTATCCCTTAATCTATCCTAGGTTTATTAATAGTTCATCTAACATCCAACCGCATAGATCCAATTTCTCATTTTCTCTCATCATTTTGTATGCTGTGAAAATGCAAGAAGTGGAAATAGAGTTCAGTCGGTTTCACTGAGTTACCTTATATCTGATGTCTATGTCGGTAATAGTGCTTATTCTCATAGATCTCCAGTTAGATGTTGCAAAGGTTATTTTATTCATATAATCTTTCAAAACCTTCTTGTTTGGACCTTGCCCAACCTATGGAAAACTAGTGATTACCCTGATGAATTCCTTGGTGATCTTGTAAGGTCTATCAAACTAGATAAACTCCCCATGTACTTTTCTCAAAACATACCTAGTTATCTCATCTTCGAATTCTAAGATGTTCAAAATATCGGTAAACCCTAAGTCTTCAATGTACTTATATGATGGTTTGATCTTTATAGATTCTCCCATCAGCTCACTCATGTACATGCCTTTTATTTCAGATGTTCCCAAGTCCTCAATGTGACAATTCATGTATGCCCTAACATCTTCAACATAGACAAGTCCCTCCAGAACATGGGAAAATGCTCCAACTGAATCTTCTAGGGTAGCTACATGTGGATACTACTTGAAAATTGGTTGGGGCGGTCCTTGACCTCTACTACTATCAAATTTGCAACAAAGATAGGAATAGATGATGATCTTGCTTCCATGTTTAAAGATAAATACCTGTTGATCACTTCTAGTGAGAACCCTTAACAAATTCTTCTAGTCATCGGTGAAATCATTCAAGAAGAAATCTAATTGCTCTTAAATGCCTTTGATCACTCTTAGTCTCTCTTAATCACTCTACAATCTCCTTCAATGAAAGGTGATCAATAATTAAGTGAATTCAACCTTTTAACCTCTGAGAAAAACCCTAATCTTATATTGACATTAATAACTACCGATGAAAGATACCGGATCTTGAACAAAACATATCCATGTCGGATATGTTGTCATTATGGATGAATTAATTATGTGTTGCATTGATGTTTTGTCATTGATGTCAACACTACCTGTTATGGTTGGTTATCGACAGAGAGGTTTTGGTTACCGGTAGAAGATCTAGTGTTACTGATAGAAGAGACTATCTATTGGACACTTCCAACATGTTTGGACCAATGGATTATGTTTGATTTTATGTGTTACATGTTCCTGGAGCATGTTTCGGTCAATTGGTATTGACTTGGTAATCAGATGCTATCATACACTCTTGTAATCCCATACTAACATTGGTTTAAGGTTTAACTGACAGAGATTTCATTGAGGAATCTTGACAAGATGCATAAGTTGTGTTGGTGTGGCTTCGACATGGATTTCAGGATGCTGAAAATGTTCTCTAATCATGCTTTAACTGCTTGGAGGCATCGCTTTGGTGTGGTGGACCCAGAATAGGTCCAGTGCCTATCTAGGTTATGGATTAGTATCATGTTAACGTGTACTCTACGCATTATCGGGATGTTTTAGGATGTTTTATGGATTGGTTATTATTGTTTTGGTCATAATCCCACATGGCATATCATTGTAATATGGATTTATGTAATGATCTTATTGCAATATCTTTTAGGTGGCTGACCTAATTGGTTTAGGTCTTAGGGTTGGCATAAAATGATGTAATATTTTATTGTAGATCATGGGGAATAAGTGTCATGGTCTTGAAACGCAATATCATATGCAAAGGAGATTTGGCCAATCATAGGTGATCGAATTGGGATTAAGGAAGAGGTCAAAGGCCTTTGGTATTGATCTTAATCGGGACTGTAATCAGGCATGGTAGATGCTATCTCTAGTAGTTCATTACTCTAGATTGTTGTCCATTTATATTGAGGTATTTATAACCTCTCAGTAGTTAGTGAGACTTTTGTAATGGGCAGTGCAATCTAGGCAGTGTGCCTTCCTGCATGTGCAGGCCCCATATTGTATCACATACTTTCTACAGAAGTATCATTTGACTATGGGTAGGCTTCCCACCATGGTTTTTCCCTTTCCGGGTTTTCCACATACAAATCATGGTGTTATGTGGTTTGGTTGCTTTGCATTGATTATTTGTTTAATTGTTAAGTTGTATTGTTTCCGGTATATGTTCCTACTGACATCTATTTCTGCTTTACTGGTACTTAATCAGGTGAAAGATTATTAAGTGGATTAATTGATATAATATGTTAACAACTGATTCACCCCCCTCTTAGTTGTTTACTGATTATCCTAACAATTGGTATTAGAGATTTGGTCCTCTTTTGCAGAAGCTTAACTTCTTGAGGTAGATCCTATGGCAACTAATCCATTGGCAACTATCTTCAGAAGAGAAATCCCTAAGCTTGATGGAACAAATTATGGGATAAGGAAAATTTGAATGGAGACTCATCTTAGATGTCTTGGCAAGGATATTTGTGAGATCATTGAGAAAGGATACACACCCTATGATCCAACATCTGGTAATCCTGCTCCTGCAGACTTGGACAAGAATATTGAAAATAATTGCAGAGCTAGAGAAGCCCTCTTGTGTGCACTTACTGATCAGTAGATCATGGTATTGACTGATAAATCATCGACAGAGGTTATGTGGGATAAATCGAAAACTCTGAATGAAGGTGATCCTACTGTCAAAATTGTTAAACTTGATGGTTACCAGGTAAGATATGAAAACTTGAAGATGAAAGATAATGAAAGAATTGTTGTGTTTATGGAAAGAGTAAATGAGATTGTTATGGGAATTCAATGTTGTGGAAGATCTCTAAGTGAAGATGAAATAGTTTCAAAAGTCTTGAGAGCCCTTCCACCGGCTTACAAGATGAAGGCAACTGCAATTAATGAGTTGAGAACAATGGCAAACACTTTAGTTAACAAAGACATTCTGATTGGGAAATTATCTACTTTTGAGCTTGAAGAATTTGGATCTTCTAGAGCTATAAAATCTGAACATGTTTTCCATGCATCATCATCTACCAGCAAAATTTATTGGAAAGCCTTATATGTAAAAGAATTGGAAGATGCGAGGAAAGAAGTTGAAGAATTTGAGAAAATTGAAGCCTTATTTGCTAGAAGAGTACCTAGAGGACCGACAGGAAGCAAGTATGAAGGAAAAGCACCTTTTAAATGTTTTGCATGTAATAAGATTGGTCATTATGCATCTAGATGTCCTTAAAGGAATGAAAGATTTGAGGAAAGAGTTAAGAAATCATTTAAGCCTAACTAGAATAGATATAGATTCAAGAAAAGTAAACAATGCTAAATAGTGGATGAGGAAAGAGTAAGTGATGACTTTGGGGATGAACTGACAAAAGACTCTGCAAGTGGATCCGACAATGGAAAGGAATGGGTGTTCTATGCTTTAAAGGAAGATGAACCATAATCGGCTATCATGAATGAAGAAAGGCCCTAGCAACAAAAGTTGAAGATAAGGATGAATGGGTAATTGATAGTGGATGCTCACATCATATGACTAGAGATAAAAGAAAATTTAAGTCCTTGCAAGAATACAATGGTGATCAAGTCAGATTTGGAGATGACAAAGCATGTATGATCAAAGGTAGAGATACTATTTCTCTGGATGGTAAGAATAATATTGACAATGTCTATTATGTAGAAGGTTTAAAGCATAATCTTTTGAGTGTTGGTCAATTGGTGGACAAGGGTTTCCAGGTTTAGTTTAAAGATAGAAAATGCAAAATCATTAACAAGACAAGTTTTGAGATTGCAATTGGTATTCAGACTAGAGGTAATATATTTCACTTGAACACTAGTAATAAGACATGTTTGATTGCTCATATTGATGAGAGTTGGCTATGGCATAAGAGGTTGTGTCATGTTAACTTTTATTGTATTGTTAAGATAAGTTCAACTAAGGCAGTTAGAGATATACCAAAGATTATGAAGCCTCATAATTCGGTATGTAAGGAATGTCAATTGGGAAAGCAAGTTAGAACTTCTTTTAAGAGCATACAAGATAAATCTAATTATGTACTTGATTTGATTCACACTGACTTATGTTGTTCTGTAAGGACTAGAAGCTTTCAAGGTGATAGGTATTTCATGCTGATTATTGATGACTATTCTAGGATGATGTGGGTGACTTTTCTTAGGGAGAACTCTGAAGCCTTTGAGAAATTCAAGATCTTTAAAGAAAAGGTTGAAACAAAAACTAGATTGAAAATCAAATGTCTAAGATCGAACCAATGTGGTGAGTTCACTTCTCATGAATTTAACAATTATTATAAGACAAATGGAATTAGGAGACAATTATCTGCACCTCAGACTCCTCAGTAGAATGGAGTAGTGGAAAGAAAGAACAAAACCATCTTGGATGCAACAAGATCTATGATTATGGAAGCCCAATTACCTAACATCTACTGGAGAGAAGTGGTGAGTACAACAATCTATACATTCAACAGTTCACATCAAGGTGAAACCGGTAAGACCCCTTATGAATTATGATTTGGACATACACCTACTGTTCAATATTTCATAATTTTTGGAAGTAAATGCTATATCAAAAGAGATGATTTTATTGGAAAGTTTGATCCTAGATGTGATGAAGGGATATTTCTTGGTTATTCAATTCAAAGCAAAGAAAATAGATGTTATAACAAAAGATTGCAGAAAATAGTGGAGAGTGCTAATGTGGAAGTGGATGATCAATACAGAAATCAATCTATATCATATGACAGGGAACTGATAGTGGAAATGATCATAATTGAGTCAACAATGCCTCAACCAGTATAGGAAACTGAAACAATTACACCAGTACAATCAGAAAATTCAACTATGACTGATGATCAAAGTACTGAACCTGAAGTTTAGAAAACACCAAGGTATGTAAGATTAAATCATTCTGAAGATCAAATAATTAGAGATAGGAACAAGGGAGTTATGACAAGAACAAGTCTAGAAAATGAAGAGGTATGTCTTATTTCTCTAATTGAACTGGCATCTGTTATTGAAGCTTGTAAGGATAAACATTGGTTAAAGGCTATGGAAGATGAATTAGATCAGATAGAGAAGAATGAGACTTGGACTTTAGTTCCCTGGCCTAAAAATAAGAATGTTATTGGAACTAAATGGGTTTTTCGGAATAAACTAAATGAAGATGGTCAAGTTGTAAGAAACAAGGCTAGATTGGTTTGTACATAATATTCTCAAATGCAAGGAATTGATTATGGTGAAACATTTGCACCTGTAGCTAGAATTGAAGCTGTTAGACTATTTCTTGCCTATGCAGCTTATAATAACTATAAGGTTTATCAAAGGGATGTTAAATGTGCATTTTTGAATGGTGAACTTGAGGAAGAAGTATACATTGAGAAACCTAATGGTTTTCCACTGACAGATGATAAAGATATGGTTTGCAGATTGAAGAAAGCTTTATATGGGTTTAAACAAGCTCCTAGAGCTTGGTATGCAAGGTTGGATAAATATCTTTTGAAGCTTGGTTTTACTAAAGGCAATGCTGATAGTAATTTATATTATAAGATCACTGATGATGATATTCTGATTATTGAAGTATTTGTTGATGATATCATTTTAGGAGGAGAAGATACATTGTGCATAGAATTCTCTAACAACATGAAGAATGAATTTGAAATGTCCATGATTGGTGAGATGAAATTTTTCTTACGTTTGCAGATTACTCAAACTAACAAAGGCATATTTATTTGTTAGACTAAGTATATGAGGGAATTGTTGAAGATGTTTGGTATGGATAATTCGAAACTGGTAAGTACTCCTATGGTGACAAGTGAAAAATTATCTATCAAGGATACTTCTACACCAGTAAATCCGACAAGGTATGAATCTATGATTGGTGGCTTGCTATATTTAACTCAGACTAGACTGGATATTATGAATGTAGTAAGTATTGTTTGAAGATATCAAAGTAATCCTAAAGAAAATCATGAATGTGCAGTAAAGAGGATATTTCGATATTTGCAAGGAACAACAAAATATGCCTCATGGTATTCTAGAAATGACGATTTCACTTTATGTGCATATACTGACTCAGATTGGGCAGGAGATACTGATGACAGGAAGAGCACTTTTGGTGGAACTTTATTTCTTGGAAAGAAACTGGTTTCATGGATCACCAAAAAAAAATCATGCATTTCTTTATCTACAGCAGAAGTAGAATATGTTGCAGAAACAACTAATTGCACTCAAGTCTTGTGGATGAAGCAAATGTTGAAGGATATCAAGGTAAATTCTGGTGAACCGGTAGTTATCTACTAAGATAACTCTACCGCTATTGACATGTCTAAGAATCCTATATTTCACTTTAAGACTAAGCACATATCAATAAAGTATAACTTTCTGAAGGACAAGGTAGAAGGAAAGGAAGTCAAATTGGTTTATGTGAACACTAAAGAACAGATTGCAGATATATTCACTAAACCACTATCTAAAGAATCATTTGAGTATTTGAGAGATAGGTTAGGGGTTTCTGCCCCTCCGACAGAGACTTGATTGATGCAGTTTATCATCAATCCGACATGCATTATCATAGATACTATTCATTATGGCACTGATGAGTGGTGCTACTACTCAAGGGGAGTAGTCAGCTTTGAGATTCAGAGATTTACATTCTTGATTTGATATTTGTCTCATATTTCTAGCATTGATGTCAAAGGGGGAGAGATAGTGATGTGAAAAAAAATTAAGAACTTTTTAGAGATATTATCCAAAGGGGGAGAGTTAATGATATTCAGGAGATTGTTGGTTGTCTTCCATAGGGGGATACTTGTTTGGCATTTCTTGGTACTTAGATGTTTTTCACATATATTGTTGCCATCAATGCCAAAGGGGGAGATTGTTGGCATTATGAATGAATTGATTATGTGTTGCATTGATGTTTTGTCATTGATATCAACACTAGCTGTTATGGTTGGTTACCAATGTAGTCACATAAATCTGTCCAGTTTAATTAAATGAATATTTGCTATTTATTTGATTAAAAATCCACTAGCCATCAGTTAATTAAATTAACATTTAATTAATTCATCTTCAAATATTCTCCTATTAATTAAATAAATTATTTAATTTATTTTAATTAATTCATTAAACCAAATTCACAATCAATTAAATGAATAAATCATATTTATTTCATTTAATCCCCTATTCCTCTTTTAAATAAATAAAATAAAATATTTATTTAAATCATTTATCCCCCCCACTTGCATTTTCCTACAAATGCAACTTGCACCTATTTATTGAAATAAATTAATTTATTTTAAATAAAAATCATATTTTCCCTCACCCACCAAACCCACTTGCAAGTCTAAATCCCCTTCTAGATTCTTCTAACCCCTTCCTAATTAGCCTAATCCATTCCCTAATTATTGTCACATTCCTAAACAACTTGGAGTCACTTCTCAAAGACTTCAAAGTGTTTGAAAAGCATTTAATGCTTTGTGTGTTCAACAATTTAACCTCCAAAGTCTTCCAAAACCACTAATGGCTCTTACATGACCATTAATGGCTCTTACATAACCATTTATGGTTATTTCAACTTGCACTCATGTGTATCCTCAAGCATTTATTGCTTTGACCATGGTTATCCCTTTTGCCTTTGCACAAGAGTTTATCCATTGGATAAAAGCTTTATTCTTTGAATAAAGAATTTATCCATTCAACTAACCTTGACCTTAACTTCCAAGTTAACCTTCAGGTCATGTCAAGCATTTAATGCTTATTCCCTCTCCTCTCAACCTATCTCACATTGACACTTGTCATCCTGGGATTGGGTTGAAAGCCCTCACATGGATCTCAAATCATTCAATCCTGACCCTTGTTGAGATTGCTCAATCTCAACCATCCATTGCTCCATTTTTCCTATAAATAGAGCCCATTTCTTCATAATCCAAATCCTGAAAACTTGTATGCATTTAACCTATATTGAATTTTAGAGAGCATTTAGCATAAATAACTCATATATTGTCATCTTGGACTAAAATAAATCTTAGTTCTTTTTCATAATATTTTTTATTAGTTTGTTTTACACTTCCATAGCATAAGCTTGAGATCATTTACAATCTTGAACCTCCATAAGCATCCATAGTGTAAAAAGCTGCTGAGAGCTACACTATTTTGGAACTTGGAGAGGAGAGGAACAAGGAAGGAGAAACTACCAGCATGGTAGAGAGCATTTGGAGGAGCTTAGTTGCTTTTTGTAGATTCCTTAAGCTTTCTTTTTGTTTAGTAGTGTCTTTCTTGATATGCTTGCTTAGGATAGTTTTTAATTTATGATTTTCTAACATCTAACAATTGACTCTTGTGGTTTCTTGTTAAGGTGTTTGCTTATCCTAACATTGTCCTTTTTGCAGAGCATCATTTGGTGAACCCGATGTGAATCATAGACACCTAAAAACCTTTTGAAAAAAAAACAAATAACATGTTTGAATGTTGAAATTGTCACACAGGTCACACTTTAGCACTTTTGCTCACGTTGTAGCGCTATTGAAACTTGTTATTCTAGCGCTATTATTTTTACAATAGCGCTATTGTCTCAAGTTTGGTGCTATTGTACGTGCTTTAGCGCTTTTGTGCTTATTTCAGTGCTTTTGAGCTTGTTCTAGTGCTTTTGTATTCATTGTCACAATCCCCTTTTAGTGCTTTTGTTTCTGTAAAAACGTGCTTCTAGTTAACTAGCGCTTCTGTTTTCACACAGACTAGCGCTATTGTAATAGAACATTGTAAAAAAGACCCTGTAACTGAAAAAGTAAAATTTCTTAGGCTTGTAGAAGCCCACCATAGGTTTGGTTTTTACTAACTGTTCGCTTTTTGTGCAGGTCTAAAGCTAACTTCCTTAAAAATAAAATAAAAATTAAAAAAAATTGTATTTGGTGCTTTAAAAAATGAACAAAAACAATTTTCCCTTTTCTCGCAAGTTAGGAAAAATTTGTTTTGGTACTTTAAAATTGGACAAAAACAACTTTCATTTCCTTGCAAGTTAGGATCATTCATTTTTAGTGCTTTAAAATTGAACAAAACAAATTTGTTTTCTTGCAAGTTAGGTTCACTTTATTCAGTGCTTAAAACAAGACAAAACAAATTTGTTTCTTGCATCAAACTAAGAATTCACAATCCACACTTCCATTTTGGTGCAAATAAAACTCACAATCAACTTGTTTCAATTTTTGCAAAGTGATTTTCCTTCATGCATACGTGCTTCAAATTAAGTTGACCAGGATTTTTAAAGTTCTAGTTTACTCAAACCTTTGCATTTGAAGTTAAAAAGAACACCATGATTGTTGGAGCAACATCTCCAAATAGTTAAAGCACATTGCAATGACAAGTTAAAAAGAACAAGTGCATTTCATGTTTGGCACACTTGTGCAAAAGAGTTTGTCGAGTGGTCCTACTTCTAACACACACTATCCTCTCCCTTGGCTTTCGTGGTCCTAGGTGCAAGAGAAAAGTGTTAGTAACACTCAAAATTTATATTTTTAAGAGAGGCCTGCCAAGAGACACATCACTCTTAGGAACGACCTCGTGCAATAAATCCTTTGAGCCGCTATAGAGATCAAGTGAGAGAAAAAGTTGTAGCCTTGGGTATAGTTGGTCCTACAGTGTAACTTGCTGAAAGGACAAATGGGCCCCACCACAAGTTACAAGGCTCTTAAGTGAGTCACTGGAGAATGAACTTATGTCCAAAGACATCGAAAATGACTAAACACCTTTAAGTAGTAGCCCACCCGTTCTATTGATTGAGGATATTTGTGATATAATTCAGTGCAAGAGCATAGATGGTTTTGCTCCCAAGATACTCACCATACATATTTCCTTGAGTAGAAACATAGCTTTTTGAAAAGTCACTTGTGGCTTGATGAAAGTGGTGACTCCCCCATCATAGGGATCATCTATTTGTTATGCTCATGCAAGACTTAGTATATCACATCCTTACCTGCCACGGCAGGATTCATAAGGTATGTAGTACCAAAGTCGAAGAAATATCAAGATGTGGGCTGAATTTATTGCAACTGGCCATTTGACCTTAGGGATACAAAGTGTTTGAAGTGTTTTCATTTTAGTCAAAGACCAAGTACAAATTGAGCCGACTTCAAGATTTGGAAAGAAAAACACCTAAAATACACTTAAAGGAAAGGGTCATAAAAAGTCCAAGGATTGGGTCGATCTAGACCCATACTCATTTGTGCCTTTGAGGCAACATTCTTATGTTTGTGTGCTTGCTTTGTTTTCTTGTCAAAGAAACATCATAAAATCAAAAAATCAAAACAAGAATTTATCCAACCAAACATTTTTCAAACCAACCAAAAGATCAAAAAAACAAACAAAAGTATCACACTTTATGACCATTCTTCACATCTTGAGAAAGAAGAATCTTCATCAAAACATCAACTTGAAAAGAAGACCATTGAGCTCAAAGGCTTTGATCAAAAGGAGGAAATTCTTCTATCTAAATAGACAAATATTTGTCTATCATAGAGTTTTTCTATGTCACATGCATCTCTACCTTCAAGACAAATCAAACGAATTTGATTCAAAATCATTAAACTGCAGAGCTTTTATGCAATATAGAGCTTTGAGTTATCACAAAAACCAAGGAGGCAAGATTAATCCCAACTTCTTCCCAAAAATTTGTATCACATACAACGTAGCTCGAGAAATGCCGCCAACACCCGAAAGGGAAGAGGTAAAATTTGTTCCATTTGTGACACAAAGCTTTTATTGAAGTTAAAACATCTCATCCATTCTCACATTCACTTCATCATCAATCTGTTCCAATTCTCAAAACATTAAGAGGTTCTTGTCCTAAGTTCTCTTTTGGATATTGCTTGAATCAAACAACATCACATCACTTTTAGATTGTTTCTACATCTAGGATAAACTCATCCTAAGAAACATATCTACGTAGGTTAAAACTAGTTTATGAGTGAATCCTCTCATTTCTAGGTAGTTAAGTCTGTAACACATCTCAGATTTCTTTGCACCTTATCACAACAAAACTTATCAAACACAACAAGCAATTCAAAGAAATAATTTTGGTAGCATCTACCTTTAAGTGCTAGAGATCCACATGCAACACAATTCACCAACCATCAATCTTTCATTTCATCAATAATTCATCATCATTTTCACCCAACTTCAACAAAAACTCATAAACAAAATGGCTCATACCCGATCACAGTCAAGGAAATGAGAAAAAGAAATTGAAGAAGAAGAGGAGGAAAATATCAATGAATTTCAAGAAGCACTTGGAGGAAATGCGAATGATGAAAACCCAAGTATTCCTACTCTTGTAACAATAGAAAGGGCCCAACATAACCCCCTCTTTAACAAATTTTTTGATGAAATACTCAGGAGCAATGCGGATGCTCACTTTTTAAAGCTTGCTCAAGAAGGAGCCAAACTCCCCTCTTACTTTGATCTTGCACAATTAAGACAAGCATCAGAATGACAAAGTCACCATGAAGAAGAAAGAGGTAGAGATCCCCTCAAATATAAAATTCCTCAAGGTAACCCACCACCTCCTCCTCCAAATGAAATAGAGATGTTGCGGCAACAAGTTGAAAATATCGCCCATCAACTTCATAGTGGTGTGAAAATTAATCAATTTTCACTCAATGACATTTGTCCCTATCCCTTTGATAGGAATCTTTATATGCCACCTTTTCCACGAGGATTCGAAACACCCAAATTTGAAAAATATAGAGGAAAGGGAGATCCTCGCGATCATGTCAGAGAATTCCATTCAGCATGCCTCGAAGTGGCATATGAGGACACATACCTAATGTGACTTTTTCCCCAAAGCTTGGGAGGAACAACCACATCATGGTTTTCCCAACTACTAGGTGGCATTAGGACCTTTGAAGAGCTAGTTCAGAAGTTCTTGGCACATTACTCTCATAACATTGAACGTGATATCACCATGGCTAATCTATGTAACACTAAACAAAAACTAGGTGAACTATTCTCAGTATTCCTGCAACAATGGCATCAAATGTCTAGCAGATGTTCTCTTCAGTTACCTGAATAAGAACTAGTGGAAATATTTATTTCCAACTTAAATGAAGAAATGGAGTTTCACCTGGATGTCAAAGACATAGACTCTTTCAATGAAATGATCACCAAGGGCTTAAAATGTGAGCTAGCTCTCATTAAGAAAGGACTTATCAAAATTTATAATGAGCCAAAAGATGGTCCTCGCCCACGCTTCAATAGTGACAAACCAAGCTTCTGGAACAAAAACAAAAATATCATCAATGAAGAGGTTGTGGATGCCAGAACTATCAAAAGTGCACAACCTATAGTTCGATTTGCAGAACAGAACCCTCCACCTCAGACTAACACAGTTGCTCCTCCAAATCAAGGCCGCATCACATCTCACGATGAACCCAGACCTCGTCAACAAAAACAAAAGTGAACATACACTCCCTTAGGGGAACCCATCGAAACAATGTTGCGACAACTGGTTTCTCAAAATTTGGTAACTCTACCCAAAACATCAAACTATGAACCTCAAGTCAAACCTGCATGGTGGAGGGATACTGAACATTGTGATTTCCATCAAGGGAGAGGACACAAGACAAGTAATTGTCACAGATTGAAAGATCTTATTCAGGATCTTATTGACCAAGGTGAAATCGAAATCAAAGGGCATGACCCAAAGACAACAAACAATGATCATTTGATGTTCAAAAATCCACTTCCATCACAAGATCAAAGGGGTCCTTCCACTTCTAGGAGAGGCACTGATACCACTGATTATACGCAAGCCATGTATAATTATACTATAAATCACCTATATGATGCCAGTGAACAAATTACAACTATAACCATAAAAAATCCTAGCTCCACTTGCAATTTTGTTACATGTCGCAGCAAGATTACTATAAAGGCAGCTCCACAAGGCACCACATCCATACCAAAGCAGTACAATCTTGTGGAACAATTAGACAAAACGCCTGTGCTTATATCCATTTTAGAGCTATTGCGCCTATCTCCATCTCATAAAACAATCTTGGATCAAGCTCTCCAAGAGGCGTTAGCCCCTATAAACCTAAATATAGATCAATTCCAAGCCATGGTTGGAAGTCTAAAGTCATCACCTTGTCTCACTTTCTCTGAAAGTGACAACTCGTCCTTCCAGCAACCTCATAACACTTCGCTACACATTGAAGGATTTATCAACCAGCATAGGCTCAAGCGAGTCTTGATCGATAATGGAGTAGGCCTGAATATTTGTACACTGCAGTTGGTCACCACTTTGGGATATGCAATAGAATAAGTGGATCCCCATAAAAAGATCACAATCAAAGCCTATGACGATGCAGAGCATTCATCCAAAGGAGTTGTGGTACTACCAATCCAAGTGGGCCCTGTGGTGAAACACATCATCTGTCAAGTTCTGGACCTTCCTCTACCATACAATCTATTGTTAGGAAGACCTTGGATGCATGCCATGCAAGCCAATCCATCCACCTACCATCAATGTATCAAGTTCCCACATAATAGTGTAGAGATCACAATCCTGGGTGATGCAAATCCCTTTGCATATTGTCATAATATCAGTCATCAACCAGAGATTACCATTCCTAACAATAGAGAAGCCATTTCCTCCACATCATATATAAGTCTAGCCTCTCTTGCCAGTACGAACACCACTATACCCAAGCAAGAAAATCTTAAGATGAAAATAGCAGAGGAAGGTCCTGGGGAATATAATTTGAGTCAACTCTTTTGTGTGGGACAAATGCCCACTTCTCCTAGAACACATGGAAAATTGCAGCAGTTACTTCAGCAACCACTAATCATGCCAGCATGTTCTTTGATGCCTTTCATCCTTGGAAAGAGTCAAGAAGAAAAAACCAAAGATGAGGACTTAGCGGAATGGATCTATAAAGATCCCATCACCATTGATATGTTGCAAGCTACACTTCCCACGGATTAGTATGGCAAAGGCTTCCTCATTATGCAAAGAATGGGTTATGATGGTCAGAGTGCTTTGGGACCTTGCAAACAAGGAAGACATGAACCACTGCTTCCGGAATTAAAGCCCAAGGATAATACAGGCCTAGGCTTTGAAAAGGAGATCTTTCCTAAGCTCAGATTCAAAGGAAAACCCAACAAACCACTATATCAGCCTATTGCAAAGAGGACACCTTATATTATCAAAGCAGCATCAAACACCATCACAATTGGCCCACTGAGGCTCAAAATCCCAACACAACCATCTACAATGCCAATCATCCCACCAATCAAACTAGTGATCCCATCAACAACAACAATAACATCAATAGCACCATTAGGAGTAGCAACTATATCAGAACCCATAGCAGTTATGACACCAGCAGTTCCAATAGAAGCAGCAGAGTCAACACTACCAATACTCCCTGTATCAGATTCATTGATTCCCATAATCCTTCTTGCAGCTCTGATCATTTCATCTACAAAGGTACATCAACCGATCACACCTGCAGTGTTTAACACAAAGGACATCCCAGTATGGTATAGTAATCGGATGTTGGATAGTGATTCAGAAACTGACTTACATGAATGGGAATTTGATTCCATCTAGCTTAATACTTCAGATGAGGAAGACACATCACTACCTCCACCTCGCAAAGACATCCCTATTTATGGAGAAGCACAGATAAAGACCTCTTGGGTTCCTGAGCTGGAAACTTCTTCCACAGACCCTACGTCACATCCTATGCCTGATTCTGACAGGGAGAGTACCATCAACGACTTTCACCATAATGTCTTAACCTTCACAAACACATCTAACAACCTTAACCTAATCGATGAAGTAATGCCCATTATCCATCCTGAACTCATCGAATGGAACCAACCTAATCCCCCATGTCTTGACCACCTCCAAAACGATGAGGCAATCATTGACTTTTTGGAATTACGGGCTAACATACCAAGCGGGGATCACAAAGCTGGATTTGCCATTGAACTTAATAGTGCCGCATACTTTAGGGCGGCTACCAAACCTTTCAGGTGCAAAAATATAACAATAAAACATGGATCTTCTAGTGAAAACCACACTGTGGCACTGTTTGATTCAACAAAAGTAAAAAGAAAGAGCGTATCCACTGGTGAAAACCTCTCTGAGGCACCTGAGGATGAAAGGTTTGACATCCTTCCTTGTAGCACACAATGGGAATGATCAATGATTCTCATCGAGGAAACAAAAGAATACAACGTGGGGACTCCTAAAATTCCCCACCACATACATCTGGCATCTCTTTTAACTCCAGAGGAACCGCCTAAATTTGTAGAGTTCTTCCAGAAGTGTCAGATCAACTTTGCATGGTCATATGTAGACATGCCTGGGCTTGATCTTGATTTAGTCATGCATCACCTCACCGTAGCAGAAGGAGCCAAACCTATCAAGCAGAAGCTTCATAAGATGCATCCTCGGATTGCAGTACTAGTCAAAGCAGAACTCAAGAAACTCCTAGATGTCAGTTTCATTAGACCAATTGATTATGCAGATTGGATATCTAATATTGTGTCTGTCGGCAAACCAAATGGGGGCATCCGTATTTGTACTGACTTCAGAGATCTAAATAAGGCATGTCCTAAGGATGACTTCCCCCTACCAAACATCGATATCATAGTAGACCTAATAGCAGGGCATCCCATGCTTTCACTCATGGATGGCTTTTCAGGATACAATCAGATAAAAATCACACCAGAGGATCAACATAAGATAGCCTTCACATGTCCATGGGGCACGTACTATTGGAATGTAATGCCTTTCAGTCTAAAGAATGCAGGAGCAACCTATCAACAAGCAATGACCACCATCTTCCATGACATGATGCATACTGTGATGGAAGATTATGTTGATGACTTACTAGCAAAATAACTCACTAGAGAAGGGCATCTCAACATATTAGATAAAATCTTTGATAGACTGGAACAATATCATGTTCAGCTCAACCCAAAGAAATGTGTCTTTGGAGTAGCCTCAGGGAAGCTTCTAGGATACATTGTCTCAAGCAAAGGTATTGAGGTCGACCCAGCAAAGTTAGAAGCAATCATGGACATGCCACCTCCAAAGAACATCAGTCAGCTAAGGACATTACAAGGATGGCTACAATCCATCCGAAGATTCATTGCACAACTGGCAGATAAGTGTCACCCCTTTACACATCTGCTATAGAAAAACATCAGCTTTCAATGGGATGCAAGATGCCAACAAGCATTCCAGATGCTTAAAGATTATCTCATGAATACACCATTGTTGATCCCACCAGATCCAAGTAGACCTTTGTTACTCTATATATCAGCAACAAGTACAACATTGTGTGTACTATTGGCACAACATAATACATAAGGGAAAGAGTGTGTTGTTTATTACATCTCTCGCACACTAGTTGGCTATGAACTCAATTACACCCCTATTGAGCGAGCTTGCCTAGCCGTAATCTTGGCAACAACTAAACTGAGGCACTATCTATTAACACACAAAGTATAGCTCATTGCAAAGATTGATCCACTCAAGTATTTACTCAACAAAGCAGCATTGACAGGCCACTTGGCCAAATGGGTGATGATTTTAAGTGAATTTGACATTGAGTATGTGGATTGTAAGGCTATCAAAGGACAAGTTATTGTAGATCAGTTGGCCAATGCACCACTCATAGGTGATCATCCTATCATTTCCAATTTTCTAGATGAAGAGATATTCATGATCACAGAAGCACAACCATGGAAGCTATACTTTGATGGTTCATACACTAGGCATGGCTCGGGGGCAAGCATTCTGTTTATCACACCTCAAGGTGATAGCATCCTGAAGTCCTACAGGCTCGCATTTCCATGCACAAACAACATAGCAGAATATGAGGCCTTGATCACAGGACTTAGGCTAGCTATACAATGGAAGTTAGAAGAACTACAAGTGTATGGCGACTCTCAACTAGTCATTCGACAAGCAACAAATGAATATCAGACCAAGGATGATAAACTCATGCCATACAAACAAATGGTGGACCATCTCAAGGCATCATTTACTATTATAACCTTTGAATAGATACCCAGAGATCATAATCAAGTTGCTGACGCTATGGCTACTATCGCATCTCTTCTAGATCTTCTGCATAATTCAACATGCTATGAGTTCTTGGTAGAACAACTTTGGATTCCCGCTTATGATATCCCCAAATCCGAGATGATATGTTGTCTTTTCGGTTCCGAATCCCCATGGTACGGTGAGTTTTACACCTATCTCCGCGATCACACCCTTCCTCCCAACCAATCAAATAACCAACATAAAACTGTCATTCACCAAACCACTCAATATAACATTATTGCTGAAACCCTATACCGACATAGTCTTGATGGTACTCTCCTTCGATGTCTAGAACAAGATGAGATAAAAAAGGCCTTGGAAGAGGTACATGAATGAATTTTTGGAACTCATGCAAGCGGTCTATCACTAGCCAAGAAACTCCTACGCACTGGATACTATTGGCCATCCATGGAAAAAGACTCATACTACTTTGTCAGAAAGTGCAAGAAATGCCAAGTTCATGGAGACCTAATACATGCACCAGCACAAGAATTGCAACCAATCACGACACCATGGCCTTTTTTTCAATGGGGTCTTGACCTTGTGGGTAAAATCCATCCATCTTCATCCAACAGCCATAAATTCATTATTACCGCCATCGAATATTTCACAAAGTGGATCAAAGCAATTCCACTTACCCAAGTTACTGGCAAGCAGATCACCTCATTCATCCTCAATTACATCATCTACCGGTATGGTGTACCCATGTCCATCATCACAGATAACGGTCTTCCTTTCAAAAATCAAGATGTCTGTGAACTCTATGAGAAATTTCACATCCAACACCGCTTTTACACTCCCTATTACCCACAAGGAAATGTTCAGGGCGAAGCATCAAATAAAAACATATTGAGGATCCTATAGAAGACATTTAATGATGCCAGTCATGATTGGCACATTCAATTGAATCCAACACTATGGGCATTTCAAACTAGCATTTAAACCCCTACAGGCACAACTCCCTACTCATTGGTCTATGGTGCAGAAGTTATTTTACCTATTGAGGTCAAAATCCCATCACTATGGGTTTCCTTGCACAATCTCATCGATGATGAAGTGTACAGAGTATCTCATCTCCAAGACTTAGAGCTACTTGATGAGAAATGACAAGCTGCATACAATCACCTCAAAGCCTATCAGCATCGCATGACTAGAAGCTATAATCATCGAGTTAGACCTCATACATTCGAGGTAGGTGATCTTGTTCTTTGAGAAAATCCTCGTAACTAGCCCAACCGAGAACATCAAGGAAAGTTTGAATCAAATTGGTTGGGTCCATATGTTGTCACTGCTATATTTGGGTCCGGGGCATATCAGTTGGCTACGTAAGAAGGAGAACCACTAGCAGATCTGATCAACAGCATGCACCTTGAACGGTTTTATACCTAAAAGTTCTACAGAGCATCAGGCTCCCATATATACTGGCAAAAATACCAAAAACATCCAGATAAATGACTGGAAGAAAATACAAAAACATCAAAAGAGTAAAGAAAAATCATGCATCCAAACGGTGAACAACCACTCTGGTGGCACCTTGGGTAAGTGCGATGGTGAAAACCTGGCAAACAGGCACCACTCGTAAAGCTATGGCTCTATTGTCTTTCCGACTTGTTGCGATCAAATTCATTTCATCCACTCATCCATCCATCCAAAGTCATGGCTGGTTATTGATCTGCAAATCAAGAAAGTACTTCATACATCTTGCATCCCGCTTTTTCATAGTCATGTTTAAACTGGGGGCAATGCCCTTAACCTATTGATGAAAGTGGATTCTATATTGTTTTGTGATCATTGAGTTCTTCATTCAAAGCTATCTCACAAAATATCAAAAACATTGGAAAACTATCTCACAAAATACCAAAAACATTCAAAACAATCATCACAATACCAAAAACATTAGAAAACATAAAAAATCAAACAAAAACATGGCAACACATTGTACATACTCATCCAAGCAGATACCAAACAAACATTGAAAAATCCTCACACAATGATCACTTCTCCAAATTAACCAAACAAATCAACATCAACACTCAAAAACTGTCTTCAACAAGGATGCATCTTTCCTTACCAAAACAAAGACAAAATGACATTTTCTTTGAAAAGAAAATTGTCTTAAGCTATCAAATACTTGGTTGATTTATGAGTAAATTCATTCATTTATCTATATCAGGTTCCTACAGCATTGTTTGTGTATCATTTGCGTATTATTCTGAAGTACTAGGGCATGTACTAATGGTGTCTACATGGGAAGTTCACTAAGCTACATGATCTTATGCAAAATGCAGTCATAGATCGCTATGGCTTGCTGACTACAACGTATACCTCGACCATATGAGCATGAACCATTACCAAGGATCCATATTCTTTATTCTTTATGTACATACTATTTGTTTGCCAGTACAATGCTCCTTCTTTGGTTCCTCCTCATCCAATTTGGATAAAGGTTTTTGTCTCTTATTACGGTGTGAACTTGTCTCAGGATATGATCAGCCCAAGATCAAGGAGGATGATCCAAGTCATACATAAACGAAGATGATCCTTGTCTATTCTGCAAGCAATACTCTAGTCAACTTGACCCATTATATCAAGTTGTTTGTATTAACTTGCTATATCAAATCCATGTAAGAAATACTCTGGTCATCATGAATCATTATGTCAAGATGCTTGTATTTTCTTACAACATTTTAAAGCTCAATGATGAAAATAGAGCACCATGGATCATCATTTCATCTCATCTATTTATAAATTGCATTTTGTTGCATATCACCCATCCATTCACTCATTCATATATATGTGATTTTGTATGCAAATATGAACAAGGTTAATATGAACAGTTATGTGACAATTGAGCTGGTCTTGGATACAATCATGACCGAGCACTCTGATACATCATCAATGCATCATGCAAAGCCTCAAATACCTTGCATTCATCATGGTTATATCGTCATCATTAAATTTCGTTGCATGCTGCATCAAGTACATTTCATATCATTTTAGTTGGTTAAAATGCATGTAGTTCATTATCATTTATTTTATATCATCTCATCATTGCATAAACAGGATGTTTAGATTCATACATATAAACCATTTGTCCCTGATTGTATTAGCCATTTACTCGGCATTCATTTAGTGTCAATTATCAATTATTATTTTATCATCTCTCATTGCATACATTCACTTATATATTCATTAGTTAAAATGTGCATTCATTCATCCATTATTAAGTGTCTTATTATGCTCATTTTAGGATTCATTTACATTGCATTCATTATCCTTTTTTAATTGCATTAAGGTGCAGTTATTAAAACATAAGTTGCATTATAATCACATTAACATTTTACTTAATCATATTTAGGCATTTAGAATCATAAAACCATTTGTCTCAAACATTGGTTCATACCATTTTATATATCCATTTTATGTATGCATTCATTTAGACATCATCATATAAACATTTGTACTTTACATTTGTTTATCCATATTTCATTCATCTAAAAACATGTAGATACATTTACATACATATAATTATTCATTCAAAATATTGCATTCATCATTTCAAATATATCAAACATGAAGCACCAAATCCTGTTCACAAATCATCACAAGCATACATCATCATCATGGCATTATATACATAAAGCATTAGATCAAACAAAACATGCACACATGTATAAACCTGCATTCATATATCAGTATCCAACATCATAAAACATCATAAAAACATGCATATAGGAATCATCTCATAAATGCATACATATACACATATCCATCTAAGCATAAACTCATAAAATCACCATCCTGCATAACATCCATACATATCAAATGCATATCATCAAAATATGGGATCTCCTCATATATATCATCTCATGTATTAGAGTACAATGAAGTCTACAAAATCAGCTACCAAAAGCCATCCAAGACATAGTCCAAAATAAATACATATATGCAAAATTATCTCTTAGATGTCACTCTAACCAGATGCTACACCACCATCACCACCTGCTCTAAGACTAGTCCCTACACCACCTAATCTATCTCCCTGTGGAGGACCCATCAAACCCCCACTAGTTCCTACATCCCCTAATCTATCCCTTCGTAGAGGACCCATCACACCACCACTGCTCTACATCCTCTGTGATCGCTCTGATTTGGCCTATCGTATTTGTGAATAGCTCAATGCCCGCTGACTAGATGGTACCACCTACTCATATAAGCCTCGCGAGTAAGCCACCTCCTCACATGCTCTCCATACCTCCCTCACCAATGCCTCTACAGATGGCCCTTGTCCTTGTGCTCCCTCCAAAACCATCACTCTCGCCTGCAACTGGCTCAACCTGTCCATGGCCTGATCTCTCTCCCATAGCACTATAGTCAGCTCTAACTCTTGTGCAAATAGCTGCAACCTCCACCTCTAGATCCTCCACCTGCACATCTCTAGCTGCAACCTCTGCTTCCAAATCCTCTGCCCATGTCTCGACTGCTATAAATCAAGACTGCAAAAGTACTATCAGTCGCTCCTGAATATCTCCACCCACTCCCTCTCTTGTATCCATAGGTGCCTCACCTATAGCTCCCTCTCTAGTCGCTCCCTACCCTATCTCCATAGGTGCCTCTCTAGTGGCTCCCTCCCTTCTGTCCATTGGTATCCCCCTCTCCATACCTTGCCCACCTAATCTAACTCCTCCCGACACCAATGGCCCCTGTGATATCCGCAGTGGCAATCCGCCTCTCCCTCTCTGTTGGACCCGACCACCTAAGCCACCTAGTCCGCCACCTCCACCACCTCCACCATCTCCTCCTCCTCCTCCCCCACCTCCACCATCTCCTCCTCCACCCCCACCATCTCCTCTCCCTCCTCCATCTTCTATTGGTCCTCAACCTCCTCCCCTCCTCTGTCTCTGTCCCCTCTCATCCTCAAAAGCAGGAATCAACTCTGCTGGATCGGATATCCGCAGAATCAAATGAGCTACCATATAATGTGTATACTCATCTGACACCCTACAATCCACTACCCTTGGTCGTATATCCCATGGCCTCACCTGAAGCGTCTGGAACTCCGCCAATGCCTGATCATATGGAAGTACTAGCCCCCATGCATACCTCTCTCGGACCACTCTAACGTACTCTCCTGATCCTCTTGGCAATCCCTGTTGCCGTCCAAACTGCCTCAAAACCCTGCCTGACACCTGTCTCTCTACATCATAGGAGGTCCTCCCAATCAAGAATCAGGTCATGAATACATATGGCAAGGCCTCTGCATCATCCTCCCATGGCTTACACTCCAGATAAGGTCTCCAGATCATTGCATCAAGATCATCTAATGCCTGCCGCCACCACTCTAACTTCCCCAGGTGGGGCTGACTCATCATGCCACTATACATAAACATATAAGGCTGGTCAACAACCCAAAATCTAAGACTCACTGGTTGAGTCATTGGTAAGTGCTCCCATGCCCAAATGTGTAGCAGCGTCACTCCTACTACCAGCGAGCCTCTCCCACAGTATGCTACCTCATGAAGCTCTTGATACATGTGTGCTAACATGCACAGTCCCCAAGCAAATTAGGTCCCCTCCATCATCATCTGCTCTATAACCTGTCCCCATCCAAGCGCCAGACCATGGGAGTGCCTATCAGGACACAACAGCCTTCCCACGATCCTAGATAAAACTGCAAGCAATGGCTTGTACAACGTCATGATCTCCTCTCAGGCTATGGAGCCATCATCAATGAACACGTCCTCATCAAATAATCACTGAACTGCTAAAGTCCCCCATGATCTATCATATGTAACTAGCTCACCCCGAATGGGAATATGAAGGATACGCCACACATCCTCCAAAGTCACTGTCATCTCCCCCTATGCAAGGTGAAATGTGCACGTCTCACTGTGCCAGGGCTTTGCTAAAGTTGTAATCAAACCATGATTCATCCGAATCATGGGCATATACATCACATCATACAGCCCAGTTGTTGCAATGCAATCAATCTCAGCCTCTGTTAGCTGATTCCGTAACCCCTGTGTCGTCGGATGTCTCTCGCGTAACTGTAACATGCGTAGATCCTTCTGCATACGGGCATCAATCAATCATCATTAGTTGTTTTGTTTTCAAACTTTCTTAAGTTTAAACCTAGACTATCAACAGATACTTTGATCAAGTATCTTTGGGTCTCAACAGGTAAGCAATCATGGCACACCTAGACTTCAAAAGACATTTATCCAAATGAGCTAAGTCTCATCAAGACTGTTATGGTTCAAAACAACTCTCATTTTCCATCCCTTTTTCATCCATCATTGGCATCAGGAGATTTTTGTTCACACAAACTGGGGCATCTATCATCCTCAACAATAGCCCTAAACCCCTAACAATAACACTAAACCCCTCACAATCACGCTCAAACCATCACAAAAGCGCTTAATCAACCCTACAAAAGCTAAAAATTTCAAAAGCACTACAAGACCTATGCAATAGCATTTCTTAAAAACAAAAGCGCTCAATTGACCCCTGAATAGCGCTTAACAAACAAAAGTGCTTAAATATGCAAACAATAGCGCTAACATTTTCAATAGTGCTCAAGCAACAACACAATAGTGCCATTGCGGCACAAAAGCACTAGTTAATTGGACAGAAGTGCCAAAACATAGTTTCAGCACTATTGTCCTTGTAGACATCTAAAAATGGTCAACGCTTGCGGAATCGTAATTTAACATTCGCACATTGCCTTATTTTAGGGTTTTTGCGTCACATTAACATTTCTCCTATGTCACGCACTTGGTCTTTATCATTTCCTAGCATCAAGTCCTTCTTCTGCATTCTTCAGTTGTCTCGCTTTCGAATTCGGTCATGTCGACAACAATCTTTAGTCATGATTTTGGTCAATCTTATCCTGTCGCATCTATGTGCAAGCTCATTTGTCATCATTTTGGACATCGTCAATCCTAATTAGGGTTTTGTCCTCTTATCAATCTTGTCATCATGCGATTGATTTGTCATCAATCATTGTCATTTTCAATCTTATCATCATGTGATCGATTTGTCATCAATCGTTGTCATTTTCAATCTTGTCATCTTGCGATCGATTTGTCATCGATCATGGTCATTTTCAATCTTGTCATTTTGCAATCTATTTTGTCATCGATCGTTGTCATTTTTGTCATTTTGCAATCGATTTGTCATCGATCGTCGTCCTTCTCAATCGTGTCAATTTGGATCAATTTGTCATTGTTCCTCGTCAATTGGCGCATTTGTCAATCAAATCATTTATCAATTCAAAATCATGATCGAATCGACATCAAATCAATCTTACATCAAGACCTAATTGTCGTCCTTGCATTTCTAATTTATCTTTTAGGGTTTTATGATTTATTCATTTAACCTTGTTTGTCATTTTCTCTCCATTTTCTCTTTAGGATAAATGATTTATTTATTTATCCTAGGTCTTCGTGTCGCAATTAAATGTTTAATTTAATTGGCTAATTAATTATTCCTCTTTTTGTGAATTAATTAATAAATGACAAATTATTAATTGATCTACCTAATTTCTCCTATTTCCTAATTTCCTAATTTTTCATCAATTTCTAAATTCCCTCTTTGTGAATTAATTAATAAATGAAAAATTATTAATTAATTCACTAATTTCCTAATTTTCCTCATTTTCTAATTTCCTAATTCCTATTTTCCAATTTTCTAATTTTCCTAATTTCTAATTCAATTTCCTCCTATTTTCCTCCTAATTTCATGGGAATGACATTTCAATTTGTCATAATTTGTCATAATTGACAATCAATCAATTTTTGACATAGAAATTTGTCATAATCTTGTCATGAATTATCAATCAATCAATTTTGCATAGAAAGTGCAAATTTGTCATAATTTGTCATAATTGACATTCTTGATTTGCAATTTCCATTTGAATCTCTTCATGCTAATTTGATCACCTCTCCAATTTGTCTATAAATTGGATGATTTTCTTCAATCCCAATCTAATCACTTTTTCGAATCACTTGGTCGAATCAATCAAGCTTCGAGTATTCTTATGCTACTACCTTGTTTACTTGCTTTCATCTCATGTGTATGCACTTGTAGGTGAGATCCACAAAAAAAACTATTTGAAGAAGAAAGAAGGACAATGGAGCCACATGAAGGAGACATTCAAGTCTGCATTTGGTTTGCTTAAGTTTTCAATCTTGAATATCTTGTTTTCATATCTCTATTGGATGTAATTAGGATTGATCATTGCAATTGAGCTTTTGTGATTGAGCTAGATTACTAATATTGATTTGCTTTGATGATTTTTACATTTCCTAGCTACATTAATTGGTGAACCCGACGTGAACTAACCCCCTAATCATGCTTTTGAGTGCTTTTGAGTTGATTTGCAGGTTAAAAACCCAAGAAACAGGGTAATACAGGGTTTTCTGGGAACTTTTGTGCCTGTGTCAAGCATTCTGCACCTGTGTCAATGACAATCTGCGCTTGTGTCAAGCATTCTGTGCCTGTGTCAAGCATTCTGTGCCTGTGTAGGGACAGAAACAGAGGTAAAAGGCAGTGTGTTTTTACTTGCAAATTGTTCTCTTTTGCATGTTGTTTCTACTTTTTGGTTTTTTTGTACTGATTCTCTGTGTAGAACCTTGGCATACGCATGACAAAGACAACAAATGAAACTACTAACACATTTTATGCAGGTTTGATAGTCAAAGACTAAACATATCAAACTTTTGACTTGGGTTTTTGCAGGTTGCCTTGGACTACAACTAAACTTTGTGCTTGTAATTAATATTTAGGCACCTAGTATGATTTCTAAATAAGATGGAATGAATATATGTTTTCTTTGATTGATGAGTTTGACATTGGAGTAGGAGAGTATGCTCTCATCCTTCTTAGGGTGATCAGAAATCTAGATCTTCGATACCATGCTCATGTTTTTGATTGTGTGTCACCTTTAGAGGGCCTGCCTTCCCGACCATTTTCTTTTTTCAAGCAAGTGACAATCGTGAGAAGGGAATGACCCAAAGTGAGTATGGCTAGAATACCTTGGCATTCTAACTCACTATAAACAAATACCTGATGGGTGAAAGCTTTGAAGGAAGGGTTACGTGGGAATTGCACTTAGGAAGTGATGACCCTTGAACTCTTTCTCATATCAACATCTAAGTAGGACCTCATGGTCTAAATTGTGTTTGCGCGACTACATTTGTTTGGTATCTTGGTGGGCTTAATGTCTCAATCACGCTTGCGTGACACCAAGGAGTAACACTTAACAAAAATCTTTACTAAACACCTTGTATTTAGAGGCCAAAAATCCTTCTAGTTGCTTGAGAAGGACAAGTTCGGATACTTGGAAGAGATACTAAGTTCGCCATGGGGAGATTTCCATGGGGACTGATGCTTGGCTGCCCTGAGAAGTGAGTGCCATGGAGGGGAGCTCGTGGGGTCAAGTATCTATGTATTCTCCTTGAATCCCATAATGAGTCTACCTCTCAAGTACCTAATGTCCTTGCCTACCATAAGAAATGTGCAAATGAGCATGATTGTATTGAGTCTAAGTTGAAATATCTTGTCTTCTTTGCTTGTCAAAAGTTGAATTACATCTCATTTCAAAACCAAGACAAATTGATTCAAAACAAGGTTAAACACAAGAACATTTCATCCCACAAAGTTCAAAACACCTTCAAACATGGTTGTCAAACATTTTTCAAAATCTTGTCTCAACATTCATGTCACTTAGATTTAGGTTCATCCTAGGTTTGCATTTTGCAAAGTCATTGTCAAGTACCAAGGTTAGGTTTCTTCTAGCTCATACTCCTTTGCATATCAATAAGGGTCATCCTTTTGCATGTGTCCTCTTGCATTAGAGTAATACCATTTCATAATTCAACCTAAGCTTAGGTCATTATCATATCATATTAGGGTCATTTGCATAGTAATTGTTCCTTTGCATATAGTGTCAAAACTAGGTTTTGTCATACTTGAGTAATCCAAATCTTTGATAAACCCTAAGTCATTGTTAGGAGGTCTAGACCTTATCAAACCTTTTCTCTTTATGTCATTATTGTCATTTGGTCAAACCTAGCTTAGTATCCAAGCATATAGGGGAGACATTGTCATTTTGTCCTTTTGTCACTTGGTCCTTTTGTCCTTTGAGGTCTAGACATCATTTCAATTTCCTAAGGGTCTCTTTTAGATTTGCATTCCAAAAAGTTTGTCAAAATCTTGAAAAACAACCAAAAACACAGGTTGCATTCTTGCCATAGATTGCATTTTCATCTATTTAGTTTGCATTTAGTTGCATATCATATATTATCCTTGAAAAATTCCAAAAATATTGCATTTGCATAAGTGACATGCCTATTGAAACAAGGTCAAAATCTAAGAAGATGGGCGAACCAACATATCAACCCATTGACAACGTATCAAATTCATAATTTCAAACTAGTCAAACATTACGAATTGAAGGTTTATTAGACACATCACTACCACCATATGGAATGGTTCAACTTGGACCACCTCCATTATATGAACTAGTGTTTGTACCTATGAAACCAGGACATGGTAGTGTTCCACCAACTCCAAGAGGAAATGTACCTTTCAATTGGAATCAACCAAACCTGCAACATGAAATTCAAACATTACATGAGGAACAAACTCTTTCACAAGGATTTGGTTCAGATCAAGGCATTCAACAAGAAACGAATCCAAATGTCCAACCAGATTCTTCATCAGATTCCGATGCTTCTGATGATGTTGATATGTTCCTTCAAGATCCAAAGTTGACAAAAAAGATGGATAAATTCTTGAACAAGGTCTTTAAGATGTTCCCACAAAAATATCTTAACATGATGAGTAATGTGGCCTCCTCAAGTGAGCAAATCAATGTGCAAAATCAACAAGGCAGTGAGCTGCTAAGTTTCTCTCCGCATCCAAATGAAGAAAATATGCAACAAGAAACTCAACCTACCTTGATGAGTAAACGTGCTTCAAAGGAATTGACAATGACTATTCCTCAAAAATCACCATTTGAGACAATAAATAATCCATTATTCAACACAACACCTGTAACACAAGATCAAATGAAGACCACACAAATATTGACAACTATCCCTCAACAAGAAATGGTTCCTTACATGCATAAAATTGGATCAAAATCTAAGATGCAAGAAAGCTTCATGATTGGAATGCCTGATATCACCAATGTCCAAAACAGTTCCACGATGCAACAAAGTTCTTATGTCCCGTTAAGCTCAATATATTTGCCAAACACTATTGCAACAGATCCTTCGATAATGGCGACATAAAGAGCTACAGATAGTGGTTTGCACCAACAACAATTGTCGCAACAATTGAGTAATACACAAAAGGTACAATCGAATGTGCAAACAAGCAATGTACAACAACAACAATATTGCATTTGACAATAAATTGCAGTGCCTTCTGCCCCATTACAAGTTAATGCAAACTTGCAACCATCACAATGGATTGGACAAACAACATAGCAAGTTAATGCAAGTGCCATACCCCATCTTAAGGAGAAACAACAAAAACAACCCAAACAAAGTTTTTTGCAAATGATGGGATTTACACCACGACAACAATTGGCACAAAGTCAGAAAATTCTGATTCATCAGCATCAACAACAACATGTGCCTCAATATGTGCCAAGACAAACAAGCTATCATACTTCACAACTGCAATTGGCGCCTGTGCAATATCAAAAACACCCTCAATTGCAATATCAACCTAGGCTACAAGAAGCACAGCAACAAGGTCAATATAAAGGCATGGTACAACCACAACAACAAGAGATGTACCAAGAAAATTATATGCTGGAGACACCAAAAACGGCCATTTCAGAGCATCAACAACCGATCAGAAACATGAAGTATTGACAAAGAGTACCCATCGGGATTAATGATGGACCTCCAAAATCTGATACAATTGCGCAACAGCTTGAGAAGTTGCAATGACAAGTTGACGCATTAGAAACTAAAGAAACAAAGAAGTTGTATATAGATCAGGATTTATGTCCTAATCCATTTGACAAGAGCTTATACATGCCTCCATTCCCTAAGCATTTTGAAGCACCTAATTTTGAGAAATATAAAGGGAATGGCAATCCAAAAGATCACATTCGAGCATTTTTTGTGGCATGTACTAAAGTGAGTTATGAGGAAACATATTTAATGCGCTTATTTGCACGAAGTCTCACTGGACAAGCCATGGATTGGTATTCACATCTGCCAGGAAATATAAAGACTTGGTCTGAATTGGCTCAAAAGTTTATATCTCACTTCGCATTCAACATTGATAGTGACGTGACCATGTCAGATTTATGCAACACCAAGCAAAAGCAAGGTGAACCATTAGTGACTTTCTTGCAACGATGGTGAAGCTTGTATAGTTGTTTTTCCCTAGATATACCTGAAGAACAAGTGAATCTATTTATCCAAAATTTGGTCCCAGAAATGATGTATGAACTAAAATTGAAAAGTCCCAGTACTATAGAGAAACTCATTAAGAAAGGGATGAACATTGAAACTGCTCTTGTAGCCAAGGGAATCATTAAGCTTAACAAGGACAGTGACAACATGAACAATTCAGGGGACAAAAATAGATTTTGGTATAAGAACAAGAATGTCACTAATGATGGAGTTGTTGATGCAAGAGCGGTGAATGCAAATCAACCCCCATTCACAATCAAGAAATTGAGTGTTCCTAATATGTCAACTATGGAACAAAATCAAACACCAGCGAGCAATGTTACTCAACAGTCATAATACCAACAACATCTTCAACAATATAATCAACAACAAGGTCAGCAACAAAACCAGCAACGCAAACCTTTCCGATCGAGGGATGGGCCTCCTCGACAATTTATGCCATTGGGAGAGCCTATTGAGTCAGTAATGAAACAATTAATACAAGCAAAATTTATTAAGCTACCAGATATCAAGGCAGAACCAGTGGTAAAACCGCATTGGTGGAATGATAATGCATACTGTGAGTACCATCGGTCAAAAGGACATAAAACCGCGTCATGTTTTCAATTGAAACATATGATTCAAGACTTGTTAGAGCAAGGAGTAATTGAGGTAGATCCACCCAATGCGACCTCTAACACTAATCATACCATTTTCAAAACTCCTTTGCTTGATCATGACAAGGGTAAAGCATCTTCTTCAAACTCTACCCAAACAACAAATTATACAAATACTGGTTATAACAATGTCATCAATTGTTTCCGAGTGTCAAATGAGTATGTTTCCACCCTAAGAATAAAGGAACAAGATCCTTCTTGCACGGTCACCACTCATCGATCCAAAATATTCCTGAAAGGAGCTCCTGCAGCTCCTCCCAAACCAGCTCCTGCAAGTCAGTATAATCTCTTAGATAATCTAGGAAAGACACCTACACAAATATCAATCCTTGAGTTGTTGAAAATGTCCCCTATGCATCGTGCAGTCCTAGATAAAGCTTTAATTGAGTTCACTGTCCCAACAGACATTGATGTTGACCAGTTTCAAGCCCGAATTAGACATCTAGCTATTTCCCAAAATGTCACATTTTCTAATAATGATATCTCACCTGATAAGCTCCCTCATAATGATCCTTTACATCTTGAAGTCTTTGTCCATAATTGCAAAATCTGATGAGTCTTGATAGATGGTGTAGTGGGTCTTATTATTTGTACCTTGAGAGTGGTCATTGGCTTTGGTTATACAGAAAATGACATTGATGCTTCCAGAAGAATAACAATCAAAGCATATGATGATGTTGAGCGCCCATCTAAAGGGATAATTACATTGCCTATTAGAGTTGGTCCAGTGACAGAAAACACTTTCTTGCAGGTGTTAGACCTTGATCCCCCTTGCAATATGATTCTTGGCCGTCTGTGGATCCACACAATGAAAGCAGTTCCATCCACTTATCATCAATGTTTAAAATATCCTTACAATGGAACTGAGATAAAAATTCCAGGAGATCCTAATCCATTTCAATTTTGTGCTGCCCTAAAGGATTCTCGATAGCAGCAAGTCCCTATCAATAGAGAGGCCAAATCACATAGTTATGTGAATCCAAAGGAATTGTTAGATGCTGTCAAAGGAAAATTGAAGATACAAGACCAAGGATGTGGAGAATATTCAATGGATCAAACATTCCTCATTGGGAATTTACCAATATCTCCAAAATCATATGGCAAACCCCATTTGTTGCAAAAGGAACCTAAGGTAGTTATTCAATATCAGCCTCCCACTACATTTACAAGATGGGGTGAACTTGACAAAGAAACTTTAGATGATGATGTCATAGATTGGCTTTATAAGGATCCAACTGAGACCCCACCTATCTGGTTGCTAGTGGAACGGTACGGCAAAGGATTTACTATGCTGCAAAAGAAAGGATATGATAGTTGCAGGGGATTAGGCCTGAACAAAAATGGAAAGCTAGAACCTATTATACCCAAGATGCGACCTCCAACTTTAGGGTTAGGTTTTGTACCATTGCGAATTGGATCCTCATCTACCAAAGTGACCCCGTGTGGAAAAGGGCATGACTCTGATGATGAAATAACACCTGAGGATACCCGACCCGAAACTGATTCCAATGAATGGGAGTGGAGTTCTTTTTCTTCTAGCTCCTATGCCCTTGACAATATTTTCCTTGACCCTGATAATTTGCCTATGGAAGACAAACATGAAATAACTCCTCTTCCTAAAACATGTCCTAATGCTTGGATAGGGTCATTCTAGGATCCAAGCTCCAAATCAGATACAAGTAGTTCAGACAGCGATACCATAGATGTTTACATCTTTACCATCTTAGTCCTCTCTCTCCTTAAAACTGATGACAACATGCCCCTCATCTATCCCCAGCTTATCCAACATGACCAACAAGAACCACTCACATTAGACTATTTTCAAAATGATGAAGCAATTGCAGAATTCCTTGGACTACAAGAAGGCATACCACAAGGTGATCATAAGGTAGGATTTGCTATTGATCTGGATTCCATAGCATATTTTGGGGAGTCAACTCCATCTTCCAGTCATCAAAATGAAAAGAAAAAAAGAAAAAGTAAAAAATCAAAAGAATAGATCTTTGAGTGAAAACTGTAAGGCACTCTCTGATCATGCAAAAGTAAAAATAAAAGATGTACTTGCGGGTGAAAACCTCTCTGAGGTGCCCAAAGGTGGAAGAGTGGACATACCCCTATCAAGTCAGGATAAATCAACATTGCTTGTGGAAATGACTGAAGAAATCAATTTGGGTACACTTGACAACCCTAAGGTCATTTATTTTGCTGCTTCTCTATCAAAATAGGAAAAGATAGATTTTGTCAATTTCTTTCTTGAGAAGAAGATCAGCTTTGCATGGTCCTATGCAGATATGCCTGGCCTCAATCCAGAATTAGTCCTTCATCACTTAACATTAAAAGCAGATGCCAAGCCTGTCAAACAGAAACTTAGAAAGATGCATCCCCAGGTGGCTCTTTTGGTCAAGGTAGAACTGAAAAAATTACTGGATGTGGGCTTTATTAGACCCATTGATTATGCAGACTGGATTTCAAATTTAGTACCAGTTAGCAAAGTAATTGGGGGCATCAACATCTATACAGATTTTAGGGATCTCAATAAAGCATGCCCTAAAGATGATTTTCCACTGCCAAATATTGACATCATAATTGACATGACTGTTGGATATGAGATGCTCTCATTGATGGATGGTTTCTCTGGCTATAACCAAATTCACATTGCTCCTGAAGACCAACATAAGACTGCATTCACATGTGCTTGGGGTACCTACTATTGGAATGTCATGCCCTTCGGTCTTAAAAATGCAGGCACAACATATCAAAGAGCGATGACGACAATTTTCCATGATTTCATGCATACTTTGATGGAGGATTATGTTGATGACTTATTATGCAAATCTGTCACAAGAGATAGTCATTTAACCATCCTGGGCCCAATCTTTGATCGAATGGAGACCTACAAGCTCAGACTCAATCCAAAGAAGTGTGTCTTTGGTGTCACAGCTAGCAAATTACTAGGGTACATTGTGTCTCACAGAGGCATTGAAGTCGACCCTACCAAGGTTAAAGCAATAATGGATATGCCTCCTCCTTCTAATCTCCATCAACTAAGAAGTCTGTAAGGAAAGCTACAGTCAATCCATCGGTTCATAGCTCAGTTGGCCGACAAATGTCATCCATTCCAGCATCTATTGCATAAGGGTGTCGCTTTTAAATGGACTAAGCAATGTCAATCAGCCTTTCAAGCTCTCAAGGACTATTTGCTGTCGCCACCTATTCTAATGCCTCCTATAGAAGGAAAGCCATTTATATTGTATATTTCTACAACTGAAATGGCACTAGGAGTTCTCTTGGCCCAACAAGATGAGAATGACAAAGAGAGAGCTATTTATTATATCAGCTGGACACTAGTAGGCTATGAGCTGAATTATTCAACTATTGAATGGGCATGCTTAGCAGTGGTATTTGCAACACAGAAGCTTCGACACTATATGTTAAATCACCAAACATTGCTGGTTGCAAAAATTGATCCCCTAAAACACTTGCTTAGCAGAGCAGCTTTGACGGGTCACCTAGCAAAGTGGGTTATGATCCTTAGTGAATTTGATATTGAGTATATAGAGCGAAAGGCGATAAAAGGACAAGTCATAGCAGATCAACTTGCAGATGCTCCTATTTATGATGATCATCCCATGTTGACCGATTTTCCAGATGAATCAGTCTTTGCTCTCACATCTTCTAATGAATGGAAGTTATACTTTGATGGATCCCATACCAAGTTCGGGTCCGAAGCAGGCATCTTGTTTGTCACCCCTCAAGGTGATGCTATTCTCAAGTCCTACAGGATAACTTTTCATTGTACCAATAACATTGCCGAGTATGAAGCATTGGTCACAGGACTCCGAGTAGTGGTCCACTGGAACATCACGCATTTACAAGTCTATGAAGATTCTTAGTTAGTCATCTGACAAGTGAATGATGACTATGAAACAAAAGATGAAAATATTATTCCCTATAAGCATATGGTAGATTTCTTCAAGACAAAATTCATGGCTATCCATTTTAGTCAAGTCCCAAGAATGCAAAACAAGTCAGCAGATGCGATGGCTATGATCGCTTCCATGTTAAATATGCCCCACAATATGGACAAATGTGAATTTTTGGTTGAATAGTTGCTTGTCCCTTCTTTTGACATTCCGATAGTAGATGTGATGTGTGTTTGTGTTGGTCCCAACTCCCCATGGTACAAAGATGTATATCAATATTTGAAATCCCAAACCTTACCACCTAACCTTTCCGCTAACCAACGCCAAGCCTTCATCCTACAGACAACCAAATATGTCATCATTGCCGACACCCTTTACCATCGTTCCTTTGACCATACCCTCCTTAGGTGTTTGGATTCTGACGAAGCACAAATGGCTTTACATGAGGTTCACGATGGTATATGCGGGGGCCATTTCAATGGTCTAAGCTTAGCCAAAAAGTTGATTCATGCTGGGTATTATTGGCCCACTCTGGAAAAAGATGTTCATGATTTTGTTAAGAAGTGCTACAAATGCCAGATCCATGGAAACTACATTCATGCACCAGCCCAAGAGCTTCATTTTGTCATATCTCCGTGGCCCTTTTCTCAATGGGGATTGGATCTTATTGGCAAGATTCACCCACAATCTGCAAATGGACACAAGTTCATCATTACAGCCACAGAGTATTTTACAAAGTGGATTGAGGCTATCCCCATGACCTATATCACTGGTGTGCAAATTTCAAAATTCCTATTGAATTATATCATATGCAGATATGGGGTTCCCCTTGCCATAGTCATAGATAATGGTCATCCCTTCAAGAATAAAGATGTCAAGGAACTCTATGAAAAGTTTCATATCCAACATCGTTTCTCTAGTCCATACTATCCACAAGGTAATGGTCAAGCCAAAGCATCAAATAAAACCATTATCAAGATCCTGAAAAAGGTTGTCAATGACGCTGGTCGAGATTGACATGTATAGTTGAATCTAGCACTATGGGCCTATCGCACTTCTATCCGCACACCTACTGGCGCAACACCTTATTCCTTGGTGTATGGTGCGGAAGCCATTTTACCCTTAGAAGTGGAGATTCCTTCCTTGCGTGTTTCCTTGCAACATCTAATTGAAGATGAGATGCATAGAGTCTCTCGGTTGCATCAACTTGAGATGTTAGATGAGAAACGTTAGATAGCCCTGACACATTTGCAAGCATATCAAAACCATCTCCGTCGCTCTTATAATAAGAAGGTCAAAGGGTGACACTTTGAAGTGGGAGATCTAGTTTTAAAGGCAAACCCTAAGAATGCACAATCTACTGACATCATCAAAGGTAAGTTTGAACCTAATTGGGTTGGGCCTTTCATAGTGACTGTAGCCTATGGCTCAGGGGCATATCAGCTTGCCACTCCAGAAGGTGAACCTTTGTCTGATCCTGTCAATAGCATGCACCTTCACAAGTACTGGGGATAATTTTCTATTAGCACTTCTTCAAATATGATCCTGAAAAAATACAAAAAAATCAAAAAGCCAAAAAAAAAAATACAAAAAAAGTGAAAAAAGAAAACAAAAGAGAAAAAGAGCAAAAAAAGTAAAGAAAAATGATTCGCCCTCTAGTGAAAACCTGGCAAACAGGCGCTTTGGACAAGTACCATGGTGAAAACCTGGCAATCAGGCACCATGTGTAAATGAGATCATTGCTCCATCATCTATCATGACCTCTAGCTATGCTTTCTCTCAGCCGGTTTATCATGTCTATCTTTGTCTTGACCCAATGTTCTATTCCAGGCCTGTGATTGGTCAACATCATTGTCTTGCATACTCCGGTTCCTTGTAAATATGTCTTTCAAATGTGAATTGGGTGCGTTCCCCTTGTCATGATCAATCACTGAAATAATTAAAAAAAAAATCGAAAAATCTTCTGAAATAATTAAAAAAAAAATCAAAAAATGTTCTGAAATAATTCAAAAAAATTGAAAAATGTCTTGAAATAATTCAAAAAAATTGAAAAATGTCCTGAAATAATTCAAAAAAATTGAAAAATGTCCTGAAATAATTCAAAAAAATTTAAAAATGTCTTGAAAAAATCCCTACAAAGTCAAATAAAGTCCTAGAAAAAAAAAATGAACACAAAAAAATTGTAAAAAACTTGAAAAGAAAAACAATAAATATCCCCTTTGTGCATACGATAGATCACTGAGCATCCCTCTAACGACACGCAATCATACACTGTGCTTTAATGAAATCACGCTTAAATAGATGAACTTTTTCACTCAAACCAAACATTCAAACTGATCGCACTTGTCATATCAATCAACCATAAATTTATTTGTCCTTGTCACTATTATCATGGGTCTTATACAGGGTGTGGTATACTCGAAACCAGACTGTGTCCTGTCTTAGACGGGGTACCACATTCCCTGAAACTAGACAGCATGATCGTCCTATCAGCACTTTCAACTTTTGACAATGAAGATCAAGATGTTTGTTTGACTTGTTGGAATTTGTACATCTTATCTTTTTACTGATTTATCTTTGGATTTGATCATGTTCCTATGTTGCTCAATGATGTCACTGAGTGATTTAGAGTGACCGAGATGGTTCATGGTCCCTTTCTTTTTTATTGTGATTGATGTTTGTCTGTGATGTGTCTGTCTTTCACAAAAAGGGTTGCATTTCAGCTCTGGCCTTCAATGCCATGATGCTACGCATCCGTTTTGCTACATTAAAATAAAGGTTCTCACCTACAAAGTGCATTACTGAAAGCAAGTTTTTCTTCGTCTCTAACTATTCTTTATCTCATTTTCTTCTTACTAAAAGTTCTTCCATCCATTCGGATAGTTAGTTCGGTCTAGTGCTCTGATTTCCCCAAACACATATGCTGCATCCTGCATTCATTGGTTAGTACATTTTCATCACATCGAGCATCACATCAAGCATTTTATCCATTTCATTTTATAAATGTATCAAAAACACATACAAATGCATCCATACATGTTCCACAATAAACAGTGCATAAGCCATCCATACATGGAAAATAACATATGTCATAACACATTGCATCCCATCATATTGATGCATATCATATCATATATCCAAATAATATCGGAGTACAAAATTGGACTGTCTGTCTTAAGTATGGCCCGCAGGCTGACCAAATAATGTCAAACTACATCTGTCTCTGTCCTAAGGAGTATGTGCATCTGTCACTAGGTGCTCCCTCTATCCTCCTCATCCCTGCCATGTCTCATGGATGATGTCCCTCCTGGTCCTGGTTGTGGTGGTCTCATAGGTCCACTCACCCCCATGCTGCTCAATGACCTCCGAGAGCGTGCCCTGCTCTCTGTCCTCGATCATGCCCGATATGAAGCTGCTCTCTACTCTGGTGGGACTGCACTCTCATATAGTGTCCTCCAATGGTGTATCTCCTCTCCAGTCTCTACCAGCATCTGTTCCATCTCACGTGCACTGGCATCCCTAATCGACCCAATATACTTAGTGACTCTCTGTTCTTCCTGCTGTGCCTGAGCTATTGCTGTATCTCGACCCGCTATGAGTCTGGCTATCTCTGCTCTGAACTAATCCTGCTCTATCCTCAAGATGGCATTCTATCTCTCTAATGTCGCAAAATGATCATGCTGACTCGCTATGGTAGCTCTGCACATCTCCATCTCCTCTATGCTGGTTGTCTCCGGCTCTATTGGTATATCCTGCCATGACTCCTGCTCGCCTGAGTCTGGATCATCCTCTTCATCCCCATCCTCATCTCCATCCTCATCATCCCCCTCATCCTCATCCCTACCCTCGTCCTCCTCATTCTCATCATCTCCCTTCTCCTCTCCTGCGAGTGGGAAGTCCTCCTGTCTCCTCGGTACTAGAATATTAGGATCTATCAATGGCACTGGCTATCATTGTGCAAAGCATCACTCATACTCCTCTGTCATCCTGGCATCCACCACATCAGATCTCCAATCCCACTATCTCTGCTATAGCTGTGTGAAGTCTGCATATGCTATGTGTGGCAGAATCATACTCCCCCACTGACTCATCTCTTTGTGAGATCGGGCAAAGTGTGCAATCCTCCTGGGTACATCCTGCCTCTCTCCAAACTATCATCTGACTCTCTTTGGTAGGTACATCTCAATCACTCTCTGGCAATTCACTGGTCGCCCAATCAAGTACCTCTCCTGTCTACAATACGGTAGCTCATCACTATCATCTGACCATCCAGGGCAATCACGATATGGCCTCCATGTGAACTCTCTCAGTCTGTCTAGCTCATGTCGCCAATACAATATGTATCCAAAAGGACCCTATCTCAGTGCTCCCCCATAGCAGTACACATATGGTCGATGTGGTAATACCTATCTCTTTGCAATCAGTTGACATATGGCTATGTGCTCAAATGCCCATACCTGTAATAGTGTGACTCCACAGCTCAAAGTCTGCACTCCCTGATATGCTATTTGATGCAACTGAAAATACAGCATAGCCAGTACACATGGTCCCCATGCATACATAGTCCCCTCTGTCGCCATCCACTCTAGTACTCTTCCCCATCCAATCGGGAATCCATGTCCTCATCTGTCTCCTGCTAGTAGGCATGCTATCACCACTGCTATCACCACATATCGTCAATCATACTCTGATGCCATGGTCTCCCAGCCAATCTCCCTCTCTATGATATCCAAATCATCTACATCACACTTAAATAATCTGCACAATGCATCTCTCCCTATCACTGGGTCATACTCTACCATCTCCCCGTGAATCGAAATGTGGAGGATACGTCATACATCCTCTAGTGTCACAGTCACCTCTCTAGTTGCCAGATGGAATGAGGAGGTCTCTAAATGCCATCGCTCTGCCAATGCGGTAAGCAGTCCTGTGTTTGCCCTAATCTCAGGCATGAATGTGATATAATATATCCCAAGTCCTGCTAATGTATCTCTGTCCGTGCTCCTAAGTCTATGTCATAGCATGAAGCATTCTGGTCGGTTCTCCCACGTGATCAATGGATACTGTCGACTCTGCATCACAATTGGGGCACATTTTGTCAGTTTTAGGGTTTGCTCCTACGGGTTGCATTTCCTTGTTTCATGTCCAAATCAAGGTGTTTTTACTCTATTTTGACCTATCCTATTCTTATCCCCCTTTTTGGGATCATTCACATGCCAATTTTGACCAAACTAGGGTTGCCAATGCACAACTACGCTTGTGTGCTCACTCCTACGCCTGTGTAACACAACCTGTGCCTGTGTCTCCCTACACAAGCATAGAAAACCTACACAAGCACAGGATTCACCTTACACAAGCGCAGAAGTCAGTTTTTGCATTCCCTGTGGGCCCCGCAATGTCCTGCAAGCCAATCCAATTCATAAAATTGAAAACATGGGTTTTTGAGATACATACCACTGCTCCCACGTCGTCTAGTCATCTGTACATGCATACACATTCTCCAAGGTGATCTGCCCTTGGAATGTTCGCCATCTCTCTGCACGTGTCCTTTTGTAGAGCAACAAATTCTCCTCTTTGGCTGGTGCAAATGAGCAATTTTTCCTTCTTCTTGTCTCATTTATAGATCTTTGTCAGTGCATAGATGGACGTGCACCCTCTCCATCTCATGTTGGTCACGATCTTTTGCACCTTCAATTGCTTGTCATTCGTGTATCCAATCTCTGATTGTCAATCCATTTGATCCTATCATATTCTATCACTATTATCGATCAATTGGCCTCTTTTCTGCATGTTTCTGGCCAATTCCTCGAGGGGGCATGCATATGTCATTGTCAGTATTTGGGGCATTTTCATTATTGTTCTTTGAAACAATGCTTAAAATCGCATTGTCTCAAAGAGGGGCCAAATGTAGACACCTAAAAATGGTCAATGCTTGCGGAATCGTACTTTAACATTCGCGCATTACCTTATTTTAGAGTTTTTGAGTCACATTAACATTTCTCCTATGTCATGCACTTGGTCTTTATCATTTGCGAGCATTGAGTCCTTCTGCATTCTTCAGTTGTCTCGCTTTCGAATTCGGTCTTGTCAACAACAATCTTCAGTCATGATTTTGGTCAATCTTATCCTGTCGCATCTATGTGCAAGCTCATTTGTCATCATTTTGGACATCGTCAATCCTAATTAGGGTTTTGTCCTCTTATCAATCTTGTCATCATGCCATCGATTTGTCATCAATCATTGTCATTTTCAATCTTATCATCATGCGATCGATTTGTCATCAATCATTGTCATTTTCAATCTTGTCATCTTGCGATCGATTTGTCATCGATCATGGTCATTTTCAATCTTGTCATTTTTCAATCTATTTTGTTATCGATCATTGTCGTTTTTGTCATTTTGCAATCGATTTGTCATCGATCGTCGTCCTTCTCAATCGTGTCAATTTGGATCAATTTGTCATTGTTCCTCGTCAATTGGCGCATTTGTCGATCAAATCATTTATCAATTCTAAATCATGATCGAATCGACATCAAATCAATCTTACATCAAGACCTAATTGTCGTCCTTGCATTTCTAATTTTTCTTTTAGGGTTTTATGATTTATTCATTTAACCTTGTTTGTCATTTTCTCTCCATTTTCTCTTTAGGATAAATGATTTATTTATTTATCCTAGGTCTTCGTGTCGCAATTAAATGTTTAATTTAATTGGCTAATTAATTATTCCTCTTTTTGTGAATTAATTAATAAATGACAAATTATTAATTGATTTACCTAATTTCTCCTAATTCCTAATTTCCTAATTTTTCATCAATTTCTAAATTCCCTCTTTGTGAATTAATTAATAAATGAAAAATTATTAATTAATTCACTAATTTCCTAATTTTCCTCATTTTCTAATTTCCTAATTCCTATTTTCCTCATTTTCTAATTTCCTAATTCCTATTTTCCAATTTTCTAATTTTCCTAATTTCTAATTCAATTTCCTCCTATTTTCCTCCTAATTTCATGGGAATGACATTTCAATTTATCATAATTTGTCATAATTGACAATCAATCAATTTTTGACATAGAAATTTGTCATAATCTTGTCATGAATTATCAATCAATCAATTTTGCATAGAAAGTGCAAATTTGTCATAATTTGTCATAATTGACATTCTTGATTTGCAATTTCCATTTGAATCTCTTCATGCTAATTTGATCATCTCTCCAATTTGTCTATAAATTGGATGATTTTCTTCAATCCCAATCTAATCACTTTTTCGAATCACTTGGTCAAATCAATCAAGCTTCGAGTATTCTTGCGCTACTACCTTGTCTACTTGCTTTCATCTCATGTGTATGCACTTGTAGGTGAGATCCACAAACAAAGCTATTTGAAGAAGAAAGAAGGACAATCGAGCCACATGAAGGAGACATTCAAGTCTGCATTTGGTTTGCTTAAGTTTTCAATCTTGAATATCTTGTTTTCATATCTCTATTGGATGTAATTACGATTGATCATTGCAATTGAGCTTTTGTGATTGAGCTAGATTACTAATATTGATTTGCTTTGATGATTTCCAATTTCCTAGCTACAGTCCTGACTCAACTTGGACTCAGCAAAAAACATATAAAAAATGCATGAAATTCAAAATTTCAAATTTGTGTACCGTTGGTCCGTAGTCGTCTGGCCGATGGAATCGACGGACTCGCTCAAAACGGTGCTCTGCTATAGGTACCGGCATCTTGATTGCTGCTCGCTCCTCTAAAAATGTCACTATCAGAGCTTCGGTTTCACACTGGTCGTGGTAACAAATGATCCTACTTTCACCCTTTTCTCCCCATTTAAACCCTTCGCCATCACCGTAACTTTCCCTCGCTCACCGTCGTGGTCCCCGTGAACTTCTCGAGCCTCCCATTTCTCCATTTTACCTCTGATTTCTTTTATTTTTCACCCGTGTTGCTAACTTCTTCTATTTTATCACCCTGCCAATTTTCATTCTTTTTTCCGAGATCGCTCGATTTTTTGAAATTTATCGGCCCATCTCTCGAGGGGGCATACCACCCATTAAATCTACATTTTATGGGGCATATTTCTTCACACCTATTTTTCTTTCTTTGAAATGATGCGATAAACCGCACCGTCTCAAAGAGGGGCAAATGTAGTCACATAAATCTGTCTAGTTTAATTAATGAATATTTGCTATTTATTTGATTAAAAATCCACTAGCCATCAGTTAATTAAATTAACATTTAATTAATTCATCTTCAAATATTCTCCTATTAATTAAATAAATTATTTAATTTATTTTAATTAATTGATTAAACCAAATTCACAATCAATTAAATGAATAAATCATATTTATTTCATTTAATCCCCTATTCCTCTTTTAAATAAATAAAATAAAATATTTATTTAAATCATTTATCCCCGCCACTTGCATTTTCCTACAAATGCAACTTGCACCTATTTATTGAAATTAATTAATTTATTTTAAATAAAAATCATATTTTCCCTCACCCACCAAACCCACTTGCAAGCCTAAATCCCCTTCTAGATTCTTCTAACCCCTTCCTAATTAGCCTAATCCATTCCCTAATTATTGTCACATTCCTAAACAACTTGGAGTCACTTCTCAAAGACTTCAAAGTGTTTGAAAAGCTTTTAATGCTTTGTGTGTTCAACAATTTAACCTCCAAAGTCTTCCAAAACCACTAATGGCTCTTACATGACCATTAATGGCTCTTACATAACCATTTATGGTTATTTCAACTTGCACTCATGTGTCTCCTCAAGCATTTATTGCTTTGACCATGGTTATCCCTTTTGCCTTTGCACAAGAGTTTATCCATTGGATAAAAGCTTTATTCTTTGATTAAAGAATTTATCCATTCAACTAACCTTGACCTTAACTTCCAAGTTAACCTTCAGGTCATGTCAAGCATTTAATGCTTATTCCCTCTCCTCTCAACCTATCTCACATTAACACTTGTCATCTTGGGATTGGGTTGAAAGCCCTCACATGGATCTCAAATCATTCAATCCCGACCCTTGTTGAGATTGCTCAATCTCAACCATCCATTGCTCCATTTTTCCTATAAATAGAGCCCATTTCTTCATAATCTAGATCCTGAAAACTTGTATGCATTTAACCTATAGTGAATTTTAGAGAGCATTTAGCATAAATAACTCATATATTGTCATCTTGGACTAAAATAAATCTTAGTTCTTTTTCATAATATGTTTTTTTAGTTTGTTTTACACTTGCATAGCATAAGCTTGAGATCATTTACAATCTTGAACCTCCATAAGCATCCATAGTGCAAAAATCTACTGAGAGCTACACTATTTTGGAACTTGAAGAGGAGAGGAACAAGGAAGGAGAAACTACCAGCATGGTAGAGAGCATTTGGCGGAGCTTAGTTGCTTTTTGTAGATTCTTTAAGCTTTCTTTTTGTTTAGTAGTGTCTTTCTTGATATGCTTGCTTAGGATAGTTTTTAATTTATGATTTTCTAACATCTAACAATCGACTCTTGTGGTTTATTGTTCAGTTGTTTGCTTATCCTAACATTGTCCTTTTTGCAGAGCATCAACCAACATACAGGTTTTGGTTACCAGTAGAAGATCTAGTATTACCAGTAGAAGAGACTATCTGTTGGACACTTCTGGCATGTTTGGACCAATGAATTATGTTTAATTTTATGTGTTACATGTTCCTGGAGCTTTTGGTTAGTTGGTATTGACTTGGTAATCAGATGCTATCATACACTCTTGTAAACCCATATCGGCATTGGTTTAAGGTTTAACTGATAGAGCTTTCACTGAGGAATCTTGATAGGATGTATAAGTGGTGTTGGTGTGGCTTCTACGTGGATTTCAGGATGTTGAAGATGTTCTTTGATCAGGCTTTAACTGCTTGGAGACATCGCTTTGGTGTGGTGGATCCAGAATAGGTCCATTATGTATCTAGGTTATGGACCGATATCATGTTAACATGTACTCTACACATTACCGGGATGTTTCAGGATGTTCTATGGATTGGTTATTATTGTTTTGGTCTTAAGATGACATGGCATATCATTGTAATATATATTTATGTAATGATCTTATTGTAATATCTTTTAGGTGGTCAACCTAATCGGTTTAGGTCTTAGGGTTGGTATAAAATGATGTAAGATCTCATTGTAGATCATGGGAAATAAGTGTTGTGGTCTTGAAATGCAATATCATAGGTGAAGTAGATTTGATCGATCATAGGTGATCTAATTGGGATTAAGGAAGAGGTTAAAGGCCTCTAGCATTGAGCTTAATCGGGACTGTAATCAGGCATGGTAGATGTTATCTCTAGAAGTTCATTACTCTGGATTGTTGTACATTTATCTTGAGGTGGTTATAACCTCTCTATAGTTAGTGAGACTCTTTTGTAATGAGTAGTGCGCTCTAGGAAGTGTGCCTTCCTAAATGTGGAGGCCCCTCATTGTATCACATACTTTTTGCAAAAGTATCATCTGATTGTGGGTAGGCTTCCCACCATGGTTTTTCCCTTTCCAGGTTTTCCATGTACAAATCATGGTGTTATGTGGTTTGGTTTCTTTGGATTGATTATCTATTTAATTGTTAAGTTGTATTGTTTACCAGTATCTATTCTTACTGGTATTTGTTTCTGCTTTACCGGTACTTAATCTAGTTAAAGGTTATTAAGTGGATTAATTGATATAATATGTTAACAACTAATTCACCCCCCCTCCCTCTTAGTTGTTCACCAGTTATCCTAACAAGATAAGTATCTCAAATGTCTGGAACATCTTCCAGAACCTCTTCCCAGACATATGCAACATCTTCATGAATTTTGCCTAACCCTAAGGCATCTGCCTCAGTTATTGGATAAGCTACCTGCCAGTGCAGGAGCAACCTCCTTTGCTGGATAAGTAACCGGTGCATTTCCATCTGATGATTGTTCTTTAGTCTTCCTAACCCATCTTTGAGTATGATCTTGCCAAATTTCAGTAACCTTCTCTTTCCTTTTCTCATTTGATCCTCCATTACCAACCGGTGGATTTCTGATTCTATAGAATTTAGCAATATGTCCAACCTCATTACATGCATAACATGTAATATTGTTCCTTTGAATTTCTTTGCTAAAACTGGTGAAATTTCTTGACCTGTACTGATTAGCCATATGTCCAAACTTTCCACATGCATAGCATTTAACATTCATTCTACAATCTTTTGTCTTATGACCATACTTATTACATTTAGAACATTTACTCGGAGTAGAATCAAGGTTTTGATTTGCGTTGCTTCTACATTGTCTAGCCATGTGACCAAATCTATTACAAACAAAACATATACCATTAAATTTATAAGTATTAAATTGCCTTACCAGTGCCTTATGGTTTTGATCTTCATTAGCAGTACCAGAACTCTGTCCTTGCTCAAATCCAAGTCCACTAGAATCTCCAATCTTCCTTTGTCTCTTCAACAACTCATCTAGATGTACTGAGCTAATATTAAATTTTTCTTTATACTCACTTGTAGGAGTTAGATCTTCTCTCAGAATTATTATTTGTCTCTCAAGCCCTTTTTCATTACTCTGGGATTGTACTAAATTAGTTCTCAACATATCATTCTCATGAACCAACCTAGCGTATTCTTCAAATTTGATCTTTAGGTATACAACAATATTTTCTTCATTTTTCTTTCAGTCCTCAATCTCCTTAGACATTCTCATAGTTATAGCTTGCATTTCATTTCTCATAGCCATGTTCTCCTGACTCAATTTATGACATTGTTCCTTAAGTGCATTTCTCTTCATCATCCAATCTTTACAAAATTTCCATCCTCCTAGCTTGAACAGATGATAGCCTCTCTTGTAGGACAAGAATAAATTCCTTAGCATAATTCAATTCATCTCGTAACTTTCAGTTCTTCAACCTTTCAACATCATAATCTTCAAGTGCCATCTCAAGTTGTTTCTCCAAACCCATGTCCATGGATTCTGGATTTAGGATCTTCCTCAAGCTAGTAAACTTCCTTCGATGTGAAAGGCTCTAATACCAATTGTTGGAATCCAATAACACTAAGGGGGGGGGGGGGTGAATCAATGTTATACTGGATGAATTAATTTTAGCCTTTTTAAAACATGCATACACCAACTGGCATAGCAGTACATACATAATTGAAAGAAGTAAAGAAACCAATAAACCAATCACATAAATGAGAATCATAACATATAAAACTATATGTGAAAACCTCAAAGAGGAAAAACTACAGTGAGATTTATGACCCACAATATCAATCCACTAGCCATATGAAGAGATATTACAAAATAAAAGGGGCTTGCACTTGCAGGAAGGCTTACAGCCTAGAGCACACTGCTCAATCACAAATGGAGCCTCACTGACTACATATAAATCTAGACTACAATACGGAGAAGTGTTGAACTACTAAGATAGCATCTTCTATGCTAGAATACAATTCTAGTTTAAGATCTGTCTGTTTCAGTCTGAAACCCTAAACTCTTTACCAGAATAACCCTTACATAAATATCCTCACATACATAATCTCTCTAATATATTTCTCATTATATCACATTCACATATCCACAACAATATCTATATCAAAATAATCTATTCCAACTGACCTATATATCCTATACAACTTATCATGCCTTATGTCAGCTTACAAATATAATTACAATATCAAATTACATCTTGGTTAGATAACATAAATGCTTGAATATCAAAAACAATTTCCAATGTTTGATCCTAGAGATGTCGGCCTCCAATATCGATAACCATATTCTAAACCATGTCAGCCTGCATTGCTAGTAACCAAAGAAATCCTTCTATCCTGTCGGTGCTGGTGCCGGTGTAGTGTTTGTGAAGTGCCTGCCAGTACATAACTAAACCAAAACATGAAGCCGAAACAAAATAGCATGTTGCCACCAATGACAACATAGTGAAACCAACCAATTGAGTGTCAATTGCCAACAATCATAGTTCTCATGCTTCTCATATCTATCACTTTTATCAAACTTATCATGCCTGCCATACTTAGCCATTCTCTCTAGACATCTAGAAGAAAAATGTCCTATCTTATTACAAGTAAAAAAATTTCAAGGGCAACTTTCCATCATACTTACTAGCACTTTAGGCAATCTCCCAGCAATCAATGCTTCAAGCTCATCAAGCTCTCCTTCTTGCTCAACTATCTCTCTCCTTACTCTTTCATATCTAGAAATCCTACTCATTAGGGTCATAATTATTCTTACCGGACATAGATGCTGACGATTTGAATGTTGTCTCAAACTTTCCATGTGATTAACCAAATTCTCTCAACTCAAATGCAACAAGCTTTCCAACTAATACATCCCTTTTCACAGTAGTTACACTCTAAATCTCATCAATATTGGGAACCTTATGTTTATAGGTAGAAGGCAAAGATCTTAGCACCTTAGCAACAATATCATCTTCTTTAATCTTTCCACTAGTAGATCTGATACCAATAGAAAGCTCATTCACCTTAGCCATGTATGAATGCATGTTGTCATCATCTCCCATCTTCAATGTCTCATACTTTCCTTTCAAACTCTACAACTTGGCAACTTTCACTTGACTATCACCTTCATACGGGATCTCAAGGTTCACCCAGATCTCATGTGCAGTCTGAAGTTCCATAATATTTGTCATTTTAGAATCAATCAGGGCACTGAGTAATGCTTCCTTCACTTTGATGTTATGTTTAGCTTCCTTAACCTCATTAGGAGTGGATGGTCCATTTTGGGGAACAACATAGGCATTCTTAATGATCTTCCAATAATCATCTCCAAGACATTTCAAATGCACCTCCATCCATTTCTTCCATCAGTGTAGTTGCTTCCATCAAATGTTAGAATGTCTTTCTTGGAAATAATTCCTTGAGCTACCATCTTGGATCTCCTCAAGTGAATAGGCTTGTACTGGAGGATCTATCTCTAATACCAATTGTTAGCAGCAATCAAGAAGGAAGACTTGGGGGGGTGAATAAGTCTTCACTGGATACACACAAAATTAAACTTCCAAAACATAAACTGATAAACCACAACAATAACAGATAAGAAAATTAATTAGCACAACACACAACACCAATATTTTGACGTGGAAAACCCAGTTAAGGGAAAAACCATGTCAGGAACCTACCCACAATAAGATGATACTCTATAGTAGTATGTGAAAATATTACAATGGGGAATGCACATGCATTCAAACACATTGCCTAGAGCTCACTGCTCAAAGGATACATGCTTGGAAGGCTAAAACCCTCAGGGAAGTCTCACTGACTTATAATATGATTCAGACTACAATCCAAAATAAATGAACTACAATAATAGCATCTACAAATGCTTGATGATAGTTCCAGTTAAGCACAATTGCCTGTCCTGCAACACCAAACTCACCACAAAACTTCACTAAATGACATATCCTTGTTTGCATATTTACCTCTCTTTGATAATGCAGACACAATAGCGACACCAAAATTACATAAGTATATCACCTATATATACAAATCATCAGCCTTGATAATAAGGTCGGCTAAACCTGCAACCCTCAACTCATAATTACATTACATGATACAAAGATCAACCACTGGACCAATATTATGATTTAAATTACATAGCATGGACCTAATTCAAATTCCCAAAAAATTACATCCACTAGAAATCCCACCAAAATCAACCGCAACACGCTACGCCACCAGAAATACTGCATAACACACAAATTATAACCGGTTAAAAGAAATCACCAAAAACTCGCTCAACTATTAATGTTGATTGCCAAAACAAATAGGACACAATTAGGAAACACCATCAAACATGTTTGAATCATCTGAAATAGTTGCACTAATACCACTTTTCAGATCTTCATCTGTCAACGTCTCAAAGCTCAAGAACACAACCAATCACCAACTGTCATGAAGAAAGATAAATTGTACAACACCAAATCATAAACCATCTAAAATGAAGATGCATAAGATTATTCCAAAGAATAATCCAAAATCCCAGCACAAGGTCTGATTAGATTGAAATATACTAGAGGGAATACCAACATAAATTGGTAAACAAGGAACTGCAAACCGGATCAAAAATTCTTCCCAAACTCACTGGAATAACTTAGAGGAATATGTTGACATCAATGACAACCAAATCCAACAATCTCTCAAATAATCCATTTTTATAATCGGTTTTTTAATGCAGATTTATTTTCTCAAAATTTGTAAACTTAATAATCACCTCCTACTGAAATTTATATCTCAATAACCACCATTTTATTATTCCTACTATTACTTTCTTATAGACATATTGTTTAGATTCAATTTTAACTCCTACATAAACAAAAAGCTCCATCTAGTTAAATTGAAAAATCAACTCCTAATATTGTGGAAATAGTTGGCAATCAGAATTGTAAATTTGCATCATCAACTCTTAATTGTATGGAGTTAGTTAGCAGTCAGAATTGTTTGTTTAGATCATTCTCCCCTTTTTTAAATTTTTTGAACCTCCTAGTTCAAATCCTAATTATGTGAATATACCTCAACAATTAAAAAACTTAAAATCTCAACAACCTAACTATTACATTTTTTCTTTGTGATTTAAGACTTCCTTTCCTTCTTAGATGCTAGTATATCAAAAAATCAGGAAAGAGTTTGGAAAATATGATAGAAGATTCCTTTTGACTTGAAGAATTCAAGCCATGATGTTCCCTTCCACCAAATTAGCTATCTCTTCAAATCATCATGTTTTTCCTTCTTTTGCTTCCCACCACTTGTTCAAATAGAGATCCTCTCCTAGTTTATCTTCCTTGTTTCACAACTCCTTAAGTACTTAGGAGTTCTCCTCCTCTAAAAATAATCATTTCTCTTTATACCATTACTACCACCTACACATAAATCATTTAAAACAGAGATAAAATTATAAGAATACAAAAATCTGCATCATTTTAGCTCTGGTGTTGCCAGGAAATAAACAACCTCAATTTTAGGGCTTCAACACTATTGAGCAGCTCATATTTTATGAAAATCTTGTAATCATCATTGTCCATGAAATGATGATACTTTCAGGCACTTCATGGCCTCATCCATATGCTCACTTTTTGTATGTCCCACAATCATAGCCGTCTAGGAAACTACATCCCTTACAAATTTTTTGTCAAATAAACTACTGGTTTTCTTGAAATCACAACATTTTGCATACATTTTTTATGCTCTAAAAAATTCACACTAAAAAGTTAAAAACTACTAGCAATGTTGGGAGTCTATTTTTTTTTTTAAATTTTTGTAGTGGTGTACTAGTAAAAGTAGTAATAGACAGTGTAAAGGGGTATCAATAATAAGATGTAGTGGGACAATATATAGAGGCTACCAATGATTCTTTGAACTTTCTTTTCTGACCTAATAACCCTATCTTTATGTCAATATTTTGTGTTTCTTTGTTCTAGTGTTGTGCAGGGAGCATGCATGAAGATTGTGTTGGGTATTATGGCTTTGACATTGCAAGAGGACAGAAGCAAAAAATTTATTTATGTGGAACATGCAAGTTTGAATAGAACTATATATTTTTTCTCTTTTGGATTCTAAAATGATTTATGACGGGTTATAATTAACACATAATTAGTCTCATCCTTATTGGTTTAATGTTATTTGGTAAATATTTATCAATAATTTTTAAATGTTTTTCTATGCCTTGGTGAGTGCTAAGACATATCAATGTCACTTTTGTGGATTTATTTATTTTTCAAGCCACAAAATTATGCTCTAATATGTATGCATGTATCTTAAAGTTAACCACCTATAGAATCATCTCTTTTCAAGGACATAGGTAAATACTTTTACCATCACATATTCTAGGCATTTATGGTACTTTTAGTTTGGAATGAAACATAATTGAATTGTTTTTTGCCATTATTAAAATTCTATGGATATGTTACTATTATATACAATTTCAGTAGCATAGTTACAACTATATCTAGGTTAAAAATCTTTTTTCAAAGCTTTACACTCTAAACAAATAGTTTAGAGATATACATGTATTATTTAGCTCATTATTTTTTTAATACCTCTAAAAAAGGCATCTATAGAAAGACCTTGTTGGAAACAAGGTGGAAAACTGAGAGGGGGGATGGGATGGTGAATTAGTTTTCTCAAAAAATTACTTAACTTTAAATACAATTTCAAATCTGATAAATAATAGTGAAAGCATAAATCAACACCACATCAATAACACACATAACACCAAGAGTTTTGACGTGGAAGACCTAGTCAAGGGAAAAACCATGGTGGGAAACTACCCACAATAAGATGATACCCTACTAGAAGTATATGAAATATTACAATGGGTAATGCATTTGCATTCAGACACACTTCCTAGAGCTCATTGCTCAAAACACAATAACAAGAAGGGCTAAAACCCTAGGGAAGACATTGTCATACAAAAGATTCAGATTATATCTAGAAGATCATGAACTGATAGAATACCATCTCCTTATTCCTAGTTATAGTTCAGCTCATATACTAATCTACCACACTTCTTTTGCACTTCTTCTCTGTTATTGAAAGATCAACACATTATTCTCACTTAACAAACACTTGCGGATACCACAAATACATCTACAACATGAAATTACATAATTTTATACAAATCATCAACCTATATTTCAAGCTCGATTGAACCCACAATATAAATTACAAAATATAAGCATACACATTATAATAACACATACATACCCAAAAAAAACATCTAAGACATAATATGGACTCAAATCATCATCGTGAATGAGAAACAACTCCAAGAATTACGCCTCGAACATCTACAACACACTACAATCATTATATCGACCAAGAACATGAAGAACACCACTGGAATAAGGAAAATCATCAATAACACATACAAAAATCAACATGGACCACCAACACAAATAGGACATGATCTAGAAACATCCACAAGCATCATGAATTTCTGCAATAGGAGCCACAAGATCACCACTTCCTAGAATCTTCATCATCATTATATCGAACCTGAAGAACACCAACTCAACTGACTGTCAAACTACAAGATACACTTGCGAACATCCAAATCGTGAACCTTCTAAATTGAGGACACACCAAAACAATTTATCATGCAAACCACTAAAACTTTTATTGAATCAACTATAGATACTTATCTCAAAACCCTTTAATCCGCAACAACTCATCTGCAACACACTGGCTGAACCAACTCACTTAATCTAATTGCAACATTGGAACATATAGAGAAATTTGTTGACATCAATGACAACAAAACATTCTAGAAAATTTCTCAACAATATCCATCATTAAATTTTCATTTCAAACTCTCTTCTATAAGGAACGTATGACAAAATATTAAATTCAAGAGAATGGTTGCACAAACCAAAAGAGTCCAACTTATGAATTTTAAATGCTAGAATAAAGGATAGTATTTGCATATCATGTTTAAGAGATCAATTGAAAATATATAATAATTGTAAAAAATTAGTCTAATTTAAGAATGAAAATCATACAAATAAATATTTTTATTGAGGGTGTATAAGTTGATGATCAACAACAGAAGATAAGAATCATCTACAAGAAAAACACATATCACACAAAAGAGATCAAGCAAAGATTATATTCTCTATAACAAATAGAGAATTTTGTATAATGCACAAAAGAATAGAAGATTCAATATTGAAGGTGCAATACTAGAGCTACAATTACAATGAATGAAAGAATTTCTTTATAGAGAGAAAGAGATGCCCTAATCCTAAAATTAGAAGAATGAAACAACGCAAAGTAGGAGCTAATTTAAGCTCAACTACAAGATAAAAAAGATAACTAGAAGTTCCTCTAAGTGTGATAAGAATAGAAATGCATAATACCTATATCTAAATAAAGCACCTAAGTTTAGCTTAAGTGAAACATAAATGAAAGGACATAATTAATAAATAGTTAGATAATTATCCTAAAATTACTCCAACACCCCCACCTAAGATTAACATATGGATAAGTTAAAGGGCTAATGATGAATGTGAAAATGCATGCATGAATGAGTCTTGATAACAAAGGCATGATAAGGTACTCATGTAGAAACCAATACAAAGCAATTAAACTCACACCAAGGAGGTCTATCTAAATGGAGAAAAGGAGAAAAATCACATGGGAAAAAACCACTCTCCAAAAGTAGGAGATACAATGAAAACGTTACTTCATGTGACTAAGATGAAGGAGTCCAAGTGGCTCCCCAAGTATAGAATTCATCACATAAGTACAAAAAATATCCCCCCACAAGAGAGAGAAAAAGGATAAGAATCCCCTCAAAGTAAAAGTAGCTCTTGTGTCAATGATGAATGCTTGAACACAAAATAAGATGCTCTGCCTACAAATAACACATCTCCCCTTTGAAAGAAACCAATTCACTTGAGATAGGTCAAGCCATTCCCATAAATTAGAAGATGTATGAATCCAAATCCAAACTATATGTGCCTCAAGAAACTAGTCAAATGTTGTTATGTCCATGAATGATGAGGATGCAACAACCAAATCAGGTACATGCCTAATAAATGTAGGAGGTGACAAATCATGACTTTGCAAAGGTTCATGAAGAACAAGATCGATAGGAAACAAAGATGAGCTGATAATACTTATGTGTCTATCAGTAAAGGGGAGATGAATGTCCTCAAAATAATCCTCTAGATCTGAAATATGGGACTTTACAAACAAGGATGATATGTCTGCTAGATATGAATCCCAACTAGCTGTGTCTAGAACAACAATATCCCGTTGCACTAAATCAATGGGGGCTATGCATGAGCTAATGTAAATCTGATCAAGAACAATTTAAGGTGAAGATGATTGAGATGGGATATCAATGTGAGGAGTAGTAACATGAAGATAGGGCTCTGATCCATCGGAACATACAAGGCCTCTAATATACTCAAGCTCCACTATAGTATCATCATCATAGGGAATAATATTTGCATGTGCAAGGGGAACAAGAGAATTTACTATAGCATCCTTTGGAAATGTAGAGATATGAGGGTCTCCAAATGATTCAGGAGAATCCTTAGTTCAGAAAAATCTTGTATCAACCAAAAACATTTTCCTTTTTGTTTTGTTTGTAGTTTTAGTTTTCCTTTTTGCGTGTCTCGGTATTGGCTCACTAGATTCTATGGAGTTGGATTATACTTGAAGACTTGATCATACTTATTTCTTTCAGTCTGCATTACATTTGGATCACTTACCGATAATATATCACTACCAGTTTTCATAACAGTTCCTTGTTACTGGTTGCCTGAGACCAAATCTTGTGATCTACCGGAACCCATTCTGAAGCTTGTGGAGCCTTGAGCATTGATTTTGATGTTCCTTAGCATGTGGTTGACCTTTTTCTGCGATCTACATTTCATCCTTTGGATTTTCTGGAGGAATCTCTTGGTAAAGGCCAACCTTGTTCATTTTGTATGTTAGGTTTGTTGGTATTTTGGTATGGTTTTGTCATCAATGTCAACACCTACTAAACACTTATCAACTCTAGCAATTTGGAGAATCAGCAACATTCACCAGCAAGCAAGTAACTTATGCACAGTCACTGGTATCTAGTACACTGGTAGGATATAATGATCACCGACACTTGGAAGGGCATGGAAAACACTTGGTTATGTGGAAGACATCGTGTGGACACCTTGTCTTGGAGTTTTGTTAATTGGCATATCCGTATTTACATATTTATTGTTACCAGCAAATAGGTCTAGGTTACACCGACAGGTTTATCTTTTCCAGATTAGCATGGCACGCTATGAAGATGACTTATTATTGTTATAAATGCATTAAGCCGACATGTTGAATTGGTTATTGCATCGGGTATTAATTGATTTGTAAATTAATTTTATTGTTGTATCCTTTAAAGCCGACCTACTAAAATTGGTCTTTGGGTATGGTATAAATGTAAGATCTTATTTGTAAGATTGAATGTGGAATGCGAAAAAGGATTGTGTGAAGGTATATGCGAGAATAAGCAGAGATATACATGCAGACATCATTTGAAGGTTGAAGGGGGGTTTTTGTGAAGACAATCAGTACTACACCAGTACTGAATCTAGCATATGAAGATGTTATTTTGAGCAGTACATTCTTATTGGATTTAACCATCCAATTGTAGTCAGTGTAACTCCTATTTTGTGATTGAGCAGTGAGCTCTAGGCACTTGGCCTTGTTGGTATTTTTTATGTTTATGCTATGATTGTCATTGATAGACACACACTTGCATTGAGATCCCCTTTATATGTATAAGTTAGAACACAACCGGCATTTGTTCCAACCGGTATGTTGTATTATAGTCTTTAGACTATTGATGTTTTGCAGAATGTGTTTCCTAGTCTGAAGCGGCATGTTGACCTCAAGCGGTACGAGGAATTAAAGTGGCATAACACATGTCTACCAGTCTTCATTTTTGTCAAACCGGCAACTGGCATTTTGTATGAACCGGTAATACTTTGTGATGAGTTACCACCCACCGATTGTTTGACGGTGCCAACATTGTAGCGATGCTTTTTGTTATGTATTACCTAGTATGTCCAGGTTCATTGAACCTAGGAAATTGTAATGCAGTCCTATTGGAACAACATGAAATTAGTTTCATTTATAAGGACATCATGTCTAGGGTTTTAGGTTGTTGTTATTGTTTTTGCGATAGTTGATATTGTGGCTAGGGTTTTAGGTGGTTGAGGAGTTGGAGAGATTATGAATGTGTAGAAGATTGAAGTAATATCATAGTGCATTAAGAACAAGCTATGAAGCATCTAACTGAGCAGTTTGTGCTATTAGCTAGATCAAACACTTGTTGATTTCTCACATCTTTGACAAGTCTGTAGCCCTTAACCAGGTAGGCCCAAAAGCCTCTTGTAAATCCTCTAACAAGGTGGTTCACATCTATGAATCTAAAATCCTCTAGCAAGGTAGTCTTTAATCGAACTTATCTCCTAATAGAGATTGAGATTCCTAACAGGATCTATTCTAGTAAAGAACATTGTAAGACCTCAACCGGTCTGGTTCCTATTCTGTAGATGGTTACTTATGAGTTCCATCTCACCGTGGTTTTTCCCATTTGGGTTTCCACATCAAAATATCTTGTGTTATGGTGTTTGTGCTGCTATGGGTGAGTGCATTATTAGCTATTTGGTTTGCATGTTTGATAATCAGTTTGTCTGTTAAACTGTTTTACTGGTTTACTACTAGTGTTGCAAAGTGTTTAAGTGCAAAGATTTTTTGCATACTAATTCACCCCCCCTCTTAGTATTCATCAATTGGTATCAGAGCCAACCTTTCTATAAGTTTAACCACTTGGAAAGAGATACGGGGGAATACACATTGAGGGAACTTACCTATCAGCTCACTCAGTCTGAACAAGCCTATGTTGATCTTATGGTCAAATACAAGGCATCTCAAGAAAAATGAAGAGAACATGCATAAAAGATGATGGAGCTATCTGAAAATAGTTCTTCAAATGAAGCAGACATGGAAGCCCTAATTGCTGAAGTAAATAAGTTGAATGAATCAAACTCCAACCTGAGAAAAGAGTTGGAAGGACTAACTATTTGGATGTGTCAAGAGCTTGAGAACTAGAGAAAAGCTGAAGACCTAGTGAAAGAAAGAGATCATGAGATCTCCAAGATGAAATAAGAGATGAGTGCCCTAAATGATCAACTCCATGCAAGCAAGGTGGAAAAGGAAGACATGCAAGGAGAACTAAACACTGCCATCTCTGAGAATGAAAACCTATTGGTAACAAATGCTGCTATTTCCAAAGAACTCTCTGAGTCAAAGGAAATACTTGCTAAGTTCAACAAGAGTACTATCAAGCTAGAGCAAAAGCTTGAATCTGCCAAACCGGTCAAGAATACCAATGGACTTGGTTATTCCGGTCATGAGGAAGGTGAGACCTCTGGTACAAATGCTAGAACATCAAAGAAACAACCGGCATCAAAGGATAAAGGTAAGCAAAAGTTTAAACCTGTTTGTTTCGACTATCTTAAAGAAGGACATACTGCTAATGTGTGTAGGAGTAAGGCTTACAACAATTTTCCTTATTTCCTAAATGATAAGCCTAGATCCTATAGATTCGATGGTAACTATTATGAATGCAACAAGTATGGGCATAGAGAATCTAAATGAAGGTTTGTTATGAATAACACTGGAAGATATCCTTAGAGGACCCAAGGAGCTAGTCCTGAACCTTTTATGAACCAGAATCACAACTGGTTTAATGCCTTCAATCATCAGCCAAGAAGTGGTGGTTATCAAGTGACAACTAGATGGAGAGAAAATTGTATGATCTATCATGGTTATGGTCATACTACTGTAACATGCAGAAGGAAGAATGGGAACATGAACAATGGACCTTGGAGAGCACCTGGATTGGTCTGCTATCACTACAACAAACTGGGTCACATTGCCAGATTTTGTAGATCAAGAAAGAACATATCTGATGATATATCAGTCACTTCAGAAGGAAACATTGATGTTGACACTGTTCAAGCAGATATGAACAAAATCTAGAAGGAGAAACCAACGGTGTTACAAGCGGAACCTGTTTCTGCACCTAGTGTGGAAATCACGGAACCAACAAACTAAGCTTCAGAAAAGCTTAGGGGGAGCAAACGGCGAAATGTTTTGAACCCCTGATTTACACTGGTAAAAGACCTTAACCAGTATGTTATACCTGTCATTTGGCAGAAGACTGGAAATGGTTAAAAGGCAAAATTAGGGTCTACACCCTAATGGAGGAGCTTTAATGACGGTAGGTGAGGAATATGTTTAAAAGCATTTTTCAAATCATTTCTCACTATCAGTTTTTGAGCGAAGAAACATTTTTCAAAGAGAAGAGCGACGAAAAGGCGATTTGAGCTGAGATTTTGAGAAACTGAGAAACCGCAAAGGAGAGTCAAATTCAAACTGGAAACGGTCAAGTGGAGAACATAAAGCGGTCATTCAGCAACCAACGGAGTGTGAAGTGAAGGAGAATTGGAAAGCCCTAATTTCACATGTTTCAAAAGGTATTTCTTGAGTTCTTAAGATTTCTATCATGGCTTCCGCATCTCATACCAGTTCTAGTGCATCTGTCGAGTCTGCAAGTTTTATTCAATGAAAGTCCAAGTATAATGCCCTATCACAAGTTCTGGTTGGTGTGATAGTAGAAGAGGGAATTTGTGACTACATAGATTGCAAAATAGAAGACCTAAGGTCTCTAGCTATCCACACCTAGTTAGGTTTATTTTGTGGTAAAGCTAAGAAGATCAAACCGGAGTTTAATATTCTGGAGAAGAAAAAGCTCCATAATGTTGTTTACTTCCTGGAAGATTTCACAGAGGATCATATAAGGATCATTCTGAGTAGAGTCCATGGTGATAAGATGTACCTGGAGAGAACACATGACATCACACTCCAGGCAATTCATGCAGTCACCGAATTCTACAACACAGGGGAAGTGCCAACCCTAAGAACGGTAAACAAAACTGAAATGTCCAAGCTCACCGATTCAGTGAGTGACTCATGTGGCATGATAGTAAATTATATCAAGGATGATTTGGTTAAGTATGCATATGGTGATTGGATACTAGACATTCTCAGCTAGCAGAATTAACTTTGTATTTGCTGCAGTGGTAAATGCCGCTTACCAGATGATAAAGGAGGATGCATCATTTGATTTGTGCATAGGTATGTAGAGACAACTCCTATTGAATCTGAAGGCGATCAAACAAGATAATACACTTAGGTTCAAGTTTGGACAACTACTGGTTGGGTTGTTCTTCTATTTCCAAGGCTACTTTCTAGGAGTAGGAGATGTCCAATGGTCTGGTGACCAACCGGTGACCAAGCAAATCAAGGAAAGCATTGAAGCAATTGGAACCAGCCACCCTGATGTTCTGAACAAGTATTTTGATGAGTTTAGAAGGAAAATGAGCCAAAGAGTGAGGATATCAGGTGACATCGTCAAGAAATACGAAGACAATATCTGCTTCACCATTCAAGTAGACAAATGCATAATGGAGGTTGTTGAGCCTAGATAGGAGGAAGTGGAGCCAATGGGCTATGAGGTGATGTACACTATGCTGGAAGGGTATGCCTCTACCCTTATTGTCTCACCGCTTGATCCTAAGGTGAAGAGAACCGACACCAACCTAGAGAGGATAGCACCGGTTGAGGAACCACCAGCAACGAAAGAAAAGGAACCGGTAGTGAAGAAGGCAAAGGTAGTGCCTGCAACATCAGCACCGATTACTACTGCAACTCTAAAAGTGACCAAGCAGTCACCAGCTAAGAAGAAACCAGAAGCTGCACCGGCTAAAGTGTTCCAAAGAATGAGGTAGACAAGGAACACCTCTCCAGACTCAGAAGAAACTTTGTTTGAGGAAAAGCCAAAGAAAACACGTCAAGAAAAGAGGAAGACAAAGAATGAACCGACATCATCTGCACCAGTAAATATAGATATCTCTTCCTATAAACCTTTGACACATTGTCAAAGAACAATAAAGAATATTAGGAGAAAAGTGCTAAATGACTTACTTGAGTGTTTTGATGACTTCAATGAGGATGAAAAGGAAGTGGTTGAAAAGGAAATAATTTAGTATTTATGTATTAATGACCGGTCACCCTTAGAGATCAAATCTCAGACATCATATTCTTTATATATGTCATTAGACAATAGATGGCGCATTGCCATAGTGAAAGAACAGGAACTTAAGGAGAAAGTTTTTGCACAGTACTTTCCTGACCTATCAAATTCTGAATTGTTTGATGTTATTGACCAAAATAAAGGACTCTTCTTCACTAGAAAAAGAAGACTCTGGCTGGTAGAAGGTAGAGTTGCTAATGTTGAAAAAGACACTCATCTGTATATGAGAACTGTTGTCTAGACTCACAAAGTGTTTCTGGCCAACCAACAAGCTGAAGAAGAATTGGTTATATCCAAATCGGATGAAGTATTTGATGATGAAGGAAATCTGGTTGTTAAACCGATTGACACCATTGATGTCGATGCTCTGGACATTGAGGATGATACTCAAGAAACACCATCTGAGGCAACAGGATAGAAGCAATAGGCTAAATAAGCTAATAATCAAGCCAAGGACAGACAGGAAGCGGCAAAGGAAGAGGCAAAGCAGAGGGAAAAGGATGAAGAAGAGAAAAAGAAGAAAGATGAAGAGGAGAAAAAGAAGAAAGATGAAGAAGAGAAGAAGAAGAAAGATGAGGAGGATAAGAAGAAGAAAGATGAGGAGGAGAAGAAGAAGAAGAAAAATGAAAAGGAGAAGAAGAAAAAGGATGAAGAAGAGAAAAAGAAGCAAGAAGATGAAAAGAAAAAGAAAGAAGAGGAAGATAAGGAACAAGAGAAGAAGAAGGAAGCAGAGAGGAAGAAGAAGGAAGAAGAAGATAAGGAACAGGAGAAGAAGAAGGAAGCAGAAAATAAAAAGGCTGAGGAGGACAAGGAAGTAGAGAAGAGGAGAGAAGTGAAGAAGAAGAAAGTGGAAGAGGACAAGGCAGGAGAAGCAGCGAAGAGCACGTAGATGGAGACTTTGAAGGCAACTGGGAGTCAAGCCAATTTGGCTGACCTCACCAATCCTATTGATCTCCAGTCTGCAAGTGAAATGGAGCTAATGCAGAGCATCAAGGTAGCTCAAGATCGCCTTGAAATCATTCGATGGAAGAAGGAGCAAGATGTAATCCAAGAAACTATGGATACGCTTACCAATTTGATACCTGGTACAAATCTTCCAAACACCGATTCATCACTAGCTAGACTTAAGCTCCTATGCACAGTAGTAGATGATCAAGTGCAGAGCCTTGAAGAGGCAGCAGAGGCTAATGTCAAGAAGGAGCATCAAAAAGCTCTTAATATAGCTCTGGTGAAAAATTTGAATGAGCTCCAGACTAAACTAAAGAAAGAACAAAAGGATATAAGGGACGCTCTAGATGAGGGGAATCTGCTACTCAGCAAAATCTATCAAACCCATCTGTTCTATGATGATGTGCTAGCTCAGAAGCAAAAACTTGAATAGGACTTGTAGTCCTACTTGAGCACATTCAAGCCACCTTATGATTCCTTCACAACTTATGGGCAAACCACTCACCGGTTTCACATCCATTTAGCAAAAATGGAGCAAGAGATCAACACTCGGTCTAGAGATTTGTAGGAGCTACAACTGGTTCTACTCACACGATTGCAAATTCTTCAGAAGTGCTATCTGAACCTGGATGCCTTAACTGTTACACAAGAGATGAGCACAATTGATGCCATGGAAGAATAGGTCTCCCAGATGCAGACAGAGCAAGAAGTAGCCACCTCCCTACTTGAGTCCTAGTCTTTCTTGATGAAACAATTCTTGTAGGACTTTAAATCTATTTTTGACAAGTATCATTCCCTATTGTCATAAACTTTTATTATTTTTAATATCAAATGAAAATAGGGTTGTTCAGCTGTACTTTGTCATTGTTGGCAAAGGGGGAGAAGAATTCTATTGGGAGAAGTATCTGGTAATCAAATTTTGATTATATGCTCTGTATATCTCAATGCTTATGCTGTATATGCAAAATTGTTATACATTGTATTGTTAAAGGGATAGTGTATATGCTTAGGGGGAGCAATTTTGCTAATGGCATGATTTTGTTGTAAAACACTTAGATGTCAAAATTTTATTTTCCCAAGTGTTGCCATCAATGCCAAAGGGGGAGATTGTTGGCATTTTTGATGTTTGTGCTGTGATTGTCATTGATGGACACACACTTGCATTGAGATCCCCTTTATATGTATAAGTTAGAATACAATCGGTATGTTGTATTATAGTCTTTAGAATATTGATGGTTTGCAAAATGTGTTTCCTGGTTTGAAGTAGCATGTTGACCTCAAGCGGTACGAAGGATTAAAGCGGCATAATACATTTCTACTAGTCTTCATTTTTGTCAAACCGGCAACTGGCATTTTGTATCAACCGGTAATACTTTGTGATGAGTTACCACCCACCGATTGTTTGACAGTGCCGACACTGTAGCGATTCTTTTTGTGACATATTACCTAGTATGTCCAGGTTCATTGAACCTAGGAAATTGTAATGCAATCGTATTGGACCGACATGAAATCGATTTCCTTTATAAAGACATCATGTCTAGGGTTTTAGGTTGTTGTTATTGTTGTTGTGATAGTTGATATTGTGGCTAGGCTTTTAGGTGGTTGAGGAGTTGGAGAGATTATGAATGTGTAGAAGACTGAAGTAATGTGATAGTGCATTAAGAATGAGCTATCAAGGATCTAACCGAGCAGTCTGTGCTATTAGCTAGTTCAAACACTTGTTGATTGCTCACATCTTTGACAAGTCTGTATCCCTTAACCGGTTAGGCCCAAAAGCCTCTTGTAAATCCTCTGACAAGGTGGTTCACATCTGTGAATCTAAAATCCTCTAGCAAGGTAGTCTTTAATTGGACTTATCTCCTAACAGATATTGAGATTCCTAAAAGGATATGTTCTAGTAAAGAACATTGTAAGACCTTAATCGGTCTAACCTTAATCGGTCTGGTTCCTATTCTGCAGATAGTTACTTGTGAATTCCATCTCACCATGGTTTTTCCCATTTGGGTTTCCACGTCAAAATATCTTGTGTTATGGTGTTTGTGCTGCTATGGGTGAATGCATTATTAGCTATTTGGTTTGCATATTTGTTAACAGATTTGTCTATTAAACTGTTTTACCAGTTTACTGCTAGTGTTGCAAAGTGTTTAAGTGCAAAGATTTTTTGCATACTAATTCACCCTCCCTCTTAGTATTCATCAGGCCTTTCTACATGTGCATACCCCATTTGTATACACTTACTATCTGTAGTAGTATCATCTGATCGTGGGTAAGGTTTCCCATGGTGTTTTTTCCCATTACAGGGTTTCCACATACAAATATTGGTGTTATGTGTTGTGGATGACTTTGTCTTTTTGTTTCATGCTTTAATCCTTATCGGTGTCGCAATTAACTATTAAAATTGTTTACTGACATATTAGACTGGATTACTGGTATTAAGCATTAAGTTGGTTAAGTTTTTTTTAGTTTAAATTGTTAGACAACTGATTCACCCCCCCCTCTCAGTTGTCTCTGGGACCTAACAATTGGTATCAAAGCCTAGTCCTCTTTTGTAGAAGTTTAACAGCTTGAGGAGATCCAATGTCTACTAACTATTTCAGGAAGGACAATCCTAAACTTGATGGAACCAACTATGGCATATGGAAGATCAGAATGGAGACACATCTAAATTGCATTGGAAACGACATCTGGATGTTACAAAGAATGGTTATACTGCTCCTACTCAGAGTCAACCCAATCCACCTAACTTGACTAAAGATGAAGAAAATGATTGCAAAGCAAGAGAAGCACTTTTCAGCACATTATATGATCAGAAAATCATGGGACTATCAGATAGGTCTACTACTAAAGCTATTTGGTATCATTTGGAAACATTGAATGAAGGAGATTCTATAGTCAAAATTGCAAAACTTGAAAGCTTCCGGGTTAGGTATGAATATCTAAAAATGGAAGAAGATGAAAGGATTTATGTTTTTATGGAAAGAGTAAATGAGATTGTTTTGGGTATTAAATGTTGTGGAGGAACCTTAAGTGAGGATGAAATTGTTTCAAAAGTTTTAAGAGGATTGCCACCGGCATATAAAATGAAAGTCACTGCTATAAATGAGTTAAGAACAATGACTAATACATCAGTAACTAGGGATACATTGATTGGAAAACTTTCAGCTTTTGAAATTGAATAATTTGGTCCTGTTGCTACTATAAAGACAGATTTAGCCTTTAAAGCATCTACATCATCTGCACCACCATTTGACAAATTAGATTGGAAAGCCTTTTATGCAAGAGAACTTGAAGAAAGTAGGAAAGAAAATGAAGAACTTGAAGAACTTGAAGCACTATTTGCAAGGAAAATGTCTAAAGGTCCAGTTGGAAGTAAGTATGAAGGTAAAACACCCTTTAAATGTTTTAACTGCAATAAGATTAGTCATATGGCTTCAAGATGCCCTGATAGACATGCTAGACTAAGAGAAGAATCTAGAAGAACATACAAGCCTAACCCTGAATATCAAAGATACAGACTTAAGAAGAATAAAGACAAATCTTGTTACATTGTTGATGAAGGAGTGACTGATGATTCTGATGAGGATCCGGTAGACAATGGATGGGTTTTTGTTGCTATTACAGAAGATCAACTAGCACCTACTACTCAACCAGTAGAACAGGCCTTGGTAGCTAAAGTTGAAGTAAAAGATGAGTGGATCATTGTTTCAGGATGCTCACATCATATGACAGGAGATAAAGGTAAATTCTTGAACTTTCAAGAATACAATGGAGGCTTAGTAAGATGTGGAGATGATAAAGCTTGTTTGATCAAAGGTAAGGGTACAATATCTCTTGATGGTAAGAATAATACTAACAATGTCTACTATGTTGAAGGTTTAAAACATAATCTTTTGAGTGTTGGTCAATTAGTTGAGAAAGGATTTCAGTTACAATTCAAAAATGGAAAATGCAAAATCATGAATAGAACTAGTTTGGAAATTGCAACTGGTAATCAGACTAGAGGTAATATCTTTCATTTGAATAACAGTGAAAAGACATGCTTGATTGCGCATATTGATGAAAGTTGGCTATGGCATAAGAGACTCTATCGTGTAAACTTTGATTGCATGGTGAAAATCAGTACTACTAAGGCAGTTAGAGATTTATCTAAAATTGTCAAACCTCACAATACAGTATGTAAGGAATGTCAATTTGGAAAACAAGTTAGAGCTAGTTTCAAAAGGATTCCAGAAAAATCCAATAATGCTCTTGATTTAATTCATACTGATTTATGTGGTCCGACTAGAAATAAAAGCTTACAAGGTGATAGATATTTCATGCTAATCATTGATGGCTATTCTAGAATGTGTTGGGTTACTTTTCTCAGAGAAAAATCAGAAGCACTTGGAAAATTCAAACTATTCAAAGCAATGGTAGAAAATGAAACTGGTAAGAAAATCAAATGTCTAAGATCAGATCAAGGAGGAGAATTTACTTCTAAGGAATTTAATGCATTCTTTGAAGTAAATGGAATAAGAAGACAGCTATCAGCACCTTGGACACCACAACAGAATGGAGTTGTTGAAAGGAAAAACAAAACCATCTTGAATGTAGCCAGAAGTATGTTATCAGAAACAAACCTACCACATGTATATTGGAGAGAGGTAGTAAGTACAGTGGTCTATACATTCAACAAAGTTCACATCAAAGGTGAAACTGGTAAGACCCCTCATGAACTATGGTATGGTATTACTCCTACTCTTAAATATTTTAGAATTTTTGGAAGTAAATGCTATATCAGAAGAGATGAGTATATTGGAAAATTTGACCCTAGAAGTGATGAAGGTATATTTCTTGGTTGTTCATCTAAGAGCAAGGCATATAGATGTTTTAACAAAACATTGTAGAAAATTGTTGAGAGTACAAATGTAAAGATTGATGAACAATTCAGAGGAACTTCAAGGTTTATAGACTCTAAACCGGCAACAAAAATTTTGACAAATGAACCTACACTAAATCCACCGGTACAGAATGAAGATCCAGTTACACCGGTATCATCTAAAAATTCCACAATAACTGAGGAACAACATCAAACAAAGACACCCTAGTATGTAAGACTGAATCATTCTAAAGATTAGATAATTGAAAACAAGTATAAAGGAGTTATGACAAGAGGAAGATTGAAAAAAGAAGAGGTATGTCTTATTTCTCAAATTGAACCATCATTAGTTAATGAGGCATGTGAAGACAAATACTGGATTAAAGCTATGGAAGAAGAATTAGAACAAATTGAGAAGAATAAAACTTTGACATTAGTTCCCCGGCCTAAAGATAAAAATGTAATTGGAACCAAATGGGTATTCAGAAAAAAACTTAATGAAGATGGTAAGGTTATCGGAAATAAAGCAAGACTAGTGTGTAAGGGATATTCTCAGAAAGTAGGAATTGATTACAATGAAACCGTTGCACCGGTAACTAGAATTGAGGCAGTTAGATTATTTTTGGCTTTTGCAGCACATAAGAACTACAAAGTATATCAAATGGATATTAAATGTGCATTTTTGAATGGAGATCTTGAAGAAGAATTTTACATTGAACAACCTGATGGATTTTCTTTGATAGATAACAAAGATATGGTTTGCAGGTTAAGAAAAGATTTGTATGGATTGAAGCAAGCTCCAAGAGCTTGGTATGCAAGATTGGATAAGTATCTCTTGAAGATTGGTTTTTCTAAAGGTAATGCAGACAACAATTTATATTATAAAGTGACTAATGATGACATATTGGTTATATAATTTTTTGTTGATGATATAATCTTTAGAGGAGAAGATGGATTATGTAAAGAATTTTCTATTAAAATGCAGCAAGAATTTGAAATGTCTATGATTGGAGAAATAAAATTCTTTTTAGGATTGCAGATTTCATAGATTGATAAAGGTATATTTTTTAGTCAATCCAAATACTTAAAGGAGTTACTAATGAAATTTGGGATGTAGAACTCTAAACCGGTAAGCACACCTATGACTACAAATGACAAACTATCACTAAGGGATGAATCTACACCTTTTAATCCAACTAGATACAAATCTATGATTGGAGGTTTACTATGTTTGACACAAACCAAGCCTGATATTATGAATGCAGTATGTATTGTTTCAAGATTTCAGAGTAATCCTAGAGAAAATCATGAATCAGCAGTAAAAATGATTTTCCGGTACTTACAAGGCAATATAAATCTTGGATTATGGTATCCTAGAGATGAAAACTTTGAATTATGTGCATACACAGATACAAATTGGGTAGGAGATGTGGATGATAGAAAAAGCACCACGAGTAGAGCATTCTTTCTTGGAAGCAGATTATTTTCTTGGTTGAGTAAGAAACAAAGTTGTACATCTTTATCAACAACAGAATTAGAATATGTTGCAGCAGCAACTAACTGTACACATGTACTATGGCTTAAGCAAATGTTGAAAGACATAAAGGTAAAATGCAAGGAACCTATTACTATCTATTGTGATAACACTGTAGCAATTGATATATCTAAGAATTTGGTATTACATTCTAAAAGCAATCATGTTTCTATCAAACTGAATTTTCTAAGGGAAAGTGTTGAAGCAAAAGATATAAAACTGGTTTATGTGAATACTAAAGAGCAGATTGCAGATATCTTCACTAAACCTCTGCATAAGGAGACTTTTGAATATCTCAGAGACCAGCTTGGGGTCATACCCCCACTGGTAGAGACTTAGGAAGTTGATGTTTGTCATCAACCAACAAAATTAACAGAGAAATCTTTTTACTCTGGCTTTGATGAGGAAGCTACTTCTCAGGGTGAGTAGTTGGTATACTAAATTGATTGGTATTTTGTATATGAACTTGGCTTGGTAATAACTTTGGCATTTGATGTCAAAGGGGGAGAGATTGGTATGGAAAAACACAAGGAAAACACATGTTGCTCCCAGGGGGAGAGATTGTTATTTGGAGATATTATTACTCTTTGTATCTATATTTTGATTTCTTGTTATGATCTCTTTTTGGGGAGATTCTTGGTTTTTGGTATTTGGCATTTCTGTTTGGGCACTTTGATGGTTTTTCCATCTTGTGTTGCTATCAATGCCAAAGGGGGAGATTTTTGGTATTTTGGTATGGTTTTGTCATTGATGTCAACCCCTACTAAATACTTATCAACTCTGGAACTTTGGAGAATCAACAACATTCACCGACAAGCAAGTAACTTATGCACAGTCATCGGTATCTGGTACACCAGCATGATATAATAATCACCGACACTTGGAAGGGCATGGAAAACAATTGGTTATGTCAAAGACATCATGTGGACACATTTTCTTGGAGTTTTGTTAATGGGCATATTCGTATTTACATATTTGTTGTTACCGGCAAATAGGTCCAGGTTAGACCGACAGGTTTATCTTTTCCAGATCAGCATGGCACGCTATGAAGATGACTTATTATTGTTGTAAATGCATTAGGCCGACATGTTGAATTGGTTATTGTATCAGGTATTAATTGATTTGTAAATTAATTTTATTGTAGTATCCTTTAGAGCCAACCTACTAAAATTGGTCTTAGGGTATGGTATAAATGTAAGTTCTTATTTGTAAGATCGAATGTGGAATGCAAAAAAGGATTGTGTGAAGGTATATGTGAGAATAAGCAGAGCTATACATGCAGACATCATTTGAAGGTTGAAGGAGGGTTTTTGTGAAGACAATCAGAACTACACTGGTACTGAATCTAGCATATGAAGATGCTATTTTGAGCAGTACATTCTTATGGGATTTAACCATCCAATTGTAGTCAGTGTGACTCCTATTTTGTGATTGAGCAGTGAGCTCTAGGCACTTGGCCTTTCTGCATGTGCAGACCCCATTGTATACACTTACTATCTACAGTAGTATCATATGATTGTGGCTAAGGTTTCCCACCATTGTTTTTCCCCTTACAGGGTTTCCACATACAAATATTGGTGTTATGTGTTCTGGATGACTTTGTCTTTTTGTTTCATGCTTTAATCCTTACCGGTATTGCAATTAACTGTTAAAACTATCTACCAGCATATTAGACTGGTTTACCGCTATTAAGCATTAAGTTGGTTAAGTTGTTTTTGATTTAAATTTTTAGACAACTGATTCAACCCCCCCCCACTCTCCCTTGTCTTCGAGACATAACAAGGTCTTGTTCTTTAGGTTTTGATCGCTTTTGGGATGACTAGATCCTTTGGATCGATACATACATTTGTAATCATTCTTTATAATGTAATCAATCAGAATTAATTAGAGTATCAGATAGATAGACTATTCCTAGAAGATAGATCTTTTGATTCAAGGTTCTGGTCGGGACCTATTCTACCAAACCTGTGTGTTGCTATGTTGTAATCTGGTTGTTATAGGTTGGATGTAATCAAATTTCATGCAATAAAAATATCTATTCTACATTGCCTCCATCATATATGTTTGTTTCTATTATGTTTACTCTTGCTGACTAGTCCAGATTGATCTCTTTGAGGTCCCTCCTCACTGGTGACTGCTTCAAATAGTATCAGAGAAAAGTTTCATTTTGGAGGTTGCGTGTCCTGAATTTTTTTGTTGTAGCATATTGGATTGTACATCTGAGCTGCAATTGCAGAGGAATAGAATGAATCAATGGTGTGAAGAGGAACTAGGAATGGTGGAGCACGTGCGAATGTAGACCCTATTGTGATGGATATGTTGCGAGGAATAGCAACCCGATTAGAAGCTGTGGAGATGACCCAGAGAAGAGGCTGACATATTGAAGATGTAAGTGAGGATGAATGAGAAGAAGCCCTGACAGAACAAATGAACCTACTAGCACTTGACCCAGATGAAGAAAGGTTCTTAAGGGTTTTAAGCAGGGTGAACACTAATGTTGGTATTTTGATAATGTTTAAGTTGTGATTCTCATTGATGGACACACACTTATTTTATGTATGAGTTATTCTCCACCAGTAAAATGTGTTGTGTTGTTTACACTGGTATTATATGCTATTGTATGTATAGTCTTTATTTGTTGAAGACTATCAGTGTTTTGAAGAAGAAGCTTACCGGTGGAACGAAGACCCCTAGCATCAGTTAATCGTTTGACTGGAACATTATGTTCCAATTTTCCAGTATTATTCATTAAACTAGTAATCGGTATACTGTGCCAAACCGGTATAATTGTAAAGTCTAATGAGTTATCATCCACTGACACTTTAGCAGTGTTTCTGTGCCATGTTACCGATATGTCTAGATGCACTGTACCTAGGAAATTATAGTCTAATCTTATTGGACCAACATGAAATTAGATTCCTATATGAGGACATCATGTCTAGGGTTTTGAAGAATTGATGTGTGTGAGTATTGTAGAGTAGATTAGGTCTGTGCAAAATAGGTATCTCACTATAGAGCTTGTAAGTGAAAAGGATAGAAGACTGAAGTAGTGTTGTAATGCATTAACATAGAAATGTCAAGAATCTAGTCAAGCATTCTGTGCTATCTTCTAGATCATTCACTTGTTGATTACTAATCTCTTCGACAAGTCTAAAACCCTTAGCCAGTTAGGCCCAATCAAGCCTATTGCAAATCCTTTAATAAGGTGGTTCACAGTCATGGATCTGAAATCCTTTAACAAGGTAGTCTTTAGTAGGACTTATCTCCTAACAGAGATCTGGATTCCTAACAGGATCTGTTCTAGTGAAGAACATTGTAAGGCCTTAATCAATCTGACCTTAACTGGTCTAGTTACTATTCTGCAGATTATTGACTTGTGAGTTTTACTCACCATGTTTTTTTCGATTTGGGTTTCCACGTCAAAATATCTTGTGTTATGGTGATTGTGCTTCTGTGGGTGAATGCTCTATTTTCTATTTGGATTATTTATGTTTTAACTAGTTTTTTGTTTAAACTACTACACCGGTTTGATGGAAAATTGTTTAAGAGTTTGGTTGAGTTCTTAGGCATACTAATTCACCCCCCCTATTAGTATTCATCAATTGGTATCAGAGCCAACCTTTCTATAAGTCTAACCACTTGGAAGGTGATATGGGGGAATACGACATGAGGGAACTCACTCACCATTTGACTGAGTTTGAGAGAGCCTATGATGAACTCAAAATCATGTATAAAGCCTCTTTAGCCAAGAGAAGAGAACTTGTTGAGCAACTGATCGAATTTACTAAAAACAACTCTTCCGATGAATTAGACATGGAGGCCCTAGTCGGAGAAGTGGAGAAACTAAATGAATCCAAAACTAACCTAATGAGGGAGTTCGAAGGACTGATTATCAGGATGCATCAGGTGATAGAAAACAAAAGAAAAGTTGAAGATTTAGTGAAGGACAAGGAGCGTGAGATCTCTAAGTTGAAACAAGAGATTGGTACCATCACCGCTCATCTAAAAGAGGGTAATGAAGAGAAAGAAGAAATACAAGTAGACCTCAATGCTGCTATCTCTGAAAATGAAACTTTGATGAAAACCAATGATGCTCTTTCCAAGGAACTTGCTGCATCAAAGGAGATACTTGCAAAGTTCAACCGAAGTGCTGCTAAACTGGAACAAAAGTTGGAATCAGTGAATCCATCAAAGGTTACCACTGGACTTTGTTTCTCTGCATATGAGGAATGTGAAACCTCTAGAGCCAAGAGTAATGCACCAAAAGAGCAACCAGTACCTAAGAACAACAACAAGAGAAAAGATAAGCCAAAGTTTAAACCTGTATGCTTCAAATGTCATAAGAAAGGACATACTGCCAATGTATGTAGGAGCAAGGCTTACAATAATTTTCCTTACATACAAAACAATGTGGCTAGAACTGGTAGATTTAAGTCACTGTTATGCATGCAACAAGTTTGAGCATAGATCTTTTGAGTGTAGGTTGGTTATGAACAACTCTGTAAGTTATGCACCAAGATCTAAAGGAGTTGTCCCAGAACCCAAACTGGTACAGAACCTATGACCACTGGTTAAAAGGTTATGAAGTGGCAAACAGTTTGAGAGAAACCTGTTTGATTTGTCATGGTAGCGGTCATGTTACTGCAACATGCAGAAGGAAGAATGGAAATATGAACATCAGACTGTGGAGAACACCATGTATGGTATGCTATCATTGCAACAAACCAAGACACACTGCCAGAGCATGCAGACTAAGAAAGAATCCATCGGGAGACATACCAGGCGACCTAGAAGGGAAGATAGAAGTTGAAACTATTTAGGTAGATATGGATAAAACTTGGAAAAAGAAATCTGAAGAGAAGCCACAAGATGTACCAGTATCTGCACCCAGTGTGGAGATCCTTGAACTGGCAAATTGAGCTTCAAAAATCTTAGGGGGAACATATCGGTAACAATGTCTCAAACCCCCAGAGTATATTGGTAAAGTACCTTTATCGATATTGGTTACTTTTCAACCAATAGAAGAAATGAAGTGGTAAAAGAAAAAGTTAGGGTTTGTGCCCCAGCGGTGATGCATTTATTATGGTAGGTAGGAGAATATTTAAAAGTGACTTTTGTCATCATTTTTACTTACCTATTTTCAAAGAAGAAGTTTTCTAGATTGAGCAGAGCAACAAGAGCAATTCATCTTGCATTTGAAAGAATTCAGGAAGATATCTTGCACAAGATTTTGTAGTAATTCAGAGTGGAGGTCAGAGTGTTAAAACAAGATTTTGGAGAAGTGTGTTGCATTCGACATCAGTGTACCCTAGTTTGGAATCAGTGAACCCTAGTTTGGAATAATAAGTTATTTTTCGTCGAATCACTCTCATCATTTGGAATTATCTTGATATGGCTTCTACATCTAAAATCCCTTCTAGTTCTATCGAACCCAAGGAATCATCTGAGTTTCTTAGGAGGAAGGTGAAGTACAATGCCCTATCTGAAATTCCCATCGAAGTCATTATCGAAGGGGATGTTTCATGATATATTGATTGCAAACTAGAAGACCTAGGGTCTCTAGTGATTCACTCCTAGCTGAGTCTGTTCTGTGGAAATGATAAGAAGATTAAACCTGAGTACAACGTAATTGAGAAGAAGAAACTTCACAATGCAATAAATTTTCTCAAGGAATTTACAAAACAACACATTAGGATTATTCTAAGTAGGGTTCATGGTGAAAAGATGTACCTTGAGAAAACCCATGATATTACACCAGAGGCAATTCATGTTGTGACCAGTTTCTGCAATATTGGGGAAGTCTCGGTTCTTTGCAAGATCATCAAAACCAAAGTGATAGAGCTCACCAGTTCCGTGAGTGACTAGAGGGAAATGACTGTAAACACCATAAAAGATGACTTGGTGAAATATGCGTGCATGGTAATTGGGTATAGAGTATTCTATGCTAGGATAATGAATTTTGTTCCTAGAGCTGCGATGCATGTCGCTTATAGGATGATCAAGGAGAATGAGAATGTGACTTATGTACCTGCATGCAAAAAAAACTCATGGAGAACCTGAAGTCCATCAAAGTGGACAAAACTCTGAGGTTTAAGTTTGGTCAACTCCTTGTCGATTAGTTTTTCTATTTTCAAGGATATTTTCCAAGAGATGGTGAGGGTCAATGGTCGAGTGACCTATCGGTTTCCAGACAAATAAAGGAGAGTCTACAAGTAGTGGGAACTACGTATCTGGAGACTTTGAACATGTATTTTGATGAGTTCAGACTAAAGATGAATCAGAGAATGAGAATATCAGATGATCTAGTTAAAAAATATGAAGATAAATATGTTTCACAATCAAAATAGATCATTGCATAATGCAAGCGGTTGAGCCTAGAGAAGATGAAGTTGAGCCTGTGGGCTATGAAGTGGTAAATGATATACTGATAGGGTATGCCTCTACCCTACTTGCTTCACCACTGGATCCAAAGAAGAAGAGTAATGACACTTACTCCGAGAGGATCAAATATATTAAAGTACCGAAGCAGAAAAAAGAGTAAAGTAGTGCCATTTACATCGACACCCATTACATCTACTGCCAGTCCAAGAGTGACTAAGAGGTCACTAGCCAAAAATAAATGGGAGGCTATTCCTTCAAAAGTATTCGAAAGGAAGAGAAAAACCAGGAATAATTCACTAGATTCAGAAGACACTGAACCAGAGGTAGAAATGAAGAAGGAAAGGCAGTCAAGCAAGAAGATGAAGTCCACCGATAAAGTACCTGCAACCTTTGCACCGGTAAATATACATGTTGCTTCTTACCAGCCTATGACACATTTTCAAAGAATTATGAAGAATGTGAAAAGGAAAGTACTTGACAATCTAAAGGATTATTTTGATGATCTTAGCGATAGTGAAAAGGAAGAAGTAGAGATAGAGGTCATTAAATATTTGTGTGATAATGACCGATCTCTGATTGACATTAAACCTATCTTCCTAATTCTTTGTATTATTATTTGGATAATAAATGGTGCATTGTCATTGAAAAGGAGCAAGAAATTAGGGAAGAAATGTTTTCCCAATATTTTCCTGATGCCTCTAATTCAGAATTGTTTGAGATTCTTAATCGGTACAAAGGCATCTTTTTCATGTGAAAAAGAAGACTTCGGCTACTCGGTGGCAAGACCTCTGAAGGGGAAAAAGATACCCATCTGCAGGTTAAAGCAGCTGTCAAAATGTAGAAAGTATCCGAAGCTAATCGACTGGCTGAGCAGGAGCCTGACCTATCCATAGCCAAACCAGATGAAACCTTTGATAGTCTGGGTGAAAGAATAGGAGATCAAAATGAACCCATTGATGTTGAGGACACCACTCCAAAGAAGGAGAAAGATGAAAAGGAGAGAGTGGAGAAAGAAAAAGATGAGAAAGTAGCAAAAGAGAAAAAGGAAAAAGAGAAACTAGAAAAAGAAAAAGAAGAGAAAGACAAATTGGTAAAAGAGAAAGCAAAGAAAGAAAAACAAGAGAAAGAGAAAGTGGAGAAAGCGAGACAAGAGAAAGAGAGAACATAGAAGAAAGAGGAGAAGAAGATAGAAGATGAGAAGAAGAAGAAGAAGGAAGTAGAGAAGAAGAAAGAAGAGGAGGAGAAGAAGGAAGATGAGAATAAAAAGGAAGAAGAGAAAAAGAGGGAAGAAGAGCGGAAGAAAGAAGAAGAGAAGAAGAGAGTGGAAGAGGAGAAAGAGAAGGTTGCCAAGGTAGCCCAGGAAAAAGAAGAAGAGGAGAAGAAAAGATAAGAGGAGATCAAGGCAAAGGAAGGAGGACAGACTCCTAAGGCAACCAGAGATCAAGCCAAGCAGGTTGATCCCACCAGTCCCACTGATTTGACTCTTGCCTATCTTACTCAATCGGTTGATGAAAGTGAGCTACTAAGGAGAATTCAACTAGCTCATGTTAGATTGGAAGAACTAAGGAAAAAGAAAGAATAGTATGTCATTAAATTTTTTGTTGACACTCTTTCCAATCTAATTCTCGGTACTAACCTTCCCAATATCGATTCCTCCCTGGCCAGGTTAAAACTTCTTTGCACAGTGGTAGATGATCAAGTGCAATCTTTAGAAGATGCTGCCTAGGTTTCTACAGAGAAGAAGCATGAAAAATATCTAAAAGCTTCATTAGTAAAGCAAATAGATGTAGATAGAGAAAAACTACTTAAGAAAAAGGATGATATAAGTTTAGCTATGGGTGAAGGCAACCTACTCTTGATCAAAATCTGCCAACCTCACCTATTTTGTGAAGATGCTCTGCAATAGAAGAGTCAACTCCAATCCGAGTTAAAGAAGTATATCAACAACTTCAAATTGCCATATGGTTCATTCATAGTGTATGGACAAACTATTCACACTCACCAACGTTAGATTGCAAAGATTGAATCAGAGATCTGCAAGCGGACTCAAGATCTGCAGGAGCTCCAGTTGCTTCTATTACCAAAATTGCAGGTTCAAAAGTGCTTCCTGAACTTGGAGGCTATTACTGTAACACATGAGATGAGAACTATCGATGCAATGAAATAATTATCCTTCCAGATGAAGACCGAGAGTGAAATTGTTGCCTCACTTCTTGATTCATGGTCTTCAGACATGAAGAATTTCCTGAAAAACTTTAAATCTCTTTTTGAGAAGTTTTACGCTTTATTGTCATGAACATATACTCTATTTTATGCAATATAACTTTGGTAAATTTTGGTGAAATAGGGAGTGTTTGCATTACTTTGCCATTTCTAGCAAAGGGGGAGTAGTATTGAAAATTTCATGTACATACTTGTAATTTTTGCAAAGGGAGTAGTGTATATGCTTAGGGGGAGTAATTTTGATTATGACATCTGTTTTTGTTTTGTAAACACTTAGATGTCAAAATTTTCATAAGTGTTGCCATCAATGTCAAAGGGGGAGATTGTTGGTATTTTGATAATGTTTAAGTTGTGATTGTCATTGATGGACACACACTTATTCTATGTATGAGTTATTCTCCACTGGTAATATGTGTTGTTTTGTTCACACCGGTATTATATGCCATTGCACGTATAGTCTTTATTTGTTGAAGACTATCGATGTTTTGAAGAATAAGCTTACCAGTCGTAGCAGTATGAAGACCTCAAGCGGAACGAAGACCCCTAGCAGCAGTTAATATTTTGATCGAAACATTATGTTCCAATTTTCCAGTCTTATTCATTAAATTGGTAATCTGTATACTATGCCAAACTGGTATAATTGTAAAGTGTGATGAGTTATCATCCACCGACACTTTAGTGATATTTCTGTGTCGTGTTACCAATATGTCTAGATGCACTGTACCTAGGAAATTGGAGTCTAATATTATTGGACTAACATGAAATCAAATTCCTATATGAGGACATCATGTCTAGGGTTTTGAAGGATTGATGTGTGCGAGTATTGTAGAGAAGATTAGGTCTATGTGAAATAGGTATCTCACTACAGAGCTAGTGAGTGCAAAGGATAGAAGACTGAAGTAATGTTGTAATGCATTAACAGAGAACTATCAAGGATCTAATCAAGCATTCTATGCTATCTTCTAGATCATTCACTTGTTGATTACTAATCTCTTCGACAAGTCTGAAACTCTTAATCGGGTAGGCCCAGCCAAGCCTATTGTAAATCCTCTAACAAGGTGGTTCACAGTCGTGGATCTGAAATCCATTAATAGGGTAGTCTTTAACAGGACTTATCTCTTAACAAAGATCTGGATTCTTAACAGGATCTGTTCTGGTGAAGAACATTGTAAGGCCTTAACTGGTCTGGTTACTATTTTGCAGATAGTTGACTTGTGAGTTTTACTCACCATGGTTTTTCCCATTTGGGTTTTCACATCAAAACATCATGTGTTATGGTGATTGTGATTCTGTGGGTGAATGCTCTATTTTCTATCTAGCTTATTTATGTTTTAACGAGTTTGTTGTTTAAACTATTACACTGGTCTGCTGGAAAATTGTTTAAGAGTTTAGTTAAGTTCTTAGGCATACTAATTCACCCCCCCTCTTAGTATTCATGAACTAAACCTCATTTTACCCCACCAAAATATGATGGGAAGTTAGATTCCGATGAATTGATGGATTGGATCTCGAAGATGAAGTATTATTATTTTGAAAACACTATAGAAGAGAGGAAGGTGAAATATGTTTGTACCCGGTTGATAGGTCATGCACCTCTTTGGTGGGAGCATTTGCAAGTTGATAGACAAAGAAGAGGTAAAGAAAAGATTAAGACATGGGAGCGGATGATTGCTAAGTTGAAATCAAAGTTTATGCTGGTGAATAACCAACTGGACTTGTTCTGAAAGTTGCAGAATCTAAGATAGAAGGAATCTAGTGTGAAGGAGTACACCAAAGCATTTTACAAGTTGAACATCAGATCCAGACATGTTGATGATGAAGCTGAATGAATTGCAAGATATTTGAATGGATTGTGGATGTCTATACAAGATGAACTCAGTACGATCAAAATGTAGAGTGTTGAAGAGGCTTACCAGTATGCACTAAAGGTTGAAGAGAAATTGAATAAAAGACATGAGTAGATATAGAGAGGTAGAGGTGGAAGGTTTACCAGAGGAAGATTTCAAGGAGGAAGAGGAACCAGTACAGATCAGAAAAATGACAAGGAAGTGAGCAAAGAAGGCAATTCATACCAGAAGGATGATAGAAATATCTACCAGAGGAGAGAACCAAATGGTTACTAAAATGAGAACTTTGGAGGATAAGACAAGAGGACATTCAGAGGAGCCTTCTTTAAGTATGGAGGAGAAGGACACTGTGTGTTCAAATGTAAGAAGATAGAGGCTACCAAAAGAGCAGCAATGGTGGAAGAAAACTCCACTGGATAAAACAATAAATCGAAAGATGGAGAACTGTTAATGACGAGGAGATCTTTCTGTCATGTCGAAGGAGATGAGGAACCCTTGTAGAGGAATAATCTGTTCAAGACCATATATAAGGTATCCAATAAGTGTTATAAAGTTGTTATTGGTAAAGGTAGTTCAGATAATTTTGATTTAGAAGAGATGGTGAATAAGTTGAAACTGGAGAGATTGAAACACCCTAAGCCTTATCAGATAGCTTGAAGTTAGGATGACCATAAGTTGTTAGTAAGTGAACAGTGTTTGGTAAAATTAAATATTGGGAATTATCATGATGAAGTTTTGTGTGATATTATGCCTATGGATATTTATCATCTTTTTTTGGGTAGACCTTGCCAGTTTGATAGACAAAAAATACATGATGGGAGGAAGAATACTTACACTATTGTGGCTAATGGTATGAAGCAAACCTTGTTACCTTTGGAGGAACCTTTGAAGAGTGAATTTTGTACAAATGCCAGAATTTATTTAGTAGATGGAAGGAATTTCATGGATGGACTGAAACATGAGAATGTGTGTTTTGCTTTCATTCTTAAGAAGAATGAGAGACCAGAACCGAAAGAAGAGAACTCGGAAGAGATAAGAAATTTGCTAACAAAATATGATGGCATCATTTCAGATAATGTACCTGATAGATTGTCACCTGTTAGAAGTATTAGTCATTGCATGGACTTGATTCCTAGAGCTAGTTTACCTAACAAAGCTACACACCCATTGACACCGATAGAGAATGAAGAACCGAATAGACAAGTGTAGGAATTGTTGACGAAAGATTTGATCAGGGAGAGTCTGAGCCCTTGTGTAGTACCAACAGTATTAGCACCTAGAATAAACAAGATCATAGTGAAATACCGGTTTCCTTTGCCTAGGATGAATGACATAATGGACTATTTGAGTGGAACAAAATACTTTACAAACATAGATTTGAAGAGTGGATATCATCAGATTAGGATCAGAGAAGGTGATGAGTGGAAGCCAACATTTAAAACAAATGAAGGACTATATGAATGGTTGGTGATGCCTTTTGGATTGACTAATACACCAAGTACTTTCATGAGGCTGATAAATGAGGTATTGAATAAATTCTTGGGTAAGTTTGTTATTATTTATTTGGATGATATTCTGATTTTCAGTAAAACAAAAGAGGAGCATTTGTTGTAGTTAAGACATGTTTTACAAAGGTTGAGAGAAGAAAAGTTGATGATCAATATCAAAAAGTGTACTTTCATGAAGGATGAGTTAGTCTATTTAGGATTTGTGATATCTAAGGGAGGTTTGAAGATGGACCCTAAGAAACTGAAAGCCATTGTTGAGTGGCCTACACCAGAAAGCATTGGGGAGGTAAGTTCATTTCATGGATTGGCTAGTTTTTACCGAAAGTTTATTAGAAATTTCAGTTCAATTTGTAACCCTATGACTGAGACCATGAGGGGTGATCCGAAGGAATTCAAGTGGACCACCGAAGAAAACAAAGTTTTGAATTGTTGAACTAGAAAATGACTGAGTAGCCTGTGTTAGCTTTACCGAATTTCAATAAGGTATTTCAAGTGGATTGTGATGCAAGTGGAACACCAATAGGTATAGTTTTGAGTCAGGAAGGGAGAGAAGTAGCCTATTCAGTGAGAAATTGAATGACACCCAGAAGAGATATTCAATGTATGATGAGGAATTTTATGTCATAATTCAAGGCTTGAAGAAATGGAGACCCTACTTGTTGCCTAAGGAGTTTGTGGTATATACAAATCATCAAGCTTTGTTGTATTTGAATAGTCAGAGTAAGTTGAATCAGAGACATATGAGATGGGTAGAATTCTTGCAGAGTTACACCTTTGTGTTGAAGCATAGAAGTGGAAAATATAACAAAGTTGTTGATGCATTGAGTAGGAGAAGGAATTTGCTGATAGAGATGAGAGTGACAGTATTAGGTTATGAAGATTTTAAGACCTTATATGATAAAGACCCAGATTTTGCAGCACATTGGAAAGAATGTAGAGAACCGGTTATGGTTGATAGGAGAAAATTGTTGGATTATTTCATTCAGGATGGGATGTTATTCAGGGTTGTTCAGTTGTACATACCTAAGAGTTCCATGAGAGAGAACCTAATAAAAGAGAGACATAGTGGAGGTTTAGCTGGACACTTTGGAATTGATAGAATAGTGGCATTGGTGAGTGAGCAATACTTTTGGCCCCAAATTCATAAGGATGTTAAGAGATATGTGTAGAGTTGTAGTGTTTGTCACATTGCAAAAGGTAGTAGTTAGAATGTGGGATTGTATAAACCTTTGACAGTGCTGGTAAGACCTTGGGAGGATATAAGCATGGATTTTATACTTGGATTGCCTAACACACCGAGAGGGAATGATTCTATATTTGTGGTAGTGTATAGATTTTCAAAGATGGCTCGTTTCATACCTTGTAAGAAGACATTAGATGCATTACATGTAGTAGACCTATTTTTCAAAGAAGTGGTGAGATTGCATGGATTACCTAAGAGCATAGTTTCAGATAGAGACACTAAGTTTGTTGGCTATTTTTGGAGAACACTTTGGAAGAAGATGAAGATAGATTTGAAGTTTAGTTCTACTTTTCATCCATAGACTGATGAACAAACTGAAGTCGTTAGCCATAGTTTGGGAAACTTGTTGAGATGTTTAGTGGGAGATAAAACCGGAAGTTGGGATTTGATCCTTGCACATGTAGATTTTTCCTACAACAATTCAGTGAATAGAAGTACCAGAAAAACACCTTTTGATATTGTTACCGGAGTGCAACCTAGATGAATAGAAGAATTGAGAGACACTAGTAGTGAAGACCGAAAGAGTTTAGAAGCATAAGATTTTGTAGATCACATGCTAGGATTGCATATTTAGGCTAAACAACATTTGGAAGACATGAACAACAAATATAAGGAGAAGGGAGATGCAAAGAGGAGACATAAGGAATTTGAAGTTGGCAATGAAGTGATGGTATATTTGAGAAAACAGAGATTCCAGTTGGAATTTATAGTAAGTTGCAGATGAAGAAGTTTGGACCCTGTAAGATTTTACGGAAGTTCAATTCTAGAAATGCATATGAAGTGGAGCTACCAGATACTCTAAGTATTTCACCTATATTCAACATTGCAGATCTTCATGAGTAAAATGAACCAAAATTCAGTGAGGATAGTGTTGCAGACCTTGAGAAACAATTGCCCTGGAATGAATCAGATCATATTGAAGTAGTCACCAGTGAGGAGGGACCTCAAGAGACCAATCTAGACCTATCATCAAGAGTAAACACATTGAAAACACATAAATATGATGGACAGACAGAAGTTGTTAATCAGAGTTTGGGAAACTTGTTGAGATGTTTGGTGGGAGATATAATCAGAAGTTGGGATTTGATCCTTGCACAAGCAGAGTTTGCCTACAATAATTCAGTGAATAGAAGTACCAAAAAAACACCTTTTGAGATCGTTACCAGAGTGCATCCTAGAGGAATAGCAAAATTGAGAGACATTAGCAGTGAAGACCACAAGAGTTCAAAAGCATAAGATTTTGTAGATCACATGACAATATTGCATATTTAGGTTAAACAACATTTGGAAGACGCAAACAACAAATATAAGGAGAAGGCAAATGAGAAGAAGAGACATAAAGAATTTGAAGTTGGTGATGAAGTGACGATATATTTCAAAAAAGAGAGATTCCTGGTTGGAACTTATAATAAGTTGCAGATTAAGAAGTTTAGACCCTGTAATATTTTGAGGAAGTTCAGTTCTAGAAATGCATATGAAGTGGAGCTACCGAATAGTATAAGTATTTCACCTATATTCAACATTGTACATCTTCATTAGTAGCACGAACCATAATTGAGTGAGGATGGTGTTGCATACCTTGAGAAACAATTGCCCTGAAAGGAACAGGATCAGATTGAAGAGATTTTGGATAGTAGGATTGGGTGTAGTACCCAGAACAATCAGTATAAAGAATATCTTGTGAAGTGAAAGAGTAGACTGGTTGAAGATTCATCTTGGATTTCTTAGGTAGAGGTAGACCACTTTGGTTTCCCTCTGACCCCCAAAAAGTGAGAGGCTCACTTTTTCATTAACCTCAGATGTATGATGTAGGAGCATCCCCGGTTCACAACAATCTTGCATCAGCCAAAAACATTTTCCTTTCTATTTTGTTTGTAGTTTCAATTTTCCTTTCTGTGTATCCTAGTTTTGGCTTACCAAATCACGTGGAGTTGTATTCTACTTGAAGACATGATCATCTTTATTTCTTTTAGATCGCATCACATTTGGATCACTTTCGATAAGATATCACTACTGGTTTTCATGAAAGTTTCTTGTTATCGGTTGCCTGAGACCTATTATGGTGATCTACCAGAACCCATTCCAAAGCTTGCGGAGCCTCAAGCATTGATTTCTATGTTCCTTGGCATGTGGCCAACCTTTTCCCATGATCTATGTTTCATCCTTTGTATTTTCTAGAGGAATATCTTGGCAGAGGCCGACCTTGTTTATTTTTCATGCTAGGTCTTGTTCTTCATGTTTTGATGCCTTTTGGGTTGATTGGATCCTTTGGATCAATACATATATTTATAATCATGATTTAGAATCTAATTAATCAAAATCAATAAGAGTATTAGATAGATAGACTATTCCTAGAAGATAGATCTTTCGATGCAAGGTCCCAGTTCTAACCTATTCTACCAAGCCTATGTGCTGGTATGTTTTAACTCGGTTCTTACCAGTTGGATGTAATCAAATTTCAAGAAATAACACTATATGTTCTACACTTCCTCCATCATATCTATGTGTTTCCATTGTGTTTACTCTTGCTGACCAGTCCAGATTGATCTCTTTGAGGTCTCTCCTCACTAGTGGCTGTTTCACCAAAGATTTCCCAAAGATGAGTCCAAAGTGAGCTAGGACACTCAAGGTTTGATATAGCACACATTGTCATAATCAACACTAGAACAAATCATAACATGGTCTGTGAGATTACTTGAAGATGATTTACCTCCTAAAGTTGTTGGTTTAGTTATAAGTCCATACAAATAAGGCAACATATCTAGCCACTTGAGATGTGCCAGGATGCCATGTCAACAAGACTCATAATTGCCCTTAGCCAAGTGGACAATTGAAGGATGAACAGAAAAACCCATGGATCCATCCAAAGTGCCAAAATATCCAAGTAATTGAGCAGATAGTGAAAACACAAAAATATCACTAAAATTTATCCAAAGTAAAACTTGTAAAAAAAAAGACCTAATATATGGATAGTGAACTCTAAGACAATTTTGACAATATAGAGTAGTCCAAATTCAGAGTCTAAATGTGGAAGATATGGCCGTAGAAGTGCAAAATTGAAGGCTAAATTTTGATGTCAAGTATAGAAAATTGGTACAAAATATGATCAGACGACCTGCATAATAAGATCGGCCATGGAACCATCTTTTCAATGATATCTTGTTTGCCTAATTTTTATTTCGTATAATGAAGTTATGGACAAAATACCAACTACTACTTTTTAAGATTGGAGAGCTAAAAATTGAAAAAAATTTACTAAATTTAAAATGCCAGATTTAGTGGATCCGCCAAATTTAGGGGCAAATGATGATGTTAGAATCGTACCTACTGACACAGGCCTAGTATATACTCTTTTGTCCAAATTTGAACCATTTTTTAATTAAAAATGAACCCTTGAAAAATTATATGCACCACTTCACAAAATTTTGAAAATCAAAAGCAACAATGAAATTTTTTTTAGCCTGTATGTTTTTGGAAAATATTTCAGGTGCGGGTGTTGATGCTCATGCAGGTCGTACACCTGTACAGATTTTCATGTCTTGTAAAGCATGCCACTAAAAAATCATCAAAAAAAAATTAGACCTCCAATTTTCACAATTTGACAGGCAATTTAGGGGTTTTGGGCCTTCTAAACACGATGGTGACCTCAAAGTGCTTAGATTTTGCAGCGACCCCCAAATTTTGCCTTGATTTTTTGTGCCCTCAACTAAATTGATCCAATTTTTCAACTACTTATATTTTGATGAAACAATAGTTGATCTTGGTGTTTGTTGACGCTGGGGACATAATGGTGACCTTCATTTGAACCCAACGTCCACATAAAATTCACCTCAGATTGGATCCCTTAGACATGCAAATAGGAACTTGACAGATGAAGCTTTGATACCATGTAGAAGTTGATGAACAACCACAAGAGCCAAGAATCATCTGCAAGAAAAATACCTATCAGACAAAAGAGATCAAGAAAAGATTGTATGCTCTATACCAACCAGATAATTTTGTATAATGCACAAAAATAATAAAAGATTTAATATTGAATTTTTAATATTAGAGGTCCAATTACAATGAATGAAAGACTTTCTTTATAGAGAGAAAGAGATGCCCTAATCCTAAAATTAAGAGAACTAAAGAAATGCTAACTACAAGTGCTTCTAAGTTAGCTAAGATTAAAAAATCATAACACCTAGATCTAAATAAAGCACCTAAGTTTAGCTTAAGTGAAAAAGCAATCAAAAGACCTAATTAATAAATAATAAAATAATTATCCTAAAATTATTCCAACAAACGGGATGGATTAATTTTATGATCTTATAAACCATTGTTAATCTTTTCACCTAATATCTTAATGGATTAGAATTTGCTGATCTTGGAAAGAATCAAAGAGTTCCTTGCTTAGGAGAAGCAACCATCCAATTACTTTCTAAATAAATCGTTATTGTTCATAAAATTTAAAAAATAGAATGATTTATTAATTCATGTTTTAGTGATTTAATTGCACTAGTTAGAATACAATGACAACTAAGAAATAGAATAATGCCATTTATACATAGATAAAATCATAGAAAGAATGTCATTATTTAATAGAAAACAACAAATTTTTTTTTTTTTTTGATCAATAAAAGGCTGAAGGCAAATTTTATTTCTTTTGTAAATTTTTTACATCTCCATTCAGTGTGGGCACCGGTAGGAAAGAATGGAGATAAGAAAACCTCCGGTCTAGCCCAGATCCCTTAAAGGATCAGATAATAAACAACTGAAAATTTTTACAATTCCTCATCTGAGGGAGATGACTGTCTTAATAAGACATTTTAGTTTCTTTTTGTACATAAAAGCTTGCACCAATTTCTGGATGGACCCATCTTCACAAAAATGGAGAATCCATTAATACTCCGAGCTTTAACTTTAAGACCTGTATCCCTCATCTGCAAAAACCTTAATGCAACTAACATTGCCAAACTGTTAGTAGCATAGTAAACATGATAATTTGTAAAAAAATCATTCAATGAATAATAACATCTTTCCTGTTTTATGTAAGAGGATTGTAGCCTGGATATCCCTTAGCTTGAAACCAATTTTAACCTTTTAGGCTTCAATTTAAGAGATTATCCAGGCTACAATTCTGCCTACACTAATGGGAAGGATCAATTTCTAATAGTTCCTTAATCACTTTTAACTCAGCAAGCATCTGATACTCCATAGCATAAATGAATTCATATGTCTATGTATGCACATTAAAATGTCAATATGCGAGAATATCATAGAGTCTGCCAGGGTCATGAATATAAACAAATATCCACAGTAAAATATATGTCTAGATATAGGAGTAAAACAACAAAAGAGCAAAGGACCTGTACAGAGGCTAATTCAATAGGACCTACTACAGATCTGAAACAATGATTAAGTCTGGGCTGATCTCAACTTCCCTCCACAAAACCACTAAAAAAACATTCCATTATTTCGCAAAAGATAGTAATAACCCGAATGAACCCCACTCGATAGAGAAAAGTCCAATACCACAGCTTATACCACTATAACTGCAACAGAAACCAGTGCAATCTGTCCCCTATATAAAACAGGGCTAAAGTCAATTACATCCGATGCAATGAATCAAGATTATCAGAAAACAAAGCCAGAAACCTTAGCATGAATACACATAGCCTGGCAGACACAAATTGTCATAAGAAGACATCATATCTGCCATATTGAAGACTACACCCGTGCTGCCCAGGGCATACTAAACACAGATATCATGCAATGGAGTGGAAACCTGCATGTGCCAAAACATGAATAACCGGCATCAACCAATCTCCTTGCAACACTCCTGAAACACCCCTTTACCCACAAACAGGGTTAGGAGATGAGAGGATGATACAAGCATATGTGAAGGTTTGAATAAGGATATCTATGAGTTAATTTTTGAACATATATACACATACTCATATATATATAGTCTCTGTATTTATATATATGTATATATGTGTGTATGTAATTTTATGAATATCTACTTACACCCACACACATACACACATATATATATATATGAATATATATATATATATATGTATATTTGTTAGATTGTATATATATTCATATATATGCAACACCACTGTTATCTAAAACCAAGGAAAGTCCAATACCACTGCATAACCACTATAAATGCAACAGAAACCATTTCTAATAGTCTCCAATATAACTCAAGGCTATCAATCGATGCAATGAATCAAGAATATCAGACAACAAAAAACTAGAAATCCTTAGCTTGAATACACATAGCACGGCAGACTCAAATTTGTCATAAAAGACATCAAATCTGCCATTGAAGACTATACCCACGCTGCCCAGGGCTTTCTATACACAGATAACATGCATTGGAGGGGAGACCTGCATATTCCTATCCCCAATTGTAATTGTATGAATATCTGCTTACACCCACACACATATACATATATATATATATATGAATATATATATATATATATATATATATATATATATGTATATTTGTTAGGTTGTATGTATATTCATATATATGCAACACCACTGTAAACTAAAACCAAGAAAAGTCCAATACCACTGCTTTACCTCTATAAATGCTACAGAAACCAGTTCTAACTGTCCCCAATATAACACAGGGCTATCAATCGATGCAATGAATCAAGAATATCTGACAACAAAAAACCAGAAAACCTTAGCTGGAATACACAAAGCATGACAGACTCAAATTTGTCATAAAAGACATCCAATCTGCCATTGAAGACTATACCCATGCTGCCCAGGGCATTCTAAACTCAGATAACATGCATTGGAGGGGAGACCTGCATATTCGTATCCCCAATTGTAATTGTATGAATATCTACTTACACCCACACACATACACATATATATATATATATATATATATATATATGAATATATATATATATATATGTATATTTGTTAGCTTGTATATATATTCATATATGCAACACCACTGTAAACTAAAACCAAGAAAAGTCTAATACCACTGCTTTACCACTATAAATGCTACAGAAACCAGTTCTAACTGTCCCCAAAATAACACAGGGCTATCAATTGATGCAATGAATCAAGAATATCAGACAACAAAAAACCAGAAAACCTTAGCTTGAATACACATAGCACGGCAGACTCAAATATGTCATAAAAGACATCAAATCTGTCATTCAAGACTATACCCACGCTGCCCAGGGCATTCGAAACATAGATAACATGCATTGGAGGGGAGACCAGCATGTGCCAAAACATGAATAACCGACAACATCCGAACACCTTGCACCACTCCCGAAACACCCCTTTTCAGGTGGGGATAGAATGGTACAAGTATATATGAAGGTTTGAATAAGGTTATCTATGAGTTAGTTTTTGTACATGTATACACAAACTCATATATATATAATATCTATATTTATATATATGTATATATGTGAGTGTGTAAGTGTATGAGTATCTATTTACACCCACATACATACACACATATATATATATGAGTATATATATATATGTCTTTTAATAAGATTGTATACATATGCATATATCTATATATATGAATATATATTTATGTATATATTTGTATTTAAATGAGTACACCATATAACGAATCCATATGGGGTAATCTACAAATATATACATATATATATATATATATGTGATCATATATATATATATATATCTATATATATATATATATATATTATCTGAAACTTAGACTACCAAAATGCTGAACTAAGGAAACCAAGGCCGCAAATCCTCGAATATATACAAGAGGGCCAAGGAGAGGACTTGGAGAGGAGTGAAGTGAGATGTTGACATGGCCAGCGCCAAAGTTTTAATCCGATGGAGTATCCTTCCTAAAGACAGACGAATTACCATCTGCCCCTAGATTTGCTAACTTGTCAGCTATAGAGTTACCTTCCCGATAAATATGTTTAACCGAAGTTTCCTCAAAGTATTTGATCAAGTCCAGAATTCTTTTTAATTCCGTTTTCAATCTCCAGTTAGACACATCCCTAGTCCTGACTGCATTTATAGTTAATGACGAATCACCTTCAATTTCCAGATATTTAATCTTGAGTGATTTAGCTATAATCAGACCCTCCCGCAATGCTAAAAACTCAGCCATGTTATTTGAAGCCACACCTATGGGCATATTTATGCTAGCTATTAGACCACCGTTGTCTTGATGGATAGCACATCCAATACCTGCTACACCAGGGTTCCCACGGGACGCGCCATCAAAGTTTAGCTTAGCCCAGCCCTTTCGGGGAGGTGCCCATTTTGTTAGCTTCCTATCCATCTCAGCCTGTTTCCCACCTTTCCCAATAAACGGGGGAATTATCAAACCCAACCATTTAGATCGAAGAACCTCATCCCATCTGGATAAGTTAATGGACTTTTCCTGTGTATGTCTAAGTTTATTATTGATTTTTTCCACAATTGTTGCTTCGATCTTATTTAGAAGGGATTCTACCCTCAATTTTGATTCTTTGAAGATCCGCCTGTTTCTCTCCTTCCATATTTCCCAAATGAGGATTGCCGGGGAAATTAACCACACTGAGTGATATATATCCTTTGTGTGAGGCGGTTGCCAGCTAAGCAGCCATTCTGAAATGTCCCTAGGTCTTGGCGTCAGCCATCCAAGGCTTGAGCAAAGCCAATCCCAACATCTCTGACTGAAACTGCAATTGAGAAGCAGGTGATCCGCATTTTCTTCCTCAGATTCGCATAGAGGACATCTCGATGGACCCAGGAAACCTAATTTTGAGAACCAGACTGAGGTAAGGATTCTTTTTTGGAAAGCTGCCCATGAGAAGATACCAGCTTTAGGAAGACCAATGTTATTCCAGCATAGGCTAATCGGTATATTAGGATAAGTTGCAGCTCGACTGAGTTTTAAAAGTGAGTATCCTTCTTTGGCTTTGTAAATGCCTGAAGAACTACCTGCCCAAATTATCCTATCTTTCCCAGAATGTAATGATAATTGCCTATTCCTCAAATTATTCCAGAGGATCTCCTTATCAGAATTTGACAAGTCCAACTCCTCAAGGGGTTTCCACTCCCAACCCAAAGCGGGATCATTGGAGATAAGCTTGATATAATCCTTAACAAACCTACCCCTGATAGATTTGCAATGTTCTATACCTTCTAGGCTTATACCAGTTTTGTCTAAGGCTGGATAGCCCCCCCAAGAGTCTTCCCAGAACAGAGCCTCAGAACCATCCGCAATATCCCAAGTAAGATAATCCCTGATCACCTTTCTACATTCCATCATAAAATTCCACACTTTGGATCCTTTGGGTACTATTTCCATCCTCAAAATGCTATCAGGGTTGGAATTAGTAAGATATTTAGCTTTGAGGATCCTTACCCATTTAAGATTTGGATCCGAGTACATTTTCCAGACTAATTTCGCCCCCAGAGCCATGTTTTGTACCCCCAAATCTTTGATGCCAACTCCCCCTAAACTGATAGGTTGGCTAATTTTGTCCCAAGAAATCAATGCGAATTTCTTTTTGTCTGAAACCATATTCCAAAAGAACTTCCTCATCTTTTTTATCAATTCGAGCCAAGCTCCTTTAGGTAGTTGCTGGCAGGACATTTGATATATCGGAATAGCCGCCAAAACAGCTTTAAGTAAAGTAATCCTCCCAGCCGAAGAGAGGCATTTATTCTTCCAAGAATTCAACCTGAGGTCCATCTTGTCAAGGATACCTTTCCATAATGAAATTAAATTGTTTCCCTTATCCATCGGTATCCCTAAATATTTACAAGGCAGTTTCCCTCGATCAAACCCAAAAATATTACATATATCTGTTTCTAAGTTCTGCGAAGTATTGAAGAAGAAGATTTCCGATTTATTTTTGTTTACTTCCTGACCTGAGGCTAAAGCATAAATGTCAAGAATCCTTTTGAAAGCCATGGCTTCTGCCCTATTCGCACATCCCATCAGCATTGTGTCATCAGCAAACTGCTGGTGAGTAATGGCCTCCATTCCATTAGTGATTTTAACCCCTTTAATAATCTGATTCATGTGAGCACATGAAATGATTCTCCCAAGGCCCTCTGCCATTATGATGAATAAGAAAGGGGATAAAGGATCCCCTTGTCTAATCCCTCTAGATATCTGGAAGAAGCCTGCAGGGGAACCATTAATAAGTAATGATACCCTGGGAGATGAGATGCATTCGAATATTAAATTGATCCATTGTTTAGAAAACCCAAAGGATTCTAAACATTTACACAAAAATCTCCAATCGACTTTATCATATGCCTTTTTGATGTCTAATTTGATCATCATAGCCGCTGAACGATTTAGTTGTAGCGAGTGCATGACTTCTTGAGCCACAATAATACCATCAAAGATGGATCTGCCTGGAACGAATCCTGTCTGTTCCTCTGAAATTATGCAAGGGAGAATGCCCTTCAATCTATTCGCTAAAATTTTTGTAAAAAGCTTGTAGATTGTGTTGCATAAGGAAATAGGTCGGAATTCATCAAAGTTTCTTGATTCCTCCTTCTTAGGAATCAAAGTTATGAAAGTATTGTTGATCTCCCTTAAAATACTTCCAGAGTTTCTAACAGCTTCCAAAGCATCCACCACCTCCTTACCAATAATGTGCCAGCATTTTTGGAAAAAGCAAGCTGGAAAACCATCGGGGCCGGGAGCTTTATCCGGGTTAAGTTGCCCCAATGCTAATTTTACTTCAGATTCTGAAATTTTGTTGCAAAGCGCTTTGTTTTGGTTTTCAGTTACGATCTTAGGAATATTCCTAAGCAAAGCTAAATTGGCATCTTTAGGAGAAGATTCCAAACTGAATAAGGATTTGAAATGGTTCACCGCTTCTATAGCTATGTCCTTTTGATCTTCTAGAAGGATGCCATTATTGCTCATGATCTTGTGAATACTATTGGTGATCCTCCTGTTTTTTGTACTGTTATGGAAGAACTTAGTATTCCTATCCCCATTTTGAAGCCAATTCTCTCTAGATTTCTGTTTCCAAAAAATTTCTTCTTTTGTTAGCGTATCCTCATATTTCCCGAGGAGCTCCTTTTCTTTGAGGAAGCTCTCCTGATCCATTCCAAGTCTAAACACTTTATCATTAAGGTCTGCAATTTCTTTTTCTAATGAAATTTTGGTTTCAAAAATGTTACCGAAGACTTCATTATTCCATTTCAGTAACTTGCTTTTAAGATGTTTTAGTTTATTTACAAGGCAAAACATTTTTGAACCCTGAAAATTAACCTCAGACCACCACCTGGCTACGAGATCATAAAAATCCGGATTTTGCATCCACATTTTTTCAAACTTAAAGGGGCAGCACCTCGGTGTAGCCTCTCCCTCAATATTGAGGATGACAGGATAGTGATCAGATCCTGAAGAAGGGAGTAACGAAGCTGAGAGGTTAATTGCTAGATCGCTCAGATTCCCTCTAAAAAGGAATCTATCTAATCTCTCAGCGATTTGAGTAAAGCCTAATCTTCTATTGTACCAGGTATACATTCCATTACTAGTTTCTATATCAATCAGATTGTTAAGAGCTACCCACTCTCTAAAGTCTTTTAAGAAAACAACAAAATTTTAGAATAACTTATAACACAACAAAAAATAATCGCACATATAGATTCTTCCAGCATTCATAACAAGAGACGCAAAGCATCTAGTTCCTGCCGAGTTGTTTATGATTAGTATAAAGATTGTTGGAAGTGCATTTGACATTTTGAAGGAAATGACATTGCCATGGTAAATCGAAATTCGATGAGCATTGCCAACATAGTCGCTGCCTATTTTAACTTTTGTGCTTTGGAACGATTAGCAATTATGAGAATTGAATATAAAAGAGAGTATAATAGAATTGAATGCAAAATTCATCCCTAAGTAAACAAATAACATATGAAAAAATGAGCATGCACAAAAACATGTAACTAAGTTTGAAAGCATAATTCTCAAAAATGAGACATAAATATGATAGAAATTAGAAACTTGTTACATTTACAAATATGATAGATGCAAATAAAAAACATTTCCAACATTACATTTACTGGTCACAACAGGTCTTGTTCACCATTATAGCAGTTCAATTGTAATTACTTTAGTGGAACCAATTTGTGTATGTCTAAATTAAAGTCCATGAGAATAATAGTGAGAATTTGATTCATAGATTAATCTCCATGAAAGAATACATACAAGCTCGACATACCTCCATTCAGGGTTATTGTTAGACAAACAAAGAAACAATCTTCTAACATGTGAAGCAAGCATTGAAATCTGATATTAACATACATATTGTTGGCATAAACATAAATATACAGAAACAGTGTTCCAAATATGCAAACATCTTTTGATAGGGCCTGTACTAAGTCATAAAAAGAAATGCCTATAAAAATAATTCTTCAAACAATTAAATATACTCTTATAGAGCACATAATTTTTTTCCTAAATCACATATCAGTAGATCCAGTCTTCCAAAAGGACAACTGAGTATAATAAATTTTGTCTTATTGGACAGTGCATAATATAATAAATTTGTCTTGTCAGCATTAGCAACATTTAAAAAAAGTTGTTGAGTCTTATAGTGCAGTAAGCAACAGTTTGTAGAGTGCAAGATAAATATAAAGTTTTAACAGAGAAAGTAAATTTGTATCTAATTTGCTTTTATTTGTTAAGTACTAGTAGTCTATTTCAATGAAGTTGTTCCATATGACAAGTATCCCTGATTTCTACCTTAGAGATTGTGTCCTTCCTGCAAAACACAAATTGGTTTTATTGTTTGTAAATTAGTATTTGTTATAGTGTAGAGTTAATAAAAATGTTTGAAATGTATAAAGGTTAATGTAATGTATCATGTTTACCTTTTTGTAGAAATCACTCCTGAAGAACAAAGGCATGAGTAATGAGATTGTTTTGGTTGAGAGTGAAGTGGCCCTTAGTTGTAAAATCACATAGAATGAAGATAACTCTTGATTTCTCTTCTTTGTAATCTTCATATGTAGTATTTTGAAGAGCTGGAAACAATTGTTCAATTGTGGACTTATCAAGAGAACATTGTATAATTTGTTTATTTTCAGTTGTAAGTATTGTGTGAGGTGAAGTGAGTATACATAGGTGACTTTTTGGTGACACCTGGTGCAGTGAGCAGTGTTGTCTTCAAGCATGCCATAGTTTTCAAATTTATAATTGCATTGTGGGCAAAATGCATAGAATGGAACTGAGAACGGATTTGCCACTTTAAGGATACCATCAACCTATAAGAGAGGGGTAAATGTTAATGTGGTGTGCAAACAGTGCATTTGTAAAATGAAGAGATGCATGTTGTGAAAATAGTTACCTCATAAGTTGTATTAAGTAAGCCATTGAGCCTTTCCAATGTTCTATTGTCATTGAGATTGCATATGAATGTTGAAAGGCTTGTGCGGAATGTTATTCTTTGGTCCACTTTTTTTACAACATTTCTGAAGAGCATTGCAGGGATTTCATTCCTTTGTAGGTGGTCTTCTATTGCGAGGCATTGCTTGGCAAAACTTTGGTGCAAGTACAACTATTGAAGAGTAACATGGTTAGTTATTTTGTGTGAAATTTTTTTGTATGCAAAGTATTTTCCTATACTGAACAGAAGTTTGGAACAGGTTATTTGGAAACAATTATGAACTTTTTTACCTATACTTTGTCTGTTTCATTGTCACCATATTTGATGTCAAGTGTGTATTGTGAACCTTGTTTGCCTATCCTTGTTACCAAAGCTCCAATTGTTCCAATGGGGTACTTATTTGTACTGAAGCGTAGTTGTTTTATTGTGGTGCTTGGTATGAAATTGTATTCTTGACACATGTGTGGCATTGTTTCAATTGTGGTAGAATCTTTGAGGATTAATATGCAGTCGCTATCACCATGATTGTAGTCTGTCTTTGGGGCAATATCAAATCCTGAAATGCAAATTGCAGAATTTGCCACTATTTTTTCCTCATATTTTTCTACGTGGTCACCATTAGCATTAACTGTAATTGTCATTTCAGCTTTTAAATCTATTAGATCTGCATGGAGGACAGGCCTTTCTTTGTTCACTTTGTCACATGTGGCTTTGTAGACAATGAGCACATCCCCTTGGAAGATGTTACCTACTTTCCTTGCGTTCAAGTCTTCAATAGATATGGCATTTTGTCCTTTGACTTTTGATCTACAAGAATCGTAAGACTAGTGCATTAATATTGATAACTTTACATAATCTTAATTAGTTTGAGATAAGATAAGTTCAATACCTTTTTGTGATCTGTTCTTGATTGATTTGTTTTTGTTTTCCTGATCTCTTTGTTGGCTCCATTGTTCTCCTGGAAAAAAAGATATGTAATATTGGAATAAATTTTATAATTGTCGTGTTTTGTTTGCATTTTTGGATAAATTGTTTGTGAATTGTAGATGCAAAATTTTATGTGTTGTGGAAATTGCAATTCTATTATATTCGAACAATGTGTATTTGTGATTCTATTTGTTATTTTTATTAGTATTATGAATTTTAGTTTGTTGAATCAGTGATATGCATGTTCATAAAAGTAGCAAGGTGATCAGTCCAGTATGTCTCTATTTTATAAATGGAGCATATGTTTTTGTATGAATTCGACCAGATGTGATCAATTAATGGTTTGTTTATTGTGTGTGAATGGTCTAACAAGAAATGTATATTGTGTTTTTTCATATAATTCGCAAGCAATTTTTGGCGTTTTCTTTGTATGGCCATGTCAATATTGAAATCTCCCACAATGTATAGTATTTTTTTGGGGGGGGATGTGGGATAGTACTTTGTTCATGATTGTTATTCAAGTATAGGAGCATTTGGTCTTGCATAAACATTACAAACATTGAGATCATTGTTCAGGAACTATGTTGTTATTGTCATTGCTTCTACATTTGTTGATCTATGTTCTTTTGTTTTTGAGATTTGTAGATGTTTCTTAGTTAAAGTCATAATGCCATGTATGTTATGTATAGCAACACAATTGTAAAGGTTTAGTAAAATGTTACTTTGATGAGGATGGGTATGAACCTCCTGTAGACAAATGATGTCAGAAGATATTGTGTCATAGTCATTTAGAATGTCATTTGTGTGTGCTTGTAAACTACGAGTGTTTAATGTGCAGAGCAAAAGTTGTGGCATGTTGTGGGAACATACATTAATGTTTTCAAATTGCCATGTTGCATTGGTTTGAAGGCGTGACATTTCAAGATGCACTTTTTTCTTTATTTTGAAATTGTTTGTAGTTAGAGGTTTGAGCAAGAATAATGGCTGCATTGATTTGGTATGTGAAAGTGCGGTATATGCGAGGCCATGTTGTTGAACGACTGTGGGATCAAATGCTAGACCTTCCATTGTTAGCCCTTGTGACCGATGTATGGTTCTTGCACATGCTACTTGTACAGGAAATTGTTTTCTAATGGTTATTTTGTTGTTCATTGATATTTTTTGAATGGGTTTAGCAATGCGAAGTATAGGTACCCATTGTTTATCAATGTCATTTGTGTAGCATTCGGCTAGTTTTTTCCTTTCTTTTTGTCCTATTGTAGGGTTGTTTATTTTGAGCCATACAATGTCAATGAAATTGTGTTTTGTGTATGCTTTAAATATTCCATCTGTTCCATTGACTAGACCATCTTTTGTGTTATAGTTGCCCGCATAGATTTTGACAAGAATGTTTCGTTTCAATTTTATCTATGTGGGCAACATAGTCGTATTATTGTACAATCTAATTGTAAAATTATTTTCTTCATATTCATCGATTGCATCTATGACAATGGCATTGTCTGAAATGATAGATAGCATTTTATTGTTGTGTTCATCAACATCCTTTTTCCTATAAAATAGGAAAGGAAATGTTGGGTCAATGGGTGGTGGGCATGAGCAATGTTGATTGAGATAATGCAAATCGCTGTTTGTTTGTAACCCAATACAAATTCTATTAAGGATTGATATAAAAATGTCATCTTTTTATTCCATTGTACAATTCAGTGAATAACACCTTATTTTCTCTTTCCAAAAGTTGTAGGGCATCAATTCTTTTTGAGTTGGTTTATTTTCAAAGACAACAGAGTCAAGTACAGGTTGTGCTTGATATAGATCTCCAACAAAGATCGTGTCAAGGTTCCCAAAATGTGCAGTGGGCATTTGCATTATGTCACGTAACCTTTTGTCAATGCACCGTAAGAATGTAGAGCCCAAAAGTGATATTTCATCTATAAGAAGTACATGGAGTTGTTTGTAATGCTTTGACATTTTGTCTAGTGTTTCAGTATTGAGTGGAAGAAATTTGGATTTGTTAAATGGAATGTGAAAGGCTGAATGTAATGTGATTCCACCTATGTTATATGTTGCTTTTCCAGTGAATGTCATTTTAAGACCCTTTGGTTTGTCTAGATCATTTTCAATAGAGGTGTTATAAATACGTACTAGTGCTTCATATATTGCGTTTGCAGTGAAAGTCTTTCCAGTTCCTGCTCCTCCTGTTAGAAACAAGTGCAATGGGGTTCTCATATTTTTTAATTTTTTAATCACAATGTCCTTCACAATTTGTTGTTGTTCTTTATTAAGCATTTGCCTTAATTTTAAGTACTCGTTATTATCCATTATTTGTGGGTGTTGTCTGATTTCAAAGGACGTTACTAATTTGCTTAAAATCTTTTGGTCTCCTATATTGTTCATGTTTGATTGTATGTCGTATAGTTCCTTGTCTTTAGAATTTGTAAATGAGGAGGCCTCGTCCTGTATGTTTTGATTTTGTCAGTTTATATTAGTTACAGCTTCGTCAATGTCACCCCAAGTAGAAGTATTATTGTATGTAAACTTTGAATGATTCATTTGTATTGTTTGTTCATGATGTACATATGCACTTACCCATGAATTGAAATTATCTTTCAAAGTATTCTCATGTGTCGTAAATGGCACGTACAGTACTAATTGCTCTCGACAGTGGTTTTCTACATCTATATGTTTGTTGAAATTGATATAACGTATAATTTTTGGTTTTTTTTATGTTCGATATGTGTACCATTTTTGTTATATTCGGAGATGAATTGTGCAAGGCAAATGTTTGCAATAGAGTTGGGTCGAATTATATAATAGTCTATAATGGATTTGCAAATTATGTTTTTAGATTCTTCTGGTTTGTTCTTGATCTGTTTCATAGATTTAAGTATGAATGTACAGTCATTGTTAGATCGTGTATCTATGAATACACATTTTCTGGAGCTATAATTTAGTGGTAGTGATAGAAAAATGTGCGCAACTTGCTGTGATGACATTTGTTGAAGGTTTAGCAAAGCATTTCCAAGTTTACTTATCATCTTGATTGCATCAATATTGTCTTGTTGGTGATCTTTTCAATTTTTTTGGAAAGCGTGCATCATTGATTTGTCAACTTTTGCCATGTATGAACTGCAATACATTGCTACAACATATGCATTTAGGATATATTGTGCATCTATATTAGCCTTCCATAGGGGAGTTATTTTTTTTGAGAAACTATTGTTCCATATTTGTGATGGCTTTCTTTGTAGGAGTAGTGTCGGTCTAAGTATTGTAGATCGAAGAGCTAATATGTATTCTTCCTTTGTTAACTACATTTCATTTAAGAACATTTGCAAGGTGTATGAACTGTCATAGTTTCCTTTTTGCAATTTCAAATTTATGTTTGTTGCAATGGTAGTTAGGGTTTCATTTTTTTCTGGCAATGGTTGCATTATTGTAGTATTTTGCATTAGTGGAATGGGGAAATTGTATCTACAAACTCTTCTTCTAGATCTCTTACATTGCCTTGTGTGGTGATGTTTGTGCAGTATAGCTAAATCAGGACTCAAATGTTCTGTGCTACAAGTGATATACTTGTCAACAAATTGTATTATGTCTATATACTTGTCTTTCCCATAAACCGGTGCATTCTGAATCCATAAGAGGAAATGGTCATGTTCATTTCCTCGATTTTGAAATTCAGTTATAGAGAAGTAATCTATGACATTTCCAAAGAAGCTGGAATCTGTAAATATCAATTTTTTTAATGCATTTATCATATGCCTATAGTATCGTGCACAAGTGATTGGATCATTTTTTATCAATTGGAATTTATCAATTTCCTTTGTTTGATAAGATTCATGTTTTTCTAGTTTTGATTGGTGTAAAGGTTGTAAGTGTTGTAGTGAATTTGTGAGGGGGTCCCAATTTTGTTCTGCAGTAGTGAAAGTAACAAAAAAAGTTGGAGGTCCAAGTTGTCGTATCATTGCAAATATGTTCTTTTTAAGTTGTTGTGTGTAGTCTAGTGATATTCTTATTCTTTTGAAATCTGTGTAGCCTATATCTGATTTCAACAATTTCTCTAGGTTTGGCTTCTCCTTCACATGCTTTGCACATAGCTTTCTTCCCTTTAGCTACCCTTTTCGAATTCGTATCCACATTGTGGACAAAACTTGTCATATAAGTACTTTGATTGTTTTGAAGAATAAGTTTGTTGTGTGGTATGTAAATTGTCTATTTGAATTTGTCAGTTCCCATTGTACAATCTTTTGGTAGCTAAATCTTTTAACAATGTCTTCATCACGCGGATTACCAAAGAATAATGTTGGAAAATTCATTTCTTCGGCATATGTGTCCTTGAAGATTCCAATTGGATAGAAATCTTGTGCAGGTGCAATTTCAATGACTTTATCATCCATTTTTTGTATAGATGTAGATTCAGTGAATCCATGTATCAATGTTTCAGATGGATGTTCTTGTTCTTTCTCACTATCTAACTCATTATCAGTTGTACTAAGTTCACTATTGTTATCATCTTCATTGTTAGTCTCGAAACATGCTTTCCAGTCCTCATTAATTTGGACATTTTGCCATTTGTATAGTTTTATTTCAACCAATTGGGTTAGAGCTTGCATGACAATGTTTGGGCGTATCATTCCCTTTTAGAAGGCATTTTTATACTGCAAGCATCTTTTGAGATATACAACTATCGTTGTTGTACTATTGATTGGTTGTGGTAGTGCTTTTTGTATTATGTTCATGTTCACGGAAACATTAATAATAGAGCCTGTAAGTCCTATTTGGGATCTTTTATAGCCTAACTCTCATATTTGAGCGAATGCAATTCTGAGTGAAACAAGTCGTTCTTCTAGTAGCGAGAGATTTTGTACATAGTGCAATGGTTTGTTTGTTCGTATATTACTTGGTGTAGCATACTTAGACAACTTGGATTGCTTCAAATCAGTAAAGCATATTCGACATATGGAATCTATCAATATAGTATTATCACATTTTACTAACTTATAATATATTTGTTTTACTTTTTCTTTGATGGTTCTCATATATTTTCTGAAATGTAATACATGGCATATTGTACATGTATGTTTTGGGGTCTCTTCAATTGTTCTTTGGTAAATGTCAATTGGAGAGTAAGATTTTATCCTTGTTGACTTTCTTGATTTTATCATTGTACTTTGCTCATATTGTGGTGTATTATTATCATTTGAAGTTGTGTTCAGAGTTTGAAACATTTTATGTGCATTTTCTTCAATGTTTTGATGCTCTTGATTATTTCTAATCATTTTCTTCAATTGGTGAAATGTTATTTTTTTATTAAGATTGCTATTTTGTTCTCTAGTCTCTTGTTTTGAACTGATATTGTCAATTTCAAACTTTGGCCTTTTTGCATGGTCTATAATTTCTTCTTCTCTTTTTTTTCTTATCATTTTCTTACGTTCGTGTAATGTTATTTTCATTTTATGATTGGTCTTTTGTTTTTCAGTTTCATCTTTTGGACTGCTATTGTTAATTTCAAGCTTTTGTCTTTTTCAACTGTCTATAATTTTGTCTTCTATCTTGTTTCTAATGAGTTGTTTAAGTTCAGATAATCGTGTATTTTGTTGATATTTGGCATGTTTGTTTTCAAGTCTTAATAGTGGTTTGAAATGACCACTACAAGGATTAGCATCATGGAACAAGAGGTAATATCTCTCACTTTGCAATGATTTGTTGTAGTGCAAGTACTTCTTCGCCGCTATTGTTGACCAAACACATATTTGTATTTTTAACTAGTTCGATAGCCAATGTATATAAAATATGCCTCCCCATAATCCAACTTCAGTGGGTGGTGTACATGGTTTTGCAGACAATCTCATCTTACGTAGATATGTTTCTTGATCTGGGACATTGTGTAGTTCTAGAAGAGTTGGTGGATGTAGTTCAAGGTTGTATGAGTTGATTGCTTCTATTTCACCTCTTGCAAGACATGTTTCAAAGTAGTTGATTGTCCCATTTCGAAGTTCAATTGATGTGTATTTTCCTTCGAGCAATAGTTCAAAGGAATCAAATAGACAGTCACCTATATTGTACTTAAAATTATGTGCTCTATATAGTCCATTGCAGTTCAGTACATTGTCAATGTTTTGTATTTGTTGTCGACCTGAACACTTGTAACTTTCAACATCTACTATCTCCATTTCTTGGTTGTCAGTATTTTTATTTTAATATTTCGATATGTTTTTGGAGAATACAAATTGGGTATTGTTGTTTGTGTTAGCTGATCTTGTGATTGTTAAATATGTATGGAGTTGGTTGTATTTCACTTAGTTTGTGAAGTTTAATTTTGTGACATACTCTTGTTTGTCAATACATGTGTGGATATCTGCCACAAAAGTAGACAATGTGAGTACAAAAAGATTTTATTGTATGCTATATATATTATTTTTAATGTACCTAATTACTTGCACTAAGGAAAATATACAATTATTATTAACTAATGCATATATATCTAATTTCCAATGCATTCAGATAAGCATGGATTAAAGTAGTTTAATTTTTAAATGGTTGTATATCATTTCATAATTCACAGTAATTGCAATTGTATAAATTACTCTTCTCTAAATTGTTTCTTGTTTTAAATTATGGTTTTCCATTGCCTATTTCAAAATAGATACAACCAAGACAACAATGAATATAATGTTGTAAATGATTGTACTAGTTATATTGTATAGTCGTTAAAAGTACAGGTCATTTGTACATGAACAACAAGTAAGGCGTTAAAAATTTGAATTGGTTCTATATAATCTTCTAAAGATTTTGATGATAAGAAAGCACCACAAATTATGTTCATTGACCAAAAGCTTGTTTACAAATTCATCACCAACCCACCTAAGGTAGCATTTCATAGTTTCAAATATATTTCAAATGCATTGAAGAAGAAGGGGACCCTAATTCTTGATAGGTGCATTGGTCAAAGGAAGATAGTTAAATCAAATTTCCTTCCAACATAGTTTGCCATAAGACACAAAACCTTCAATGTAATGCTTCAGCAAATTATTATTTCCACATAAATTAATATTTACATATTTATAGTTGATGACATAAGATTTTGGTAAATTGTTTTCTAAACTTTCTGAAGTATATGTTGTTCTAACTATATATACATGGTGGTGAATAATCATCCTTATTTTAGTAATTAGCTTACAAAGTAAAACTGAAGCATTTGTAAATAATACAACCATATGAAGCTTCCTATTACAAGAAATATTTGGTTGGAAACAATTTGCACCCTTCATATCTAATCTTTCAATATATCTGCAAAGAAGGGGCTTGACAAAGAGTTTGCACATTCTCTGAAATTTTGATATAGTTAAAACTATAATAATTTATTTGCACAACTCTTCACTTTGAATTCTTAACAATGTCTTGCAAATATGTGCATAGTTTGATATTGTAATTTTCCAATTGCTTCAAGCTATTTTTGATATTTTCTAAGTCCTTTTTTACTTGTTGCACCTCCAATTCAACTTCTGAACATAGCTGACAACATTGTTTTCTTTGTTGTGGCAGGCTGGAACCCTTCTGTGTCAAGGAATAGTAGTCATTGCGTTGATGTTGAATTGATATGTCATTATTGAACTGTTCAGTAGTTGACATGACTTCCACATTTAAAATTTTGTCACCTGTAAGAAGCTTGGTGGATAAATTGTCAGCTTTGTGGCATAGAGTATTTTGTTGAAGCCAAACTTGACTATCCTCTATAATATATGAGCCAAAGAAAATGTTAGTTAATTCAATTATTGCATAGAAATGCAAAAAATTGGGAAAATTATGTACAAATAAGGCTCATACTAGTTATTTGATGTAGGTATACAGACTTTGAAGCTCTGTGGCCTACATTTTCCAAGGCTGGAGTTGAAAAATTAGGTGTACCAGTATAATTTTCCAAACAATTATAGGTAATTAGACTTGCATCATTGTCGCCTTCACCTTTAATAATGTGACAAATAGTTGGTTGGGAAATGTATTTGTGGATAATATCATTCAACAATCCACTAGTTGGAGAAGGACTTATTGTGCTTGTCTTTTCCAGTGCTGGGGAAAATGGATTTGATGGAAACAAGTCTAAAGTATTAGTTGACAACATGCAATCACCTTGTTCAATCCGTTGACTAACATTGTCAATGTCTATGGTACTATGTACAATGGAATTAGCATACATGTCTGGTTTACTGTAAATAGATCCTCTAGACATTGGGCTACTGAGATGGCTAATATGAGGACAACGAAAATGTGAAAATAAGCATCGACTTGTGCAAGTATTATATTTCCCTTGCTATCTCTGTATTTTTCTTAGCTTTCTAAAACCCCTTGATACAAATCCATTAAACAATGACCAATGCAAAGAAGTAGTAGAATATTACTATATTGCAGGCCAATAATGTAATGAATAGAGGAGTGTCCTTTATTGTCATAAGCATCACAAATACGATGCACATCTTTACAAAGAGAGAAGCCATTTCTAATGGCAAGTTATCGTGATAGACAGGGGCAACCATTGTTTTATATTTTATAGTAGTCTACTACCATGTGCACATGGTATTTTCATGACCTGTACGAAATGTATACGAGTTTAGTAATTTGAATATGTGTCTTCTTTAACAATAGCATAATGAATATCAATGTAGAAAACAAATTTCTTGTTGAAAATTTAAATGAGGAGTATTTTGATTAATTTTTGGTTCTGCCTATAGAACTACATTATATCTACAATGGTAAGTTCATTTTTGTAAACAACACTCAGAATATGCCAAGAACATTTATTATTGCGAAGATTTTTCCACTGACAATCAAAATACATTTTTCCTAAAATGCTAGGTTGAGTTTCAGTAATATTAAATTTGTACATCAAAAATAAAGAAGTGAATTGTACCTATATTGCTGAAACTTGAAGCTAGTATTTAAGCTGATTTCCCTTGAATTTAGCAAATTGGGCTAATTTGAACACTGCAATACAAGTAATCGACATAATGTGTTAGAACCTTGTTCAATGTAATGTCAACTATTTTGATTTGCTTTTGATTTTGAAACAAAAAGAATATTTCTAAGTCATTGTTGGATTTAATACTGCAAAAAAGAACTATTAAATTAATCAAACATTTGTGGACATAAGGTCTAACTATCTTTGCAAATATTTTTCACTTAAGTTGTGATCTTAAAATTATATACGAGGTATTTTCAATTCAATATAACAAAAAAGAATTTTTTTTTTTTTGGGTAAAACATAAATTTGTTACTTTTTACTTGGACAAATAGATTATTTCTTACATGTTTGTTGTATGTACAAATAGATGGCTATATTAATTTCATTGTTGTGAACAAAAAATTAATTTGATATAATAGAATTATTTTTCTTGTTATATATATTTTTTCAATATATTACTTGCCTTGTTTTGGTGTGGTGTAATTAACTATTGATTTCATAGTGAATATTGCATTGTTCTAAGTGATTGGGTACTCATATATTTCTGCATTGCTATTGTTTTTCCCTTGTTTACTGATTACAAATCTGATATATTAAGTTTACGACAAGCACAATTCATGATTACAGTGATCGATTTCACATTTTGACACACATACATCTCAAATAGAAATAACAATGACAAATTTAAATGTATACTTGCTTCTGAAAATGTCTTATGTTTATGGCTAAAATATATTGATAGTAGTAAACATGGGAAGACATATAGCTTTTATAGTAAAATAGTAAAGAATAAACATAGGTGCATGACAAAGATGTGCATGCAAATTAAGAAGACACTTGTGAAGCAAGTGTGGGAAATGCAGTTGTAATAGGAGGATGAAGAGGAAGATGTGTGATAAGAACATCAGTGCCTTGAAGACATTTGATAGCTTTCTTGTGAGATCAGTGCCCAAATGCTCACTGTGTTCTTTCAACGCATGTGTAAAAACCAGCTCACAATTATTGTTCACTGCAACTTTTATAGCATTGTAAACACAAGAAGCTGCATCACATAGTGCTATTGTGTCAGGCGAGAATATACCCCCAAAAGACCATTATGGTTTCTTGTATCATAAGAATTGATAGCGACATTGTAACCAATTGATGGTGTGAAATAGTCTTGAATATATGTATTTGCAAACTTTTCCACAAACTCTGGGTCCTGCACCAAGTCCATCCAATTTGACAGGAAACAGGACACATCACTGTAGTGGACTGAACTAGAAGCATTCTACAAGAATTCTTCACCTAATATTGTCCTCAGAGACGCTTCAGTGGAGGGAGAATGGAAATGAAATATGTGTGCCATCGTGGTTGTATCAATTGGCCCAATAATTGGACAATCCCATTTATGTGGCGGAATATATATTCGCTTATTGGTTGGCACAGTGTACATTCTGTGATAATATGTAAATTCAAGTAGCATAAGCATAATTCAAGTACAATTATTTTTGGAAAAAAAAATTATTCTTTTAGAAATCTTTATCTCACTTAAACAAATGTGCCTATAATTTTTTTTTTCGTGTTTAATAAATATTAGTGAAAAATTTGAGCACTATATATTACTTTTAATGTTTTGAAGCAAATATCAATGTTATTGTTCTGAGGTCTCAAATGGGAACATCACAAATGTGTTAGGTGGAAATGATGAGACAAGTGACTCAATTTAGCATGAAATAAAGAATTTATTTTTAAAATATCTTTGTATGAAAGAAATTAAAAATATAAAACATTAAACTAAATTTAAATGCCATGCATGTACAAATTTTACCATTACAATTTTTTACTTTTTTAATTTTGTTAAGTATTAAAGTTTTATGTTTTCTATATAAGCATATTTGAACCAATAATTTTTATAAGTGAACAATGCAAAAGAACAAAGGAGAGAAAAAATGTAGTTCTCAAAAAGTAAAAAGAAACTACAATACCATATTTGGTTTAATGGATAAAAAGAATGACCACAAAATTAACTAGGAATAGCAAAAATATAGAAAAAATACTATGAAGCACTTCTTAATATTATAAGATGTTATATATGGATAAAAAATTAGCAATTTCTTTTCAAAAATAAAAGAAAAGTTAATATTTACCTTCTTTACAAATATATTCTGATTTTTAACTTGTCAATGTTCATTCATCCTAGCTCCACTCTTAACATTAGTAACTAATCTATTACAATATGTAAATGTTCGTAAAAGTTGGTTCTCAAAATTTTAAATTACACACATATATTCTTGATTAGAAATAATTGTAATAGTGAAATTAGTAGTTTCTTGATCCACTAACATGTAAAAAATAGCATACTTCCATATTAGTATAACTAATCTTACTTTTCAACATTTTACTTTCATTTTCACTCAAATTCATGCATTTACTCTCCTTATTCAACTAATCATTTTATCCTTTTAAATATATATATATATATATATATATATATATATATATATATATATATATATAAATTAACAAAATTAATACTATAAAAATGACCCTAAAAAAGGCTATTTTTAAATTTGAATCTGAACATTCACACCCAATCTTTTTACTAATTATTAGAAATAAACCTTAATAGATTACATTACATTTTGTGATAATAATTGAAGAATTTATTCATGAAGGAAAAAGCAGAAAAGTAAGTTTAAATATTTTGCAGCATATTCTTTTTACACAACTTATTGGCTATCTTTAGCAATCTTTGACATCTCAAATATTTGGCTTTATTTCAAATGAAAGATAAATGGTTAGAAAAGAGCAGTGCAAGTTACGCTAAAACACAAATAAAAACAAAAAAAAATTAAATTGTGCACACTGCACACTCTCACAAATAAATCTAGATTCAAAACATATACTGTAAGTGTAAATGAATGTGTAAAAACAAAAGCTAAACAGTAAATAAATTACCTAGAAATAGAAAAACTTAATTTAAAATAGTTGCTATTAATTCACTTCTTATAAAGTAATTTAAAAGTGAGAGAATTTTGAATACAAGAATAATAGAGAAATGAAGATTAATGCATTTCAAAGGGCACTATAAAAAGCTATATACTTAAAAACAAAGTATAATGTTTTAAAAGCGAAAATGTGGAGTTTCCAGCATTTGGCATTTGTCTTTTCACTGTTTCAAGTATGCAACATGGGTGAAAACATAGGGTATTTTCAACAGCGCCCATTTTTTTTGGCATAGTAGGCTGTTTGTTGAGCTCAACTACTAGAGTTGAGAGCTCTGATTATAAGCTTCCATAAACAATTTAATGTGGGAAAAAAAATTGTATCTCGATGATACCTGTTACAGATTTAGAGGATTTGGTTTTGTTAATGGCAGTAGAGTAAAGATCTTGTGATGGCTAGCATACTACTGGGGTCGAGTTTGCATACAGAAGAAGGTTTTCTCTCTAGCTTAGGTGACTTTTGTTGGGAAATCTGCTACAGGTGAGGAAAACACCTTTTCTACTCCACTTGCTTTATTTTTGCTTGTATAAATTCTTTAAAATTTGCAAAATTGACTTGGCTTTCCACCATTGAGGTGATCAAGGTGAGAAGTCATCAGAGGATAAAGACCTCGCTGTCTAGCTATGGGAGATAAATTAAAATCTCTTGACAAAATAAATTCCCTTAAGAATTTTCCTAGATACTTCTATGAAAAAAATATGGCTTGTAAGAAAATGGAGTGGTCTCCCACAAGTAGGAGAGAGCAGATTCAGAAGGCTTGTTATTCCCAAAGGAGGACATTGGGGTTGTGAAAACCCAGGCTATGTAACAAATTTCTATTGAATATAATGCCTTTAAGTAGATTTTATTAAGGACTTGCAAATTTTATGAAAAAGATAACCTCACAACACATAGAATCCATTGAGAATGACCTGCATTATTATATGTTTTATTTCTTTGCCAGGTTAATTTGGGCAGAATTAAAAGTGTTGTAATTTACATTGCCGATTGATCTTGTATAGCTTTCTAAGTGCCACAACTTTGCCAAAAGAATGAAAATCTAGTCAAAATTTGTCTACCTCAACCTAAATACTTGATATAGGTCATAATAGCAAATAAATTCATTGAGAAACCCATATAAATTCATTTACAATGATTGAAAAATACAGACATGCTAAGAGTTTCAGTAGTCTACTAATCAGATGAAAGTCATGAAAATTCAAAAATAGTGAAGTCAATTTGAGCAAAAGATCGGTGAATTTAGGAAGTTTTTCAAAAGGATGTTTTTTTGGGTTACTCCATTTCCAAAATTGTTTTGGACAATATATCCTGAAGTTGTTGTGCTAGTCTTCCTTTATCAATGGATTTTACAGCCTTGCGTAGAGGTTTTTTTGGCTTAGTGAAGCAATATGAATCATTTCCAAGAGCCATAAAATGGAATTCTTGCACTCCTTCACTAGGCATAATGTAGATATTGGTAAAATACAATTTTTTGTGTAATTGTATTAATTTGAAATCAAAGAGTAATGGCCTACATACTATGAACACCAACAATAACACTATGAGACACTATTTTGGAAAATAGAATGACTGGATACATATGAGATTACCTAATTGTCATTTGGGCACTACGAAGAACTGTCAGATATCCCAGGTAAGTCATTCAAGCTTCACCCTCTACGTTCATGAAAATGCATATACAAGTCCTATGAAAAACATAAAAACTGTAAAAAAAAAGTTTAGGATTTGGGCTTCCACTACACCCCACTTACTAAGTTTTGTATACGAGTATATTATATCAGTGTTAACAGACCTAGAAAAAATGATATGCATATATTTCACCTTGTTAATTAAGAGCAATACAGTATATTTTCTTTGGATAGATGAAGTAAACTGACAAGGAACTAACATCACTGAGAGCCTGAGATGCAAGGGAACATGTTGTAACTGTTACTGCATTTAAGGAAAAAACTTTCATTAGTCTTTCAAGGCTTCCAAAGTTTTAAAAAAAAAAAGTAAAAACCTTCTGGAAAGGCCTGAGATAAGTAGAAGCTTATCCCTTGGTACAGTCATAACCCCATTCTATCTCTTGGTACGATCAGTAATAAGCCCAAGTGTTTACAATTATGACTAAGCGGTAGTGCACTTCCCTCTGGCTCTACTACTAGGTCAAGGTAACTCGCCCTAGCGTCTGTGAGAAACCAAGAAGGCTTTTACTTTGTAACTCAATCAACTGGTTTAAATGCTACTGCAGGCTCACCAATAGCAGGCTTACCAATTCTAGCGTCAGCGAGAGGTTATGCTTCATGAAGTAGCTTATCTAGTTCCAAATAAACTGATTCAACAGATGGTGCTACTCTTTTGTATTCTTATTCATGTCACTAGAATTGTAGACCTGGAGCTTCAACGTTACCCTCTCAGTCCTAAAGCACCACGCCATTGTTACTAGTGAAGGAAGAGAGCAAGTATGGCTTGCTTCAGCGTTGGAAAGAACTTCAGCAAATCTCAGCTATAAGATTAATGAATATATTTCATAGAATAATATAAAAATAGAGGTAAAGGATTGTTAAGGGTTTAACAATCACCAAGTCATGTAGTAGCCTCTTCTAAGCTCAACCATATGCAACTTATGTTGCTATATCTTTTCTTTTTTAAAATGAAACCAAAAAAATGTAATTTTTTACTACGAAAATTTAACCAAATAGGAAAGTTGTTGGAGAAACAAATCAGACTTTTGACCCTAAAGAACAAGTGATAAAGAACATCTAGGAGGTCATGGGTTCGATTTTTGCATAAATTAACAAACTTAACTGAATTTAGAAACAAAAACAAGCACACAACAATCTCATTATCCCACCCCTAAGCATTTGGGCAGCAGAGCATAGCCATGGAAATTGACACGATATACAGGTTACAAATGCCTTAGATCTGTAAGAAGATTCTGCAGCCAGCCTCTTTGGTGGAGTTTTGATAATAAAAATTACTGCAACTTGAACTTGAAAACAAGATTAGCTTTATCAGATGGATTGTTGGATCAAATGAAGTCCACTACTTTAAATTAAGCGTTTCATATCATTTAAACATTGCCCAAAAGATTACAAACAAATGTATTAAATTTAGCTGCTAGACAGGGGATCTATAGGCAGATTGTCCAGATCTGTAATAGACAAGCAAGAAATTGAAGAACTCAACAAAAAAAGAAAGTGGAAAACAAAAGGTAAATATATTGTGGACAACTAACAAAATATAGACAAATTTGCTATATGGTTTCATAGTACTTTGAAAGCATACCTTTTTTGATCTTCAAATACTGATATCTCTATCCTCAATACCCAGGGTCCTCAACAAGCCTGCAAATGTGACAATATTACTTTAGCCTATCAAGCACATATGAATCAGAGGTATACATAGAGGAACAACTTCAGAAGAAAATCATTTTACCTAAATCTGCAGCAAAAACCACACATCAAGGTTTGCTACTTGATGGTTTCTGAAGTGGGAAGACAAAAAGAACAACCTGTGGTTGTGCTCAAATACAAAGGCCATAGAAGCTGATAGAGGCAGATGAATGAACATTCTAGACTGGACAAACCATAATTAATACGATGACCAACTGCACAGCCATTGCATTAATTAAAAAAATAGTAGTATTCAACTTGTACTGTCCAAAGAAAAATGCGAGAGGGAAGTTTTATGTACATTATACTATTGAAACAGTTCAATGCATTAAAGACATGCCACTTTTGTCAAAAATACAATTAAATCTCCATTGAATTAAATCTCATTTGTCAACGAACAAATCTTACAATATAATATCTTATATTTTTGGTATATTTTATTACAGTTTCGTACAATTCATTAAAAGGAAAAAAGATTTTTCTAGATTTTTGAATGATTTCTCTAGATTTTTGTGGAAATCAATTGACAATGAAGACCAAAATTTATTGTCATTTTGGATTGTTCTAAATAAATAATTTTTTTGGATGATTTAATCAAAAGGAAAATGTATTTTTGTCCATGACTGTTTCAAGAATAGACCAATGAGAAAGAAGATATATATTTTTATGAAAATAATAATAAAATGTTCCTTGAATCAAACTATAGAAACACCTATAAATGTTTCAAAACACTACAATCTGATTGGATAGCCTCACAAAACTAATGCATCCAATGAATGCATTAGTTATCCTGCCTATCGGCAGGAACTAATAAAATAATTGACCAATTTAAACTTAGCACTTTGTCAATTTCAAATTCATTTTTTCAATGCCAAATCCTCATGTAGGCTTGTATTGTTTTTTTACCTAACATCCAATGTGTGGGGCAAACACTCTTGTCAAGGATGTTGAGGTGAGACTATTTTGTTGTCACTCTTAATAGGGTTGAGTGATCATTACCAATAATTTTTAAATTCTATACAAATTTGATTTCTAAATTAATTTGTATTCATTACTATTTAGATATTTATTTACCAATATTACTTTTCTAACCATACAAATAAATGTAATTTTTACATTAGAAATTTACATTTTTTATTATATTATTCAAAATATACTTTACTATCCATATAATATAGCGTCTTATTTTAATACAAATGCTAATTATTATTATGATCACAAACTTTCACATTTTTGTTTGATCCTCTTCTCTAATTTAAATCATTCATTTATGATCAAAGACTATTCAAATTTCTTTTCTAGAAAACTTTGAAATGTTTGGTTGTTGTACATCATGTCTTGTTAGATCAAGGTTTTCCTTAGAGTAACTTAAAATTGGCAGTCAATTCTTAGAACACAAAGCTAATAACATACATATCACTCCGGCCAATTCCCAAACACGTGTCAATGGAACAAATTAATAAGTATAAGACAGGCAAAGAAGTGATGTAATTTGAAACCATTGACACACACTTGTATAGATGAAATCCGATACTTGAATAGATTTGACATTTAAACTGGGCGATAGAGGAGATCAGTTGTAGATTTAGATATGTGAACTGGAATTTCGAATTGTAGACAAAAGTCTTCTCCTGTCTATTTTTTAAAGATTCGGTTTAATGATGAAAGCACACAGAATGGGCTCCATTGTGCAATGCGTAAAGAGATGTTTCGTGTAGTTTACGGCTCGAATGGATAGCTGATAGAGGACATGTGAGTTAGATGTTGCTGAAAAATGGATGAATATTTTTTCCATTTAAAATACAACTTTTGCATATTGTATTGCACTCTTATGCACACACAAAGCATTACATAAGCACATCAAAACACAAGAAAACATCATCATTGCAGCAAGAAAGGTAGCACAAGTGGAAAAACATCACTAATTGTAAAGTACACAATGGTTATATATAAGAGGATAAAATTCCCCCCACACCTATTATCAAACACAAGTTGACAATCTGATTCTCATAAATTGATGGAGTGGGATGAGAGTTAAAATTAACTCTACAAGGAAATTCTACAAGACTTCAAATAAAACCCAACAAAAACTAGTTTTGACAAATATGAGGTTTTGGTCCTTAACCAATTGGAACGACTAGTTGATATCTCAGAAAGGTAAACCTTCGAATTAAAAAAAAAAAAAAAAAAAACTTCAAAATTGCAATACCTATCAATGAAGTGTTAGCACGAGAAGATTTGACAAAATAAGGGAAATAAATTTTGTATAGAAACAATCTTCGAGAAATGTAAATAAATCCTTGATCTTTAAGAAACCATCTACATCTAAAGTGAAGAGAACTACAACATCCTATGAGGATTCTAGTTCTCTAAAGGGACTACATGTTGGCAATATGTTGTATTTGGTTAAGTGTTGTTATTGATGTCAACATTGTATGCCGATTGGACCTATCCCGGTTAGTCTTTGTGATCATCTTGGTTTTGGCTATGATTCTGATCCGGTATGATCAAATCTCTGGAATCGGTTTTGGATGCTTACTCTGGATGGCTATTTTTTTTCCATATTCTATTGGTTCATGTTTTGGTGCTCTGGTAACTATCGCTTATGTTCTCAGTTAGTATTTCCTGGTACCAGTTAGCTTGACCAATAAGTGATATTTGATGTTTTGGTCAGACGATTTTGGTTCGTCTTATGGAATCAGTTTTTATCACGTCGAAGGTGCTTCTTGATCATATTCCAAATGTTTGGTGACTTTGCATTGGTTGGCGTGTTGTTATGGTGGTCCTATTTGGATCTGGTTAGACTTTTTGTGTTACTTCATTAAGGGTTTCTACCGATTGGTGAAGCATGTTGGATTTTGGCCTTAGCAGAATTTCTGGCGGATGGAATTGTTGGGTTACTTGATTTAGGTCAATGCTATGTAATTTAAATCATAATATTGGTCTGGTGGTACCATGTAATGTAATGTATGTTATTATAGGTTTTTAGGTTTAGGGTTTAGCCGACCTTGTCAATAAGGTTGATGATCTGTATTAATAGGTGACTTATTTATGTAATTTGGAGATCGATGGTTATGTCTGCATTATCAGAGGAAGGTTTCTGTGTGAATAAGTGATATATCATTTGACGAAGCTTTTTGTATTGTAGAGCAGACATTTGTGCTTAACCAGAACTGTATCAAGCATTAGGAGATGCTACTTTCATAGTTCATTATTTCTGGATTGTAGTCTGATGTTTTGTAAGTCAGTGAGACTTCTTTTTTAGATGAGCAGTGAGCTCTAGACGGTTGGTCTGATTGCAAGTGCAATCCACATTGCAATTTCACATACTACTGCAGAAGTATTATCTGATTGTGGGTAGGGTTTCCCATCGTGGTTTTTCCCTTTACCAGGTTTTCCACATTAAAATATTGGTGTTGTGTGTACTTTTTTTCATGTTCTATCATTCATTGTGTTGGTTTCTTTGTGCTCCAGTTTAATGGTTTTGATGTGCATAAGTTACGATTTCTGATGGTAAACTGATTCACCCCCCCCTCTCATTTTACTCCCGGTATCAGTTTTTTCTAACAATTGGTATCAGAGAAAGGTCCTCTCTGCAGAAGCTTAACCGCTTGAGGATATCCGATGGCAACTACATCTAGTTCTACATTCAATCCCTATCGGAAGGAGAGTCCTAGATTGGATGGTACAAATGACAAAATATGGAGGGAGTGAATGAAGATTCATCTCAGATGTCTTGGAGCTGAAGTTTGGGAGATAGTGGAGAAAGGGTATATACCTCATGATCCTATTTTTGGAACACTGGCACCTATTGATGAATAGAAGAAAGCTGGAAATGATGCTGGAGAAAAAGAAGCATTGTTAAGTGCCCTATCAAATAAAAAGTTATTTAATGCCATAGAGTTGGAGAATGTAAAGTTGATCTGGACTAGGCTTTAAACTCTTTATGAAGGCAACCAGGCTGTGAAAATTGCAAAACTTGAAATTTTTCGGGTAAGGTATGAAACTTTGATGATGGAAGAGGATGAGAAGATAAGTTCTTTCATGCATAGAGTAAATGAGATTGTTATGGGAATCAAATGTTGTGGCGGATCAGTTAGTGAAGATGAGATTGTGTCAAAGGTTCTGAGAGTTCTACCTCTGGCTTATAAGATGAAGGCTACTGCAATCAATGAACTTCGAACAATTTCAAGTACCCCTATTACTAGAAATACATTTCTTGGTAAATTGACTGCTTTTGAGCTTGAGGAACTTGGAGATTAGAGTGCTACTAAAACTGAAACTGCATTTAAAGAATCTTCCTCTAGTAAGAAAAAGATAGATTGGAAGGAGATGTATGCTAAAGATTTGGAGGACATTGAAAGAGAAGAAAGAGAACTTGAAGAGTTGGAAGCCCTAATTTCTAGAAGAATTCCTAAAGGACCAGCTGGAAGTAAGTATGAAGGAAAAGTCCCTTTTAAATGTTTTTCAAGTAATAAGATTGGTCATTTTTCTTTTAGATGCTCTAAAAGAGCTTCTAGGAATCATGAAAGATTTGTGAAGAGTTATAAGCCTAATCCAGAATATCAAAACAGACCTAGATTCACAAGGAATAAGGATAAACCATGCTATTATGTCTGTGATGATGATTTTGGCATTATTGACGATGATGATGATGATGAACTGATGAGTGGATCTGACAATCGAAGCTTCGGTAAGGACTGTGTTTTTATTGCTATCAAGGATGATTCTCTGGAACCTATCATTGAAGTAACTCATACTGAAGAGAAGGATTTAGCTGCTAAAATTGAAGAAAAGGATGAATGGGTTATAGACAGTGGATGCTCACATCACATGACTAGTAACAAGAGAAAATTTCTATCACTACAAGAATTTGATGGTGGATTAGTTAGATTTGCAGACAACAAGGCATGTAGGATCAAAGGCAAGGCAACAGTATCATTGGATGGTAAGAATAATACTTATAATGTTTATTATGTTGAAGGCTTAAAGGATAATCTTTTAAGTGTAGGTTAGATGGTGGATAGAGGGTTTCATTTAGAATTCAAGGATGGGAAATGTAAGATTGTCAATAGATCTGGATTGGAAATTGCTTCTGGAACCCAGACCAATGGAAACATCTTCCATTTGAACTCCGGTGAGAAAGCTTGCTTGATTGCTCAGATTGATGAAAGTTGGTTATGGCATAAAAGGATGTGTCATTTAAATTTTGATTTCATAGTCAAGATCAGTTCAACAAAGGCTGTCAGAGATTTGCCCAAGATTGTCAAACCTCGTAATACAATATATAGAGAATGTCAAATGGGTAAGCAAGTCAAAACATTTTTTAGAAGCATACATGATAAATCTAATGAAATTCTTGATCTTATTCATATTGATCTGTGTGGATCGGCAAGGACTAGTATTTTTAAAGGTGATAGATACTTTATATTACTTATTGATGATTATTCTAGAATGATGTGGGTAGCATTTTTGAAAGAAAAATCTAAAGCTTTTGAGAAATTCAAAATCTTTAAAGCTATGGTTGAGACTGAGACAGGACTGGAGATAAAGTGTTTAAGATCAGATCAAGGCAGTGAATTTACCGTTACATCCTGGAGACAACTAAGAGGGGGAGGGGGTGAATCAGTTGTCAAATAAATTCAAACCAAAAACAGCTTAACAAACTTTATGCTTAATATCGGTAAATCAGTTAAGTATGCCAGTAGACAGTGTTAATAGTTAATTGTTATACCGATAAAGATTAATGCATGAAACATAAACACAAAGTCATCCACAACACATAACACCAATATTTGTATGTGGAAACCCTGTAAGGGGAAAAACCTTGGTGGGAAACCTTACCCACAATCAGATGATACTACTGCAGATAGTAAGTGTACATAAATGGGGTCTACACATGCATAAAGGCCAACAACCTAGAGCTCACTACTCAATCACAAAATGGGAGTCACATTGACTACAGTTGGATGGTTAAATCCAATAATAATGTACTGCACAAAATAGCATCTTCATATGCTAGATTCAGTACCGGTGTAATGCTGATATGCTTTCATAAAAAACCTCCTTCAATCTTCAGATGATGTATGTGTGTATAGCTGTGCTTAATCTCGCATATACCTTCACACAATCCTTTTTCGCATTCCACATTTGATCTTACAAATAAGATCTTACATTTATACCATAACCTAAGACCAATTTTAGTAGGTCGGCTCTACAAGATATTACAATAAAAACATTTTACAAACAATATAATATCTGATGAAATAACTGATTGAACATGTCATCTTAATGAATTTACAACAATAATTAATCATCTCCATAGTGTGCCATGCTGATCTGGAAAAGATAAACCTGTCGGTGTAAGCCTAGACCTATTTGCCAGTAACAACAAATATGCAACTATGAATATACCAATGAACAAAACTCTAGGACAAGATGTCCAAACGATGTCTTCCATGCCATTCCAAGTGTCGGTGATCATTATATCTTGCCGGTGAACCATATACCAGTAACTGTGCAATAGTTACTTGCTTGCTGGTGAATGTTGCTGGATCTCCAAAGTGTTAGTATTTTAGTAGCTATTGACATCAATGACAAAACCATACCAAAATACCAACAATCTCCCCTTTTGGCATTGATGGCAACACAAGATGGAAAAACCATCAAAGTGCCAAAACAGAAATGCCAACTATCAAAAATCAACAATCTCCAAAATGATTATAACCAGAAAGTAATAATCTCTCCTAAGTAACAATTTCTCATGGGAGCAACATGTGTTCTCCAAAGTTTTTCAATACCAATCTCTCCAAAAGATAATGTGTTTTTCCATAGATATCTCTCCCCCTTTGACATCAAATGCCAAAGTCATATACAAAATACCAATCAGTTCAATGTACCAACTACTCCCCCTGAGAAGTAGCTTCCTCATCAAAAGACTGGAGTAAAAGATTTCTCTATTAATTCTCTCGGTTGATGACAATCATCAACTATCTAAGTCTCTACCGGTGGTGGTATGACTCCAAGCTGATCTCTGAGATATTCAAAAGTCTCCTTAGGCAAAGGTTTAGTGAAAGTATTGGCGATCTGCTCTTTAGTATTCACATAAACCAGTTTTATTTCCTTTGCTTCAACTTTTATCCTTAGAAAATTCAATTTGATAGAAACATGTTTGGTTTTAGAATGTAATACTAGATTCTTAGATATATCAATTGTTTAAGATCAGATCAAGGCAATGAATTTACCGTTAGGTCCCGGAGACAACTGAGAGGGGGAGGGGGTGAATCAGTTGTCAAATAAATTCAAACCAAAAACAACTTAACAAACTTTATGCTTAATATCGGTAAATCAGTTAAGTATGCCAGTAGACAGTGTTAATAGTTAATTGTTATACCGATAAAGATTAATGCATGAAACATAAACACAAAGTCATCCACAACACATAACACCAATATTTGTATGTGGAAACCCTGTAAGGGGAAAAACCATGGTGGGAACCCTTATCCACAATCAGATGATACTACTGCAGATAGTAAGTGTACATAAATGGGGTCTACACATGCATAAGGGCCAACAACCTAGAGCTCACTGCTCAATCACAAAATGGGAGTCACACTGACTACAGTTGGATGGTTAAATCCAATAATAATGTATTGCACAAAATAGCATCTTCATATGTTGGATTCAGTACCTGTGTAATGCTGATATGCTTCCACAAAAACCTAGCTTCACCTTCAAATGATGTCTTCGTGTATAGCTCTTCTTAATCTCACATATACCTTCACACAATCCTTTTTCGCATTCCACATTTGATCTTACAAATAAGATCTTACATTTATACCATAACCTAAGACCAATTTTAGTAGGTCGGCTCTACAAGATATTACAATAAAAAAAATTTACAAACAATATAAGATCTGATGCAATAACCGATTGAACATGTCATCTTAATGAATTTACAACAATAATTAATCATCTCCATAGTGTGCCATGCTGATCTGGAAAAGATAAACCTGTCGGTGTAAGCCTAGACCTATTTGTCGGTAACAACCAATATGCAACTATGAATATACCAATGAACAAAACTCTAGGACAAGATGTCCAAACGATGTCTTCGACATAACCATGTGTCTTCCATGCCATTCCAAGTGTCGGTGATCATTATATCTTGCCGGTGAACCATATACCAGTAACTGTACAATAGTTACTTGCTTGCTGGTGAATGTTGCTGGATCTCCAAAGTGTTAGTGTTTTGGTAGGTGTTGACATCAATGACAAAACCATACCAAAATACCAACAATCTCCCCTTTTGGCATTGATGGCAACACAAGATGGAAAAACCATCAAAGTGCCAAAACAGAAATGCCAACTATCAAAAATCAACAATCTCCAAAATGATTATAACCAAAAAGTAATAATTTCTCCTAAGTAACAATTCCTCATGGGAGCAACATGTGTTCTCCAAAGTTTTTCAATACCAATCTCTCCAAAAGATAATTTGTTTTTCCATAGATATCTCTCCCCCTTTGACATCAAATGCCAAAGTCATATACAAAATACCAATCAGTTCGATGTACCAACTACTCCCCCTGAGAAGTAGCTTCCTCATCAAAAGACTGGAGTAAAAGATTTCTCTGTTAATTCTCTCAGTTGATGACAATCATCAACTATCTAAGTCTCTACCGGTGGTGGTCTGACTCCAAGCTGATCTCTGAGATATTCAAAAGTCTCCCTAGGCAAAGGTTTTGTGAAAATTTCGGCAATCTGCTCTTTAGTATTCACATAAACTAGTTTTATCTCCTTTGCTTCAACTTTTATCCTTAGAGAAATCAGTTTGATAGAAACATGTTTGGTTTTAGAATGTAATACCAGATTCTTAGATATATCAATTGTTGCGGTGTTATCACAATATATAGTAATAGGTTCCTTGCATTTTACCTTTATGTCTTTCAACATTTTCTTAAGCCATAGTACCTGTGTACAGTTAGTTGCTGCTGCAACATATTCTGATTCTGCTATTGATAAATATGTACAACTCTGTTTCTTACTCAACCAAGAAACTTGTTTGTTTCTAAGAAAGAATGCTTCGCTGGTGGTGCTTTTTCTATCATCCACATCTCCTGCCCAATTTGCATCTGTGTATGCACATAGATCAAAATTTTCATCTCTAGGATACCATAATCTAAGGTTTATAGTGCCTTGTAAGTACCGAAAAATCCTTTTTACTGCTGATTCAAGATTTTCTCTAGGATTACTTTTAAATCTTGAAACAATACATACTACATTCATAATATTAGGTTTGGTTTGTGTCAAATACAGTAAACCTCCTATCATAGATTTGTATCTAGTTGGATTAATAGGTGTAGATTCATCCCTTTGTGATAATTTTTCATTTGTTGTCATAGGTGTGCTTAACGGTTTAGAGTTCTCCATCCCAAATTTCTTTAGCAACTCTTTTAAGTATTCGGATTGACTCAAAAATATACCTTTATCAGTCTGTGAAATCTGCAATCCTAAAAAAGAATTTTATTTCTCCAATCATAGACATTTCAAATTCTTGTTGCATTTTAATAGAAAATTCTTTACATAATCCATCTTCTCCTCCAAGGATTATATCATCAACAAATACTTCTATAATCAAGATGTCATCATTAGTTATTTTGTAATATAAATTGTTGTCTGGATTTCCTTTAGTAAAACTAATCTTTAAAAGATACTTATCCAATCTTGCATACCAAGCTCTTGGAGCTTGTTTTAGTCCATACAGAGCTTTCCTTAACCTACATACCATATCATTGTCATCTGTCAAAGAAAATCCATTAGGTTGTTCAATGTATACTTCCTCTTCAAGATCTCCATTCAAAAATGCACATTTAATATCCATTTGATAAACTTTGTAGTTCTTGTGTGCTGCAAAAGCCAAAAATAATCTGACTGCCTCAATTCTAGCTACCGGTGCAAAGGTTTCATTGTAATCAACTCCTTCTTTCTGAGAATATCCCTTACACACTAGTCTTGCTTTATTTCTGACAACCTTACCATCTTCATTAAGTTTATTTCTAAATACTCATTTGGTTCCAATTACATTTTTTTCTTTAGGCCAGGGAACTAATGTCCAAGTGTTGTTTTTCTCAATTTGTTCTAATTCTTCTTTCATAGCTTCTTCTCTTAGTCTGACATGTCTATTAGGGCATGTCAAAGCCATATGACCAATCTTATTGCAATTAAAACATTTAAAGGGTGGTTTACCTTCATACTTACTTCCTACTGGACCTTTAGGCATTTTCCTTGCAAATAGTGCTTCAAGTTCTTCATTTTCTTTCCTACTTTCTTCAAGTTCTCTTGCATAAAAGGCTTTCCAATCAGATTTGTCAAATGGTGGAGCAAACGATGTTGATGCTTTAAAGGCCAAATCTCTCTTTATAGTAGCAATAGGACCAAATTCTTCAATTTCAAAAGCTGAAAGTTTTCCAATCAATGTATCCCTAGTAACTGATGTATTAGGCATTGTTCTTAACTCATTTATAGCAATAACCTTCATTTTACATGTTGGTGGCAATCCTCTTAAAACTTTTGAAATAATTTCATCCTCACTTAATATTCCTCCACAACATTTAATACCCAAAACAGTTTCATTTACTCTTTCCATAAAAGCAGAAATCCTTTCATCTTCTTCCATTTTCAGATGTTCATACCTGACTCAAAAGCTTTCAAGTTTTGCAATTTTGACTGTAGAATCTCCTTCATTTAGTGTTTCCAAATGATCCCAAATAGCTTTAGCAGTAGACCTATTTGATAGTCCTATGATTTGTTGATCTGATAATGCGCTCAAAAGTGCTTCTCTTGCTTTGCAATCATTTTCCTCATCTTTTGTCAAGTTAGCTGGACTGGGCTGACTAGGTACAACAGTAGTATAACCATTCTTTGTAACTTCCCAAATTTCTTTTCCAATGCAATTCAGATGTGTCTCCATTCTGATCTTCTATATGCCATAGTTGGTTCCATCAAGTTTAGGACTGTCCTTCTTGAAATAATTAGTAGACATTGGATCTCCTCAAGCTATTAAACTTCTGCAAAAGAGGACTAAGCTCTGACACCAATTGTTAGGTCTCAGAGACAACTGAGAGGGGGGGTGAATCAGTTGTCAAATAAATTCAAACCAAAAACAACTTAACCAACTAAATGCTTAATACCAATAAATCAGTTAAGTATGCTGGTAGACAATGTTAACAATTAATTGTTATACCGGTAAAGATTAATGCATGAAACATAAACACACAGTCATCCACAACACATAACACCAATATTTGTATGTGGAAACCCTGTAAGGGGAAAAACCACAGTGGGAAACCTTACCCACAATTAGATGATACTACTATAGATAGTAAGTGTACATAAATGGGGTCTGCACATGCAGAAAGTCCAACAGCCTAGAGCTCACTGCTCAATCACAAAATGGGAGTCACACTAACTACAGTTGGATGGTTAAATCCAATAATAATGTACTGCACAAAATAGCATCTTCATATGCTGGATACAGTACCAGTGTAATGCTGATATGCTTCCACAAAAACCTAGCTTCACCTTCAAATGATGTCTTCATGTATATCTCTGCTTAATCTCGCATATACCTTCACACAATCCTTTTTCGCATTCCACATTTGATCTTACAAATAAGATCTTACATTTATAGCATAACCTAAGACCAATTTTAGTAGGTCGGCTCTACAAGATAATACAATAAAAATATTTTAGAAACAACATAATATCTGATGCAATAACTGATTGAACATGTCGGCTTATTGCATTTACAACAATAATTAATCATCTCCATAGCATGCCATGCTGATCTGGAAAAGATAAACCTGCTGGTGTAACCCTAGACCTATTTTCTAGTAATAGCAAATATGCAACTATGAATATACCAATGAAGAAAACTCTAGGACAAGATGTCCAAACGATGTCTTCGACATAACCATGTGTCTTCTAGGTCATTCCAAGTGTCAGTGATCATTATATCTTGTCAGTGAACCATATAATAGTTGTTGTGCAATTGTTACTTGCTTGCCGGTGAATGTTGCTGGATCTCCAAAGTGCTAGTGTTTTAGTAGGTGTTGACATCAATGACAAAACCTTACCAAAATACCAACATTTACATTTGGTGAATTCTACAACTTTTGTGAGAAGAATGGAATCAAAAGACAACTTTCTGCACCTAGGACTCCATAGGAGAATGGATTGGTGGAAAGGAAAATAAGAACCATATTGGATGCGGCAAGGACTATGATGAAAAAAGATAGATTGCCTGATATCTATTGGAGGGAAGTTGTCAATACAGCTGTATACACTTTCAACAGAGTAGACATAAAAGGTGATACCGGTAAGACTCCTTATGAATTATAGTTTGGTCATACTACTACTGTCAGATATTTCAGAATATTTGAAAGTAAATGTTGCATTAGAAGAGATGATGTATTGAGAAATTTGATCTTGGAAGTGAGGAGGGAATATTTTTGGGTTATCTTACTAAGAGAAAAGCATAAAGATGTTATAATAAAAAATTGAATATAATAATAGAGAGAATAAATGTCAAGGTGGATAAAAAGGGAGTATTCAGATCACATCATATGATTGTGGACTGGAAGATGAATTTATCAGACCTAAACCAGTAATGTAAGAAGCTTCTTAGAACAGTGAACATGTGACTCTGGTAACATTAGAAAACTCAACTGTGACAGAGGAACAACAAAAAGCTAGTAAATCAAGAAAATTCAAAGACTCCCAGGTATGTGAAACTAAATCATTCTGAAGATCATATCATTAGGGATTGTTGCAAGGTGTGCGCCCTTGGTTTCCTTATGTTGTGCACTGTAGTGCTCGGGTTTGTGACATGGTTTAACTACCTCCTGTGGATTATATTGGTTTCATGGATTATCAAGAAACAATCATGTACTTCATTATCTATTGTTGAAGCAAAATATGTAGTTGTTGCTACTAATTGTACTCAGATTTTAGGAATGAACAAGTGTTTATAGATATAAGGGTAATTTATGATGAGCCTATTATTATTCACTATGATAATACTACTTCTCTTGATATGTCAAAGAATCCGATATTTCATTCCAAATCAAAACAAATTTATATAAGATACAATCTCTTGAAGGAAAAGGTTGAAGCAAAGGAAATCAGATTGGTTTATGTACTTACTAAGGAGCAAAATAAAGGCATTCTAACAAAACCATTGCTTAAAGATACTCTTGAATATCTCAGAGATCAGTTGGGGGTTACCAACCCACCAAAAGAGACTCGGAGATGCAGGAATGCATCAATTCGGTAAGATTATTAGATATTTTTTTTATCTGGGTTGATGAGATGATGCTAATACTTAGGGGGAGTAGTCAGTTGTTTGGTTTAATATTTTTGGTTTGCTATCTGTCCTTTGTCATTGATGTCAAAGGGGGAGAGGTGGTATTCAAGTAAAAATCAGTCATATCTTTGAGGGAGAGTGTTGGCATTCTTTGGTACTTGGATGTTATTCATATTTACTATTGCCATCAATGCCAAAGGGGGAGATTGTTGGCAATATGTTGGATTTGATTAAGTGTTGTCATTGATTTCAACAATGTATCCCAGTTGGAGGCTATCCCGGTTAGCCTTCATGATCATCTTGGTTTTGGCTATGATTTTGATCCGGTATGATCAAATCTTTGGAATCCATTTTAGATGCTTACTCTAGATGGCTATGTGTTTTCCATATTCTATTGGCTCAAGTTTTGGTGCTCTGATAACTATCACTTATGTTCTTGGTTGGTATTTCTTGGTACCGGTAAGTGATATTTGTTGTTTTGGTCAGACAATTTTGGTCTGGCTTATGGAATTGATTTCTATCATGATGAAGCTACTTCTTGATCATATTTCGAGTGTTTGGTAACTTTGCATTAGCTAGCATGTTGTTATGGTGGTCCTATTTGGATCCGGTTAGACTTTCTGTGTTACTTCACTAAGGGTTTCTACCGGTTGGTGAAGCGTATTGGATTTTGGTCTTAACAAAATTTTCAATTGATGGAATTGTTCGGTTACTTCACTTAGGTCCATGCTATGTAATATAAATCATAATATTTGTCTGGTGATAGCGTGTAATGTAATTTTTTTTATTATGAGTTTTTGGGTTTAGTGTTTAACTGACCTTGTCAATAAGGTTGATGATTTGTATTAATAGGTGACTTATTCATGTATTTTGGATATCGATGGATTGATGGGATCAATGGTTATGTCTGCATTATCAGAAGAAGGTTTATGTGCAAAAAAGTGATATATCATTTGGCAAAGGTTTTTGTATTGTAGGGTAGACATTTGTGCTTAACTGGAACTGTATCAAGCATTAGGAGATGCTACTTTCACAGTTCATTCTTTCCAAATTGTAGTATGATATTTTGTAAGTCAGTGAGACTTATTTTTGTAATGAGCAGTGAGCTCTAGGTAGTTGACCTAATTCCAAGTGCAATCCCCATTGTAATTTTACATATTGTTGTAGATGTATTATCTGATTGTGGGTAGGGTTTCCCACTATGGTTTTTCCCTTTACTGGTTTTTCCATGTCAAAATATTGGGGTTGTATGTATTGTTCTTTCATGTTCTATCCTTCATTGTGTTGGTTTATTTGAGCTTTGGTTTAATGGTTTTGATATGCATAAGTTCTAATTTATAAAGGTAAACTAATTCACCGCCCCTCTTAGTTTACTCTTGGTATCAGATCTGTCTAACACTACAATCCATCCCTCTAATATCACAAAATAGGGATATTTTCAATGTTGTAAGTTGGAAACCTCTTAAAATATCTAAACACAAAATTTCTTGAGGACACCTACTTAATACTTTGACATGGGGTCCCATAAGGACTTTATTGATGTGGAAAAATATATATAAGCTACCTACAAAATATTGGAAGAGTAGAAAATCTTAAGAATATGACTATAAAGAAGCCCCCAAATTCTTACAAACACAATTTGTAAGAAGAGATAAGGTTACAAAGTTGAAAATTCCCAAGATATGATAGAAAAATATAATAAATCTAAAGAGAAGATGGTGGGTTGATTAGGGTTACAATCCACGCTACAAAACTATTGTTAACCAACACAAGACTATGACTAGAGTTGATTCCCACTTGAATGGGAAGAATTCTAGTTGGCAGGAGAATTCCACACATAAGCAATAATATAAGGTATATCAACATAACACTCCACAAGTGGATATCTTATAGAGCAACTTTAATAGTGTACACTTAAATATATACCATAAAATTAGAACATATGATTTCTTGAGTTTATTTAGTTTATCATTTTTATTGTTCCATATTTTTAAGATAATATCCACTCTAGAAGGTCTGAATTTGGGTGAACATCAGAGGTGTTTGTGGTCAATCACCTAAAAAGGATCATTATGTGAACCGGCATGAGCCTTATGTAAACTAGCATGAAGACATAATGATATTGTATGTTGTCATTGATGTCAATATGAGACATGGTAAGAACCGACACATGTGATAGGTGAAGAGAGAGGAACTGGCATATGTATGAACCGGTTTATATGCCAAGTGAAGCAGCACATTTGTTCAAGGTGAACCGGCATGTAGTTATGTGAACTGACACATGGAAGCACTGTATGGTTACCAGGTTGTAGGTAGCTTCCACTTCAGGGTTTCCGGTTGGAGAAATTCAAGTGACTCAATCGGTAATCTTCGTGTGATGAGTTAGCAGTATGATGGATGACAGATCGTGTTGCCACGTAAGTTATATGCGCGTGAAGGATCTTGCATGAAGAAGACTATTACTATCCACCTTGGGAAAGTGTGAAGTCTGTCAAACGGTAATAATGCGTGATGGGTTATCAACCACCATGAAAATGGTGGATAATGGACGATGGAGAATGTCTTGAGATCGATTCAAGATTGTTGCATTTAATGCAGTATGATTCAACGATCAGGATTGAACTGTTTGAATTGCTTAACCTAACAGGTTTAGGGTTTAGGGTTTTTGCTACCAACCTGTATGTTTTCTATAAGGTCAATGTTGGGTTTCTATCTGAGGTTGTTGGAAAAAGTTATGAGTGTGTATCCAAGGAAAGTGATACGAGATTCTTGCCAGACCATAGGAGAGAAGAGATACCTGTAAAGTGAATGTGCAGAAGGAAAAGAGGAGCCTAAATGGATTTGCATTAGCATTAAGTGTTGTTAACATATTATTGTAATACCTATTGATTTCTAACCACTTCAACAGTTGTAAAATCCCCTAACAGGGTAGCCTTAACTGGCTTGATTCAAAATCCCTTAAATCGGGTGGTCTTAACCGGCTTGTTTCAAATCCCTTAACCAGGTAACTCAAGGCTAATGAGTTCTGAGAAGCTTGAGAAGCTTAGGAGATCCTTTCAGCTATTGAGTTCTTGAAATCCTCTAACAAGGTGACCCTACCGGGTTTAACCCTTAACCGGGTATCCCTTAATTGGGTGATCCATAACAGGATTGGTTCCTACCAGAACCTATTGTAATGTCCTTAACCAGACAAGGCTCCTAATAGAGCGGACTTCTAAAGAGTTCAAAAAGCAGCTTGTGGGTATTCATCCCCACCATGGTTTTTCTCAGTTGGGTTTCCACGTGAAAAATATGTGTGTCATGTGAAATGCTTTTGTCTTGTGATGCTTTGTCTTACTTGTTAAGAATATGAAGGTTCTATTTTTTATGCCTATCTATAAAACACATTGAACTCATATTTGTGAAGATCTGATGGTTAAGTTTACTTATTTATGCATGAGAATATAATGATACTGTGGTATTGAGCCAAGAGGAAAGCTTATTGAGTGACCGGTTCATGACTGGTTGAGCTATACTGGATGTTGCCGATTCCACTCTATTTTACTGGTATCCCTGTTTGTTAGTCTTTTGGAGAATTTGTTGTCAAACCAGTTTTGGATGATATTGGTGTTTGTACTAATTCATCCCCCCCCCTCTCAGTACCGGTTTGGTACTAGTGGTTCATCATTGAGTTATCAATTGGTATCAGAGCACTCCAGGTCCTCTGTGTTGCAAGCTTAACCGCTTGAGGAAAAGATCCTAGCCAAATGATGAAGAGGGAAGGTCCAAAGTTCAACAGGGAAAACTTTGGTATATGGAAGGACAGGATGAAGATATTCATCAAAAGCATGGGTGTTCAACACTGGAGTTATGTTGAAAATGTATATGTTGTTCCTACCGGTACTCTCACCGATGACCAAAAGAGAGAGATACAAGAAAATGGGCAAGTCATGGAAGTCCTCATCAGTAGTCTTTCTGACATTGAGTTTATTGATGTTCAGGACAAGGGAAATCCCAAAGAGGTATGGGATGCTCTTGAAAATATCTATGGTGGTGATGAGCATGTAAAACAGGCTAAGGAAGAGAGCCTGAGAGGAAAGTTTGAAGACATGCAAATGGTTGAAGGAGAGACCATTCAACAATATGGAATAAGAATCAAAATAGTTGTTGGAGAAATAAAGAGTGCAGGTGGCAAAATAGAAGATTCCACTGTGGTAAGTAAAGTCCTAAGGTCCCTATTGTCGGTCTATGCAATAAGGGTTGCTGCTATTCAGGAGTTGAGATCAAGAGACAAGTCTAAGGCATTATGTGAACTGGCATGAGCCTTATGTAAACCGGCATGTTCTCTTCTTTTTGCTTGAGATGCCTTGTATTTGACAATAAGTTCCATCAGCTTTTCTGCATGTTCTCTTCTTTTTGCTTGAGATGCCTTGTATTTGACCATAAGATCATCATAGGCTTGCTCAAACTTAGTGAGCCGTTGAGTAAGTTCCCTCAATGTGTATTACCCCATATCTCTTTCCAAGTGGTTAAACTTATAGAAAGGTTGGCTCTGATACCAATTGATGAATACTAAGAGGGGGCGGTGAATTAGTATGCCAAAAATATTTACACTAAAACACTTACACAGTCTAAAGATAAACTGGTAAAGCAGTCTAACAATCAAACCGGTTACCTCACATACAAACCAAAATGTGAATAAAACATTCACCCACAAAACCAATACAACCATAAAACAAGATATTTGATGTGGAAACCCAACTGGAAAAAACCACGGTGAAATGGAACTCACAAGTCACTATCTGCAGAATAGAAACCGGACCGGTTAAGGTCAGACCGGTTAAGGTCTTACAATGTTCTTCACCAGAATAGATCCTGTTAGGAACCTCAATCTCTGCTAGGAGATAAGTCCGATTAAAGACTACCTTGTTAGAGGATTTTAGATTCACATGTGTGAAAAACCTTGTTAGAGGATTTTACAAAGGCTTTGAGGCCTACCCGGTTAGGGGCTACTGACTTGTTAAAGATGTGAGTAATCAACAAGTGTTTGATCTATCTAATAGCACAAGCTGCTTGGTTAGATCCAGTATTGCTCACAGCTAATGCATTCTAGCATTACTTCAATCTTCTCTATCTCTCTCTCAGTTACAACTCAATCTTCTCAGATAAGATCGCTCTTCCAACAACTCAACATCCACCTTAAACCCTAGCTCAACATTAACCCTTTTCGCAACAACCTAAAACCCTAGACATGATGTCCCTTTTAAAGGAATCTGATTTCATGTCGGTCCAATAGGATTTCTTTACAATTTCCTAGGTTCAATGAACCTAGACATACTTAGTAACACGACACAGGAATCGCCGTTAATATGTCGGCACCATCAAACAATTGATGGATTGGTAACTCATGACAAAATACCGGTTGGTAACTCATCACAAAATGTCGATTGGTAACTCATCACAGAGTATTACCGGTTTATACAAAATACCGGTTCCCGGTTTGACAAAAATGAAGACTGGTAAGAATGTGTTGTGCTACTTTGCACCCTCGTACCGCTTGTGATCTGTGAACCACTTGGGGTCAACATGCCGCTTCAGACCAGGAAACAAATTCTACAATATCACTACTAGTCTAAAGACTAGAATATAACATACCAGTTGGAACAAATACCGGTTGAGAATGAGCTCATACATATAAAGGGGATCTCAATACAAGTCTATGTCAATCAATGACAATCACAACATAAACATAAAAAATTCCAACAATCTCCCCCTTTGGCATTGATGGCAACACTTAGGAAAATAAAATTTTGACATCTAAGTGTTTTACAACAAAAACTTGCCATTAACAAAATTGCTCCCCCTAAGCATATACACTATCCCTTAATCAATAGACTGTATAGCAATTTTGCATTCAGAGCATAATCATCAGAGCATATAGCATATATCACAACATATATCAAAATTTGAAAATAGATACTTCTCCCTCTGATATACTTCTCCCCCTGATATATCAAAATTTCAAAATTTTAAAACCATATACTTTCCCCCTTTGCCAATAGTGACAAAATACCACTGAAAAAACCTGTTTCCATATATATATATATATAAGAGTTTATCACAATAATGAATAATACTTGTCAAAAACCATTTTGTAGTCCTGCAAAAATTGTTTCATGGAAAGAGACCAAGACTCAAGTAGGGAGGTCGCCACTTCCTTCTCTGTCTGCATTTGTGATACCTATTCCTCCATGGCATCTATTGTGCTCAGTTCTTGTGTGACTGTCAGGGCATCTAGGTTCAGATAGCATTTCTAGAGAATTTGCAGTCATGGAAGTAATACCAGTTGAAGCTCCTGCAAATCCCTAGACCTTGTGCTGATCTCTTGCTCTATCTTGGCTGACTGGATCTGGAACCGGTGAACGGTTTGCCCATATGCTGCAAAGGAGTCGTAAGGAGTCTTGAATGTGCTTAAGTATGACTGTAAGTCCATTTGAAGTTGTTGCTTCTTGGCTAGCACATCATCATAGAACAGATGAGGTTGACAGATTTTGCTGAGTAGCAAGTTTCCCTCATCCAAGGCACTCCTTATGTCCTTTTGATCCTTTAATAGTTTAGTCCTAAGCTCATTTAATTTCTTCACGAGAGCAACATTAAGAGCCTTTTAGTGCTCTTTCTTTACATTGGCCTCTGCTGCTTCTTCTAGACCCTGCACCTGATCATCCACTAAAGTACACAGAAGTTTGAGTTGTGCTAGTGATGAATCAGTGTTAGGAAGATTAGTACCAGGGATTAAACTGATAGGTGTGTCTATAGCTGCCTGAATGATGTCCTATTCCTTTTTCCTGTGAATGATCTCAACGCACTCTTGAGCAACCTTGATGCTCTGCATAAGCTCTGACTCGCTTGTAGATTGGAGATTGATAGGACTAGAGAGATCAACCGGTGAGGGTTGACTTCCGGTTGCCTTCGGAGTCTCCACCTAAGAGCTTTTTACCGCTTCTCGTTCCTTGGCTTCTTCAACTTTCTTCTTTTCCACTTCTCTTCTCTTCTCTTCTTCCTTATCTTCTTCTACCTTTTTCTTCTCCTCTACTCTCCTCTTTTGCTCTTCCTTTTCTTCTTCTTCCCTCTTCTTCTTCTCTTCCTCTTCCTTTTTCTTCTTCTCTTCCTCTTCCTTTTTCTTCTCTTCCTCTTCCTTCTTCTTCTTCTCCTCTTCTTTCTTTTTCTTTTCTTCCTCTTCCTTCTTTCTATTTTCTTTTTCTTCCTTCTTCTTCTTTTCTTCCTTGTCCTCTTCTTCTTTCTTCTTCCTTTCTTCTTCTTGCTTCTTCTTCTCTTCATCTTTTCTTTTCTCCTCTTCCTCTTTTCTCTTCTCTTCCTCTTTTTCTTGTTTCTCATCTTCATCCTTCTTCTTTTTCTCTTCCTGTTCTTTTGCCACTTGTTGTGTGTCCACAGCTTGTTCACCACCCTGATTGGCCTATTGCCCCTGTTTAGTTCCCTCAGAAGGTATGTCCTAAGTGACATCTTCTATATCTAGGGCATCGACATCTATGGTGTCGATTGGTTCCTCCACCAAGTTTCCTTCATCATCAAAAACCTCATCCAGTTTAGAAATAACCGATTCCTTTTCCGCTTGGAGGTTGGCCATTTGAGCTTTGTGAAAGCTGATAGCATGGGCGATGTGTTGATATGTATCCTTTTCTATATCATCAACTCTCCCTTCCAACAACCAGAGTCTTCTTCTCCTTGTGAAGAAGAGACCTTTATTTTGATCCAATACATCAAATAATTCTGAATTTGAGAGTTCAGGGAAGTACTGTGCAAAAACTTTCTCCCTAATCTCTTGTTCCTTTTCAATGGCTATGTGCCATTTGTTATCCAATGCTTTAAATAATGAATCTGGTGTCTGAGATTTAATCTCTGATGGTGACCGATCATTTTTACATAAATAAAGAATGATTTCTTGCAGTACTTCATCTTTTTCTTCACTATTGAATTCATCATAATAATCAATTAAATCATGAAGTAACTTTCTCCTAATATTATTTACTGTTCTTTGACAATGTGTCAAAGGTTTTTAAGAGGAGATATCTATATTTACCGGTGCAGATGTTGCCAGTTCATTCTTCTTTACCTTCTTGGTCTGTCTAGCCTTCTTTGGCTATTCATCAGACTTAGTTTCTTCAGAGTCCGGTTCATTTGCCTTAGTCTTCCTCTTTCTTTCGAATACTTTTTCTAGTGTTACCTCTAGTTTCTTCTTTTTCGGTGACCTCTTGGTCACTCTTGGAGTCTCAGTGATAGCTGGTGTTGATGCTACAGGCACTGCCTTAGCTTTCTTGGCTGTCAGTTCTTTTCCCTTCTTCACTGATGGTTCTTCAACCGGTGCGATCCTCTCCAAGTAGGTTATGGTTCGCTTAGCCTCTGGATCAAGAGGCGAGGTAAAAAGGGTTGAAGCATACCCTTCCAGCATGTCAAACATGACCTCATAGCCCGTAGGCTCCACTTCCTCCATTCTAGGCTCAACAGCCTCCATTAGACATTTGTCCACCTGAATAGTGAAACAAATGTCATCTTCATACTTCTTCACTATGTCACCTGAGATTCGTACCCTCTGACTCATCTTTCTTCTGAGTTCATCAAAGTATTTGTTTAGTATCTCAGGGTAGCTGGTTCCAATGGCTTGCACACTTTCCTTTATTTGCTTGGTTACCGGTTGGTCAAGGGACCACTGGACATCTCCTACACCTGGAAAGTAGCCTTGGAAATAGAAAAACAACCCTACTAGTAGTTGTCCAAACTTAAATCTCAGTGAATTGTCCTTTTTAATTTCCTTAAGATTTAATAGGAGTTGCCTCTGCATATCAATGCATAAGTCAAATGATTTATCCTCTATAATCATCCGGTAAGCGACATTTACTGTTGTAGCAAATATAGAATTAATCCTGTTGGCTGAGAATGTTCTGTAGCCTATCACCATGCAGGCATATTTTACCAGTTCATCCTTGATAGGATTAACTATCATACCTCGTGAATCACTTGTCAAACTGGTGAGCTTGGTCATTTCCATTTTGCTTATCGTTCTCAGGGCTGGCACTTCCCCTATGTTGCAGAAACTGGTGACTGCATGAATTACCTCAGGCATGATATCATGCATTCTTTTCAGGTACATCTTGTCACCATGGACTCTACTCAAGATGATCCTGATGTGATCCTCTGTGAAGTCTTCCAGAAAATATAATGCATTATGGAGTTTCTTCTTCTCTAAGATACTGAACTCCGGTTTGATCCTTTTGTCCTTTCTGTAAAATAGACCTAATTGAGTATGAATGGCTAAGGACCCTAGGTCTTCTATCTTGCAATCAATATAATCTGAAATTCCTTCTTCGACTATGACTCTAGCTGGAACTTGTGACAAAGCATTATACTTGGACTTCCTCTAAATGGAACTTTCTAACTCAATGGATGTGCTTGAACTAGTATGAGATGCGGAAGCCATTGAAGAGTATTTCAAGAACATGAAAAATACCTTTCAAACGCGAATTTAGGGCTTCCTGATTCTGCTTTACTTCGCTCTCTGTTGGATGCCAAATCACCGCTTTGAGTTTTCCACTACTGCTTGCAAACTAGATTTGAATCTCTTTCAAAGTTATCCAATTTCTTGAGATCTAATGCTCAAATCGCCTTTTCTTCTCTCGGCACTTGAAAACTTTTCTGAGCTCAAAAATAGATAGTGAGAAATGATTTGAAAAATGCATTTATACATGTCTCTCACCTACCATCATTAATGCTCCTATATTAGGGCGTAAACCCTAATTTTCTTTTTTACCATTTCCGATCTTCTACCAAGCGACAGGTGTAACATACTAGTTAAGGTCTTTTACCAGTGTTAACTGGGGGTTCGAAAGCATTTTTCCATTTGCTCCCCCTAAGCCTTTGAGGCTTAGTTTGTCGGTTCTGATATTTCCACACTAGGTACAGAAACCAATTCCTCTTCCGACATTGTTGGTTTCTTCTTCCATGTTTTCTTCATGTCTCCTTGAACTTTTTCAACATCTATTTCTCCTTCTTGAGTGACCGGTATATCATCAGATATACTTTTTCTGCTTCTGCAGAATCTTGCAATGTGACCTGGTTTGCTACAGTGATAGCAAACAAGTCCAGGTGCTCTCCAAGGTCCATCGTACATGTTTCCATTCTTCCTTCTACATGTTGTAGTAGTGTGACCATGACCATGATTGATCATACAACTTTCTCTCCATCCAATTTCCACTTGATGATCACCGCTTCTTGACTGATGATTGAAGTCATTAAACCGGCTGTGGTTCCGATTCATAAAAGATTCAGGACCAGTTCCATGGGTCCTCTGAGGATATCTTCTAGTGTTATCCACTACAGACCTACATTCAAATGCTCTATGCCCAAACTTGTTGCATGCATAACAATGACCATTGAACTTATTGAATCTAGGTACATTGTTGATAAAATAAGGAAAATTATTATAGGCTTTTCTCCTACATACATTGGCAGTGTGTCCTTCTTTAAGACAGTTAAAGGAAACAGGTTTGAATTTTTGCTTACCTTTTCCTTTGAGTGTTGGTTGCTTCTTTGATGCTTCAGCATTTGTTCCTGAGGATTCTCCTTCCTCATGTCCAGGAAAACCAAGACCATTGGTATTATTTGCCGGTCTAGATGACTCAAGCTTTTGCTCTAGCTTGACTGTACTTTTGCCAAACTTAGCAAGTATTTCCTTTGACTCAAAGAGTTCTTTGGAAATAGTAGTGTTTGTCTCCATAACACTTGCATTTTCAGAGATGGCAATGTTTAGTTCTCCTTGCATGTCTTCTTTTTCCATTCTACTCTCATGAAGGCGAGTAGTTAGTGCACTAATCTCATGTTTCAACTTGGAGATCTCATGATCTCTGTCTTTTACCAGATCTTCACCTTTTCTCCGGTTCTCAAGCTCTTGACTGAACTGAATAGTCAGTCCTTCCAACTCCTTTCTTAGATTGGAGTTTAAATCATTCAGCTTATTCACTTCGGCAATCATAGCTTCCATGTTAGCTTCATCTTTAGAACTACTTTCAGATAGTTCCATTAGATTTTCTGCATGTTCTCTTCTTTTTGCTTGAGATGCCTTGTATTTGACCATAAGATCATCATAGGCTTGCTCAGACTTAGTGAGCCGTTGAGTAAGTTCCCTCAATGTGTATTCCCCCATATCTCTTTCCAAGTGGTTAAACTTATAGAAAGGTTGGCTCTGATACCAATTGATGAATACTAAGAGGGGGGGTGAATTAGTATGCCAAAAATCTTTGCACTAAAACACTTACACAGTCTAAAGATAAACCGGTAAAGCAGTCTAACAATCAAACCGGTTACCTCACATACAAACCAAAATGCGAATAAAACATTCACCCACAAAAGCAATACAACCATAACACAAGATATTTGACATGGAAACCCAACTGGGAAAAACCACGGTGAGATGGAACTCACAACTCACTATTTGCATAATAGAAACTAGACCGGTTAAGGTCAGACTGGTGAAGGTCTTACAATGTTCTTCACCAGAACAGATCCTGTTATGAATGTCAATCTCGGTTAGGAAATAAGTCCGATTAAAGACTACCTTGTTAGAGGATTTTAGATTCACATGTGTGAACCACCTTGTTAGAGGATTTTACAAAGGCTTTGAGGCCTACCCGGTTAGGGGCTACTGACTTGTTAAAGATGTGAGTAATCAACAAGTGTTTGATCTATCTAATAGCACAAGCTGCTTGGTTAGATCTAGTATTGCTCACAGCTAATGCATTCCAGCATTACTTCAGTCTTCTCTATCTCTCTCTCAGTTACAACTCGATCTACTCAGATAAGATCGCTCTTCCAACAACTCAACATCCACCTTAAACCCTAGCTCAACATTAACCCTTTTCACAACAACCTAAAACCCTAGACATGAGGTCCCTTTTAAAGGAATCTAATTTCATGTTGGTCCAATAGGATTTCTTTACAATTTCCTAGGTTCAATGAACCTAGACATACTTAGTAACATGACACAGGAATCACCATTAATGTGTCAGCACCATCAAACAATCAGTGGATTGGTAACTCATCACAAAATGGTGGTTGGTAACTCATCACAAAATGCTAGTTGGTAACTCATCATAGAGTATTACCGGTTCATACAAAATAACGGTTGCCTTTTTTTACAAAAATGGAGAATGGTAAGAATGTGTTGTGCCACTTTGCACCCTCATACCGCTTGTGATCTTCGAACCGCTTGGGGTCGACATGCCGCTTAAGACCAGGAAACACATTCTGCAAAATCACTACTAGTCTAAAGACTAGAATACAACATACCGGTTGGAACAAATACCGGTTGAGCATGAGCTCATACATATAAAGGGGATCTCAATACAAGTGTATGTCCATCAATGACAATCACAACATAAACATCAAAAATGCCAACAGATGGTGGGTTGATTAGGGTTACAATCCATGCTACAAAACTATTGTTAACCAAGACAAGACTATGACTAGAGTTGATTCCCACTTGAATGGGAAGAATTCTAGTTGGCAAGAGAATTCCACACATAAGCAATAATATAAGGTATATCAACATAACACTCCACAAGTTCATACAAGTGGATATCTTATAGAGCAACTTTAATAGTGTACACTTAAATATATACCATAAAATTAGAACATATGATTTCTTGAGTTTATTTAGTTTATAATTTTTATTGTTCCATATTTTAAAGATAATATCCACTCTAGAAGGTCTGAATTTGGGTGAACAACAGAGGTGTTTGTGGCCAATCACCTAAAAAGGATCACATGTGGCAAGAGAAAGGCTTTAGCTAAAATGTTAAAAAGAGTTCATGAATCCTACTTGAAGTAGCTTGGGATTAAGTGAAAAATTCACAAAAAAACATTAGTGAGAACTAAAAATATATAAATGAATGAGATGACATTTGATTAAGAGACCTTTGTATAGGAGATGCCAAACAAAATTAGAATATTTGGGCTCCACAAGACTGGACCCTATTGGTTATTGTTGAGAAGTTTGTTGAAATGAAGTTTTGTCATTGATCTCAACATATTCTTCTGTGTATTCTAGTGTTGCAGTAAGTTTAAATGAGTTGGTTTGGTCAATGTGTTTCAAATGAGTTGGTGTGGACTAAAAAGTTTTGAGATAAGTATCTCTAGTTGATTCAACAAAAGTTTCAGTGGTTCACATGATGATTTAATCAAGTTGTATGGTTTGGTATGGCAATTGGGTTTTTAGTTGTTCATGTTATTGGTTTTTCAATTTAGATGGTTCTTGATTTGGATGTGTGCAAGTGTATCTTTCAGTTCGACAGGGTAAAAACACAATGTTGTGTCACACTTTTATAAAGGAAGTGGCCAACAAAACTAAAACTCTTTAACTTCGACCGCATAAAAGTGATATTTCTAAAATGAATTTCAAAATAATGTAAACTGATCAAATATAGAAATATTGATAAAATTTATGTCTATTATTTTTTAATTTTTTTTTTTTAAATTGACATTTGTTTTATATATTCAAAGACAAATTTTTTATTGTTGAAAAATGTTGAAAATTAGGGGTTCTAGTTGGCGTCACCAAACAAAATGAAAATGAATTGATTTTTTTCTGATTTTAATTTTCCAAATAGAGGATATATATATGTAGTGTTAAAACAAAAATTAAAATTTGATGTATATTTTTCTCGTAATAATATTTTTAAGTCCGACATAGCTGAATTTGGTAGTTTCAATTCGACATCACCTTTTGTCTACAAAAATTATGATTGTCAAAAAAAAATTATACCCTTTTGGAGAAGATTCTCTCATCTAGTGAAAAATATATTTTAAAAATTTTTAAATATCATTTAATATTTTCAATTTCTAATCATCTTTTTGAACTTAAAAAACATACTCGCAATGTTTAATTAATAAAAAATATTAAAATTAATCAAAGTATTTAAAAAATTATGTCTATAGTCATGACTTCGAGCTCTATAAAAGGGTATTTTTTTTTGTAAAAAAAATTTGCTTAAAGAAAAATTGAGCACAAGTGAAAAGTTTTAGAATACACACAAAATAGGTGATTTGATTGCCACATCACCTACCACATAGGTGAGTCTAGCCAAACTATTTTGATTTTTTTGAAAAATTCTAAGGTTGAGTACTCACAAATCGGGATAATGTAGTCAATAGTCCGATCGAACTGAGTTTGGCCATTTAGGCACTACACCAGCGACATGGGTTGCCATGTGGCTAGTTGGTAGTCTGGCCAAACTAAGCCTGACTGAACTTAGTCTAGCTAGACTAACCCCAATTAGCTCCAAGTGCGACACAACTTCATGTTTTTCTGTAATAGTCAGTTGAGTTAGTGTTCTCGAGGTTTATTATATTGATGATGAAGATTATAGTAAGTGGTGATGTTGTGAAAGTTATTGCGGTAATTCATGATGCTTGTGGATGTTTCTTGATCATGTTCTATTTGTATTGGTGGTCCTTGTTGGTCATTGTGCATGTTAATAATGTTTTTTCTTGGTCTGATGGTGTTCTTCATGTTATGCGACATTCATGTTGATTGTGGCATGTTGAGAAAGTTTGAGGCATAATTCTTGGAGGTATTTCATGTTTGCGGTGGTAATTTGGGTCTATACTATCTCTTAGCCAACATTGTTTTGGTTCGCATGTTTTATTGTAGCATGTGTGGTCACATTTTGTAATTTGTATTGTGGGCTTAGCTAAGCTTGAGATATAGGTTGATGATTTATATAAAATGATGTAGTTTTGTGTTGTAGATGTATATCTAGAATCTGCTAGTGTGTGTTAAGTGCAAATAAGGTTTGATTTTCCATTAGCAGGAGAGAAGTGTGACATAAGTGTTGTAGAGAAGTATATGAGGTTAACAAGAACTATAACCACGCATTAGGAGATGTTATTCTATCAGTTCATGATCTTCTAAATATAATTTAAATTTTTTTGTAAGAGAGTGAGTCTTCCCCAGGGTTTTAGCCCTTATTGTTATTGTGATTTGACCAGTGAGCTCTAGGCAGTGTGCCTAAATGCATGTGCATTCACCATTTTAATATTTCATATACTTCTAGAAGGGTATCATCTTATTGTGGGTAGGTTCCCACCATGGTTTGTCCATGTCAAAAATCTTGGTGTTATTTGTATTATTTATGTGGTGTTGATTTGTGCTCTAACTGTTAATTATCTGATTTGAATTTAAGTTTAAGTTGTATAAAATTTTGTGCAAACTAATTCACCCCCTTCTTAGTTTCTTTCCTATTGCCAACATACCAAACTATTTGAAACATGTGGTGTAGTTGAGTTATCGTGGACCGAAAGGTTCAAATTGACATTGAGTTCTGAAACCATGAATAGGTGAGATAACTTAAATAATATCCTTCAAGAAATTATGATTTTCCTAAAGGGATATAGAAACCATTTCCAATCCTTCTACCATATTTTGGTGTAATATTTTCTAGCTTTGTGACCCATATCAAGAAGTATTGATTCCAAGATCATTTGAAATGATTTTTTCTTCATAAAAAATCATAGATCTAGCTTTAAATATTTCTAAAAATATCCATCCATAGTGGCTTTGTGATGCAGGAGCATCCTCGGTTCACAACAATCTTGCATAAACCTAAAACATTTCCTTTTTGTTTTGTTTGCAATTTCAGTTTTCCTTTCTGTGTGTCCTAGTTTTGTCTCACCGGATCCTATGGAGTTGGATTCTACTTGTAGACTTGATCATCTTTCTTTCTTTCAAACCACATCTCTTTTGGATCACTTTCTGGAAAGATATCTCTATCGGTTTCCTTGACAATTTCTTGTTCCTGGTTGTTCCTTTATTACCGATTGCCTGGGACCTATTCTGGTGATCTACCAAAACCCATGCCAAAGCTTGCAGAGCCTCGGATGTTGATCTCAATGTTTCTTGGCATGTGGCCGACCTTCTACATTTCATCCTTTGGATTTTCTGGAGGAATCTTGTGGTAGAGGCTGACCTTGTTCATTTTGCACATTAGGTCTTTTTCTTTGAGTTTTGATCCCTTTTGGGCCAACCAGATCCTTTGGACCAATATATATATTTGTAATCATGTTTTAGAATGTAATCAATTGGAGAATCAAGGAGTATCAGATAGATAGACTATGCCTAGAAAATAGATCTTTCTATCCAAGGTCCCGATGTGGCCTATTCTACCAGGCCTATGTGCTGGTATGTTGTAACCCAGTTGTTACTCGTTGGATGTAATTAAATTTTATGCAATAAAACTATCTATTTTGAATTGCCTCCATATCTGTGTGTTTTTGTTGTGTTTACTATTGCTGACTAGTTTGGACTATTCTCCTTGAGGTCCCTCCTCACTGATGACTTCTTCAAGTGGTATCAAAGCCAAGTTTCGTTCTAAAGGTTGTGTGTCCTAAATTTTGTTCTAGGGTGGCAGATTGTGGATCCAACCTACAATTGCAGAGGACTAGCATGAATCAATGGCATGAAGAGGAACTAGGAATGTGGAGTGCATGGGAATGCAGACCCTACTGTGATGGAGATGTTGCAAGGAATACCAACCCAATTAGAAGTTGTGGAGAGAGCCTAGAGAAGAGGCTGACATATTGAAGATGTAAGTGAAGATGAAGGATAAGAAGCCCCAATAGAACAAGTGAACCTACCAGTAGTTGATCTGGATGAAGAAAGGTTTTTAAAGGTTTTGAGTAGAGAAAACACTAAACCTAATTTTACTCCACTAGAATATGATGGGAAGTTAGATTCAGATGAATTTATGGATTGGATCTAGAAGATGGAGAAGTATTTTGATTTTAAAAATGCTGCAAAAGAGAGTAAGGTGAAGTATGCATGTACCCGGTTAAAAGGTCATGCATCTCTTTAGTGGAAGCACTTGCAAGATGATATGAAAAGAAGAGGTAAAGAAAATATTAAGACATGGGATAGGATGATTGCTAAGTTAAAATCAAAGTTTGTCTCGACGAATTATCAAGTGGATTTGTTTTGGAAGTTGTAGAATCTAAGACAGAAGGAATCTACTATGTAGGAGTACAACAAAGAATTTTGCAAATTGAACATTAGGTGATGATGAAGTTGAACAGATTGTAAGATATTTTAACGAATTGTGGATGTCTATACAAGATGAACTCAATATGATCAAATTAGAGAGTGTTGAAGAGGCTTACCAGTATGCACTGAAGGCTGAAGAGAAATTGAAAAAAGACATGAGTAGAGACAAAGAGTTAGAGGTGGAAGGTTTACCGGAGGAAGAGGAACTAGTATAGATTATAACAAGGATAATGAAGTGAGAAAAGAAGGTAAATCATACCAAAAGGATGATAGAAAATTCTACCAAAGGAGAGAACCAGATGGTCACCAGAATGATAACTTTGGAAGACAAGACAAGAGGACATTTAGAGGGACCTACTTTAAGTATGGAGGAGAAGGACACTGTGCATTTTAATTCAAGAAGACAAAGGCTACCAGAAGAGCAGTTGTGGTGGAAGAAAACCCCACCAGATCAGACAATAAACTAGAAGATGGAGAACTGTTGATGATGAGGAGAGCTTTGTGTCATATCAGAGGATATGAATAACCCTTGTAGAGGAAGAACCTCTTCAAGACCAGATGTAAGGTATCTAGTAAGTGTTGGGCTAGTGCAGGATCATGGGGGGCCAAAAAAGTGGTGATGTGAAAAAATAGCCTTTTCCACTCGATTAAAAACGCAAAAATTTGTGTTGACTTTTTGCTTGGCATGGGTATCAGTACACCTTGGCATGGTAAACACCTAGGAAAATCGGATATCTGAGAATATTGGATATTCGATTTTTATAGGTAATTTTAAATTAAAAAATAAATTATATATTATATAATATGTAATATATAATATATTATTATACTACATTATATATTATATAATATATAATATTATATTATATTACATAATACATATTATATAATATAATAATATATTATATTATATTATATATTATATAATACACAATATATAATATAATATATAATTATATTATATTATATAATATAGTGTTGTTTTAAAATAATTTAACTATAAAATATGATTTTATCAGACATCCGATTTCTTTGAGACAATAAAAGAGGATTGTGACAACCCATGGGTTATTTTTACCCATGGGCTATGCGAATTCTGGCAAATCTGATAACTGCCTGGACCCGATATCCGATTTTGTGATCCAAATTTGTAAAAATATCCAATAAAAGGTAGGATTTTTATTGTTTTTCATCATTTTCATTCAATTTTTTGCATTTTTTTTAATGTTTATTTGTTTTTTCATTCAAAATATGTTTTTTTCATGAAAACTAGGTTTTTAAAAATCAAATACAAAATTGTTCAAATTTGTTAACTAAATTTAATTGTTTAGATTCAATTAGGTTAAAAATGGGGGATAACAGTGAAAAGATTGATCAACCACAACCGAACAACCAAACCCTCCTGCACAAAACCCTCCTTTGCCAGACCCCCCTTAATTCAGGATTTAATTGCACAAACTTTGAGTCAATTGAGGGGGATTGTAGATGTCTATCGTAGAATCCCTCGCATGAACCCAATGTTTGATCCCCTCATGTCCATCATAAAGAGTATAGAAACCATCACTGAGGAGAACAATGTCACTATTTTGTGGCAAGATTGTATGAGGGAACAATATACAGATGGCTTGTCCTATAAGGAGATCAAGGATCTCAAGATATCCAGAGTCGCTATTGCCACATTGTTTGTGAATCCCCACACTGGTCAACCCCTAGACCCCAAAAAACTAAAATTTTCTATTAAATGGTGCACAAATAATGATATCGTGAAAATTTTTTTGGATCAATGGTGGATGGTTTTTGATAAACCACCCAACAACAATCTTGATGTCCCCTTCGACTTCATAAAAAATTGTATGTTGAGTTTGTGTTAGGAAAACATGTGAACTACTTTGACGTCCAACCTTTCCAAGGTGTGGGTTTAGGTATGCCCCAAAATGGACTTGGGTCAGTCAGAGTAGTATAGGGTGCATATGTCCCCCCTCCTCCTATTTATCCCCCACCTCCAGTGCAACATCTAGATATCATCTGTGAGGTGGTGTCATAGACCATATCAGATATTCACTCTTTCAGTAGCCTTTTGGTTTCTCAGGCTAGGGAAGTAGCTCAACCTTCTTTTGATGGTAGTGGTGCATCTGTTGGCGCTGACATGTCCTCCTCTGCTCCACACATTTGTGTGCCCCATAGTTGTGTCATGTGTGGGCACCTATGCTTGGGTCCAGTTGGACAACCTATTGATCCTCCTATGCACACTGCAGATTATGAGGTGCATGAGATGCTTGATGCACCAAATGTTATGACAGGGACTGGAGGATACCCTAGAGAGTCCTTACATGCTAGAGGTGAGGAGGCACCTTAATCATATGTTGATGATATAGTGGTAAGATTTGTATTTTCACAGTTCATTATATATTTTAAATGAATATTTATAATCTAGATAATATTAAGTACTAATTTTTATTTACATGGTCTATTTAATAGTTGATGACAAAGGAGGAGTTGACATAGATCCAGGAGGGCACCTTGATGATCATTTCATTTGGCCTTGATAACTTTACAGTACATATGTTATTGCACCTAGTCGTTTGTATTTTATTGTACATACATTCTCATCATTTATATTGGTATTAATTAGATTATGTAGTAACTTGCATGTATATCTTATTTTACTCTTGTAGGGCACAAGTAGTGTGAGTGCGAGGCTGTGTGATTCGAGATCTAGTAGTGCAACTGGAGACAAGGGAAAGGTAATTGATTGCAAATATGATTGAATGAATAGTTTAAAAAACTTATAATAATTATACACATCTAGACATAGATTGATAGTTTCACATACTTGTTGTGTATATGTACAAAAAATTCTTGTCTTCACATCGTTGTTGACTACACCCACTATGCCTAAAGAAGAAGAAGAAGAAGAAGAGATGCCTCAAGTACATCTGTTTATTTTATTTTGTGTTTAGTAGATATAATTTGTTATTATCAATGACAATTATATGCTAACTTGTATCAATGTCATGTTTGTGAACATATGTAGGTTGTGTATGAAAATATTGAAAACATACCTCCTCTACCGAAGACATACATAAAGAGTCCTCCAAAGCTAAAGAGAAAATGTGGAGATGAGGTAAACAAGAATAGTTCAATTATAGTTCATTTTTATGTTAACTTTTCAAATGTGAGTTATATATATAACTAATCTTAATCGTGGTTTGTGTTTTCTTGTGATGGATCCTTCAAAGCCAAGCAGTGTGGCAAAGAGGATCAATTTTGATGATCCATCAATAGCTTAGGATATTATAAATAGCTTTGGGATGCTTACATGTCTAGTTGGCATGTATATTTTATATATGAACATACATTCACGTATATAGACATAAATTTTGTTTGAGTTGGCGTTTATGCTAGATTTGTGTATGGACATCACTTGTAATCATTTGACATTTTCATATATACAGAAGTTGATATTTGATCATATAAATTGTTTCCCATGTGTACATGGTGTTATTATTTTAAACTTTAATCTTCAATCAAATAATTAACGATGGTTAATAATAGTTATTTAATGAACAATATAGTTCATTTCATTTCATCGTAAGTGTTGTTTGTATAATCTTCAGATTATATATAATTTATTTCATCTAAATCATAAGTGTTAAATTTGGTTGCCTTTGGCAACCTCACCAAATTTAATGACCTCCTTGCTCATCGGGCCTCCACAAGGTCAAATTTGAAAGACAAGTGTTTTGATGGATTCTCAAGGTAAATAAGGTGAAATATAATATTTTTTATGTAATAAAGTCCTCTAGACCAATATTTGTTATGTCTAGTCATAGGTTATTCATATTGGCAAAATTGCTCAAGATTGTTCTGCTCGTCGTGATCTCATTCTACTGGTCATGATCTCATTTTTATCGTTGTGATCATGAACTATCGGTTCTGAAATTCCCAGTTAGGAATTCTTACCCTATGCATGCTCCTATTTTTTCCCCCCACTCAGTCGAATCCTCGGGGTCATGCCCTATTGGCATCATCTCTTAAGCATCCTAAGTGCTAAAAAGTGTCAAACTTTGACAAGCCCTAATGCAAAATCCATGGCACCTGAGAAAAATTCATTTGAACCTACGATGCCACAAGAGGGGTCCCCAAAAAATCCTATCTTGGTTATTTAATATTCCTTGTGGTTTTATTAGGGCAACATTTTTCAATTGACAAAAAAATTGTTAGTCTCATTCAATCAAATGTTGTCACGTGGCCAATTTCTCATTATGCTCATCATGATCATGAACCATTGGTTCCAACATGTCCAATTAGGAATTCTTACCCTATGCATTCTCCTATTCTCCCCCCCCAACTCGGTCGAACGCTCGAGGTCATACCCTACCGGTGTCATCCCTTGAGCACCCTAAGTGCTTAAATTTGTCAAACTTTGACAGGCCCTAACTTGAAATCCATGGCACCTGTGAATGATCCATTTGAACTTATGAGGCCATGAGAGGGGTCCCTACAAAAGAATATCTCTATTTTTCAATATTTCCTACAGTTTTATTAGGGCAGCACTTTTTTAGTTGGCGAAAAAATCACCAATCTCATTCAATCAAATGTTGTTGCGTGGCCAATTTCTTGTTCTTCTCATCGTGATCACAAACCATCAATTTCAACATGTCTAGTTAGGAATTCTTACCCTATGCATGCTCCTATTCCCCCCCTTCCACTTGGTCGAATGCTTGGGGTCATATACCCTACCGGTGTCGTCCCTTGAGCACCCTAAGTTCTAAAAATTATCAAACTTTGACAGGCCCTAATTTGGAATCCATGGCACCTACGAATGATCCATTTGAGCCTATGGGGCCATGAGAGGGGCCCTACCAATTCCTATCTCTATTTTTCAATATTCCCTACATTTTAAATAGCGCAACATTTTTTCAGTTGGCGAAAAAATTGTCAGTCTCATTCAATCAAATGTTCTCGCGTGGCCAATTTCTCATTCTTCTCATTGTGATCATGAACCTTCAATTCTGACATGTCTAGTTATGTATTCTTATCCTATGCATGCTCCTATTCCCCCCCCCCCCCCCCACTCGATCGAACACTCAGGGTCATGCCCTACTGACATCATCCCTTCAACGCCCTAAGTGCCAAAAATTATCAAACTTTGACAACCCTAACTCAAAATTTGTGGCACCTATGAATGATCTATTTGAACCTACGAGGCCATGAGAGGGGTCCCTACAAAATTCTATCTTGTTTTTTCAAGATTCCCTACGGTTTCATTAGGGCAACATTTTTTCAGTTGGCAAAAAAATCGTAAGTCTCATTCAATTAAATGTTGTCGCGTGACCAATTTCTTGTTCTTCTCATCGTGATCATGAACCATTGGTTCTGACATGTCTAGTTAGGTATTCTTACCCTTTGCATGCTCCTATTCCCCCCCCCACTTGGTCAAACACTCGGGGTCATACCCTACTGGTGTCGTCCCTTGAGCACCCTAAGTGCTAAAAATTGTCAAACTTTGATGGGCCCTAACTCGAAATCTATGGAACCTTTGAATGATCTATTTGAACCTATAGGGCCATGAGAGGCTCACTACAAAAGCCTATCTCTATTTTTCAATATTCCTTACGTTTTTATTAAGGAAACATTTTTTTAGTAGGGAAAAATATTGTTAGTCTCATTCAATCAAATGTTGTCATGTGGCCAATTTCTCATTCTTCTCATTGTGATCATGAATTTTTTGTTCTCACATGTTCAGTTAGGAAATCTTACCCTATGCATGCTCCTATTTTGGCCCTCCCACTTGGTCGAACGCTCGGGGTCATACCCTACCGGCGTCGTCCCTTGACCACCCTAAGTGCCAAAAATTGTCTAGCTTTGACGAGCCCTAACTCAAAATTTATGGCACCTGCGAATGATTTGTTTGAACCTACAAGGCCATGAGAGGGGTCCTTACAAAATTCTATCTCAGTTTTTCAAGATTCCCTACAGTTTTAATAGGGCAACATTTTCTCAGTTGGCAAAAAAATCATCAATCTCTTTCAATCAAATATTGTCACATGGCCAATTTCTCGTTGTGCTTGCTATGATCACAAACCACTGGTTCCATTAGGAATTCCTACCCTATGCAATCTCCTATTCCCCCTGCACTCAGTCGAATGCTCGGGGTCATACCCTACTGGCATTGTCCCTTGAGCACCATAAGTGCTAAAAATTGTCAAACTTTGATGGGCCCTAACTCAAAATCCATGGAGCCTGTGAATGATCTATTCGAACCTACCAGGCCATGAGAGGGGTCCCTACAAAATTCTATCTATGTTTTTCAAGATTCCCTACAGTTTTATTAGGGTAGCATTTTTTTCAGTTGGCGAAAAAATCGTCAATCTCATTCAATCAAATGTTGTCGTGTGGCCAATTTCTCATTCTTCTCATCATGATCATGAACCATCAGTTCCAACATGTCTAGTTATGCATTCTTACCCTATGCATGCTCCTATTCCCCCATCCCCAACTTAGTCGAATGCTTGGGATCATACCCTACCGACTTCGTCCCTTGAACACCCTAAGTGCTAAAAATTGTCCAACTTTGATGGGCACTAACTTGGAATTTGTGCCACATGCGACTGATCCATTTTAACCTATGGGGCCAAGAGAGGGTCCCTACAAAATCCTATCTCGCTTTTTCAAGATTCCCAATGGTTTAATTAGGGCAACATTTTTTCAGTTGTTAAAAAAATCGTCAGTCTCATTCAATGTAAAAATATAGATAAACAAGAATTACACTGTAGACACATAATGATCATCACTATTTCCATGTATTGTATACACATAATTACCATTACACTTACATGTGACATCCAAGAACAAATATGCAAACATGATTTTTCATCATTATCAATACAACTACACCAATGTACTCATGTACAGTTACATTGTATATCATCAATATAACTAAACCAGTTTGTTCATGAACATCGTATATCATCGTAACAAAGTTACATCAATTCACATCCATATACAAATACAATATCCCATAGTCCACTTCATCTGCATCAGACATCCTCATATCCTAAGAGAAAATCTTACGTAGAGCAATGTCTACATATAAATGAAGACAAAAATAAGCAACCTTTTTATGCAGAATGAATGTGCTATAGGAAACAAATTATAACACTTAATACAAATTATTTTGTCAAATTATAAATAGATCATTTAAAACATTTTTAAGATGTACAAGATTGTATAATTACGAAACTTACCAGTTTCTTTGCAAAGTCTACAAGCATAACTTTGAAGAAAGACACATGTTGATTAAAGCCCTTCTCACTGCATTTCTCTGCATGGTTGAAGACGATGGTAGATATTGTCATTTCTAAATGGCAATACATTCACTTGACATAGTGTGTGAAAGTTTACAAAATTTAATCACATTGACAAAGTGAGGGACTTAGTGTTTAGACACAAAATTTAATCTCATTAATGCACACAAAGCATACCGTGTTGTGTTTGGTTGTAAATTTTTGTAGTTCTTGAAAATAAAACTTAAAAATTAGCTAAATATTGTTAACCCCAAGGAATATGTACCATCACCAAGAGTAAACTAGTCAACGATGAATGATCTAGCATGAACCTATATTTTTAAGAATTGTTAGTCTACACATAAAATGCATGCATGAACATAAAGGTTTTATGATAATAACTTCAATTGAAATGCATGATAATAAATGAAAACGTGGGAATATATACCATAAAAATACGTCTCTTCAAATTATATTGAGAGAACCCACTATGTTGGCACAAAAATCATAATGCGATAGTGTTGTATATCATCAAAAAGACCTGGATGAGCATAAAGGTTTTGCAATAATTATATCATCAAAAATTGTCAAATAGTGTTGTCTATTATCAAAAATTGCAATGCTCATCAAATGCATGATAATAAGTCAAGTTGTAAAAATATGTCCCTTCGAATTATATCAAGTGTACCCACTATGTGCATTCAAAAACCATGTTGCAAAAAAAAATGTTCATCAATAGACCTGCATTTTGAACACATACTTAATATACTCGTAACAAACTTAAACATTAAGGTTTTATGATCATTGTTTGAAATGAAATCCATGATAAAAAAATAAGGCACCATTAAAGACCTACTACTCAAGTATGGGTGAAGGGTCATCTCTTTTCTTAAGAGTGTCCAGTATTGCTTCATGATCAACAGTAGTCACTGTCCATAGGTCTTTGGTCTTCATTTTTGCTTGATGCTTCAACAACTTGACATTTGTAGCTATAATAAGGTGTGAATACATGAGAATGGTTTTGTGTCTCTTATAGTATTCAAATGTAGGTATGCCATTCTTTCTAATCAAGTATGTTTGCAACCAAGTTCCCACAACAACAACTGAACCTATAGGATATGTGAACCCATCATCATATGTCATTGGTTGTGTTAGCTTATGTTTTCCCTATACACATCGTGCCATCCAATATTTTGATCTCTCTTCATTCCCTTGTGGTGCAACAACTACAAAAACATGTCCTAGTTGTACAAGATCTGATAGACGGTCATACTCAAGTGAACTTTCCATGTCATCATTTGACAAGGATATTTTTTGAGATAAAGGAGTTACATATTGTGGAACCCACGTATCAACCCACTCACTTGACTTGCACTGGTCCCAATCACACCAAACACAACTCTAACAAAAATAAGCCAACACTCATATCCAAATGGTCCATGTACTTCCATCCAAGCTAATAAATGAATGTATCTTTGAAGAATCTTTAATTGTTTGACAATCCAATCTGTCTCCCATTGTTCCCTCCTCAACCAAACAAAACAATCTGGTCACTACTAAATCAAGAGTACCTCCATGTGACAATGTTGAACTACACCAATCAAAAATCTTTCTCATGCAAGAACAATTTTTTTTCAAAAGAATGTTGCACATACTCGGAGGAGTATGATCTATCATCACTCATATAAAAATGATACTCCTTGATTATCTTCCTGTTCTCTTTTGTACTATCAGGAGCATGTCTATATGTAATGTGAACAAAAATAGCAATCTGGATTGAATTGTAGTACTGAGACTGTACCTCATTCTATGATTTCAATGTATGGTTCTCTATAAAATCAACCATTGATACAATAGTGTCAATCGAGAAAGAGTTCTTACACATCCTAAACTGTTAATCCAACCACTGAGACCTATGGGTGTACCTTACATACTTGTAGAAAATATTTTCCTTAAAATCCAAAATAAAATCAGCAACACTCACTTCTTTTGAGACTAATTCGCATCTAGAACCTTCACCTCCACTCTTCAAAGTATATTTCACTATCTCATATCTTGTTTTCTCAATATAATTCTTTCCAAACTCATGTTCACTGCCCTCATGAAAACATGAAACAAACTTTGACAACTCACCACATTGTGAGCACTTCTCATTCAAACAATCATTTTTATAGAAATAGCAATCATCATCTTTAGGGCATAAAAATAGATCTTGCATGTCTCTTGATGATCTTGGAAATATCATTCCACCACACTCCTGCAATATCTCATTAGTATGCATCGTAGAATGAATATGGCATAAAATTTCATGGTACATTGAAAACTCCACATGGTACTTGCAACAAGTATTAAGAATCTTAAGAGGTACATAATAAAATGGATTCAAAGATTCAAAGGCCCTTTGTGATATTTGCAAAGTTGGATGTACTTCATGAAAAAAATTGTACAACATTGTTTGGCTTGATTCCAATAAATGTTTGGGATGCAGTGTGTGGTCTCAATTGACAATTCTTAATTTCAAAACATCCTTTACATTGGGTGATAATCTATAATTAGAGTGCCAAAATTGTTGAATCTCCTCCTTCACATTGTTAGTCAACTTTCTATCAATACGTGGAAGCCTCCCACCAAAATCCCATGTATCATGTTGAAGTGGATCATCAAGTCTTTGTCTTTGTGCAACTGCTCTATCCAAATATTTATGGTTTATGTTAAAATAAACACAATTTTGTCTCATTTGAAAAGCCTTCCTCAATTGATGGCTTACTAAGGAGGTTGTAATCACTCTTCGAGCGGCTCTGTTATCTCTTTCCTTGGTATTATTTCCAATAGAATTGAGAGCATCAAATAGATTTTTGGCAATAATAGAATTTCTCTCCATCTTATTGTTCATACGAATATTCAATTTGTTTAGCAATGGTCTCATCTTTATCATCTTTAGAAATTGAACAAAAATTTGGCATTGCTCGATCAATGTCTTATTGCTAAAATTTTGGTCAAAAAGTTGTGTAGCCCACAATCGAATGGTTCTTGTTAACCTCTTGCCTTCAAGATTTGCAATAATGTTCTCATCAATTTCAAGTAACCATTTTGGGGTTCTTGAAGGTCTTGGATTTGGAATTTGTCCTTCATCCATGAGAGGGTATTCATTTCTAGAGTAATTAGGTGTTACATATTATTCATTTGGTTGAGCAATTCCACCTTCAATGTCAAAGTTTTCCACATTTTCACCTCCAATGTCAAAATTTTCAACATGTTCACCTCCTAAATCAAAATTTTCTACATTTGCACCTCCAACGTCAAAAAAATTCATATTTACATCAAAATTATGGACACTTTCATTGTCAACTCCCAAATTTTCACTTTCCATTCTCACATCATGTTGAGCATTTTCATTGTCACTTTCAACATTATCAACATGTTCACATTTCCACTTTCAAAATCTACATTTTCATTTTCAATAACTTGTTCAACATTTTCAAATTCAATTTCCTCTTCACTTGAAGTAACTGTTGGTATTTTGGTATGGTTTTGTCATTGATGTCAACACCTACTAAAAAACTAGCACTTTGGAGATCCAACAACATTCACCGGCAAGCAAGTGACTCATACACAGTCACCGGTATATGGCACATCGGCAAGATATAATGATCATCGACACTTGGAATGATATCAAAGACACATGGTTATGTTGAAGACATCGTTTGGACATCTTGTCCTGGAGTTTTGTTCATTGGTATATTCATAGTTGCATATTTACTGTTATCGGCAAATAGGTATAGTGTTACACCGGCAGGTTTATCTTTTCCAGATCAGCATGGCACACTATGAAGATGATTAATTATTGTTGTAAATGCATTAAGCCGACATGTTCAATCAGTTATTGCATTGGATATTGTAGCATCCTAAAATTGAGACACTTGCAATTTCGACTACATTTGGGTCTTCACGATGGCGATGCAACACGAAACTTGAATGGAGACCCCGAAACTTGCTTATAACATCAAAAACTGCATTTTTTAGCACCTTGGCCTGATCCTCCTTCCACCCTGCCATCCCTGGAGGTGGGACCATGGCGTCCAGCGCCCTGGTCCCTGGCCCTATTTTGGGCCCGATCTCTTATGGAGCTTCGGGTCTTTAAGTTTGCAAATTGGAAAATAATGTTTCCTGGTCGGCCTAAGGTCGGGAAAATCAGTCTATCAGCCCTAATTGACAAGTATATAAACTACATTTCCTCTCCCATTTGAGGAGGTCAAAAAAAAAGGAAATAAGAAAGAGCAAAAGGCGGAAGCGATATTCAAACATTCAAGCATTCAAGCATTCCTTCAAGCAATTAAGCATTCTAAGTCTCCATTCAAGGCTAAGTGTTGCATTCAAGACAAGGATTCAACCATTGAAGAGGAGATCACATACAACATACAACATACTACATATATTACACCTTCGCATGTAAGAATACAAACATTCTTACAACAAGGTATCAGTACTTGTTTACATTACAAACATTTACATTTACAGCATTCTCATTTCTTGGTTAATTCCAAAATCGGGGTTTGACCTAAAGGCAAACCCCTCATCCCTAACCCCCTAATCATCCTGTCTTTTCTGTGTGTAGGTTGCAGGTACGCAGCTGTAATTGAAGATCTGGAATCGTTGTGCAGAGACGAACAGATCCCCCTTCGTTTCGCAGATTTTTCGGAGGACCGTGTGCACGCCGGGCACCATCGTCTTGTCAAATTTTGCTCAAATTTACAGAACAGCACTGTCTTGACATTTTATTACTAATTCCAGGTCCGCAGCTTCATCCCGTATCCCTATCTCTGTTTATAAGTGAATCTTTCCTACTTTACATGCATTCCTAGTTCAATCTTTCTATCTACATTCTTTACAAAAGAGGGTATCCTTGATGTCACAACCCTTGAAACTCATTTAGAATCCAATCTTGCATTGCGTGGGATTGGATCTTGTGGGTTTCAACCCCTCTTTTGAATATAAAGTCTCTCCTAAGTGAAAACCATCAACCCTAGTGACCTCCCTTCCCTCTCCTTGGAGTTGGGGAGGGGAGAACAACTAGGGTTCGATTTTTCCGCTTTACATTTTGGTGAACCTGACGTGAACATCCTCATTCTGATTATTCATGGTTATATCTAAAAATTTTGCCTTCCTAATTATATTTCCATGTTTGATCTTTTGCAAATTTTAGAGGTTGATTGCATAAAAACCCTAAAATTTTCTTTTTGGTAATTGAGCTTGTGAAATGTTTAATTGTTAATGCTTGTTTCAGATCTACCCTTCTATTGCAAATTGTCAATTCATATTTGTGCTTTAATTCTGAAAATTAAGTGGTTAAATGTCAAAACCCTAATTTTTAAAACCTTCTTGATTCAACCTTTGACTGATAATTTCACTAATCAAAACACCTCCAAATCGGCTGTAACTTTGGATTCCGCAACAAAATCACAATATCTTTTGTCCCTGAAAATTTGGAAAAAAGTTGCGAGGACCGTGTGCACCCTGAGCGCCCTCGTCCCCAACATTTTTTTCGAAATTTCGGGAGCTAGATCTTACTGTATTTTTTGCTAAAATCTAGAATTTTGGCTAATTTTATCAATTCTAACACTTTCAAAATTAAAGTCAAAGTTGGTCTAGCGATTGCTTGGATTGAGGCTTCTAATCATTCAAAAATTGTTGAAATTAAAATTCATATCAAAATTGTGTTTCTTACAGTCCTAAATCTGAAAAGTGTGTTGGCATTCATTTGAAATTTCAGTGCTTTATTCAAATTTTTGCAGTTTGTGACTTTTGAAATTAAGTGTTTAATTGCAATAACCTTGATTTCCATTTTCAAAAATTGAATTTTGCGTGAAATTGAGTCAATTATTAAAATTTTAAAACTTGCATTGCTTTTAGTATTCCCTCTAAAATCATAAAATTCAAAATTTCAGTTTCCCCCTCTTTTTCAAAATTCAAATTTTACATTTTTCAACAATCTTGGTAGGGTTCAATTTTGAGATTGCAACTTTAATTTGGCCTATCTACAGATCGTAAAATCACTCAATTTTTTTAGATTAGCTTTAAAATCATCATAACTTTCATCCCTGAAAATTTCGAAAAAAGTTGCGATGACCATGTGCACTCCGTTCGCCACGGTCCCTGACATTTTTTCCGAAATTTCGGGAGATTGTCCTGTTTGCATTTAACAACTTAAATCTAGGAGATTGGCTGGTTTTATTGAAATTTGCTACCTCTAAAATTCAAAATCTTCTCTCTTTCTTTAGTGCATGAGTTTTACAACAATAAGCCCTACTTACACTATTCCTGTTAGACGAAGCCTTAGAATTAAGTCTTTCCAAGGTGTAATTACCAAGGAGATGGAACCTAATTTGAATGGCCTTTTTAACGAGGACATGGGTAATTCCTCTAATCCTCTTAATGATGAAGAAGCTCTCCATGAGGTTTCTGTAGAACAACTTTCAAAATTGGATAACCAATTTGATGATTTTCGACAATGGATGTCTCAAGAATACCCTGATAGTCAAGCTCTTTCATTAATTGAGGGTCTAAAACATATGGTTCAAAGTGATAAGAATGGAATTGATATTTTGCGTGGTATTGCACACATTGTGGATTCGAATGTGATGCCGATGAAAAGTTGTGCCGAAACCTTAGGTTATACACAACCTCCTACTCAAGTTAATCATTCTATTCCTTTGACAACTCCTATTGCTAGTATACCTACTTTTACATCAAACATAATGACTACTTCAATACAAGACATTCCTCCTATGATCACTAGTCATGGGGGAAATCCTTCTTCTTCAATCAACCCTCTTCCTTCATTCAATCCAACTTGTTCATTCATTCCTTCAATGAGTGTCCCTATTATATCTCCACAAATGAACATGACGCAAGGGGGAAATTCATTTAACCATTCCATTCCTCCTTGTAGTGTTCCTCCTTTCTAATCATCTCCTATGACTAACTATCATAGTGTCCCACCACCTTACTCTCAATCAATACCTTCTTTCAATAACATAATACCTCCATCACAATCTAACACATCTAATATGAACTCTTCGACTGAAGTGACCATTAACAATCTTGCACAAACTGTCTCTTCTTTGCAGCAACAAATTGCCTCTATGAATCAATCTAAGTTTAGTGTGCCCACATTTGATGTTGCGAGCCCACTTTCTCTTGACATTGTTCGAGCTATCCCCCCTAAACATGTTGAAATTCCACATTTGGAGCTTTATAATGGTAAGGGTGATCCTCTAACACATGTTAAGACCTTTCAAACAATATGTACTAATTTTGCTTATGACCAAAGGTTGCTTGCAAAACTGTTTACTAGAACATTAAGAGATAAAGCCCTACAATGGTATTGCTCGTTGCCTTCTTATTCTATTACTTCTTTCGAACAGCTTGCAAATGCTTTTATTCAACAATTTCAAAACAATATAAGTCCTAAAGTCACTTTGATTGATTTAATGCATTGTAAACAAGGTGTTAAAGAAAAAGTGACTGATTTCATTGGTAGATATAAGAATTTGTATGCTCAAATTTCTTTTCCAGTGCCTGACAATGATATTCAAAGAATCTTTATTTCTAATTTACAAAAAGATATTAGAGAAAAACTCCTGTTCTCTGAGTTTACTTCTTTCCAACAGTTGTGCGCAACTCTTCACAATTATCAATTGACTGTGAGTCAAATGGAACAAGCAAATCCTATGGCTCCGAGTGATAAGGGTGATAGTAGTCAACAACCATTTGGGAAGTTTAAACCGTACAGAGAGTCCATTAAATTCAATGAAAATATCATCAACAACAATGTGAATGCAGCATCAGGTGTGCCTCCTATTTCTAAGTTTTTCAAGAAAGAAAGAAAGTTCACTCCTTTGAATGAATCATTGCATAGTATTATGAATAAGTTATTGGAACAAAATGTGCTTACTCTTCCTCCTATAAGGCAAATAGATCCTGCAAAGATTAATTCACCCTATTTTGATAACAAATCTTTCTGTCAATTTCATCGTCATCCTGGGCATGATACTGAAAAATGTTTTGCTTTAAAGGGTAAAATTCAAGATTTGATTGATAATAATACTATCTTTGTTTCTGGTGTGAATGATAAAGGCAACACATCTGTAGCTCCTCCTAACCAAAATCTTAATATTTTTACTGATCCATTGCCTTCTCATACCTCTAATGCGATTGATACTACTGATTCCTCTATCTCACCTGATGATCTCGTGTCTATGACTCTGAATGTGATTAACTTTGTGGAGCAGCAGAAAATCCCTAAAGAACCTTCCATCACATTTGATTCCAGTGAAACTATCAGGGCACCTGATGGTCCTTTATATATAGTTACAAAAGTCAAGAATACACCTTGCCGTGGAGTGCTTATTGATCCTTCTTGTACGGTTAATATCATTACTGAAGAATTTCTTTTTACTTTGCAATTGAACCAAGTGATCTATGACGAAACAAATGTGGTTGTGAAACTATTTGATGCATTTTCTTCTCCTGCAATTGGTTCTATTACATTACCTATTGAGGTCCATAACAAATCCCTTGATGTGGAATTTGCTATTATTCCATCATCCGAACAATTTCGTGTGAAGCTAGGTTATCCTTGGCTATCTTCCATGAAAGCTATTGCTTCTCCTATTCACAAGTGTTTGAAATTTCCCCATAATGGTGAAGTTGTTACTATCAATCATAGTCTCTTTAAACCAGCTGAAAGAACTTCTAGCATTCCTATTGATTACTTTTGGCCTAAACAATTCCAATCTCTTCCACCGTGGAGTGATCATCTTTTCAAATCTTATCAAAAGTGGAAAAAAGATATGATCCTATCTCTAAGTGAACCTAGAACACCCAAACTTGATATTCCTATCATTCTTGAGAAGGAAATTCTTCCTTTGAAAGATAAAACTAATGTCTTTCCTCAAGAAGATTCCCAACCCATCCCTATGAATGTGACTATGCCTATGACTAATAAACTTCCTAAAAGTAGACCTATACCTCCTCATCATGATGGACTTGGTCTCCTTCCTAAACCAAATATTCCTCCCTTATATGGAGCAGTTCCTCCTCCTTCCTCTTATGGAGAGAAGAGACCTTCCTCTTCTCCTATTGTTCAACCTAAGAGACCACAACCTAAACACCCAAGTGATAAGGATGAGAACATTCCTCCTCCTCACTCTTCTCAACTTCCTACTAAGACTAGATGGAATCGTTCTGCACGTGAATGCCGACGAAAGCATTGTCTTAGAGCTCAGGTAGCTGCTTCTCAAACTTTGCAATCCCCAAAAACACCTTCAGCTAGTATTATTCCATTTTCTCCTCAGCCGAAAATTGAGCCAAAATCTCCTAAACATAAGGTGCATGATGGTCTTGATCCTGTGTGAGTTAAAGATCCTATTTTTATAAATCTTGATGATGATATAGATGAAAATGTTATTCATGATGAAAATGTTACTCCTGTTCATTCTGATAGTGAATATGAATATGTTTATGTTGATAACCATTTATCTAACAAATTTTCTAAAGCACTTATCCTAGCTCCTAGACAAGAACAAAGTGGCTCGGAACATGAACATAGCCCTTGTTTGGATCTTGTGATAGCTCCATCTGCTGTGTTGGATGTTCCTCCTCTAGTGTGTTTCCTACCTTCCCGAAATATTGATCAGCAAGATCGGGGGGTAGATGACGTGTTAGACTAGTTCATTAGCATAGCAGACTCTCTCCTCCTCTCTTGATCTCTTTTGTTACTTCTTCTATGTGTTATTCTCATTCTTCTATTTGTTGTCCTTAGTGTTGTCTACTTGAGGACGATGCAAAGCATTGAGATCTCTTTTGGTCTCTCTCATGTTGACTCAAAAGACACATGTGTTCCCTTCTTCTAGGTGACCTTCCTTGATTGGGGAATGAAGAACAATTATGCATACATACATATGATATACATGAATTATCATACAGGATACTGACCCCGAGGAAAGTGAAGTCACCTTGTGCTTTGTGTTTTGTTGGGCTTATCTCACACTTGGGGGCTAAATCATTGTGATAACGTGCTCCTTTCTCATTTCTTATATGTATCACTACCTTAAAGCAATCACCCCCAGTGAGGCATGTGTGATCGCTTTAACGTAGGGGGGCATACATCCCGTTCATATATTTTCAAGATACTTGAAAATTTCTTGACAAATTTAGCTTTGCCTTGAAAATTTTTGATATCTTTCTTGCATGACTCATAGTGAGGGAACCTTACTACTGACAGTCATGGTTCTCCCTCGTGATCTTCCCTTTTACTTTGTCAATCGAAGTCGTAAGATCCTTAGTCCACTGGGGGCTTGGTGTATCTTGCCTCCTTGATGTCGTGAAAGTCTTTCAATGTTGTTTCCTTGTACTTTACCAGAAGTATCAGCGTACGCTTATACTCCCACTAAAGTGGGGGCTAAATGCAGTGTCCTAAAATTGTGACACTTGCAATTTCGACTGCATTTGGGTCTTCACGATGGCGATGCAACATGAAACCTGAATGGAGACCCCAAAACTTGCTTGTAACATCAAAAACTGCATTTTTCAACACCCTGCCGTCCCTGGAGGTGGGACCATGGCGCCCAGCGCCCTGGTCCTTCAGGACTAGGGCGCCCAGTGCCCTGGTCCCCCAGGACCATGGTGCCCAGTGCCCTGGTCCCTGGCCCTATTTTGGGCCCGGTATCTTATGGGGCTTCGGGTCTTTAAGTTTGTAAATTGGAAAATAATGTTTCCTGGTCAGCCTAAGGTCGGGAAAATCAGTCTATCAGCCCTAATTGACAAGTATATAAACTACATTTCCTCTCCCATTTGAGGAGGTCGAAAAATAAGGAAATAAGCAAGAGCAAAAGGTGGAAGCGATATTCAAACATTCAAGCATTCAAGCATTCCTTCAAGCAATTAAGCATTCTAAGTCTCCATTCAAGGCTAAGTGTTGCATTCAAGACAAGGATTCAACCATTGAAGAGGAGATCACATACAATATACAACATACTACATACATTACACCTTCGCATGTAAGAATACAAACATTCTTACAACAAGGTATCAGTACTTGTTTACATTACAAACATTTACATTTACAGCATTCTCATTTCTTGGTTAATTCCAAAATTGGGGTTTGACCTAAAGGAAAACCCCTCATCCCTAACCCCCCAATCATCCTCTCTTTTCTATGTGTAGGTTGCAGGTATGCAGTTGTAATTGAAGATCTGGAATCGTTGTGCAGAGACGAACAGATCCCCCTTCGTTTCGCAGATTTTTTGGAGGACCGTGTGCATGCCGGCGCCATCGTCCCGTCAACTTTCACTCAAATTTGTAGAACAGCACTGTCTCGACATTTTATTGCTAATTCTAGGTCCGTAGCTTCATCTCGTATCCCTATATCTGTTTATAAGTGAATCTTTCCTACTTTACATGCATTCCTAGTTCAATCTTTCTATCTACATTCTTTACAAAAGAGGGTATCCTTGATGTCACAATCCTTGAAACTCATTTAGAATCCAATCTTGCATTGCGTGGGATTGGATCTTGTGGGTTTCAACCCCTCTTTTGAGTGTAAAGTCTCTCCTAAGTGAAAACCATCAACCCTAGTGACCTCCCTTCCCTCTCCTTGGAGTTGGGGAGGGGAGAACAACTAGGGTTCAATTTTTCCGCTTTACAGATATTATATTGCTTGTAAAATGTTTTTATTGTAATATCTTGTAGAGCCGACCTACTAAAATTGGTCTTAGGTTATGGTATAAATCTAAAATCTTATTTGTAAGATCAAATGTGGAATGCGAAAAAGGATTGTGTGAAGGTATATGCGAGATTAAGCACAGCTATACACACATACATCATCTGAAGATTGAAGGAGGTTTTTTATGAAAGCATATCAGCATTACACTGATACTGAATCTAGCATATGAAGATGCTATTTTTTGCAATACATTCTTATTGGATTTAACCATCCAGCTGTAGTCAGTGTGACTCCCATTTTGTGATTGAGCAGTGAGCTCTAGGCTGTTGGCCTTTCTGCATGTGCAGACCCCATATTTGTACACTTACTATCTGCCATAGTATCATCTGATTATGGGTAAGGTTTCCCACCATGGTTTTTCCCCTTACAGGGTTTCCACATACAAATATTTGTGTTATGTGTTGTGGATGACTTTGTGTTCATGTTTCATGCATTAATCTTTACCGGTATAGTAATTAACTGTTAAAACTCTCTACCAGTATACTTAACTAGTTTACCGGTCTTAAGCATTAAGTTGGCTAAGTTGATTTTGGTTTGAATTTATTTGACAATTGATTCACCCCCCCTCTCAGTTGTCTCCGAGACCTAACAATTGGTATTAGAGCTTAGTCCTCTTTTGTGGAAGTTTAACAGCTTGAGGAGATCCAATGTCTACTAATTATTTTAGGAAGGACAGTCCTAAACTTGATGGAACCAACTATGGCATATGGAAGATTAGAATGGAGACACATCTAAATTGCATTGGAAAAGACATCTAGGAAGTTACAAAGAATGGCTATACTGCTATTGTACCTAGTCAGCCCAGTCCAAGTAACTTGACAAAAGATGAGTAAAATGATTGCAAAGCAAGAGAAGCACTTTTGAGCACATTATCAGATCAACAAATCATGGGCCTATCAGATAGGTCTACTGCTAAAGCTATTTGGGATCATTTGGAAACACTAAATGAAGGAGATTCCACAGTCAAAATTGCAAAAATTGAAATCTTTCGAGTCAGGTATGAACATCTGAAAATGGAAGAAGATGAAAGGATTTCTGCTTTTATGGAAAGAGTAAATGAAATTGTTTTGGGTATTAAATGTTGTGGAGGAACCTTAAGTGACAATGAAATTGTTCCAAAAGTTTTAAGAAGGTTTCCACCGGCATATAAAATGAAGGTTACTGCTATAAATGAGTTAAGAACAATGCCTAATACATCCGTTACTAAGGATACATTGATTGGAAAACTTTCAGCTTTTGAAATTGAAGAATTTGGTCCTATTGCTACTATAAAGACAGATTTGGCCTTTAAAGCATCAACATCATCTGCTCCTTCATTTGACAAATCTGATTGGAAAGCCTTTTATGCAAGAGAACTTTAAGAAAGTAGGAAAGAAAATGAAGAACTTGAAGAACTTGAAGCACTATTTGCAAGGAAAATGCCTAAAGGTCCAGTTGGAAGTAAGTATGAAGGTAAAGCACGCTTTAAATGTTTTAACTGCAATAAAATTGGTCATATGGCTTCAAGATGCCCTGATAGACACGCTAGACTAAGAGAAGAAGCTAGAAGAACATACAAGCCTAACCCTGAATATCAGAGATATAGATTTAAGAAGAATAAAGACAAATCTTGTTACATTGTTGATGAAGGTGTGACTGATGATTCTGATGAGGATCCGACAGACAATGGATGGGTTTTTGTTGCTATAATAGAAGATCAACCGGCACCTATTGCTCAACTGGTAGTACAGGCTCTGGCAGCTAAAGTTGAAGTAAAGGATGAATGGATCATTGATTCTGTTGGCATATGCACACTCCAATGAGAAAGTGTAGGTGATTGAAGGTTTTGTCATTGATGGAAACCTTGCATTCCTATGGCACCGGCAAGGCATTATACCGGTAAGGCATTACACCGACAAATTAGTGCACCGACATCAATAGATCACACTCTACACCGGCACTCAGGAGATCGGCACTGACACAAAGAAAGGAAGTATACCGGCACAGAGGCTAACAGGATTTTGTTATATTATATTTTGTTTATTATTGGAAAACTTTGTAAGCTGACTTGGCATGTTGTAAAATGACTCTTATATATAAAAGAGATCATTGTAGACATTTTGTAAGTAAGCAAGTAAGTGAAGAAAATGATGTATGCAAAATATTAAGGCAGACCTATTATGCGAAATATAGGTTGAAGGGTTTAAGTAAGAAGCAGAGCAACAACTGGTACTGGATCAGGAATTATAGATGCTATTGTAAAGTAGTACAAGATATTGGATTTGTATAATCCACATTGTAAGTCAGTGAGACTTTCCATTGAGCAGTGAGCTCTAGGTAGTTGGCCTTCCTGCATGTATAGGCCCCTATTGTAAGTAATATTCTCTTATTGGCTAGTGAGTGAATATTGTGGGTCACAAATCCCACTGAAGTTTTTCCCACACCGGGTTTCCTCGATAAATCATTGTGTTATGGTGTGCTTTTCATGTGGATGTTCTTAATTTTGTTTATTACATTATTTCTTGCATACCGGTACACTATTATAATATGTTCTGCATGTTTTAAAATAAGAAATTCTATTTACCGATTAGATACTGATTCACCCCCCCCCCCCCCCCTCTCAGTATCTGTGGGATTCCTAATAATTGGTATCAGAGCTTGGTCCTCTATTTTCAGAAGCCTAACAGCTTGAGGAAGATCTTGACACCGGTAAAGATGGAAAATTTGATGAAGCAACTTGAAGGAGCTCTTTCAGACTATGATGCAGAGAAATTGAAAAATATCAAAATAGAAGATGATTTAAGGGCAGCTCAGGATATCATTTAGGCACTTTAGGAAAATCATACTGCTGCAAGAAATAAGAGAAGAGAACTTTGTGAAAAGTTGTAGAATGAGAATGATGAAAAGGAATCACTTAATGATTAGATAAGTAAGCTGAAACAAGAGAACATCACAACAAAGAATGAGATGTAAGATATGACTATGAGATTTTGTAAAGAGATTGAGGATAGGAAGAAGAATGAAGAAGAATTGACCAGAAGACTCAGTGATGCAGCAAATGAAAACACAAGACTTAGCTATGAAAATGACATGTTGAAGACAGATCTGATGCACACTCAGAATGACTCCAATGAACTGATGAGACAAAAAGAGGTCGTAGAAAGAGAACTAGAAACTATAAATCAACATAAAGAAAAGTTCAAGAAAAGCTCAGAGGAACTTGGCACCTTACTGAAGAATCAAAAACCTAAAGGTGACACTTTTGGAATTGGCTTTGAAGTTGGTGAAAGCTCCATTACTGCAAATACTCAAGATTAGAGCAAACCGGTAAGACAACCCAATGCTTATAAATTCAATGGAAAATGCTTTAACTATAATAAGTATGGTCATAGAGCAAATGAATGTAGATCTAGAAATTATCAGAATATCAACACACCCACTAGTCAATGTTCAAAATGCAACAAAGTTGGTCACAACTCTGAAAATTGCTGAATGAATGTGAGATGTTATGTTTGTGGAAGATTTGGACATTTATCTAACCAATGCAGAACACAAACTGACATAGGTTATGCGAAAGCTATTCAAAAGAATAATGTGACTTGTTATGCATGTAACAAGATTGGGCATATTGCAAAATTTTGTAGAAGTAAAGGATCACCGGTAGACAACAAAAGTTCTAGCTTGAAGGGTAAAGAAAAAGTTGAAGAGGTTAAGAAAGAATTCTCAAAACAATGGATTAGAAAAGCTGATCTAAACATTGGGAATACTCCTCCATCGGTAGAACTAGTCAATGCTTCACCGGTAGGACAGAGTGATGCTTCACCGGCAGGACAAAGCAATGCTCCACCAGCAGGGAGTTCTTCATCTAATTGAAGAAAGTTTCCTTGAGGGTTGGCAATCAAATCACACATGTGCTATTATTCCCACAGTTAGAGATAAGAAGTTGGAAATTACTTATTACCGGCAGATAATGTTAAGTGAATACTTAATCGGCATGAATTTAATGTGGTAGATGGTGAAAAGACACTATAAATTCAAGGTTTTGGCTCCATTTCATTTCACTGAGATTTCAAACTTACGAAGAGCACGAAGATTCTGAGCTAAGACATTCTGAGCTAAGAGGCAAGAACACTCCAAGAAATCATCCATCCTAAAGGCAGTAAAAGGTATTTCATCATGGCATCCACCTCTGCAATTGAATATATAGCAAACCCTACTGTTGTCGAAGTCATAAAAAGACCTAGGCCTGTATTTCAATTAGTTCCCAAGGTAGAAAAGAAAGATGATACCTTAGGTGCTTTTTCTCAAATTCCTAAGGGAGTTGTCTATGCTGAAGACCCCAGAATTTACATTCACTGTAACATTGAGGAACTAGGAGATGAAGAGATTAAAACCATGTTTAAAACTGTGATATGTCTTGAAACCAGCAATGTAAAAGATGAACATAAGATCATTGAAACCCTAGGATTTACAGAGATCCTTAGCATTCCTGAATTCCCCAAGGATGTGATTAGGATAGTCTTAAGTAGGGTACATGGTGAATTTTTCTGGCTAGATGCAATTCACAAAATCACTAAGGAAGCTATGAAAGTTGTCACAAGGTTACTGACCACCAGTAAAAGGCCAGACAAAACTAAGAAGGTTTTAAATGACCTAGTTACTCAGTTAACTAGTGCCACATCTGATAAAAGGTCCTTAAGAGTAAATGATGTAACAGGCATTAATGTGAGATTTATCACCATGATATTAGGGTATAAAGCTACTCATGCAAATAGACTTAATTCAGTTTCAAGTTTATGCATTAAGAGTGCTTATGATATGGTCATAGATAATGCAAAGATTGATGTATGTGAGTGGTTAAAGGATGAATTAATTGACAACTTAGACAAGATTAAGAAGGACAAGAAAGGAACTTTCAGGTTTGGAAATCTTCTAGTATGTCTAATGCTACATATAACCAAACAGGTTCCTGGTATAGGCTACAAAGAACTTGGATATGATATACTGGTAGGCAAACAGTTAACATAACTATTCAATAATATGGGAAAAGACAAGGAAAACAATATCCATGATTTCTATCAAGCACTAAAGGTCAAAATGAAGAAAAGAATCCGACTATCACAAAAGATTGTTGACAAATATAAGGATGAAATATGCTTTGTAATCCAAAAGGATGAGATCTAGATGGAAGCAGTCATCCCTAGGACAGTTTGGGTAACAGAAATGAGTTATGAAACAGATGATCATATAATTGAAACATATGCTAAAGCACTTCTGGAAGCCCCTAAAGAACCTAAGGAGAAGTATTTGGTAGTGCAGAAACTATTGAAAGCCAAATATAATCTAAGAAAAGAGTTAAAAAGGTTGACGCAGTTGTAAGAAAAGGTTCCAGACAAGAAAAGGCCATTAAAGAAGATGTGTTAAAGCAAACCGGTATAACAAAGGATGAGTTAGCAGCTCCACAACCTGAAACTCACCTATCACTGGTAGGTACTTCTTCAAAGAGTGACATTCTTGCAAGTTTCAAAAGAGTTGTAAGGAAAAGAGATCCCTCACTAGCAACCACACCCTCACCTAGGAAGACAAGACAAAAACAACAAGCAGTGAGATCTCTGGTAAGAAAGGCTACACCAAAGAAGAAGAAACTGACACCCAAAAAGAAGAAGAGGACAAACAAGGACTTGGCCCCTCTTGATATAGTGTTGAATGAAATTACAGAGGAAGGAAAATTGAAGAATATAGAGAAAATATATGACACTCTGACAACTGATGAAAAAGAACAAGTAGAAAATAGTGTTATCTTGTATATGGATATGTATAAGAAATTTTTGATGGAAGTAGTAAATGAAATTCCAGATGAACTATTTAAGAGATTGGAAGCAAGAAGACAAGCAGTAATAGAACTAGACAAGAAAATAAAGATAGAGAAGCTACTTGTTGTATATTTGGTGAATTCATCCAAAGAAATCTCAAGCCAACCGGTCAGTATTTTCTACTACACACCGACACATTGCTTTAATTGTTGGAAGAGTTAATGAGGTGACTGAGGAGACAGAAAATGGATGGGATATACTCCTAGTTGAAAAACAAAAACAGAAAGAATACAGGAACCCCAAACCTATAAAGGTATATTAGAAAGAAAGAGACAAGGGTAAATGTAAAGTTGGTGGACCACCTAGTATCAAGGTTAAAGACAACTTACCCCCACCTCCTTTGATTACTCCACCGGTAAAAGAAATAGCTACAGAAGATCAACCGGCAACTGAGAGTATGGATGTAGAGGATGGTAATCCTAATCATAAAGTCTTATATACTATGGATGTTGATACTCAAAAGATCAACATTGTGGTAGACAAAGATATATCTGATAAGACTGACATGGCTAATGAGCCTCCGGTAGCTGAGCAAACTGATAACACATAGGAGAAACTGATAGATGACCAAGAGAAAAAGGTATAGACTCAAACTCAGACTGAGACAATGCAACAAACAAAGAAAAAATCAGAGAAAAAGGCTCCTGAACAGGAACAACAATAGGAATAGGAATTGAAGGAAATAGTGCCACCGACAACTGGAGAAGTAGAAAAACCATTGCTTAAGGAAATGCAAACACAAATAGACCTACTAGAGGTCAATACAAGCTTGGTTACTTCCACTAGTGGTACTCAGAATCTAGGTTCATCATCAGGCTACAAATCAACTAATTTGACTAAGGTACTATTAGATTCAATTAAAAAGATAATAGATTGCATCTCACAAGCTTATAAGGCAATAGATGATACCATACCAATTTTGAAGGTAATTGCTCCTAACTGTAATATAGACAATAAAGATTCTTTAGGACAACTTGATACCTTGTGTAAATATATCACAGAAAACATTGAGAAAATAAAGGAAGAGACATTGAAGGATAAAGTAGAAATTGAAAAGCATAAATTCTTTGATGAGCAAATAAAGAAGTGTAACAGAGATTTTGACACACTTCTACCAGAATTGTGTAATTTATTGAAAGAGTACAAGACTCTGTACAAAGACACCTGTAAGACAAACTTTTTGAGTGTAGATATAGATAAGAAGATGAGCAAGGTACAGGATGAAATCAATAAACTTGCAGATACTTTTGTTAACTCACCTGATACACTATCAGTTTTTGAGGAGAAGATAATAAATTTTGAAGAAGAATTACTTAAATTGGAAAGACAAAAAGAGAGAATAGTGAATAAGGCAAAACATCTAAGATTAAAACTGAGTCCAAGATTGGACTATCTAGCATCACTATAGAAGGAAGTATCTAAGGCACTAATACGAGGACAAAAAACACTGGCAGAGCATTTGCAACATCTCACCGGTACAGTTAAGAGAATAGAGACACCAATAAGAGATAGTAAAAAGTTTATGGAGAGTATAAACTTGATTTTGGCGGATCTATTTCAAATTGTAACTACCTAGTTACAAGGTTGAAACTACAAACTCCACTAACATCTTGACAACCTTTATCATTGATGCCAAAGGGGGAGTAGTGGGATGAGAAAATTCAACATCACAGGAATCATATGCTCAGGGGGAGCACACACATTTTTGGTAAGAGTTTTTTTGGACTTCACATTTTTGGATAATTTTTGGATACACTTTTGAAATTTCTCATGAGTGTTGCGATCAATGCCAAAGGGGGAGATTGTTGGCATATGCACACTCCAATGAGACACTATAGGTGATTGAAGGTTTTTTCATTGATGGCAACCTTGCAATCCTATGGCACCAGCAAGGCATTATACCGGCAAGGCATTACACCGACAAATTAGTGCACCGGCATCAGCAGATCACACTCTACACTAGCACTCAAGACACCGACACCAATACAAAGAAAGGAAGTATACCGGCATAGAGGCTGACAAGATTTTGTTATATTATATTTTGTTTATTATTGGAAAACTTTGTAAGCCGACTTGGCATGTTGTAAAATGACTCTTATATATAAAAGAGATCATTGTAGACATTTTGTAAGTAAGGAAGTAAGTCAAGAAAATGATGTATGCGAAATATTAAGGCAGACCTATTATGTGAAATATAGGTTGAAGGGTTTATGTAAGAAGCAGAATAGCAACCGGTACTGGATCAAGAATTATAGATGCTATTGTAAAGCAATACAAGATATTGGATTTGTATAATCCACATTGTAAGTCAGTGAGACTTTCCATTGAGCAGTGAGTTATAGGCAGTTGGCCTTCCTGCATGTGCATGCCCCTATTGTAAGTAATATTCTCTTATTGGCCAGTGAGTGAATATTGTGGGTCACAAATCCCACCGAGGTTTTTCCCACACTGGGTTTCCTCATTAAATCATTGTGTTATGGTGTGCTTTTCATGTGGATGTTCTTAATTTTGTTTATTACATTATTTTTTGCATACCGGTACACTGTTATAATATGTTCTGCATGTTTTAAAATAAGAAATTCTAATTACCGGTTAGATACTAATTCACCCCCCCTCTTAGTATCTGTGGGATTCCTAACAGATTTAGGATGCTCACATCATACGACAGGAGACAAAGGTAAATTCTTGAACTTTCAAGAATACAATGGAGGCTTAGTGAGATTTGGAGATGACAAAGCTTGTTCAATCAAAGGTAAGGGTACAATATCTCTTGATGGTAAGCATAACACTGAAAATGTTTACCATGTTGAAGGATTAAAACATAATCTTTTGAGTGTTGGTCAATTAGTTGAGAAAGGATTTTAGTTACAATTTAAAAATGGAAAATGCAAAATCATGAATACAACTGGTTTGGAAATTGCAATCGGTAATCATACTAGAGGTAATATCTTTCATTTGAACAACAATGAAAAGGCATGCTTGATTGCACATATAGATGAAAGTTGGTTATGGCATAAGAGACTCTGTCATGTAAACTTTGATTGCATGGTAAAGATTAGTACTACTAAGGCAATTAGAGATTTACCTAAAATTGTTAAACCTCAAAATACAGTATCTAAGGAATGTCAATTTGGAAAACAAGTTAGAGCTAGTTTCAAAAGTATTCCTGAAAAATCAAATAATGCTCTTGATTTGATTCACACTGATTTATGTGGTCCAGCTAGAACTAAAACCTTACAAGGTGATAGATATTTCATGCTAATTATTGATGACTATTTTAGAATGTGTTGGGTTACTTTTCTCAGAGAAAAATCAGAAGCACTTGGAAAGTTCAAACTCTTCAAAGCAATGGTAGAAAATGAAACTGGTAAGAAAATCAAATGTTTAAGATCAGATCAAGGAGGTGAATTTACATATAGGAAATTTAATGTATTCTGTGAAGTGAATAGAATCAAAGATAGCTATCAGTACCTCGGACACCATAGCAGAATGGAGTTGTTGAAAGGAAAAACAAAACTATCTTGGATGTAGCAAGAAGTATGTTATCAAAAGCAAACCTACCACATGTGTATTGGAGAGAAGTAGTCAATACAGTGGTCTATATATTTAACAAAGTTCACATCAAAGGTGAAACCGGTAAGACCCCTCATGAACTATGGTTTGGTAATACTCCTACTCTTAAGTATTTCAGAATATTTAGAAGTAAATGTTATATCAAAAGAGATGAGTATATTGGCAAATTTGATCCTAGAAGTGATGAAGGAATATTTCTTGGTTATTCATCTAAGAGAAAAGCATATAGATGTTTTAACAAGAGATTGCAGAAAATTGTTGAAAGTACAAATGTAAAGATTGATGAACAATTCAGAGGAACTTCAAGGTATATAGACTCTGAACCGGCAACAAATTTTTTGACAAATGAACCTACTCTAAATCCGCCAGTACAAAATGAAGATCCAGTTACTCCGGTGCCATCTAAGGATTCCACAGTAATTGAAGAACAACAAACAAAGACACCCCGGTATGTAAGACTAAATCATTTTGAAGATCAGATAATTGGAAACAAGTTTAAAGCAGTTATGACAAGAGGAAGATTGGCAAATGAAGAGGTATGTCTTATTTCTGAAATTGAACCATCATCTGTTAATGAGGCATGTGAAGATAAATTTTGGATTAAAGCTATGGAAGAAGAATTAGAACAAATTGTGAAAAACAACACTTGGACATTAGTTCCCTGACCTAAAGATAAAAATGTAATTGGAACCAAATGGGTATTTAGAAACAAACTTAATGAAGATGGTAAGGTTGTCAGAAATAAAGAAAGACTAGTGTGTAAGGGATACTCTCAGAAAGAAGGAGTTGATTACAATGAAACCTTTGCACCGGTAGCAAGAATTGAGGCAGTCAGATTATTCTTGGCTTTTGCAGCACACAAGAACTACAAAGTTTATCAAATGGATATTAAATGTGCATTTTTGAATGGAGATCTTGAAGAGGAAGTATACATTGAACAACCTAATGGATTTTCTTTGACAGATGACAATGATATAGTTTGCAGGTTAAGAAAAGCTCTGTATGGACTAAAACAAGCTCCAAGAGCTTGGTATGCAAGATTGGATAAGTATCTTTTAAAGATTGGCTTTACTAAAGGAAATGTAGACAACAATTTATATTACAAAATAACTAATGATGACATCTTGATTATAGAAGTATTTGTTGATGATATAATCTTTGGAGGAGAAGATGGATTATGTAAGGAATTTTCTATTAAAATGCAGCAAGAATTTGAAATGTCTATGATTGGAGAAATAAAATTCTTTTTAGGATTGCAAATTTCACAGACTGATAAAGGTATATTCTTGAGTCAATCCAAATACTTAAAAGAGTTGCAGAAGAAATTTGGGATAGAGAACTCTAAACTGGTAAGCACACCTATGAGAACAAATGACAAATTATCACAAAGGGATGAATCTACACCTGTTAATCCAACTAGATACAAATCTATGATAGGAGGTTTATTGTATTTGACACAAACTAGACCTGATATTATGAATGCAGTATGTATTGTTTCAATATTTCAAAGTAATCCTAGAGAAAATCATGAATCAGTAATAAAAAGTATTTTCTGGTACTTACAAGAGACTATAAATCTTGGATTATGGTATCCTAGAGATGAAAACTTTGAATTATATGCATACACAGATGCAAATTGGGCAGGAGATTTGGATGATAGAAAAAGCACCACTGGCGGAGCATTCTTTCTTGGAAAAAGATTAGTTTCTTGGTTGAGTAAGAAACAAAGTTTTACATCTTTATCAACAACAGAATCAGAATATGTTGCAGCAGCAACTAACTGTACATAGATACTATGGCTTAAGCCAATGTTAAAATACATAGAGGTAAAATTCAAGGAACCTATTACTATCTATTGTGATAACACTGCAGCAATTGATATATCTCAGAATCCGGTATTACATTCTAAATCCAAACATGTTTCTATTAAACTAAATTTTCTAAGGAAAAATGTTGAAGCAAAGGAGATAAAACTGGTTTATGTGAATACTAAAGAGCAAATTGTAGATATTTTCACTAAACCTTTGCCTAAGGAAACTTTTGAATATCTCAGAGATCAGCTTGGAGTCATACCACCACTGGTAGAGACTTAGATAGTTGATGATTGTCATCAACCAGTAGAATTAACAAAGAAATCTTTTATTCTGATCTTTGATGAGGAAGCTACTTCTCATGGGGAGTAGTTGGTATATTTAATTGATTGGTATTTTGTATATGAACTTGGTTTTATTGTAACCTTGGAATTTGATGTCAAAGGGGGATAGATATATATGGAAAAACACATTATCTTTTGGGGAGAGATTGGTATGAAAAACTTTGAAAAACACATATTGCTCCCAAGGGGAGAGATTGTTGTTTGGGAGAGATTATTACTCTTTGATTTCTAGTTATGATATTTTTGGAGATTGTTGGTTTTTGGTACTTGGCATTTTTGTTTTGGCACTTTGATGGTTTTTCCATCTTGTGTTTCCATCAAAGCCAAAGGGGGAGATTGTTGGTATTTTGGTATGGTTTTGTCATTGATGTCAACACCTACTAAAAGACTAGCACTTTGGAGATCCAACAACATTCGCTGGCAAATAAGTGACTCATATAGAGTCATTGGTATATGGCACACTGGAAAGATATAATGATCACTGGCACTTGGAATGATATGGAAGACACATGGTTATGTCAAAGATATCATTTGGAGATCTTGTCCTAGAGTTTTGTTCATTGGTATATTCATAGTTGCATATTTTCTATTACCAACAAATAGGTCTAGGGTTACACTGATAGGTTTATCTTTTCCAGATTAGCATAGCACATTATGAAGATGATTAATTATTGTTGTAAATGCATTAAGCCGACATGTTCAATCGGTTATTGCATCGGATATTATATTGCTTGTAAAATGTTTTTATTGTAATATCTTGTAGAGTCGACCTACTAAAATTGATCTTAGGTTATGGTATAAATGTAAGATCTTATTTGTAAGATCAAATGTGGAATGCGAAAAAGGATTGTGTGAAGGTATATGCGAGATTAAGTAGAGCTATACACGCAAACATCATTTGAAGATTGAAGGAGGGTTTTTATGAAAGCATATCAGCATTACATCGGTACTGAATCCAACATATGAAGATGCTATTTTGTGCAGTACATTCTTATTGGATTTAACCATCCAACTATAGTCAGTGTGACTCCCATTTTGTGATTGAGCAGTGAGCTCTAGGCTGTTGGCCTTTCTGCATCTGCAAACCCCATTTTTGTACACTTATTATCTGCACTAGTATCATCTGATTGTGGGTAAGGTTTCCCACCATGGTTTTTCCCCTTACAGGGTTTCCACGTACAGATATTGGTGTTATGTGTTGTGGATGACTTTGTGTTCATGTTTCATGCATTAATCTTTACCGGTATAGCAATTAACTATTGAAACTATCTACCGGCATACTTAACTAGTTTACCAGTATTAAGCATTAAGTTGGTTAAGTTGTTTTTGGTTTGAATTTATTTGACAGCTGATTCACCCCCCCTCTCAGTTGTCTCTGGGAGCTAACAGTAACACTAGCAATATTTAAGATACATTTTCTTCTCCTCCTATGACCTTCTCTATCTCTTTCTCTATACACTTCAATTTGGTCATTTGAAAGCTTTTTTTTGCATTTAGACTTTCGATGACTACTACTCCCCATTTACCTCTACAAAGATGCTCCTAAATGATTGACAATGTAATATTTGAATTTAAGAATCTCTAAAAAGTAAAAATTTGTCTCAACCTATCTGAAAAACCCATGATTGTCGACAGAAACCAAAATATGAAGAATGTGGGCCATTGGAATCCACAAAAATGGCCCACAATGATCTTTTTTATTTATAAAAATCGGATATCTAATTTTAATGCATAAATTTGGGGTCCCAAAAATAATTCTCGTTGCTGCCCTTTTTTTACGGTTGCCACATTAATGGTAGTGGTAGAAATCATATATCTGATTATATCAAATATCCAATTTTGGGACTCATAATTTAGAGATAGAGATTAGGGGAGAGAGGGGGGAGTGGGTAGGGGGTAGGGGGAGAGAGAGATTAGGAGAGGGAGATTGGGGGGAGAGAGAGAGAGAGAGAGAGAGAGAGAGAGAGAGAGAGAGAGAGATTCGGGGAGAGGGAGAGATAGAGATTTGGGGGGAGAGACTGAGAGATTATGGGAGAGGGAGAGAAAGAGAGACTATCGGAGAGGGAGAGAGAGATATTAGGGGAGGGGAGAGAAAGAGATTAGGAGAGAGAGAGAGAGAGAGAGAGAGAAGATGAGAGGGGGAGAGAGAGAGATTAGGGGGAACAAGAGAGGAGGGAGGGGGAGAGAGAGAGAGAGATTAGGGTAGAGGGGTCATATGACCCCTTAGGACCCATTACCACCCAATATGGTTTCATAAGGGGTCATATGGTGTCTTAAGGGGTCATATGACACAATATGACTCCATAGGAAACAATATGACCCATAACGACACAATTTGGCATCGTAAGGGATCATATCTTATCTTAAGGGGACATAGGATGCAATATAACCCCTTAGAACATGGTAGGGCCCATAACGACCCAAGATGGTGTCATAAAGGGTCATACGTTGTCCTTAGGGGTTAGATGGTATCCAATGACCCCTTAGGACATCATATGACCCTTAACGACACCATATGGTGTCCTAATGAGTCATAGTGTGTCATAAGGTGGAAAAATGAACCATTATTACAATATAAAAAGTAGTACAAATATTGATTGCAAAAAATGACACCTAAGGGGTCATATGGTGTCCTAAGGGGTCATATGACACAATATATTATCTTAAAGGGTCATATTATGTCCTAAGGGGTCGTATGGTGTCTTAAGGGGTCATATAACACAATATGACCCCTTAGGACACAATATGACCCATAATGACACAATTTGGTGTCATAAGGTGTAATATGGTGTCCTAAGGGGTCATATAAAAAGTAGTGCAAATATTGATTCCAAAAAATTGACACCTAAGGGGTCATATGGTGTCCTAAGGGGTCATATGACATAGTATATTATCTTAAAGGGTCATATTATGTCCTAAGGGGTCATATGGTGTCTTAAGGGGTCATATGACACAATATGACCCATAATGACACAATTTGGTGTCATAAGGGGTCATATGGTGTCCTAAGGGGTCATAGGACACAATATGACCCCTTAGGACACCATATGACCCATAATGACCCAATATAGTGTCATAAGGGGTCATATGTTGTCCTTAGGGGTCATATGGTATCCCATGACCCCTTAGGACACCATATGACCCCTAACGATACCGTATAATATTATAAAGGGTCATATTGCGTCCTAAGGGGTCATATGTTGCCTTGAGGGGTCATATGACACATTATAACCCCTTAGGGCATAATATGACCCATAACAATACAATTTGGTGTCGTAAGGGGTCATATGGTGTCCTAAGGGGTCATATGACATAGTATGAACCCTTAGGAAACCATAGGACCTATAAGGACTCAATATGGTGTCATAAGGGGTCATATGTTGTCCTTAGGGGTCATATGGTATCCCATGACCCCTTAGGACACAATATGACCCCTAACAACACCATATGGTGTCAAAAGGGTCATATGACCCATAACAACACCGTATAGTGTCCTAAAGGGTCATATTGTGTCCTAAGGGGTCATATGGTGTCTTAAGGGGTCATATGACATAATATGACCCCTTAGGACACAATATGACCCATAATGACACAATTTGGTGTTGCAAGGGGTCATATGGTGTCCTAAGGGGTCATAGGACATAATATGACTCCTTAGGACACCATATGACTCATAATGACCCAATATGGTGTCATAAGGGGTCATATGTTGTCCTTAGGGATCATATGGTATCCTATGACCCCTTAGGACACTATATGACCCCTAACGAACCCATATGGTGTCATAATGGGTCATAGTATGTCATAAGGTGGCAAGATGAATCATTATTATAATATAAAAAGTAGTTCCAATATTGCTTACAAAAATTTGACACCTAAGGGGTCATACGACACAATATGAACCCTTCCCCCTCCCTCTCTCTATATCTCTCTCTCCCTTCTCCCTCCCTCTCTCTCTCCCCCCTCCCCCCTCTCCCCCCTCCCCCCTCTCCCCCCTCCCCTAATATATCTCTCCCTTACCTCTCTCTCTCTCTATCTTCCCTCTCTCTCTCTCCCTCTCCATAATATCATATACTAATATATTTATAAATTAACATATTGTATATTAATATATTATATACTAATATATTAATAAACAATAGATTAATTATGTGCAAAATTAGTTATTGAATTTACTTATTAAAATCAGATATCCAATTTTTGTTGTACAAATTTGAAATTTGAAATTTTGGCTTAGGTTTTCTTTGAGATTTGACTTGGAAGTGAGAAGAATAGAAAGTCAACTAAAACAACATGTTTTTTCAGTATTCCTTGATTTTCCAGACTTTACACTGGTGGCTGACGACTTTTTTTATAGCCAAAAATGATAAAACGAAAAGGGTTTTTTAAGGACATTCTCATCTTTCCAACAATATTAGGCTTGTCTTATGAATTTAATAAATAATTATCATTTATTTTCTAATTGAATTCTGACAAAAGTCCTGATTGATAGACTAATTGAAAAACAGTCATAACTTTCAAACGGTATAACATTTTTTGAATCCGAATCGTGCGTCACATCTTATGCTTCATCTAATATAGGGAAAAATTAAAAAAAATTAAATTTAATAAGGTCTTGACCAAGTTAAGGTGGTCAGACATATGAGTTTCTAAATTTCTGAAAAGTTGTAGTAAAAAGTTCATAAATAATTATTTCTTTTAAAAAAAATAATAAAAAAATGTGTCACATCTAGATATGAGTCTAATACTTATATTATAAATCTTATAAAAAAATATTATGATATGATTGTGATTAGGGTGGTCAGACATATGCCTACTTCTTATCTTTCTCTTGAAATTTGAGTACCACTGCATTGAAATTTGAAATTTTCATCAAATGGGATTTTTATTTTCTATAAAACAACTAGTAGCTTAGAAACAACATTCAATTTTCTATAGATTCTCTTCTTACATATTTTATAAATAATGTTCCCAACTTATTCAAATTTTCATGTCAAGTTGCATAACTCTAATTTTATGAAATTTCATTGCCACTTAAGGGCCTATTTTGGCACACCATGATCCTGCACATACCCTGTTGTAAAGTTGTTATTGATAGTGGTAGTCTAGATAACCTTGTTTTAGAAGAGATGGTGAATAAGTTTAAATTGGAGAGATTGAAACACCCTAAGCCTTATCAGATAGCATGGATTCATGATGAAAATAACTTGTTAGTAAGTGAACAGTGTTTAGTAAAATTGAAAATTGGGAATTATCATGATGAAGTTTTGTGTGATATTATGCCTATGGATATTTGTCATCTTTTGTTGGGAAGACCTTAGCAGTTTGATAGACATGCAATACATGATGGGAGGAAGAATACATACATTATTATGGCCAATGGGATGAAGCAAACCTTGTTACCTTTGGGGGAACCTTTGAAGAATGAAGTTCATACGAATTCCAAAATCCTTTTAGTAGATGGAAGGAAATTCATGGATGGACTGAGACATGAAAATGTGTGTTTTGCCTTAATTCCTAAGAAGACTAAGAGACCGGAATCAGAAGGAGAACACCTGATAGAGATAAGAGACTTGTTGACGGAATATGAGGACATCATTTCAAATAATGTACCTGATATATTGCCACATGTTAGAAGTATTAGTCATTGCATGGACTTGGTTCCCAGAGCTAGTTTGCCTAACAAAGATGCACATCAGTTGACACCGATAGAGAATGAAGAACTAAATAGACAAGTGCGCGATCTATTGAAGAAAGGTTTGATTAGGGAGAGTCTAAGCCCTTGTGTAGTACTAGCAATAGTAGCACCTAAGAATAATGGAGAATGGAGGAGGTGTATCGATTCAAGAGTAATAAACAAGATCACAATGAAATACCGGTTTCCTTTGCATGGGATGGATGACATAATGGACTGTTTGAGTTGAGAAAAAATGTTTACAAAGATAGATTTGAAGAGTGGATATCATCAGATCAAGATCAGAGAAGGTGATGAGTGGAAGACAACATTTAAGACAAATGCAGGACTATATGAATGGCTGGTAATTCCTTTTCGATTAACTAATGCACCGAGTACGTTCATGAGGCTGATGAATGAGGTATGAAAGAAATTCTTGGTTAAGTTTGTTATTGTGTATTTGGATGACATTCTGATTTTTAGTAGAATAAAAGAGGAGGATTTGTTGTATTTAAGACAAGTTTTGCAGAGGTTGAGAGAAGAGATGTTGTTGATCAATATCAAGAAGTGCACTTTCATGAAGGATGAGTTAGTCTATTTAGGATTTGTGATATTTGAGGATGGTTTGAAGATGGACCCTAAGAAAGTGAAATCCATTGTTGAATAGCCTACATCAGAAAGCATTGGAGAGGTAAGATCATTTCATGGATTGGCTAGTTTTTACCAGAAGTTTATCAGAAATTTTAGTTCAGTTTGTAATCCTATGATTGGAACCATGAGATGAGATCTGAAGGAATTCAAGTGGACCACCAGAGCAAAGGAAATTTTTGAATTGTTGAAGGAAAAAGTGACTGAGCAGTCTATGTTGGCTTTACCAGATTTCAATAAGGTATTTCAAGTGGATTGTGATGCAAGTGGAACAACAATACGAGCATTTTTGAGTCAAGAAGGGAGAGAAGTAGCATATTGCAGTGAGAAATTGAATGATGCTCAGAAGAGATATTCAATGTATGATTAGGAATTTTATGCCATAGTTCAAGCCTTGAATAAATGGAGACATTACTTGTTGCCTAAGGAGTTTGTGTTGTATACAAATCATCAAGCTTTGTAGTAGTTGAACAGTCAGAGTAAGTTGATTCAGAGACATATGAGATGGGTAGACTTCTTGGAGAGTTACACCTTTGTGTTGAAGCATAGTAGTGGGAAATCTAACAAAGTTGCTAATGCATTGAGTAGGAGAAGAAATTTGCTGACAGAGATGGGAGTGATAGTATTAGGTTTTTAAGATTTGAAGAGCTTGTATGATGAAGACCCGGATTTTGCACAACCTCAGAAAGCATGTAGAGAACCAGTTATGGTTGATAGAAACAAATAGTTGGATTATTTCATTCAAGATGGGATGTTATTCAAGGAAGTTCAATTATGCATACCTAGGAGTTCAATGAGACAGAACCTAATCAAAGAGAAACATAATGGAGGTTTAGCTGGACATTTTGGCATTGATAAAATAATTGCATTAGTGAGTGAGTATTACTTTTGGCCCCACATTCATAAGGATGTTAAGAGACATGTGCAGAGTTGTAGAGTTTGTAAAGTTGCAAAAGGTAGTATTCAGAATGTGGGATTGTATAAACCTTTGACAGTACCAGTAAGACCTTGAAAGGATATAAGCATGGATTTTGTACTTGGATTGTCTAAGATACCGAGAGGGAATGATTTTTTATTTGTGGTATTGGATAGATTTTCAAATATGGATCATTTCATACCTTGTAAGAAGACATCAGATGCATTGCAAGTAGCAAACCTATTTTTTAAGGAAGTGGTGAGATTGCACGGATTACCTAAGAGAATAGTTTCAGACAGAGACACTAATTTTGTTGGCTATTTTTGGAGAACACTTTGTAAGAAGATGAAGACAAATTTGAAGTTTAGTTCTACTTTTCATCCAGAGACTGATGGACAGACTGAAGTAGTTAACCAGAGTTTGGGAAAAGACAAAACCAGAAGTTGGGATTTGATCCTTCCACAAGAAGAGTTTTCCTATAAGGATTCAATGAATAGAAGTATCCGTAAAACACCTTTTGAGGTTGTTACCGGAGTGCATCCTAGAGAAATAGCAAAATTGAGAGCCATTAGCAATGAAGATGGAAAGAGTTCAGAATTAGAATAATTTGTAGATCACATGGCAGCATTGCATATTCAGGTTAAAAACCATTTAGAGGACATGAATATAAAATATAAGGAGAAGGTAGATGAGAAGAGGAGACATAAGTAATTTGAATTTAGAGATGAAGTGATGGTATAATTGAGAAAAGAGACATTCCTGGTTGGAACTTATAATAAGTTGCAAATGAAGAAGTTTGGACCCTATAAGATTTTGAGAAAGTTCAGTTCTGGAAATACATATGAAGTGGAGCTACTGGATAGTCTAAGTATTTCACCTATATTGAACATTTCATATCTTCATGATATCATGCACTAAAATTAAGTGAGGAAAGTGTTGCAGACCTTGAGAAATAATTGCCCTGCAAAGGAACCAGATCAGATTGAAGAGGTTTTGGACAGGTAGGATTGGGTATAGTACCTAGAACAGTCAGTATAAAGAATATCTTGTGAAGTGGAAGAGTAGACCAGTTGAAGATTCATCTTGGATTTCTTAGGCTGAGGTAGATCGCCTTGGTTTCCCTCTGACCCCAGCAAAGTGAGAGGCTCAATTTTTCATTAACCCTGGATGTCTGATGCAGGAGCATCCCCGATTCACAACAATCTTGCATCAACCAAAAACATTTCCTTTCTATTTTGTTTGCAATTTTAGTTTTCCTTTTTGTGTGTTTTGTTTTTGGCTCACTAGATCCTATGGAGTTGAATTCTACTTGAATACTTGATCATCTTTCTTTCTTTCAAACAATATCTCTTTTAAATCACTTTCCGACAAGATATCGCTACTGGTTTTCTTGACAGTTTCTTATTTCCAGTTACCCGAGACCTATTTTGGTGATCTACTGAAACTCATTCCAAAGATTATAGAGCCTTGGACATTGATCTTAATGTTTCTTGGCATGTGGTTGACCTTCTACATTTCATCCTTTGGATTTTCTAGAGGAATTTCTTGGCAGAGGCCGACCTAGTTCATTCTGCACGTTAGGTCTTGCTCTTCGGGTTTTGATCCCTTTTGGGTCGACCAGACCCTTTGGGTCGATATATATATTTTTAATCATACTTTATAATGTAATAAATTAGAGAATCAAGGAGTATCAGATAGATAGATTGTGCCTAGAATATAGAACTTTCGATTCAAGGTCCCGGTGTGACCTATTCTACCAGGCCTATGTGTCGGTATGTTGTAACCTGGTTGTTACCGATTGGATGTAATTAACTTTCATGCAATAAAACTATCTATTATGCATTGCCTCCATCATATCTATGTGTTTCTGTTGTGTTTACTCTTGCTGACCGGTTTGGACTGATCTCCTTGAGGTCCCTCCTCATCGGTGCTTCACTTTGAAAAGTACATAATAAAGACTATAAATCCCATGCTTGTAAAATCTTAAAGAATGAACCTAAAAAAATTCAACAAGGGATTGATCCTTGCAATTGAGTAGGAGGTCAGTGTAAACACTTCTAATTTATATAAATCCTAGTTATAAAATCATTTCATTCCTACTAGCTCATGGCTTGATAGTTGGAAAATCCTACCATATAATTTTAGAAAAAGAAGTTCCTTCAATTTTATAGGCATCTTCAAATGGAATGAAATCCTAATCCTTTCCAAGATTGTGATGACCAAAATATAACATAAATAATAAGATGCCTAAGAATCATTTTTGAAAAAGTAATTACAATCCAAGGCTTGAATTATACATAGGTAATAGATATTTTTATTAAGAAAAAAGAAAAATAAATAATTACAACAATATTATGTTATTTTTTATTCTAATATTTTGACTATAGTAGAAAAAGGAATGGTTTTAATCCATTACATAACTAGCATAAAAGAAAAATAAACTAATGTGACAAGGAGTTAGAATGATCCAAAAAAACAAAAAATAGAGTTTTTAAAAGTAGAACAATCACAAACTAGAGGAACCATAGAGAATATTGGCTATTTAACTATCATTAAGGGACCTCAATCCTTTCATATTTTTTTTCTCTTTGTAGGAAATCTATTTTCTCTTTGAAATAAACAACCTTAGACCTTGGGGCAAGGTGCAAGAGTACCGATTTGATTTCATCTCTCAATCAGGCCATATTGTAAAATTTGCTTAGGTTAGGTGTTTTAATGATGTAATAAGTTCCATAAGACCATTTTAGGGGTGTTTGAGTGTTGGTATTTTGGTATGGTTTTGCCCTTGATGTCAACACCTATCAACACTTATCAACTCTAACACTTTGAAGGATTGGAAATGTTCACCGGCAAGCAAGTGACTTATGCACAATCACCGTTATCTGGTACACCGGAAGGATATAGTGTTCACCGACACTTGGAATAATATGGAAAACACTTGGTTATGTCGAAGACATCATTTGGACACTTTGTCTTGGAGATTTGTTCATTGGTATATTTGTGTTTGCATATTTGTTGTTACCGGCAAATACATCCAGGTTATGCACTGATAGGCTTATCTTTTCCAAATCAACATGACACACTTTGGAGATATTATTGTTGTAAATGCATTAAGCCAACATGTTAAATCGGTTATTGCATCGGTTATTGATTTACCTATAAAATATTTTTATTGTAATATCTTTTAGAGTCGACCTACAAAAATTGGTCTTAGGTTATGGTATATATGTAAGATCTTATTTGTAAGATCGATAGGAGATTGGGAAAAAGAATTATAAGTAGGTATCTGTGAGAATAAGTAGAGCTATACATGTAGACATGATTTAAAGGTGAAGCAAGGTTTTTATGAAGGCATATCAGAACTGAACCTATACCGAATCTAGTATATGAAGATGTTATTTTTAGCAGTACAACTTTATTGGATTTAACCATCCAATTGTAGTCAGTGTGATTCCTATTTGTGTTTGAGTAGTGAGCTCTAGGCACTTGGCCTTCCTGCATGCGCAGACCCCATTTGTATACACATAATATCTACAGTAGTATCATCTGATTGTGGGTAAGGTTTCCCACTGTGGTTTTTCCCCTTTTAGGGTTTCCATGTACAAATATTGGTGTTATATGTTGTGGATATTATTGTCTTTTTGTTTCATGCATTAATCTTTACCGATACTCTAATTAATTGATAAACTATCTACCGGCATAAAGTTTGGTTTACCGGTATTAAAAATTAAGGTTGGTTAAGTTGTTTTTGGTTGAATTTATTTGACAACTGATTCATGCCCCCCCCCTTGCCTCTTAGTTGTCTTCAGGACCTAACAATTGGTATCAGAGCCTAGTCCTCTTTTTTCTGAAGTTTAACAGCTTGAGGAGATCCAATGTCTTTTAACTATTTCAGGAAGGACAAGCCTAAACTTGATGGAACCAACTATGGCATATGGAAGATCAGGATGGAGACACATTTGAATTGTATTGGAAAGGACATCTGGGATGTTACAAACAATGGCTATACTGCTCCTACTCAGAATCAACCTAATCCACCAAACTTGGCTAAAGATGAGGAAAACGATTGCAAACTAAGAGAAGCACTTTTGAGCACATTATCAGATCAGCAAATCTTGGGATTATCAGATAGGTCTACTGCTAAAGCTAATTGGGATCATTTGGAAACATTGAATGAAGGAGATTCCATAGTAAAAATTGCAAAACGTGAAAGCTTCCAGGTCAGGTATAAAAATCTTAAAATGGAAGAAGATGAAAGGATTTCTACTTTTATGGAAAGAGTGAATGAAATTGTTTTGGGTATTAAATGTTGTGGAGGAACCTTAAATGAAGATGAAATTGTTTCAAAAGTTTTAAGAGGATTTACATAGGCATATTAAATGAAAGTTACAGCTATAAATGAGTTAAGAAGAATGCCTAATACTTCAGTAACTAGGGATACATTGATTGGAAAACTTTCAGCTTTTGAAATTGAGGAATTTGGTCATGTTTCTACTATAAAGATAGACTTAGCTTTTAAGGCATCAACATCATCTACACCATCATTTGACAAGTCTAATTGGAAAGTCTTTTATGCAAGAGAACTTGAATAAAGCAGGAGAGAAAATGAAGAACTTGAAGCACTATTTGCAAGAAAAATGCCTAAAGGTCCGGTTGGAAGTAAGTATGAAGGTAAAGCACCCTTTAAATGTTTTAACTATAATAAGATTGGTCATATGGCTTCAAGATGCCCTAATAGACATGCTAGACTAAGAGAAGAATCTAGAAGAACATACAAACCTAACCCTAAATATCAGAGATATAGATTTAAGAAGAATAAAGATAAATCTTGTTATCTTGCTGATGAAGGAGTCACTAATGATTCTAATGAGGATCCAACAAACAATGGATGGGTTTTTGTTGCTATAACAGAAGATCAACCAACACCTACTATTCAACCGGTAGAGCAAGCCCTGGCAGCTAAAGTTGAAGTTAAGGATGAATGGATCATTGATTCAAGATGTTCACATCACATGACTAGTGATGAAGGTAAATTCTTGAACTTTCATGAATATAATGGAGGTTTGGTAAGATTTGAAGATGATAAAGCTTATTTGATCAAAGGAAAAGGTACTATATCTCTTGACGGTAAGAAAAATACTACCACTGTTTACAATGTAGAAGGTTTAAAGAATAATCTTTTGAGTGTTTGTCAATTAATTAAAAAAGGATTTCAGTTACAATTAAAGAATGGAAAATGTAAAATTATGAACAGAACTGGTTTGGAAATTGCAACAAATAATCAAACCAGAGGTAACATCTTTCATTTAAATAACAGTGAAAATACATGTTTGATTGCACATATTTATGAAAGTTGGCTATGGCATAAGAGACTCTGTCATCTAAATTTTGATTGCATGGTAAAAATCAATACTACTAAGGCAGTTAGAGATTTACCTAAGATTGTTAAGCCTGACAATTCGGTATTTAAGGAATGTCAATTTGGAAAGTAAGTTAGAGAATATTTTAAAAGTATTCCAGAAAAATCCAATAATGCTCTTGACTTAATTCATACTGATTTATGTGGTCCAGCTAGAACTAAAAGTTTACAAGGTGCTAGATATTTCATACTAATCATTGGTGACTATTATAGAATGTCTTGGGTTACTTTTCTCAGATAAAAATCAGAAGCACTTGGGAAATTCAAACTATTCAAAGCAATGGTAGAGAATGAAACCAGTAAGAAAATCAAATGTCTGAGATCAGATCAAGGAGGTGAATTTGCATCTAAGGAATTTGATGCATTCTGTGAAGTGAATGGAATCAGAAGACAGTTATAAACACCCTGGACACCACATCATACTGGAGTTGTACAAAGGAAAAAAAGAACTACCTTGGATGTAGCTAGAAGTATGTTATCAGAAGCAAATCTACCACATGTATATTGGAGAGAGACAATAAGTACAATAGTCTATATATTCAGCAAAGTTCACATCAAAAGTGAAACCGGTAAGACCCCTCATGAGCTATGGTTTGGTATTACTCCTACTCTTAAATATTTCAGAATATTTGGAAGTAAATGCTATATTAGAAGAGATGAGTATATTCGCAAATTTGATCCTAGAAGTGATGAAGGAATATTTCTTGGTTATTTATCTAAAAGCAAGGCATATAGATGTTTTAACAAAAGATTGTAGAAAATTGTTGAGAGTACACATGTGAAGATTGATGAACAATTTAGAGGAACTTCAAGGTATATAGACTCTGAACCGGCAACAGAAATACTAACAAATGAACCTACATTGAACCCACTAGTACAGAATGAAGATCTAGTTACACCGGTATCATCTCAAAATTCCACTGAAACGGAGGAACAACAACAAACGAAGACACCCCAATATGTAAGACTGAATCACTCTAAAGATCAAATAATTGGAAACAAGTATAAAGGAGTTATGACAAGAGGAAGACTAGCAAATGAAGAGGTATGTCTTATTTCTCAAATTGAACCATCATCAGTTAATGAGGCATCTGAAGATAAACACTGGATTAAAGCTATGGAAGAAGAACTAGAACCAATTTAGAAGAATCACACATGGACATTAGTTTCCTGGCCTAAAGAGAAAAATGTGATTGGAACAAAATGGGTATTTAGAAACAAACTTAATGAAGATGTTAAAGTAATCAGAAATAAAGCAAGACTAGTGTGTAAGGGATATTCATAGAAAGAAGGAATTGATTATAATGAAACCTTTGCACTGGTAGCTAGAATTGTGGCAGTCAGATTATTCTTGGCTTTTCCAGCACACAAGAACTACAAAGTATATCAAATGGATATTAAATGTGCAATTCTGAATGGAGATCTTGAAGAAGAAGTTTACATTGAGCAACCTGATGGATTTTGTTTGACAGATAACATAGATATGGTTTGTAGGTTAAGGAAATCTTTGTATGGATTGAAGCAAGCTCTGAGAGCTTGGTATGCTAGATTGGATAAATATCTTTTGAAGATTGGACTTTCTAAAGGTAATGCTGACATCAACTTATACTATAAAGTGACTAATGATGACATCTTGGTTATAGAAGTTTTTGTTGATGATATAATATTTGGAGGGCAAGATGGATTATGTAAAGACTTTTCTATTGAAATGCAACAAGAATTTGAAATGTCTATGATTGGAGAAATAAAATTCTTTTTTAGGATTGCAGATTTCACAGACTGATAAAGGTATATTCTTGAGTCAATCCAAGTACTTAAAGGAGTTACTAAAGAAATTTGGGATGGAGAACTCTAAATTGATAAGCACACCTATGACTACAAATGACAAATTATCACTAAGGGATGAATCTACACCTGTTAATCCAACTAGGTACAAGTCTATGATAGGAGGCCTACTATATTTGACACAAGCAAGACCTAATATTATGAATGAAGTATGTATTATTTCAAGATTTCAGAGTAATCCTAGAGAAAATCATGAATCAGCACTAAAAAGGATTTTCTAGTACTTACAAGGCACTACAAATCTTGGTTTATGGTATCCTAGAGATGAAAACTTTGAATTATGTGCATACACAGATGCAAAATGGGCAAGAGATGTGGATGATAGAAAAACAACCACCAGTGGAGCATTTTTTCTTGGAAGCAGATTAATTTCTTGGTTGAGTAAGAAACAAAGTTGTACATCTTTATCAACAACAAAATCAGAATATGTTGCAACAACAACTAACTGTACACAGGTATTATGGCTTAAGCAAATATTGAAGGGCATAAAGGTAAAATGAAAGGAACCTATAACTATCTATTGTGATAACACTGTAGCAATTGATATATCTAAGAATCTGGTACTACATTCTAAAACTAAACATGTTTCTATCAAACTAAATTTTCTGAAAGAGAATGTTGAAGCAAAAGAAGTAAAACTGGTTTATGTGAATACTAAAGGGCAGATTGCAGATATTTTCACTAAGCCTTTTCCTAAGGAGACTTTTGAATATCTTAGAGATTAGCTTGGGGTCATACCCCCATCGGTAGAGACTTAGACGGTTGAAATTTGTCATGAATCGGCAAAACTAACAGAGAAATCTTTTATTCTGGCTTTGATGAGGAGAGTTACTTCTCAGGGTGAGTAGTTGGTGTACTAGAATTGGTTGGTATTTTGTATTTGAACTTGGTGTTGTATTGCTTTGGCATTTGATCTCAAAGGAGAAGAGATTGGTATGGAAAAACACAAGAAAAACACATGTTACTCTTAGGGGGAGAGATTGTTACTTTGAGATTGACTACTCTCTGTATCTGAATTTAGATTTCTGGTTATGATCTCTTTTGGGAGATTATTGGTTTTTGGTATTTGGCATTTCTGTTTTGGCACTTTGGTGGTTTTTCCATCTTCTGTTGCCATCAATGCCAAAGGGGGAGATTGTTGGTATTTTGGTATGGTTTTGTCATTGATGTCAACACCTATCAACACTTATCAACTCTAGCACTTTGAAGGATTGGCAATGTGCACCGGCAAGCAAGTTACTTATGCACAGTCACTGGTATCTGGTACACCGATAGGATATAATGTTCACCGGCACTTGGAATAATATGGAAAACACCTGGTTATGGCGAAGACATCATTTGGACACTTTGTCTTGGAGATTTGTTACTTGGTATATTCATATTTGCATATTTGTTGTTAGTGGCAAATAGGTCCAGGTTATGCACCGGTAGGCTTATCTTTTCCAGATCAGCACAACACACTTTGGAGATGATTTATTATATTGTAAATGCATTAACCCGACATGTTAAATCAGTTATTACATCAGTTATTGATTTGCTTATAATATGTTTTTATTGTAATATCTTTTAGAGTTGACCTACCAAAATTGGTCTTAGGTTATGGTATATATGTAAGATCTTATTTGTAAGATCGATAGGTGATTGGGAAAAGGATTTATAAGAAGGTATATGCAAGAATAAGCAGAGCTATACACACAGACATCATTTGAAGGTGAAGCAAGGTTTTTATGAAGGCATATTAGAACTGAACCAGTACTGAATCTAGCATATGAAGATGCTATTTTTAGCAGTACATCTTTATTGGAGTTAACCATTCAATTGTAGTCAGTGTGACTCCTATTTGTGTTTGAGCAGTGAGCTCTAGGTGCTTGGCCTTTCTGCATGTGTAGACCCCATTTGTATACACATACTATATGCAGCAGTATCATCTAATTGTGGGTAAGGTTTACTACCATGGTTTTTCCCCTTAGAGGGTTTCCATGTACAAATATTGGTGTTATGTGTTGTTGATATTATTGTCTTTGTTGGCAAATGCACACTCCAATGAGAAATTGTAGGTGATTGAAGGTTTTTTTGTTGATGGTAACCTTGCAATAATATGATACCAGCAAGATAGAATACCGGCACGGACAATGCAAACTCTACACCGGCACACAGGACACTGACAGTGAAAGGAAGGATACCAACATCCTGGCCGATAGAAATTTTGTTTATAATGTATTTTGTAATTAATTGTAAAATCATTGTAAGCTAACATGGCAAGTTGTAAAATGACTCATATATGTATGAGATCATTATAGAACATTTTTTAATAAGGAGATTGGTGAAATTATGCAGACCTAATATGTGAATTATAGGTTAAGGGTTTATGTATGTAGCAGAGCTTAAACCGGTACTAGATCTGGCATAGCAAATGCTAATTTGAAGCAATACAAGACATTGGATTAATATAATCCATTTTGTAATTCAGTGTGACTTCTTTTGTAATTGAGCAATGAGCTCTAGGCACTTGGCCTTCCTACATGTGCAGGCCCCTATTGTAAGAGTAATATTCCCTTATTGGCTAGTAAGCGAATTTTGTGGGTCACAAATCCCACCAAGGTTTTTCCCATACCGGGTTTCCTCATTAAAATACTATTTTATGGTGTGCTTCTCATGTGGTTATTGTTATTCTTGTTTACTGCTTTATTTCTAGTTTACCGGTACATAGTTTTAATATTCTTTTCATGTTTCAAGTCAAGTAAATTTATTAACCAGTTAGATACTGATTCACCCCCCCCCCCCTCTCTGTATCTTTGGGAATCCTAACAATTGGTATCAGAGCCTAGTCCTCTATTTTCAGAAGCCTAACAACTTGAGGAAGATCTTGTCACTGGTAGAGATAGAAAACTTGAGAAAATAATTGGAAATAACTCTTTCAGACTATGATGCAGAAAAGGTGAAGAATATCAAACTTGAAGATGATCTAAAGGCTTCTTAGGATATCATTCAAGCACTACAAGAAAATCTTACTGTAGACACCTAAAAAGGTCAACGCCTGCGAAATCATACTTTAACATTTGCGCATTGCCTCATTTTAGGTTTTTGCATCACATTAACATTTCTCCTATGTTATGCACTTGGTCTTTATCATTTGCGAGTATCGAGTCCTTCTTAATTCTTCATTTATCTCGCTCTCAAATTTGGTCTTGTCGATAACAATTTTCAGTCATGATTTTCGTCGATCCTTATCAACTTGTCAATCTTGTCATTTTGCGATCGATTTGTCATCGATCATCGTCCTTCTCAATCATATCAATTTGGATCAATTAGTCATTGTTCCTCGTCAATTGGTGCATTTATCAAATCATTTATCAACACTGGTCATTTATCAATTCAAAATCATGATCGAATCAATATCAACTATCCTTTGTCAAGACCTAATTGTCATCCTTGCATTTCTAGTTCATCTTCCAAGGTTTTATGATTTATTCATTTAATCTTGTTTGGCATTTTCCCTCTAGGTTAAATAAATTATTTATTTATCCTAAGTCTTCTTGTCACAATTAAATATTTATTTAATTGGCTAATTAATTCCCTCTCTTTATGTGAATTAATTGATGAATGAAAAATTGTTAATTAATTCACTTAATTCCTAATTTCCTCCTTTTCTAAAATTTCCTCTTTATGTGAATTGATTAATAAATGAAAAAATATTAATTAATTCACTAATTCCTAATTTCCTCTTTTTTTTAATTTTCTAATTTTCTAAATTCCTAATTTCAATTCTCTCCTATTTTTCTCCTAATTTCATGGGAATGACATAGAAATTTGTCATAATTGACAATCAATCAATTCTTGACATAGAAATTTGTCATAAATTGTCATGAATTATCAATCAATCAAATTTTGCATAGAAAGTGCATAATTTGTCATAAATTGTCATAATTGACATTTTTTATTTGCAATTTCTATTTGAATTGAATCATGCTAATTTGATCTTTTTCTCCAATTTCTCTATAAATTGGATGAATTTCTTCAATCAAATCCCCTAATCACATTACCCTAGAGCACATAACCTAGAGCACACTACCCATCACAAAAGGAGTCTCATTGACTACATAAAAATCCAAACTACAATCTGAAAGAATGAATGAACTGCAAAGATATGATCTCCTATGTTTGAGTACAATTTTGGTTAAGATCAATATCGGAGGACTAAATCCTCTTACATAAACCCAACTCAATCTCTAATGATAGACCAAATCCTCTACCTGAATGATAATACATTATTTGCACATTACATATCCATATCCCTTTCCTATGACCATGATGATCTACAATGAGATCTTACATCATATATATACAAACCCTCGACCATAAACAATTAGGTCGGCCACCAGAAAATAAATCAATTACATAATTACAAAACATGTTGGCCTTAGACCAAACAAATAATATCCAACTCATGAGACATCCCAGATTCACTTCAAGAGGTGCAGTCCACAAGTTACATTAAGTTGGTCCATAACCTAGATCAACCAAGACCCAATATAGGTCCGCACACTAAACCAATGATCTCAATCTACCAAGTCTCGAACATGATCACTATCAACATCCTAAATCTTTCATTTTAACTATTATAAATTGGTAAAAAATTGAATGAAGGTGTTTTTTAATGTCAGGAATAATTTCCAATTGGTTTCATTTATTTTGGATAATATTTAGATGACTTTGGAGGAAGCCCTAAGTGTCTGTTATAGGGTTTTTATGCAATTTTGTGAGTTGGTAACAAGGGTTTATCAAAATACTCATGGAAACACATGTCTATTGATTTACAAAGATTATACAGGTCCAATGTAATGTGTTTGAGCCTTTGTTAAAATAATTTGGTTTTTGGAAACCATTTATCGAAATGGACCCTCTTGGTGAAGCCTTAATTAGGCCTCTGTTGTAGGTTATCAATACATTATAGTACAATATGTTCCAAAACAAGTGTACCTAAAATCAAGATATGTTGTTAACGGTAAAAATGGGTATCTAGAAATTCAATTTTCTTTCAAATTTGAAGAGTCTAATAAAATTTATGGTTATTTGAGTCAATTTGAAGGGCTAATTGGGGCTAAATGTAGCAGAACAACCCAATTTTGGAAGGTTTGGTCCAAAACAACCTATGCCAAATTGTTGATGTTTTTAGAACTCTGAAAAGGGTATCCTAAAAGCCTTTTATAGTCTTGAATGAAGGTTTACATCAAAAGAAAATAATGATAGACTGGTTTGGAAGGGTTGCAAGTGTATAGTGAAGTCTACAAGAAAGAGCATTGGCTTGAGGTTTTGAATTTGTTTGCAGGGTTTTGGGTGTTGGTATTTGACATGGAAAGTTGGTAGAAGATCTGCCAAAGTTTTCCAAAGTAATTTTGTTGATGGTTTCTCAAAATGTGTTATTGCAACATAAGCCAAGAATGCCTAAAGGAATGAGTTATGAACAAATTATTGTTGAGTTTAGTTGAGTGATTGAGAAGGATTGTGGTTTGTCTCCTACCATATACATCAATTTGTTTCAGAGCTCAAAAGGTATGGGAAAAGGAGAGTTTTGTGGTTGTGTGGTTGTGTGTTTATTTTTTTGTGTTGTGCAAATTGATAAGAGAACTTGGTTGCCAAAAGACTAGGTACAGGAAAAGAGAAGACTAACAAAGGTATTTCCATCTGTCAAACTAAGTATGCTAGGGAATTGTTGAAGATATTTGTTATGGGAGATTCTAAACCCATAAGTACTCCTATGGTTACAAGTGAGAAATTGACAAGGAAAGATGTTTCTACACCAGTAAATCTTACAAGATATAAATATATGATTGGAGGTTTGCTTTATTTGACTCGGGCTATGCCTGGCATAATCAATGATGTTTGTATTACATCTAGATTTAAGAGTGATCCTAGAGAAAACCATGAGAGTGTGGTGAAAAGAATTTTTAGATACTTGCAAGGTACATCTGAATATGGTTTGTGGTACCCTCAGGATGATGAATTTACTTTATGTGCATATACAGATGATGATTGGGCTAGAGATGTTGATGACTAGAAAAGTATTTCCGGTGGAGCTTTCTTTCTTGGAAAGAAGTTAGTTTTATGGATCAGCAAGAAGAAATCATGTACTTCTTTATCTACTATTGAAGCTAAGTATGTTGTTGCTGCTACTAACTATACACAGGTTCTATGGATGAAGCAAATGTTGAAGGATATCAAAGTTCATTGCACTAGACCGATAGTTATTCACTATGATAACTCTGCTACTATTAATATATCAAAGAATCTGGTATTTCACTCTAAGACAAAGCACATATCTATCAAGTATAAATTTATGAAGGAAAAGGTGGAAGAAAATGAAGTTAGACTAGTTTTTGTGAACACTAAAGAGCAGATTGTAGATATTTTTGCTAAACCTTTGCCTAAAGAATCATTTGAGTACTTGAAAGACAGGTTATAGGTTTTTGCCCCTCCAGCAGAGAACTGATTGATGCTTTTTGACATTAGTCCAGTATGTATTATCAGAGATATTTTTCATTCTGGCACTGATGTGAGGATGCTACTACTTAGGGGGAGTAGTTATCTTCGTGATTCAGTGGTTTATGTTTTTGCTTTGATATTTATGTCGGATTTATGGCATTGATGTCAAAGGGGGAGATATATTGATATGAAAAATTTAAGGAGTTTTATACATTAGGGGGAGATATATATATGTGTAATTTAGAGCTTTATAGAGATATCATTCATAGAGGGAGTTTGGTCTTTGTTTCAGAACTTCATTGCTATATCTTTATGTGGGAGATTATTGGTTGTCTTACATTTAGGGGAGACTTGTTTGGCATTTCTTGGTAATTAGATGTTCTTCACATCTAATGTTGCCATCAATGTCAAAGGGGGAGATTGTTGGCCATTTGGAGGAATTGATTATGTGTTGCATTGATGTTTTGTCATTGATGTGAACACTAGCTATTTTGGATGCTTTACCGACACCCTTCTGGTCCAGGTAGGTTGTGTGGTTTATGGTTGGTTTGGATCTGGCATGATACGGTATGCTCCGATATGATTTGGTTATAAAATTGGCTTACTCATGTTCATATTCAATCAGTTGGTTTTGGTCTGGTGATCGGATGCTATAATGTTTGCTTGGAAGCTTGGTTTTTGGTTCCGATGAGGGTTTCACTGGAAGAGATTTGATGAAGATCTTTGATGATATGCATAAGTGGTGTTGGTGCAGCTTTCGTCAAAGATTTAGGATGTTGATAGTGATCATGTTCGAGACTTGGTAGATTGAGATCATTGGTTTAGTGTGTGGACCTATATTGGGTCTTGGTTGATCCAGGTTATGGACCAACTTAATGTAACTTGTGGACTGCACCTCTTGAAGTGAATCTGGGATGTCTCATGAGTTGGATATTATTTGTTTGGTCTAAGGCCAACATGTTTTGTAATTATGTAATTGATTTATTTTCTGGTGGCCGACCTAATTGTTTATGGTCGAGGGTTTGTATATATATGATGTAAGATCTCATTGTAGATCATCATGGTCATAAGAAAGGGATATGGATATGTAATGTGCAAATAATGTATTATCATTCAGGTAGAGGATTTGGTCTATCATTAGAGATTGAGTTGGGTTTATGTAAGAGGATTTAGTCCTCCGATATTGATCTTAACCAAAACTGTACTCAAACATAGGAGATCATATCTTTATAGTTCATTCATTCTTTCAGATTGTAGTTTGGATTTTTATGTAGTCAATGAGACTCCTTTTGTGATGGGTAGTGTGCTCATGTGGATGGTATTTATTCTCTGATTATTGTTTATGCTTAATTGCTTTATTTCTTATTCTTCTATTTGGTTTATGCATTCCAGTATTAATTCTTTGGGTTCCGGTATTAAAGTTTTAATTGCTAAATGTTCTAGTAATATGTGACAACTAATTAACCTCCCCCCCCTCTTAGTTGTCTTCTGATTATTTGAACTATCTAACAATTGGAGAATGATTGTAGAGAAAGAGAAGGCCTCTTGTGTGCACTTTTTGATCACCAAATAATGAGATTAAGCAACAAATCATCTGGAAAGGCTATATGGGACAAGTTGGAGGCTCTTAATGAAGGTGACCCAACTGTGAAGATTTCTAAACTTGATGGTTACCGGGTGAGATATGAAAACCTGAAGATGGAAGAAGATGAAAGGATTACTACATTCATGGAAAGGGTAAATGAGATTGTTATCAGAATTCAATGTTGTCATGGAATTCTGAGTGAAGATGAAATTGTTTCTAAAGTTCTGAGAGCCCTACCATTGGCTTACAAGATGAAGGCTACTGCAATTAATGATTTGAGAACAATGGCTAATACTTTTGTCAACAAAGATGCCTTGGTTGGGAAATTATCTACTTTTGAGCTTGAATAATTTGGAGCTTCTAGAGATGTGAAGTCTGTACCTTCTTTTCATGCATCTACATCATTAACAGGTAAGCAAGATTGGAAAGCTTTATATGCAAGAATTGGATGATATGAAGAAAGAAGATGATGAGTTTGGGAAACTTGAAGCAGCATTTTCTAGAAGAGTACCTAAAGGACTGGTAGGAAGTAAGTATGAAGGAAAATAACCTTTTACATGTTTTGTATGTAATAAGATTGGTTATTTTGCATCTAGATGTCCTCAAAGTAATTTAAGATTTGAAGAAAGAGTGACAAGATATTTTAAGCCTAACCATGGATATCAGAACAAGTACAAGTATAAGAAAAATAGAGACAAATCATGCTACATAGCAGATGAGGAAGGTATTATTGATTTTGAGGATGAACCGGTAGAAGACTTTGCCAGTGGTTCCGGCAATGGGAAGGGATGGGTGTTCTTTGCTATCAAGGAAAATGTTTTGGCACTAGAAGAGAATGTACTTGAAGAGAAGGAACTTGATACTAAAATTGAAGACAAGGATGAATAGTTAATTGATAGTGGTTGTTCACATCATATGACTGGAGAAAAAAGGAAGTTTCTATCTTTGCAAGAATTTGATGGTAGTCTGGCTAGATTTGGATATGACAAAGCATGCATGATCAAAGAAAAACAAACTATATCATTGAATGGTAAGAACAATACTAAATTTTTTTATTTTATTGAAGGTTTGAAGCATAATATTTTGAGTGTAGGACAATTGGTGGATAAGGGATTTCAATTACAGTTCAAAGATGGAAAATGAAAAATCATTAACATATTTGGTTTGGAGATTGCAACCGGTACATAGACAAAAGGTAATATATTTCATTTGGATTCCATTGAGAAAACATGTTTGATTGCACAAATTGATGAGATTTGTCTATGACATAAGAAGCTATGTCATGTGAATTTTGATTGCATTGTTAAGATCAGTTCAACTAAGGTAGTTAGAGATATACCTAAGATTGTGAAGCCCTATAATCCGGTATGTAAAGAATGTCAAATGGGTAAACAGTCAGAACCTCTTTTAGGAGTATACAAGATAAATCTAATGATGTTCTTGATCCTATTCATACTGATATGTGTGGCCCTACTAGAGTTAAAAGTTTTCAAGGTGATAGATATCTCATGCTAATCATTGATGATTATTCTAGAATAATGTGGGTTACTTTTCTAAGGGAGAAATATGAGGCTTTTGAAAAGTTTAAAATATTTAAAGCTAAAGTTGAGGAAGAGACATGATTGAAGATTAAATGTTTGAGGTCAGATCATGGTGGATAATTCATATCCGGTGAGTTTAATAACTTTAGGGAGAAACACGGTATAAGAAGGCAATTTTCTACTCTCTGGACACCTCAGCAGAGGGGAGTTATGGAAAGAAAGAACATAACTATCTTGGATGTTGCTACAACAATGATGATGGAAGCTAGTCTACCTCATATCTACTAGAGAGAAGCAGTGAGCACATCATTTTATACATTCAATAGAGTACATATCAAAGGAGAAACCATTAAGACACCTTATGAATTATGGTTTGGCTATACACCTACAGTTAAGTATTTCAGAATATTTGGTAGTAAATATTATATTAGGAGAGATGATATCATTGGAAAATTTGATCCTAGATGTGATGAAGACATATTTCTTGGTTATTCTAATGAAAGAAAAGCATATAGATGTTATAACAAGAAATTGCAGAGAATTGCAGAGAGTACTAATGTCAAGGTGGATGAGTTGAATAGAAGTCAAATCAAAGTTTATGAGCAATAATCGGTGGTGGAAAAGATTATCTAAACTAGTAGAATCTTTACCGGAATAGAGTGTTGAACCAGTTACTCCAATAGTATTAGAAAATTCAATAGTAACTGAAGAACTGAGAAGAGGAATAGAAAGTCAGAAGACTCCTAGGCATGTGAGATTGAATCATTCAGAAGATCAGATCATTGGGGATAAGAACATTGAAGTGATGACAAGAAGAAGACTGGCACCTAATGAGGTATGTTTAATTTCTCAAGTTGAACCGGTATCAGTAATTGAAGCATGTAAAGATGAATGTTGGTTGAAAGCTATGGAAGAAGAATTGGACCAGATTGAAAATAATAACTCATACTCAACCCCAGCCTAAAAATAAGAATGTTATTGAAACTAAATGGGTTTTTAGGAGTAAATTGAATGAGGATGGTCAAGTTGTAAGGAATAAGGCTAGATTGGTTTGTAAAGGATATTCTCAGAATTAAGGAATTGATTATGGTGAGACTTTTGCACCTATAGCTAGGATTGAAGCTGTAAGATTATTTCTTGCCTATGCTAACCATAAAAAACAACAAGGTTTATCATATGGATGTTAAGTGTGCATTTTTTAATGGGGACCTTGATGAGGAAGTGTATATTAAGAAACCTGATGGTTTTTCACATATAAACATGGGTTTTAGGTTAACCAAAGCTTTATATAGATTGAAACAAGCGCCTAGAGCTTGGTAGGCAAGATTGGATAAATACCTTTTGAAGCTTGGTTTTACTAAGGGTAATGCTGATAGTAATTTATATTACTATTATAAGATCATTGATGATGATATGCTGATTATTAAAATATTTGTTGATGACATCATTTTTGGAGGTGAAGATAAGTTGTGCATGGAATTTTCTAAGAATATGGAGAAAGAATTTGAAATGTCTATGATTGGAGAAATGAAAATTTTCTTAGGTTTGCAGATTACTCAAACTGATAAAGGTATTTTCATTTATCAAACTAAGTATGATAGGGAATTCTTGAATAAATTTGGTATGAGAGACTCTAAACTGGTAAGTACTCCTATGGTTACATGTGAGAAATTGACAAGAAAAGATGTTTCTACATTGGTAGATCCTACAAGATACAAATCTATTATTGGAGGTCTGCTTTATTTGACTCAGACTAGGCCTAGCATAATAAATGTTGTTTGTATTGCATCTAGATTTCAGAGTGATCCTAGATTAAGTCATGAGAGTGTGGTGAAAAGGATTTTTAGATACTTGCAAGGCACATCTGAATATGGTTTGTGGTACCCTGAGGATGATGACTTTACTTTATGTGCATATACAGATGTTGATTGGGCTGGATATGTTGATGACCAGAAAAGTACTTCTAGTGGATCTTTCTTTGTTGAAAAAAAGTTGGTTTCATGGATCAACAAGAAGCAATCATGTGCTTCTTTATCTACTATTGAAGATAAGTATGTTGTTACTGCTACTAACTGTACACAGGCTCTATGGATGAAGCAAATGTTTGAGGATATCAAAGTGCATTGCACTAGACCAATAGTTATTCACTGTGATAACTCTACTATTATTGACATATCAAAGAATCCAATATTTCACTCTAAGACAAAGTACATATCTATCAAGTATAAAATTTTGAAGGAGAAAGTGGAAGAAAATGAAGTTAGGCTAGTTTATGTGAACACTAAAGAGAAGATTGCAGATATTTTCACTAAACCTTTGCCTAAAGAATCATTTGAGTACTTGAGAGATATGTTAAGGGTTTCTACCCATCCTATAGAGAACCGATTGAACCTTTTTGGCATCAGTCTGATATGTATTATCAGAGATATTATTCATTCTACCACTGATGTCAAGATGCTACTACTCAGGGGGAGTAGTTAGCTTTGTGATTCAGTGGCTTATTTATTTTATTTGATATTTATGTCAGATTTCTGGCATTGATGTCAAACATGGAGAGATAATGATGTGAAAATTTTAAGGAGTTGTATACATTAGGGGGAGAGATATATGTGTAATTCAGATCTTTATAGAGATATCATTCATAGGGGGAGTTTTGTCTTTATTTCAACAATTGATTACTATATCTTCATGTGGGAGATTGTTGGATGTTTTCCTTTAGGGGAGACTTGTTTGGTATTTCTTGGTACTTAGATGTTTTTCACATCTAGTGTTTTCATCAATGTAAAAGGGGGGGATTTTTGGCCATTTGGAGGAATTGATTATGTGTTGCATTGATGTTTTGTCATTGATGTCAACACTAGCTATTTTGGATGCTTTACCGACACCCTTCTGGTCCTGGTAGTTTGTGTGGTTTCTGGTTGGTTTGGATCCGGCATGATCCGGTATGCTTTGGTAGGTTTTGGTTATGAAATTAGCTTGTTCATGCTACTCATGTTCATATTCAGTCAGTTGGTTTTGGTTTGGTGATCGGATGCTATCATGTTTGCTTGGAAGCTTGGTTTGTGGTTCCAGTAAGGGTTTCACCGATAGAGCTTTGTTGAACATCTTTGATGATATGCATGTGTTGTTGGTGCAGATTCTAGTGGAGATTCAGGATGCTGATGGTGATCATGTTTGAGACTTGGCACATTGTGATCATTGGTTCAGCGTGTGGACCTACATTGGGTCCCAGTGTTATCTAGGTTATGGACCAGCTTAATGTAACATGTGGATTGGAGCTCTCAATGTGTTTTCAAGATATCTCATGAGTTGGATATTATTTGTTTGGTCTAAGGCCGACATGTTTTGTAATTATGTAATTGATTTGTTGTTTGGTGGCTGACCTGATTGTTTATGGTCAAGGGTTCGTATATATGATGTAATATCTCATTGTAGATCAAGCTCATAGGAAAGGGATATGGGTATGTAATGTGAAAATAATGTAATATCATTCACGCAAAGGATTTGGTCAACCATTGGAGATCAAATTGGGTTTATGTAAGAGGATTTAGTCCTCCGTTATTGAGCTTAACCGAAACTATACTCAAGCATAGGAGATGTTGTCTTTGTAGTTCATTCATTCTTTTGGATTGTACTCTAGACTTTTATGTAGTCAGTGAGACTCCTTGTCTGATGAATAGTGCGCTCTAGGTTGTTGGCCTTCCTGCAAGTGCAAGCCCCCTGATTGTAATTCACATACTTACTGCAGAAGTATTATTTGACTATGGGTAGGCTTCCCACTGTGGTTTTTCCCTTTACCGGGTTTTCCACATATAAATCTTGGTGTCATGTGGATGGTATTTATTGTTTGATTATTGTTTATGCTTAATTGGTTTATCTGCTATTCTGGTATATGGTTTAAGCATTTCAGTATTAATGTTTTGGGTTCTGGTATTAAAGTTTTAATTGCTAAATATTCTTGTAATTTGTGACAACTGTTTCATCCCCCCCCCCTCTTAGTTGTCTTCCGGTTATTTGAACTATCTAACAAAGAGAAAGTCGAAGCAAGGTTAAAGGGACTTGCTTGAAGAGAGATGAATTTGTTGAAGATATGTTTGCAATGTAAGGAGGTGTGTGTGTGTGTGAAAAGTGGACATGTATCTGTATCTGAAATACACAACACTTCAATTAAGTCATTAGATGCATGGTAAGTAAATCAACAATCAATGAATAATAAACCATTACAAAGCGACCTATTGCCTTCTAGTAGATGTGAGTTTAGTCTTGCTCTCAGATTTTAAATGCAATACCAGTGACTAGACAACACCTAAACAAAGGATTTAATCTATATGAGCATAAGATTGAGCTAAATGGATGCAAGATTTAAGCTAGATGAATGCAAGATATGCAAGATTAATCTAACACGATTTAAGTAATATATGAATATTTAAGCTAAATGTTTTACGCAATATGAAATAACTAATATGCAATATCTCAATGCAAATTCTCAATGAACCTAGAGGAAAAACAACATAATAATAATATATTGTCTAGGATTTTTGAATGAGAGATGAGAGCCTGAATTTATAGAAATTTCAGAAAGAAACCAAAGGCTGAGATCAAATGATGATGAGTGGTCAAGATTTTCCAAGAGGAAGCACAATCTAGGTGAATTGATGTGATTGAATGCTTTTCTTAGTTTTAAAGGAAATTGAACTGAAATTAAGATAAAATTGGAAAAAAATGGATTTATTCTCTATTTCATTCAATTTTAATATTTAATTGTTTTATTTGCTTTCTTTGAGATTATTTATCAATTTTTAATTTGTTTTTCAAGATTATCTCCAATTGATTTCTTTTCTCAAATTTTTAATTCTTTTTCGGTCAATTAATTCATTTTTTATTTGTTTCTTATTTTTAAGATTTGTGCTCATAATTTCCAATTCCTCTTTCTTGATTTGTTTCCTTTTTTGAAGATTTATGGCAATTTTTATTTATTTTTCAAATTGATTCCTCTTTTTGTTGATTTAATGGAAAATTGATTTATTTAATTAAATATCCTAGGACATTTAATAAAATAAATAAGATAATTGTTTAAAATGATTTACTTGGAATGATTTAATTAATATTGAGTGATTAATTTTGGCATGTGACATTGATGATTTTAGAAATTAATTGTGTGCTCAAGATTTATTTAATTGCCTTTGGTTAGGACCTTGGTGATGTTGTCAAGATCAGGGGCTCATAGTTTAGATGACCATTTTTAGGGTATTACATGTGTCCCTCTTTGAATTAATGTGTGAGTAGCGCGTTGGTTCAAAGAAAATTTGATGTCTAGGAGATACCAGTTCTGAACTTGATTGATCATGAACCAGATGAAGAGCAAGGTATTCAGCTTGTTTTGAACTGATGAAACTGAACAGAGTTGATTAAAGTGAAATCGATCTTGAACTAGATTGAACTAGGACCAATGAAGAGAAAAGATACCGAACTTGAACTTGATTGATCAAGAGGCGGATCTTACTGATCTTGAACTTGATTTAACTAGACTCAGTGAGCGAAGAGAAAACCGATCTTGAACTTGATTGATCAAGATATGATGAGAAAAGATAAACTATCCAGCTTGATTCGATGCGATGAAACTGAACAGAGTTGATTAAAGCGATACTGATCTCGAACTTGATTGAACTAGGAATGATAGAGAGGAAAGATATTGAACTTGAACTTGATTGATCAAGAAGAAGATCTTATTGATCTTGAACTTGATTGAACTAGACATAGTGAGTGAAGATAAAATTGATCTTGAACTTGATTGATCAAGACACGATGAGTGAAGATAAACTGTCTAGCTTGATTCAATGTGATAAAACTGAACACCTCCTTAGATTGAGTGTGATCGAAGGTATTATTTAAACCGTTGATTGAGTTTAAATGAATAATTAGATTGATGAAAAGTGATGAAACTAATTCAGACAAAGACAATATCAGCTTGATTTGAAGCGATGAAACTGATATGCCCCTAGTGATTGATTTGATGAAGCTTAGCTACTCGACTTGTAACGAAGATTTTTGAAAGAAATTCTTGACTTTGAGGTCATGAGTATGCCCCCTCAGGAGCAAAATCGAAAGCTAGCGAGGGTTGCACAGTGATTGTATGCAATTTGTTTTTGGTAGCGATGATAAGTTATTTGAGCACAAAGATTAATGTTGAAGATTAAAATCAGAGTTAATGTGAGAATTAAATTGAGATTTAGCGTTGATTAACGAGAAATTGAGTGCAAATTGAAGAAGAGAATGAACAGTTGATGAAAGTGCTAAGTGGTCAATGTCATGAAATTTCGATGAGAGAATTGACGTCAAATTTTGATTTCAATCCTAAAAATAGACTCAGGACACTAGATTTACGAGCTCTTGATTTGATTTCATCGTACTTTTCTTGATTGATTATGAGATGTTGTTCTATATGCTTTATTCTATATGTATGCATATCTTTTCAATATAGATGAATGAATGAAAATGGAATATGGATGTTTATTTTTGTTTCTTTTTATGCAAATAAATGACGATACAAATAAATGAGGAGAATGGGTAACTAGTAATGCAAATTTTTATTTTTCTTCATGCAATAATATGAATGAAAATAAGTATAAAATAAAATGTATGGGTCTATAGAAGATGCTCATGTATCTAGCTAACATCTCAATAAAAAAGTAATCGATCGGAGAAACGATGATGAAAAAGGGACCACTTAGCTGAGAAATGATGAAGCTTCCAACTTCTCATTCAGAAGATAAAGAAATCAGTGTTACCATACCGAAATCACTCTAAATTCATGAGATGCAGAATGAAATACAGATGAGATGCAAAATGAGATGCAACTGAAACCTAGTCACAAGATTTGAAAAGCTTAGTTTTCATCATTGAGCGTTTTGCAAACATAGAAGGAAGATTAGAGCTCTTTTCTTTTCATGTGCAATATTAATTATCTTGTCCGCAATGACCCTTTTTTCGTTCATATCCTTGGACAGATTTTGTAGGGACTTGAATTGCATGATAAAGAAATTCCCTCAAAACAGACAAAGAAATGATGGGAACCTCCCTATAGCATACAAATAAGCAGAGTCAAGGTATGTGTGGTAATTTCACCTTAATGTGAAGGCATTTATCACAGACACCCAACTGATTAGATGTTTTCAGATCATCAGAATCATTCCTACATGCAGAGAACAAAAAAAATATTATGCCCCCAATCCTTGCTCCTCTTAGTTAAGATAGACTTCCTTGAGTTACTCAGAGGGATAATAATTGAAAACCAATATAAAAGACAACACACAAAAAAATTTCATGCATATCTCAAACAGTTTAGTGATTGTTTTAAGTTTTGTTTTGCTTGTGTACTCAATGATAAAACTCTTCAGTAGTCAGGAGACAGGTGATTGACTAGGAGTGAATGAACAGGTATCACTGATGTAAAGATGACTTGGTTGATACTTATCAGGACATGTAAATTGATTAGTCGATTACCCTAATACTAGGACATTGATTAGTTTCAAGCCATGAGGTTTCCAACGAACCAAGATGTCACAAAAGTGACTGAAATATGTACAAGCGAAAGCAAAAATGCAGCATTTCAGTACAAGAGATAAGACTACCCTGGACAAAATCCAGCAGCCATACTGATCTATGTCATTGTTTTGATTTGTGTGATCATTGATAGGAATGTATGGTTTCAAAGAGTAAGTACCCCGTATAAGACCGATTTGTTTGGTTTCGAGTGTACCCTTCCTTGTATAAGACATGTTGATGTTTGATAGAGTTTGATAGATTGATTAACAAGACATGCGATAAGTTTGATTGCAGACCTTGTGAGTTTGTCTGATGTTGGTTTGGTTTGAAGGATAGTCTGTGCTTTCTTGCTTTGACTTTTCAATTTTTATTTATTTTTATTTTGCAAGTTTTTTGTTTTATTTTCAGGATTTTGTTGAGGACATTTTATGATTTTTAGAATTTTTGTTTAGGACATTTTATGAATTTTTTTTAGTATTTTGATGTTTTCTCCTAGTGTCTAGCAAGGAAAAAGGGATTTTGAGTATATGAATGGATAAGTGAATGATGGTGGACGCTTTCAAGGACTATCTCACAATTTTAATCCAAGCACAGGGTCCAGATATAGCAATGTAAACCAAAGATTTTAGCGATGTAAAGCAAGAATTTTAGCGATGTAAAACAAGGATATAGCGTAACGAGGCTCGATGGTCCAAAGAAGTGGCCATGTAAAGAGGTTTGTGGAAAGCATGTCTTTGCATTTTGTTCATAGTGTTGATCAAGATCAAGGAATAGATCTAGATAGGGGACAAATAGGATAATCAAGATCAAAGGTGGTAATGAAGGGTGTAAGAAAGCAATGGATATGAGCTAAAGGGTCTGCATCAAGTGTAATAGATATGACACATGAAGCCTGCAAGGATCCCTAACCTTGTCAAGATCAAAGGTGGAAAAGGGATATGAATGTAGATAGAGCGGATGAGGGATAATGGAGGATGAAGGATAATGGAGGAAGAAGGATAATAGATGGATGTACATGGATGGAACTTTCCCCCAGTGTAAAGTGCAAAAGGATAATGGATTACACATGATGCGTGTTTGCCAAGTTTTCATCATGGTACTTGCCCAAGGTGCCACATAAAGTCATTTTCACACAAGGACAAATTTATTTCTCTTTACTTCTTTTTTTCTGATTTTTTTTTTCACTTTTTCATCATTTTTTTTTGGAAGATAATGGAGGCATGATAGGGGATGGAATAAGGACCCCATCATCTTGCTTCTTTAGATGGTACCCTTAGAATATGAGTTGCAATAGACCATGGCTATGAAGGTATGCTCAAAGATGTTGGCAAGATAATGAAATGAAACTAAGGTAAGGACTTATGCAAAGGAATGGATAAGAGGGATGGAAGGGTGAAAAAGAGGTGTTGGATAATGGATGGGATGTTGGAAGAATTGTGTATGGATAGATGGAAATACAGGAAAGATCAACATTGGCACACACCTTGAGGGATGGTGGACATATGGAGGAGAAGTGAATCCCAGATTTTGAGATTTGAATGGAGGAAAGGTTACAGATTTTGGAGCATAAGAACCAAAAATGGATGAAGGAGGTGATGGAGGAATAGACTCAGAAGGTTTGGATGGAGGAACAACAATTTTGGATGCCAATTTTAATTTTTGTTTAGACTATTGTGCTTCAAGAAGCTGCTAAGGGATCCACATGGTTTTTGATTTTTCATGCTTTTGTAGTTCCTTAGAGCGCATTGCTTGTACAAGTTCCTTAGGAACCCATATAACTTTTGACTTTGCTTCTTTCTTTGTGGGCCTTTGTGGTGTTTTGTATTTTTCTTTTTCTTTTTAGATCATATTTTTCTTTGTTTTGACATGTCAATTAGATGGGACATGTTGATCCTTGAATATATGTGGATTACTTGACTTATGACTTTTATGCTTGGAGGGAGATGCATGGATAGATAGGAATTATATGAAGGTATTTTAGATGGATGGAAGGTACTTGAAGATGTGTGCCTTTGTTGATCTTGCATAAGGGATGGAGGGATATAGGGACCTATAATGGATGGAAATGATGATGGGGAAAGCATATATTTGGATTTGACTGGAGAAATGTAGGATTAATGAGAGATACCAATATCTTGAGAAATGTCCCTGAGGCCATGACCCTTAACATTTTATTTAATATGGAGGGGTTCCTGCTTGTTGAGATCTACCCCTTTGCCTTTATAAATATTTGAACTTGTAGGATACACTTTGCTTTGGAAAGAAGGTGTGAGTCCATTATGAGATGGAGGTGGAATGTAGGGAATATAGGATCATGAGAGGGATTTGTAGGCATGATGGATCCTTGAGGTGAATATGGAGGATTATGACAAGGAGATGAAGGGATACTTTGATCTCAACATGGAAGAGGACCATTGGATAGGGTGTTTGACTCTTCATTTTGAATAGGATTGTTTGAAAAGGTAGAAGAGGCATCATGATCTTGATTATGAAGTGGACTAGGAATGGGATTTGGAAGGATGCTTTTCTCTTGAGATGGAAAGGGATCATCTTGGAAGAAATGGAAAGGTATAAGGGGATCATCATGGGATTCTAGTGAAATAGGATATTTTTCAATCATTAGATGGGATTGAGGATTTTTGGTGTCTTGACCTTGATTTATGGTAACATTTGTTTCTTCATTTTTTACATTATCCTCTTGACATGGAGTCACTTCTAAGGAAGGGGTAATATTGCTGATATGCATATGGAGGATTCTTGGAAGGTTTTCATGTTTTGGCATGATGGGGAAGTATTTTTAGTGGGACTCTCTAGAGTCGGTATGTTTGGAATTGGAGTGCATGATGGCATAGGATCTAGGATTTTTAAATCTTTCGAGGAACTTGTATCAATATTGCCATTAACTTGGATTTCCATAGGAGATAGCCCTTGAAGGTAAACATGAGAAGCTTCATTGTTTGAAGGAGATGGTATGGATTGTTGCTGAGAAGTTCTAGGAGATGAATTCATCATGGAAGGGATGGAGGCCACATATGGAGCCTTTCTAGACATAGGTTCATGATTTTGATCATGCTTAGAAGTAGTTCCTTATTTTTCTTTAGGTGAGTCATTAGGATCTTCAATTTCAATGACACCATTATCAATGAGATCTTGAATCTTATGTTTTACTTCCACACATTTCAAAGTCTTATGTTCATTCTATCTATGATATGCACAATACCCACTCACAAATTCACATCCCCATGTGGTCTTTTTAGGCAATATGATATGATTATGCTCAAGAAGATCTTTCAAAGCCAACTCAATAGATTGCCCCAAAGTTGTAAACTGTCTATCTAGAGGGTATTTGGAGGAAATGTCTTTATGTCTTGGTGAAGGTGTCTTGTGAGCTTGTTTGAGATTTGGCTTTTAATCATCAATTATTTGTTGGTATTTGATTGTCAAATCATATAATTGTTTTAGCATTCTTTGAAGTTTCTCACTCTTGATATCATGCATTTGTTTTTCAAATGGAGTCATTGATTTATTTTGTTGGATTTTCATGTCAAATATTTCTTTCTTGATATCTTGAAGCATTTGAGCCAAAGTAGCCATGGGAATTGGAGCTAAGGTAGCCATGGGATTCTTACTTTTGTCAAAAAATGTATAAGAGCTTATGGTTTTAATAGGCATTTACAATCGACAAGACCAAGAGCTAGATGTATTGCAGAAGTCAAGATCAAATTGTAGCTAGTTGTTCATTTAGCGTAGTGATTGAGTGAAGGAAATAAGATCTAGTTTGGTTTTAGGAATGATCTATCCTATGTAAGACGTTATCTAGGTTAACATAGGTTTGATAATATGTTGGTTGAACTAGCTGAGAGATGATCGACAAAATCATGCAATGCAACAACAGGGGTACACTATCGATATTGCTTATGCTCGAAATTATGATAACCAGTTTTATGCTCATTGTAGACTGATCTGGGCAATTTTGACTATTTTGACTGACAATATCAGAAATTCATACGACAGAGGATTGGACAGAGATGAGATTCTAACAGATAGAGTTTCAATGATTGAGGACTACCAGTTTTTGATAAGGACTAATGTTTCAATGACTAACAAAGACCGGTTTGGATACGGACAAAGTTTATCACTGAATTATTTGATATTGTTTGATTTGTTTACTCCAGGTTCAATATTTCATTTTCAGTTTTAGGGATGAAAACACAGAAAACATGCAAGATATGTAATAATTCAATCACAACACACTAACCCTACAGAAGTTGGCTTAGAGAAGAAAATATTTTTTTGCTGACTTAGGTACACACCTAATAGCTAATCAGAATATAGTTGTTGAGTCTCACGCAATGGATTCTCAACGTCGTATTAGCCAACTCCAAATGCTAATGGGGGCATGATATGGCAATTGTCTTGGGAGAGTTACTATCTCTCTTGCACAAAGATCATCCCCCTTTCAGAGGTGAATTAGGTATCTTCTATCTTATAGTTCTTAGTCAGGAATTCTGTTTGAAATTTTCCCTTGAAGTCATACAAGCATGATTGAGGCCTATAACCCGATAAGGTACCGAAACAAGTTGTAGTCACATAAACGTGATTGAGACCACGAGGCCCTACAAAATGCTCGATATGAGAGATCTCAAAGAGAAAACTCAAATAATCCCATCCTTTGAGACTTTAATCACCAGAGGCTTATTTATTATAGTGAGTTGGAATGCTTAGGTCCAGCTGTACTCACTTGGGTTGTTCTCACAGATTACCTTTTCCCACTATGATAGGCCCGCTAAAGGTACACAAATCTCAAAACTTAGAAAAAAGCTTCAAGGGTCTAGGTTTCTAATTGTCTGTAAAAGACAAGAGCATACTCTCCTACCTCTCAGATTTTTCTAAAAACACAAAAGATAGATTTGTTCTTTAACCAGATAGCAATGTAAGTGCCTAAAAATTAATTTAAAGAATACATGATGTTTGGTCGATTCTCTTTAGGCAACCTGCAAAACCAACGCATCAGTAGTCATGTTGTTTTTTATTGTTTGACAGGCATATGTTTGATTCATAAATTCTTTGTCAAGCAGACCTGCAAACATTAAAAGCCCAAAATTAGTTACCAAAACAACATTAAAAAAATCATCAAAAGAAAATTCTAGCATGCAAACTATAAATTAAACTAATCTAACAAGAATTTCCATTTTTTATGACTATCCTAGTTATGACAGTTTTGATAGTACTACGCTCTCTCATTTATAACTTTTCAACCAGAGCTAATTCGGAAAATCTCTTTGGTGGCAATGTGGAAAACTTGGTTTTACAGAACATATTACAATTTTGTTTAGATCCAACAGTTCAATAAAACGTTATGCCCTCCGAACAGAGACCATTGTTGACTATCATAGAAGAATAAGTAAATGATAGTACTGCACTCTATCATTCCTAACTTTCAAACCTGAAATTCTTAGGAAATTCGCTTTAATGAAACTATAGAAAACTTGGTTTTCAACAAAATATAAAAAATTGGTTTAGATCCAATAGTTCAATAAAATGTTATGCCCTCCAAAACAAGACCATTTTTTATTGTCACAGAAGAACAAGCAAAAAGAAATATTTTTATTTGCAAATTTAACACATGTTTATTAGTTATAAAAATCAAACATTAAATTTGTTCAAGAAACATTAGAAATATTGTAGTCATGGGTTCGAGCCCCACAGTGGGTGCCAAAAATGTGTGTGTGAAAAGTGGACCTGTATCTATATCTGAAATACACAACACTTCAATTAAGTCATTAGATGCATGGTTAGTAAATCAATAATCAATGAATAATAAACCATTACAAAGCGGCCTATTGCCTTCTAGTAGATGTGAGTTTAGTATTGCTCTTAGATTTTAAATGCAATACTAGTTACTAGACAACACCTAAATGAAGGATTTAATCTAGATGAGCATAAGATTGAGCTAAATGGATGCAAGATTTAAGCTAGATGAATGCAAGATATGCAAGATTAATCTAACATGATTTAAGTAATATATGAATATTTGAGCTAAATGATATAAGAAATATGAAATAACTAATATGCAATATCTCAATGCAAATTCTCAATGAACCTAGAGCAAAAACAACATAATAATAATATATTCTCTAGGATTTTTGAATGAGAGATGAGTGTTGGTATTTTGGTATGGTTTTGTCATTGATGTCAACACCTACTGAAACACTAGCACTTTGGAGATCCAACAACATTCACTAGTAAGCAAGTAACTATTGCACAGTTACTGGTATATGGTTCACCAGCAGGATATAATGTTCACCGACACTTGGAATGATATGGAAGACACTTGGTAATGTCGAAGACATCATGTGGACACTTTGTTTTGAAGAATTCATGATTGGTATATTCATATTTGCATATTTTCTTTTACCGACAAATAGGGTCAGGGTTATCTAGGGTTACACCGGTAGGTTTATCTTTTCTAGATCAGCATGGCACGCTATAGAGATGACTTATTATTGTTGTAAATGCATTAAGCTGACATGTTTAATCGGTTATTGCATCAGATATTATATTGTATGTAAAATGTTTTTTCTTGTAGAGCTGACCTACTAAATTGGTCTTAGGTTATGGTATAAATGTAAGATCTTATTTGTAAGATCGAATGTGGAATGTGAAAAAGAATTGTGTGAAGGTATATGCAAGATTAAGCAGAGGTATACATGAAGACATCATTTGAAGGTGAAACTAGGTTTTTGTAGAAGCATATCAGCATTACACCGGTACTGAATCCAGCATATGAAGATGCTATTTTGTGCAGTACATTCTTATTGGACTTAACCATCCAACTGCAGTCAGTGTGACTCCCATTTTGTGATTGAGAAGTGAGCTCTAGGCTGTTGGCCTTTCTACATGTGCAGACCCCATTTATGTACACTTACTATCTACAGTAGTATCATCTGATTGTGGGTAAGGTTTCCCACCATGGTTTTTCCCCTTACAGGGTTTCCACATACAAATATTGGTGTTATGTGTTGTGGATGACTCTATGTTTATGTTTCATGCATTAATCTCTACCGGTATAGCAATTTACTATTAACATTGTCTACCGACACACTTAACTGGTTTACCAATATTAAACATTAAGTTGGTTAATTGGTTTTTGGTCTAAATTTATTAGACAACTGATTGACCCCCGCCCCCCCTCTCAGTTGTCTCCATGACCTAACAATTGGTATTAGAGCTTAGTCCTCTTTTGCAGAAATTTAACAACTTGAGGAGATCCAATGTCTACTAATTATTTCAGGAAGGATAGTCCTAAACTTGATGGAACCAACTATGGGATATGGAAGATCAGGATGGAGACACATCTGAATTGCATTGGTAAAGACATCTAGGAAGTTACAAAGAATGGTTATACTACTGTTGTAGCTGGTCAGACTGGTCCAACTACCTTTGCTAAAGATGAAGAAAATGATTGCAAAGCAAGGGAAGCACTTTTGAGCACATTATCAGATCAAAAAATCATGGGATTATCAGATAGGTCTATTGCTAAATCTATTTGAGATCATTTGGAAACACTAAATGAAGGAGATTCCACAATCAAGATTGCAAAACTTGAAAGCTTCCAAGTCAGGTATGAACATCTGAAAATGGAAGAAGATGAAAGGATTTCTGCTTTTATGGAAAGGGTAAATGAAATTGTTTTGGGTATTAAATGTTGTGGAGGAACCTTGAGTGAGGATGAAATTGTTTCAAAAATATTAAGAGGATTTCCACTGGCATATAAAATGAAGGTTACTACTATAAATGAGTTGAGAACAATGCCTAATACATCAATAACTAGGTATACATTGATTGGAAAACTTTCAGCCTTTGAAATTGAGGAATTTGGTCCTATTGCTACTATAAAAACTGATTTGTCCTTTAAAGTATCAACATCATCTGCTCCATCATTTGACAAATCAGATTGGAAAGCCTTTTATGCAAGAGAACTTGAAGAAACCAGGAAGGAGAATGAAGAGCTTGAAGTACTTGAAGCACTATTTGCAAGAAAAATGCCAAAAGGTCTAGTTGGAAGTAAGTATGAAGGTAAAGCACCCTTTAAATGTTTCAACTGCAATAAGATTGGTCATATGGTTTCAAGATGCCCTGATAGACATGCTAGACTAAGAGAAGAAGCTAGAAGAACATACAAACCTAATCCTGAATATCAGAGGTGCAGATTTAAGAAGCACAAAGACAAATCCTATTACATTGCTGATGAAGGTGTGACCGATGATTTTGATGAGGATCCAGTAGACAATGGATGGGTTTTTGTTGCTATAATAGAAGATCAACTGACACCTACTACTCAACCGGTAGAACAAGCCCTAGCAGCTAAAGTTGAAGCAAAGGATGAATGGATCATTGACTCAGGATGCTCACATCACTTGACAGGAGACAAAGGTAAATTCTTGAACTTTGAAGAATAAAATGGAGGTTTAGTAAGATTTGGAGATGACAAAGCCTATTCAAAGGTAAGGGTTCAATATCTCTTGATGGTAAGCATAACATTGACAATGTCTACTATGTTGAAGGATTAAAGCATAATCTTTTAAGCGTTGGTCAATTAGTTGAGAAAGGATTTTAGTTACAATTTAAAAATGGAAAATGCAAAATCATGAATAGAACTAGTTTGGAAATTGCAACCGGTAATCAGACTAGAGGTAATATCTTTCATTTGAATAACAGTGAAAAGGCATGCTTGATTGCACATATAGATGAAAGTTGGTTATGGCATAAGAGACTATGTCATGTAAACTTTGATTGCATGGTAAAAATCAGTACTTCTAACGTAGTTAGAGATCTACCTAAAATTGTGAAACCTCATAATGCAATTTGTAAGGAATGTCAATTTGGAAAACAAGTTAGAGCTAGTTTCAAAAGTATTCCAGAAAAATCCAATAATGCTCTTGATTTGATTCACACTGATTTATGTGGTCCAACTATAACTAAAAGCTTACAAGGTGATAGATATTTCATGCTAATTATTGATGATTATTCTAGAATGTGTTGGGTTACTTTTCTCAAAAAAAAATCAGAAGCACTTGGAAAGTTCAAATTGTTCAAAGCAATGGTTGAGAATGAAACCGGTAAGAAAATAAAATGTTTAAGATCAGATCAAGGAGGAGAATTCACATCTAAGGACTTTAATACATTCTGTGAAGTGAATGGAATCAGAAGACAATTATCAGCACCTCGGACACCACAGCAGAATGGAGTTGTTGAAAGGAAAAATAGAACTATCTTGGATGCAGCAAGAAGTATGTTATCAGAAGAAAATCTACCACATGTGTATTGGAGAGAAGTAGTTAGCACTGCTGTCTATACATTCAACAAAGGTCACATCAAAGGTGAAACTGGTAAGACCCCTCATGAACTATGGTTTGGTAATACTCCTACTCTTAAGTACTCCAGAATTTTTGGAAGTAAATGTTATATTAGAAGAGATGAGTATATTAGCAAATTTGATCCTAGAAGTGATGAAGGAATATTTCTTAGTTATTCATCTAAGAGCAAAGCATATAGATGTTTTAATAAGAGATTGCAGAAAATTGTTGAGAGTACAAATGTAAAGATTGATGAACAATTCAGAGGAACTTCAAGGTATATAGACTCTGAACCAGCAACAGAAATTGTGACAAATGAACCTACACCAAATCCATCGATACAGAATGAAGATCCAGTTACCCTGGTATCATCAGAGGATTCCACAATAATTGAAGAACAACAACAAACTAAAAAACCTTGGTATGTAAGATTGAATCATTCTGAAGATCAGATAATTGGAAACAAATTTAAAGGAGTTATGACAAGAGGAATATTGGAAAATGAAGAGGTGTGTCTTATTTCTCAAATTGAACCATCATCTATCAATGAGGCATGTGAAGATAAATTTTGGATTAAAGCTATGGAAGAAGAATTAGGACAAATTGAGAAAAATAATACTTGGACATTAGTTCCTCGGCCTAAAGATAAAAATGTAATTGGAACCAAATGGGTATTTAAGAACAAACTTAATGAAGATGGTAAGGTTGTCAGAAATAAAGCAAGACTAGTGTGTAAGGGATATTCTCAGAAAGAAGGAGTTGATTACAATGAAACCTTTGCACTAGTAGCCAGAATTGAGGTAGTCAGATTATTCTTGGCTTTTGCAGCTCACAAGGACTACAAAGTTTATCAAATGGATATTAAATGTGCATTTTTGAATGGAGATCTTGAAGAGGAAGTATATATTGAACAACCTAATGGATTTTATTTGACAAATGACAATGATATGGTTTGCAAGTTAAGAAAAGCTTAGTATGGATTGAAACAAGCCCCAAGAGCTTGGTATGCAAGGTTGGATAAGTATCTTTTAAAGATTGGTTTTACTAAAGGAAATGCAGATAGCAATTTATATTACAAAATAACTAATGATGACATCTTGATTATTGAAGTATTTGTTGATGATATAATCTTTGGAGGAGAAGATGGATTATATCAGGAATTTTCTATTAAAATGCAGCAAGAATTTGAAATGTCTATGATTGGAGAAATAAAATTATTTTTAGGATTGCAGATTTCACAGACTGATAAAGGTATATTTTTGAGTCAATCCATGTACTTGAAAGAATTACTAAAGAAATTTGGGATAGAGAACTCTAAACTGGTAAGCACACCTATGACAACAAATGACAAATTCTCTCAAAGGGATGAATCTACACCTGTTAATCCAACTAGATACAAATCTATGATAGGAGGTTTACTATATTTGACACAAACTAGGCCTGATATTATGAATGCAATATGTATTGTTTCTAAATTTCAAAGTAATCCTAGGGAAAATCATGAATCAGCAGTAAAAAGGATTTTCCGGTACTTACAAGGCACAACAAATCTTGGATTATGGTATCTTAGAGATGAAAATTTTGACCTATGTGCATACATAGATGCAAATTGGGCAGGAGATGTGGATGATAGAAAAACCACCACTGGAGGAGCATTTTTTCTTGGAAAAAGATTAGTTTCTTGGTTGAGTAAGAAACAAAGCTGTACATCTTTATCAATAGCAGAATCAGAATATGTTGTAGTAGCAACTAACTGTACATAGGTACTATGGCTTAAGCAAATGTTGAAAGACATAAAGGTAAAATGCAAGGAACCTATTACTATATATTGTGATAACACTACAACAATTGATATATCTAAGAATCCAGTATTACATTCTAAACCAAAACATGTTTCTATCAAACTGAATTTTCTAAGGGAAAAAGTTGAAGAAAAAGAGATAAAACTGGTTTATGTGAATACTAAAGAATAGCTTGCAGATATTTTCACAAAACCTTTGCCTAAAGAGACCTTTGAATATCTCAGAGATCATCTTGGAGTGATACCACCACCGGTAGAGACTTAGACAGTTGATGATTGTCATCAACTGGCAAAATTGAAAGACAAATCTTTTACTCTAGTCTTTGATGAAGGAATCTACTTCTCAAGGGGAGTAGTTAGTATATTGAATTGATTCATATTTTGTATGAACTTGATTTTTGTAACTTTGGCATTTGATGTCAAAGGGGGAGAGATATCTATGGAAAAACATATTATCTTTTGAGGAGTGATTGGTATTGAAGATTAATCTTTGGATAATCACATGTTGCTCCCAGGCAGAGAAATTGTTGTTTAAAGGAGATTGTTGGTTTTTGGTATTAGGCATATTTGTTTTGGCACTTTGATGGTTTTTCCATCTTGTGTTGCCATCAATGCCAAAGGGGGAGATTGTTGGTATTTTGGTATGGTTTTGTCATTGATGTCAACACCTACTGAAACACTAGCACTTTGGAGATCCAGCAACATTCACCGGCAAGCAAGTAACTATTGCATAGTTACTGGTATATGGATCACCGACGGGATATAATGTTCACCGACACTTGGAATGATATGGAAGACACTTGGTAATGTCGAAGACATCATGTGGACACTTTGTTTTGAAGAATTGATGATTGGTATATTCATATTTGCATATTTACTTTTATCGGCAAATAGGTCTAGGGTTATCTAGGGTTACACGGGCAGGTTTATCTTTTCTAGATCAGCATGGCACGCCATAGAGATGACTTATTATTGTTGTAAATGCATTAAGAAAACATGTTTAATTGCTTATTGTATCGAATATTATATTGTATGTAAAATGTTTTTTCTTGTAGAGCCGACCTACTAAAATTGGTCTTAGGTTATGGTATAAATGTAAGATCTTATTTGTAAGATCGAATGTGGAATGCAAAAAAGAATTGTGTGAAGATATATGCAAGATTAAGAAGAGGTATACATGAAGACATCATTTGAAGGTGAAGCTAGGTTTTTGTAGAAGCATATCAGCATTACACTGGTATTGAATCCAGCATATGAAGATGCTATTTTGTGCAGTACATTCTTATTGGATTTAACCATCCAACTGTAGTTAGTGTGACTCCCATTTTGTGATTGAGTAGTGAGCTCTAGGTTGTTGGCCTTTCTGCATGTGCAGACCCCATTTATGTACACTTACTATTTGCAATAGTATCCTTTGATTGTGGGTAAGGTTTCCCACCATGGTTTTTCCCCTTACAGGGTTTCCACATATAAATATTGGTGTTATGTGTTGTGGATGACTCTATGTTTATGTTTCATGCATTAATCTCTATCGGTATAGCAATTTACTGTTAACACTGTCTACCAGCACACTTAACTAGTGTACCGGTATTAAGCATTAGGTTGGTTAATTGGTTTTTGGTTTAAATTTATTAGACAACTGATTCACCCCACCCCCCCCTCTTAGTTGTCTCTGGGACCTAACAATGAGAGCCTGAATTTATAGAAAATTCAAAAAGAAACCAAAGGCTAAGATCAAATGAGGATAAGCGATCAAGATTTTCCAAGAGGAAGCACAATCCAGGTGAATTGATGTGATTGGATGCTTTTCTCAGTTTTAAAGGAAATTGAACCAAAATTAAGATAAAATCGAGAAAAAACTGATTTATTCTCTATTTCATTCAATTTTAATATTTAATTGTTTTATTTGCTTTCTTTGAGATTATTTACCACTTTTTAATTTGTTTTTCAAGATTATCTCCAATTGATTTCTTTTCTCAAATTTTTAATTTTTTTTTGGTCAATTATTTCCTTTTTTTATTTGTTTCCTTTTCTTAAGGTTTGTGCTCATAATTTCCAATTCCACTTTCTTGATTTGTTTCTTTTTTTGAAGATTTATGGCAATTTTTAATTATTTTTTAAATTAATTCCTCTTTTTGATGATTTAATGGAAAATTGATTTATTTAATTAAATATGATAGGATATTTAATAAAATAAATAAGATAATTGTTTAAAATGATTTACTTGGAATGATTTCTTAATTAAATAAATATTTAATTAATATTGAGTGATTAATTTTGCCATGTGACATTGATGATTTTAGAAATTAATTGTGTGCTCAAGATTTATTTAATTTCCTTTGGTTAGGATCTTGGTGACGTTTTGGAGATTAGGGGTGCATGGTTTAGATGACCATTTTTAGGGTATTATAGGAGGTACAAAGGAAGAATCAAGGAAAAAGAAAAGGAGAACAAGAGGTAAAAAGGAGAAAAGATGAGAAGATAGAAAAACAAATGAGAAAGAAGGAACAAGAGAAGGCTAAGAAAAATGAATTTGACCAAGAGATTAGAGAATTGAAACAAGCCATGGAAAAACTAGGCAAAGAGTTGGAAAAAGTGGAAAGGGAAATACATGAGTTGAGTAGTTGGCATTTTTCACTAATTAAAATGGTGCAATGACCCATTAGAAAAATTATGCAAAGAAGAAATAAACAAGTACGGATAGCATCACATAAGCCAGAGGTAAAGTTTGAATCTACTATTCAAGTTGAGCAAGGTAAGTTACAAATTGAGATGCATGATATTCCATTTGTGTTTGAAGATGAACAAACATTTTTTTTTGTTGATGATTCAATAGAAGGGAGTATTGATGTTGAGATTAATGATATGGTTTTTGTTCGTAATCAAATAGCTAACAAAATTGTTGTTGATGAACCAACAAGAAGGGATGATAATGTTGGGGTTAATACTAATGTTGATATTGAGAGTCAAGTTGTTGCTAATAATGGAATTATTAATGAGGATGTTGTAGTTTTGCTTTATAATGATTTATGTGTAGATTTGCAAAAGTGTAATGTAGGTGAATATACTGCTATACTGTACAATGAAGACATCAATGAAGCTGCTAAGGTATATACTCAAGAATTGGAGTTTTGGAGCATAGCAATTGAGGGAATATTAGATAGAAGATGACACAAGAAGAAGAAAAGGAACAAGGGACAAAAAGTTTTGGAAAGGAAAAAGGACAAGGAGCAGAAGAACAAGAAGACTAGGAAGACCAGGAAGAAGAATATAATTCAATGGGGCTTGAATTATTTTTCCCCTAGAAGTTTGGTGCAGGAGCACCTATTTGATTTCATGCCTCCATGAGGCCATATTGTACAAATTTCTTAGGTTAGGTGTTTTAATGATGTAATAAGGTCCATCAGACCATTTTAGGGGTTTTTGAGTCCTAGAAAATTATATTTGTCATTTGTCAAATATTGTTAAAAGTTGTCCAATATTGCAAAAAATGTCAAATTGTCAAAGTTCTCATGCCTTGTATGGATTTGTATAGGAAGATAGTGATGAAAAAGTGATTGGTTGTCAAATTAATATGATTATACTTCTAAATAAAATTGTTTTCATTGAAAAATATGTAGGTATGAAGAATTTATGACAATTTTTCTCTAGGCGAGTATATTCAGATTTACACAGTGCAACAAGCAATAAACATTGCACATCTTTCATTTTAACAATTAGAAATTGGTAAAAACTTGCATAACATCTTTTTTGAGGTCATTAATGATTTACCATTGGTTTCATTTATTTTGGAGAATATTTATATGAGTTTGGAGGAAGTCCTAGGTGACTGTTATAGGGTTTTTATGCAAATGTGTGAGTTGGGTACAAGGGTTTATCAAAATAATCATGGAAACACATGTCTATTGATTTAGATAGCTTATACAAGTCCAATGTAATGTTTTTGAGCCTTTTTTGAATTAATTTGGTGTTTGGAAACCATATATCCAAATGCACCCTCCTGGTGAAGCCTTAATTAGGCCTTTGTTGTAGGTTATCGGTCCATTTTAGGACAAGATGTTCCAAAACAAGTATACCTAAAATAAATATATGTTGTTAATGAACCAAATGGGTATTTGTAAATTTAATATTCTTATGCATTTCAAGATTCTAAGAAAATTCATTGTTATTTGAGTCAATTTGAAGGGCTAATTAGGGCTAAATGCAGTAGAACAATCCAACTTTGGAAGGTTTGGTCCAAAACAACCTATGCCAAATTGTCAATATATTTTAGAACTCTAAAAAGGGTATCCTAAAATCCTTTTACATTATTAAATAAAGGTTTGCATTAAAATATAATAATGATAGTTTGATTTGGAAGGTCTACAAGGGTATAGTGAAGTCTAGAAGGAATAACATTGGGTTGAAGTTTTGAAGTTGTTTTTAGGTTTTGGGTGTTGGTGTTTGACATGGAAAGTTGGTATAAGATCTACTAAATTTTTATAAATTAATTTTGTGGATAGTTTCTCAAAATGTTTTATTTCAAGATAAGCCAATAATTCCTAAAGGAATGAGTTGTGAACAAATTGTTGTTGAGTTTAGTTGAGTGATTGAAAAAGGTTGTGGTTTTCCTCCTTGTAATGCCCCGCCAGGAACCCCGAAGGAAAACCCATTGTTGGCATTATAATAAGTTAGGAGATTGTTGGCATTACAATAAGTTTGATGGTTGATGATATTGAGAAGGTTGTTGGAGATGAATGATATAATTGATAAAGGATGATTACTGTCTTAATATTATTGATTTTGTCATTGATGTCAAGCAATTGATTTTCTGATTCAATATGATGTTGCCATACCTTAAAAAGTATGTTTTGGTGAGTATAAAGATGTCAGTAAGTGACACAGAAAGAATGTGAAAATAAAGGGGAGTAATAAGTTATTCAATGGGAAACTATTACTGAGTTAGATAGTGATGAGATTATGATGTTTTGATTGTTTTGATATCCTATATATATGTATTTGAAGACTGAACAAGAAGGGGAAAAGATTTCATGTAATAGAATGAGTAAAGGTTTGATACTATTCTATTATACTGAGCAAGGAGTTAGTCGGTGAACTCCAAGCACTAATACATTTAGCCTAAAATTCTGATGGAGAAGGTATATTGTGATAAAACTTGTTTTTTTTTGAAAAAATGCCCGATTTCGTCGGAATTCCGATGATAATGCAATGACATTTAGGGTTTTTTAGAAAAAGTGCCCGCGTTCGTCAAAATTTCGATGACAGCATGCATTACTTAAAAAAAAAAAAAGGACCAAGTCATTTCATAAATCCTACCTCTTTACAAAATCCCGCCTCTCATTCGTCTTGCCTCTATAGTGAACCTGTGGGTTTAATCATGGCGGGGAAGATCAATATTGGTGTGACAAGCTTGTTGCCCGATGAAAAATGCACCAACATTCCAAATCTATTGCAAGCATTAGATAACAGCATGGCACCTTCCGTAATTAAGAGCCTTATTGAGGAGATCAACGAGAGGGAAGAAGAGCACAAGATCACCGGTATAATAGTAGACGCAATGACATGTTTCGAGTTAAAGGTGGTAGCCGATTTCTATAAGATTCCTCTCTTTTCTTTCCACGCATCGCTCGTCACCAACTGTGCCATCCGCTACTTCATTCTGAGGCTCATCTCTCTTGGGACCCTTGCTTAGGATGGTAAGACAGAGTCATGCTTCTTCATAAGTTTTTTCTTTTCCTTCTTGCGTTTTGGTTAGACTAGTTGTTTTTGGTGTTATTGAAGGAGCTCCCAAAGAAGAGAAGAAAGTAAGATATATTCCCTCCATGCCTCTAGAATTGAATAAGGATGGAATAATAGAGAAGGGGGAGATTGTTAGAGCCGTTGACAGGTTGCTGGTGGGAGAAGATGGCGCAGAGATAAGGAAGCACGTCACCAAATTGATGAGAAACAATAGAGATGTGGTGAAGGAAGGAGGATCCTCATTCAACAACTATAGTAAGTTTCTTCACCAGATGAAGAAATAGCTTCTTGACTGAAATATTAGGCCGTCACTTCTTTAGTTTATTAGATTTTTTGTGGTGTAGAGGAGAAACTGGGAGGATATGTGGTGATTCAGATTCATTTGGTTTATTGATTCTATAATGGTAAAATTTCTATAAATTATTTCTTTTTCATTTTCTTTTTTAATCCTTTTAAGGGAATGTCTTAATGTGTATATATATAAATCGCATAATTTTGTATGAGATTGGGCTCATCATGTTTGTCTTGTTTTAACCTTTTATATTTATCTTTAATCATGGTTAGAAGGTGGCTTGGTTAAGACATAAAATTAACATCGAATATCCACCAAGAAACCCAACCTTTTGGCTTCTCATCGTGAACTACCTCTTTCATCTCCTTGATGAAGGTGTTTGCCAGCTACACTATGCTTTTTTATGAGAATAAGAATGAAAGTTATAAGGAATTCTTCATACACTATACCTCCATGTAAATGTTTACCTTGGAAACATTAAGGATTAGTGACCTATCGTATGGCCTTTACAACACCATCCATTACACTTATGATAGCCACATGAATGTGAAAAGATAATTAACCGAAACCTACCTTGGGATCTCCTTGGCCAATCCGAGGGAATACAATATGAATGAAATCCAAACTATAGATTCTCCCAATGCTTTTTGTCATTCAAAATGACCTCCAAAATGTATTGTTCATAGGTATAGTTGGCAGTCGCTCGTACATCGTGTAAGCTATCTAGAAAATTTCAAATGGAGCATGTAATATTTTGAACTTTCTAATTTACAAATTTATGTGTGCTAATTGCATTTATTTAAATTTGAGAATCCACTTCACATCTATATTAGCAAGATTCTTCTCTTTACAGAGATTCAAACTATTCAAGGAGGCTTAAAACTTAGCCTCATATTCTGGACCAATAGATAAAAAAAAATTGAAATAGCTCACAAAATCTCTTCATTATAAAAAATCTTAGGTTTATACCTAGCCACCCCATCAAAGTTCAGTTTTAAAGCCAATAAAGGGAGGATTCCATTTTATCATTTCTTTTTTATATCTTTTGGAGATTTAAGGGCCACTAACATAGTATGTCAAAGTGGATCTGAAAATGTATCATTTTTTTGTTAGTTTATCGTCCCACTAAGGGAAGTTTAAGAATCATATTATCTGATTTTTATTGACCAGTAGCATTTTGTAAATATCAATTATTATTATTTTTAGATTGAATAAAACAATTAAATATTACAAAATTGAAGCTATATAAATAACTAATAAACATAACTGAATCACTAGTAGTCCAATAACTCAGAAAAAAAACAAATGATAATAATTATGTTCAATCAAAGATTCTTTTCTTTAATACCTGCTCAATCAAAGATTATTTTCCCTTGACTCAACCTAAATTCCACACACAATTATAGGAGGTCTCGTTATCCATGTCACTTCCCATAAGGAGTTTCCCACTCGAAGCATATCATATCATTTTAATGCACCTCCCCACTCGAAGAATATCATTTTAATGTCCCTCCCCATGATAATTATAATTTTTATCTATGGAATTGGCTTCTTCTTTGTTCATTCTCTAAGCGTTCTAACCCTTTATCTCCTCCCTTCAAACTTCTCCAAAAATAGCAAGAATTAGAAAAATTATCCAATAATCTTTAATATAGATAACATGTTAAAAAAATTAACTGTCACCAGAGTTAAGATCCTAGAAATGTTTTATTCTTTTTGCGTTGAGTGGAACATAACACGCGTCACCTTGGTATCATTAATTTTTTTGCTTCCAGACAAACTAAAAGTGATAAGATTGTTTCGGTGTAAGCCATTAAGAAAAGTGGTCACTGATTTGATGGCTGATCAACTTCCCTCCAGGTGTGGGAGACTCTACCGGTAGCTTACACATCAATATGGTAATCATATCTTCATATGCCACGGCCGCAGCGGGGAATGGGGGCCGACATTGATCAATCAGTCATTGGTAATGGGAGACATTATTTTAAATGGTATGAAAAATTTCCAACTATGGCTAGATAGATCATGCTTTGGTTTTCAGGAAGCCATTGGAGTGAAGTTGATTGCGTCTTCTGGTGTTAGATAATTTGTATTTTCCTCATTGTAGGGAAGATAGGTTGTGTACTTCATATTTTAATGCTTATCTTGAAGGAGATCGGATGTGTGGTGGACATTTATTTCAAATTATTATTGTCCTACATGACCTATATAATCAAGGGGTTCTATTTATAATCTCATTCATTCATATTGTACACTTGAATTCATTGATAGGAATATAGTTTATTCGTGTCATATTGATCTTCTCATTTTGTTGTGCTTTCCATTAGACCTCTAGATCTTGGGTGGCCATCTCCATAGTCAAATCTTAAAATATTTACCTTTCTAGATTCTATAAAAGAAATGGTTTTATCAAGAATATCATATGGAATAGCTTCTAAATATTTGCATTTGATAACAATATTGTTAGACCATTTTTCTTTATAGGAAAATAATCTAAACTAGACTTTTTTTTTCAAGCTAAGACAACACAAAGTAAGGTAGTACAATAATCACTTTGTAAAAATAATTAGCTAACATATCTTCTTTTCGGAATTTTTGTATTTAGTTCTTCCTTTGCAAATCAACATACCCTATTTTGGTTTCCCAAATATTTACTAAATAACTTTGAAGATAAATTGGGAAGAGAATCCATCATATAGATATTTCTTTTCAACAGCCTTAGATGACATTGTTTTGTCTATCATTTATTATAATAGCTAATACCCAATTTTTTTATAAGATAACAAGCAAAACCTCCTCTTCACAAACTATGTTTTCCTTAATAATCCAATAATGAAAAAAGTAACCCACATAAAAATTACTTACTCCCTACCATGAAGGCAAAAGAACATCCAATTTAAAGATTGATGTACCAAAAGGAAAGAAATATCACCTCAATATCTGTCTTGAACTTACACATTGAATCTATACACACGAGAATCCCCTTAATAACTCTCTCACAACTTTCAATGCTAGAAGAATGAGTGTTTTCACAAGACTTTCATACTATGATATTTATATCAAAATTCACTTGCATAGTTTTAGAGTCAAGATAACCCATTCTCATGAGTAGTTTACATGAACCCCTCATAAGAATGGATCACTTAGTACTCATTTCATCAAAGTGATTCTCATAGCGGTGAAGCATTAGGGATTCCTAGGAGGTCACCCATACTAATAATACTCTAAATCAAGCACATTTAACCATGTAGATTGTCCCAAGATCAAACCCATTCAACTTGCCACCCCATTTGCAAAACCTTCATCAAGTGGTGTGCCTTATAAACCATTCATTGTAGAGCAACTTTAGCTTATCCATTGACAAGTGGGAGGTGTTGATGTGTTTTTTATGCACATGTGAACGTAGAATAAAATACCCAAAAGTATCTTATCCTCTCTTGAAAAAAGTTACTCAAATGTTGGAGATTTGCTTAAGGATCACTTGAGACAACTCGAAGGTTTTGGTATGTCGGGTCACGACATGTGGATAAACATATTTGGTTGATGTGATTGCCGGTATCACAAGGGGACTAACGTTGAATTGTCGAATGCTTGAGCAGCTGGAACTTGATCATCTGATATTTCAATCTCGCGATGCTTTTTGTCCTAAACTAACTTGAATTGAAAAAAGGGCAAAAGGTGAAGTGTTAATAAAATCTATTCTAAGGCCTAGACTGTAAGAAGATGGATCCTAGTTTATCCCTTTAACCCTGATTAATTTATTTAGAGTGTTTAGTTCCATTTTAATCCTTTCTTTTACAATTAAATATTATTGAAAAATTGTATTATTGTTCCAAATTTTGTGGATATTTAGGAGACACAAATAAAATATAAATGTAATCATTCCATATTTTTGTAGGAGATATTGGAATGAGACTAATAGGAAGAGTAGTAAACATGAGTCACAATGAGCACTTTAGAATAAATCTAAACATTATAAGGAAGAGTAGCTTGGAAAAATAGAAGCGTAATTTATTTTCCAATATGCAAGATTATTACTTGGGAAAGAATCATGAGGAAGGATTCATTAATGAAATGGTCATTAACAAGATGGAGAGAATAATAATTAGGAAGAGATAGATTTCACATGCTACTAGGTGACTAGATTGGAGAGAAACTAGAGGCAAATAATTTAGCTTGGCCATGACACAAAGTCTTAGAATAGATGCCAACCTTGGTGAATGGAATGAAAATCCCAAACAATTAATGAGTGGTGAGACAAGTAGAGGCATGCATCTATAAATTTTGTTTTGAATATATATAAAGTAAAGAAAAAATGGGACTAAAACCAAGGGAAATTCACATGGAAAGGATATGATGAAAATCAAAATAAATAGTTTGAAGATAATATTAGTTACCTAAAGGATATTCCACTTGATTATTTGGTATATCATAACTATTTTGACAAATTTTGAAACCATTAGAGGTACCTTTTACTTCTATAGATGAGGTATTCATTCATGTTGAAGTTGTGATAGCTTATTTGCCTCTTTATAGACAACAAATTATCCATACAAATTATCATATATACTTGTAACCTCCATCCCAAACCACCTATTTCACTCTTCTTCCTTTGTGTACCTCTTTTATTCTTCCATTACCTCTTCGCTTACCTAAATTCAATCCAAAACATAGCATATATAGCATCAAAAAAATTCCATATTTGATTAATATTATCCACAACATATCGAAAAGACAAATACCACACTTACTGTGTCATCAACCAAAAATAATTTACTTACATATTCAAAGAGTTCAATAATGGAGAAACATCCATGCAGTGCTCTACACATGTCCTTGAAGGTTCAAGAAATACTTATCCTCTATTGGTCCAAACTTTAAATCACTTTCCATGCATGAAAATAATTGCAACCATACACAATTTCCCACCCAATGGATTCTCTCAAACTAGTTTACTATCTTAACATATGGTCAAGGAAAAGCGGGCCAAAATAGGAATCCAAGTGTCTTAAAAGCCTTCAAGACCATAGTGGTGAGGATTGAATTTCTTTCTTTAGTGGTATCTTTCTGTAGATTAATTAGTTGGGGATTGTATTAGGACCTTTTCCTAATTAAAAAAAATATATAAAGATTACATCCCTAAATATTGCATTCATAATAGAATAAATTTCTGCAATATTGACACTATATTCATAATAGATTTATAGTGATGAATAAATAAATATTTAAGATTATGAAAAAATTGACGTTTTCTTTCTCCCAACCGTCATTGGATATTGGGTGATCTTTGAGGCATTATGTCAAATAGTTCATGTGCCTTATCTAAGCTTACATATTTTGCATGCATGTGTACCTGGGCAGTTGCACTACAACATCTATACTCACTAATCACATTTGGTTGGAAGTTTCTAAATCCATTTCAAACACATCTTGTGCATATCCTACAATCTATGCTAACGGTGATTGTCTTTAATGGCTTCATTGTGTGCATAATTGATTGGCTCTTCACTCCTAAGACCTTCAAAAGTCTTTACTAGCTTCATTGAGTCCTTTTGTCTTCCAAATTCACCTGCACCAACTTGAATTCTCCTTCAATGCTTGATTGCCTATTCACTTGGAATTGAATTGATTTTATAACTAAGAGATCACTTGGTTTTATATGTCTTGAAAGCATTTTATCCCGATGGCTTTAAATTAAAGTACTTTCTCTTCTATCTGGTATTGGTGGAGTAGGTCCTTTTATGATATGTAAGTTGAGAATATTTTATGAAAGGTCCCTAAATGAATACACTTTAAACTAATTTTAATATACCTTGAAGTGTGCAATATGGAAGGTTTGTATTCTTAATCTCCTGCCCATTTCTTAATTTAAAAGATGATATATTTATTAAATATCTTTATTAACTTGATTTCTCCTTCAATTCTTGATGAATTCTTGATTGCACGTTCACTTGGAATTGAATTGATTTTATAATTAAGAGATCACTTGAATTGTAGGTAAACCCCTTCAAATGACAGGGTAGGCTTCCTTTTATACCTAATATATGTCTTGAAAGCATTTTATTGTGATGGCTTTAAATTAAAGTACTTTCTCTTCTATCTGGTATTGGTGGAGCAGAGGTTGCATTGCATCGTCCTAGGATACATATTTCTATAGATACAACACAAGTTAAATGTATCCCAGGTCAATGCAAAGCAACCTCTGCTCTAGAGGTCACCAAAAGATAGAGAAAGAACTTTAATTTAATGCCATCAAGATAAAAGTCTTTAATCAAGACAAATAAAATTTGAGTTTGATTGTCATCATTTACTTTGCCAAATTCTTCACACGTAACTCCTGAATCAATTTTCTACTCACAAGAATTTTATTATGTCTCAAATATAGCGAAACAGAAGGCTTCAAATAGTAAACTTGAACATGCAACTAAATCCATTGACTAACCAGAAGAACAAAATTAAGAAATGGTTTGATCATCTGAGAGATGTTGTAGACTTGCAACACACCAACTAAGTTTTTGCGGGTAAGAATTTTTTTTGTTTTGGTTATGGTTGTGGTGTTTATAGGGAGACATTTACAAATTTATATCTATTTTCACTATTTAATAGTTTATGGGTTTGTAATGGTAATTTAATGTTCTTTCATATTTTTGTATATATTCTTTATAATAGCCTATTATATTGATTTGTTCTATTATGCATAATGGTGTGGGTCAGACGGCTTTGTCGTCGGTGCATGAAAGCATTGAACGAGTTCTTTTTTTAAAAATTACATGAAACATTTTTAAATTATTTGATTCAGTGTTATTTGCAAAAAATGATTATCAATGATGTTTCCTTTCTCCAAGAATTGTCTATGACCTTTCTGTCAGATAATATGTAACATCAAATGACTAAATCTTTTCATTACAAATGCTTATTTTATTTAATTATTATCTCAGCGTGAATTAAAATTTATATTTGTACGGAAGAAGAACATACAAGTCCAAGAGTCATGTGGAAGAAAATTTCCTAAAAGAAAGCAAGCAAGCTTTATCTTGAATGACATGGAAACAAGCTCATCAGTTGCCTAGAAGAGAGCAATTGGAGAATGGCAGAGGAAAGTGTTTAAGGGTGATAAATAGATAGATAGTATGCAATACAAACAAACAATGTCTGGAGTGTCTGATGTGACGTCTCTAATTTATGTCTGGAGGGTCTAACTGGTTTTGGAGTTCCTACGAAACCTATTGGGCCACACTTGGAGGAAATCAATGTGTTCATGCAAGGAGCACCTTTTTTCTATTATGAGAATGATACTTTTGCACCTAGGGATATTTGGAAGTCAATATCCAAAAATTTCTATAGTGTGGAACAAGAGTTGGCGGGCTCAAAGTATAATTGTCAGCTTTCAGAAGACCAAGAGGTTATGTACACAATCTCCCAATAGAAGAGAGATTTCAAGAATTACCTCTCCCCCCCATGACTATTCAGGAAGCACTTCCTCAAATAGAGGACTATTGGCCTCCATGGGATCAAAGAAAAAAATTAAAGCATAGACTCTAGACGATGTGATGGTGTCCTCCGTGAAGAACTCTACACTATAATTGAAAATTCATGAGGGAAACTGCAAGATAGTGAAGAGAAATACAATCTTGAAAAGTGGGAAGAATGGATCTTGGTTTGGGTGGGGCCAAGTCAGGTGGCTCCTCTAGAGGTTGATGAGATAGAAATCATATTAGGATTTGAAAAAGATCACACTCGTGGAACTTCGTGTGCGAGTGATCGATTGCGGTGTTTGGGTAATGCATTCCAAATAGATACAGTCTTGATGGCATGAAACTGTATCTATTTGGAATGCAACTGTATCTGTTTGGAATGCATTACCCAAACACTGCAATCGATCTCTCACACATGAAGTTCCATGAGTGTGATCTTTTTCAAATCCTAATATGATTTCTATCTCGTCAACCTCTAGAGGAGCCACCTGACTTGGCCCCACCCAAACCAAGATCCATTCTTCCCACTTTTCAAGATTGTATTTCTCTTCACTATCTTGCAGTTTCCCTCATGAATTTTCAATTATAGTGTAGAGTTCTTCACAGAGGACACCACCACATTGTCTAGAGTCTATGCTTTAATTTTTTTCTTTGATCCCATGGAGGCCAATAGTCCTTTGTTTGAGGAAGTGCTTCCTAAATAGTCATTGGGGGGAGAGGTAATTCTTGTGGTTGCTCTTGGGGAGATTGTGTACATAACCTCTTGGTCTTCTGAAAGATGACAATTATACTTCGAGTCCGCCAACTCTTGTTCCACACTATAGAAATTTTTGGATATTGACTTCCAAATATCCCTAGGTGCAAAAGTATCATTCTCATAATAGAAAAAAGGTGCTCCTTGCATGAACACATTGATTTCCTCCAAGCATGGCCCAATAGGTTTCGCAGGAACTCCAAAACCAGTTAGACCCTCCGGACATAAATTAGAGACGTCACATCATACACTCCAGACATTGTTTGTTTGTATTGCATACTATCTATCTATTTATCACCCTTAAACACTTTCCTCTACCATTCTCCAATTGCTCTCTTCTAGGCAACAGATGAGCTTGTTTCCATGTCATTCAAGATAATGTCTGCTTGCTTTCTTTTAGGAAATTTGCATGCAAGAGACTCTTCAACTTGTATGTTCTGCTTCCGTACAGATATAAATTTTAATTCACACTGAGATAATACTTAAATTAAATAAGCAATTGTAAAGAAAAAATTTAGTCATTCGATGTTACATATTATCTGACGGAAAGGTCATAGACAATTCTTGGAGAAAGGAAACATCATTGATAATCATTTTTTGCTAATAACACTGAATCAAATAAATTAAAAATGTTTCATGTAATTTTTAAAAGTAGAACTCGTTCAATGCTTTCATGCATCGATGGCAAAGTCGTTCGACCCACATCATCTCTCATCATCGGAATTCTGACACCCACTACTGAAACGCCCGACAAGGATGCTTTGCATCCCATGACACTCCTCTGTTGGAATTTTATACTTTGGTGTCAGAATTCCAACGACAGCCTGAGATGGCGATAGTATTCATTCGCAGAATGAGCATGCATGGTGGCCGTCAAAAAGGTTGTGGTAATGTCGAAATTGCGACAACCACGAGGATAGTCAGAACTTCTGATGCAAAGTTTTTGACGACCATTTTTGTCGGTAGTGTGACAAAATGTGGTCGAAAATCTGATGATTGGCCATCAAAATCTTGACCCAAATGTACTAGTGAAGGTTACCGGTGTCAGTTAATGAAAGAAAAAGTCACCAAGAAGATAATGTCTACCGAGTAATGTTCAGTATTTATCGAGTATCAATCAAAGTGGCACTACCACCTAACCATGTAATTCCCAAATGGAATCACCCCACCATGCGAGGAGATAGCTGAGGACCCTCAAACAAGCATAAGCATGACATGGTTGACAAAACAATACGACTCCATGACAGCACAAAAAGACTCCACAAGAATCCAGGTGACTCAACTTCACAAACACAAGTGAACTGACATCACAAAATACAAGTGAACCAAATGAGAGAGTGGCATCGCATAGCTTAAGATGGTTACTATGGTAGGCCCTCATAGGTCCCAACTCTTTGTCCTGGTAACCTCTCTTGAACCTCTGTCTCTAACTAAGTCTCATGTAGACCCTACCAGCCCTTCATGAAGACAATGTGATTGGTTTGCCATTCCAGGCCTTCTCAGAACATTATGAGCCCTGTACTAGCACTCACCTATGCATGAGGTACAATTATCTTTATTAATGTTATGATACTACCCACCTAATAAATTCATTAGATTATCAGTTATTATCTGACTTTCGCTGGGTCATAATGCCTACCACTTTGGGTGCAATCCCCAAGCGAAAGCCACTCTCTCAAATGAAACTACATAAGCATGGTCACTCCCTGAGGACCTTATGGTGAAACAGATAGCCATAACACCATTATCAAAAACAAGTGGTCAAACAAGGACATACTGACTCTTGACTAACCACAAGGAAAAGACACTACATGGTTAAGACAATGGAGCCAACATATATCACTTGATCAAAGGTACCAATTACACCACCATAGGATGACTAAACCACATACCAAAAATATCACAATACACACTTGCAAGGACAACTAAATACATCAAATCCACACTCAGACAATATTTGAGAATATCAGCATCATAAGCACTTGCAACATCATTGATTGAAATTAAATATAACACTCTTGCAACAGTCACATTATTCAATTCCCAAATCAATATTCCATCAAGAATGAAATCCACATTTAAACATTCAATCGGTTATAACATGAATTCCAAAAAGGCATTTAAATCATTTTTAGAATATATCCAAATCTACCAATTTGAATCTCTAATTCATGCCTTGATTTCCATTGGTAAAATTATTAACCACATAATAAAAATCACATGAAAATCACATTACATCACACAAAACCACTTTAAGCATTCCATTTATAAAATTTAAGTTCTTAACACAAATTGGTTTTGAAGACCAGTGAGGCCTCAAAACCAAGCAGGGGTCAAACAAACCCATGACTGTGTTGTCATCGGAACAACAAACACCACTTATCGGTAGCGCTACTACTACTGATAACATTGCCGCTACCAACCGGTAATACTACCACTTTGAACTGTTAACACGTACCACTTCAAACCGGTGCCACTTACCTCTTCGAACCAGTAACACTTACCTCTTCGAACAGGAAAAGGTAATCTACCTCTTCAAATAGGAACAGGTTATTTACCTCTTCGAACAGGAACAGGTAACACTTACCTCTTCAAACAGGAACAAGTAACACTTACCTCTTCAAATAGGAATAGGTAACACTTACCTCTTCAAACAGGAACATGTAACACTTACCTCTTCAAATAGGAACAGGTTATTTACCTCTTCAAATAGGAACATGTAACACTTACCTCTTCAAATAGGAATAGGTAGCACTTACCTCTTCATACAGGAACAAGTAATTTACCTCTTCAAACAGGAACAAGTAATTTACCTCTTCGAACAGGAATAGATAACACTTACCTCTTCAAACAAGAATAGGTAATTTACCTCCTAGAACAGGTAATTTACCTCTTCTAACTAGTGACACTTCATTTCCAGAACTATTTCACGGGCACCCACATATAATGCCAATTTCTAAAATTTCAAGGAAGAGTTTACCAGCAAGGTAAATGGTGAAATAAACATACTGGAAATGATGACTAACCAAATCATGACAAAATAGAAACAAGGATGCACCCAACAAGCCCAATCTAAAATTATTTCTTCTCAAAGAAGAGGTAAATCAATAAATTGATTTCCAAGAACAAAACACACAGTAGATAGAGAAATGAATCATTTGTTTCCTGAATGCAACCATATGATATAGTTTTCACAAAACCAGCAGTAGTAAACACTAATTCTTCCATTTCAATCATTCCACAAACATCTACAAGAAGATTGAATAAATTTCCATGCACAGGAAGCAAACTGAAAATTACAAAACAAATTCAAAACAAGAAGGAAACCTCCAACCTTGAAGCAATTAGCAGCAAAGAGATGAAAAACAACCAATCTTGCTCCCAGGTCGAATTTCCAGCTACTCTAGGAAGTTTTTTCTAGAATTTTCTCTCCAAAATTCTCTTCTTCTCCTGCCGTGAGTCCCTAGAATGGATGCCCAAAATTATCTTTTAACCAAAGCTTCTAGGTTAAATTTTTTCATCCAATCAAATTTAAATATTTTAAAACTAAAAGGCGATTATATTTCTTTCTTTTCCAAAAATAATAATTCTTTCCAACAATAAAAATGAAAAAGCAAAAGTCAAATGGAAAAGAAAAAAGGAAAACTTTTATTAATTTCTTTTTCCATAAATATTTCCTTTCAACCTAAGCATTTAACCTTTTTAAATGGCTATGGAATTTATTTATTTCACAAAAATATCAATGCAACTTTACATAATAAATTAAGCCATTTAACCATTTAATCTAGCAATCATTAATTTAAACAAATCAATAATCACAGAGCATATTAATTAAATGATTACACCTACACAAGATAGCATCATCCATTTAAATTAAATAACCATTTAAATAAATGGAAACTGGCAAAACCAAGACAGATCAAATGACGACTCTCAAATGACCAAACCAAGGCACCATGACATACATAACAACCAGACGGGGAAACACAACCGACTGACAACACTCACACGAGTGTAACTGCGGTCAAGGTAGGGTACAACAACTATCTCCTCCACTCCCATCAGATATGTAAGGCATGCTCAGACCTACGAAACAAGGTGGAGTCAATACCCCATACCTACCCGGTACTAGTACCTGCAATGTCCTGTACCAAAGAACCACACATGCATATAGACAATATACATAAATATAGACATGGCACGCACACCGATGAAGGATAATTGTGACATTCCCTGTCTCACTAGAGTGAGTGAAGGAAAATCATCCCCTCAGATCCTAATATACTTGCAAACACGCAACATATAAATAATGCATCACAATATAAGGGAAAAGTGTTAGTCCATGATAATGATCCATAAAAATAACATTACTCATAAGCACTGAAATACTGCATAAAATCATACACCATAACTCTAGATAAAGTATGAAATAACATCGCATAATATCCGAATCAAAATACAATAATGTTCCAAAGAATAGTCACTGAAGTAACTCAAAACATCCCCTCAGATCCCAGTATACTTGCAAACACACAACATATAAATAACGCATCGCAATATAAGGGAAAAGTGTCAGTACATGATAATGATCCATAAAAATACCATTACTCATAAGCACTGAAATACTACATAAAATAATACACCATAACTTTAGATAAAGCATGAAATAACATTGCATAATATCCAAATCAAAATACAATAATGTTCCACAGAACAGTCACTGAAGTAACTCAAAACATACAAAAGAGGCTAATTGAGGAGGGGTAATACACTCCTACCCTCTGCATTAGAGAATCCTTTTCTTTATTAACCTGGGTGGGAAAGATAGGTAAATCAATCTAATACTTTGGTCTTTTTTAAACTTATTGCAGGAGACTACTCTTGGTTGTAAACATTGCATCACATCTCCTCCTTTTCTTCTCCATTTCATGTTATTGATCTTGTTGGTGGACTTGGATGGTGAGACACATGTTTTTAATAGAGCAATTTTAGTATTTTGTAATCTCTCAGATGTTATTCTCTATTATCTCCTAATTTTCTTTTACATATTCTATCTTAGCTTTCAATTGGAGATTCTTGGCCTCTTGTTTGATAACCTAAATTTATTTTACCATTTGCCTCCAACTTTTGAATGTACCTACCATAAATTTCATTTGTTCAACACCTTATTATCTAGGTCTTCATGAGTTCATTATTAGGCTTTCTCGTAATCTAGCTTCTCCAAGACTTAAATTTTGGCCATTGGACTGATGAATTTTGGCCATTGGCCATAAAAAATGTCTCATATACATATTGAAGACCCTACATAGCTCCTCCAAATTTTATTAGAGTTTAATGCACAAAATATATTATGTTTGGGTGATTTTAAAAATGGGCACCTCCTCTAGCTCTGTGGTGTCCTCTTTTAGAGGAAACAAATATAGCATAAGGTGGAGTTAGTCTCATAGCTCAAAGAGTCTTCACTATGTTTAGCGTTTGGCACAAATGAGATCTCTAGAGGCTTAGGGGTAAAAGTATGGATCTATGTCGTACCTAGAGCTAATCTATGCGATCTAGCTGAAAGAGTTCCAACCAGAAAGGTTCTAGCCAAAAGATTTCTGGCTGGACCAATGTGGTATTCATGTGGCACCAACATGGAAAAGATGTTCCGGTTGGAATTCCATTTAGAGTTTAGCAGCCGAGGAGAAGAAGGGGGCAAATAAATTAGTGTTTAATATATTAATGTTTTAGTTTTTTTTTCAGAATTTTGTATAGTTTATTATTTTTTTATTTTTTAATCCTTAGTAATATATTAATTTTAAAATTGGTTAATTCTTAATAATATATTAGTTTTAAAATTATTTAATGGTTAAAATCTTTTAATGCTTAATTATTTATAAATGTTGTACATGTATACAATTAGATGTTAAAATGTTATCCTACAACCCCTTAGCACATACTAGGACCTCTTAAGACACTTAGGAGAACTTAGTACATCCTAGGACCTTTTAAGACATCATACAAACCCTCAGTACATCCTAGGAACTATTAAGACATGAACGACCCCTTAATACACCCTATAACATCTTTTAACCTCTTTCATCATCCTAGCATGTATAACATGTTGGCAATTGACACTCATTTGATTTAACTGTGTTGTCATTGATGGTAACACACACCATTTTTGGTTGGTAACTTAACCGGTACTCATCGATAATCATTGTTGGGAAACCAACATTCAAGTCATCTAGCACACAAGGAACTAGCACCGACAAACAAGGGAAATCAGCAAACGAGGAACCAATATATGAAGCTAACATAGGAGATTGATCTGACAGGTCTACACGGTAGTGATCAATGACATTAGTCACAAAGTTCAATGCATTCATTTTTGTCTAGGCCGACATGCAAATAAATTATAATATCATTGCAAGCCGACATAAGGCATTTATGTTTGTGTTTGGGAAGGGTATTTAAGTTAGTCCGGTTAGGTTATCTTGGTAATGTAATGGAATATAGTGATGTGATATTGTGCGAGATATCTTGATCGACAAAACATGAATGTAATATTCTGTAGTGGGTCTTGGATATTGGTTTATAGGTTTGGGAAGCAAAGAAAAATACCAGTAAGGGAGGACACAGTGAAAACCAGTACAGACTGTGGTTTAACTAGAACTCATCCAACATAGCAGATGTACTTTCAGAGTTCAAAATTTTGTTTATAACTCCATATTTGGTGTTTGTTGTTAGTGAGGCTCCTTTTGCGATGACCAATGCACTCTAGTTTATTGGCCTTCCTACATGTGCAAGCCCCTATTATAATATTTTTTCATTTGGCCAGTGGATAGATATTGTGGGTCACCAATCCCACCATGGTTTTTCCTCTTTGAGGTTTTCCACATTTAAATCTCTATGTTATGGTGTATTCTCTTGTGGTTGCTTCATTTCTATTTGCTGTTAGAATCTTTTATGATTATCAGTTACTGAAATACTTTGTTAATAAGCTTAAAATTGATCTTGTTGGTAGAAAACTTATTCACCACCCCCCTGCTCTCAGTGTTCTTGGATTCCAACAATTGGTATCAGAGCCTAGTGCCTTGGAGTAAGTCTAATAGGTTTAGGAAGATCCAGAATCCGGAAACCATGGACATGAGTATGGAGAAACATCTTGAAGTAGTACTTGAGGACTATGATGCTAAAAGGATGAAGAACTTAAAGTTTCAAGATGAATTGAACTCGGTAAAGGAATTCATTCTTATCCTATAGGAGAGGTTGTCATCCGTTCAAGCTAGAAGGAAGTAACTTTTGTGAAATCAGGATGATGAAGAGAAGGATTCCCAAGTAACGAATTATATCAGAAGCTGAGTCAGGAGAATGGTTTCATGAAGAATGAAATGCAAGACATGACTATGAGGATGTCCAAGGAGATTGAAGACCAGAAGAAGAATGAATAAAATCTTGGTAGATCTCTGAAAGACAAATCTGAGGAATGCATTAGGTTGGCGCATGAGAATGATGTGTTGAGAATTGAGTTGTTGCAATCACAAAACAATGAGCAAGAGTTGGAAAGAATGATGCCAATCCTAAGAAGTGATCTGAATGCTACAATTGAATATAAAGAAAAGTTCAGGGACAATTCTACAAGGATTGATGAATTATTGAAGGATCAAAGAGACACTGGAGACACTAGAGGTCTTGGATTTGAGCATGGAGAAAGCTCCGGTACTGCAAATCAGGGGAATCCATTAGACAACCAGAATCAGGACTCACCGTTAAGGCAACCAAATCCACATAAATTTAATGGTAGATGCTTTATTTGAAATAAGTTTGGACATAGAGCAAGTCAATGCAGAAATAGAGCAAATTAGAATAATAATGTTGTTCCTGGTTAGTGTTCAAAGTGTAATAAGTTTGGACATAGGACAAAAGATTGTAGAATGAATGTGAGATCTCATGCATGTGGAAAGTTTGGACATATGGCTAATCAATGTAGGTCAAAGAATGGTCAAGGACTCAACAAGGTAATTTAGAAGAACAATGTTACATGTTATGCATGCAATAAAAAATGACATATTACTAAATATTGCAGAAGAAAGAATACACCAAAAGGGAATGACACATAAAATGAGAAAGGAAAGAAAAAGGTTTATGAGATCTAGTAGGCTCATGCTAAACAGTAGATTAGAAAGTTTGAAGATCAATTGGCAGAGTTAAATTCTCTGGTTACTTAACCGACAAAGTAGAATGTTCATGCATCGGAAGGATACTTATCCGGTAACTAAGGCCTTAGTTTTAGGGGGGGGAAATTAATGATAGATCCTGCATTGCCCCTAGTAGATGTCTCAAAGCTTGTTTCAAATCTTGGTGAAGATAGTCTGGAGATTCAACAGGGGTGAGATAATGGATTTTTTATCTGGTATCATATGCCGACATGCATTAATGTCAATAGGAAATTAGGGTTTCATAGAATAAAAGGGAAATTTTGGTTCATTTTCGATCACATAGCATTCAGAGTGAAATAGAGTGAGTTCAAGGTGATTCAAAGTGATCAAGAGCATTCTCAAAGCGAATTCCAGTGCATTTATAGCGGATTTTCAAGAGCTTTCACCGGCAAAGGTTGTGAGGTATTTTATTAGTTTTCGGGCTATCTTTTATTTGCAATGGCTTCTAGAACGACCTCCACTCTGGCAGGTGTCACTACCCCTATTGTTGTTGATATCAAAGACCATCCATGCCCTATTTTGAAGCAATGCCCTCATATTGTGAAGGTTAATGATTCACTCGATGCATTTTCTAGGGTTCCTGACTGAGTCTTGTATGTTGAGGATGTTCGTGTATATATCCACTACACTCTGGATGATTTGGGTTCTATTGAGATAAAAACAATGTACATTACAAATCTGCAAGATATAAGGGGACCAATGAAATTAGAATTTCAAATTTTGAAGGATCAGGGTTTCACAGACATTTGGAGATGCCAAAATTTGAAGATGATATGATCCGGTATGTGTTGAGTCGAGTCCATGGGGAATTCATATGGGCTGACCGACCTTACAAGATCACTAAGGAGGCTATTCTCACAATCACCAATTTGCCCCTAATTGGTCAATTTCCCAGAAAGAAGAAAATACCTAACAATGAGGTGGAGAAGTTAACCAGTGCAACTTTTGGCAACCAATCAATGAGGCTAAGAACTATCAGAGACAAAGTTGTTCAATTTGCAAGCATGATCATCGGTTACAAGGTAACCCAATTAAATTGGTTGAACTTTGTTTCTAGTTCATGCATTTACTTTGCTCACAAGATGGTCAAAGAAAATGAAAAGTATGATCTTTATCAATGGATATGTGATGAGTTAATTATAAACCTAGGGAAGATTAAGGGTGAGAAGAAAGGTGTTTTCCAGTATGGCAACCTTGTGGTTTGTTTGATGTTTTTCTTTCTAAATGAGTTACTGTGATCTGGTAAAATACAACGAGCATTTGATATGTCGGGAGGAAAATAAATTAAAGAAGATATAAGAGGTTTGGGATAGGAAAAGGAGAGAGACTCCACTCTATGGGGTTATTTTAAATTTTTTTAGAAAACAATGAGGCAGAGAGAAAGAGTTCCAAAGTATATATTTGACAACTACTCAACTGAAATTTGCTTAATGGTGAAGAAGGATGAAACACTAATCGAGGCAATGCAACCACAGAAGATCTGGATCACATAGATGGCCTATGAGTTAGATGTTGAGATCTTGGACTTATATGCCAAGACTCTTATTGATGCCTCGAAAGATGAACATGAGAAAACCTTTAGGATAGAAAAGCAGAAGGAAACCAAGGTTCAGAGAGGATTCAACAAGAAAAAAAGAGAAGGAAAGATCAATAAGGTTGGGGAAGTTGTATGGAAGATGTCTTTTGAAATCAAATAGATTATTGGACTAGTTAAAGGATCTTCTCCGGCAGCAGCTCAGGTCTCACTGATAGTAGTAACTGGCAAGGGTGTAGTAAAGAGGAAGAATTCAGAGACTTATATTTCCCTTCTTAAATCTGGTTCTGATACTGATGATGAGCCACCACAGATTCCCAAGACTTATATATGGATATAGAGGAAGAAGCCAAAGGAAGTAAAGAGGCAGGGAGTGAAAGTCACCCCTCTAACACCACCAAAGAAAATTTTGAAGCAGAGGAAGCCCATAGAGAAGAGGAAACTGATTAAGGAATCTACTTCTACTCCCGACAAGAAGAAGAAATCAAATGTAGATATAGGTCACGAATCCAGTAAGAGTATTGAAGTCATTCCTCCTCTCTCAATTGTTGAGTTAATAGATCATATAACTAAAGATGAAATTTTGAGTAATATACAACATTACTATGTACATATGGATCATAAGGAGCAAATGGAAATTGAGGAGGCATGTTTGTTATACTAAAACATATATAAGAAAGTATTATTAGAGATAGAAAGGCAAATATTGGGAGATTTGTATAATAAACTAGATGCTAGAAGGTTATCTATTTTACTAGACATATAAAGGTACAGGAGATGTTAACTATTTGTGGAGCCATAACAGACAAGGAGATGTAGCAGTGAATATAGTTTGCAAATAAAATAATTTTTTGGAGAAAACACTGACATGCAAGTCTCATAGTAGGTAGAGTAAGTGAGATATTTAAGGATGTTAGATAGTTCAAATAACTAGAAGACAACTAAGAGGGGGGGTGAATCAGTTATCACTGATTACCAGAACCATTAGCAATTAAAAATTTAATACCAGAACCCAAACCATTAATACCATAATGCTTAAGCCAAATACCAAAATAGCAGTTAAACCAATTAAGCATAAACAATAATCAAAGAATAAATACCATCCACATGACACAAAGATTTATATGTGGAAAACCCGATAAAGGGAAAAACCATGGTGGGAAGCCTACCCATAGTCAGATAATACTTCTACAGTAAGTATGTGAGTTACAATCGAGGGTCCTAAACTTGCAGGAAGGCCAAAAAGCCTAGAGTGCACTACTCATCATAAAAGGAGTCTCACTAACTACATAGAAATCTAGACTACAATCCAGAAGAATGAATGAACTGCAAAGATAGCATCTCCTATGCCTAAGTACAATTTTGGTTAAGCTCAATATCAGAGGACTAAATCCTCTTACATAAACATAACTCAATCTCCAATGATTGACCGAATCCTCTTCCTAAATGATATTACATTATTCACGCATTACATATCCATATCCCATACCATGATGATCTACAATGAGATCTTACACCATATATATACAAACCCTCGACCATAAACAATCAGGTTAGCCACCAGACAATAAATCAATTACATAATTACAAAATATATCAGCCTTAGACCAGACAAATAATATTCAACCCATAAGACATCTCGAAAACACATCGAGAGGTCCAATCCACACATTACATTAAGCTAGTCCATAACCTAGATAACATCGGGACCCAATATAGGTCCATACATGCCAAAACAATAATCTCCATCAACCAAGTCTCAAACATGATCACCATCAGCATCCTGAATCTCTACCAGAAGCCACACCAAAAACACATAAATATTATCAAAGATCTTCAATAAAGATTTGTCGGTGAAACCCTCACTAGAACCACAAACCAAGCTTCCAAGTAAGCAAGATAACATCCGATCACCAGAACAAAATCAAGTGACTAGACATGAACATGAGCATCATGAATAAGCCAATTCCATAACCAAAACATACCAGATCATACTGAATCCAATCCAACCAGAAACCAAACATCCTACTAGGACAAGAAGAGTGTCGGTAAAGCATCCAAAAATAACTACTATTGATATCAATGACAAAACATCAATGCAACACATAATCAATTCCTTCAAATGGCCAACAATCTCCCCCTTTGGCATTTATGGCAACACTAGATGTGAAAAACATCTAAGTACCAACAAATTCCAAACAATTCACCCCCAATGGAAGACAACCAACAATCTCCCACTCAAAGATATAGAAATGAAGTTCTAAAACAAAAACCAAACTCCCCCTATGAATGATATCTTTGTAAAGCTCTATTTTACACATATATCTCTCCCCCTAATGTATAGAACTCCTTAAGTTTTTCACATCAATATCTCTCCCCCTTTGACATCAATGCCAGCAATCTGACATAAATATAAAAGCAAAACAAAAACCACTGGAATAGAAAACTAACTACTCCCCCAGGGCAATAGCATCCCCACATCAATGTCAGAATGAATAATATCTCTGATAATATATACCAGACTAATTCCAAAAAGAATCAATCAGTTCTCTACTGGAGGGGCAGAAACTCCTAACCTGTCTCTCAAGTACTCAAACGATTCCTTAGGAAAAGGTTTAGTGAAAATATCTGCAATTTGTTCTTTAGTGTTCACATAAACCAATCTAACTTCATTTTCTTCCACCTTCTCCTTCAAAAATTTATACTTGATAGATGTATGCTTTGTCTTAGAGTGAAATACCAGATTCTTTGATATGTCAATAGCAACAAAGTTATCACAATGAATAATTACCAGTCCAGTGCAATGCACTTTGATATCCTTCAACATTTGCTTCATCCATAGAACCTGTGTGCAGTTAGTAGTAGCAACAACATACTTAGCTTCAACAGTAGATAAAGAAGTACATGATTGTTTCTTACTAATAAATAAAACCAGTTTCTTTCAAAGAAATAAAGATCCACAGGAAGTACTTTCTAGGTCATCAACATCTCTAGCCCAATCAACATTTGTATATGCACATAAGGTAAAATCATCATCCTTAGGGTACCACAAACCATATTTAGATGTACCTTGCAAGTATCTAAAAATCCTCCTCACGGAACTCTCATGATTTTCTCTAGGATCACTCTGATATCTAGATGCAATACAAACAACATTCATTATGTCAAGCCTACTCTAAGTCAAATAAAGAAAACCTCCAATCATAGATTTGTATCTTGTAGGATTTACTGGTGTAGAAACATCTTTCCTTTTCAATTTCTCACTTGTAACCACAAGAGTACTTATCAGTTTAGAATCTCCCATACCAAATTTGTTTAACAATTCCCTAGCACACTTAGTTTGATAGATGAAAATACCTTTTTCAGTCTGAGTAATCTACAAACCTAAGAAAAATTTAATTTCCCCAATCATAGACATTTCAAATTCTTTCTCCATATTCTTGGAAAATTTTATGCACAACTTAACTTCACCTCCAAAAATGATTTCATCAACAAATACTTCAATAATCAATATATCATCATCAGTGACCTTATAATCTAAATTATTGTCAGCATTACCCTTAATAAAACCAATCTTCAAAAGATATTTATCCAATCTTGCATACCAAGCTCTAGGTGCCTGTTTCAATCCATATAAAGCTTACCATAACCTACAAACCATGTTTTTATCATTTGAAAGTGAAAAACCATCAGGTTTCTCAATATAAACTTCCTCATCAAGATCCCCATTCAAAAATGCACACTTAACATCCATATGATAAACCTTGTATTTTTTATGGGCACCATAAGCAAGAAACCAATCTAGCCTTATTCCTTAAAACATGACCATCCTCATTAAATTTATTCCTAAGAACCCATTTAGTTCCAATAACATTCTTATTTTTAGGTTGGGGAACTAAAGTCCATGTGTTCTTCTCAATCTGATCTAATTCTTCTTCCATAGCTTTCATCCAAGATTCATCTTTACATGCTTAAATTACTGATATCGGTTCAAGTTGAGAAATTAAACATACCTCATTAGTTGCCAGTCTTCTTCTTGTCATCACTCCATTGTTCTTATCCCCAATTATCTGATCTTCTGAATGATTCAATCTCACATACCTAGGATTCTTCTGACTCTCTATTCCTCTTCCCAGTTCTTCAGTTACTATTGAATTTTTTGATACCACTAGAGTAAATATTCAACATTATGTTCCTGTCAAGATGCTACCAGTTCATATATAATCATTTCCACCTCTAGTTCTTTCTCATAAACTCTGATTTGACTTCTATTCAGCTCATCCACCTTGACATTAACACTCTCCACAATTCTCTGCAATCTCTTGTTATAACATTATTATGCTTTGCTTTCATTATAATAACCAAGAAATATGCCTTCATCATATCTAGGATCAAATTTGCCAATGACATCATCTCTCCTGATATAACAATTACTACCAAAGATTCTCAAATACTTAACTATAGGTGTATTTCCAAAACATAATCCATAAGGTGTCTTACCGGTTTGTCCTTTGATATGTACTATGTTGAATGTATATACTGTTGTTCTCACTGCTTCTCTCCAGTAGATATGGGATAGATTAGCTTCCATCATCATTGCTCTAGCAACATCCAAGATAGCTTTGTTCTTCCTTTCCCCAACTCCATTTTATTGAGGTGTCTGGGGAGCAAAAAATTGTCTCCTTATACCATGCTTCTCACAAAAGTTATTAAAATCACCGGATGTGAATTCTCGACCATGATCCGACCTCAAATACTTAATCTTCAATCTTGTCTCATTTTCCAGTTTAGCCTTAAAGATTTTAAACTTTTCAAAAGCCTCATATTTCTCCCTTAGAAAAGTAACCCACGTCATTCTAGAATAATCATTATTGATTAGCATCAAATTGTTGGCATTATGTGAACCGGTATGACGACATAATGACATTGTATGTTGTCATTGATGTCAATATGTTGAAGAGGTGTGAACCAACATATGTGAGAACCGATAAAACACTGTGAACCGACATTTGTGCCAAAGTGAAGCAGTGTGCTTGTTCATGATGAACCAGCATATAGTTATCGGAACCGGCATATGGAAGTATTGTATGACTATCGGTTGGTAGTCTCAACTTTAGGGTTTCCAGTTGATGTGCTTCAAGCCTGTGTGGCTCAACCGATGATATTGTGTGATGAGTTAGCTTTGTAAAGAAGAACAGATCATGCTGCCATGTAAGCCTGTGTGTGTGAAGGATCTTGCATGAGGGAGATTGTTCATATCTACCTTGGGAATGTGCGAAGTCTATAAAATGGTGATAACATGTGATGGGTTATCGGTGCCATAAAATCGGTGGAAATGAACGATGGAGAATGTCTTGAGTTTGGATCAAGATCTGCTGCATTTAATGCAATGTGCTCAATGGTTAGGATTGAACTGTTTGAATTCCTTAACCTAATAGTTTTAGGGTTTAGGGTTTATGCTACCGACCTATTTGTTTTCCTATAAGGTCGATGTTGTGTCTCTTTTTGAGGTTGTTGGCAAAAGTTGTGTGTGTGTGTATCCAATAGAAGGGATATGTGATTCTTGCCAGACCAAAAAGGAGAGAAGTGATACCTGTAGAGTGTAAGTGCAGAAGGTGAAGAGGAGCTTAAGTGGATCTGCATTGGCATTGAGTGTTGTTACCAGATCATTGTAATACCTATTGATCTCTAACCACCTCAACAGCTAGAAAATCCCTTAATAGGGTAATTCAAAGCTATTGAGTTCTTGAAATCCTCTAACAAGGTAACCTTTAATAGGGTTTAACCCTTAACCAGGTATTGTAGAAATCCCTTAACTGGGTGATCCCTAATAGGATCAGTTCCTAGCATAACCTATTGTAATGTCTCTAATTGGATAAGGCTTCTAATAGAGCAGACTTCTAAAGAGTTCAAAAACAGCTTGTGGGTATTCATCCCCACCATGGTTTTTCCCAGTTGGGTTTCCATGTGAAAAATATGTGTGTCATGTGTGATGATTTTATCTTGTGATGCTTTGCTATTGTCTGTCAAGCATATGATGGTTCTGTGTTTTATGCCTGTCAATAAAACATGTTGAACTAGCTGTTATTGTGGTATGATGATAGATTGCCTGTTTATGCATAAGGATGAAATGGTAGTGTAGTCTCGAGTTGAGTGAAAAGATAAGTGAGTAACCGGTTAATGCTTGACTCAGACATTCTTAGCTTTACCGGTTGCACTTTGGTTCAAACCGGTATCACTATCTGCCAGTCATTTGAAGTGTTTTGCTGTCAAACCAGTTTTGGACTGTATTTTTGCTTGTACTGATTCACCCCCCCCTCTCAGTACCGGTTTGGTACTATTCGCTCATCATTGAGTTATCAATTGGTATCAGAGCATCCTCCAGGTCCTCTATGTTATAAGCTTAACAGCTTGAGGTAAAGATCCCAGTCAAATGATGAAGAGGGAAGGTCCAAAGTTTAACAGGGAAAATTTTAGTATATGGAAAGACAAGATGAAGATATACATTAGAAGCATGGGTGCTTAACACCGGAGCTATGTTGAGAATGTCTATGTTGCCCCTATCGGTACTCTCACCGATGACCAAAAGAGAGAGATACAGGAAAATGGGCAAGTCATGGAAGCCCTAATTAGTAGTTTATCTGACATTGACTTTATTAATGTTCAGGACAAGGTAAGTCCCAAAGAGGTATGGGATACTCTTGAAAATATCAATTGCGGTGATGAGCATGTAAAACAGGCTAAGGAAGAAAGCCTGAGAGGGAAGTTTGAAGATATGCGGATGGTTGAAGGTGAGACCATTCAATAGTATGGAATAAGAATCAAAACCATTGTTGGAGATATCAAGAGTGCAGGTGGTAAAATAGAAGACTCCACTATGGTAAGCAAAGTCTTGAGATCCCTATTGCTGATCTATGCAATAAGGGTTGCTGCTATTCAGGAGCTGAGATCAATAGACAAGACTAAGGTATCCTTGGACTCCATCATAGCAAAGTTGACAGCCTATGAGCTAAATAGTTTTGATGGCAGTGTTCAAAAGACTGAATCAGCTTTTAAAGCTTTTGCTATACCATCCAGAAAAGGAAAAGAAGCTAGCACTAGTGGTGAACCAAGACAGAGTAGAGAAATGGATGATGAGGAGATTTTGATGGCATTTGAAGCTGTCCTTGCCAGGAAACTTCCTAAAGGAATTGGCAAATACAAAGGTAAGGTACCTTTGAAATGCTTTTCTTGCAACTAGATAGGACATATTGCTGTAAACTATCCTAATGGTGACAATAAGGACAAACCGAAAAAGGTTCAAGAAATTCAAAGGAGGAAACCGGAGAAATTGTTTTGTGGCAGTTGATGAAGGTGTCACAGATGAAGAATTAGAGGATGAAGAAAATGAAGATATTATGTTTGTTGCTATCAAGGAAGATGTGTTAGACAAGAAGGCTCTTGTCTCCTAGTTTGATAATTTCAATAAGTGGATCATTGACAGTGGCTGTTCTCACCATATGACTAGTGACCGGAGCAAGTTTCTATCCTTGGAGGAGTATGATGGTGGTGTGGTTCGCTTTGGCAATGATGCACCATGCATAGTCAAAGGTAGAGGGTCCATCTTTCTGAATGGAAAGAGTAGTGCTGACAATGTGTATTGGGTTGATGGTCTTAGACACAACCTTCTGAGTGTTGCCTAGCTGAATGACAGTGGCCTCACTCGGGAATTCAAGAATGGAGTTTGCAGAATCAAAGAAAAGAATGGTGAATTGGTGACCATAAGCATGTAGACCAAAGGTAACCTATTTCATCTGAATGCAAATAAAAGTACTTGTCTTATGGCTAAATTTGATGATAGCTGGATGTGGCATAGGAGACTCTGCCATGTAAACTTTGATAACATTGTAAAGGCTAGTAAGATCAAGGTAGTTAGAGGGTTGCCAGTGCTAAGAAAATCAGATAATACCTTGTGCAGAGAGTGTCAATTGGGGAAAATGTCTTCCTCAACCTTTAAAGGTAAATCTTTCACTGCTGACAACTTACTTGATCTTGTGCATACTAATTTGTGTTGTCCTATGAAAACTAGGAGTGTGCAGGGCGATAGGTACTTCATGATTCTCACTAATGACTGCTCAAGAATGATGTGGGTCACATTCTTGAAAGACAAGTCTGAAGCCTTTGTAAAGTTTAAAGCTTTCAGAGCATTAGTGGCGAAGGAAAGTAGTAAAAGGATCAAGTGCCTGAGAACTGATCAAGGAGGGGAATTCACTTATGATGAATTCAATAAGTACTATGAAGAACATGGCATCAAGAGGCAATTGTCTACCCCCTGGACTCCATAGCAGAATGGCCTAGCAGAGAGGAATAACCAGACTATGGTTGAAGTAGCTAGAACCATGTTGATTCAAGGAAAGGTAGCTCACACCTTTTGGAGAGAAGCGGTGAGCACTATAGTCTACACAATGAACCGGGTACTCATCAAGAAAGGTAAGGATAAAACTCCTTATGAGTATTGGACTGGTAAGACACTTGTGGTTAGCTACTTTAGAGTCTTTGGTAGCAAATGTTACATCAAGAGGAGTGAACACTAGAGAAAATTTGATGCAAAATGTGTTGAGGGAATATTCCTAGGATATTCCACCAAGAGCAAAGCTCTCAAGTGCTTCAACAATAGGACTCAGAGAATTATGGAAAACATCAATGTAAGAGTTGATGAAACCTCTGAGAAAACTGAGGAAACCAGTAGTGAGCAAGTGGTAAATGAACTGGTTGCAACCTTCTGGGAATTGGTTGTCAGTCAATTGAGTACTAGTAACAGTGTTCGTACACCAGTAGATGTAGATGTTGATACTGATGGAGATGAGGATGAAGAAGAAAAGCAAGAGGAATCTATCAAGACCATTCCTCGGTATGTCAAGCTGAATCATGATCCTAAGCAGATCATAGGAGATAACGATGCAAGAATCCTTACAAGAAGAAAAGTCAGAGAAAACTCATGTATGATCTTTGATTTTGAGCCTAAAACATTCAAAGAGGCACATAAGGATAAAGAATGGATCAAGGCAATGGAAGAGGAACTTGACCAGATAGAGAAAATTGGTACATGGTCCTTGGTACCCAGACCAGAGCACAAAAATGTCATTGGTACCAAATGGGTCTTCAGAAACAAGCAGAATGAGGATGGCATAATGATTAGGAACAAAGCCAGACTGGTGTGCAAAGGATATGCCCAAGAAGAAGGAGAAGACTATGGAGAAACCTTTTCTCCTATAGCCAGATTGGAAGGAGTACGTATGCTTCTTGCATATGCAGCTTTTAAAGGCTTCAAAGTATATCAAATGGATGTAAAATCTGTATTCCTAAATGGTGTACTTGAAGAGGAGGTGTATATAGAGCAACCAGATGGGTTTTCCCTATCTGAAGATAGTGACATGGTATGTAGGCTACATAAAGCCTTATATGGGCTAAAACATGCACCTAGAGCATGGTATGAATGCCTACATTCCCATCTCGTGAAGATTGGATTTGAGAGAACAAGTGAAGATAGCAATATCTACTTCAAGTCTGAAGGAGATCAGATCCTGATCTGTGAGGTATTTTTTGATGACATTATCTTTGGTGGAGATGACAAGATGAGTCATGAATTTGCAGATGAGATGAAGAAAGGGTTTGAGATGTCACTCATAGGGGAGATTAAGTTCTTCATTGGACTGTAGATCCAGCAGATGAAGGATGGAATCTTTATCACTCAGTCCAAGTATATCAAAGAGGTGTTGAAGACCTTTGTCATGGAAGATAGCAAACCGATTGGTACACCGATGGTGACCGGTTGTAAACTATCCAAAGAGGATGACTCTACATTGGTTGATGAGAAGGAATACCGATCAATGATTAGTAAGTTGCATTATGTAGTGCATAGAAGACCGGATATTGCACATGCAATTGGCATTACTACAAGATTACAAAAAAGTCCAAGAGAATCCCACCTGGTTGCAGTCAGGTAGATTCTTAGGTATCTGAAAGGAACTATTGACTATGGGTTATTGTATCCATGATTTTAACCTGAAATTGTTCACAGATGCTGATTGGGCTGGTAATGTAGATGACCAAAAGAGCACAAGCGGTGGTGCATTCTTCCTTGGTGGTAGACTAGTCTCATGGATGAGTAAAAAGTAGAGTTGTATCTCTCAATCTATAGCGGATGCGGAGTATGTTGCAGCTTTCATGAACTGCACTCAGACAATTTGGATGAAGCATGTATTGAATGGCTTCAAAGTTCCTGTATTTGAACCGGTAAGTATATTTTATGACAATACTAGTGCAATTAATATCTCCAAGAATCCAGTTTTACATTCTAGAACCAAGCACTTTGAGCTTAAGTATCATTTCTTGAGGGAAAAGGTTCAGAACAAAGAGATTGCACTAGAGCATGTTTCCAGTAAGGAGCAGTTAGCAGACATATTCACCAAGCCTCTCCCAAAGACTACATTTACATACTTAAGAGGTGAATTAGGGGTACTGCCCCTTCAAGAGGTAAACTAAAAGCATATGCTCCACATCAGTCAGGCATTGCATAGTCAAATTTATTTTGGATTGATGTGTTGAAGGATGATACTCCTTAGGGGGAGTAGCATAATGGAACAGGGAAGCTTGTGCCTCCACTTTGGCATTGTTGTCAAAAGGGGAGAAGATGTGAAGTGGAGAAGATGTGAAGTGGAGAGATATCATTGTATATTGCCATCAATACCAAAGAGGGAGATTGTTGGCATTATGTGAACCGGTATGAGGACATAATGACATTGTATGTTGTCATTGATGTCAATATGTTGAAGAGGTGTGAACCGACATATGTGAGAACTAGTATAATGCTGTGAACTGGCATTTGTGCCAAAGTGAAGTGGTGTGCTTGTTCATGATGAACCAGCATATAGTTATGGGAATCGACATATGGAAGTATTGTATGACTATCGATTGGTAGTCTCAACTTTAGGGTTTCTGATTGATGTGCTTCAAGCCTATGTGGCTCAATCGATGATATTGTGTGATGAGTTAGCATTGTAAAGAAGAACAGATCATGTTGCTAGGTAAGCCTATGTTCGTGAAGGATCTTGCATGAGGGAGATTGTTCCTATCTACCTCGAGAATGTGTGAAGTCTATAAAATGGTGATAACATGTGATGGGTTATCAACCGCCATAAAATTGGTGGAAATGGATGATGGAGAATTTCTTGAGTTTGGATCAAGATCTGTTGCATTTAATGCAGTGTGCTCAACAGTCAGGATTGAACTGTTTGAATTCCTTAACCTAACAGGTTTAGGGTTTAGGGTTTATGCTACTGACCTATCTGTTTTCCTATAAGGTCGATGTTGTGTCTCTTTTTGAGGTTGTTGGCAAAAGTTGTGTGAGTGTATCCAAGAGAAGGGATACATGATTCTTGCTAGACCAAAAAAGAGAGAAGTGATACTTGCAGTGTAAGTACAAAAGGTGAAGAGGAGCTTAAGCCGATCTACATTGGCATTGAGTGTTGTTACCAGATCATTGTAATACCTATTGATCTCTAACCACCTCAATAGCTAGAAAATCCCTTAACAAGGTAGCCTTAACCAGCTTACTGAAAAATCCTTTAACAGGGTAATTCAAAGCTACTGAGTTCAGAATCCTTTAGCTATTGAGTTCTTGAAATCTTCTAACAAGGTAACCTTTAATAGGGTTTAACCCTTAACCGGGTGATCCCTAACAGGATCGGTTCCTTGCAGAACCTATTGTAATGTCTCTAACCAGACAAGGCTTCTAACAGAGTGGACTTCTAAAGAGTTCAAAAACAGCTTGTGGGTATTCATCCCCACTATGGTTTTTCCCAGTTGGGTTTCCACGTGAAAAATATGGGTGTCATGTGTGATGCTTTTATCTTGTGATGCTTTGCTATTGTCTGTCAAGTATATGATGGTTTTGTGTTTTATGCATGTCAATAAAACATGTTGAACTAGCTATTATTGTGGTCTGATGATAGATTACCTATTTATGCATAAGGGTGAAATGGTAGTGTAGTCTCGAGTTGAGTGAAAAGCTAAGTGAGTAACCGGTTAATGCTTGACTCAGACATTCTTAGCTTTATCAGTTGCACTTTGTTTCAAACTAGTATCACTGTCTGCCAATCATTTGAAGTGTTTTATTGTCAAACTAGTTTTGGACTATATTTTTGCCTGTACTGATTCACCCCCCCCTGTCAATACCAGTTTGGTACTATTCGCTCATCATTGAGTTATCAGAAATATATACCACCTTGTAAAAATTTAACTCTAGAAAGGCCACACAAATCAATATGAATAAGATCAAGAACATCATTAGATTTATCTTAGATTTATCTTGTATACTCTTAAAATAGATTCTGGTCTATTTAAGTATTTGACATTCTTTACATACTGGATTATAGGGCTTCATAATCCTAGGTATATCTCTAACTACCTTGGTTAAACTGATCTTTATAATGCAATCAAAATTCACATGACATATCCTCTTATGCAATAGCCAAATCTCATCAATTTGTGCAATCAAACATGTATTTTCACTAGAATTCAAATGAAATATATTACCTTTTGTTTGTGTACTGTTCGCAATCTCCAAACCGGATCTATTAATGATTTTGCATTTTTCATCCTTGAACTGTAATTGAAATCCCTTACCCACCAATTTTCCTACACTCAAAAGATTATGCTTCAAACCTTCAACAAAATAAATATTATTAGTATTGTGCTTACCATCCAATGATATTTTTCCTTTTCCTTTGATCATACATGCTTTGTCATCTCCAACTCTAACCAGACTACCATCAAATTCTTGCAAACATAGAAACTTCCTTTTATCTCCAGTCATATGATGTGAACATCCACTGTCAATTACCCATTCATCCTTGTCTTCAATTTTAGTAGAAAGTGCCTTCTCTTTAGGTACATTCTCTTCCAGTGTCAGAATATCTTCCTTTTCAGCCAGGAACACCCATTCCTTCCCATTGTCAGAACCACTAGCAGAGTCTTCTATCGGTTCACCATCAAATTATTGCAAACATAGAAACTTCCTTTTATCTCCAGTCATATGATGTGGCATCCACTTTCAATTACCCATTCATCCTTGTCTTCAATTTTAGTAGAAAGTGCATTCTCTTTAGGTACATTCTCTTCCAGTGTCAGAATATCTTCCTTTTCAGCTAGGAACACCCATTCCTTCCCATTGTCAGAACCACTAGTAGAGTCTTCTATCGGTTCATCATCATAATTAGTCACACCTTCCTCATCTGCTATGTAGCAAGATTTATCTATGTTTTTCCTGTACTTATACTTGTTCCGATATCCAAGGTTAGGCTTAAAATATCTTCCAACTCTTTCTTCAAATCTTGAATTCATTTCAGGACATCTAGATGCAAAATGACTAGTCTTATTACAAGCAAAACATTTAAAAGGTTCTTTCCCTTCATACTTACTTCTTACTGGTCCTTTAGGCACTCTTCTAGAAAATAGTGCTTCAACTTGCTCAAACTCATCATCTTCTCTTTTCATATTATCCAATTCCTTTGCATATAAAGCTTTCCAATCTTGCTTACCGGTTGATGATGCAGATGCATGAAAAGAAGGTTAAGACTTCACAGCTCTAGAAGGACCAAATTGTTCAAGCTCAAAAGTAGATAGTTTCCCAACCAAGGTATCTCTATTACAAGAAGTATTAGCCATAGTTTTCAATTCATTAATTGCAGTAGCCTTCATCTTGTAAGCCGTTGGTAGGGCTCTTAGAATTTTAGAAATAATTCTTCTTCACTCAGAGTTCCACCACAACATTGAATTCCCATAACAATCTCATTTACCCTTTCCATGAATGCAATAATCCTTTCATCTTCTGCCATCTTTAGGTTTTCATATCTCACCTGGTAACCATCAAGTTTAGCAATCTTCATAGTAGGGTCACCTTCATTAAGAGTCTCCAACTTATCCCATATACCCTTTCCGGATGAATTGTTGGTTAATCCCTTTATTTTCATATCAGAAAGTGCACACAAGAGGCCTTCTCTTTCTCTATAATCATTCTCAAGCTCCTTATCCTAGTTTTTTGGAGGAGGGTTGCTAGATGCCGGATTATAAGGTGTAACACCAATTTGTGTGATCTCCCAAATCTCCTTACTGAGACTTCTTAGATGAGTCTCCATCTGAATCTTCCATATTGTGCAATTTCTTCCATCAAGCCTAGGAATATCTCTCCGAAAGATAGCTCCAGATGAATTAGATAAACTTGAACTATTAGTCACCATAGGATTTTCCTCAAGTGGTTAAGATTTTTGTATAGAGGACCAGAGCTCTCAATTGTTAGATAGTTCAAATAACCAGAAGAGAATTGAGAGTGGGGGGTGAATCAGTTGTCACATATTACCAGAACCATTAGCAATTAAAACTTTAATATCAAAAACCAAAATATTAATACCAAAATTTTTAAACCAAATACTAAAATAGCAGTTAAACCAATTAAGCATAAATAATAATCAGAGAATAAATACCATCCACATGACACCGAGATTTATACGTGGAAAACATGGTAAAGAAAAAACCCATGGTGGGAAGTCTACCCATAGTCAGATAATACTTCTGCACTAAGTATGTGAATTACAATTGAGGGGCCTGGACTTTCAAGAAGGCCAATAGCCTAGAGTGCACTGCTCATCACAAAAGGAGTCTCACTGACTACATAGAAATCTAGACTACAATCTAGAAGAATGAATGAATTGCAAAGATAGCATCTCCTATGACTGAGTACAGTTTTGGTTAAGCTTAGTATTGGAGGACTAAATCCTCTTAGATAAACCCAAATCGATCTCCAATGATCGACCAAATCATCTTCTTGAATGATATTACATTATTCACACATTATATATCCATATCCCATACCATGATGATCTACAATGAGATCTTACATCATATATATACAAGCCCTTGACCTTAAACAATCAGGCCGACCACCAAACAATAAACCAATTACATAATTACAAAATATGTCGGCCTTAGATGAAACAAATTATATCCAACCCATAAGACATCTTGGAAATACATCAAGAGCTTCAATCCACATGTTAAGTTAAGCTGGTCCATAGATAACAACACGAATCGATATAGATCCATACATGCCAAACCAATAATCTCCATCAACCAAGTCTTGAAAATGATCACCATTAGCATCCTGAATCTCTACCAGAAGCCGCACCAACACCACTTATGCATATCATCAAATATATTCAATAAAGCTCTACCAGTGAAACCCTCGTTGGAACCATTAACCAAACTTCCAAGCAAGCAGGATAGCATCTGATTAGTAGAAAAAAAACCAACTTACTGAACATGAACATGAGTAGCATGAATAAGCCAATTCCATAACCAAAACATACCAGATCATGCTGGATCCAATCCAACTAGAAACCAAACATCCTACCGGGACCAGAAGAGTGTCTATAAATCATCCAAAATAACTAGTGTTGACATCAATGACAAAACATCAATGCAACACATATTAAATTCCTCCAAATGGCCAACAAAGGAGACACATGAGGCTTGGGTAAAATTAATTGTAGATAAACCTAGATTCTTTATGTCACGAGAAGTCCCTCAAAAGTCTAACACTCCAAACATCTCAGTAGATGATAAGGGGAAAGGTATATTGGGCATGGATTCACTGATTTTTGAACAAAAACTAACAGAGGATATTCCTCCAGTAGAACCACCTATACAAAATATAGAGAAATCGGTAGATAGTATTGAAACTATATAGGATAAGTAGGATACATCAGAACAAAACATTCTAGATATAGAGATTATTGATGTAGATATGAAAAATAAACAGGTTGAGGATATTGAACCTCTAGAACCAAATGTACATACTGAAGAGGTTAAGGTTGAACAAGTTACTACACCAAGTGGCAAAGCCACCAGTGCAAGTCACAAGGTTGAATCCTTCGGGAATATTTTGAGTAGTCATTCATTGTTTGCACTTGACTCAATTGGTCAAGTTGATTTTGGAAAAAATAATATTGAGTAGCTAAGCAATTTTGAATTGATGTATGTTGCATCTCTGAAGTTAAGGAAGGAAGGGACTAAAGACAAGTAGGTTATTGAGTAGGACATTCCGGTTTTTCAGTAGCTTGTGCGAGAATATAAGGTAGATAAGATTCAAATCCCATCCGGAAAATTCAAAGGTTTGATAGAGTGTACTTCCAAAGAGTTTAAAACTCTTCAATAGATTTCAAACTGACCGTTAGTAGAGAGGTACAATGCAACATGAAAGATCACCTATGCCAATATGCTCACATCAGACAAGGCTAAGATGACAGAGCAACTAACAAAGATTCACGAGGCTCTCAATTAGTGCCGTTGTATATATAGGTTTTATACTAACACCAACAAACTTACAGCTGACCTGGAGGTGAAATTGAAGGCGACAAAGGCCTAGTTAGAACATTTGGCTAATAGTTTTGATGGTACTCAAACACTAACCAATACCATTAATGGTAAGATTTTGATAACCGAGTGATATTTCTACATTAGAGAAAGACATGGATAGGCTAATCCAGTGTGCAAGGGAATTAAGAGGTTTTGTGAGTCCCCAATTGAGCACTATGTTACTTCACAAGAGGGAAAGCATATAGTTAATGAATAAATCTACTTTGGTAGAGTTGTCAGAAGAAGAGATTCATGCATATATTCTTAATATTTTTGTAATAATTATGAGTACATTGAAGACATGCTAGGATACTTAGTATTTTTTAAGGGTTCTTATCCAGATATATTCAAGTACATATAAATCCAGTAATCACAGTTTTTATCTCATTCTTTCATTCATTTGCCCTAGCTTTGTCATTGATGTCAAAGGGGGAGAGATTGATGTGAAAAATGTTAAGGGACATAAGCAATAATGTATAGCTCAGGGGGAGCAGGATCTAACCCTGCTATTAGTTTTGGTCATCAGTTTTGGTAGGAACCAGAACAACACTTCAGCGATACATTTTTCACATGAGTGTTGCCATAAATGCCAAAGGGGGAGATTATTGGCAATTGACACTCATCCGGTTTAGTTGTGTTGTCATTGATGGCAACACACACCATTCTGGGTTGGTCATTTAACTGATACTCATTGGTATTCATTTTTGCGCAACCAACATTCAATTCATCTGGCACACAAGGAATCAGCATCGAAAGACAAGGGAAACCGACAAAATAGGAACCGGTATATGAGGCTGACATGGGAGATTGATCCGATAGGTCTACACGGTAGTGATCATCAGCATCAATCACAAATTTCAATGCATTCATTTTTATCTAGACTGACATGTAAATAAATTATAATATCATTGTAAGCTAACATAAGACATTTATGTTTGTATTTGGGAAGGGTATTTAAGTTAGTTCAGCTAGGTTATTTTGGTAATGTAATGGAATATAGTGATATGGTATTGTGCGAGTGATCTTGATTGACAAAATATGAATATAATATTCTATAGTTGGTCTTGGATATTGGTTTAGAGGTTTGGGAAGTGAAGCAAGATATCGGTAAGGGAGGACATGATGAAAACCAATACAGACTATGCATTAACTGGATCTCATCCAACATAAATGCACTTTCAGAGTTTAGAATTTTGTTTGTAACTCCATATTCAGTGTTTGTAGTCAGTGAGGCTCCTTTTGTGATGGGCAGTGCACTCTAGGTTGTTGGCCTTCCTGCATGTGGAGGCCCCTATTGTAATATTTATTCATTTGGCCAGTGGATAGATATTGTGGGCCATCAATCCCACTGTGGTTTTTCCTCTTTGAGGTTTTCCACATATAAATCTATGTGTTATGGTGTATGCTCTTGTGGTTGCTTCATTTCTATTTTCTGCTATATTCTTTTATGATTACTGATTACTAAAATGCTTTGTTAATAAGGTTAAAATTTATCTTGTTGGTATAACACCCCCCTCTAAGTTCTATTGGATTCCAACATAACATAAGACCCCTTATGTCTGTAACAACCCCTTATGACACCTACTAACCCCTATCAACACCATATGACCCCATAGGATCATCTTGTGTCATAAGGGGTCATATGGTGTCATTAAGGTTCATATGGGTTCCTATGGGGCCACACATGTGTAGCCCCTTCTGACCCATAGGACCCCATATGAACCTTGGTGACACCATATGATCCCTTACGATACCATATGATCCCATAGGATCATACAGTGTCATAAGGGATCATATGGGGTCCTAAGTGGCCACACATGTGTTAATACATGTGACCCATATGACCCCTTTTAATGTCCTAGTAGGTGCAACATAACTTTAAGGACACCATATGACCCCATAAGGTCATATAGTGTCATAAAGGGTCATATGGGGTCTTAAGGGGTCACATATGTGTTATGACACCTTTTTATCTAGTAGGACAACATACCTCTTAGGACACCAAATCACCCAATAGGGTCATATAATGTCGTATGGGGTCATATGGGGTCACACATGTGTGACACCTTAGGAGTCCATATGACCCTTTTAAAGTCCTAGTAGGTACAACATACCCCTTATGACACTATATGACCCCTCATATAGTGTCCTAAGGGGCCACACATGTGTGACCCCTTAGGACCCCATATAACCCCTTAGGACACCATAGGGTCATATGGTGTCATAAGGGGTCATATGGGGCCCTAAGGGGCCACACATGTGTGACACCTTAGGACCCCATATGACAACCTTTAAAGTCCTAGTAGGTACAACATACCTCTTAGGAGACCATATGACACCATAGGGTCATATAGTGTCCTAAGGGGTCATATGGGGTCCTAAGGGACCACACATGTGTTCTAACACATGTATGACCCCATATGACCCCTTTTAAAGTAACAGTAGGTACAACATACCTCTTAGGATATCATTGACCCCATTGGGTCATATAGTGTTGTACAGGGTCATATGGGGTCCTTAGGGGCCACACATGTGTGACCTCTTAGGACTAAATATGACCCTTGGTAACATCCTAGTTTATATAACATACCCCTTATGACCAATAGTATGCACAAAATATAGACTAGGATTCTATAACGGGTCATATGTGGTCCTAAGGGGTCATGAATGTGTTACAACACATGTGTGACCCCTTAGGAGCACATATGACCACTTGTAACATCCTAGTTTATATAACATACACCTTATGGTCCAATAGCATGCACAATGTACACACTAGGATGCTATAAGGGATCATATGCAGTCCTAAGTAGTCACACATGTGTGACCCGTTAGCACCAAATATGCCCCCTTATAGCATCCTAATGTGTATAATGTACCCCTTAGGACCCAATTTGACCCGATATGACCCAATAGTGTCCTAAGGGGTCACACTTGTGTTAGAACACATGCATGACCCCTTATAGCATCCTAGTGTGTATAATATACCCCTTCGGACCCAATAGTGTCCTAAGGGGTCATATGTGGTCCTCGGGGATCACACATCTGCTCTAACACATGTGTGATCCCTTAGGAGCACATATCACCCGTTGTAGCATCCTTGTTTATATAACATACCCCTTACGACCTAATAGCATGCACAACATACACACTAGGATTCTATAAGGGGTCATATGTGGTGCTAAGGGGCCACACATGTGTTCTAAGCCATGCGTGACCCCTTAGGACCACATATGATCCGTTATAGCATCCTAGTGTGTATAATGTACCCCTTAAGACCCAATTTGAGCCCATAGGACCCAATAGTGTCCTAAGGGGTCATATAGGGTCCTAAGGGGTCATGCATGTGTTCTAACACGTGCGAACTCTGAGAACCACATATGACCCCTTATAATATCCTAATTTATATAACATACCCCTTATAACCCAATAGAATGTGATGTACACACTAGGATGCCATATGGGGTCATATGTGGTCCTAAGGGGTCTTCCATGTGTTCTAAGACATGTGTGACCCCTTAGGATTACATAAGACCTATTATAGCATCCTAGTTTATATAACATACCCCTTATGACCCAGTAGAATGCACAACCTACCCAGTACAATGCTATAAGGCGTCATATGTGGTCCTAAATGGTCACACATGTGTGACCCCTCTACACCACATATGACCCCTTATAGAATCCTAGTGTGTATAATGTACCCCTTAGGAACCAATTTGACCCTATAGGACCCAATAGTGTCCTAAGGGGCCATATGTGGTCCTAGGGATCACAGATGGGTTAGAACACATGTGTGACCCTTTAGGAGAATATATGACCCCTTATAGCATCCTAGTGTGTATAATGTACCTCTTAGGACCCAATTTGACCCCGTGGGACCCAATAGTGTTCTAAGTGGTCACACATTTGTTCTAACACGTGTGACCCCTTAGCAGGATATATGACCCAATGTCTCATCCTAGTTTAAATAACATACCTTTAAAACCTAATAGCATGCACAACGTAGGCACTAGGATGCTATAAGTGTTGGCAAATGCACAATCCAATGAGAAATTGTAGGTGATTGAAGGTATTGTCATTGATGCCAACCTTTCAATCCTATGGCACCAATAGGCATCGACACCGGTAGACTCTACACCGGTAGATAGTTTATCAACAGTGACAAAGATGATACCAGCACCCCAGCCGACATGATTTTGTTTATTGCATAATGTATTTAATTGTAATATATTTTTTAAGCTGACAAGGCAAATTGTAATAAGACTCATATATAAGTATGAGATCTTATAGATCATTTGTGTAAGTAAGAATAGGCATATGTGAACATGCAAATATTAAGGCAAATTTTGGAGTAAGGTTTATGGTTATTTTGTGAGGTTAAATCGGTACTGAACCTGGCGTAGAAGATGCTGAACCAAAGCAGTACATTATATTGGATTTGCATAATCCATTTTGTAAGTCAGTGAGACTTCCCTTTTTGTAATTAAGCAGTGAGCTTTAGGCAGTTGGCCTTCCTGCATGTGTAGGCCCCTATTGCAAGTAATATTCATTTATTGGCCAGTGAGTGAATATTGTGGGTCACAAATCCCATCGAGGTTTTTCCCACACCAAGTTTCCTCGCCAAAAATATTGTGTTATGGTGTGCTTTCTTTGTTGTCCTTATTATTCTTTTTTACTACATTAATTCTGCTTTACTGGTACACTGTTTTGGAATGCAATTTACTTAATAAGTTTAGAAAATCCATTTACCGATTAGATACTGATTCACCCCCCCCCTCTCAGTATCTTTAGGAATCCTAAAAATTGGTATCAGAGCTTGGTCCTCTTTTTTAAAAAGCCTAACAACTTGTGGAAGATTCTGACACTGGTACAGATGGATAACTTGAGAAAGAAATTGGAAACAACTCTTGTAGATTATGATGCAAAAAAGTTGAAGAATATGAAACTTAAAGATGATCTAAAGGTTGCATAGGAAATCATTCAAGGACTTCAAGAAAATATTACTATTGCTAGAAGCAAAAGAAGAGAACTTCATAAGAAGATACAAAATGATGATGATGATGGAAAATAAACTCTTCATGATCCTGTAAGCAAGATGAAGCAAGAAAACATGACCTTGAGGAATGAGATGCAAGATATGACTATGAGGTTTTGTAAAGACATTGAAGATAGAAAGAAGAATGAAGATGACTTGGCTAGGAGAATCAATGATGCTTGAAATGAAAATCTAAGACTCAGTCATGAAAATGATATGTTGAAGATAGATATGATTTACTTGGAACATGATAAAACTGAACTCATGAGATAGAAAGATTTCTTGGAAAATGAGTTGGCTACTGCAAATCAACATAAGGAGAAATTCAAGAAAAGTTCAGAAGAACTTGATGACATGCTAAAAAATCAGAACCTAATGGAGATACTAATGGTCTTGGCTTTGAAGTTGGTGAAAGCTCTGGTACTGCAAACAATCATGATCACGGTAAAACGGTAAGACAATATAATGCCTACAAATTTAATAGGAAATCCTTTAACTGTAACAAGTATGGTCATAGAGAAAATCAGTCTAGATCTAGAAACTATCAGAATACTAATGCACCCACAGGTCAATGTTCTAAATGCAACAAAATTGGTCATAATTCAGAAAATTACAGAATGAATGTAAGATGCTATGTTTGTGGAAGGTTTGGACACTTATCTAATCAATGCAAAACACATACCGACATAAGATATGGAAAATCTATTTAGAAAAATAATGTGACTTGTTATTCTTGTAACAAGATTGAACATATTGCAAAATTTTGTAGAAGTAAGGCATCACCGGCAAATAATAAAGGACCCAGTTTGAAAGGTAAAGAGAAGGTTGATGAGGTAAAGCAATAATTTTCAAAACAATAGATTAGAAATTCAGATCAGAATGTTAATGAAGCTATTCCTTCACTGATAGAACAAAGTATCACTCCACCAGCAAGAGATTCTTCATCTAATTGAAAAGAAATCCCTTGGGGGTATGGCAACAAATTGAAAATCATGCTAGTTTACCCTCAGTTGATGGTAAGAAGATGAAATGCTTCTTTACCAATAGATGAGTTAAGTTTTCACTTAACCGACAGGCATTTATTATGGTATTTGAAGGAAATGACATTATAAAGCAAGTGTTTTTCACTATTTTTCACTCACCAAGCATTCAAATTTCCTAGAGTGCAAAAAACCCGAGCGAAGGCATCCACAACAAAGTGAAGCAAAATCATTCAAGCATTCAAACCTAAAGGCAGATTAAGGTATTTATACAATGACTTCCTCCACTGCACCTGAATTCATTGCAAACCCTATTGTAATTGAAGTGGTTAAATGCCCTAGGCCCATGTTTAAAATTATTCCCGAAGTTGCGAAGCAGGATGATACCCTAGGAGCATTTTCTAAAATACCCAAAAGGAGTTGCTTATGCTGAAGACGCTAGGATTTACATACATTGTCATATTGAAGAACTTGGTGCTGATGAGATAATGAACATGTATAGGACTGTAATTTGTGATAAGAATGGTAATGTGAAACTGGAACACAAGATAATTGAAACCCTAGGTTTTGTGGAGATACTTAGCATTCCTGATTTTCCCAAGGAATTTATAAGGATTGTATTAAGAAGAGTTCATGGGGAGTTCTTTTGGCTAGATTTCATCCATAAGATTACAAAAGAAGCAATTAGGGTAGTGAATAGCTTACCTTCCACTAGTAGCATACCAGAAAAAGGAAAGAAGGTCTCTAACGACACTGTGATGACCCTAACCGATGCAACACATGATAGCAGATCCTTGAGAGTAAATGATGTGAAGGATATTAATGTAAGATTCATTAGCATGATTATAGGATACAAGACTACACATGCTAACAGATTAAACTCTATCTCTAGTTTATGTATCAAAAGTGCTTATGACATGGTAAACACTAATGCAAAAATTGACATATGTGAATGGCTAAAGGATGAACTAATTAACAATCTAAAGAAAATCAAAGGAGACAAAAAAGGCACATTCAGATTTGGTAACTTACTTGTATGTCTATTACTATACATCACCAAGGAAGTTCCCAGTATAGGTAGAAAAGAATTTGGCTTTGACATACCGGTAGTAAAACAACTTTTGGATATCTTTAACAACATGGGAGATGATAGGGAAAAGAACATAATTGAACACTTTTAGGCATTAAAGGCTACAATGAAGACTAGAGAAAGACTATCTCAAGCCATAGTTGACAAATACCAAAAGGAGATACGTTTTATTATAAAGAAGGATGAAATCTGGATGGAGGTAGTGGTTCCTAGAACAATTTGGGTAACTAAAATGGGTTATGAGGAAGATGAAAACAGAATAGAAACATATGCTAAAGCCCTCCTCGAAGCCCCTAGAGAACCAGAAGAAGAAGTATTTGGAAATGCTGAAACCATTGAAAGAAAAGTACAAACCATGAAACAATGGAAGAGAAGAGAACAAACAATCAGAAAAGTAACTAAACAATCAAAATAAATTAAGGAAGACTTGTTGAAAAATAATGGTATCAAGGAAAGTGAATTGGAAGGGTTAAAACTAGAAGCACATCTTTCACCAGTTGGTACCTCCTCTGACAGTGAAATACCGAAAGTGTTTCAGAGAGTAGAAAGAAAAAGGAAACCTTCACCGGTACCTGCTCCTACACCCAAGAGAACAAGATAGAAACAACAGGCAGTAAGGCCTCCAGCAAAGAAAATAACACCAAGGAAGAAGAAGGAAAAATAAGTTATCCCTCCACTTGATAATCTTTTGAATGAAATAACTGAAGATGGAAACTTGTCAAATGTTAGCAAGTTGTATAGTAGTTTTACAAATGAGGAAAAGGAAAGTATAGAAAATAGTGTTATTTTACACTTCGACATTTACAAGAAATTCTTGATAGAAGTTGTAGATGATCTACCAAGTGAATTGTACAGAAGATTAGATGCAAAAAGGTTAGCAATTGTGGAATTAGACAAGAAGATTAAGGTAGAAAAATTACTTGCAATTCACCCAGTGAAATCAGCAGAAGAAATTGATGAACTAATAAGTGAGCCTAATAGGACTATATTTTCCACTAGTCATTGACATGTAGCTTTAATGGTTGGTAGAGTGAATCGGATCACTGAAGAAACAACAGACAAATGGGATATCATCTTTGTGGAAAAGGAAAAGCAAAAAGAACGTAAACAACCAAAGACTTTTAGAGTCTATCAAAAGGAAAAGGATAAAGGTAAAGGCAAGGTAGGTGGTCCTCCGAGCATAAAAGTAACAAATAACTTGCCCCCACCTCCTTCTGGTACTCCACCAGTTGATACTATTGATACACCACCAGTAACAGATAATGTTGAGAGTATGGAGACAACACATGAAGACACCAATCCTGAGTTAGAGGTGTTATATACTATGAATATTGATACACAGGAAGTAAACATTATGGTTGATAAGGAAACCACTGAGAAGAAAGATGTGGCAACTCAACCACCAACTGATGATATTGCTATAGAAACACATGTTGAGGATACAATTGGAAATGATGAGATTGGGATTGAAACACACACTGAACAATCAACTGATCCTCTGGATACTGGAAAGACAGATACCACTGATGTACACATTGAAAATCCTATTGAGTTAGAGTGACCGACTACTGACAACATAGTAAAATTTGTTGAGATACCGACAGTAGATAGTTCAGAGGTACATATAGAGAAACCAGTAGACAACACTAAGACACAATCAGGGAAACCGACAGTGGAAAGCTCAGGGAAACTGACAAAAGTACACACTGAGAAACATGAAGAGAAAAAGGTTCAAATAGAGACAGTGCCACCGACAACAACTGAGAAACCCAAGCCTTTTCTAGTTGAGATGCAAACTCAAATTGACCTACTAGAGGTCAACATAAGAAAAGAGGTTACTCACCCCAAAAGATTGCATACTGTTAAGGCAGTTGGACAGTCATCTGGTTCCTCCTTAACAAAATTCAGACCGACAAATATAACAGAGGTATTACTGGATTCCATCAAGAAAAATATAGATTGCAATGCACTTGCATATAAGGCAATTGATGACACCGTCCCAATTTTGAAATTGATTGCACTCAAGTTCAACATGGAAAATAAAGATTCTTTGAGCCAATTAGACACATTGTCTAAGCATATAACCGACAATATTTTGATAGTTGATCAAATTAAAGAGGAGACTTTCAATGAGAAAATAAATAAAGAGAAAGAAAAATTATTTGGAGAGTCAATAAAGAGATGCAAGGAACACATTGATACATTATTACCGGCACTAGGAAAAACAATAATGGACTTTAAGAAGTTGTACAATGATTCATGCATGACTAACATCTTCACAAAGGACATAGATAAAGAGATCAATAGAGCACAAAAGGAAATAAATGATATTGTTGATAATCTCATAGGTTCATCAGAACCCATATCGGTAATAGAGAAGGAAATTGTAGGCTTTGAAGAGAAAATTGAAAAATTTGAAAAAGATGAGAAATTAAAATACAAGGCTAAGGAACTAAAATGTAGACTAGTTCCGAAACTTGACATCCTCCTCTCTTTGAGAAAAGAGATTTCAGAGGCACTTGTTCTAAGACTTAAGACACCATAAGAGAAAATGCACATACTCACTGGTACCATCCAAAGGATAGAAGCAACATTAAAGGACAGTGAAAGGTTCACTAACAACTTAAATTTTGCAGTAGCAGATCTATATTAAATTGTAACCCACCGGTTATAGGGATCTAGCTAAGAACTACACTCAGTTGACATTCTTGATAGCCTTTGTCATTGATGTCAAAGGGGGAGTAGTGGAGATGAGAAAAATGATAACAGAAGGGATCATCTACTTAGGGGGAGAACACAGTTTTGGAGCACATAGTTTTGGTAAGATTTTTGGAGCACACAGTTTTGGTAAGACAATTTTGGTAAGATCTTTAGACAACACATTTTGGATACAATTTTGACTTTTTCTCATGAGTGTTGCCATCAATTCCAAAGGGGGAGATTGTTGGCAAATGCACACTCCAATGAGAAATTGTAGGTGATTGAAGGTATTGTCATTAATGGCAACCTTGCAATCCTATGGCACTGGCACCGACAGACTCTACACCGGTTGATAGTTTACCGGCAGTGGCAAAGATGATTACCAGCACCCCAACCAACATGATTTTGTTTATTTCTTAATGTATTTAATTGTAATATATTTTTTAAGCTGATGAGGCGAATTATAATAGGACTCATATATAAGTATGAGATCTTATAGATCATTTGTGTAAGTAAGAATAGACAGATGTGAACATGTGAATATTAAGGCAGATGTTGGAGTAAGGTTTATGGTTATTTTGTGAACTTAAACGGGTACTGAACCTAGCATAGTACATGCTGAACCAAAGCAATACACTATATTGGATTTGCATAATCCATTTTGTAAGTCAGTGAGACTTCCCTTTTTGTAATTAAGTAGTGAGCTTTAGGCAGTTGGCCTTCCTGCATGTGCAGGCCCCTATTGTAAGTAACATTCATTTATTGGCCAGTGAGTGAATATTGTGGGTGACAAATCCCACTGAGTTTTTTCCCACACCGGGTTTCCTTGCCAAAAATATTGTGTTATGGTGTGCTTTCTATGTTGTGCTTATTATTCCTTTTTACTACATTAATTTTTTTTTATCGGTACACTATTTTGGAATGCAATTTACTTAATAAGTTCATAAAATCCATTTACTGGTTAGATACTGATTCACCCCCCCTCTCATTATCTTTGGGAATTCGAACAATAAGGGGTTATATGTGGTGCTAATGGATTGAACGCATGTGTTCTAACACATGTGTGACCACTTAGGACCACATATGACCCCTTATAGCATCCTAGTGTGTATAATGTACTCCTTAACACCCAATTTGACCCTAAAGGACCCAATAGTGTCCTAAGGGGTCATATAGGGTCCTAAGGGGTCACACATGTGTTCTAACACATGCGTGACCCCTTAGGACCACTGGTGTAGGAGCACCCATGGTGTAAGGAAAATATATGGTCAAAGTCATCATTTGAAATATAATTGATATTTGAAGGTCATTTATAATGTATTTGAATCCATTTGGAATGATTTGTAAGGCTTGGAAGCCTAAAAATGTAAGCAAGTCTTGATTATGTCCTAGTTGTCCATATAGGCCCTTATAGATCAAGATGGTCAAAATGAGTCAAAAGACCCATGGAAGGGTATACAAGTTATAAAAGGTCATTTAAGGTCCATTGTAAGGTGTCAAGAGTGCTTGAACAAAGTTTGAGTCCATTTTGACAAAAAATGTAAAATTTGTTAAAAGTTGTCAAAATGCAACATTTGGAAAAGTTGTAAATGGGAAGTTGAAAGGTCTTGGAGGTAGTTATAAGGTCCAAACTGACCAAGATTCTATAAAATATTGTATTTGGTCAAACCAAGGGGAATGAGAAGGAGGTTAACAATTTTGAACAATTTGTGTATTCATAAGCTTGCCATTTTGATAGTTTCCATTGTTATTTTGTTGTTTCCAGGCCTTGTACAGACCTGTACAGCCTGGAAACTATTTATAATTATCATGGTTAGATATTATTTTGAATTATATTCCTTCTTTTTTTGTTTTGGAGTGATTTCATTGAGAAACAAAGAAGTTATGGATGTTTTATGGATTGCAACTTCCAGATTTCCTGAAAAATAGTCATGTTGCAGCATATGGTACAGACGCATATTAAATATTTATGACCTTTAAATGGATTCATTGAAAATATGTGTGATTAATATTTAATTCTCTTTTGGTTTGGGTTGATTTCATTCAGTTTTGAGAAAGTTATGTATGTTTTGGTGAAAACAAATTGAAAACCATAAATAATGGAGGTGTGTACGAGGGTTTGTTCATATCTCAAATTATAACCATGGTAAAAATCTAAATATTAGTTATTCTGAGAGTAGATTAAAGGGGATTTTAGATCGATTTTATTTAATATCAAATGGATTTGTATTTTGGGAGATATTTGATGCCCTAGGCGGACTGGGGATGCACATTTCTTGTTTTTTCTATGACAGTAAACATAGGTCTCAGTACGGGGGGCATAAATAAACAATGAACCATTGGATTGTTCTAAATTTTTGATATGGGTTTTAAAACCTCATTCTCTACAGCCGAACCGAAGAGATCTTCCAAATATGCTTGGGTTTGAAAGTTATTAATGTCTGTGTGCATGTATAGAAAACTATCATGTGAATGACAATCTCTTTGATGATAGTGAATTGGATTCTTTCAATGAACAATGAAGTTTAATGGTTTGCAAAGGTATCAATGATTGGATATGTTTGAGACACCATTAATGAACCCCTATAGCATGCTTGAAATTATGATGATAGATTGATATTGGTGGAGAAGTTGTTTTTATGCCTTAAATGAATAGTATGGAATGAACCTTGAAGGGTTCTTGAGTGAATGTGTTTGGAACTATGGTGCTCTGCATCAATGGTATCAGAGCTAGAAGAGCTTGAGTGTGTGGGTAGAGCACCGAAGGAGGAAATCCACACCAGGACCTAGCCCATGAGATTGTTTATTTGATTCTTGTGACTAAAGTTTCTTGGTTGTAGGTTTGGTGCAGGTTCACTCAGCTGCAAGTGGGTGGATAGGAAGGTCTACCAGAGGGGGCCATAGGAGATGGTCCAAAGGGCCTAAGAAGGAGGTCCAGTGTGTCACCAAAATTATTGGGGAGAGAGGCAAGAGAGGACTCCTAGGTGAGGGACAAAAGTTGTTGGGTGTTTGTAGCATCTTGGAGGAGTGGACTTCAGATGAGAGATGCACCATTGGAAGCAACAAGTATAAACTCCATTGATAGGAGTCTTGATTGAAGAAAAATGTAGCAGGGGCATCATATTACTCATTTCCAAGAGACTTGGAAATCTTTCAAGGCTGGTAATATGGTACAGGAGCACCCATGGTGTAAGGAAAATATATGGTCAAAGTCATTATTTGAAATATAATTGATATTTGAAGGTCATTTATAATGTATTGACAAAGGTATAAATGATTGGATATGTTGGAGACAACATTAATGAACCCTTGTAGCATGTATGAAAGTATGATGATAGATTGATATTGGTGGAGAAGTTGTTTTTATGCCTTAAATTAATAGTTTGGAATGAACCTTGAAGGGTTCTTGAGTGAATGTGTTTGGAACTATGGTAGGGAGGATTGCTAGGAAAGTGCTCAAAAGGCCAATTTGCTCAAGAAGTTCAATTTTTTACCCCAAAAAATGTTTAAGTCTTCTATACGTGTTTACAAAACTAGTCTTGATGGCTATAGTGTCAAGTACTTCCAGTATTACCTTCCTAACAAACTCCCCTTAAGGTGTTGGCTCATACGCATGCTCAAATCTACTCAAGTTACTCACTCCACCCATCTACACACCCTCAATCTGTGATCTTTGTCATTCACCCCATTGTTCCAAAATGCATTAGGAGTCTTCTACATGGACATGTAGGGGCAGCAAAGTTTTCTTCAAGGTTTGATGTTCACAATTTGGTTTTAGGCTCATAACCCTTAGCTACTCAAATTCCAACCAAAGGGTCAAAAACCTCCAAAAGGGACTAAACACTATCCCAAGGCCTATTTTCCATTTGTCTCACTATTTAATATTGATCTCATAAGTTTTAACAAGTTCCCAAGTCCTCCTTGCAATCGGGTTCCAAAAAAGTGTGTGTTATGCAGTCAAAAAGGGCTACTAGTCGTGGAGGCATAATTGGCATGTTTATGCTTATTCTGCTAAACGATAGACAAAACCTTCCACAAAGCTGACTTAGTTGATGGTTTAGAGGTATATGCTAACTGATTTTCATGGTTTAGGCCACTGTTATGGCAATATGAGGGTTGTCCACCATTTTAGGCACTTTTGGAGGGTTTGGTAGGGTTTAGATCCAAACACATTGGGAAATCATTGCATCTCCACCAAACAAGCCTCAAAGCTAGCTTAGAACCTCTTCCCCATCAACATGAAGCCTTCCTCTACTACTTCCTTGCAATCACAATGCCAAACACTTGGCAAGCAATCTGAAAATGTAGAGAAATATCACTATGACTGTCAACTTGCTACCCTTTACCAGTCAAACTGCTGCTACACTTTTTGGACCTATTTTACAAGAAGGATAAACTTGTACAAAACCTCAATGAGGTCTTCAAACATTAAAAAAACCTCCTATTACATTGCCTTCATGATTCAAGGCTTGGATCATGCTTTGAAGCACTTCATGAGCATTTTTACAAACATAAATTCCACAAAAATAGTGAACTCACTGTTTTGCTTACAACAAGAGAATGATTAAATGAAAAAAGCTATTCTAGCACATAAAAATTATGTTGAATAACCTTGGTCACATGCCCAGACATTTTCCTCATTCATTTGTTCACTCCAAATTACTTTTGGGTGCAAATCTTGAGTTTTTTGTTCATGCTACTAGCCAAATAACCAATACTTGCCTAGTATTTGCTCAAGTTCTTCTTCCAAACACACTTTTGGCACACAATAGAGAATATGTATTGTATATACATGATTTCCAACTTGAATAAATCCATTATGTGGGTTCCCAGACCTAGATTAGTCAAGTGGTGACATTTTAGAGCTTCAAACCCTTGATAGGGCAGAGAGCAGGCAAAAACTAAAAGATTTTTTTTGATAAACCAAAACATAGTAAAAACCATAACACAAAGAATGAAAAACATTCATATAACCATGACACAAACTCCCATGAAAGAACAGTATGGAAATAGTGCTCTGTACGGACTGTTAGAACAATTATTTCTCAAAAAGCATGAAAACAGTCATATTTCATTAACTTCTTCTTGTTAATACCAAGCCAATCTATTTAAAATGTTTGAAGTGTCCTTATATAGGCACACTCAAACCATTTCAACCCTTATGGCATCCATAACTACCTTGTAGAGTGATTTTACAACTTTTCTCACTTTTTGTCAAAATGTTGCTTGACAACATTGGCAATTTTTTACTCTTAGTGCATTTTTGGCCTACACGACAAATATCTCCCACCTAACCATTTGAGATGCTGTTAAATCATTAAATAGACCTACTCCAATTCCTTTCTAAGATTGTTACAAGGTTTTTAACACATTTTCAGTATAATGCCATTTTTGGCTTACAAGGCACTATGGGCCAAAACTGGAAAGAAAACTTGAGTAAGATTATCTAAACCACTCTAAGATAAACCTAAACTATAATGAAACATAAAACACACACTTGGAATCTTACAATATTCCTTTATTCAATTATCAATCCCAGCAGGATCAAACAAGCCAAAATTGTGAAGGTGCTCCTGCACTATACTCCCCAATATTGAAAAAGTTCCAAGTCCACCTGGAAATGATACATGCAAAACAAATAGGTTTCATCTTGACCCTTGGCATGTACTTGTCTTCAGCTTCATCATGCATGGTTTGAACAATGAATTTTAATGGTTTGCAAAGGTATAAATGATTGGATATGTTTGTGATAGAATTAATGAACCCTTGTAGCATGCATGAAAGTATGATGATAGATTGATATTGGTTGAGAAGTTGTTTTTATGCCTTAAATAAATAGTTTGGAATGAACCTTGAAGGGTTCTTGAGTGAATGTGTTTGGAACTATGGTGCTCTGCATGAAGTTTTACATGATTTCATTGGCAAATTTGTTGTAGTGTATTTAGATGATATTCTTATTTTCAGCAAGACTAAGGAAGAGCACTTACAACATTTAACTAATGTTTTGAAATAGTTATCTCATGAACAGCTAACCATTAATCTTGAGAAAGGTGATTTTATGAAGCAAGAATTGGTCTATCTTGGTTTTGTTGTATCAGGAGGCAATCTAAAAATGGATCACTCAAAAGTTGCAGCAATAACCAGTTGGCAAACTCCTAAGACAGCCATTGATGTCAGAAGCTTCCATGGTTTGGCTCAGTTTTACAGGAAATTCATTAGGGGATGTAGTGAAATTTGTGCTCCAATGTTGAACACCATCAAAGGGGGTGTAAAGGTAAAGTTTCAATGGACAAATTCAAAAAATAAGGGGTTTGAATTACTAAAAACTAAAGTAGCTACTCAACCAGTGGTCATTTTGCCTAGTTTTGATAAGCTTTTTACTATTGAATGTGATGCTAGTAATATTGCAGTAGGAGCTGTTTCAAGTCAAGAAAATAGACCAGTTGCATTTTTTAGTGAGAATTTGAATGATGCAAAGAGAAAGTACTCATCCTGTGATTTAGAACTTTATGCATTAGTACAAGCACTTAGGAAATGGAGACACTATCTTCTTCCTAAAGAGTTTGTTGTATACACAGATAATCAGGCACTCAGTTTCTTGAACTCATAGGATAAACTGAAGCATAGGCATGTTAAATGGGTTGAATACTTAGAAGCTTACACTTTTACTCTTAAGCATAAGAAGGGTCAGTTGAATAAAGTAGCAAATTCTTTGAGTAGAAGGTTGTTAACTATTCATGAGATTCAAGTTTAGAGCATTGGTATTGATAGTTTCAAAGACATGTACTGTACTGATAATGATTTTGCTGAAGCTTATAAAGTTTGTAAAGATTTTGAGAATAACTTTCATGGTGCATATGCTGATTTCACTTTGCAGGATGGTTTGTTATTCAGGGGTGGATAGTTGTGTGTTCCACAAGGTTCTATGAGAGAGAACCTCATTAAGGAGAAGCACAATGGGTGCTTAAGTGGCCATTTTGGTTTCAATAAGACCTTAGAGCTAGTTCAAAGGTTCTATTATTGGCCTAAGATGTAGAGAGACATCAGGAGGTATGTTGAGCAGTGCTTGGTATGCCAGAAAGCAAAAGGTAACTCCTCTAATGTTGATTTATATCAGCCTCTTCCCATTCCACATAGGCCTTGGGATCGCATTAGCATGGATTTTGTAGTAGGATTACCTATAACTCAAGGAGGATTTGATAGCATCTTTGTAGTAGTTGATAGATTCAACAAGATGGCTCACTTCATTCCTTGCAAAACAACACATGATGCAAGTCATATTGCCTATTTGTTTTTCAAAGAAGTTGTTAGAATTCATGGCTTTCCTACTAGCATTGTTTTAGATAGGGATGTTAAGTTTCTTGGTCATTTCTGGAAAACATTGTGGAAGAGATTGGGTACTAATCTCTCTTTTGGTTCAGCTTATCATCCACAAACTGATGGCCAAACCGAAGTTGTGAACATGTCTCTTGGAAACATGCTTAGATGCTTGACAAAGGACTATGAGAAGAGTTGGGATCAGCTCATTCATCAAGAAGAATATGCCTACAATGATAGTGTTAACTGGTCTATAGGTAAAAGTCCATTTGAAGTTGTTTATGGTATGCATACAAGGGGTATAATGGAGTTGAGGGATATCAATAACTTGCAACATTAGAGTGGGATAGCAGATGACATGGCTCACTCCATGAAGGAGGTTCATGAGCAAGTGAGACAAGCTCTCCAAGACACCTCTCAAAAAGTCAAGGCAAGAGTGGATGCTACTAAGAGAGATGTTTAGTTTGCCATAGGTGATTATGTAATGGTTCATTTGAATAAGGCAAGGCTACAAAAGGGAGTTCCAAGCAAGCTTCAGATGAGGAGCATAGGCCCTTGCAAGATCTTGGCTAAGTATGGGTCTAATGCTTATAAAGTTGATTTGCCTACTAATGTTTCTTTGTCCCCCATTTTTAATGTTGCAGATCTAATTGCTTTCAAAGGGAAGCCACCTAAGGAGATTCAAATAGTTTCAAATGTTTCTCAATCCCTTTCTAATTTATCTCTCCCTTCTCTTTCTTTTTGCCAAGTTGAATAGGTTCTAGACTCCAGAATTCTCAGAAAGACAAGGAATCACACCTACATGGAGCATCTCATCAAGTGGAAGGATTAGCCTATCTCAGAGGCCACTCGGATACCTGAAGTTGACTTTCATAAAGTTGGCATTTCTTCTTCTTTTCCACCTCAAGGAGTCACATGACTTCTTTGTTTTTGGGGGAGTATGCTACAGGAGCACCTAGTTGAGTCAAACTTCCATTTTTGGGTTTTTAATGCTTTTATGTTTGTAAAGTCTTGTGTTAGGTTGTTTTTTTTGTTTTAGGTTGTTTTGGATCATGTTTAGTGGTTTTGATCTCATTTTAGGCTCTAGAGATCAAGTTTTACCTTTTAGGCCTTGAGTTGACAATTTTTTAAAAAAATGTGAAAAATTGCCAAAAAAGGTCTCCTAATGTCTTCAAGAGCATTGAAAAATGTTTGTTTAGTGTTTCTAATAATGTATAAGTTGTTTAGGCAAGTTGATAAGGCTAAGTTGTCAAAAATGCTTTTGTGAGCAAGAAAAGTTGTCATTTGGCTTATGAAAGTTGTCAAAATTGTCATTTTCTTGAAAAATGTAGTTACTGAAGCCTCTTGTCCATACAAGGGCATGGAAACCAAATGGAGAAACTATATAAGGCCTCCATTTTCCTTGTAAATGGTTGGTGTTCATTCTTACAAGTGAAACTTAATAGAAATCAAGTTTTTTGGCTTTTATGACTGTTTTATTTTCGTTTTGAAGGGCAGCCCATATTGTAGCTATACAAATCCATACTGTACCTTCTTGGAAGTTGAGATTTTGATGTAACAAGGTGTCTCATGTAATTGTTTCATTAGTTTTCCATTTGCAAGGTGTTTATACAAAAATATTTGTAAACTATGTATATGCTGCCCTGCCAAGGGTTTGGAGTTGTAAAATGTGTCAACTTGGTTGATCCAGGTCTAGGATCCCTCCAATGGATTCTTCCAAGTTGTTCCATGTGTATATAGTGTACTTTACTTTATTTTTGTGACAAAGAATGTGTTTGGAATATGCAACTGAGTGAATATTAGGCAAGTGTTTGTCATTTGGCTAGTAGCTTGAACAAAACTCAAGGTTTGCACTCAAAGGTAATTTGAGTGAGCAAATGAATGTAATAAGGACCTAGACATTTGGCTAAGGACATTGAATATCTTCTTGGATGGAAAGTTTAGCTAATTCTTATTTAATTCTTTCTCATTTTGTAATCAAACAGTGAGTTCACTATTTTCATGAATTGTATGTGGTAAAATGCCCATGGAATGCTTCAAGAGCATAATCCAAGCCTTGAACCTTGAAGGCAATGTAATAGGAGGTATGTTACTTGTTTGAAAACCTCATTGAGGTGTTTTCCCAATCCCAAACTCTCCATGTTTGCAGGTCCAAAGTGCTTTGTTGCTGACTGGTAAAAGGGGCAGTGAAAATGACTGTCACAGTGGCAGTTTTCTGATTTCTAGTTAGTGTGCCAAGTGTTTGGCAAAATGGCAAGTGGTAGTGACTTGGATAGGGTTCTCCAAGGTGTGGCAGACCCTCTTAGACAGTTTTAGGCCTTGGTTCATGCAGGGTAATACAAATCAAATAATGCAAGTCCAAACCCTCACTAAACCCTCCTTTTGGGCCATAAAAGATGGACAGTCATCAAACACTCCCCATGGAACTCAAAAACTGAAAAATCTTCAATCTTATGCCTCCTAAACAATATTCAAAACATTTTTTGTGGTTAAAGTGACCATCATTGGCCAGTGGGAGCAAAATAAGGCCAATTAGGCCTCCACGGGCTAGTAGCCCTATTGCATAACACACAACTTTGACAGTTTTTGCAAATTGCATGAACCCGATTGGAAAATGAAACTTGGGGCTTATGAAACATGATGGAAACATTACAAGTAGTCCAACAAGTGTACCTTGGGACTTCTAGACTGTGTGCAGCCTCATTTGGGGGTAGTTGAGCCTTGTTAGCGAATTTGAGCAAGTTAAGGGTTATAGACCTCAAACAAGATGATGAGCATTCAAAGGTGAATATTACCTTACTACCCCTACATTTCTATGTGGAAGACCCCTAGTACACACTAGAACCTAGGGTTGGAGACCCCAAGAGCCAAGCATGAGAAGGTGTAGTTGGAAGGATTAAGTATTTTGAGTAGATTTGTGCATGGCAAGAGTCATCACCCAAAAGGGAGGTTGTTAGGCAAGCAAACCATGGAGTACTTGACCTTACAATAACAAGACAACTTGAGTAGTCATACACAACAGACTTTACAAGTCTTTGGTCAATAAATTGATCCTTTTGAGCAAACCAGCCTTGTTAGTGCTTACCTATCAAGCTCCCTATCAACCACATATGACCCCTTGTAACATCTTAATTTATATAGCATACCCCTTATGACCTAATAGAATGTAATGTACACACTAGGATGTTATAAGGGATTTTATGTGGTCCTAAGGGGTCGCGCATGTGTTATAATACATGTGTGACCCCTTAGGACCACATACGGCCTCTTATAGCATCCTAGTGTCTATAATGTACCCCATAGGACCCAATAGTGTCCTAAAGGGTCATATGTGGTCCTAAGGGGTCACAAATGTGTTCTAACACATGCGTGACCCTTAAGACCACACATGACCCTTATAGCATGCCAATGTGTATAATGAACCCCTTAGGACCCAATTTGACCCCGTAGGACCCAATAGTGTCCTAAGGGGTCATATGTTTCTCCTAAGGGTCACACATATTTTCTAACACATGCGTGACCCCTTAGGACCACATATGAACCTTATAGAATCCTAGTGTGTATAATGTACCCCTTAGGACCTAATTTGACCTCGTAGGACCCAATAGTGTCATAAGGGGTCATATGTGGTCCTAAGGGGTCACACATGTGTTAGATCACATGCGTGACCCCTTAGGAGTAAATATGACACCTTATAACATCATAGTATGTATAATGTACCCCTTATGAGCCAATTTCACCCCATAAAACCCAACAATATGCATAATGTACACATTGGGATGCTATAAGGGGTCATATGTGGTGCTAAGGAGTCACACATGTTATAACACATGCATGACCCCTTAGGACCACATATGACCCCTTGTAACTTCCTAGTGTGTATAATGTGCCCCTTAAGACCCAATTTGACCCCATAGGAACCAATAGTGTCCTAAGGGGTCACACATGCTTATATTTATTTTTATGATTAAATATCTTTTAATATCTTTTTTTATGAAGTTAAATATGTTTACAATATTGAAATTACATGTATATGTATTTAAATTTCTTTTTATATCTTTATATGTTCATATAAAATTAAAATGATGAAAATGTATGTTTATGTGTAGATTTATTTTTGTATCTATTTATATATGTTTAAATATGTTTAAAATGATGAAAATGTATGATTGTGCAAATGATTGGGCACATCGCCCTTCAAGGTTCTGACCAGAAAGGGTTTCGGTCAAAACTCTTTTGACCGAAACTGTCTAAGTGGCATCCTAAGTGGTAGCCACATCACCAAATTTGGTCATTTTCTAAAACTTTTGATTTCTGCAACAAAATTCAATAGGTATTCAATTTATTAAAAAACAAAAAATACCCTTTTGTAGAGATCGACATCAAGAATCTACTCATATAATTTTTATAATGTTTTGATTAAATTTAATATATATTAAATTAAAAATACTACAAGTAGGTATTCTAATATTTGGTAAGAGGCTGGTTTGAAAAACAAAAAAATTTATTGAATAAGCTCAAAAAAAATTAAAAAAAATATGATTCACTAGAAGAGAGAGTCTTCTCCAAAAGTGTATTTTTTGTTTTTTGATTATCCTAAATTAAATAGACAAATTATGGTGGAAGAAAAAAACTATCAAATTATGGTATATTCATCTTCCAAACGCTATAACAAAGAACATATACATAAAAAAATAATTTATTTTTTTGATACACTGTATATGTATGTCATCTATAAGGGATATCAAAATTAGAAAAAAATTAGTTGATTTACATTTTCTTTTTTGGTGGGAACTAAACCCCCTAATTTTTAGTGTTTTTCAGCAATAAAAAAATTGACTTTAAAGCTAAAAAAACATATCAATTATTGACAAAAAAAATTCAAAAAATAGTAGACATAAAATTCATCAAATTCTACACATCTCATCAGTTTATATCAACTTCAAATTCAAAATACAAATACCACTTTTATGGAAATGAAATTGAACACAAGTATTGTTGAGTTAAGCTATTCCTTTGTAAAAGTGTGTCAGGTTTGTACTTTTACCCTTAGAGAAACACCTCGAGGGCTCAAAGTGTTTAAAATGTCATAGGAATTGTAAGGGGGGTCATGAATCATCCTAAACCTCACAAATAATTAATTTCTAATCTTCAAACTTTAAACCACAACTATACAATCACAAGTGTAGTAAACCATGAAATTATAAAGCACAACAAACACATGAACACAACAGTCACGTGGAAAATCCAATCAGGAAAAAACCAAAGTGAGAATCAAACTCACAATATGAATATATTTTGTTATAATGTTACCTATAGAACCCACTTCTCTTGAGAGGACTTGTAGAGCTAAGGTGCACAAACTTAGTGCATGAAATACAAATGACTTGAAAAACTAAAACACATTGTCTTAGGGGAATATGCGAATAGTTGCCAAGAGATTCACTATCTTCTAGCAAAGAAAGGAATAGATAAATTGAAAATAATAAGATATCCTAAGCATGAAATTTTCCTTCAATCACTATGTCAAGTGACAAATCATGAAAAACAAATTTGACTTCAAAATCTATCCGCTAACACTGTCACATAAAAACACATCATCATCAAATAGCTTCACAACTAACTTTCACGCATCTCTAACATCAAATATACTTATAAATCATTCACATATGCTTCTTATGAATTAGCATACATCTCATGTATTCATTCATACTGTTAGATAGTTCAAATAACGAGAAGACAACTGAGAGACGGGGAGGGGGGGGGGGTGAATCAGTTGTCATAGATTACTAGAACTATTAGCAATTTAAACTTTTATACCAGAACCCAAAACATTAATACCGGAATACCATCACATAATAAATACCATCCACATGACACTAAGATTTGTATGTGGAAAACTCGATAAAGGGAAAAACCACGATGGGAAGCCTGCCCACATTTAGATAATACTTCTATAGTAAGTACGTGAATTACAATTTAGGGGCCTGCACATACAGGAAGGACAACAGCCTAGAGCGCACTACTCATCACAAAAGGAGCCTCAGTGACTAATAGAAATCTAGACTACTGTTAGGATTGATGATAGTCCCAAAGATACTAAGAGGAGGGTGAATCAGTATCTAACTGGTTAACAAAATATTTAACCTTATTAAGTATCTTGCATTCCAAAATAGTGTACCAGTAAACAAGAATTAATGCAGTAAATATAAATAGTAAAGACAACATAGAAAGAACACCATAACACAAGATTTTTAATGAGGAAACCCGGTGTGGGAAAAACCTCGATGGGATTTGTGACCCAAAATATTCACTCACTAGCCAATGAATGGATATTACTTACAAGAGGGGCCTGCACATGTAGGAAGGCCAACTGCTTAGAGCTCACTGCTGAATTACAAAAGGAAGTCTCACTGACTTACAAAATGGATTATGAAAATCCAATATAGTGTACTACTACAAAATAACATCTGCTATGCCAGGTTCAGTACCAGTTTAAGCTCATACAATAACCTTAAACCCTTATACAAAATCTTCCTTAATATTCACTTATCACTTCTACCATCATATGTCCATCCATTGCTATTCTCCTATACTAAAAATTAATTTAGAAGACCTCATACATATATGAGTATATTACAATATTCCATGTCGGCTTACAAATGATATTACAATTAAATACAATAAACAAAAGTTTATTCCTATCGGCTGGGATGCCGATGAACATTGTTGTCACTGTCAGTGAAGTGTCGGTGCCGGTGTCGGTGCTTGAAGATATCCACAAGGGTTCCGGTAAGTTTCCATCAATGACAACACCTTCAATCACCTTCAATTATCATTGGAGTGTGCAATGCCAACAATCTCGCCCTTTGGCATTGATGGCAACATTCATGAGAAAAATCCAAAAATCGTATCCAAAAATGGAGTCCAAAATTTTACCAAAAATGTGTGCTCCCCTTGAGTAGGTGATCTTCTCTAGTAATCATTTTTCTCTGTCCTACTACTCCCCCTTTGGCATCAATGACAAAGGTTGTCAAAATTGCCAAATGAGTGCAATCTTCAATTTGAACCTTGTAACCAGTTGGTTACAATCTAGAATAAGTTTGCTAAAACCAAACTCAAGCTCTGAGTAAACCTGTTACTGTCTTTCAAAGCTTCCTCTGTTCTCTGAATTGTATCAGTGAGATGATGCATTTTCTCTTCCAATGTCTTCTATCCTTGAATTAGTGCCTTAGAGATCTCTTTCCTTAGAGAGATGAGGTTATCTAACTTTGGACTAAGTCTACATATTAGCTCTTTGGCTTTTCTCTTCACTCTTTCCTTCTCTTTCTCTAACTTCTCCAATTTATCCTCAAATACAACAATTTCTTGTTCAATAATTGATATTGGTTCAGATGAACCAATGATATTATCAGCTATGTCATTAATCTCCTTTTGAACTTTGTTGATTTCCTTGTCAATATCCATTGTCAAAAGATTTGTTTTACAAGTGTCTCTGTATAGTTCCTTGAACTCCATAATTGTTTTATTGAGTGCCAGTAAAAGAGTGTCAATGTGTTCCATGCACTTCTTTATTGTTTCTTCAAAGAATTTCTCTCTTTCCTTCTCCATTTTCTCCTTAAATGTTTCTTAATTTATTTGATCTATAGTCAATATATTGCTAGTAATATATTTAGACAATGTGTCTAACTAACTCAAAGAATCCTTATTATCTACATTGCATTTGGGTACAATTAACCTAAGAATAGGAATTGTATTATCTATTGCCTTATAGACCAATGCATTACAATCTATAATTTTCTTTATTGAATCCAAGAGTACTTCAGTCACATTGGTGGGTCTAAATTATGTCATTGAAGTATTGGATGTCTGCCCAACTACCTTCACAATCTTTGTGTTGCCAGTGGGAGTAACCAGTTTTCCTGAATTGACCTCTGGTGGTTCAGTTTGTGTCTGCATTTCCACTAGCAAAGGTTTTGGTTTTTCAGTTGTTGTCGGTGGCACTGTCTTAGTGTGTACCTGTGAATCCACCTATTTCTCTGCTTGTGTCTCTGCTTGTTTTTCGGTGTTATCTGCCAGTATCTCTATCTGTTTTTTTGCATTTTCCACTACTGGTATCATAGTTGTTGTATTTGTTAGTTTCTCAATGCTTGCATCAGTGTTATTAGTAACCATGCCACTAACCAATGGATCAACTGAATGTTCAATTTTCTCTGACCTCTTTGTTTGAGTCTCAATCCCAATCTCAATGTTTTTAGTTGGTTGCTCAGTAGAAACATCATTTTTCTTTTCCTCAGTGCTTTCTTTATCAACTACAATATTAACCTCTTGAGTGTCAATGTTCATCGTGTACAAAATTTTAGACTTAGGGTTTGTGTCCTCATGTGGTGTTTCCACATTCTCAGTAGCCAGTGTACTATTAGTCTGTACCAATGGAGTAATTGAAGGTGGTGGTAGGTTATCAGTCACTTTTGTATTGGGTAGTCCACCTACCTTTCATTTTCCCTTGTCCTTTTGATATACCTTGAAAGTTGTAGGTCTGTTCAGTTCTTCTTGTTTTTCTTTCTCAACAAAGAAAATATCCCATTTGTCAGTTGTCTCTTCTAAAATTTCATTAACTCTATCGGCCATTAGGCTCACATGCCAGTGTTCGCTTGAAAAGACTGTTTTGTTTGCTTCACTGACTAGTTCATCAATTTATTCAACAAATTTTATCGGATGTACAACTACCAGTTTCTCAATTTTAATTTTCTTGTCAAGTTCCATAATTGCTAACCTCTTAGCATCTAACCACCTATATAAATGACTAGGCAAGTCATCTACAACCTCTATTAAGACTTTCTTATAAATGTCAAGATGTAGAATGATGCTATTCTCTATACTTTCTTTTTCCTCATTTGTGAATGTATCATACAATTTGCTTACCTTGGATAAATTACCATCATCTGTTATTTCATTCAGCAAGTTGTCCAGTGGTGGTATGACCTGTTTTTGCTTTCTCCTTTTAGCTGTCATCTTATTTGTTGGTGGTCTCACTTCCTATTGTTTGTGCCTTGGTGTTCTTTTTTTCTTGGGAGGAGGAGAGGGTGCCGATGAGGGTTTCTCTTCCTATCTACTCCTTTAAATTCAACAGGAATTTTAATTTCAGAGGATGTACCAACCAGTGAGTGATGTGCCTTTGGTTGTAATCCTTCGAAGTCACTTTCCTTTATACCAGTGATATTCATGACATTTTATTTAATTTCCTTTACTTGTTTAGATGAACTCCTTATGTATTTTTCTCTTCTCTTTCTTTGTTTCAATGTTTGTACATCACTTTCTATTGATTGTGCATTTCCAAAAACCTTTTCTTCTGGTTCTCTAGGGGATGCTAATAGGGCTTTTGCATAAGTTTTAATTATGTTTACATCTGCCTCATATCCCATTTCTATTACCCATATAGTTCTAGGAAGAACTACCTCCATCCATATCTCATCCTTCTTGATTATAAAACAAATTTCCTTCTCATATTTATCTACAATGCTTTGTGGTAATCTTTCTCTTGTTTTCATTTTTGCTTTGAATGTTTTGAAGTACTCTGTGATATTGTTATCCTTATCTGTCCCCATACTAGTGAAGATATCTAACAATTGTCTTCCTACCGATATATCAAAACCAAAGTCTTTCTTACCAATACCAGGAACCTCTTTTGTAAGATACAACATCAGACATACTAAGAGATTGCCAAAATGAAAAGTACCTTTCTTGTCTCCTTTTATCTTCTTTAGATTATCAATCAACTCATCCATTAACCACTCACATATATCTATCTTTGCATCACTATTAACCATATCATATGCACTTTTAATACAAAGACTAGAAACAAAGTTGAAACGGTTTGCATGGGTGGCCTTGATACCACTATGGGATTTCAAACCTACTAAGAAATATACTCTTCAAGAGTATGCTCGGTTAAAAGAAAATCATGTTAAAGATTACAAGCACATTGCTAGATGTGACCCGATTAAGGGATTTCCCTCAGATCTGTTAGGATCTTCACCTTGTCAAAAGTGACCTTGTTAAATGATTTCAAACACTCAATCAAAAAGTCACCTTGCTAGAGGGTTTTACAAATAAGACTGTTAAGTCCACTCGGTTAAGAGATTTTCTGTCACTTTTCACAAAATAGTAGTAATAAAAATCTATCTGCAACTTCACATCTAAAATGCTAAAGCAGATTCTTATTTGTTCAATACAATCTAGACATAGAACTAATCTTGTCCATTTGCTAGGCTTCTATACTCTGTTATTCAAATAGGTCTTCAAGCTTCTATGCTCGGTAATCACTATATAGCATCCCTATGCATACACTTGCCCGCATGCATTGTTTATCAATAGTTCCCTATTTATAAACAATTAGCTAACCACTTGATCTCCTTGATCACATTTCCCATGATCAATCATAGCCATCAGGTCTTCAAACATGACCAGGTTCAATGCATCTTTCGATCTGAAAACTGTTTACCTCACCTTGGAACTTGCATATATTTCTTGGAACTTGTGCTAGGGTATTGCGGTTCAATGTGCACTGTAGATTTTCCTGCCGATCTTCCTTTGCCATATATTCTTAACAAACTTTATTTACGACATACTAATCATTTAATCAGTTCCAGCTCATTATCTTCCTTCATTAAATAACACATGTAAACATTTAATGCATTCTGTTACAGCTCGGTTACAACTCGGTAAATACTAAACTTCACTCGGTAGACATTCCACCTTCATTAACCGATAGCGATAACCTTAGGGTTTACCGACTAGGTTCTTTGCTTGGTAACATAGTATAGTATTAACCTCACAATTTATAACATATGTATGATGTCGAAACAATCTAAACATCATGATTTCATCATTGTTTGACTCGGTAATAGTTGCCCACTGAATACCTTATTCATCCTCTTATTCATCATAATCTTTCCTGTGTCTTTTACCGACATCTTTATACTCTTTAAATCATACTAAATTAGAAAATCAATTTCTTGACATCAATGACAAAATAATAATATTAAGACAGTAAACATCCTTAATTAGTTATATCCATAATCATCAACAACCTTCTTAATATCCTTATTGAAATGCCAACAATCTCCCATTGTCTGTTATAATGCCAAATGCTAACAATCTCCCCCTTTGGCATTGATGGCAAAACCAATTGATTTGACCTTAAAAGATTCGGATTGCTGTGATTTTCTAAAATGCTGAAATGCTCTCCTACTATCAACAGATTTTCTCCCCCATACATTAGACTTCTCCTATTTTCTTCAATTTTCTTTCCAATCTCAATCTTCTCCCATTTCTCAATTTTCTCTCCCTTTGACAACAATGCCAAAAAGTAAAGAACTAAAACATAATTTCTTCCTATATGAAGTGAAGTCCTGCTGTAATATGTTAATTCAGTCTCGGTCAGAGTATTTTGTCTTCAATTCCTATTCCCTATATTGTTTCCTGCATTATTTCCTATAATATTTCCTGTACACCTTTAGAAAACCTCCTAAAGTGTGTAAATCTGCATCAACTCCTAAAAGATATTCGTTAGAGTCATCAGATTGATGCTTTCACCGAACTTGGTCAGTGAGTAGAAGATAGGGGTAGGACCCCTAACTTACTTCTAAGATATTCAAAAGTGTCCCTTGGTAGTGGCTTGGTCAAGATATATGCTATTTGTTCCTTTGTGCTAACATACTCCAACACCACTTTCTTCTCTTGAGCTTCTTCTCTAAGATAATGATATTTGATAGAGATGTGCTTTATCTTAGAGTGCATAACAAGATTTTTTGAAATGTTAATGGCACTAGTATTGTCACAGAATACCATTATTGGCTTGGTAACATTCTCATTTATACCTTCCAACAGTTGTTTGATCCATGCAATGTTAGTACAATTCAATGCTGTAGCAACGTATTCAGCTTCTGCTATTGACTGTGAAACACATCCTTGTTTCTTGCTAAGCCAACTCACTAGCCTTTCTCCTAAAAAGAAAGCACCTCCACTTGTGGTTTTTTTGTCATCAATGTTGCCTGCCCAATCAGCATCAGTATAAACTTTTAAATCAAAATCATTTCCTTTCTGATATACTAAACCATAATATTTAGTGCCTTTCAAGTATCTAAAAAATCTTTTGATTGCTGTCATGTGTGTTTCCTTAGGATCTGCAAAAAATCTTGCAACTATACCTACTGCATGTGTTATGTCTAGTCTGCTGTGAACAACATATTGTAGTTTTCCAATCATGGATTGGTAAAGTGTCTCATCAACAGATTTAGATCATCATTCTTTGATAATTTATAGTTGGTAGTCATAGGAGTATTTACTGGTTTTGAATCCTCCATTCCAAATTTCTTCAAAATTTCCTTTATGTAGTTGGATTGAGTAATGAAAATAATTTCCACAAAATATAATATCATCAACAAATATGGCTGAGATCAGTATTCCATTTTCATCATTCTTCATGTACATATTGTTGTTCTCACTTATCCTTATAAAACCAATCTTAATCAAATAAGAGTGCAATCTTTCATACCATGCTCTAGGTGTTTGTTTCAAACCATATAAAGCTTTGTTCAATTTACATACCTGATCTTTATTCTTGTCTTCAACAAATCCTTTAGGTTGTTCAATAAAAACTTCTTCTTCTAATATTCCATTTAGAAATGCAGATTTGACATCCATTTGATATACCTTGAAGTTTTTAAAAGCAACATATGCCAACAATGTTCTTACTCCTTCAAGTCTAGCAACAGGTGCAAAAGTTTCACCATAATCAATTCCTTCTTCTTGAGCATAACCTTTGCAAACTAGTCTTGCTTTGTTTCGAATGACCTCTCCCTTTTCATTTAGCTTGTTTCTAAAAATCCACTTTGTATCGAATACATTTTTGTCCTTTGGTCTTGGGATTAGTGTCCATGTGTCATTCTTCTTGATTTGATCAATCTCTTCTGTCATAGCATTTATCCAATCTTCATTGTTAAATGCCTCTTTCACTATTCTCGGTTCAAATTCAGATATCATACATGTGTTCTATCTCAGTTTGTTCCTTGTCATCATTAGATCATCCTTATCTCCTATAATCTGACTTGGTGCATGATGTCTTCTGACATACTTGGCTAATACAGGCTTGGTAGGCTCTGTATGATCTTCTTCATCACTCAGTAATTGGATATTCTCTTCATTTTCTTCAACAGTTTTCTCGGTAAGACTTGTCGGTTGAACATAGACAAATTCATCATAGTCTTCTGGTTCCTTGGAATTTCCTTCATCATTTCTTTCTGCAAATTCATCAATTTTCACATTTGCACTTTCTACTATTTTGTTAGATGATTTGATTAGACATTTAAATGCTTTGCTTCTAGAAGAATAACCTAGAAATGTTCCTTCTTCACTCTTCTGATCAAACTTGCCATTTCTATCATCTTTGTGAACATAGCATCTACTTCCAAAGATTTTAAAATAACTTAAATTAGGTTTCTTATCATACCAGATTTCATATGGTGTCTTCAAAGTACCTTTCTTCAACTGTACTCAGTTCAGGGTGTAAACTGTTATTCTTATTGCTTCTCTCCAAAATGTTTGTGGCACCTTCTTTTCAATCATCAGTGTTCTAGCACAATCCACAATAGATTTATTTCTTCTCTCAGCTATTCCATTCTACTATGGAGTTCTCGATGTAGAGACTTGTCTTTTAATACCATGATCATTGCAAAATAAGTTGAATTCATCAGATGTGAACTCTCCTCCTCTATCTGATCTAAGACATTTTAGTTGTCTTCCTGTTTCATTTTCAACTCTTACCTTGTACCATTTAAACATTTGAAAAGCTTCTAGTTTTTATTTTAAAAACATTACTGACATCATCCTTGAATAGTCATCCACAAATAATATGAAATATTTATCACCCTAATAACTATGAAATTTCATAGGACCACAAAGATCAATGTGCACAAAATCTAAAATTCCCTTAGAAGTGTAAGAATTACTTGTAAAGCTTGATCTTGTCATCTTACCCATCTAGCATCCTCGGCACATAACATTCTCAAGTTTTTCAAGACTCGGTAGACCTCTTACTCGGTGCTTCTTACTTATTTTGATCAGAATATCAAAATTTACATGACAAAACCTTTTATGCCATAACTAGGTATCATATTTTTTTGCATAAAGACATTTATTCCAAGTTGAGTCAAGATGAAATGTATTACCTTTTGTTTGTATCCTGGTAGTAGCTAACTTTCCATTCTTGTCATGAACTTTGACAATTCCTTTCTGAAATTCTATTTGGTAACCTGTGTTGTTTAGCTATGCTACAGTCAACAAATTGTATTTCAAACCTTCAACCCAATAAACATCATTACATTTAGCATTGTCAAGAAGTGTTATAGATCCTTTACCTTTCACCAGACATGGTGCATCATTACCAAATCTAACATAGCCTCCATCATAATCTTCTAACATAACAAACTTGTGTTTATCTCCTGCCATATGATGTAAGCATCCACTATCTATGATCCAAGAATCATTAGTGTTTATGTGAGTTATTAGGGCTTTTTCTTCATACCTTTCTTCATCTGATCCATCTTTGATAGCCACATAAACTACTTCCTTTGTATCAGTGTCATCTAATTTATCATCATTGGATTCCTCATCGGCTATTAAGCATGTCTTTCTATCTCTTCTTTTGAAGTCTCGGTGTCCTCTATAATGATTATCTTTCTGTTTGTCATCTTGGTAATCTCTCTTTTCAGTAGAATCTTTGTCAGGACAGTTAGAAGCTATGTGTCCTATTTTATCACAATTGAAACATTTCAAAGGTAGTTTTCCTTTATACTTACCTTTGCCTCTCGGTAACCTTCTGGCTAATAGTGCTTCAAACTCTTCTTGCTTTTTGATTTCCTCATACAGTTTGTGTACTTCTTCCATGTTCTTATGAAATCTTTCACTTGCTCCACTGTGATCTCCTTCAGAGTAATTATACTTTCTTTCATTGTAATCATTAGACTCATCATGATGAAAAGAACTAAATGCAGATTCAACTTTATTTACTAAAGATCCACTGTTATCAAAGTTACTTAACTCAAATGCATGTAGCTTACCAATGGTAGCATCTAAAGAAATTGGCATATTAGGTACAGACCTTAATTCATTGATTACAGAGACTCAGATTGCATAAGCTGGTAGAAGGGTTCTTAACAACTTACTTGTTATATCCTTTTCTTCAATAGTTCCACCTGCTCCTTTGATTTAATTGACAATCTCTTTTAGTCTTGTACTGTACTGAGTTATGTTCTCACCTTCATTCATCCTCATGGATTCAAGTTGTCCTCTTAAACTATCTACTTTTGCCCTTTGAACATGTTCATCTCCTCCATATACTGATATGAGCTTATCCCACATTGCCTTTGCATCATTGCAGCCTTCTAGGTCATTAAACTCTGAGTCAGTCAATGCAGATGTTATTTCAATCATTTCTTGGATATGTTATTGCTTTGCCTTTATCTCTTCCATTGTCAATGGATAGGTTCTCAGAGTAACAAAATCATTCTCCTGATAGTATACAACATATTCTCCAACTCCTGATAGATGCAGCTTCATCCTTTTCTGCCATGTAGAGAAACTTGACTTGTTCAGCTTCGGTGCATCCCTCTTATACATCTTTGGATCTTTAACTCAAGTGCCTTTAAAATTTTCTTCTAGAGTCCAAAGCTCTGATACCAATTGATAGTTCTGATACTAAACATAAGTACAGATCCAATAGCCAACAAGATGAGAGGGGGGGGTGAATCATACAAACTTAATCTTCCATAAAAACATTAGATTCAACCTCAATAACATATACTTTAGTAATATAACCAAAACTGTTAAACATGCAAACTCAAAAGCATATAAACATCATAAACCTCATAACACCAGATTTAACGTGGAAACCCAAATAGGAAAAAACCACTATGGGATTTCAGACCCACTAAGAAATATACTCTTCTAGAGTATGCTCAGTTAAAAGAAAATCTTGTTAAAGATTACAAACACATTGCTAGATGTGACCCGGTTAAGGGATTTCCCTCAGATCTGTTAGGATCTTCACCTTGTTAGAAGTGACCTTGTTAAAGGACTTCAAACACTCAATTAGAATGTCACCTTGCTAGAGGGTTTTACAAATAAGACTGTTAAGTCCACTTGGTTAAGAGATTTTCTGTCACTTTCCACAAAATAGCAGTAATAAAAATCTATCTACAACTTCACATCTAAAATGCTAAAGCAGATTCTTATTTGTTCAATACAATCTAGACATAGAACTAATCTTGTCCATCTGCTGGGCTTCTATACTCTATTATTCAAACAGGTCTTCAAGCTTCTATGCTCGGTAATCATTATGTAGCATCCCTGTGCAGACACTTGCCCGCATGCATTGTTTATCAACGGTTCCCTATTTATTAACAATTAGCTATCCGCTTGATCTCCTTGATCACATTTTCCATGATCAATCATAGCCATCAGATCTTCAAACTTGACCAGGTTCAATGCATCTTTTGATCTGAAAATGTTTTACCTCACCTTGGAACTTGCATATATTTCTTGGAACTTGTGCTAGAGTATTGCGGTTCAATCTACACTATAGATCTTCCTGCTGGTCTTCCATTGCCATAGATTCTTAACAAACTTTATTTACGGCATACCAATCATTTAATCAGTTCCAGCTCATCAGCTTCCTTCATTAAATAATGCATGTAAACATTTAATGCATTTTGTTACAATTCGGTTACAACTCGGTAAATACTAAACTTCACTTAGTAGACATTCTGCCTTCATTAACTGATAGCGATAACCTTAGGCTTTACCGACTAGCTTCCTTAGGGTTTACCAACTAGATTCTTTTCTTGGTAACATAGTATAGTATTAACCTCACAATTTATAACATATGTATGATGTCAAAACAATCTAAACATCATGATCTCATCATTGTCTGACTCAGTAATAGTTGCCCACTGAATACCTTATTCATCCTCTTATTCATCATAATCTTTCATGTGTCTTTTACCGACATCTTTATACTCTTTAAATCATACTTCTCAAGATATGGCAACATCATACTAAATTAGAAAATCAATATCTTGACATCAATGACAACATAATAATATTAAGACAGTAAACATCCTTAATCAGTTATATGCATAATCATCAACAACCTTCTTAATATCCTTATTGAAATGCCAACAATCTCCCATTGTCTGTTAAAATGCCAAATGCTAACGGGCCTTATAACCTAAAATCATACTTATGAATCTAACATACACATCTTTTACATCATTCACTATCAGGGATCTATTGTCATAGGTTGCTCCTGTTAATGTCATGACAGTGTTATTAGGAACCTTTTTAGTTTTATCTTGCTTGCTACTAGTGGAGGGTAAGCCAGTCACTGCCCTAACTACTTCCTTAGTGATTTTGTGAATGGAGTCTAGCCAAAAGAATTCACCATGAACTCTGTTAATTACAATCCTTACTACCTCCTTAGGAAATTCCAAGATGTCAAGGATTTCCACGAAACCTAGGGTTTCAATAATCTTATATTCGGGTTTCACAATTCCACTTTCATCACAGATAACATTTTTATACATTTTCAATATTTCTTCTGAACCTAATTCCTCAATGTGGCAATGAGTATATATTCTAGGGTCTTCTTCATATGCAACACCTTTTGGGATTTTTGAAAAAGCACCTAAGGTATCATCTTGTTTCACTATCTTGGGGATAATCTTGAAAATAGGCCTAGGGCATTTAACTACCTCTATAATAGTAGGATTTGCAGTACATTTCAGAGTAGATGAGGAAGCCATTGATAAATACCTTAACTTGCCTGATAGGTTTGGATGCTTGAAAGAATTTGCTTCACTTCTTGCTATGGATGCCTTCGCTCAGATTTTCATGCTATTAGGAAGTTTGAATGCTCAGTGAATGAAAAAGAGGGAAAATCAAAGATTTATAATGTCTTTTCTTCCAACAACCATAATAAATGCTTGTCGGTTAAGGGAAACTTAACACATCTACTGGTAGAGAAGAAGTCCATCTTCTCACCATCAACCGAGGGTAAACTTGCATGGGTTTCAATTTGTTGCAATACCCCCAAGGGTTACTTTTCAGTTGGATGAAGAGTCTCCTATCAGTGGAGTAATACTTTGCTCTACCTGTGAAGGAATAGTTTCATCAACATTCTGATTCATCTTTCTAATCCATTGTCTTGAAACTTCTTTCTTTACCTCATCAACCTTCTCTTTGCCTTTCAAATTGGATCCTTTATTATTTGCTGGTGAAGTCTTACTTCTACAAAATTTTGCAATATGTCCAATCTTATTACATGCATAACAAGTCACATTGTTCTTCTGAATAGCCTTTCCATATCCTATGTCAGTTTGTGTTCTGCATTGATTAGATAAGTGCCCAAATCTTCCACAAACATAACATCTTACATTCATTCTGCAGTTTTCTAAATTGTGACCAATTTTGTTGCATTTGGAACATTGACCGGTGGGTGTATTAATGTTCTGATTGTTTCTAGATCTACATTGATTTTCTCTATGACCATACCTGTTATAGTTAAAGCATTTCCCATTAAATTTGTAGGCATTAGGTTATGTTACTGGTTTACTATAATCATGATTGTTTGCAGTACCGGAAATTTCACCAACTTCAAATCCAAGTCCATTAGTGTCTCCATTAGGTTTCTGACTTTTCAGCATACCATCAAGTTCTTCTGAAATTTTCTTGAATTTCTCTTTATGTTTATTTGTAGTAGCCAACTCATTTTCCAAAAATTCCTTTGGTCTCATAAGTTTAGTTTTATCATTTTCCATGTGAATCAGATCTATCTTTAACATATCATTTTCATGACTGAGTCTTAGATTTTCATTTCCTACATCATTGAGTCTCCTAGTCAAGTCATCTTCATTCTTCTTTCTGTCTTCAATGTCCTTACAAAATCTCATAGTCATGTCTTGCATTTCATTCCTCAAGGTCATGTTTTCTTGCCACATCTTGCTTACAAGATCATTAAGAGTTTCCTTTTCATCATCATTACTCTGCATCTTCTCATGAAGTTCTTTTCTCTTACTTCTAGCAATAGTGAGATTCTCTTGAAGTCCTTAAATGAATTCCTGTGCAGTCCTTAGATCATCTTCAAGTTTGGTATTCTTCAACTTCTCTTCATCATAGTCCACAAGAGCTCCTTCTAATTGCTTTCTTAAATTCTCCATCTATACCGGTGTTAGAATCTTCCTCAAGCTGTTAGACTTTTAAAAATAGAGGACTAGGCTTTGATACCAATTGTTAGGATTGATGATAGTCCCAAAGATACTAAGAGGGGGGGGGGTTGAATCAGTATCTAACTAGTTAACAAAATATTTAACCTTATTAAGTATTTTGAATTCCAAAATAGTGTACTGGTAAACAAGAATTAATGCAGTAAATATGAATAGTAAAGACAACATAGAAAGCACACCATAACACAAGATGTTTAATGAGGAAACTCGGTGTCAAAAAAACCTCGGTGAGATTTGTGACCCACAATATTCACTCACTGGCCAATGAATGGATATTACTTACAAGAGGGGCCTGCACATGCAGGAAGGCCAACTGCCTAGAGCTCACTGCTCAATTACAAAAGGAAGTCTCACTGACTTATAAAATGGATTATGAAAATCCAATATAGTGTACTACTACAAAACAACATCTGCTATGCCAGGTTCAGTACCAGTTTAAGCTCATACAATAACCATAAACCCTTATACAAAATCTTCCTTAATATTCGCTTATCACTTCTACTATCATATGCCCATCCATCACTATTCTCCTATATTACAAAATGATTTACAAGTCCTGATACATATATGAGTCTATTACAATATGCCATGTCGGCTTACAAAAGATATTACAATTAAATACATTAAACAAAACTTCATTCTTGTCAACTGGGATGTCGGTGAACATTGTTGTCGCTGCCGATGAAGTGCCTATCAGTGCCGGTGTCGGTGCCTGAAGATATCCACAAGGTTGTCAGTAAGTTGCCATCAATGGCAACACCTTCAATCACCTAAAATTCTCATTGGAGTGTGCAATGCCAACAACTACAATCTAGAGAAGTGTTGAATTGCAAAAGATAGCATCTTCTATGCCTGAGTACAATTCCAGTTAAGCTCAATATCAAAGGATTAAATCTTCTTACATAACTCAATTCAATCTCCAATGATCGACCAACTCCTTGGCCTGAATGGTATTACATTATTCACACATTAAATTCCTTGACCATGACCTCTAACATAACCATGATAATATATAATGAGATCTTACATCTATATATACAAACCCTCGACCATAAACAATTAGGTTGGCCACCAAATAATAAACCAATTACATAGTTACAAACCATGTTGGCCTTACACAAGACAAATAGTATCCAGCATAAAAGACATCCTAGAAATACATCAAGAGGTCCAATCCACACATTACATTAAAGCCGATCCATAACCTATATCAATTGAGACCCTGTATAGGTCCACATGTTATAGCAATGATCTTCATCCACCAAGTCTCGAGCATGATCACCAATAGCATCCTGAAACTCCACCAGAAGCTACACCAACACCACTTATCTAATTCATCAAAGATCTTTTTCAAAAGCTCTGTCAGTGAAACCCTTGCGAGAACTAGAAGGAAACCTTTCAAGTAAACAGGGTAGCATTTGATCACCAGACCAAAACCAACTGACCAAATATATGCATGAGTATCATGAAAAAACCAATTCCATCACCAAACTATACCAGAGCCTACCCAATCATGCCAGATCCAAATCAACTAGAAACCACTCAACCTACCGGGACCAGAAGGGTGTCAGTAAAGCATCCAAACAACTAGTGTTGACATCAATGACAAAACATCAATGCAACACAATCAATGATACTAGTTCAACTTGTGAAATTAAGCATACCTCATTAGTTTCCAATCTTCTTCTTTTCATCACTGCACTACTCTTATCCCCAATGATCTGATCTTATGAATGATTCAATCTCACATACCTAGGAGTCTTCTAACTTTCTGTTCCTCTTCCCTATTCTTCAGTTACTGTAGAATTATCTAATACTTCTAGAGTAACTAGTCCAACACTCTTTTCCGGTAAAGGTGCTACCGTTTAGATATAATCATTTCCAATCAATTCCTTCTCATAAACTCTTATTTGACTTTTGTTCAACTCATCTATTTTGACATTAGCACTCTCCAGAATTCTCTACAATCTCTTGTTATAACATCTATATGCTTTGCTTTCATTAGAATAGCCAATAAATATACCTTCATCAAATCTAAGATCAAATTTCCCAATGCTATCATCTCTCCTAATATAACATTTACTGCAAAACATTATGAAATACTTGTCTATAGGTGTATTTCCAAACCATAATTCATAAGGTGTCTTACCAGTTTCTCCTTTGATATGCACTCTATTGAATGTATAAACCATTGTGCTCATTGCTTATCTTCAGTAGATAAGAGGTAGACTAGCTTCCATCATCATTTTTCTAGCAGCATCCTTGATAGTTTTGTTCTTCCTTTCCACAACCCCATTTTGTTGAGGTATCTGGGGAGAAGAAAATTGTCTTCTTATACCATGCTTCTCACAAAACTTATTAAACTCACCGGATGTGAATTCTCCACCATGATCTGACCTCAAACATTTAATCTTCAATCCTATCTTAGTTTCCACTTTAGCCTTAAAGATTTCAAACTTTTCAAATGCTTCAAATTTATCTTTAAGAAAAGTAACCCACATCATTCTAGAATAATCATCAATGATTAACATGAAATATCTATCACCTTGAAATTTTTTAACTCTAGAAGAGCCACACAAATTAGTATGAATAAGATCAAGAACATCATTTGATTTATCTTGTATACGTCTAAAAGAGGTTCTGACTTGTTTACCATTTGACATTCTTTACATACTAGATTATATGGCTTCATAATCTTAGGTATATCCCTAAGTGCCTTAGTTAAACTAATCTTCACAATGAAATCAAAATTCATATGACACAGCCTTTTATGCCATAGCCAACTCTCATCAATCTATGTAATCAAACATGTCTTCTCACTAGACTTCAGATGAAATATATTACCTTTTGTCTATGTACCGGTTGCAATCTCCAAACCAGATCTGTTAGTGATTTTGCATTTTCCATCCTTGAACTGTAATTGAAATCGATTATCTACCAATTGTCCTACACTCAAAAGATTATGCCTAAAACCTTCAATAGAATAAATATTGTTAGTATTGTTCTTACCATCCAATGATATAGTTCATTTTCCTTTGATCATACATGCTTTCTCATCTCCAAATCTAACTAGACAACCATCAAATTCTTGCAAAGATAGAAACTTCCCTTTATCTCCAGTCATATGATGTGAACAACCACTGTCAATTACCCATTCATCCTTGTCTTCAATTTTAGTAGCAAGTGCTTTCTCTTTAGGTACATTCTCTTCTAGTGCCAAATCATCTGCTTTGATAGCCAGGAACACCCATTCCTTCCCATTGCCGAAACCACTAGCAGAGTTTTTTGCTGGTTCATCATCAAAATCAGTAATACCTTCCTCATCTGCTATGTAGCATGATTTCTCTCTAATTTTCTTGTACTTGTACTTGTTCTGATATCCAGGTTTAGGCTTAAATGATCTTCTAACTCTTTCTTCAAATCTTGAATTCCTTTCAGGACATCTAGAGTGCAAAACATTTAAAAGGTGTTTTTCCTTCATACTCACTTCCTACCGGTCCTTTAGGTACTCTTCTAGTAAATAGTAACTCAATTTTCTCAAACTCATCATCTTATCTCTTCATATCTTCTAATTCCTTTACATATAAAGCTTTCCAGTCTTGCTTACCGATTGTAGATGTAGATGTATGAAAAGAAGGTTCAAACTTCACAGCTCCAGAAGGTCCAAATTCTTCAAGGTCAAAAGAAGATAGTTTCCCAACCAAAGTATCTCTATTGACAAATGTATTAGCCATTGTTCTCAAATCATTAATAGCAGTAGCCTTTATTTTGTAAGATGGTGGTAGGGTTCTTAGGACTTTAGAAACAATTTCATCTTCGCTCGGAGTTCCACCATAACATTGAATTCCCATAACAATCTCATTTACCCTTTCCATGAATACAATAATCCTTTCATCTTCTTCCATCTTCAAGTTTTCATATCTCACCTGGTAACCATCAAGTTTAGAAATCTTCATTGTAGGGTCACCTTCATTAAGAGTCTCCAACTTATCCCATATAGCCTTTCCAGATGATTTGTCAGTTAATCCCATTATTTGTTGATCAGAAAGTTCACACAAGAAGGCTTCTCTTTCTCTACGATCATTCTCAAGCTCCTTGTCTAGGTTTGGCGGAGGAGGATTAGCAGATCCCGAATTATAAGGTGTGACACCATTCTATGTGATCTCCCAAATCTCCTTTCCAAGACATCTTAGATGAGTCTCCATCTAAATCTCCCATATTGTGTAATTAGTTCCATCAAGCCTCAAAATATCCCTCTGAAAGATAGCTCCATAAGAACTGGATGAACTTGAACTATTAGTTTCCATAAGATCCTCCTCAAGTGGTTAAGCTTTCTATAGAGAGGACCAAAGCTCCGATACCAATTGTTAGACAATTCATATAAGAGGAAGACAATTGAGAGGGGGGGGTGAATCAGTTGTCATAAATTATCGAAACTATTAGCAATTTAAGCTTTAATACTAGAACCTAAAACACTAATACCAGAATAGAAGTTAAACCAATTAAGCATAAACAATAATCACAGAATAGATACCATCCACATGACACCAAAATTTGTATGTGGAAAACCCGATAAAGGGAAAAACCACGATGTGAAACCCACCCACAGTCAAATAATACTTTTGTAGTAAGTATGCGAATTACAATTTAGGGGCTTATACATGTAGGAATGTCAAAAACCTAGAGCACACTTCTCATCACAAAAGGAGCCTCACTGACTACATAGAAATCTAGACTACAATCTGGAGAAGTGTTGAACTGCAAAAGATAACATCTTCTATGCTTGAGTTCAACTCTGGTTAAGATCAATAGCATAGGACTAAATCCTCTTACATAAAGCCAATTTGATCTCCAAAGATCAACCAACTCCTCTGCCTGAATGATATTACATTATTTGTACATTACATTCCTCGACCATGAACTCTAACATAACCATGATAATCTACAATGAGATCTTACATCTATATATAGAAACCCTTGACCATAAACAATCTGGCCAGCCACTAGATAATAAACCAATTATATAGTTATAAACCATGTTATCCTTACACAAGACAAATAGTATCCAATACACAAGACATCCCATAAATACATCGAGAGGTCCAATCCACACATTACATTAAATTCGGTCCATAACCTAGATCAACCAGGACCCAGTATAGGTCCACACACTATAGAAATGATCTCCATCTGCCAAGTCTTGAACATGATCACTAATAGATTCCTCAAACTTCACTAGAAGATGCACCAACACAACTTATGTAATTCATCAAAGATCTTCATCAAAATATCTATCGGTGAAACCCTCGACGGAACCAGAAGCCAAGCTTCCAAGCAAATAGGATATCATCCGATCACCAGACCGAAATCAACTAACCAAATATGATCATGAGTATCATGAACAAGCCAATTCTATCACCAAACTATAACAGAGCCTACCAAATCATGCTAGATCCAAATCAACCAGAAACCAGTCAACCTACCGGGACTAGAAGCGTGTCGGTAAAGCATCCAAACAACTAGTGTTGGCATCAATGACAAAACATTAATGCAACACATAATCAATTCCACCAAATGTCCAACACATACATCCACGCTCTTTTATATATAATATTTGCACATTACATTCCTTGACCATGACCTCTAACATAACCATGATAATCTACAATGAGATCTTACAACTATATATAAAAACCCTTGACCATAAACAATCAAGCCAACCACTAGATAATAAACCAATTATATAATTACAAACCATGTCATTCTTACACAAGACATATAGTATCCAATACACAAGACATCCCAAAAATACATCGAGAGGTCCAATTCACACGTTACATTAAAGCCAGTCCATAACCTAGATCAACTGGGACCCAGTATAGGTCCACACGCTATAGAAATGACCTCAATCCGCTAAGTCTCGAACATGATCACCAATAGAATCCTGAAACTTCACCAGAAGTTGCAATAACACCACTTATGCAATTCATCAAAGATCTTCATCAAAAGCTCTATCAGAGAAACCCTCAATGGAACCAGAAGCCAAGCTTCCAAGAAAATAGGATAGCATCCGATCACTAGACCAAAACCAACTGACCAAATATGGGGATGAGAATCATGAACAAGCCAATTCCATCACCAAACTATACCAGAGCCTACCAAATCATGTCAGATCCAAATCAACCAGAAACCAGTCAACCTATTGGGACCAGAAGGGTGTCGGTAAAGCATCCAAACAACTAGTGTTGGCATCAATGACAAAACATCAATGCAACATATAATCAATTCCACCAAATGGCCAACACATACATCCATGCTCTTTTATATATAATATTGATCATTAACACCCTCAACTAGACTAGTCATAGACAAAATAAACAATATTACATAAATTTTGTCACCCAAATTAAAAATATCAAATGTATGGTCCATTGGAGGAGATAGAGAGGACCTAAATACATCACAACAGTCTTAGGAAAATAGTGTCTCAACCTTACATTTACATAAGGTTGATATTTATAGTAATTTTTTTTCAGCAAGAATTGGTGTGAAATTTTAACCAAAGCTTTAGATTGGTTAGATACGTATGTCGGTAATTTTGTTGCAATATCATGTCTATATTTGAAGATATTAAAGTTTTTAATTTTGAAGGTTGTGAGAAAAAACTTTGGAGTCAATTTTGAGGTATTTAGAGCTCCAAAATGATCAGAAAGTGTATGTAATAGGTGTAGTGGGTTATAGCTTGATAGAGCATGTTACGATCTTTTTGGTGCTTCAAATGGTTTGTCAATTGGACACTTGGTTCAAAAGTTATGACATTTGAAGGTTGAGTCTCCTAAAGTAAAAAATATAGAAATATATTAGACATAGAAATGAGTTGTAAAAGGGAGGGTATATGTGATGTGTTGATGTTTGTTTTGATACATCATAGTGCATCTAGGATTGGAGATAAGATGGGTTACACTTTATTGGGTTCTTTTTGCCCATGGTTTTGTAATACCATTTTATACATTCATTTATTATATCTCCAACATATTAGGTGAGTGATATAGAGGTTGTGTGTAAGATTCTTATAGCTATTGAGTTACCTTTGAACTTTGATTTGTGATAATCCAGTGAAAATATTTCTTTGCATGTATATTGTAGTTTGATGTTAATTTCAAAATAATATATTGGACAACTTTTGTAGTGTGGTTCTTTTCTTTGAAAGGGTTTTGCCCATGTAAATCACTATATTATGGTATGCATTCTATTTATGTTTTTTTTTTTTAAGTTTCTATAAATATTGTAATGATTTATAAAAAAAATTGTACTACCCTCCAATCAAGGTTATATAGGAATTTGTTAAACTACATAACTTCCTTACAAGTAGTATCAAAGTATTATCACCTTTGGTTTCAATTGGGGTTTGTTGGGTTTTTGACCTAATCTAGTTTTTAGTGGCATATTGTCCAAAAGATACTTACTAATCTTGTTGAAAGAATTTTCAGATGGCCAGTTCATTGGGAAAAATAGAGGTGGATAAATTTTTCAGAAGTAATTTTTAGATGTGAAAGATTAAGACATTTTTCTAATAGATTGAGATTTGTGGGATGTTACTCATGTGAATATCTTAAGACCTTGAGATCTATTGAAATTGATCAATATGATATTTTGGACCATACAACTAAGGGTCTAATCAAATTTTTCTTGATAGACTCTATTCTAATCAATGTCTAAGTAAGAGACCTCTAAAAAAACCTATGGAATAAGCTTGGTGAGGCATTATCTATCGAAATCTTAATTGAATAAAAAATTCTTTCCAAAGAAGTTATATTCCTTAAGAATGGAAGAGGATGCATAGATTAAAAACTGCCTGTAAGCAATTATTATGTTTGTGTCTCGATTGGCATCTATTGGTGCCAAGATGGATGAGAAGGAGAAATGTCAAATCTTTCTTTTTTCTTTACTTTATTCATCGGGTTATCTTGTTATGGCTATCAATAGTACTTCTATTATTTTTAAATCTAAAGATGTGATGGATGAATTTCCTGGTGAACAGATGGGGTGGAAGGTATCTATGAGTTTGAAGGAAGCTCTAACTATTTGGAGAAGACCCAAGGAAAAAGGTAAGAATGAGAAGCGCAATAAATCCAAGTCTAGAGAGAGATCAATATTTCTTAGAAAGTTCAAAGTCATTTGTTGGAATTGTATTAAATCAAGACACACTTGTAAGGACTGTAAAGAAGAAAATAAGAAGAAAAAGAAGTTTGATTATAATTTTGAGTCTGAGAGGAAATATGGTGATGCACTTATTGTAGCTTTGGCCACTCATGTAGGTAATGATGCATGGTTAATTGAATCCTGTGCATATTTTCATATGACTTCCAATAGAGATTGGTTTCTAAATAAGAAGAATTAAATGGAGGTGAGGTTTACTTGGGTGATGATTTTCATTTAGATATTGTTGGTCATCATTTAGTTAGAATTAGGTTTCTTGATGGTAGAGTAAAAAGGATCAATGGTGTGTTGTATACTGACTCTTGACTAACCACAAGGAAAAGACACTACATGGTTAAGACAATGGAGCCAACATATATCACTTGATCAAAGGTACCAATTACACCACCATAGGATGACTAAACCACATACCAAAAATATCACAATACACACTTGCAAGGACAACTAAATACATCAAATCCACACTCAGACAATATTTGAGAATATCAGCATCATAAGCACTTGCAACATCATTGATTGAAATTAAATATAACACTCTTGCAACAGTCACATTATTCAATTCCCAAATCAATATTCCATCAAGAATGAAATCCACATTTAAACATTCAATCGGTTATAACATGAATTCCAAATAGGCATTTAAATCATTTTTAGAATATATCCAAATCTACCAATTTGAATCTCTAATTCATGCCTTGATTTCCATTGGTAAAATTATTAACCACATAATAAAAATCACATGAAAATCACATTACATCACACAAAACCACTTTAAGCATTCCATTTATAAAATTTAAGTTCTTAACACAAATTGGTTTTGAAGACCAGTGAGGCCTCAAAACCAAGCAGGGGTCAAACAAACCCATGATTGTGTTGTCATCGGAACAACAAACACCACTTATCGGTAGCGCTACTACTACTGATAACATTGCCGCTACCAACCGGTAATACTACCACTTTGAACTGTTAACACGTACCACTTCAAACCGGTGCCACTTACCTCTTCGAACCAGTAACACTTACCTCTTCGAACAGGAAAAGGTAATCTACCTCTTCAAATAGGAACAGGTTATTTACCTCTTCGAACAGGAACAGGTAACACTTACCTCTTCAAACAGGAACAAGTAACACTTACCTCTTCAAATAGGAACAGGTAACACTTACCTCTTCAAACAGGAACATGTAACACTTACCTCTTCAAATAGGAACAGGTTATTTACCTCTTCAAATAGGAACATGTAACACTTACCTCTTCAAATAGGAATAGGTAGCACTTACCTCTTCATACAGGAACAAGTAATTTACCTCTTCAAACAGGAACAAGTAATTTACCTCTTCGAACAGGAATAGATAACACTTACCTCTTCAAACAAGAATAGGTAATTTACCTCCTAGAACAGGTAATTTACCTCTTCTAACTAGTGACACTTCATTTCCAGAACTATTTCACGGGCACCCACATACAATGCCAATTTCTAAAATTTCAAGGAAGAGTTTACCAGCAAGGTAAATGGTGAAATAAACATACTGGAAATGATGACTAACCAAATCATGACAAAATAGAAACAAGGATGCACCCAACAAGCCCAATCTAAAATTATTTCTTCTCAAAGAAGAGGTAAATCAATAAATTGATTTCCAAGAACAAAACACACAGTAGATAGAGAAATGAATCATTTGTTTCCTGAATGCAACCATATGATATAGTTTTCACAAAACCAGCAGTAGTAAACACTAATTCTTCCATTTCAATCATTCCACAAACATCTACAAGAAGATTGAATAAATTTCCATGCACAGGAAGCAAACTGAAAATTACAAAACAAATTCAAAACAAGAAGGAAACCTCCAACCTTGAAGCAATTAGCAGCAAAGAGATGAAAAACAACCAATCTTGCTCCCAGGTCGAATTTCCAGCTCCTCTAGGAAGTTTTTTCTAGAATTTTCTCTCCAAAATTCTCTTCTTCTCCTGCCGTGAGTCCCTAGAATGGATGCCCAAAATTATCTTTTAACCAAAGCTTCTAGGTTAAATTTTTTCATCCAATCAAATTTAAATATTTTAAAACTAAAAGGCGATTATATTTCTTTCTTTTCCAAAAATAATAATTCTTTCCAACAATTAAAATGAAAAAGCAAAAGTCAAATGGAAAAGAAAAAAGGAAAACTTTTATTAATTTCTTTTTCCATAAATATTTCCTTTCAACCTAAGCATTTAACCTTTTTAAATGGCTATGGAATTTATTTATTTCACAAAAATATCAATGCAACTTTACATAATAAATTAAGCCATTTAACCATTTAATCTAGCAATCATTAATTTAAACAAATCAATAATCACAGAGCATATTAATTAAATGATTACACCTACACAAGATAGCATCATCCATTTAAATTAAATAACCATTTAAATAAATGGAAACTGGCAAAACCAAGACAGATCAAATGACGACTCTCAAATGACCAAACCAAGGCACCATGACATACATAACAACCAGATGGGGAAACACAACCGACTGACAACACTCACACGAGTGTAACTGCGGTCAAGGTAGGGTACAACAACTATCTCCTCCACTCCCATCAGATATGTAAGGCATGCTCAGACCTACGAAACCAGGTGGAGTCAATACCCCATACCTACCCGGTACTAGTACCTGCAATGTCCTGTACCAAAGAACCACACATGCATATAGACAATATACATAAATATAGACATGGTACGCACACCGATGAAGGATAATTGTGACATTCCCTGTCTCACTAGAGTGAGTGAAGGAAAATCATCCCCTCAGATCCTAATATACTTGCAAACACGCAACATATAAATAATGCATCACAATATAAGGGAAAAGTGTTAGTCCATGATAATGATCCATAAAAATAACATTACTCATAAGCACTGAAATACTGCATAAAATCATACACCATAACTCTAGATAAAGTATGAAATAACATCGCATAATATCCGAATCAAAATACAATAATGTTCCAAAGAATAGTCACTGAAGTAACTCAAAACATCCCCTCAGATCCCAGTATACTTGCAAACACACAACATATAAATAACGCATCGCAATATAAGGGAAAAGTGTCAGTACATGATAATGATCCATAAAAATACCATTACTCATAAGCACTGAAATACTACATAAAATAATACACCATAACTTTAGATAAAGCATGAAATAACATTGCATAATATCCAAATCAAAATACAATAATGTTCCACAGAACAGTCACTGAAGTAACTCAAAACATACAAAAGAGGCTAATTGAGGAGGGGTAATACACTCCTACCCTCTGCATTAGAGAATCCTTTTCTTTATTAACCTGGGTGGGAAAGATAGGTAAATCAATCTAATACTTTGGTCTTTTTTAAACTTATTGCAGGAGACTACTCTTGGTTGTAAACATTGCATCACATCTCCTCCTTTTCTTCTCCATTTCATGTTATTGATCTTGTTGGTGGACTTGGATGGTGAGACACATGTTCTTAATAGAGCAATTTTAGTATTTTGTAATCTCTCAGATGTTATTCTCTATTATCTCCTAATTTTCTTTTACATATTCTATCTTAGCTTTCAATTGGAGATTCTTGGCCTCTTGTTTGATAACCTAAATTTATTTTACCATTTGCCTCCAACTTTTGAATGTACCTACCATAAATTTCATTTGTTCAACACCTTATTATCTAGGTCTTCATGAGTTCATTATTAGGCTTTCTCGTAATCTAGCTTCTCTAAGACTTAAATTTTGGCCATTGGACTGATGAATTTTGGCCATTGGCCATAAAAAATGTCTCATATACATATTGAAGACCCTACATAGCTCCTCCAAATTTTATTAGAGTTTAATGCACAAAATATATTATGTTTGGGTGATTTTAAAAATGGGCACCTCCTCTAGCTCTGTGGTGTCCTCTTTTAGACGAAACAAATATAGCATAAGGTGGAGTTAGTCTCATAGCTCAAAGAGTCTTCACTATGTTTAGCGTTTGGCACAAATGAGATCTCTAGAGGCTTAGGGGTAAAAGTATGGATCTATGTCGTACCTAGAGCTAATCTATGCGATCTGGCTGAAAGAGTTCCAACCAGAAAGGTTCCAGCCAAAAGATTTCTGGCTGGACCAATGTGGTATTCATGTGGCACCAACATGGAAAAGATGTTCCGGTTGGAACTCCATTTAGAGTTTAGCAGCCGAGGAGAAGAAGGGGGCAAATAAATTAGTGTTTAATATATTAATGTTTTAGTTTTTTTTTCAGAATTTTGTATAGTTTATTATTTTTTTATTTTTTAATCCTTAGTAATATATTAATTTTAAAATTGGTTAATTCTTAATAATATATTAGTTTTAAAATTATTTAATGGTTAAAATCTTTTAATGCTTAATTATTTATAAATGTTGTACATGTATACAATTAGATGTTAAAATGTTATCCTACAACCCCTTAGCACATACTAGGACCTCTTAAGACACTTAGGAGAACTTAGTACATCCTAGGACCTTTTAAGACATCATACAAACCCTCAGTACATCCTAGGAACTATTAAGACATGAACGACCCCTTAATACACCCTATAACATCTTTTAACCTCTTTCATCATCCTAGCATGTATAACATGTTGGCAATTGACACTCATTTGATTTAACTGTGTTGTCATTGATGGTAACACACACCATTTTTGGTTGGTAACTTAACCGGTACTCATCGATAATCATTGTTGGGAAACCAACATTCAAGTCATCTAGCACACAAGGAACTAGCACCGACAAACAAGGGAAATCAGCAAACAAGGAACCAATATATGAAGCTAACATAGGAGATTGATCTGACAGGTCTACACGGTAGTGATCAATGACATTAGTCACAAAGTTCAATGCATTCATTTTTGTCTAGGCCGACATGCAAATAAATTATAATATCATTGCAAGCCGACATAAGGCATTTATGTTTGTGTTTGGGAAGGGTATTTAAGTCAGTCCGGTTAGGTTATCTTGGTAATGTAATGGAATATAGTGATGTGATATTGTGCGAGATATCTTGATCGACAAAACATGAATGTAATATTCTGTAGTGGGTCTTGGATATTGGTTTATAGGTTTGGGAAGCAAAGAAAAATACCAGTAAGGGAGGACACAGTGAAAACCAGTACAGACTGTGGTTTAACTAGAACTCATCCAACATAGCAGATGTACTTTCAGAGTTCAAAATTTTGTTTATAACTCCATATTTGGGGTTTGTTGTTAGTGAGGCTCCTTTTGCGATGACCAATGCACTCTAGTTTATTGGCCTTCCTACATGTGCAAGCCCCTATTATAATATTTTTTCATTTGGCTAGTGGATAGATATTGTGGGTCACCAATCCCACCATGGTTTTTCCTCTTTGAGGTTTTCCACATTTAAATCTCTATGTTATGGTGTATTCTCTTGTGGTTGCTTCATTTCTATTTGCTGTTAGAATCTTTTATGATTATCAGTTACTGAAATACTTTGTTAATAAGCTTAAAATTGATCTTGTTGGTAGAAAACTTATTCACCACCCCCCTGCTCTCAGTGTTCTTGGATTCCAACAATTGGTATCAGAGCCTAGTGCCTTGGAGTAAGTCTAATAGGTTTAGGAAGATCCAGAATCCGGAAACCATGGACATGAGTATGGAGAAACATCTTGAAGTAGTACTTGAGGACTATGATGCTAAAAGGATGAAGAACTTAAAGTTTCAAGATGAATTGAACTCGGTAAAGGAATTCATTCTTATCCTATAGGAGAGGTTGTCATCCGTTCAAGCTAGAAGGAAGTAACTTTTGTGAAATCAGGATGATGAAGAGAAGGATTCCCAAGTAACGAATTATATCAGAAGCTGAGTCAGGAGAATGGTTTCATGAAGAATGAAATGCAAGACATGACTATGAGGATGTCCAAGGAGATTGAAGACCAGAAGAAGAATGAATAAAATCTTGGTAGATCTCTGAAAGACAAATCTGAGGAATGCATTAGGTTGGCGCATGAGAATGATGTGTTGAGAATTGAGTTGTTGCAATCACAAAACAATGAGCAAGAGTTGGAAAGAATGATGCCAATCCTAAGAAGTGATCTGAATGCTACAATTGAATATAAAGAAAAGTTCAGGGACAATTCTACAAGGATTGATGAATTATTGAAGGATCAAAGAGACACTGGAGACACTAGAGGTCTTGGATTTGAGCATGGAGAAAGCTCCGGTACTGCAAATCAGGGGAATCCATTAGACAACCAGAATCAGGACTCACCGTTAAGGCAACCAAATCCACATAAATTTAATGGTAGATGCTTTATTTGAAATAAGTTTGGACATAGAGCAAGTCAATGCAGAAATAGAGCAAATTAGAATAATAATGTTGTTCCTGGTTAGTGTTCAAAGTGTAATAAGTTTGGACATAGGACAAAAGATTGTAGAATGAATGTGAGATCTCATGCATGTGGAAAGTTTGGACATATGGCTAATCAATGTAGGTCAAAGAATGGTCAAGGGCTCAACAAGGTAATTTAGAAGAACAATGTTACATGTTATGCATGCAATAAAAAATGACATATTACTAAATATTGCAGAAGAAAGAATACACCAAAAGGGAATGAAACATAAAATGAGAAAGGAAAGAAAAAGGTTTATGAGATCTAGTAGGCTCATGCTAAACAGTAGATTAGAAAGTTTGAAGATCAATTGGCAGAGTTAAATTCTCTGGTTACTTAACCGACAAAGTAGAATGTTCATGCATCGGAAGGATACTTATCCGGTAACTAAGGCCTTAGTTTTAGGGGGGGGAAATTAATGATAGATCCTGCATTGCCCCTAGTAGATGTCTCAAAGCTTGTTTCAAATCTTGGTGAAGATAGTCTGGAGATTCAACAGGGGTGAGATAATGGATTTTTTATCTGGTATCATATGCCGACATGCATTAATGTCAATAGGAAATTAGGGTTTCATAGAATAAAAGGGAAATTTTGGTTCATTTTCGATCACATAGCATTCAGAGTGAAATAGAGTGAGTTCAAGGTGATTCAAAGTGATCAAGAGCATTCTCAAAGCGAATTCCAGTGCATTTATAGCGGATTTTCAAGAGCTTTCACCGGCAAAGGTTGTGAGGTATTTTATTAGTTTTCGGGCTATCTTTTATTTGCAATGGCTTCTAGAACGACCTCCACTCTAGCAGGTGTCACTACCCCTATTGTTGTTGATATCAAAGACCATCCATGCCCTATTTTGAAGCAATGCCCTCATATTGTGAAGGTTAATGATTCACTCGATGCATTTTCTAGGGTTCCTGACTGAGTCTTGTATGTTGAGGATGTTCGTGTATATATCCACTACACTCTGGAGGATTTGGGTTCTATTGAGATAAAAACAATGTACATTACAAATCTGCAAGATATAAGGGGACCAATGAAATTAGAATTTCAAATTTTGAAGGATCAGGGTTTCACAGACATTTGGAGATGCCAAAATTTGAAGATGATATGATCCGGTATGTGTTGAGTCGAGTCCATGGGGAATTCATATGGGCTGACCGACCTTACAAGATCACTAAGGAGGCTATTCTCACAATCACCAATTTGCCCCTAATTGGTCAATTTCCCAGAAAGAAGAAAATACCTAACAATGAGGTGGAGAAGTTAACCAGTGCAACTTTTGGCAACCAATCAATGAGGCTAAGAACTATCAGAGACAAAGTTGTTCAATTTGCAAGCATGATCATCGGTTACAAGGTAACCCAATTAAATTGGTTGAACTTTGTTTCTAGTTCATGCATTTACTTTGCTCACAAGATGGTCAAAGAAAATGAAAAGTATGATCTTTATCAATGGATATGTGATGAGTTAATTATAAACCTAGGGAAGATTAAGGGTGAGAAGAAAGGTGTTTTCCAGTATGGCAACCTTGTGGTTTGTTTGATGTTTTTCTTTCTAAATGAGTTACTGTGATCTGGTAAAATACAACGAGCATTTGATATGTCGGGAGGAAAATAAATTAAAGAAGATATAAGAGGTTTGGGATAGGAAAAGGAGAGAGACTCCACTCTATGGGGTTATTTTAAATTTTTTTAGAAAACAATGAGGCAGAGAGAAAGAGTTCCAAAGTATATATTTGACAACTACTCAACTGAAATTTTCTTAATGGTGAAGAAGGATGAAACACTAATCGAGGCAATGCAACCACAGAAGATCTGGATCACATAGATGGCCTATGAGTTAGATGTTGAGATCTTGGACTTATATGCCAAGACTCTTATTGATGCCTCGAAAGATGAACATGAGAAAACCTTTAGGATAGAAAAGCAGAAGGAAACCAAGGTTCAGAGAGGATTCAACAAGAAAAAAAGAGAAGGAAAGATCAATAAGGTTGGGGAAGTTGTATGGAAGATGTCTTTTGAAATCAAATAGATTATTGGACTAGTTAAAGGATCTTCTCCGGCAGCAGCTCAGGTCTCACTGATAGTAGTAACTGGCAAGGGTGTAGTAAAGAGGAAGAATTCAGAGACTTATATTTCCCTTCTTAAATCTGGTTCTGATACTGATGATGAGCCACCACAGATTCCCAAGACTTATATATGGATATAGAGGAAGAAGCCAAAGGAAGTAAAGAGGCAGGGAGTGAAAGTCACCCCTCTAACACCACCAAAGAAAATTTTGAAGCAGAGGAAGCCCATAGAGAAGAGGAAACTGATTAAGGAGTCTACTTCTACTCCCGACAAGAAGAAGAAATCAAATGTAGATATAGGTCACGAATCCAGTAAGAGTATTGAAGTCATTCCTCCTCTCTCAATTGTTGAGTTAATAGATCATATAACTAAAGATGAAATTTTGAGTAATATACAACATTACTATGTACATATGGATCATAAGGAGCAAATGGAAATTGAGGAGGCATGTTTGTTATACTAAAACATATATAAGAAAGTATTATTAGAGATAGAAAGGCAAATATTGGGAGATTTGTATAATAAACTAGATGCTAGAAGGTTATCTATGGTTGAAGAGGATAGACATATAAAGGTACAGGAGATGTTAACTATTTGTGGAGCCATAACAGACAAGGAGATGTAGCAGTGAATATAGTTTGCAAATAAAATAATTTTTTGGAGAAAACACTGACATGCAAGTCTCATAGTAGGTAGAGTAAGTGAGATATTTAAGGATGTTAGATAGTTCAAATAACTAGAAGACAACTAAGAGGGGGGGTGAATCAGCTATCACTGATTACCAGAACCATTAGCAATTAAAAATTTAATACCAGAACCCAAACCATTAATACCATAATGCTTAAGCCAAATACCAAAATAGCAGTTAAACCAATTAAGCATAAACAATAATCAAAGAATAAATACCATCCACATGACACAAAGATTTATATGTGGAAAACCCGATAAAGGGAAAAACCATGGTGGGAAGCCTACCCATAGTCAGATAATACTTCTACAGTAAGTATGTGAGTTACAATCGAGGGTCCTAAACTTGCAGGAAGGCCAAAAAGCCTAGAGTGCACTACTCATCATAAAAGGAGTCTCACTAACTACATAGAAATCTAGACTACAATCCAGAAGAATGAATGAACTGCAAAGATAGCATCTCCTATGCCTAAGTACAATTTTGGTTAAGCTCAATATCAGAGGACTAAATCCTCTTACATAAACATAACTCAATCTCCAATGATTGACCGAATCCTCTTCCTAAATGATATTACATTATTCATGCATTACATATCCATATCCCATACCATGATGATCTACAATGAGATCTTACACCATATATATACAAACCCTCGACCATAAACAATCAGGTTAGCCACCAGACAATAAATCAATTACATAATTACAAAATATATCAGCCTTAGACCAGACAAATAATATTCAACCCATAAGACATCTCGAAAACACATCGAGAGGTCCAATCCACACATTACATTAAGCTAGTCCATAACCTAGATAACATCGGGACCCAATATAGGTCCATACATGCCAAAACAATAATCTCCATCAACCAAGTCTCAAACATGATCACCATCGGCATCCTGAATCTCTACCAGAAGCCACACCAAAAACACATAAATATTATCAAAGATCTTCAATAAAGATTTGTCGGTGAAACCCTCACTAGAACCACAAACCAAGCTTCCAAGTAAGCAAGATAACATCCGATCACCAGAACAAAATCAAGTGACTAGACATGAACATGAGCATCATGAATAAGCCAATTCCATAACCAAAACATACCAGATCATACTGAATCCAATCCAACCAGAAACCAAACATCCTACTAGGACAAGAAGAGTGTCGGTAAAGCATCCAAAAATAACTACTATTGATATCAATGACAAAACATCAATGCAACACATAATAAATTCCTTCAAATGGCCAACAATCTCCCCCTTTGGCATTTATGGCAACACTAGATGTGAAAAACATCTAAGTACCAACAAATTCCAAACAATTCACCCCCAATGGAAGACAACCAACAATCTCCCACTCAAAGATATAGAAATGAAGTTCTAAAACAAAAACCAAACTCCCCCTATGAATGATATCTTTGTAAAGCTCTATTTTACACATATATCTCTCCCCCTAATGTATAGAACTCCTTAAGTTTTTCACATCAATATCTCTCCCCCTTTGACATCAATGCCAGCAATCTGACATAAATATAAAAGCAAAACAAAAACCACTGGAATAGAAAACTAACTACTCCCCCAGGGCAATAGCATCCCCACATCAATGTCAGAATGAATAATATCTCTGATAATATATACCAGACTAATTCCAAAAAGAATCAATCAGTTCTCTACTGGAGGGGCAGAAACTCCTAACCTGTCTCTCAAGTACTCAAACGATTCCTTAGGAAAAGGTTTAGTGAAAATATCTGCAATTTGTTCTTTAGTGTTCACATAAACCAATCTAACTTCATTTTCTTCCACCTTCTCCTTCAAAAATTTATACTTGATAGATGTATGCTTTGTCTTAGAGTGAAATACCAGATTCTTTGATATGTCAATAGCAACAAAGTTATCACAATGAATAATTACCAGTCCAGTGCAATGCACTTTGATATCCTTCAACATTTGCTTCATCCATAGAACCTGTGTGCAGTTAGTAGTAGCAACAACATACTTAGCTTCAACAGTAGATAAAGAAGTACATGATTGTTTCTTACTAATAAATAAAACCAGTTTCTTTCAAAGAAATAAAGATCCACAGGAAGTACTTTCTAGGTCATCAACATCTCTAGCCCAATCAACATTTGTATATGCACATAAGGTAAAATCATCATCCTTAGGGTACCACAAACCATATTTAGATGTACCTTGCAAGTATCTAAAAATCCTCCTCACGGAACTCTCATGATTTTCTCTAGGATCACTTTGATATCTAGATGCAATACAAACAACATTCATTATGTCAAGCCTACTCTAAGTCAAATAAAGAAAACCTCCAATCATAGATTTGTATCTTGTAGGATTTACTGGTGTAGAAACATCTTTCCTTTTCAATTTCTCACTTGTAACCACAAGAGTACTTATCAGTTTAGAATCTCCCATACCAAATTTGTTTAACAATTCCCTAGCACACTTAGTTTGATAGATGAAAATACCTTTTTCAGTCTGAGTAATCTACAAACCTAAGAAAAATTTAATTTCCCCAATCATAGACATTTCAAATTCTTTCTCCATATTCTTGGAAAATTTTATGCACAACTTAACTTCACCTCCAAAAATGATTTCATCAACAAATACTTCAATAATCAATATATCATCATCAGTGACCTTATAATCTAAATTATTGTCAGCATTACCCTTAATAAAACCAATCTTCAAAAGATATTTATCCAATCTTGCATACCAAGCTCTAGGTGCCTGTTTCAATCCATATAAAGCTTACCATAACCTACAAACCATGTTTTTATCATTTGAAAGTGAAAAACCATCAGGTTTCTCAATATAAACTTCCTCATCAAGATCCCCATTCAAAAATGAACACTTAACATCCATATGATAAACCTTGTATTTTTTATGGGCACCATAAGCAAGAAACCAATCTAGCCTTATTCCTTAAAACATGACCATCCTCATTAAATTTATTCCTAAGAACCCATTTAGTTCCAATAACATTCTTATTTTTAGGTTGGGGAACTAAAGTCCATGTGTTCTTCTCAATCTGATCTAATTCTTCTTCCATAGCTTTCATCCAACGTTCATCTTTACATGCTTAAATTACTGATATCGGTTCAAGTTGAGAAATTAAACATACCTCATTAGTTGCCAGTCTTCTTCTTGTCATCACTCCATTGTTCTTATCCCCAATTATCTGATCTTCTGAATGATTCAATCTCACATACCTAGGATTCTTCTGACTCTCTATTCCTCTTCCCAGTTCTTCAGTTACTATTGAATTTTTTGATACCACTAGAGTAAATATTCAACATTATGTTCCTGTCAAGATGCTACCAGTTCATATATAATCATTTCCACCTCTAGTTCTTTCTCATAAACTCTGATTTGACTTCTATTCAGCTCATCCACCTTGACATTAACACTCTCCACAATTCTCTACAATCTCTTGTTATAACATTATTATGCTTTGCTTTCATTATAATAACCAAGAAATATGCCTTCATCATATCTAGGATCAAATTTGCCAATGACATCATCTCTCCTGATATAACAATTACTACCAAAGATTCTCAAATACTTAACTATAGGTGTATTTCCAAAACATAATCCATAAGGTGTCTTACCGGTTTGTCCTTTGATATGTACTATGTTGAATGTATATACTGTTGTTCTCACTGCTTCTCTCCAGTAGATATGGGATAGATTAGCTTCCATCATCATTGCTCTAGCAACATCCAAGATAGCTTTGTTCTTCCTTTCCCCAACTCCATTTTATTGAGGTGTCTGGGGAGCAAAAAATTGTCTCCTTATACCATGCTTCTCACAAAAGTTATTAAAATCACCGGATGTGAATTCTCGACCATGATCCGACCTCAAATACTTAATCTTCAATCTTGTCTCATTTTCCAGTTTAGCCTTAAAGATTTTAAACTTTTCAAAAGCCTCATATTTCTCCCTTAGAAAAGTAACCCACGTCATTCTAGAATAATCATTATTGATTAGCATCAAATTGTTGGCATTATGTGAACCGGTATGACGACATAATGACATTGTATGTTGTCATTGATGTCAATATGTTGAAGAGGTGTGAACCAGCATATGTGAGAACCGATAAAACACTGTGAACCGACATTTGTGCCAAAGTGAAGCAGTGTGCTTGTTCATGATGAACCAGCATATAGTTATCGGAACCGGCATATGGAAGTATTGTATGACTATCGGTTGGTAGTCTCAACTTTAGGGTTTCCAGTTGATGTGCTTCAAGCCTGTGTGGCTCAACCGATGATATTGTGTGATGAGTTAGCTTTGTAAAGAAGAACAGATCATGCTGCCATGTAAGCCTGTGTGTGTGAAGGATCTTGCATGAGGGAGATTGTTCATATCTACCTTGGGAATGTGCGAAGTCTATAAAATGGTGATAACATGTGATGGGTTATCGGTGCCATAAAATCGGTGGAAATGAACGATGGAGAATGTCTTGAGTTTGGATCAAGATCTGCTGCATTTAATGCAATGTGCTCAATGGTTAGGATTGAACTGTTTGAATTCCTTAACCTAATAGTTTTAGGGTTTAGGGTTTATGCTACCGACCTATTTGTTTTCCTATAAGGTCGATGTTGTGTCTCTTTTTGAGGTTGTTGGCAAAAGTTGTGTGTGTGTGTATCCAATAGAAGGGATATGTGATTCTTGCCAGACCAAAAAGGAGAGAAGTGATACCTGTAGAGTGTAAGTGCAGAAGGTGAAGAGGAGCTTAAGTGGATCTGCATTGGCATTGAGTGTTGTTACCAGATCATTGTAATACCTATTGATCTCTAACCACCTCAACAGCTAGAAAATCCCTTAATAGGGTAATTCAAAGCTATTGAGTTCTTGAAATCCTCTAACAAGGTAACCTTTAATAGGGTTTAACCCTTAACCAGGTATTGTAGAAATCCCTTAACTGGGTGATCCCTAATAGGATCAGTTCCTAGCATAACCTATTGTAATGTCTCTAATTGGATAAGGCTTCTAATAGAGCAGACTTCTAAAGAGTTCAAAAACAGCTTGTGGGTATTCATCCCCACCATGGTTTTTCCCAGTTGGGTTTCCATGTGAAAAATATGTGTGTCATGTGTGATGATTTTATCTTGTGATGCTTTGCTATTGTCTGTCAAGCATATGATGGTTCTGTGTTTTATGCCTGTCAATAAAACATGTTGAACTAGCTGTTATTGTGGTATGATGATAGATTGCCTGTTTATGCATAAGGATGAAATGGTAGTGTAGTCTCGAGTTGAGTGAAAAGATAAGTGAGTAACCGGTTAATGCTTGACTCAGATATTCTTAGCTTTACCGGTTGCACTTTGGTTCAAACCGGTATCACTATCTGCCAGTCATTTGAAGTGTTTTGCTGTCAAACCAGTTTTGGACTGTATTTTTGCTTGTACTGATTCACCCCCCCCTCTCAGTACCGGTTTGGTACTATTCGCTCATCATTGAGTTATCAATTGGTATCAGAGCATCCTCCAGGTCCTCTATGTTATAAGCTTAACAGCTTGAGGTAAAGATCCCAGTCAAATGATGAAGAGGGAAGGTCCAAAGTTTAACAGGGAAAATTTTAGTATATGGAAAGACAAGATGAAGATATACATTAGAAGCATGGGTGCTTAACACTGGAGCTATGTTGAGAATGTCTATGTTGCCCCTATCGGTACTCTCACCGATGACCAAAAGAGAGAGATATAGGAAAATGGGCAAGTCATGGAAGCCCTAATTAGTAGTTTATCTGACATTGACTTTATTAATGTTCAGGACAAGGTAAGTCCCAAAGAGGTATGGGATACTCTTGAAAATATCAATTGCGGTGATGAGCATGTAAAACAGGCTAAGGAAGAAAGCCTGAGAGGGAAGTTTGAAGATATGCGGATGGTTGAAGGTGAGACCATTCAATAGTATGGAATAAGAATCAAAACCATTGTTGGAGATATCAAGAGTGCAGGTGGTAAAATAGAAGACTCCACTATGGTAAGCAAAGTCTTGAGATCCCTATTGCTGGTCTATGCAATAAGGGTTGCTGCTATTCAGGAGCTGAGATCAATAGACAAGACTAAGGTATCCTTGGACTCCATCATAGCAAAGTTGACAGCCTATGAGCTAAATAGTTTTGATTGCAGTGTTCAAAAGACTGAATCAGCTTTTAAAGCTTTTGCTATACCATCCAGAAAAGGAAAAGAAGCTAGCACTAGTGGTGAACCAAGACAGAGTAGAGAAATGGATGATGAGGAGATTTTGATGGCATTTGAAGCTGTCCTTGCCAGGAAACTTCCTAAAGGAATTGGCAAATACAAAGGTAAGGTACCTTTGAAATGCTTTTCTTGCAACTAGATAGGACATATTGCTGTAAACTATCCTAATGGTGACAATAAGGACAAACCGAAAAAGGTTCAAGAAATTCAAAGGAGGAAACCGGAGAAATTGTTTTGTGGCAGTTGATGAAGGTGTCACAGATGAAGAATTAGAGGATGAAGAAAATGAAGATATTATGTTTGTTGCTATCAAGGAAGATGTGTTAGACAAGAAGGCTCTTGTCTCCTAGTTTGATAATTTCAATAAGTGGATCATTGACAGTGGCTGTTCTCACCATATGACTAGTGACCGGAGCAAGTTTCTATCCTTGGAGGAGTATGATGGTGGTGTGGTTCGCTTTGGCAATGATGCACCATGCATAGTCAAAGGTAGAGGGTCCATCTTTCTGAATGGAAAGAGTAGTGCTGACAATGTGTATTGGGTTGATGGTCTTAGACACAACCTTCTGAGTGTTGCCTAGCTGAATGACAGTGGCCTCACTCGGGAATTCAAGAATGGAGTTTGCAGAATCAAAGAAAAGAATGGTGAATTGGTGGCCATAAGCATGTAGACCAAAGGTAACCTATTTCATCTGAATGCAAATAAAAGTACTTGTCTTATGGCTAAATTTGATGATAGCTGGATGTGGCATAGGAGACTCTGCCATGTAAACTTTGATAACATTGTAAAGGCTAGTAAGATCAAGGTAGTTAGAGGGTTGCCAGTGCTAAGAAAATCAGATAATACCTTGTGCAGAGAGTGTCAATTGGGGAAAATGTCTTCCTCAACCTTTAAAGGTAAATCTTTCACTACTGACAACTTACTTGATCTTGTGCATACTAATTTGTGTTGTCCTATGAAAACTAGGAGTGTGCAGGGCGATAGGTACTTCATGATTCTCACTAATGACTGCTCAAGAATGATGTGGGTCACATTCTTGAAAGACAAGTCTGAAGCCTTTGTAAAGTTTAAAGCTTTCAGAGCATTAGTGGCGAAGGAAAGTAGTAAAAGGATCAAGTGCCTGAGAACTGATCAAGGAGGGGAATTCACTTATGATGAATTCAATAAGTACTATGAAGAACATGGCATCAAGAGGCAATTGTCTACCCCCTGGACTCCATAGCAGAATGGCCTAGCAGAGAGGAATAACCAGACTATGGTTGAAGCAGCTAGAACCATGTTGATTCAAGGAAAGGTAGCTCACACCTTTTGGAGAGAAGCGGTGAGCACTATAGTCTACACAATGAACCGGGTACTCATCAAGAAAGGTAAGGATAAAACTCCTTATGAGTATTGGACTGGTAAGACACTTGTGGTTAGCTACTTTAGAGTCTTTGGTAGCAAATGTTACATCAAGAGGAGTGAACACTAGAGAAAATTTGATGCAAAATGTGTTGAGGGAATATTCCTAGGATATTCCACCAAGAGCAAAGCTCTCAAGTGCTTCAACAATAGGACTCAGAGAATTATGGAAAACATCAATGTAAGAGTTGATGAAACCTCTGAGAAAACTGAGGAAACCAGTAGTGAGCAAGTGGTAAATGAACTGGTTGCAACCTTCTGGGAATTGGTTGTCAGTCAATTGAGTACTAGTAACAGTGTTCGTACACCAGTAGATGTAGATGTTGATACTGATGGAGATGAGGATGAAGAAGAAAAGCAAGAGGAATCTATCAAGACCATTCCTCGGTATGTCAAGCTGAATCATGATCCTAAGCAGATCATAGGAGATAACGATGCAAGAATCCTTACAAGAAGAAAAGTCAGAGAAAACTCATGTATGATCTTTGATTTTGAGCCTAAAACATTCAAAGAGGCACATAAGGATAAAGAATGGATCAAGGCAATGGAAGAGGAACTTGACCAGATAGAGAAAATTGGTACATGGTCCTTGGTACCCAGACCAGAGCACAAAAATGTCATTGGTACCAAATGGGTCTTCAGAAACAAGCAGAATGAGGATGGCATAATGATTAGGAACAAAGCCAGACTGGTGTGCAAAGGATATGCCCAAGAAGAAGGAGAAGACTATGGAGAAACCTTTTCTCCTATAGCTAGATTGGAAGGAGTACGTATGCTTCTTGCATATGCAGCTTTTAAAGGCTTCAAAGTATATCAAATGGATGTAAAATCTGTATTCCTAAATGGTGTACTTGAAGAGGAGGTGTATATAGAGCAACCAGATGGGTTTTCCCTATCTGAAGATAGTGACATGGTATGTAGGCTACATAAAGCCTTATATGGGCTAAAACATGCACCTAGAGCATGGTATGAATGCCTACATTCCCATCTCGTGAAGATTGGATTTGAGAGAACAAGTGAAGATAGCAATATCTACTTCAAGTCTGAAGGAGATCAGATCCTGATCTGTGAGGTATTTTTTGATGACATTATCTTTGGTGGAGATGACAAGATGAGTCATGAATTTGCAGATGAGATGAAGAAAGGGTTTGAGATGTCACTCATAGGGGAGATTAAGTTCTTCATTGGACTGTAGATCCAGCAGATGAAGGATGGAATCTTTATCACTCAGTCCAAGTATATCAAAGAGGTGTTGAAGACCTTTGTCATGGAAGATAGCAAACCGATTGGTACACCGATGGTGACCGGTTGTAAACTATCCAAAGAGGATGACTCTACATTGGTTGATGAGAAGGAATACCGATCAATGATTAGTAAGTTGCATTATGTAGTGCATAGAAGACCGGATATTGCACATGCAATTGGCATTACTACAAGATTACAAAAAAGTCCAAGAGAATCCCACCTGGTTGCAGTCAGGTAGATTCTTAGGTATCTGAAAGGAACTATTGACTATGGGTTATTGTATCCATGATTTTAACCTGAAATTGTTCACAGATGCTGATTGGGCTGGTAATGTAGATGACCAAAAGAGCACAAGCGGTGGTGCATTCTTCCTTGGTGGTAGACTAGTCTCATGGATGAGTAAAAAGTAGAGTTGTATCTCTCAATCTATAGCGGATGCGGAGTATGTTGCAGCTTTCATGAACTGCACTCAGACAATTTGGATGAAGCATGTATTGAATGGCTTCAAAGTTCCTGTATTTGAACCGGTAAGTATATTTTATGACAATACTAGTGCAATTAATATCTCCAAGAATCCAGTTTTACATTCTAGAACCAAGCACTTTGAGCTTAAGTATCATTTCTTGAGGGAAAAGGTTCAGAACAAAGAGATTGCACTAGAGCATGTTTCCAGTAAGGAGCAGTTAGCAGACATATTCACCAAGCCTCTCCCAAAGACTACATTTACATACTTAAGAGGTGAATTAGGGGTACTGCCCCTTCAAGAGGTAAACTAAAAGCATATGCTCCACATCAGTCAGGCATTGCATAGTCAAATTTATTTTGGATTGATGTGTTGAAGGATGATACTCCTTAGGGGGAGTAGCATAATGGAACAGGGAAGCTTGTGCCTCCACTTTGGCATTGTTGTCAAAAGGGGAGAAGATGTGAAGTGGAGAAGATGTGAAGTGGAGAGATATCATTGTATATTGCCATCAATACCAAAGAGGGAGATTGTTGGCATTATGTGAACCGGTATGAGGACATAATGACATTGTATGTTGTCATTGATGTCAATATGTTGAAGAGGTGTGAACCGACATATGTGAGAACTAGTATAATGCTGTGAACTGGCATTTGTGCCAAAGTGAAGTGGTGTGCTTGTTCATGATGAACCAGCATATAGTTATGGGAACCGACATATGGAAGTATTGTATGACTATCGATTGGTAGTCTCAACTTTAGGGTTTCTGATTGATGTGCTTCAAGCCTATGTGGCTCAATCGATGATATTGTGTGATGAGTTAGCATTGTAAAGAAGAACAGATCATGTTGCTAGGTAAGCCTATGTTCGTGAAGGATCTTGCATGAGGGAGATTGTTCCTATCTACCTCGAGAATGTGTGAAGTCTATAAAATGGTGATAACATGTGATGGGTTATCAACCGCCATAAAATTGGTGGAAATGGATGATGGAGAATTTCTTGAGTTTGGATCAAGATCTGTTGCATTTAATGCAGTGTGCTCAACAGTCAGGATTGAACTGTTTGAATTCCTTAACCTAACAGGTTTAGGGTTTAGGGTTTATGCTACTGACCTATCTGTTTTCCTATAAGGTCGATGTTGTGTCTCTTTTTGAGGTTGTTGGCAAAAGTTGTGTGAGTGTATCCAAGAGAAGGGATACATGATTCTTGCTAGACCAAAAAAGAGAGAAGTGATACTTGCAGTGTAAGTACAAAAGGTGAAGAGGAGCTTAAGCGGATCTACATTGGCATTGAGTGTTGTTACCAGATCATTGTAATACCTATTGATCTCTAACCACCTCAATAGCTAGAAAATCCCTTAACAAGGTAGCCTTAACCAGCTTACTGAAAAATCCTTTAACAGGGTAATTCAAAGCTACTGAGTTCAGAATCCTTTAGCTATTGAGTTCTTGAAATCTTCTAACAAGGTAACCTTTAATAGGGTTTAACCCTTAACCGGGTGATCCCTAACAGGATCGGTTCCTTGCAGAACCTATTGTAATGTCTCTAACCAGACAAGGCTTCTAACAGAGTGGACTTCTAAAGAGTTCAAAAACAGCTTGTGGGTATTCATCCCCACTATGGTTTTTCCCAGTTGGGTTTCCACGTGAAAAATATGGGTGTCATGTGTGATGCTTTTATCTTGTGATGCTTTGCTATTGTCTGTCAAGTATATGATGGTTTTGTGTTTTATGCATGTCAATAAAACATGTTGAACTAGCTATTATTGTGGTCTGATGATAGATTACCTATTTATGCATAAGGGTGAAATGGTAGTGTAGTCTCGAGTTGAGTGAAAAGCTAAGTGAGTAACCGGTTAATGCTTGACTCAGACATTCTTAGCTTTATCAGTTGCACTTTGTTTCAAACTAGTATCACTGTCTGCCAATCATTTGAAGTGTTTTATTGTCAAACTAGTTTTGGACTATATTTTTGCCTGTACTGATTCACCCCCCCCTGTCAATACCAGTTTGGTACTATTCGCTCATCATTGAGTTATCAGAAATATATACCACCTTGTAAAAATTTAACTCTAGAAAGGCCACACAAATCAATATGAATAAGATCAAGAACATCATTAGATTTATCTTAGATTTATCTTGTATACTCTTAAAATAGATTCTGGTCTATTTAAGTATTTGACATTCTTTACATACTGGATTATAGGGCTTCATAATCCTAGGTATATCTCTAACTACCTTGGTTAAACTGATCTTTATAATGCAATCAAAATTCACATGACATATCCTCTTATGCAATAGCCAAATCTCATCAATTTGTGCAATCAAACATGTATTTTCACTAGAATTCAAATGAAATATATTACCTTTTGTTTGTGTACTGTTCGCAATCTCCAAACCGGATCTATTAATGATTTTGCATTTTTCATCCTTGAACTGTAATTGAAATCCCTTACCCACCAATTTTCCTACACTCAAAAGATTATGCTTCAAACCTTCAACAAAATAAATATTATTAGTATTGTGCTTACCATCCAATGATATTTTTCCTTTTCCTTTGATCATACATGCTTTGTCATCTCCAACTCTAACCAGACTGCCATCAAATTCTTGCAAACATAGAAACTTCCTTTTATCTCCAGTCATATGATGTGAACATCCACTGTCAATTACCCATTCATCCTTGTCTTCAATTTTAGTAGAAAGTGCCTTCTCTTTAGGTACATTCTCTTCCAGTGTCAGAATATCTTCCTTTTCAGCCAGGAACACCCATTCCTTCCCATTGTCAGAACCACTAGCAGAGTCTTCTATCGGTTCACCATCAAATTATTGCAAACATAGAAACTTCCTTTTATCTCCAGTCATATGATGTGACATCCACTTTCAATTACCCATTCATCCTTGTCTTCAATTTTAGTAGAAAGTGCATTCTCTTTAGGTACATTCTCTTCCAGTGTCAGAATATCTTCCTTTTCAGCTAGGAACACCCATTCCTTCCCATTGTCAGAACCACTAGTAGAGTCTTCTATCGGTTCATCATCATAATTAGTCACACCTTCCTCATCTGCTATGTAGCAAGATTTATCTATGTTTTTCCTGTACTTATACTTGTTCCGATATCCAAGGTTAGGCTTAAAATATCTTCCAACTCTTTCTTCAAATCTTGAATTCATTTCAGGACATCTAGATGCAAAATGACTAGTCTTATTACAAGCAAAACATTTAAAAGGTTCTTTCCCTTCATACTTACTTCTTACTGGTCCTTTAGGCACTCTTCTAGAAAATAGTGCTTCAACTTGCTCAAACTCATCATCTTCTCTTTTCATATTATCCAATTCCTTTGCATATAAAGCTTTCCAATCTTGCTTACCGGTTGATGATGCAGATGCATGAAAAGAAGGTTAAGACTTCACAGCTCTAGAAGGACCAAATTGTTCAAGCTCAAAAGTAGATAGTTTCCCAACCAAGGTATCTCTATTACAAGAAGTATTAGCCATAGTTTTCAATTCATTAATTGCAGTAGCCTTCATCTTGTAAGCCGTTGGTAGGGCTCTTAGAATTTTAGAAATAATTCTTCTTCACTCAGAGTTCCACCACAACATTGAATTCCCATAACAATCTCATTTACCCTTTCCATGAATGCAATAATCCTTTCATCTTCTGCCATCTTTAGGTTTTCATATCTCACCTGGTAACCATCAAGTTTAGCAATCTTCATAGTAGGGTCACCTTCATTAAGAGTCTCCAACTTATCCCATATACCCTTTCCGGATGAATTGTTGGTTAATCCCTTTATTTTCATATCAGAAAGTGCACACAAGAGGCCTTCTCTTTCTCTATAATCATTCTCAAGCTCCTTATCCTAGTTTTTTGGAGGAGGGTTGCTAGATGCCGGATTATAAGGTGTAACACCAATTTGTGTGATCTCCCAAATCTCCTTACTGAGACTTCTCAGATGAGTCTCCATCTGAATCTTCCATATTGTGCAATTTCTTCCATCAAGCCTAGGAATATCTCTCCGAAAGATAGCTCCAGATGAATTAGATAAACTTGAACTGTTAGTCACCATAGGATTTTCCTCAAGTGGTTAAGATTTTTGTATAGAGGACCAGAGCTCTCAATTGTTAGATAGTTCAAATAACCGGAAGAGAATTGAGAGTGGGGGGTGAATCAGTTGTCACATATTACCAGAACCATTAGCAATTAAAACTTTAATATCAAAAACCAAAATATTAATACCAAAATTTTTAAACCAAATACTAAAATAGCAGTTAAACCAATTAAGCATAAATAATAATCAGAGAATAAATACCATCCACATGACACCGAGATTTATACGTGGAAAACATGGTAAAGAAAAAACCCATGGTGGGAAGTCTACCCATAGTCAGATAGTACTTCTGCACTAAGTATGTGAATTACAATTGAGGGGCCTGGACTTTCAAGAAGGCCAATAGCCTAGAGTGCACTGCTCATCACAAAAGGAGTCTCACTGACTACATAGAAATCTAGACTACAATCTAGAAGAATGAATGAATTGCAAAGATAGCATCTCCTATGACTGAGTACAGTTTTGGTTAAGCTTAGTATTGGAGGACTAAATCCTCTTAGATAAACCCAAATCGATCTCCAATGATCAACCAAATCATCTTCTTGAATGATATTACATTATTCACACATTATATATCCATATCCCATACCATGATGATCTACAATGAGATCTTACATCATATATATACAAGCCCTTGACCTTAAACAATCAGGCCGACCACCAAACAATAAACCAATTACATAATTACAAAATATGTCGGCCTTAGATGAAACAAATTATATCCAACCCATAAGACATCTTGGAAATACATCAAGAGCTTCAATCCACATGTTAAGTTAAGCTGGTCCATAGATAACAACACGAATCGATATAGATCCATACATGCCAAACCAATAATCTCCATCAACCAAGTCTTGAAAATGATCACCATTAGCATCCTGAATCTCTACCAGAAGCCGCACCAACACCACTTATGCATATCATCAAATATATTCAATAAAGCTCTACCAGTGAAACCCTCGTTGGAACCATTAACCAAACTTCCAAGCAAGCAGGATAGCATCTGATTAGTAGAAAAAAAACCAACTTACTGAACATGAACATGAGTAGCATGAATAAGCCAATTCCATAACCAAAACATACCAGATCATGCTGGATCCAATCCAACTAGAAACCAAACATCCTACCGGGACCAGAAGAGTGTCTATAAATCATCCAAAATAACTAGTGTTGACATCAATGACAAAACATCAATGCAACACATATTAAATTCCTCCAAATGGCCAACAAAGGAGACACATGAGGCTTGGGTAAAATTAATTGTAGATAAACCTAGATTCTTTATGTCACGAGAAGTCCCTCAAAAGTCTAACACTCCAAACATCTCAGTAGATGATAAGGGGAAAGGTATATTGGGCATGGATTCACTGATTTTTGAACAAAAACTAACAGAGGATATTCCTCCAGTAGAACCACCTATACAAAATATAGAGAAATCGGTAGATAGTATTGAAACTATATAGGATAAGTAGGATACATCAGAACAAAACATTCTAGATATAGAGATTATTGATGTAGATATGAAAAATAAACAGGTTGAGGATATTGAACCTCTAGAACCAAATGTACATACTGAAGAGGTTAAGGTTGAACAAGTTACTACACCAAGTGGCAAAGCCACCAGTGCAAGTCACAAGGTTGAATCCTTCGGGAATATTTTGAGTAGTCATTCATTGTTTGCACTTGACTCAATTGGTCAAGTTGATTTTGGAAAAAATAATATTGAGTAGCTAAGCAATTTTGAATTGATGTATGTTGCATCTCTGAAGTTAAGGAAGGAAGGGACTGAAGACAAGTAGGTTATTGAGTAGGACATTCCGGTTTTTCAGTAGGTTGTGCGAGAATATAAGGTAGATAAGATTCAAATCCCATCTGGAAAATTCAAAGGTTTGATAGAGTGTACTTCCAAAGAGTTTAAAACTCTTCAATAGATTTCAAACTGACCGTTAGTAGAGAGGTACAATGCAACATGAAAGATCACCTATGCCAATATGCTCACATCAGACAAGGCTAAGATGACAGAGCAACTAACAAAGATTCACGAGGCTCTCAATTAGTGCCGTTGTATATATAGGTTTTATACTAACACCAACAAACTTACAGCTGACCTGGAGGTGAAATTGAAGGCGACAAAGGCCTAGTTAGAACATTTGGCTAATAGTTTTGATGGTACTCAAACACTAACCAATACCATTAATGGTAAGATTTTGATAACCGAGTGATATTTCTACATTAGAGAAAGACATGGATAGGCTAATCCAGTGTGCAAGGGAATTAAGAGGTTTTGTGAGTCCCCAATTGAGCACTATGTTACTTCACAAGAGGGAAAGCATATAGTTAATGAATAAATCTACTTTGGTAGAGTTGTCAGAAGAAGAGATTCATGCATATATTCTTAATATTTTTGTAATAATTATGAGTACATTGAAGACATGCTAGGATACTTAGTATTTTTTAAGGGTTCTTATCCAGATATATTCAAGTACATATAAATCCAGTAATCACAGTTTTTATCTCATTCTTTCATTCATTTGCCCTAGCTTTGTCATTGATGTCAAAGGGGGAGAGATTGATGTGAAAAATGTTAAGGGACATAAGCAATAATGTATAGCTCAGGGGGAGCAGGATCTAACCCTGCTATTAGTTTTGGTCATCAGTTTTGGTAGGAACCAGAACAACACTTCAGCGATACATTTTTCACATGAGTGTTGCCATAAATGCCAAAGGGGGAGATTATTGGCAATTGACACTCATCCGGTTTAGTTGTGTTGTCATTGATGGCAACACACACCATTCTGGGTTGGTCATTTAACTGATACTCATTGGTATTCATTTTTGCGCAACCAACATTCAATTCATCTGGCACACAAGGAATCAGCATCGAAAGACAAGGGAAACCGACAAACTAGGAACCGGTATATGAGGCTGACATGGGAGATTGATCCGATAGGTCTACACGGTAGTGATCATCAGCATCAATCACAAATTTCAATGCATTCATTTTTATCTAGACTGACATGTAAATAAATTATAATATCATTGTAAGCTAACATAAGACATTTATGTTTGTATTTGGGAAGGGTATTTAAGTTAGTTCAGCTAGGTTATTTTGGTAATGTAATGGAATATAGTGATATGGTATTGTGCGAGTGATCTTGATTGACAAAATATGAATATAATATTCTATAGTTGGTCTTGGATATTGGTTTAGAGGTTTGGGAAGTGAAGCAAGATATCGGTAAGGGAGGACATGATGAAAACCAATACAGACTATGCATTAACTGGATCTCATCCAACATAAATGCACTTTCAGAGTTTAGAATTTTGTTTGTAACTCCATATTCAGTTTTTGTAGTCAGTGAGGCTCCTTTTGTGATGGGCAGTGCACTCTAGGTTGTTGGCCTTCCTGCATGTGGAGGCCCCTATTGTAATATTTATTCATTTGGCCAGTGGATAGATATTGTGGGCCATCAATCCCACTGTGGTTTTTCCTCTTTGAGGTTTTCCACATATAAATCTATGTGTTATGGTGTATGCTCTTGTGGTTGCTTCATTTCTATTTGCTGCTATATTCTTTTATGATTACTGATTACTAAAATGCTTTGTTAATAAGGTTAAAATTTATCTTGTTGGTATAACACCCCCCTCTAAGTTCTATTGGATTCCAACATAACATAAGACCCCTTATGTCTGTAACAACCCCTTATGACACCTACTAACCCCTATCAACACCATATGACCCCATAGGATCATCTTGTGTCATAAGGGGTCATATGGTGTCATTAAGGTTCATATGGGTTCCTATGGGGCCACACATGTGTAGCCCCTTCTGACCCATAGGACCCCATATGAACCTTGGTGACACCATATGATCCCTTACGATACCATATGATCCCATAGGATCATACAGTGTCATAAGGGATCATATGGGGTCCTAAGTGGCCACACATGTGTTAATACATGTGACCCATATGACCCCTTTTAATGTCCTAGTAGGTGCAACATAACTTTAAGGACACCATATGACCCCATAAGGTCATATAGTGTCATAAAGGGTCATATGGGGTCTTAAGGGGTCACATATGTGTTATGACACCTTTTTATCTAGTAGGACAACATACCTCTTAGGACACCAAATCACCCAATAGGGTCATATAATGTCGTATGGGGTCATATGGGGTCACACATGTGTGACACCTTAGGAGTCCATATGACCCTTTTAAAGTCCTAGTAGGTACAACATACCCCTTATGACACTATATGACCCCTCATATAGTGTCCTAAGGGGCCACACATGTGTGACCCCTTAGGACCCCATATAACCCCTTAGGACACCATAGGGTCATATGGTGTCATAAGGGGTCATATGGGGCCCTAAGGGGCCACACATGTGTGACACCTTAGGACCCCATATGACAACCTTTAAAGTCCTAGTAGGTACAACATACCTCTTAGGAGACCATATGACACCATAGGGTCATATAGTGTCCTAAGGGGTCATATGGGGTCCTAAGGGACCACACATGTGTTCTAACACATGTATGACCCCATATGACCCCTTTTAAAGTAACAGTAGGTACAACATACCTCTTAGGATATCATTGACCCCATTGGGTCATATAGTGTTGTACAGGGTCATATGGGGTCCTTAGGGGCCACACATGTGTGACCTCTTAGGACTAAATATGACCCTTGGTAACATCCTAGTTTATATAACATACCCCTTATGACCAATAGTATGCACAAAATATAGACTAGGATTCTATAACGGGTCATATGTGGTCCTAAGGGGTCATGAATGTGTTACAACACATGTGTGACCCCTTAGGAGCACATATGACCACTTGTAACATCCTAGTTTATATAACATACACCTTATGGTCCAATAGCATGCACAATGTACACACTAGGATGCTATAAGGGATCATATGCAGTCCTAAGTAGTCACACATGTGTGACCCGTTAGCACCAAATATGCCCCCTTATAGCATCCTAATGTGTATAATGTACCCCTTAGGACCCAATTTGACCCGATATGACCCAATAGTGTCCTAAGGGGTCACACTTGTGTTAGAACACATGCATGACCCCTTATAGCATCCTAGTGTGTATAATATACCCCTTCGGACCCAATAGTGTCCTAAGGGGTCATATGTGGTCCTCGGGGATCACACATCTGCTCTAACACATGTGTGATCCCTTAGGAGCACATATCACCCGTTGTAGCATCCTTGTTTATATAACATACCCCTTACGACCTAATAGCATGCACAACATACACACTAGGATTCTATAAGGGGTCATATGTGGTGCTAAGGGGCCACACATGTGTTCTAAGCCATGCGTGACCCCTTAGGACCACATATGATCCGTTATAGCATCCTAGTGTGTATAATGTACCCCTTAAGACCCAATTTGAGCCCATAGGACCCAATAGTGTCCTAAGGGGTCATATAGGGTCCTAAGGGGTCATGCATGTGTTCTAACACGTGCGAACTCTGAGAACCACATATGACCCCTTATAATATCCTAATTTATATAACATACCCCTTATAACCCAATAGAATGTGATGTACACACTAGGATGCCATATGGGGTCATATGTGGTCCTAAGGGGTCTTCCATGTGTTCTAAGACATGTGTGACCCCTTAGGATTACATAAGACCTATTATAGCATCCTAGTTTATATAACATACCCCTTATGACCCAGTAGAATGCACAACCTACCCAGTACAATGCTATAAGGCGTCATATGTGGTCCTAAATGGTCACACATGTGTGACCCCTCTACACCACATATGACCCCTTATAGAATCCTAGTGTGTATAATGTACCCCTTAGGAACCAATTTGACCCTATAGGACCCAATAGTGTCCTAAGGGGCCATATGTGGTCCTAGGGATCACAGATGGGTTAGAACACATGTGTGACCCTTTAGGAGAATATATGACCCCTTATAGCATCCTAGTGTGTATAATGTACCTCTTAGGACCCAATTTGACCCCGTGGGACCCAATAGTGTTCTAAGTGGTCACACATTTGTTCTAACACGTGTGACCCCTTAGCAGGATATATGACCCAATGTCTCATCCTAGTTTAAATAACATACCTTTAAAACCTAATAGCATGCACAACGTAGGCACTAGGATGCTATAAGTGTTGGCAAATGCACAATCCAATGAGAAATTGTAGGTGATTGAAGGTATTGTCATTGGTGCCAACCTTTCAATCCTATGGCACCAATAGGCATCGACACCGGTAGACTCTACACTGGTAGATAGTTTATCAACAGTGACAAAGATGATACCAGCACCCCAGCCGACATGATTTTGTTTATTGCATAATGTATTTAATTGTAATATATTTTTTAAGCTGACAAGGCAAATTGTAATAAGACTCATATATAAGTATGAGATCTTATAGATCATTTGTGTAAGTAAGAATAGGCATATGTGAACATGCAAATATTAAGGCAAATTTTGGAGTAAGGTTTATGGTTATTTTGTGAGGTTAAATCGGTACTGAACCTGGCGTAGAAGATGCTGAACCAAAGCAGTACATTATATTGGATTTGCATAATCCATTTTGTAAGTCAGTGAGACTTCCCTTTTTGTAATTAAGCAGTGAGCTTTAGGCAGTTGGCCTTCCTGCATGTGTAGGCCCCTATTGCAAGTAATATTCATTTATTGGCCAGTGAGTGAATATTGTGGGTCACAAATCCCATCGAGGTTTTTCCCACACCAAGTTTCCTCGCCAAAAATATTGTGTTATGGTGTGCTTTCTTTGTTGTCCTTATTATTCTTTTTTACTACATTAATTCTGCTTTACTGGTACATTGTTTTGGAATGCAATTTACTTAATAAGTTTAGAAAATCCATTTACCGATTAGATACTGATTCACCCCCCCCCTCTCAGTATCTTTAGGAATCCTAAAAATTGGTATCAGAGCTTGGTCCTCTTTTTTAAAAAGCCTAACAACTTGTGGAAGATTCTGACACTGGTACAGATGGATAACTTGAGAAAGAAATTGGAAACAACTCTTGTAGATTATGATGCAAAAAAGTTGAAGAATATGAAACTTAAAGATGATCTGAAGGTTGCATAGGAAATCATTCAAGGACTTCAAGAAAATATTACTATTGCTAGAAGCAAAAGAAGAGAACTTCATAAGAAGATACAAAATGATGATGATGATGGAAAATAAACTCTTCATGATCCTGTAAGCAAGATGAAGCAAGAAAACATGACCTTGAGGAATGAGATGCAAGATATGACTATGAGGTTTTGTAAAGACATTGAAGATAGAAAGAAGAATGAAGATGACTTGGCTAGGAGAATCAATGATGCTTGAAATGAAAATCTAAGACTCAGTCATGAAAATGATATGTTGAAGATAGATATGATTTACTTGGAACATGATAAAACTGAACTCATGAGATAGAAAGATTTCTTGGAAAATGAGTTGGCTACTGCAAATCAACATAAGGAGAAATTCAAGAAAAGTTCAGAAGAACTTGATGACATGCTAAAAAATCAGAACCTAATGGAGATACTAATGGTCTTGGCTTTGAAGTTGGTGAAAGCTCTGGTACTGCAAACAATCATGATCACGGTAAAACGGTAAGACAATCTAATGCCTACAAATTTAATAGGAAATCCTTTAACTGTAACAAGTATGGTCATAGAGAAAATCAGTCTAGATCTAGAAACTATCAGAATACTAATGCACCCACAGGTCAATGTTCTAAATGCAACAAAATTGGTCATAATTCAGAAAATTACAAAATGAATGTAAGATGCTATGTTTGTGGAAGGTTTGGACACTTATCTAATCAATGCAAAACACATACCGACATAAGATATGGAAAATCTATTTAGAAAAATAATGTGACTTGTTATTCTTGTAACAAGATTGAACATATTGCAAAATTTTGTAGAAGTAAGGCATCACCGGCAAATAATAAAGGACCCAGTTTGAAAGGTAAAGAGAAGGTTGATGAGGTAAAGCAATAATTTTCAAAACAATAGATTAGAAATTCAGATCAGAATGTTAATGAAGCTATTCCTTCACTGATAGAACAAAGTATCACTCCACCAGCAAGAGATTCTTCATCTAATTGAAAAGAAATCCCTTGGGGGTATGGCAACAAATTGAAAATCATGCTAGTTTACCCTCAGTTGATGGTAAGAAGATGAAATGCTTCTTTACCAATAGATGAGTTAAGTTTTCACTTAACCGACAGGCATTTATTATGGTATTTGAAGGAAATGACATTATAAAGCAAGTGTTTTTCACTATTTTTCACTCACCAAGCATTCAAATTTCCTAGAGTGCAAAAAACCCGAGCGAAGGCATCCACAACGAAGTGAAGCAAAATCATTCAAGCATTCAAACCTAAAGGCAGATTAAGGTATTTATACAATGACTTCCTCCACTGCACCTGAATTCATTGCAAACCCTATTGTAATTGAAGTGGTTAAATGCCCTAGGCCCATGTTTAAAATTATTCCCGAAGTTGCGAAGCAGGATGATACCCTAGGAGCATTTTCTAAAATACCCAAAAGGAGTTGCTTATGCTGAAGACGCTAGGATTTACATACATTGTCATATTGAAGAACTTGGTGCTGATGAGATAATGAACATGTATAGGACTGTAATTTGTGATAAGAATGGTAATGTGAAACTGGAACACAAGATAATTGAAACCCTAGGTTTTGTGGAGATACTTAGCATTCCTGATTTTCCCAAGGAATTTATAAGGATTGTATTAAGAAGAGTTCATGGGGAGTTCTTTTGGCTAGATTTCATCCATAAGATTACAAAAGAAGCAATTAGGGTAGTGAATAGCTTACCTTCCACTAGTAGCATACCAGAAAAAGGAAAGAAGGTCTCTAACGACACTGTGATGACCCTAACCGATGCAACACATGATAGCAGATCCTTGAGAGTAAATGATGTGAAGGATATTAATGTAAGATTCATTAGCATGATTATAGGATACAAGACTACACATGCTAACAGATTAAACTCTATCTCTAGTTTATGTATCAAAAGTGCTTATGACATGGTAAACACTAATGCAAAAATTGACATATGTGAATGGCTAAAGGATGAACTAATTAACAATCTAAAGAAAATCAAAGGAGACAAAAAAGGCACATTCAGATTTGGTAACTTACTTGTATGTCTATTACTATACATCACCAAGGAAGTTCCCAGTATAGGTAGAAAAGAATTTGGCTTTGACATACCGGTAGTAAAACAACTTTTGGATATCTTTAACAACATGGGAGATGATAGGGAAAAGAACATAATTGAACACTTTTAGGCATTAAAGGCTACAATGAAGACTAGAGAAAGACTATCTCAAGCCATAGTTGACAAATACCAAAAGGAGATACGTTTTATTATAAAGAAGGATGAAATCTGGATGGAGGTAGTGGTTCCTAGAACAATTTGGGTAACTGAAATGGGTTATGAGGAAGATGAAAACAGAATAGAAACATATGCTAAAGCCCTCCTCGAAGCCCCTAGAGAACCAAAAGAAGAAGTATTTGGAAATGCTGAAACCATTGAAAGAAAAGTACAAACCATGAAACAATGGAAGAGAAGAGAACAAACAATCAGAAAAGTAACTAAACAATCAAAATAAATTAAGGAAGACTTGTTGAAAAATAATGGTATCAAGGAAAGTGAATTGGAAGGGTTACAACTGGAAGCACATCTTTCACCAGTTGGTACCTCCTCTGACAGTGAAATACCGAAAGTGTTTCAGAGAGTAGAAAGAAAAAGGAAACCTTCACCGGTACCTGCTCCTACACCCAAGAGAACAAGATAGAAACAACAGGCAGTAAGGCCTCCAGCAAAGAAAATAACACCAAGGAAGAAGAAGGAAAAATAAGTTATCCCTCCACTTGATAATCTTTTGAATGAAATAACTGAAGATGGAAACTTGTCAAATGTTAGCAAGTTGTATAGTAGTTTTACAAATGAGGAAAAGGAAAGTATAGAAAATAGTGTTATTTTACACTTCGACATTTACAAGAAATTCTTGATAGAAGTTGTAGATGATCTACCAAGTGAATTGTACAGAAGATTAGATGCAAAAAGGTTAGCAATTGTGGAATTAGACAAGAAGATTAAGGTAGAAAAATTACTTGCAATTCACCCAGTGAAATCAGCAGAAGAAATTGATGAACTAATAAGTGAGCCTAATAGGACTATATTTTCCACTAGTCATTGACATGTAGCTTTAATGGTTGGTAGAGTGAATCGGATCACTGAAGAAACAACAGACAAATGGGATATCATCTTTGTGGAAAAGGAAAAGCAAAAAGAACGTAAACAACCAAAGACTTTTAGAGTCTATCAAAAGGAAAAGGATAAAGGTAAAGGCAAGGTAGGTGGTCCTCCGAGCATAAAAGTAACAAATAACTTGCCCCCACCTCCTTCTGGTACTCCACCAGTTGATACTATTGATACACCACCAGTAACAGATAATGTTGAGAGTATGGAGACAACACATGAAGACACCAATCCTGAGTTAGAGGTGTTATATACTATGAATATTGATACACAGGAAGTAAACATTATGGTTGATAAGGAAACCACTGAGAAGAAAGATGTGGCAACTCAACCACCAACTGATGATATTGCTATAGAAACACATGTTGAGGATACAATTGGAAATGATGAGATTGGGATTGAAACACACACTGAACAATCAACTGATCCTCTGGATACTGGAAAGACAGATACCACTGATGTACACATTGAAAACCCTATTGAGTTAGAGTGACCGACTACTGACAACATAGTAAAATTTGTTGAGATACCGACAGTAGATAGTTCAGAGGTACATATAGAGAAACCAGTAGACAACACTAAGACACAATCAGGGAAACCGACAGTGGAAAGCTCAGGGAAACTGACAAAAGTACACACTGAGAAACATGAAGAGAAAAAGGTTCAAATAGAGACAGTGCCACCGACAACAACTGAGAAACCCAAGCCTTTTCTAGTTGAGATGCAAACTCAAATTGACCTACTAGAGGTCAACATAAGAAAAGAGGTTACTCACCCCAAAAGATTGCATATTGTTAAGGCAGTTGGACAGTCATCTGGTTCCTCCTTAACAAAATTCAGACCGACAAATATAACAGAGGTATTACTGGATTCCATCAAGAAAAATATAGATTGCAATGCACTTGCATATAAGGCAATTGATGACACCGTCCCAATTTTGAAATTGATTGCACTCAAGTTCAACATGGAAAATAAAGATTCTTTGAGCCAATTAGACACATTGTCTAAGCATATAACCGACAATATTTTGATAGTTGATCAAATTAAAGAGGAGACTTTCAATGAGAAAATAAATAAAGAGAAAGAAAAATTATTTGGAGAGTCAATAAAGAGATGCAAGGAACACATTGATACATTATTACCGGCACTAGGAAAAACAATAATGGACTTTAAGAAGTTGTACAACGATTCATGCATGACTAACATCTTCACAAAGGACATAGATAAAGAGATCAATAGAGCACAAAAGGAAATAAATGATATTGTTGATAATCTCATAGGTTCATCAGAACCCATATCGGTAATAGAGAAGGAAATTGTAGGCTTTGAAGAGAAAATTGAAAAATTTGAAAAAGATGAGAAATTAAAATACAAGGCTAAGGAACTAAAATGTAGACTAGTTCCGAAACTTGACATCCTCCTCTCTTTGAGAAAAGAGATTTCAGAGGCACTTGTTCTAAGACTTAAGACACCATAAGAGAAAATGCACATACTCACTGGTACCATCCAAAGGATAGAAGCAACATTAAAGGATAGTGAAAGGTTCACTAACAACTTAAATTTTGCAGTAGCAGATCTATATTAGATTGTAACCCACCGGTTACAGGGATCTAGCTAAGAACTACACTCAGTTGACATTCTTGATAGCCTTTGTCATTGATGTCAAAGGGGGAGTAGTGGAGATGAGAAAAATGATAACAGAAGGGATCATCTACTTAGGGGGAGAACACAGTTTTGGAGCACATAGTTTTGGTAAGATTTTTGGAGCACACAGTTTTGGTAAGACAATTTTGGTAAGATCTTTAGACAACACATTTTGGATACAATTTTGACTTTTTCTCATGAGTGTTGCCATCAATTCCAAAGGGGGAGATTGTTGGCAAATGCACACTCCAATGAGAAATTGTAGGTGATTGAAGGTATTGTCATTAATGGCAACCTTGCAATCCTATGGCACTGGCACCGACAGACTCTACACCGGTTGATAGTTTACCGGCAGTGGCAAAGATGATTACCAGCACCCCAACCAACATGATTTTGTTTATTTCTTAATGTATTTAATTGTAATATATTTTTTAAGCTGATGAGGCGAATTATAATAGGACTCATATATAAGTATGAGATCTTATAGATCATTTGTGTAAGTAAGAATAGACAGATGTGAACATGTGAATATTAAGGCAGATGTTGGAGTAAGGTTTATGGTTATTTTGTGAACTTAAACGGGTACTGAACCTAGCATAGTACATGCTGAACCAAAGCAATACACTATATTGGATTTGCATAATCCATTTTGTAAGTCAGTGAGACTTCCCTTTTTGTAATTAAGTAGTGAGCTTTAGGCAGTTGGCCTTCCTGCATGTGCAGGCCCCTATTGTAAGTAATATTCATTTATTGGCCAGTGAGTGAATATTGTGGGTGACAAATCCCACTGAGTTTTTTCCCACACCGGGTTTCCTTGCCAAAAATATTGTGTTATGGTGTGCTTTCTATGTTGTGCTTATTATTCCTTTTTACTACATTAATTTTTTTTTATCGGTACACTATTTTGGAATGCAATTTACTTAATAAGTTCATAAAATCCATTTACTGGTTAGATACTGATTCACCCCCCCTCTCATTATCTTTGGGAATTCGAACAATAAGGGGTTATATGTGGTGCTAATGGATTGAACGCATGTGTTCTAACACATGTGTGACCACTTAGGACCACATATGACCCCTTATAGCATCCTAGTGTGTATAATGTACTCCTTAACACCCAATTTGACCCTAAAGGACCCAATAGTGTCCTAAGGGGTCATATAGGGTCCTAAGGGGTCACACATGTGTTCTAACACATGCGTGACCCCTTAGGACCACTGGTGCAGGAGCACCCATGGTGTAAGGAAAATATATGGTCAAAGTCATCATTTGAAATATAATTGATATTTGAAGGTCATTTATAATGTATTTGAATCCATTTGGAATGATTTGTAAGGCTTGGAAGCCTAAAAATGTAAGCAAGTCTTGATTATGTCCTAGTTGTCCATATAGGCCCTTATAGATCAAGATGGTCAAAATGAGTCAAAAGACCCATGGAAGGGTATACAAGTTATAAAAGGTCATTTAAGGTCCATTGTAAGGTGTCAAGAGTGCTTGAACAAAGTTTGAGTCCATTTTGACAAAAAATGTAAAATTTGTTAAAAGTTGTCAAAATGCAACATTTGGAAAAGTTGTAAATGGGAAGTTGAAAGGTCTTGGAGGTAGTTATAAGGTCCAAACTGACCAAGATTCTATAAAATATTGTATTTGGTCAAACCAAGGGGAATGAGAAGGAGGTTAACAATTTTGAACAATTTGTGTATTCATAAGCTTGCCATTTTGATAGTTTCCATTGTTATTTTGTTGTTTCCAGGCCTTGTACAGACCTGTACAGCCTGGAAACTATTTATAATTATCATGGTTAGATATTATTTTGAATTATATTCCTTCTTTTTTTGTTTTGGAGTGATTTCATTGAGAAACAAAGAAGTTATGGATGTTTTATGGATTGCAACTTCCAGATTTCCTGAAAAATAGTCATGTTGCAGCATATGGTACAGACGCATATTAAATATTTATGACCTTTAAATGGATTCATTGAAAATATGTGTGATTAATATTTAATTCTCTTTTGGTTTGGGTTGATTTCATTCAGTTTTGAGAAAGTTATGTATGTTTTGGTGAAAACAAATTGAAAACCATAAATAATGGAGGTGTGTACGAGGGTTTGTTCATATCTCAAATTATAACCATGGTAAAAATCTAAATATTAGTTATTCTGAGAGTAGATTAAAGGGGATTTTAGATCGATTTTATTTAATATCAAATGGATTTGTATTTTGGGAGATATTTGATGCCCTAGGCGGACTGGGCATGCACATTTCTTGTTTTTTCTATGACAGTAAACATAGGTCTCAGTACGGGGGGCATAAATAAACAATGAACCATTGGATTGTTCTAAATTTTTGATATGGGTTTTAAAACCTCATTCTCTACAGCCGAACCGAAGAGATCTTCCAAATATGCTTGGGTTTGAAAGTTATTAATGTCTGTGTGCATGTATAGAAAACTATCATGTGAATGACAATCTCTTTGATGATAGTGAATTGGATTCTTTCAATGAACAATGAAGTTTAATGGTTTGCAAAGGTATCAATGATTGGATATGTTTGAGACACCATTAATGAACCCCTATAGCATGCTTGAAATTATGATGATAGATTGATATTGGTGGAGAAGTTGTTTTTATGCCTTAAATGAATAGTATGGAATGAACCTTGAAGGGTTCTTAAGTGAATGTGTTTGGAACTATGGTGCTCTGCATCAATGGTATCAGAGCTAGAAGAGCTTGAGTGTGTGGGTAGAGCACCGAAGGAGGAAATCCACACCAGGACCTAGCCCATGAGATTGTTTATTTGATTCTTGTGACTAAAGTTTCTTGGTTGTAGGTTTGGTGCAGGTTCACTCAGCTGCAAGTGGGTGGATAGGAAGGTCTACCAGAGGGGGCCATAGGAGATGGTCCAAAGGGCCTAAGAAGGAGGTCCAGTGTGTCACCAAAATTATTGGGGAGAGAGGCAAGAGAGGACTCCTAGGTGAGGGACAAAAGTTGTTGGGTGTTTGTAGCATCTTGGAGGAGTGGACTTCAGATGAGAGATGCACCATTGGAAGCAACAAGTATAAACTCCATTGATAGGAGTCTTGATTGAAGAAAAATGTAGCAGAGGCATCATATTACTCATTTCCAAGAGACTTGGAAATCTTTCAAGGCTGGTAATATGGTACAGGAGCACCCATGGTGTAAGGAAAATATATGGTCAAAGTCATTATTTGAAATATAATTGATATTTGAAGGTCATTTATAATGTATTGACAAAGGTATAAATGATTGGATATGTTGGAGACAACATTAATGAACCCTTGTAGCATGTATGAAAGTATGATGATAGATTGATATTGGTGGAGAAGTTGTTTTTATGCCTTAAATTAATAGTTTGGAATGAACCTTGAAGGGTTCTTGAGTGAATGTGTTTGGAACTATGGTAGGGAGGATTGCTAGGAAAGTGCTCAAAAGGCCAATTTGCTCAAGAAGTTCAATTTTCTACCCCAAAAAATGTTTAAGTCTTCTATACGTGTTTACAAAACCAGTCTTGATGGCTATAGTGTCAAGTACTTCCAGTATTACCTTCCTAACAAACTCCCCTTAAGGTGTTGGCTCATACGCATGCTCAAATCTACTCAAGTTACTCACTCCACCCATCTACACACCCTCAATCTGTGATCTTTGTCATTCACCCCATTGTTCCAAAATGCATTAGGAGTCTTCTACATGGACATGTAGGGGCAGCAAAGTTTTCTTCAAGGTTTGATGTTCACAATTTGGTTTTAGGCTCATAACCCTTAGCTACTCAAATTCCAACCAAAGGGTCAAAAACCTCCAAAAGGGACTAAACACTATCCCAAGGCCTATTTTCCATTTGTCTCACTATTTAATATTGATCTCATAAGTTTTAACAAGTTCCCAAGTCCTCCTTACAATCGGGTTCCAAAAAAGTGTGTGTTATGCAGTCAAAAAGGGCTACTAGCCGTGGAGGCATAATTGGCATGTTTATGCTTATTCTGCTAAACGATAGACAAAACCTTCCACAAAGCTGACTTAGTTGATGGTTTAGAGGTATATGCTAACTGATTTTCATGGTTTAGGCCACTGTTATGGCAATATGAGGGTTGTCCACCATTTTAGGCACTTTTGGAGGGTTTGGTAGGGTTTAGATCCAAACACATTGGGAAATCATTGCATCTCCACCAAACAAGCCTCAAAGCTAGCTTAGAACCTCTTCCCCATCAACATGAAGCCTTCCTCTACTACTTCCTTGCAATCACAATGCCAAACACTTGGCAAGCAATCTGAAAATGGAGAGAAATATCACTCTGACTGTCAACTTGCTACCCTTTACCAGTCAAACTGCTGCTACACTTTTTGGACCTATTTTACAAGAAGGATAAACTTGTACAAAACCTCAATGAGGTCTTCAAACATTAAAAAAACCTCCTATTACATTGCCTTCATGATTCAAGGCTTGGATCATGCTTTGAAGCACTTCATGAGCATTTTTACAAACATAAATTCCACAAAAATAGTGAACTCACTGTTTTGCTTACAACAAGAGAATGATTAAATGAAAAAAGCTATTCTAGCACATAAAAATTATGTTGAATAACCTTGGTCACATGCCCAGACATTTTCCTCATTCATTTGTTCACTCCAAATTACTTTTGGGTGCAAATCTTGAGTTTTTTGTTCATGCTACTAGCCAAATAACCAATACTTGCCTAGTATTTGCTCAAGTTCTTCTTCCAAACACACTTTTGGCACACAATAGAGAATATGTATTGTATATACATGATTTCCAACTTGAATAAATCCATTATGTGGGTTCCCAGACCTAGATTAGTCAAGTGGTGACATTTTAGAGCTTCAAACCCTTGATAGGGCAGAGAGCAGGCAAAAACTAAAAGATTTTTTTTGATAAACCAAAACATAGTAAAAACCATAACACAAAGAATGAAAAAAATTCATATAACCATGACACAAACTCCCATGAAAGAACAGTATGGAAATAGTGCTCTGTACGGACTGTTAGAACAATTATTTCTCAAAAAGCATGAAAACAGTCATATTTCATTAACTTCTTCTTGTTAATACCAAGCCAATCTATTTAAAATGTTTGAAGTGTCCTTATATAGGCACACTCAAACCATTTCAACCCTTATGGCATCCATAACTACCTTGTAGAGTGATTTTACAACTTTTCTCACTTTTTGTCAAAATGTTGCTTGACAACATTGGCAATTTTTTACTCTTAGTGCATTTTTGGCCTACAAGACAAATATCTCCCACCTAACCACTTGAGATGCTGTTAAATCATTAAATAGACCTACTCCAATTCCTTTCTAAGATTGTTACAAGGTTTTTTAACACATTTTCAGTATAATGCCATTTTTGGCTTACAAGGCACTATGGGCCAAAACTGGAAAGAAAACTTGAGTAAGATTATCTAAACCACTCTAAGATAAACCTAAACCATAATGAAACATAAAACACACACTTGGAATCTTACAATATTCCTTTATTCAATTATCAATCCCAGCAGGATCAAACAAGCCAAAATTGTGAAGGTGCTCCTGCACTATACTCCCCAATATTGAAAAAGTTCCAAGTCCACCTGGAAATGATACATGCAAAACAAATAGGTTTCATCTTGACCCTTGGCATGTACTTGTCTTCAGCTTCATCATGCATGGTTTGAACAATGAATTTTAATGGTTTGCAAAGGTATAAATGATTGGATATGTTTGTGATAGAATTAATGAACCCCTGTAGCATGCATGAAAGTATGATGATAGATTGATATTGGTTGAGAAGTTGTTTTTATGCCTTAAATAAATAGTTTGGAATGAACCTTGAAGGGTTCTTGAGTGAATGTGTTTGGAACTATGGTGCTCTGCATGAAGTTTTACATGATTTCATTGGCAAATTTGTTGTAGTGTATTTAGATGATATTCTTATTTTCAGCAAGACTAAGGAAGAGCACTTACAACATTTAACTAATGTTTTGAAATAGTTATCTCATGAACAGCTAACCATTAATCTTGAGAAAGGTGATTTTATGAAGCAAGAATTGGTCTATCTTGGTTTTGTTGTATCAGGAGGCAATCTAAAAATGGATCACTCAAAAGTTGCAGCAATAACCAGTTGGCAAACTCCTAAGACAGCCATTGATGTCAGAAGCTTCCATGGTTTGGCTCAGTTTTATAGGAAATTCATTAGGGGATGTAGTGAAATTTGTGCTCCAATGTTGAACACCATCAAAGGGGGTGTAAAGGTAAAGTTTCAATGGACAAATTCAAAAAATAAGGGGTTTGAATTACTAAAAACTAAAGTAGCTACTCAACCAGTGGTCATTTTGCCTAGTTTTGATAAGCTTTTTACTATTGAATGTGATGCTAGTAATATTGCAGTAGGAGCTGTTTCAAGTCAAGAAAATAGACCAGTTGCATTTTTTAGTGAGAATTTGAATGATGCAAAGAGAAAGTACTCATCCTGTGATTTAGAACTTTATGCATTAGTACAAGCACTTAGGAAATGGAGACACTATCTTCTTCCTAAAGAGTTTGTTGTATACACAGATAATCAGGCACTCAGTTTCTTGAACTCATAGGATAAACTGAAGCATAGGCATGTTAAATGGGTTGAATACTTAGAAGCTTACACTTTTACTCTTAAGCATAAGAAGGGTCAGTTGAATAAAGTAGCAAATTCTTTGAGTAGAAGGTTGTTAACTATTCATGAGATTCAAGTTTAGAGCATTGGTATTGATAGTTTCAAAGACATGTACTGTACTGATAATGATTTTGCTGAAGCTTATAAAGTTTGTAAAGATTTTGAGAATAACTTTCATGGTGCATATGCTGATTTCACTTTGCAGGATGGTTTGTTATTCAGGGGTGGATAGTTGTGTGTTCCACAAGGTTCTATGAGAGAGAACCTCATTAAGGAGAAGCACAATGGGTGCTTAAGTGGCCATTTTGGTTTCAATAAGACCTTAGAGCTAGTTCAAAGGTTCTATTATTGGCCTAAGATGTAGAGAGACATCAGGAGGTATGTTGAGCAGTGCTTGGTATGCCAGAAAGCAAAAGGTAACTCCTCTAATGTTGATTTATATCAGCCTCTTCCCATTCCACATAGGCCTTGGGATCGCATTAGCATGGATTTTGTAGTAGGATTACCTATAACTCAAGGAGGATTTGATAGCATCTTTGTAGTAGTTGATAGATTCAACAAGATGGCTCACTTCATTCCTTGCAAAACAACACATGATGCAAGTCATATTGCCTATTTGTTTTTCAAAGAAGTTGTTAGAATTCATGGCTTTCCTACTAGCATTGTTTTAGATAGGGATGTTAAGTTTCTTGGTCATTTCTGGAAAACATTGTGGAAGAGATTGGGTACTAATCTCTCTTTTGGTTCAGCTTATCATCCACAAACTGATGGCCAAACCGAAGTTGTGAACATGTCTCTTGGAAACATGCTTAGATGCTTGACAAAGGACTATGAGAAGAGTTGGGATCAGCTCATTCATCAAGAAGAATATGCCTACAATGATAGTGTTAACTGGTCTATAGGTAAAAGTCCATTTGAAGTTGTTTATGGTATGCATACAAGGGGTATAATGGAGTTGAGGGATATCAATAACTTGCAACATTAGAGTGGGATAGCAGATGACATGGCTCACTCCATGAAGGAGGTTCATGAGCAAGTGAGACAAGCTCTCCAAGACACCTCTCAAAAAGTCAAGGCAAGAGTGGATGCTACTAAGAGAGATGTTTAGTTTGCCATAGGTGATTATGTAATGGTTCATTTGAATAAGGCAAGGCTACAAAAGGGAGTTCCAAGCAAGCTTCAGATGAGGAGCATAGGCCCTTGCAAGATCTTGGCTAAGTATGGGTCTAATGCTTATAAAGTTGATTTGCCTACTAATGTTTCTTTGTCCCCCATTTTTAATGTTGCAGATCTAATTGCTTTCAAAGGGAAGCCACCTAAGGAGATTCAAATAGTTTCAAATGTTTCTCAATCCCTTTCTAATTTATCTCTCCCTTCTCTTTCTTTTTGCCAAGTTGAATAGGTTCTAGACTCCAGAATTCTCAGAAAGACAAGGAATCACACCTACATGGAGCATCTCATCAAGTGGAAGGATTAGCCTATCTCAGAGGCCACTCGGATACCTGAAGTTGACTTTCATAAAGTTGGCATTTCTTCTTCTTTTCCACCTCAAGGAGTCACATGACTTCTTTGTTTTTGGGGGAGTATGCTACAGGAGCACCTAGTTGAGTCAAACTTCCATTTTTGGGTTTTTAATGCTTTTATGTTTGTAAAGTCTTGTGTTAGGTTGTTTTTGTTGTTTTAGGTTGTTTTGGATCATGTTTAGTGGTTTTGATCTCATTTTAGGCTCTAGAGATCAAGTTTTACCTTTTAGGCCTTGAGTTGACAATTTTTTGCAAAAATGTGAAAAATTGCCAAAAAAGGTCTCCTAATGTCTTCAAGAGCATTGAAAAATGTTTGTTTAGTGTTTCTAATAATGTATAAGTTGTTTAGGCAAGTTGATAAGGCTAAGTTGTCAAAAATGCTTTTGTGAGCAAGAAAAGTTGTCATTTGGCTTATGAAAGTTGTCAAAATTGTCATTTTCTTGAAAAATGTAGTTACTGAAGCCTCTTGTCCATACAAGGGCATGGAAACCAAATGGAGAAACTATATAAGGCCTCCATTTTCCTTGTAAATGGTTGGTGTTCATTCTTACAAGTGAAACTTAATAGAAATCAAGTTTTTTGGCTTTTATGACTGTTTTATTTTCGTTTTGAAGGGCAGTCCATATTGTAGCTATACAAATCCATACTGTACCTTCTTGGAAGTTGAGATTTTGATGTAACAAGGTGTCTCATGTAATTGTTTCATTAGTTTTCCATTTGCAAGGTGTTTATACAAAAATATTTGTAAACTATGTATATGCTGCCCTGCCAAGGGTTTGGAGTTGTAAAATGTGTCAACTTGGTTGATCCAGGTCTAGGATCCCTCCAATGGATTCTTCCAAGTTGTTCCATGTGTATATAGTGTACTTTACTTTATTTTTGTGACAAAGAATGTGTTTGGAATATGCAACTGAGTGAATATTAGGCAAGTGTTTGTCATTTGGCTAGTAGCTTGAACAAAACTCAAGGTTTGCACTCAAAGGTAATTTGAGTGAGCAAATGAATGTAATAAGGACCTAGACATTTGGCTAAGGACATTGAATATCTTCTTGGATGGAAAGTTTAGCTAATTCTTATTTAATTCTTTCTCATTTTGTAATCAAACAGTGAGTTCACTATTTTCATGAATTGTATGTGGTAAAATGCCCATGGAATGCTTCAAGAGCATAATCCAAGCCTTGAACCTTGAAGGCAATGTAATAGGAGGTATGTTACTTGTTTGAAAACCTCATTGAGGTGTTTTCCCAATCCCAAACTCTCCATGTTTGCAGGTCCAAAGTGCTTTGTTGCTGACTGGTAAAAGGGGCAGTGAAAATGACTGTCACAGTGGCAGTTTTCTGATTTCTAGTTAGTGTGCCAAGTGTTTGGCAAAATGGCAAGTGGTAGTGACTTGGATAGGGTTCTCCAAGGTGTGGCAGACCCTCTTAGACAGTTTTAGGCCTTGGTTCATGCAGGGTAATACAAATCAAATAATGCAAGTCCAAACCCTCACTAAACCCTCCTTTTGGGCCATAAAAGATGGACAGTCATCAAACACTCCCCATGGAACTCAAAAACTGAAAAATCTTCAATCTTATGCCTCCTAAACAATATTCAAAACATTTTTTGTGGTTAAAGTGACCATCATTGGCCAGTGGGAGCAAAATAAGGCCAATTAGGCCTCCACGGGCTAGTAGCCCTATTGCATAACACACAACTTTGATAGTTTTTGCAAATTGCATGAACCCGATTGGAAAATGAAACTTGGGGCTTATGAAACATGATGGAAACATTACAAGTAGTCCAACAAGTGTACCTTGGGACTTCTAGACTGTGTGCAGCCTCATTTGGGGGTAGTTGAGCCTTGTTAGCGAATTTGAGCAAGTTAAGGGTTATAGACCTCAAACAAGATGATGAGCATTCAAAGGTGAATATTACCTTACTACCCCTGCATTTCTATGTGGAAGACCCCTAGTACACACTAGAACCTAGGGTTGGAGACCCCAAGAGCCAAGCATGAGAAGGTGTAGTTGGAAGGATTAAGTATTTTGAGTAGATTTGTGCATGGCAAGAGTCATCACCCAAAAGGGAGGTTGTTAGGCAAGCAAACCATGGAGTACTTGACCTTACAATAACAAGACAACTTGAGTAGTCATACACAACAGACTTTACAAGTCTTTGGTCAATAAATTGATCCTTTTGAGCAAACCAGCCTTGTTAGTGCTTACCTATCAAGCTCCCTATCAACCACATATGACCCCTTGTAACATCTTAATTTATATAGCATACCCCTTATGACCTAATAGAATGTAATGTACACACTAGGATGTTATAAGGGATTTTATGTGGTCCTAAGGGGTCGCGCATGTGTTATAATACATGTGTGACCCCTTAGGACCACATACGGCCTCTTATAGCATCCTAGTGTCTATAATGTACCCCATAGGACCCAATAGTGTCCTAAAGGGTCATATGTGGTCCTAAGGGGTCACAAATGTGTTCTAACACATGCGTGACCCTTAAGACCACACATGACCCTTATAGCATGCCAATGTGTATAATGAACCCCTTAGGACCCAATTTGACCCCGTAGGACCCAATAGTGTCCTAAGGGGTCATATGTTTCTCCTAAGGGTCACACATATTTTCTAACACATGTGTGACCCCTTAGGACCACATATGAACCTTATAGAATCCTAGTGTGTATAATGTACCCCTTAGGACCTAATTTGACCTCGTAGGACCCAATAGTGTCATAAGGGGTCATATGTGGTCCTAAGGGGTCACACATGTGTTAGATCACATGCGTGACCCCTTAGGAGTAAATATGACACCTTATAACATCATAGTATGTATAATGTACCCCTTATGAGCCAATTTCACCCCATAAAACCCAACAATATGCATAATGTACACATTGGGATGCTATAAGGGGTCATATGTGGTGCTAAGGAGTCACACATGTTATAACACATGCATGACCCCTTAGGACCACATATGACCCCTTGTAACTTCCTAGTGTGTATAATGTGCCCCTTAAGACCCAATTTGACCCCATAGGAACCAATAGTGTCCTAAGGGGTCACACATGCTTATATTTATTTTTATGATTAAATATCTTTTAATATCTTTTTTTATGAAGTTAAATATGTTTACAATATTGAAATTACATGTATATGTATTTAAATTTCTTTTTATATCTTTATATGTTCATATAAAATTAAAATGATGAAAATGTATGTTTATGTGTAGATTTATTTTTGTATCTATTTATATATGTTTAAATATGTTTAAAATGATGAAAATGTATGATTGTGCAAATGATTGGGCACATCGCCCTTCAAGGTTCTGACCAGAAAGGGTTTCGGTCAAAACTCTTTTGACCGAAACTGTCTAAGTGGCATCCTAAGTGGTAGCCACATCACCAAATTTGGTCATTTTCTAAAACTTTTGATTTCTGCAACAAAATTCAATAGGTATTCAATTTATTAAAAAACAAAAAATACCCTTTTGTAGAGATCGACATCAAGAATCTACTCATATAATTTTTATAATGTTTTGATTACATTTAATATATATTAAATTAAAAATACTACAAGTAGGTATTCTAATATTTGGTAAGAGGCTGGTTTGAAAAACAAAAAAATTTATTGAATAAGCTCAAAAAAAATTGAAAAAAATATGATTCACTAGAAGAGAGAGTCTTCTCCAAAAGTGTATTTTTTGTTTTTTGATTATCCTAAATTAAATAGACAAATTATGGTGGAAGAAAAAAACTATCAAATTATGGTATATTCATCTTCCAAACGCTATAACAAAGAACATATACATAAAAAAATAATTTATTTTTTTGATACACTGTATATGTATGTCATCTATAAGGGATATCAAAATTAGAAAAAAATTAGTTGATTTACATTTTCTTTTTTGGTGGGAACTAAACCCCCTAATTTTTAGTGTTTTTCAGCAATAAAAAAATTGACTTTAAAGCTAAAAAAACATATCAATTATTGACAAAAAAAATTCAAAAAATAGTAGACATAAAATTCATCAAATTCTACACATCTCATCAGTTTATATCAACTTCAAATTCAAAATACAAATACCACTTTTATGGAAATGAAATTGAACACAAGTATTGTTGAGTTAAGCTATTCCTTTGTAAAAGTGTGTCAGGTTTGTACTTTTACCCTTAGAGAAACACCTCGAGGGCTCAAAGTGTTTAAAATGTCATAGGAATTGTAAGGGGGGTCATGAATCATCCTAAACCTCACAAATAATTAATTTCTAATCTTCAAACTTTAAACCACAACTATACAATCACAAGTGTAGTAAACCATGAAATTATAAAGCACAACAAACACATGAACACAACAATCACGTGGAAAATCCAATCAGGAAAAAACCAAAGTGAGAATCCAACTCACAATATGAATATATTTTGTTATAATGTTACCTATAGAACCCACTTCTCTTGAGAGGACTTGTAGAGCTAAGGTGCACAAACTTAGTGCATGAAATACAAATGACTTGAAAAACTAAAACACATTGTCTTAGGGGAATATGCGAATAGTTGCCAAGAGATTCACTATCTTCTAGCAAAGAAAGGAATAGATAAATTGAAAATAATAAGATATCCTAAGCATGAAATTTTCCTTCAATCACTATGTCAAGTGACAAATCATGAAAAACAAATTTGACTTCAAAATCTATCCGCTAACACTGTCACATAAAAACACATCATCATCAAATAGCTTCACAACTAACTTTCACGCATCTCTAACATCAAATATACTTATAAATCATTCACATATGCTTCTTATGAATTAGCATACATCTCATGTATTCATTCATACTGTTAGATAGTTCAAATAACGAGAAGACAACTGAGAGACGGGGAGGGGGGGGGGTGAATCAGTTGTCATAGATTACTAGAACTATTAGCAATTTAAACTTTTATACCAGAACCCAAAACATTAATACCGGAATACCATCACATAATAAATACCATCCACATGACACTAAGATTTGTATGTGGAAAACTCGATAAAGGGAAAAACCACGATGGGAAGCCTGCCCACATTTAGATAATACTTCTATAGTAAGTACGTGAATTACAATTTAGGGGCCTGCACATACAGGAAGGACAACAGCCTAGAGCGCACTACTCATCACAAAAGGAGCCTCAGTGACTAATAGAAATCTAGACTACTGTTAGGATTGATGATAGTCCCAAAGATACTAAGAGGAGGGTGAATCAGTATCTAACTGGTTAACAAAATATTTAACCTTATTAAGTATCTTGCATTCCAAAATAGTGTACCAGTAAACAAGAATTAATGCAGTAAATATAAATAGTAAAGACAACATAGAAAGAACACCATAACACAAGATTTTTAATGAGGAAACCCGGTGTGGGAAAAACCTCGATGGGATTTGTGACCCAAAATATTCACTCACTAGCCAATGAATGGATATTACTTACAAGAGGGGCCTGCACATGTAGGAAGGCCAACTGCTTAGAGCTCACTGCTGAATTACAAAAGGAAGTCTCACTGACTTACAAAATGGATTATGAAAATCCAATATAGTGTACTACTACAAAATAACATCTGCTATGCCAGGTTCAGTACCAGTTTAAGCTCATACAATAACCTTAAACCCTTATACAAAATCTTCCTTAATATTCACTTATCACTTCTACCATCATATGTCCATCCATTGCTATTCTCCTATACTAAAAATTAATTTACAAGACCTCATACATATATGAGTATATTACAATATTCCATGTCGGCTTACAAATGATATTACAATTAAATACAATAAACAAAAGTTTATTCCTATCGGCTGGGATGCCGATGAACATTGTTGTCACTGTCAGTGAAGTGTCGGTGCCGGTGTCGGTGCTTGAAGATATCCACAAGGGTTCTAGTAAGTTTCCATCAATGACAACACCTTCAATCACCTTCAATTATCATTGGAGTGTGCAATGCCAACAATCTCGCCCTTTGGCATTGATGGCAACATTCATGAGAAAAATCCAAAAATCGTATCCAAAAATGGAGTCCAAAATTTTACCAAAAATGTGTGCTCCCCTTGAGTAGGTGATCTTCTCTAGTAATCATTTTTCTCTGTCCTACTACTCCCCCTTTGGCATCAATGACAAAGGTTGTCAAAATTGCCAAATGAGTGCAATCTTCAATTTGAACCTTGTAACCAGTTGGTTACAATCTAGAATAAGTCTGCTAAAACCAAACTCAAGCTCTGAGTAAACCTGTTACTGTCTTTCAAAGCTTCCTCTGTTCTCTGAATTGTATCAGTGAGATGATGCATTTTCTCTTCCAATGTCTTCTATCCTTGAATTAGTGCCTTAGAGATCTCTTTCCTTAGAGAGATGAGGTTATCTAACTTTGGACTAAGTCTACATTTTAGCTCTTTGGCTTTTCTCTTCACTCTTTCCTTCTCTTTCTCTAACTTCTCCAATTTATCCTCAAATACAACAATTTCTTGTTCAATAATTGATATTGGTTCAGATGAACCAATGATATTATCAGCTATGTCATTAATCTCCTTTTGAACTTTGTTGATTTCCTTGTCAATATCCATTGTCAAAAGATTTGTTTTACAAGTGTCTCTGTATAGTTCCTTGAACTCCATAATTGTTTTATTGAGTGCCAGTAAAAGAGTGTCAATGTGTTCCATGCACTTCTTTATTGTTTCTTCAAAGAATTTCTCTCTTTCCTTCTCCATTTTCTCCTTAAATGTTTCTTAATTTATTTGATCTATAGTCAATATATTGCTAGTAATATATTTAGACAATGTGTCTAACTAACTCAAAGAATCCTTATTATCTACATTGCATTTGGGTACAATTAACCTAAGAATAAGAATTGTATTATCTATTGCCTTATAGACCAATGCATTACAATCTATAATTTTCTTTATTGAATCCAAGAGTACTTCAGTCACATTGGTGGGTCTAAATTATGTCATTGAAGTATTGGATGTCTGCCCAACTACCTTCACAATCTTTGTGTTGCCAGTGGGAGTAACTAGTTTTCCTGAATTGACCTCTGGTGGTTCAGTTTGTGTCTGCATTTCCACTAGCAAAGGTTTTGGTTTTTCAGTTGTTGTCGGTGGCACTGTCTTAGTGTGTACCTGTGAATCCACCTATTTCTCTGCTTGTGTCTCTGCTTGTTTTTCGGTGTTATCTGCCAGTATCTCTATCTGTTTTTCTGCATTTTCCACTACTGGCATCATAGTTGTTGTATTTGTTAGTTTCTCAATGCTTGCATCAGTGTTATTAGTAACCATGCCACTAACCAATGGATCAACTGAATGTTCAATTTTCTCTGACCTCTTTGTTTGAGTCTCAATCCCAATCTCAATGTTTTTAGTTGGTTGCTCAGTAGAAACATCATTTTTCTTTTCCTCAGTGCTTTCTTTATCAACTACAATATTAACCTCTTGAGTGTCAATGTTCATCGTGTACAAAATTTTAGACTCAGGGTTTGTGTCCTCATGTGGTGTTTCCACATTCTCAGTAGCCAGTGTACTATTAGTCTGTACCAATGGAGTAATTGAAGGTGGTGGTAGGTTATCAGTCACTTTTGTATTGGGTAGTCCACCTACCTTTCATTTTCCCTTGTCCTTTTGATATACCTTGAAAGTTGTAGGTCTGTTTAGTTCTTCTTGTTTTTCTTTCTCAACAAAGAAAATATCCCATTTGTCAGTTGTCTCTTCTAAAATTTCATTAACTCTATCGGCCATTAGGCTCACATGCCAGTGTTCGCTTGAAAAGACTGTTTTGTTTGCTTCACTGACTAGTTCATCAATTTATTCAACAAATTTTATCGGATGTACAACTACCAGTTTCTCAATTTTAATTTTCTTGTCAAGTTCCATAATTGCTAACCTCTTAGCATCTAACCACCTATATAAATGACTAGGCAAGTCATCTACAACCTCTATTAAGACTTTCTTATAAATGTCAAGATGTAGAATGATGCTATTCTCTATACTTTCTTTTTCCTCATTTGTGAATGTATCATACAATTTGCTTACCTTGGATAAATTACCATCATCTATTATTTCATTCAGCAAGTTGTCCAGTGGTGGTATGACCTGTTTTTGCTTTCTCCTTTTAGCTGTCATCTTATTTGTTGGTGGTCTCACTTCCTATTGTTTGTGCCTTGGTGTTCTTTTTTTCTTGGGAGGAGGAGAGGGTGCCGATGAGGGTTTCTCTTCCTATCTACTCCTTTAAATTCAACAGGAATTTTAATTTCAGAGGATGTACCAACCAGTGAGTGATGTGCCTTTGGTTGTAATCCTTCGAAGTCACTTTCCTTTATACCAGTGATATTCATGACATTTTATTTAATTTCCTTTACTTGTTTAGATGAACTCCTTATGTATTTTTCTCTTCTCTTTCTTTGTTTCAATGTTTGTACATCACTTTCTATTGATTGTGCATTTCCAAAAACCTTTTCTTCTGGTTCTCTAGGGGATGCTAATAGGGCTTTTGCATAAGTTTTAATTATGTTTACATCTGCCTCATATCCCATTTCTATTACCCATATAGTTCTAGGAAGAACTACCTCCATCCATATCTCATCCTTCTTGATTATAAAACAAATTTCCTTCTCATATTTATCTACAATGCTTTGTGGTAATCTTTCTCTTGTTTTCATTTTTGCTTTGAATGTTTTGAAGTACTCTGTGATATTGTTATCCTTATCTATCCCCATACTAGTGAAGATATCTAACAATTGTCTTCCTACCGATATATCAAAACCAAAGTCTTTCTTACCAATACCAGGAACCTCTTTTGTAAGATACAACATCAGACATACTAAGAGATTGCCAAAATGAAAAGTACCTTTCTTGTCTCCTTTTATCTTCTTTAGATTATCAATCAACTCATCCATTAACCACTCACATATATCTATCTTTGCATCACTATTAACCATATCATATGCACTTTTAATACAAAGACTAGAAACAAAGTTGAAACGGTTTGCATGGGTGGCCTTGATACCACTATGGGATTTCAAACCTACTAAGAAATATACTCTTCAAGAGTATGCTCGGTTAAAAGAAAATCATGTTAAAGATTACAAGCACATTGCTAGATGTGACCCGATTAAGGGATTTCCCTCAGATCTGTTAGGATCTTCACCTTGTCAAAAGTGACCTTGTTAAATGATTTCAAACACTCAATCAAAAAGTCACCTTGCTAGAGGGTTTTACAAATAAGACTGTTAAGTCCACTCGGTTAAGAGATTTTCTGTCACTTTTCACAAAATAGTAGTAATAAAAATCTATCTGCAACTTCACATCTAAAATGCTAAAGCAGATTCTTATTTGTTCAATACAATCTAGACATAGAACTAATCTTGTCCATTTGCTAGGCTTCTATACTCTGTTATTCAAATAGGTCTTCAAGCTTCTATGCTCGGTAATCACTATATAGCATCCCTATGCATACACTTGCCCGCATGCATTGTTTATCAATAGTTCCCTATTTATAAACAATTAGCTAACCACTTGATCTCCTTGATCACATTTCCCATGATCAATCATAGCCATCAGGTCTTCAAACATGACCAGGTTCAATGCATCTTTCGATCTGAAAACTGTTTACCTCACCTTGGAACTTGCATATATTTCTTGGAACTTGTGCTAGGGTATTGCGGTTCAATGTGCACTGTAGATTTTCCTGCCGATCTTCCTTTGCCATATATTCTTAACAAACTTTATTTACGACATACTAATCATTTAATCAGTTCCAGCTCATCATCTTCCTTCATTAAATAACACATGTAAACATTTAATGCATTCTGTTATAGCTCGGTTACAACTCGGTAAATACTAAACTTCACTCGGTAGACATTCCACCTTCATTAACCGATAGCGATAACCTTAGGGTTTACCGACTAGGTTCTTTGCTTGGTAACATAGTATAGTATTAACCTCACAATTTATAACATATGTATGATGTCGAAACAATCTAAACATCATGATTTCATCATTGTTTGACTCGGTAATAGTTGCCCACTGAATACCTTATTCATCCTCTTATTCATCATAATCTTTCCTGTGTCTTTTACCGACATCTTTATACTCTTTAAATCATACTAAATTAGAAAATCAATTTCTTGACATCAATGACAAAATAATAATATTAAGACAGTAAACATCCTTAATTAGTTATATCCATAATCATCAACAACCTTCTTAATATCCTTATTGAAATGCCAACAATCTCCCATTGTCTGTTATAATGCCAAATGCTAACAATCTCCCCCTTTGGCATTGATGGCAAAACCAATTGATTTGACCTTAAAAGATTCGGATTGCTGTGATTTTCTAAAATGCTGAAATGCTCTCCTACTATCAACAGATTTTCTCCCCCATACATTAGACTTCTCCTATTTTCTTCAATTTTCTTTCCAATCTCAATCTTCTCCCATTTCTCAATTTTCTCTCCCTTTGACAACAATGCCAAAAAGTAAAGAACTAAAACATAATTTCTTCCTATATGAAGTGAAGTCCTGTTGTAATATGTTAATTCAGTCTCGGTCAGAGTATTTTGTCTTCAATTCCTATTCCCTATATTGTTTCCTGCATTATTTCCTATAATATTTCCTGTACACCTTTAGAAAACCTCCTAAAGTGTGTAAATCTGCATCAACTCCTAAAAGATATTCATTAGAGTCATCAGATTGATGCTTTCACCGAACTTGGTCAGTGAGTAGAAGATAGGGGTAGGACCCCTAACTTACTTCTAAGATATTCAAAAGTGTCCCTTGGTAGTGGCTTGGTCAAGATATATGCTATTTGTTCCTTTGTGCTAACATACTCCAACACCACTTTCTTCTCTTGAGCTTCTTCTCTAAGATAATGATATTTGATAGAGATGTGCTTTATCTTAGAGTGCATAACAAGATTTTTTGAAATGTTAATGGCACTAGTATTGTCACAGAATACCATTATTGGCTTGGTAACATTCTCATTTATACCTTCCAACAGTTGTTTGATCCATGCAATGTTAGTACAATTCAATGCTGCAGCAACGTATTCAGCTTCTGCTATTGACTGTGAAACACATCCTTGTTTCTTGCTAAGCCAACTCACTAGCCTTTCTCCTAAAAAGAAAGCACCTCCACTTGTGGTTTTTTTGTCATCAATGTTGCCTGCCCAATCAGCATCAGTATAAACTTTTAAATCAAAATCATTTCCTTTCTGATATACTAAACCATAATATTTAGTGCCTTTCAAGTATCTAAAAAATCTTTTGATTGCTGTCATGTGTGTTTCCTTAGGATCTGCAAAAAATCTTGCAACTATACCTACTGCATGTGTTATGTCTAGTCTGCTGTGAACAACATATTGTAGTTTTCCAATCATGGATTGGTAAAGTGTCTCATCAACAGATTTAGATCATCATTCTTTGATAATTTATAGTTGGTAGTCATAGGAGTATTTACTGGTTTTGAATCCTCCATTCCAAATTTCTTCAAAATTTCCTTTATGTAGTTGGATTGAGTAATGAAAATAATTTCCACAAAATATAATATCATCAACAAATATGGCTGAGATCAGTATTCCATTTTCATCATTCTTCATGTACATATTGTTGTTCTCACTTATCCTTATAAAACCAATCTTAATCAAATAAGAGTGCAATCTTTCATACCATGCTCTAGGTGTTTGTTTCAAACCATATAAAGCTTTGTTCAATTTACATACCTGATCTTTATTCTTGTCTTCAACAAATCCTTTAGGTTGTTCAATAAAAACTTCTTCTTCTAATATTCCATTTAGAAATGCAGATTTGACATCCATTTGATATGCCTTGAAGTTTTTAAAAGCAACATATGCCAACAATGTTCTTACTCCTTCAAGTCTAGCAACAGGTGCAAAAGTTTCACCATAATCAATTCCTTCTTCTTGAGCATAACCTTTGCAAACTAGTCTTGCTTTGTTTCGAATGACCTCTCCCTTTTCATTTAGCTTTTTTCTGAAAATCCACTTTGTATCGAATACATTTTTGTCCTTTGGTCTTGGGATTAGTGTCCATGTGTCATTCTTCTTGATTTGATCAATCTCTTCTGTCATAGCATTTATCCAATCTTCATTGTTAAATGCCTCTTTCACTATTCTCGGTTCAAATTCAGATATCAGACATGTGTTCTATCTCAGTTTGTTCCTTGTCATCATTAGATCATCCTTATCTCCTATAATCTGACTTGGTGCATGATGTCTTCTGACATACTTGGCTAATACAGGCTTGGTAGGCTCTGTATGATCTTCTTCATCACTCAGTAATTGGATATTCTCTTCATTTTCTTCAACAGTTTTCTTGGTAAGACTTGTCGGTTGAACATAGACAAATTCATCATAGTCTTCTGGTTCCTTGGAATTTCCTTCATCATTTCTTTCTGCAAATTCATCAATTTTCACATTTGCACTTTCTACTATTTTGTTAGATGATTTGATTAGACATTTAAATGCTTTGCTTCTAGAAGAATAACCTAGAAATGTTCCTTCTTCACTCTTCTGATCAAACTTGCCATTTCTATCATCTTTGTGAACATAGCATCTACTTCCAAAGATTTTAAAATAACTTACATTAGGTTTCTTATCATACCAGATTTCATATGGTGTCTTCAAAGTACCTTTCTTCAACTGTACTCAGTTCAGGGTGTAAACTGTTATTCTTATTGCTTCTCTCCAAAATGTTTGTGGCACCTTCTTTTCAATCATCAGTGTTCTAGCACAATCCACAATAGATTTATTTCTTCTCTCAGCTATTCCATTCTACTATGGAGTTCTCGATGTAGAGACTTGTCTTTTAATACCATGATCATTGCAAAATAAGTTGAATTCATCAGATGTGAACTCTCCTCCTCTATCTGATCTAAGACATTTTAGTTGTCTTCCTGTTTCATTTTCAACTCTTACCTTGTACCATTTAAACATTTGAAAAGCTTCTAGTTTTTATTTTAAAAACATTACTGACATCATCCTTGAATAGTCATCCACAAATAATATGAAATATTTATCACCCTAATAACTATGAAATTTCATAGGACCACAAAGATCAATGTGCACAAAATCTAAAATTCCCTTAGAAGTGTAAGAATTACTTGTAAAGCTTGATCTTGTCATCTTACCCATCTAGCATCCTCGGCACATAACATTCTCAAGTTTTTCAAGACTCGGTAGACCTCTTACTCGGTGCTTCTTACTTATTTTGATCAGAATATCAAAATTTACATGACAAAACCTTTTTATGCCATAACTAGGTATCATATTTTTTTGCATAAAGACATTTATTCCAAGTTGAGTCAAGATGAAATGTATTACCTTTTGTTTGTATCCTGGTAGTAGCTAACTTTCCATTCTTGTCATGAACTTTGACAATTCCTTTCTGAAATTCTATTTGGTAACCTGTGTTGTTTAGCTGTGCTACAGTCAACAAATTGTATTTCAAACCTTCAACCCAATAAACATCATTACATTTAGCATTGTCAAGAAGTGTTATAGATCCTTTACCTTTCACCAGACATGGTGCATCATTACCAAATCTAACATAGCCTCCATCATAATCTTCTAACATAACAAACTTGTGTTTATCTCCTGCCATATGATGTAAGCATCCACTATCTATGATCCAAGAATCATTAGTGTTTATGTGAGTTATTAGGGCTTTTTCTTCATACCTTTCTTCATCTGATCCATCTTTGATAGCCACATAAACTACTTCCTTTGTATCAGTGTCATCTAATTTATCATCATTGGATTCCTCATCGGCTATTAAGCATGTCTTTCTATCTCTTCTTTTGAAGTCTCGGTGTCCTCTATAATGATTATCTTTCTGTTTGTCATCTTGGTAATCTCTCTTTTCAGTAGAATCTTTGTTAGGACAGTTAGAAGCTATGTGTCCTATTTTATCACAATTGAAACATTTCAAAGGTAGTTTTCCTTTATACTTACCTTTGCCTCTCGGTAACCTTCTGGCTAATAGTGCTTCAAACTCTTCTTGCTTTTTGATTTCCTCATACAGTTTGTGTACTTCTTCCATGTTCTTATGAAATCTTTCACTTGCTCCACTGTGATCTCCTTCAGAGTAATTATACTTTCTTTCATTGTAATCATTAGACTCATCATGATGAAAAGAACTAAATGCAGATTCAACTTTATTTACTAAAGATCCACTGTTATCAAAGTTACTTAACTCAAATGCATGTAGCTTACCAATGGTAGCATCTAAAGAAATTGGCATATTAGGTACAGACCTTAATTCATTGATTACAGAGACTCAGATTGCATAAGCTGGTAGAAGGGTTCTTAACAACTTACTTGTTATATCCTTTTCTTCAATAGTTCCACCTGCTCCTTTGATTTAATTGACAATCTCTTTTAGTCTTGTACTGTACTGAGTTATGTTCTCACCTTCATTCATCCTCATGGATTCAAGTTGTCCTCTTAAACTATCTACTTTTGCCCTTTGAACATGTTCATCTCCTCCATATACTGATATGAGCTTATCCCACATTGCCTTTGCATCATTGCAGCCTTCTAGGTCATTAAACTCTGAGTCAGTCAATGCAGATGTTATTTCAATCATTTCTTGGATATGTTATTGCTTTGCCTTTATCTCTTCCATTGTCAATGGATAGGTTCTCAGAGTAACAAAATCATTCTCCTGATAGTATACAACATATTCTCCAACTCCTGATAGATGCAGCTTCATCCTTTTCTGCCATGTAGAGAAACTTGACTTGTTCAGCTTCGGTGCATCCCTCTTATACATCTTTGGATCTTTAACTCAAGTGCCTTTAAAATTTTCTTCTAGAGTCCAAAGCTCTGATACCAATTGATAGTTCTGATACTAAACGTAAGTACAGATCCAATAGCCAACAAGATGAGAGGGGGGGGTGAATCATACAAACTTAATCTTCCATAAAAACATTAGATTCAACCTCAATAACATATACTTTAGTAATATAACCAAAACTGTTAAACATGCAAACTCAAAAGCATATAAACATCATAAACCTCATAACACCAGATTTAACGTGGAAACCCAAATAGGAAAAAACCACTATGGGATTTCAGACCCACTAAGAAATATACTCTTCTAGAGTATGCTCAGTTAAAAGAAAATCTTGTTAAAGATTACAAACACATTGCTAGATGTGACCCGGTTAAGGGATTTCCCTCAGATCTGTTAGGATCTTCACCTTGTTAGAAGTGACCTTGTTAAAGGACTTCAAACACTCAATTAGAATGTCACCTTGCTAGAGGGTTTTACAAATAAGACTGTTAAGTCCACTTGGTTAAGAGATTTTCTGTCACTTTCCACAAAATAGCAGTAATAAAAATCTATCTACAACTTCACATCTAAAATGCTAAAGCAGATTCTTATTTGTTCAATACAATCTAGACATAGAACTAATCTTGTCCATCTGCTGGGCTTCTATACTCTATTATTCAAACAGGTCTTCAAGCTTCTATGCTCGGTAATCATTATGTAGCATCCCTGTGCAGACACTTGCCCGCATGCATTGTTTATCAACGGTTCCCTATTTATTAACAATTAGCTATCCGCTTGATCTCCTTGATCACATTTTCCATGATCAATCATAGCCATCAGATCTTCAAACTTGACCAGGTTCAATGCATCTTTCGATCTGAAAATGTTTTACCTCACCTTGGAACTTGCATATATTTCTTGGAACTTGTGCTAGAGTATTGCGGTTCAATCTACACTATAGATCTTCCTGCTGGTCTTCCATTGCCATAGATTCTTAACAAACTTTATTTACGGCATACCAATCATTTAATCAGTTCCAGCTCATCAGCTTCCTTCATTAAAAAATGCATGTAAACATTTAATGCATTTTGTTACAATTCGGTTACAACTCGGTAAATACTAAACTTCACTTAGTAGACATTCTGCCTTCATTAACTGATAGCGATAACCTTAGGCTTTACCGACTAGCTTCCTTAGGGTTTACCAACTAGATTCTTTTCTTGGTAACATAGTATAGTATTAACCTCACAATTTATAACATATGTATGATGTCAAAACAATCTAAACATCATGATCTCATCATTGTCTGACTCAGTAATAGTTGCCCACTGAATACCTTATTCATCCTCTTATTCATCATAATCTTTCATGTGTCTTTTACCGACATCTTTATACTCTTTAAATCATACTTCTCAAGATATGGCAACATCATACTAAATTAGAAAATCAATATCTTGACATCAATGACAACATAATAATATTAAGACAGTAAACATCCTTAATCAGTTATATGCATAATCATCAACAACCTTCTTAATATCCTTATTGAAATGCCAACAATCTCCCATTGTCTGTTAAAATGCCAAATGCTAACGGGCCTTATAACCTAAAATCATACTTATGAATCTAACATACACATCTTTTACATCATTCACTATCAGGGATCTATTGTCATAGGTTGCTCCTGTTAATGTCATGACAGTGTTATTAGGAACCTTTTTAGTTTTATCTTGCTTGCTACCAGTGGAGGGTAAGCCAGTCACTGCCCTAACTACTTCCTTAGTGATTTTGTGAATGGAGTCTAGCCAAAAGAATTCACCATGAACTCTGTTAATTACAATCCTTACTACCTCCTTAGGAAATTCCAAGATGTCAAGGATTTCCACGAAACCTAGGGTTTCAATAATCTTATATTCGGGTTTCACAATTCCACTTTCATCACAGATAACATTTTTATACATTTTCAATATTTCTTCTGAACCTAATTCCTCAATGTGGCAATGAATATATATTCTAGGGTCTTCTTCATATGCAACACCTTTTGGGATTTTTGAAAAAGCACCTAAGGTATCATCTTGTTTCACTATCTTGGGGATAATCTTGAAAATAGGCCTAGGGCATTTAACTACCTCTATAATAGTAGGATTTGCAGTACATTTCAGAGTAGATGAGGAAGCCATTGATAAATACCTTAACTTGCCTGATAGGTTTGGATGCTTGAAAGAATTTGCTTCACTTCTTGCTATGGATGCCTTCGCTCAGATTTTCATGCTATTAGGAAGTTTGAATGCTCAGTGAATGAAAAAGAGGGAAAATCAAAGATTTATAATGTCTTTTCTTCCAACAACCATAATAAATGCTTGTCGGTTAAGGGAAACTTAACACATCTGCTGGTAGAGAAGAAGTCCATCTTCTCACCATCAACCGAGGGTAAACTTGCATGGGTTTCAATTTGTTGCAATACCCCCAAGGGTTACTTTTCAGTTGGATGAAGAGTCTCCTATCAGTGGAGTAATACTTTGCTCTACCTGTGAAGGAATAGTTTCATCAACATTCTGATTCGTCTTTCTAATCCATTGTCTTGAAACTTCTTTCTTTACCTCATCAACCTTCTCTTTGCCTTTCAAATTGGATCCTTTATTATTTGCTGGTGAAGTCTTACTTCTACAAAATTTTGCAATATGTCCAATCTTATTACATGCATAACAAGTCACATTGTTCTTCTGAATAGCCTTTCCATATCCTATGTCAGTTTGTGTTCTGCATTGATTAGATAAGTGCCCAAATCTTCCACAAACATAACATCTTACATTCATTCTGCAGTTTTCTAAATTGTGACCAATTTTGTTGCATTTGGAACATTGACCGGTGGGTGTATTAATGTTCTGATTGTTTCTAGATCTACATTGATTTTCTCTATGACCATACCTGTTATAGTTAAAGCATTTCCCATTAAATTTGTAGGCATTAGGTTATGTTACTGGTTTACTATAATCATGATTGTTTGCAGTACCGGAAATTTCACCAACTTCAAATCCAAGTCCATTAGTGTCTCCATTAGGTTTCTGACTTTTCAGCATACCATCAAGTTCTTCTGAAATTTTCTTGAATTTCTCTTTATGTTGATTTGTAGTAGCCAACTCATTTTCCAAAAATTCCTTTGGTCTCATAAGTTTAGTTTTATCATTTTCCATGTGAATCAGATCTATCTTTAACATATCATTTTCATGACTGAGTCTTAGATTTTCATTTCCTACATCATTGAGTCTCCTAGTCAAGTCATCTTCATTCTTCTTTCTGTCTTCAATGTCCTTACAAAATCTCATAGTCATGTCTTGCATTTCATTCCTCAAGGTCATGTTTTCTTGCCACATCTTGCTTACAAGATCATTAAGAGTTTCCTTTTCATCATCATTACTCTGCATCTTCTCATGAAGTTCTTTTCTCTTACTTCTAGCAATAGTGAGATTCTCTTGAAGTCCTTAAATGAATTCCTGTGCAGTCCTTAGATCATCTTCAAGTTTGGTATTCTTCAACTTCTCTTCATCATAGTCCACAAGAGCTCCTTCTAATTGCTTTCTTAAATTCTCCATCTATACCGGTGTCAGAATCTTCCTCAAGCTGTTAGACTTTTAAAAATAGAGGACTAGGCTTTGATACCAATTGTTAGGATTGATGATAGTCCCAAAGATACTAAGAGGGGGGGGGTTGAATCAGTATCTAACTAGTTAACAAAATATTTAACCTTATTAAGTATTTTGAATTCCAAAATAGTGTACTGGTAAACAAGAATTAATGCAGTAAATATGAATAGTAAAGACAACATAGAAAGCACACCATAACACAAGATGTTTAATGAGGAAACTCGGTGTCAAAAAAACCTCGGTGAGATTTGTGACCCACAATATTCACTCACTGGCCAATGAATGGATATTACTTACAAGAGGGGCCTGCACATGCAGGAAGGCCAACTGCCTAGAGCTCACTGCTCAATTACAAAAGGAAGTCTCACTGACTTATAAAATGGATTATGAAAATCCAATATAGTGTACTACTACAAAACAACATCTGCTATGCCAGGTTCAGTACCAGTTTAAGCTCATACAATAACCATAAACCCTTATACAAAATCTTCCTTAATATTCGCTTATCACTTCTACTATCATATGCCCATCCATCACTATTCTCCTATATTACAAAATGATTTACAAGTCCTGATACATATATGAGTCTATTACAATATGCCATGTCGGCTTACAAAAGATATTACAATTAAATACATTAAACAAAACTTCATTCTTGTCAACTGGGATGTCGGTGAACATTGTTGTCGCTGCCGATGAAGTGCCTATCAGTGCCGGTGTCGGTGCCTGAAGATATCCACAAGGTTGTCAGTAAGTTGCCATCAATGGCAACACCTTCAATCACCTAAAATTCTCATTGGAGTGTGCAATGCCAACAACTACAATCTAGAGAAGTGTTGAATTGCAAAAGATAGCATCTTCTATGCCTGAGTACAATTCCAGTTAAGCTCAATATCGAAGGATTAAATCTTCTTACATAACTCAATTCAATCTCCAATGATCGACCAACTCCTTGGCCTGAATGGTATTACATTATTCACACATTAAATTCCTTGACCATGACCTCTAACATAACCATGATAATATATAATGAGATCTTACATCTATATATACAAACCCTCGACCATAAACAATTAGGTTGGCCACCAAATAATAAACCAATTACATAGTTACAAACCATGTTGGCCTTACACAAGACAAATAGTATCCAGCATAAAAGACATCCTAGAAATACATCAAGAGGTCCAATCCACACATTACATTAAAGCTGATCCATAACCTATATCAATTGAGACCCTGTATAGGTCCACATGTTATAGCAATGATCTTCATCCACCAAGTCTCGAGCATGATCACCAATAGCATCCTGAAACTCCACCAGAAGCTACACCAACACCACTTATCTAATTCATCAAAGATCTTTTTCAAAAGCTCTGTCAGTGAAACCCTTGCGAGAACTAGAAGGAAACCTTTCAAGTAAACAGGGTAGCATTTGATCACCAGACCAAAACCAACTGACCAAATATATGCATGAGTATCATGAAAAAACCAATTCCATCACCAAACTATACCAGAGCCTACCCAATCATGCCAGATCCAAATCAACTAGAAACCACTCAACCTACCGGGACCAGAAGGGTGTCAGTAAAGCATCCAAACAACTAGTGTTGACATCAATGACAAAACATCAATGCAACACAATCAATGATACTAGTTCAACTTGTGAAATTAAGCATACCTCATTAGTTTCCAATCTTCTTCTTTTCATCACTGCACTACTCTTATCCCCAATGATCTGATCTTATGAATGATTCAATCTCACATACCTAGGAGTCTTCTAACTTTCTGTTCCTCTTCCCTATTCTTCAGTTACTGTAGAATTATCTAATACTTCTAGAGTAACTAGTCCAACACTCTTTTCCGGTAAAGGTGCTACCGTTTAGATATAATCATTTCCAATCAATTCCTTCTCATAAACTCTTATTTGACTTTTGTTCAACTCATCTATTTTGACATTAGCACTCTCCAGAATTCTCTACAATCTCTTGTTATAACATCTATATGCTTTGCTTTCATTAGAATAGCCAATAAATATACCTTCATCAAATCTAAGATCAAATTTCCCAATGCTATCATCTCTCCTAATATAACATTTACTGCAAAACATTATGAAATACTTGTCTATAGGTGTATTTCCAAACCATAATTCATAAGGTGTCTTACCAGTTTCTCCTTTGATATGCACTCTATTGAATGTATAAACCATTGTGCTCATTGCTTATCTTCAGTAGATAAGAGGTAGACTAGCTTCCATCATCATTTTTCTAGCAGCATCCTTGATAGTTTTGTTCTTCCTTTCCACAACCCCATTTTGTTGAGGTATCTGGGGAGAAGAAAATTGTCTTCTTATACCATGCTTCTCACAAAACTTATTAAACTCACCGGATGTGAATTCTCCACCATGATCTGACCTCAAACATTTAATCTTCAATCCTATCTTAGTTTCCACTTTAGCCTTAAAGATTTCAAACTTTTCAAATGCTTCAAATTTATCTTTAAGAAAAGTAACCCACATCATTCTAGAATAATCATCAATGATTAACATGAAATATCTATCACCTTGAAATTTTTTAACTCTAGAAGAGCCACACAAATTAGTATGAATAAGATCAAGAACATCATTTGATTTATCTTGTATACGTCTAAAAGAGGTTCTGACTTGTTTACCATTTGACATTCTTTACATACTAGATTATATGGCTTCATAATCTTAGGTATATCCCTAAGTGCCTTAGTTAAACTAATCTTCACAATGAAATCAAAATTCATATGACACAGCCTTTTATGCCATAGCCAACTCTCATCAATCTATGTAATCAAACATGTCTTCTCACCAGACTTCAGATGAAATATATTACCTTTTGTCTATGTACCGGTTGCAATCTCCAAACCAGATCTGTTAGTGATTTTGCATTTTCCATCCTTGAACTGTAATTGAAATCGATTATCTACCAATTGTCCTACACTCAAAAGATTATGCCTAAAACCTTCAATAGAATAAATATTGTTAGTATTGTTCTTACCATCCAATGATATAGTTCATTTTCCTTTGATCATACATGCTTTCTCATCTCCAAATCTAACTAGACAACCATCAAATTCTTGCAAAGATAGAAACTTCCCTTTATCTCCAGTCATATGATGTGAACAACCACTGTCAATTACCCATTCATCCTTGTCTTCAATTTTAGTAGCAAGTGCTTTCTCTTTAGGTACATTCTCTTCTAGTGCCAAATCATCTGCTTTGATAGCTAGGAACACCCATTCCTTCCCATTGCTGAAACCACTAGCAGAGTTTTTTGCTGGTTCATCATCAAAATCAGTAATACCTTCCTCATCTGCTATGTAGCATGATTTCTCTCTAATTTTCTTGTACTTGTACTTGTTCTGATATCCAGGTTTAGGCTTAAATGATCTTCTAACTCTTTCTTCAAATCTTGAATTCCTTTCAGGACATCTAGAGTGCAAAACATTTAAAAGGTGTTTTTCCTTCATACTCACTTCCTACCGGTCCTTTAGGTACTCTTCTAGTAAATAGTAACTCAATTTTCTCAAACTCATCATCTTATCTCTTCATATCTTCTAATTCCTTTACATATAAAGCTTTCCAGTCTTGCTTACCGATTGTAGATGTAGATGTATGAAAAGAAGGTTCAAACTTCACAGCTCCAGAAGGTCCAAATTCTTCAAGGTCAAAAGAAGATAGTTTCCCAACCAAAGTATCTCTATTGACAAATGTATTAGCCATTGTTCTCAAATCATTAATAGCAGTAGCCTTTATTTTGTAAGATGGTGGTAGGGTTCTTAGGACTTTAGAAACAATTTCATCTTCGCTCGGAGTTCCACCATAACATTGAATTCCCATAACAATCTCATTTACCCTTTCCATGAATACAATAATCCTTTCATCTTCTTCCATCTTCAAGTTTTCATATCTCACCTGGTAACCATCAAGTTTAGAAATCTTCATTGTAGGGTCACCTTCATTAAGAGTCTCCAACTTATCCCATATAGCCTTTCCAGATGATTTGTCAGTTAATCCCATTATTTGTTGATCAGAAAGTTCACACAAGAAGGCTTCTCTTTCTCTACGATCATTCTCAAGCTCCTTGTCTAGGTTTGGCGGAGGAGGATTAGCAGATCCCGAATTATAAGGTGTGACACCATTCTATGTGATCTCCCAAATCTCCTTTCCAAGACATCTTAGATGAGTCTCCATCTAAATCTCCCATATTGTGTAATTAGTTCCATCAAGCCTCAAAATATCCCTCTGAAAGATAGCTCCATAAGAACTGGATGAACTTGAACTATTAGTTGCCATAGGATCCTCCTCAAGTGGTTAAGCTTTCTATAGAGAGGACCAAAGCTCCGATACCAATTGTTAGACAGTTCATATAAGAGGAAGACAATTGAGAGGGGGGGGTGAATCAGTTGTCATAAATTATCGAAACTATTAGCAATTTAAGCTTTAATACTAGAACCTAAAACACTAATACCAGAATAGAAGTTAAACCAATTAAGCATAAACAATAATCACAGAATAGATACCATCCACATGACACCAAAATTTGTATGTGGAAAACCCGATAAAGGGAAAAACCACGATGTGAAACCCACCCACAGTCAAATAATACTTTTGTAGTAAGTATGCGAATTACAATTTAGGGGCTTATACATGTAGGAATGTCAAAAACCTAGAGCACACTTCTCATCACAAAAGGAGCCTCACTGACTACATAGAAATCTAGACTACAATCTGGAGAAGTGTTGAACTGCAAAAGATAACATCTTCTATGCTTGAGTTCAACTCTGGTTAAGATCAATAGCATAGGACTAAATCCTCTTACATAAAGCCAATTTGATCTCCAAAGATCAACCAACTCCTCTGCCTGAATGATATTACATTATTTGTACATTACATTCCTCGACCATGAACTCTAACATAACCATGATAATCTACAATGAGATCTTACATCTATATATAGAAACCCTTGACCATAAACAATCTGGCCAGCCACTAGATAATAAACCAATTATATAGTTATAAACCATGTTATCCTTACACAAGACAAATAGTATCCAATACACAAGACATCCCATAAATACATCGAGAGGTCCAATCCACACATTACATTAAATTCGGTCCATAACCTAGATCAACCAGGACCCAGTATAGGTCCACACACTATAGAAATGATCTCCATCTGCCAAGTCTTGAACATGATCACTAATAGATTCCTCAAACTTCACTAGAAGATGCACCAACACAACTTATGTAATTCATCAAAGATCTTCATCAAAATATCTATCGGTGAAACCCTCGACGGAACCAGAAGCCAAGCTTCCAAGCAAATAGGATATCATCCGATCACCAGACCGAAATCAACTAACCAAATATGATCATGAGTATCATGAACAAGCCAATTCTATCACCAAACTATAACAGAGCCTACCAAATCATGCTAGATCCAAATCAACCAGAAACCAGTCAACCTACCGGGACTAGAAGCGTGTCGGTAAAGCATCCAAACAACTAGTGTTGGCATCAATGACAAAACATTAATGCAACACATAATCAATTCCACCAAATGTCCAACACATACATCCACGCTCTTTTATATATAATATTTGCACATTACATTCCTTGACCATGACCTCTAACATAACCATGATAATCTACAATGAGATCTTACAACTATATATAAAAACCCTTGACCATAAACAATCAAGCCAACCACTAGATAATAAACCAATTATATAATTACAAACCATGTCATTCTTACACAAGACATATAGTATCCAATACACAAGACATCCCAAAAATACATCGAGAGGTCCAATTCACACGTTACATTAAAGCCAGTCCATAACCTAGATCAACTGGGACCCAGTATAGGTCCACACGCTATAGAAATGACCTCAATCCGCTAAGTCTCGAACATGATCACCAATAGAATCCTGAAACTTCACCAGAAGCTGCAACAACACCACTTATGCAATTCATCAAAGATCTTCATCAAAAGCTCTATCAGAGAAACCCTCAATGGAACCAGAAGCCAAGCTTCCAAGAAAATAGGATAGCATCCGATCACTAGACCAAAACCAACTGACCAAATATGGGGATGAGAATCATGAACAAGCCAATTCCATCACCAAACTATACCAGAGCCTACCAAATCATGTCAGATCCAAATCAACCAGAAACCAGTCAACCTATTGGGACCAGAAGGGTGTCGGTAAAGCATCCAAACAACTAGTGTTGGCATCAATGACAAAACATCAATGCAACATATAATCAATTCCACCAAATGGCCAACACATACATCCATGCTCTTTTATATATAATATTGATCATTAACACCCTCAACTAGACTAGTCATAGACAAAATAAACAATATTACATAAATTTTGTCACCCAAATTAAAAATATCAAATGTATGGTCCATTGGAGGAGATAGAGAGGACCTAAATACATCACAACAGTCTTAGGAAAATAGTGTCTCAACCTTACATTTACATAAGGTTGATATTTATAGTAATTTTTTTTCAGCAAGAATTGGTGTGAAATTTTAACCAAAGCTTTAGATTGGTTAGATACGTATGTCGGTAATTTTGTTGCAATATCATGTCTATATTTGAAGATATTAAAGTTTTTAATTTTGAAGGTTGTGAGAAAAAACTTTGGAGTCAATTTTGAGGTATTTAGAGCTCCAAAATGATCAGAAAGTGTATGTAATAGGTGTAGTGGGTTATAGCTTGATAGAGCATGTTACGATCTTTTTGGTGCTTCAAATGGTTTGTCAATTGGACACTTGGTTCAAAAGTTATGACATTTGAAGGTTGAGTCTCCTAAAGTAAAAAATATAGAAATATATTAGACATAGAAATGAGTTGTAAAAGGGAGGGTATATGTGATGTGTTGATGTTTGTTTTGATACATCATAGTGCATCTAGGATTGGAGATAAGATGGGTTACACTTTATTGGGTTCTTTTTGCCCATGGTTTTGTAATACCATTTTATACATTCATTTATTATATCTCCAACATATTAGGTGAGTGATATAGAGGTTGTGTGTAAGATTCTTATAGCTATTGAGTTACCTTTGAACTTTGATTTGTGATAATCCAGTGAAAATATTTCTTTGCATGTATATTGTAGTTTGATGTTAATTTCAAAATAATATATTGGACAACTTTTGTAGTGTGGTTCTTTTCTTTGAAAGGGTTTTGCCCATGTAAATCACTATATTATGGTATGCATTCTATTTATGTTTTTTTTTTTTAAGTTTCTATAAATATTGTAATGATTTATAAAAAAAATTGTACTACCCTCCAATCAAGGTTATATAGGAATTTGTTAAACTACATAACTTCCTTACAAGTAGTATCAAAGTATTATCACCTTTGGTTTCAATTGGGGTTTGTTGGGTTTTTGACCTAATCTAGTTTTTAGTGGCATATTGTCCAAAAGATACTTACTAATCTTGTTGAAAGAATTTTCAGATGGCCAGTTCATTGGGAAAAATAGAGGTGGATAAATTTTTCAGAAGTAATTTTTAGATGTGAAAGATTAAGACATTTTTCTAATAGATTGAGATTTGTGGGATGTTACTCATGTGAATATCTTAAGACCTTGAGATCTATTGAAATTGATCAATATGATATTTTGGACCATACAACTAAGGGTCTAATCAAATTTTTCTTGATAGACTCTATTCTAATCAATGTCTAAGTAAGAGACCTCTAAAAAAACCTATGGAATAAGCTTGGTGAGGCATTATCTATCGAAATCTTAATTGAATAAAAAATTCTTTCCAAAGAAGTTATATTCCTTAAGAATGGAAGAGGATGCATAGATTAAAAACTGCCTGTAAGCAATTATTATGTTTGTGTCTCGATTGGCATCTATTGGTGCCAAGATGGATGAGAAGGAGAAATGTCAAATCTTTCTTTTTTCTTTACTTTATTCATCGAGTTATCTTGTTATGGCTATCAATAGTACTTCTATTATTTTTAAATCTAAAGATGTGATGGATGAATTTCCTGGTGAACAGATGGGGTGGAAGGTATCTATGAGTTTGAAGGAAGCTCTAACTATTTGGAGAAGACCCAAGGAAAAAGGTAAGAATGAGAAGCGCAATAAATCCAAGTCTAGAGAGAGATCAATATTTCTTAGAAAGTTCAAAGTCATTTGTTGGAATTGTATTAAATCAAGACACACTTGTAAGGACTGTAAAGAAGAAAATAAGAAGAAAAAGAAGTTTGATTATAATTTTGAGTCTGAGAGGAAATATGGTGATGCACTTATTGTAGCTTTGGCCACTCATGTAGGTAATGATGCATGGTTAATTGAATCCTGTGCATATTTTCATATGACTTCCAATAGAGATTGGTTTCTAAATAAGAAGAATTAAATGGAGGTGAGGTTTACTTGGGTGATGATTTTCATTTAGATATTGTTGGTCATCATTTAGTTAGAATTAGGTTTCCTGATGGTAGAGTAAAAAGGATCAATGGTGTGTTGTATATTCTTCTACTAGCACAAAATTTGTTATCCATGAGAAAACAAATAGATGTTGATGTGTAGTTAGTCTTTTCTAATGTAGGGTGTAAAATGGTGAAGGGTGCTATGGTCATTTCTAGAGGTGTCAGATTGGCAGATTGTTGAGTGTAATAACACTTATGTGAAAAGTAAATATGTGGTTACTTTGTTGGAAGACTTGAGAATTTCACCTTCAATAGATGGACATGGATTTTGGGTACCTAGGGGTGCTCTTAATTATTAAGAAATATACCTTCAAAGAAGATTATGTTATGGCACCAAAGGCTTGGCCACATTTGAGAAAAGGGTTTAAGGACCTTGAAAAAGAAAAACCTTGTTGAATGTTTAAATGATTGTAATGTAAAATTTGATTTATTTGAGCATTGCATTTATGCAAAATAAAACCACATTTAGTTTTACTCAAGTTCTCATAAATCTTGAGTTGTTCTGGATCTTATTTATTTTGATGTGTTTAGCCCTATAGATGTTCCTTCCATTGGAAAATGTGCATATTATGTTTCTTTTATTGATAATTTTAGTAGGACATGGCTATAATTTCTAAAGAGTAAATATAAAGTTTTCAGTTTATGTAAATAATTTAAAGCAATGATTGAGTTGCAAAATGGAAACAAAATAAATTCTTTGGAGATTGAAAATGGTGGTTAATTTTTCTATAATGATTCTGATAGATTCTATTAAAACTATGGCATTAATAAATAGAAAATGTCTATATATTGTCCACATTAGAATGGATTTGTGTAGTGTCATGAAATTGTGACCCTTGTAATTATCAACCACATTAGGGTCCTCACGCATGCTATTCAAATCCCTAAGCCTGATCAAAGATCAAAGACTTGCTTGGAACTTGAGGACTATATCTTTCTTGCCCTCCACACTGCCTAAACTGCATCCTGTCCTAGAAAAAAGGGCAGGACATGAGCATGGCACCCTTCACCCCCTAGGACAGGGGCGTGGCACCCATATCCCCTACCCTATTTTGGGGAAAGATCCTTCAAATTATGCATTGGTGGTTGCACATTGAGTGGGAAAACTCCCCCAGTGTTGGCCTATGATATAAAATCAATCAATTAACCCTAATTGATGAGTATCCATGTCACATTTGTCCTTTGATTTTCATAAGCTGGATGAGTAGGAATTTTACATGAGATCAAGCATTCAAGAGCATTCAAGCATTCCTTTCCAGTATTGAGAATTCTCAAGTCTCCTTTCAAGGCTAGATGTTGCATTCAAGTCAAGGATTCAACCATTGAAGAGGAGATTCGTTCCAACATTCAATTCCACACAAGAAAATCTACCTACATTCTATCTACAAACTCCCTTGAGGTGACTTACTATTTAGTCTTTCATTTACATTTACTTGCAAGTAATTTCTTTCATCATTTGGTTAATTTCAAAAATGGGGTTTGACCTAAAAGAAAACCCCCAATCCCAACCCCTTTACCTCTCTTTTATGTATATAGGTTTCAAGTGCACAGTTGTACCTTCAGATTTGGACTCCATTTGTAGAGGTAGAAAAACCCTTTTTGTTTCACAATTTTTTTCGGAGGACCATGTACACTCCCACCACGGTCTGAGCAACGTTTCCTCAAATTCACAAGGCAGCTTTGTCTTGACATATTATTGCCAAATCCAGGTGCACAACTTCATCCTATGCTTCTATCTCAAGTTATAATCAAATCTTTGTCACTTTTTCACTTGATCATAAGAACACAATTCAATCAATTCAAATCTCAATCTCAGAAGAGGGGATTAACTTACCATCACTCGGAATTCAATCTCTTTCTCTAGAGGTTGAGTCTAGTGTATTTCCTCCCTCTTCTAATGTAATGCGTGAAAAGTGTTTGAAGGGGAACCCGAAGTGAAACTTTCATCTCTCCTCAAAGGGAGGAAAAGCTTTCCTCTAGATTTCATTCATTCAACCTTTTTCCAACATTAGATTTGGTGAACCCGACGTCTTACATACTTTATTATGAAATTCATTGCATATTTTTCATTTACAAGTTTAATTTTTCAGCAAACTTAGTGGTTAATTCATTCAAAACCCTAGTTTTTAAAATTAAAATTGAACTTGTGTTTTGCAAAAGTTGGTTGTTATTGTCCTAGATCTGAAAATTGCTTTGTTTGTCAAATTCAATTTCTTCATTGTCTTGTTCAATTTGCAAATCAAATTCCCAAAATTAAGAGGTTAATTGTCAAAACCTTAATTCTTAAAAATCATCTTGAAATTGTGCAAAAATTCAATTTCCATTTAATTGTCAGATTTGTGACTGTTTTCAGACTTATCTTTTGTTTTACAATCCAAATTTTCAATTTTCCTCCTTTTTCTAAATTCAAAATTTCAAAAATTAAGCGGTTAGGTCCTCAAACCCTAATTTTCAAATTTAATTGGATTTTATACAAATTTCAATCAATTTCAGATTTCTAAAATATTCTCCAAGGTGTCCCTATCCATTAGGTGTGACCCTTTTCCAATTTGGAATTCAATTCCTCTTTTTCTTCAAAACCATAATACGGTCCTATCTTCACATTTTAACCTTATTTTCGCCTATCTAGAAATCATAAAATTCGCCAATTTTTGGGGGTTAGCTTTAAAATCATCGTAATATTCATCCCTGAAAATTTTGAAAAAAGTTGGTCGAACCATGTGCATTCCTGCAACGGTCCTCGTCTTTTTTCTTGAAATTTTGGGAGACTATTATGATTGTATTTAATAGCCTAAATCCAAAAGATTGGCTGCTTTTGCTGATTTTTGATCCCTCTAACATCGAAGATACCTTCAAATTTCAACATTTCAAATTTCAAGAATTTTTTTAAAATTATGAGGTTAATTCTAATCTACCCTGATTTTAGAAATTCTGATTTTAAAATTAAGTAGTATCCCCTTGGCCCTAATTTTAAAATTCCAATTTCCTTTGATTTATTATTTTGGAAATTGTGTCATTATCTTTCTCCAACAAAGTTCAAATTGTTGAATCATTATTTTCTTAAATTTTGCATTACCCAATTTTGTAAGATTTGTTCAAAATTCAAAATTTGAATTTTCCCTTTAGTGCATGAGTTTCACCACTATTATTCCTACCTACACTATCCCTGTTAGGAGAAGCATTATAATTAAGGCTTCCCAAGGTTTAATTACCAAGGAGATGGAGCATAATTTGAGTGACTTCTTTAATGAGGATAATGCTAATTCTTTCCATCCTAATCATGTCCCTATTTATCTAATTGATGAATCCCATGATGAAGAAGAAGCTTTGACTAGAGTTTACATATATCAACTTTCAAAATTGGACAATCAATTTGATAACTTTCAGCAATGGATGTCCCAAGAGTATCCTAATAGTGAAGCTCTTCCATAAATTGAAGGCCTTAAATGCATGATTCAAAGTGATAAGAATGGAATTGATATATTTTGTGGCATTGCTCATATTGTTGATTCTAATGTCATGCCTATCACGAGTTGTGCTGAGAACTTAGTTTATTCACAACCTTCACATCAAATCAATTCTTCTATTCTTTTGACCACTTCAATGGCTAGTATTCTTACTTTCACTTGAAACATCATGGCTACATCAACTCAAAATGTCATTCCTACAACCATTGGTCATGGGGGCAATCCCTCTTATTCATTTAATCCTCCATCTTTACCTATGTCTTCCATAAGTATTCCTATAATCCCTCAACCAATCAATGTGACAAGGGGATAATTCATTCAACAATTTTGTTCCTCCTTTGAGTGTCCCATTTCCTACACAATCATCACCTATGCCTACTTATCATAATGTCACACAACCTTATTTTCAATACATGCCTTCCTTCAATAACATCACACTGCCTTCTCAATCAACTATGTCTAACATCTATTCTTCTAACGAATCAACCATAAACAATCTTTCTGAAACCATATCTTCCTTACAACAACAAATTTCTTCTATGATTCAACCCAAGTTTAGTGTGCCCATATTTGATGTTGTGAGCCCACTTTCTCTTGATATTGTTAAAGTCGTTCCACCTAAGAATGTGGAGGTTCCTCAATTGGAACTCTATAATGGAAAATGTGATCCTCTTATGCATATCAAAACATTTCAAACCTTGTGTACTGATTTTCCTTATGATCAAATATTTCTTGCAAAATTGTTTACAAGAACATTAAGAGATAAGGCTTTACAATGGTATTGATCTTTGCCTTCTTATTCCATCACTTTTTTTCAACAACTAGAAAATGTTTTCATCAAACAATTTTAAAATAACATTGGTTCTAAAATCATTTTGACCGATTTAATGCATTGTAAACAAGGTGTTAAATAAAAAGTGATTAATTTCATTGGTAGATATAAGCATTTTTGTGCTCAAATTTCTTTTCATGTACCTGATAACGATATTCAAAGAATTTTCATTTCTAATTTGCAAAAAGATATCAAGGAAAATGATGCAGGAGAATCCCTAGTCGATGAGCAATCTTGCATCAACCAAATATATTTCCTTTCAATTTTGTTATTGCTTAGTTCTTTGTGCAATTTTCTATATTCTTACAGGTATGTACCAATAGTTGCCTGTTCTTTGTGGCAGATCTTATTTTCAGTTTCCAGATGGTTTCATGTGCTTGATTCTAGATTTTTAGTTCATTTGGGTTCTTTGCTGGTTAGTTATCACTTCTAGTTGGCTGTTTTTGGGTTCCCCAGATAGTTCTTGTGCTTACCGGTTGGTTTCCCTTCATTATCAGTGTGATTCTTGGCATGTGGATCCATTTTGGGTCTTGTCCAATGTTATTTGGCATGTGGCTGACCTTCCTACTAAACTCCATCATTTGGTTGTTATTTTCTAGAAAGATTTATCTAATTCTTAGGGCTAACCTAATTACACGTTTCATTTTCCTGCATTAGTGAATGCAATCTTATGAGGCCGACCCAGATGTGTTCTCACAGGTATAAATATGGTGTTAGGTAATCATTTGTAAGGGATGATAGGTGGAACTTGGAATAAGGATTGAGATTTGCATGTTGTGATCTAGTTGATTCTTAGAGTCCCAATTGGATTGTATCTGGCTTGAAGCCTATATGTAACTGGTTAATTATCGGATGTTCTTTTATGATAATATAATGATTTATGGATAATTGCCATAATTTCTATGGTTTTAATATCATCTTTTTATGTGATTTTGTTATGTTTTCTTGTTGCTTTCATTGTGTCTCTCTTGCTGCATAAGTCAATTGACTCTTTTGAGGGTTTTTACCGGTTATGGCTGCACCAAGTGGTATCAGAGTTGGTTATGGACTTGCTGGTGGAGGAAGTGTTTGCAAGCATTGAGGCATTCCTTGGGGTGGACAGACCACTGATTGGAGGTAGGTTGCACGTGTGTGCAATAGATCACCGAGGGGAGGCAATTGAAACCAATAGTTAGATTGCCAAGTTGAGGCCGTTCATTAGAGTGGAAGAAGAGATGCTGCCAAAGAGAACAAACCCCTAGACAAAAGAACAGATGATGGAAGACTTCAATAATGAAGTGAGGAAGGAAATTAGAAATGCTTTGGCTAGTTTGCGAAGAAACCCTGATTTTGAGGATGAATATGAGGAAGTCGGTGAAGAGCTTGAGGAAGCTAAAGGACTGGAAGATGAGTGAGAGGAAATATTCCTGAAAGAAGTGGCGGAAGTGAGTAAAGTGCATAAAGTTGAGGTTTCTAACTTTTTAGGAATGTTGAACTTAGAGGATCTGATTGATTAGATTGGAGTGTTAGAGGACTACTTTGAGTTTGAGGATGTTAAGGACCTACAAAGAGTTCAGTTGGCACAGACCAAATTGAAAGGGCATGCTGCCTTATGGTGGAAGGAATTGCAGAAAGATAGAGTGGAGAATGGTGAATTGAAGATCACCCAGTGGAGACAAATGGTTACAATATTGAAGGCCAAGTTCATACCGGGAGACTATTAATTGGAGTTGTTGAAGAAGTTGCAGAACCTGAAACAGAGAAGCATGACACTGAAGCAATATACTGAGGAATTCTATAAGGTGGTAATAAAATCTAGACATAGAGAGATGGACAAAGAAAATGTGGCGAGCTACATCAATGGACTTGGTTTTAACATTCAAGAGGAGATGAGTATGTTGAAGGTTTCCATAGTTGAAGAAGCTTACCATTATGCTTTAGATGCTAAAGAGAAGGTAAGAAGAAGACAACTGGATAAGGGAAAGGAGAAATTCAAGATGAGTGATAATATGAAGAAACTGGTTGAAGAAGAGGATTCAAAGCTGAAGTGAAGTAAACAACCAAAATAGAAGACACCAAGGATAGGTAGCAGCAATACTGGTAGAGAATTTCTTGGCAAATGTTTCAAGTGTGGAGAAATCGAACACAGATCCTATGGGTGTAGGCAAGGAATAACAAGAAGTAGTATGGAAAGTGAAGAACCAGATGGTACTATATCTAACTGTACACTAGAGAAAGGAGAATCCCTTATGTTTAAAAGAAAGGATACCAGATCTACTCAAAGGAAGAGTCTTTTCCAGACTGTGTGTAAATCAGGTGGTAAGTGTTGCAAGGTCATTGTAGATAGTGGAAGTACTGATAATTTAGTATCTGAGGAGATGGTTGTGAAGCTTGGGTTGAAGAGGTTTAAGCATCCTTGTCCTTATGAGGTGAGTTGGTTGCAAGCTTATTAGAAGATAGAGATAAAGGAGGAGTGTTTGGTGAGTTTCAATATTGGGCCTTTCAGAGATGAAGTTTTATGTGATATTGTGTCTATGAGTATTTGTCATGTCTTGTTGGGAAAGCCTTGGTAGTATGATAAAGGAGATATTTATGACTATAGAAGAAACCTGGTTACTATTAAAAAATGAAAGTTCACATTGATTTCTTTAAAGGAGAAAGAGAAGGAGGTGAAGAAACCGAGTCTTGAGAGAAGTTGCAGTGCTGAGAAACTAGTGGTAGGGGCTATATTGGAAGGATTGAAGGAACTAGTTGTAGAAGTTATACTGGAGGATTTGAAGAAAGATTTGATAGAACCAGTTGTAGAGGTTATACCAAAGGGTGACATGAGCTTGCAGAAGGATCTAACAGATGAGTCAGATGGACAAATGAAATCGGTCGATAGAGAGATAATGGTGACAAACTAGATGAAGTCTTGTGGCAGAACCAAATCATAGTTGCATAAGTAGAGACAATGTGCTGATTAGAAGAAAAGAAAGAGAAACAAAGAGGGTAATAGGTTAGAAAAGCCAATTGAGGGACCGAAGCAGCTAAAACAAAGGTTGGTAGATAAAGAACATGTTTGGATAAAAAATAAGTATGTGATCTTCATTCCAAATAATTTTAGATGTTCATGAGTTGCCTCTCATGGAACATAATTTTCTACCTGGGTTGTCTGATGCAGGAGCATCCCCGGTCGATGAGCGATCTTTCATCAATAAAAAATATTTCCTTTCATTTTTGTTATTGTTTAGTTCTTTGTGCAGTTTTCTAGATTATTACCAGTATGTATCGGTAGTTGCTTTTTCTTCATGGAAGATCTTACTTTCAATTTCCAGATGGTTTCATGTGCTTGATTCCATATTTTAAGTTCATTTGGGTTCTTTTTCGGTCAGTTATCGCTTTCGGTTGGCTGTTTTTGGGTTCCCAGGATAGTTCTTGTGCTTACCGATTGGTTTTCCTTCATTATTGGCATGATTCTTGGTCTTGTCCAATGTTCTTTGGCATGTGGCCAACCTTTGTGCTAAACCACATCACTTGGTCATTATTTTCTAGAAATATTTATCTAATTCTTAGGGACAACCTAATTACACGTTTCATTTTCCTACATTGGTGAATGTAATCTTATGAAGTCGTCCTAGATGTGATCTGGTAGGTATAAATATAGTGTTAGGTAATTATTTGTAAGGGCAGAGGAAGTGGAACTTTGAATAAGGATTGATATTTGCATGTTGTGATCTAGTTGATTGTTAGAGTCTTGATTGGATTGTATCTAGCTTGAAGCTTGCATGTAGCTGGTTAACTACCAAATGTTCTTTGATGATAATATAATGATTGTCAGATGATTTTCAGAAGTTATATGGCTTTAATATGATTTGTTTATGTGAATTTGTTATGTTTCTTGTTGCTTTTGTTGTGTCTCTCTTGATGCATAAGTCAGTTGACTCTTTTGAGGGTTTTTACTGGTTATGGTTGCAACAAAAAATCTTCTTTTGTCAGAGTTTACTTCCTTTCCCCAGTTGTGTACAACACTCCACAATTATCAACTGGCTATGAATCAAATGGATAAATCCACTCATATGATTCTGAGTGATAAGGGAGAGAGTGTTCAACAACTGTATGTGAAGTTCAAACTAGAAAAAAGCCTCATCAAGTTCAATGATACAATCAACAACAACAATCTGAATGCTACAACAGGTGTGCTTTCTATTTCTAAATTTTTCAAAAGAGAAAGACAATTTACTCCTTTGAATGAATCTTTACATAGTATTATGTCTCAGTTGTTGCAAATAAATCTTATAAAACTTCCTCCTATAAACAAGTTCATCCTTCTAAACTTGCATCCTCTTATTTTGATCACAATTCCTTTTGTTAATTTCATTGTCAGCCTAGTCATGATATGGAGAAATGTTTCGCATTGCAAAGTAAGATTCAAGATCTGATTGATAACAGTACTATATTTGTGGTAGGTGTGAATGATAAGGGAAATAAATATGTAGCTCCTCCTAATCAAAATCTTAAAATTTTTACTGATCCTTTTCCTTCTCTTACCTCTAACATGATTGAGACAGAGTATACTTCTTTCTCCTCTTAGGAATTCACTTCTATGGCTCTAAACTTGGTGAATGTGATAGAAAAACAAGATACACATAAGGATTCTTGTATTACATTTTGTTGGTATTTTGGTATGGTTTTGTCATTGATGTCAACACCTACTAAAACACTAGCACTTTGGAAATCCAGCAACATTCACCGGCAAGCAAGTAACTATTGCATAGTTACTAGTATATGGTTCACTAGCAGGATATAATGATCACCGACACTTGGAATGATATGGAAGACACTTGGTAATATCGAAAACATCATGTGGACATCTTAACTTACTGAATTAATCATTGGTATATTCATATTTGCATATTTGCTTTTACCAGCAAATAGGTCCAAGATTATCTAGGGTTACACCGACAGGCTTATCTTTTCCAAATCATTATGGCATGCTATGGAGATGATTAATTATTGTTGTAAATGCATTAAGACGACATGTTCAATCAGTTATTGCATCAGATATTATATTGTTTGTAAAAGTTTTATTGTATTATCTTGTAGAGCTGACCTACTAAAATTGGTCTTAGGTTATGGTATAAATGTAAGATCTTATTTGTAAGATCAAGTGTGGAATGCTAAAAAGAATTGTGTGAAGGTATATGTGAGATTAAGCAGTGCAATACACACAAACATCATTTGAAGGTGAAGCTAGGTTTTTGTGAAAGCATATCAGCATTACACCGGTACTGAATCCAGCATATGAAGATGCTATTTTGTGCAGTACATTCTTATTGGATTTAACCATCCAACTGTAGTCAGTGTGACTCCCATTTTGTGATTGAGCAGTGAGCTCTATGTTGTTTTCCTTTCTGCATGTACAGACCACATTTATGTACACTTACTATCTGCAGTAGTATCATCTGATTGTGGGTAAGGTTTCCCACTGTGGTTTTTCCCCTTACAGGGTTTCCACGTACAAATATTGGTGTTATGTGTTGTGGATGAGTTTGTGTTTATGTTTCATGCATTAATCTTTATTGGTATAACAATTAACTGTTAAAACTGTCTACCGACATACTTAATTGGTTTACCGGTATTAAGCATTAAGTTGGGTAAGTTGTTTTTGGTTTGAATTTATTTGACAACTAATTCACCCCCCCCCTCTTAGTTTTCTCCAGGACCTAACACATTTTACCCTAGTGAGACCATTAGAGCACCTGATGGCTCTTTCTACATAGTTGTGAAGGTTAAGGATATCCCTTGTTGTGGCGCTCTTGTTGATCCCTCTTGCATGGTTAACATCACCACTGGGGAGTATCTTTTTACTTTGCGATTGCATAAACCAATATATGATGCCTCTAATGTAGTTGTGCAGTTATTTGATGGCTTCTCTTGTCCTACCATTGGCTCTATCGCCCTTCCTATTGAGGTTCATACTAAATCTATGTATGTTGACTTTGTTATTATACCCTCTTCCAAGCAATTGCGTGTGAAGTTGGGCTATCCTTGGCTATCTTCCATGAAGGTTATTGCTTCTCCAATCCATAAGTGTTTAAAATTTTTCCACAATGGAGAAATCATAACTCTGAACCATAGCTTATTTAGTCCATCCGAAAGAAGCCCTGACATTCCTATTGATTCTTTTTTTCCTAAGAAATTTCAATCTCTTCCATCAAGGAGAGATTCTATTTTGAAATCTTATAAAAAATGGAAGAAAGATATGATTTTATCCTTAAGTCAACCTAGATTTCCAACACTTGACATTCCTATCATACTTGAAGATGGAGTTCTTCCCCTCACAGATAGAACTAATCTCTCTCTTGAGGAAGATCTTCAATCTATTTCTATGGACGTGACTATGCCTTTTCCTAAAAAGAACAACAATATTCTTCCTAAAGTTATACCTATACCTCCTCCTCATGATGGACCTGGTCTCCTTCCTACACCTAAAATTTCTCCTTTATATGGTGTAGTTCCACCTCTTTCCTCTTATAAAGAGAAGAGGCCCGCTTCTCCTCTTGTCCAACCTAGAATACCTCAACCTAAACCTTCAACTATCATACAAGAAAACATTCTTACTTTTTCAAATGTTCCTTCTCCTTCTCAGCCTTCCACTAAGACTCTATGGAATCATTGTGCATGAGAACATCGATAAAGACACTGTGTTCGAGCTCATGAAGTTGTCCCTCAAACTATTCCATCTTCTAAAAATCCAATAGTTGACATCATTCCCTTTTCTCCTAAGAAAGATGTTCAACCTACATCTCCAAATCATAAGTTGCACAAAACATGTGATGGTTTTACTTCTATTTGTGTACATGGTCCTCGTTCTCTAAATTTTGATGAAGAAATGAGTGAAAATGTTATTCATGATGGCAATACATCTCCTAATGCTTCTAATAGTGATTATGAATATGTTTATGTGGACAAGAATTTATCAACTGAATTTTCACAAACCCTAATCCTAGCTCCTAGAATTGAACAAAGTGACTTACCACATGAGAATAGTCCTTGTTTGGATCTTGTGATAGCTCCATCTGTTGTGCTCAATGTTTCTCCTCTGCCATGTTTCCCGCCTTCCTAAAATAGTGATCAACAAGATCGGGAGGCAGATGTTGTGCTAGATTAGAAAATTAGCATTGTAGATCTTCTCTCTCTCTCTCTCTCTCCCCTTTCTTGCTCTTTTGTGGCTATTCTTCTATTGTTCCCTCAATGTCTATTTGAGGATAATGAAAAGCATTGATATCTCTTTTGGTCTCTTTCATGTTGACTCAATAGACATCCTCTCTTTCCTTTCTTCTAAGGTAGTTTCCTCTCTTTGGGAAATGACGATTATTATATGAATATACATATATGATATACATGAGTTATCATACAACATACTGACCCCGAGGAAAGAGAAACTACCTCATGTTTTGTGTTTATTATCGTTGTGTTTATTTCTCACTTAGAGGCTAAATCCTTGCACTAACGTGCTCCCTCTCTTCTCTCTCTCTTGGATGTATCCTACCTTAAAGAAATCACTCTCGATAAGGCACACACAATCTCTTTAACGTGGGGAATACACTCCACTCATATTTTCCTTTCTGATACTTGGAAATATTTAGTGAACTTGGTTTTGATTTATTATCTTGGTATCTTTCTCATGACTCATAGTGAGGATAACCTTGATAATTGCAGTCATTGTTTTCCCCTTCTTCATCTTCCCTTTTACTTTGTCAATCAAAGTCATAAGATCCTAAGTCCATAGGGAGCTTGGTGCATATTGCCTCCTTGATATGGTACAAGTCTTTCAATCTTATTTCCTTGTACTTTACTGACAGTATTGGCATACACTTATACTCCTACTAAAGTGGGGGATAAATATAGTGTCATGAAATTGTGACCCTTGCAATTGGCAACCATATTAGGTTCCTTACACACATGATTCAAATCCCTAAGCCTGATTGGACACCAAAGACTTGCTTGACACCTGAAGACTGCATCTTTCTTGCCCTCTACACTACCTAAACTGCATCTTGTCCTAGAAAAAGTGGCAGGATAGGGGCATGGTACCCTTGTTCCCTAGGATAGGGGTGTGGCACCCCTGTCCCTTACCCTATTTTTGGATAGGACCCTTCAAATTAAGTATTGGAGGTTGTACATTGAGCAGTAAAACTGCCCCAATGTCCGCTTGGGATAGAAACCAATCAATTAACCCTAATTGATGAGTATAGATGTCACCTTTGTCCTCTCATTTGCATAATTTGGATGAGTGGTAAGTTTACATGAGATCAAGCATTCAAGAGAATTCAAGCATTCCTTTCTAGCATTGAGCATTCTCAAGTCTCCTTTCAAGCCTAGGTGTTGCATTCAAGTCAAGGATTCAACCATTGAAGAGGAGATTCATTCCAACATTTAATTCCACACAAAAAAATCTACCTACATCTATCTACAACCTCCCTTTAGGTGACTTAAATTTTAATCTTTCATTTACATTTACTTGCAAGTAATTTCTTTCATCATTTGGTTAATTCCAAAACTAGGGTTTTACCTAAAGGCAAACTCCCAATTCCAACCCCTTTTCCTCTCTTTTTTGTGTTTAGGTTACAAGTGCGTGATTGTACTTTCGGATTTGTACTCCATTTGCAGAGGTATAAAAACCCTTTTCATTTTGGGGATTTTTCGGAGGACCATGTACACTCCCTTCCACGGTCTAGGCAACTTTTCCTCAAATTCGTAGGGTGGCTTCATCTTGGCATATTATTGCCAGATCCATGTGCACAACTTCATCTTGTGCTTCTATCTCGAGTTGTAATCAGATATTTGTCACTTTTTCACTTTGTCATAAGAACACAATTCAATTAATTCAAATCTCAATCTTAGAAGATGATATTAACTTACCATCACTTAGAATTCAATCTCTTTCTCTAGAGGTTAAATCTAGTGTATTCCCCCCTTTTCTAATGTAATGTGTGAAAAGTGTTTGAAGGGGAATCCAAAGTGATACTTTCATCTCTCCTCAGAGGGAAGAAAAGCTTTCCTCTAGATTTCATTCATTCAACCTTTTTCCAATATTACAAGTTGTAAGATGGAGAAGTCTAGGGGTATGTTGTGTGGTACTGGTCTAGAATAAATTTTTTAGGTTGAATCTATTGCCACTAGTTGCTACCTATTTAATATGTCTCCTACATCAACCTTTGTTTATAAAGTCTCTATGGGGGCATGGTTAGGTCATAGGCCTTCATCAAGACATCTTAGATTTTTTGGTTGTGAGGAATACACAAGTGCCAAAAGAGAATTGAATAAGGTTGGAGAAAAAGGCTATGAAATGTACTTTCATAAAATATAGTTATGGTGTAAAAGGCTACAAGTTCTAGGACCCTATTGCACAAAAGGTAATACATAGTAGAAATGTTATTTCTAGAAAAATTGAGTCCCCCTCTATTACATTGTAGGTAGAATAGACTAAACAAAAATATGCAATTCAATTTCCTTCTATTCCTGAAAGAGTTATATCAAGACCCCTAGATAGGCAAGACATTGAGGAGAGATCATCTAGCTCCAAATCTTCAGAAAAGGAGGAAGAACCTCCAACTCAACTTGTTCAAAGGTCTATAAGACATAGCCAACTACTTGAAATTTAATTCACCTCATGATTGGAGATATATTTTGTCTTTGAATACTAATATGGATAAACCCATATCTATAGAAGAGGCATTAGGTATGAATGATGCAAAATCTTGGTAGAGTTCTATGGAAGAAGAAATAGTATATTTGAAAAAGAATGATACATTGGATCTTGTACCATTGCTTGAAGGATGAATACATGTTGGTTTTGAATGGTTGTTCAAGAAAAATATTTATTCATATGGAGGTATTGAGAAGTATAAGTCAATGTTGGTTGTGAAAGGCTACTCTCAAGTTGAGGGTGTTGATTATGGTGAGATATTTTCTCCTTTTGTAAAAATGAAATCCACTATATTTTTTCTTTCTATTGTTACTACATATGATTTAGAGGTTGATAAAATGCATGTGAAAACTGCCTTCCTCCATTGTGATTTGGAGGATATTTATATGACACAAACAAAGCACTATGTGGTAATAGGTAAAAGCAAATTGATCTATAAATTGAAGAAGGCTTTGTATAGCCTCAAAAGGAGTCCTAAGATGTGGTACCAAAAATTTGATATGTATGTGTTCAGTTTTAGATTCGAGTATTCTAAATAAGATTGATGTGTTTATTATAAACCTAATGATGTTTATTTATGTTATATTACATTATATGTTGATGACATGTTATTCATTCATAAAGGGAAAGGTATGATTTTAGAATTAAAGTCTCAACTTGTTGATAAATTTGAAATTAAAGATATTTGTGCAACAAAATGCATTATTGGGATGGATATTAGAAGATATAGAGTGAAAAAAATGCTCTAGCTAGGCCAAAGTCATAGTGTGAATTCAATTTTACAAACGTTCAACATGCAAGATATTAGACCACTATGTTTTCCTTTTATAGTTGGAACAAAGTTATCTTTTAGAATGTCCTATATCACCATCAAAGATGGAAGACATGATAAGAGTACCTTACAAGAGTGCATTTGGAATTCTAATGTATGTTATGGTCTGCACTAGATCAGACATTGCCCAAGCAATTGGAGTTCTTTCTAGATCTGTATATCTAATCCTTGTAAAGTCCATTGGGATGAAATTAAAAGAGTCTCCAGATATTTGAAGGGCACCTCAGAGTATTCTACATGTTATAATGTTAATTTGGTAGGAGATGTGATTTCCTCTAATATTTATGGCTACATGCAAATTCAGACTTGGCAAGTGATATTGATAGAAAAAGATCCACCAGTTCTTATGTGTGTACTTTATTTGGTGGTGCAATTAGTTGGATAAGTGATAGCTTGTAGCTTCTTTTCCCACTACTCAAGAAAAGTATATGAAAAGTACTCATGCTTGTAAACAAGCCATTTGACTTAAAAAACTATGTTTAGATGTTGGAATAAAAAACTATGATGGTAGGGTGAAGCTAGTTAAGGTGTAAACATTCGTAAATACTCTCTTTTATCTTGGAAGGGTTTGAAAAGTGAGAGAATATTAAGAAAGTGGTGTCTAAACCTTGAATTTAAATAAGGTTACTATTTATATTTAGTTTTCATTTCAACATGACTTGGTATGAAATTTTCCCCAAACTTTTAAATTGGCTAGATAAGTATGCTAGCAATTTTTTGTCGCAAGGTCATGTCTATACTTGAAGACATTAACGTTTCTACTTTTTAAAGTTGCAAATGAGAGTTATAGAGTCAATTTTTGAGGGCTTCGGAGACTCTTAAATGACCCAAAAGTGTTTGTAACTAGCATAAAAGGTTATATATTGGTAGATAACATTGTAATATTTCTAGTGCTTCAAACGGTTTGTCAATCAAACACCTACTTCAAAAGTTATGACATTTGCAAGTTCACTCTCCTACAGTAAAATACAAAAATGTGAGACACATAAATGAGATGTAAAAGGGAGGTACACATTTTCATGTATGCTTTGACATACAATCATCGTCAACAAAAATACATAACTAACTACATCATTTAAATAAATCAGGAACTAAAAAAATGATAGTGCAACATACACAGAGCATAGACATTACAACCAGAATCATAGGCCAACAACATCAAGAACCATAACAATGGAATAGATTCCTCCATGAAGACATTTAAATATTGTATCCTTCATATTGTATCTTCAACTATTGTAGCCTTCTAGAAACAACTCATACTAACTTAACATCACCACTAGATGATAAAACAACATTTAATAACTCATTTATTGACCATCTATAACATCTGCATAGTTGAACAACTACAACATCCTTATAGTGACATTAAAGACAACTTTGGCACCAAATAGGTTGGCATCAAAGACAAAAAGTTTGACATGAATGACGTAGAACATAAGTTTCCAACAAAAAGATATTAAATAAATATATGTTTGTTGTGATAATATGATTGAGTTATGTTCCTTTGTTATTCAATTTACCATGTTAATGATTTACTATTATTTATTTGCTAGAAAATTATTACATTTTATAGTGCATTGCTTATTTACATGTTATAAATTATTTTGATTGTAAACGATATATATTAACTCTATTGATAATATTTAATTAAGTTGGAGAAAAGTTACCATACAAGAGATGACATGTAATGGTGTCCTTATTAACTAACAATCTATTTAGTGGTCTTAAGTTTTCTCTTCACAAGGTCAACCATTGATGAAAGTGTCTTTGAAAGATGCCAGGGATTTCCTTACTTGAAGAATTCATGTAATACTTTATCTTATTGATAGAGCCACCAAAATAACTTCATTTATTGGCTTGATTTTGAATTAAAATTTAGACTACCTACCTAATATAGGATGTTGGGTTGTTGTCATTGATGTCATTGATGTGGTTTTGTCTAGCATGTATGTTTTGGTTTGGTCCAGTAGTTTTCTATAGTATATGTTATAGATTTGTTTCTTTAGCTCATTTATTATGCAATTTATGTATGTTTACTTCACGTAGTTTTGAGGTCGAGTATCTACTTTATCAGAAGGTATTTTGGTTCCGGTCCCATTTTGATATGATAAGACATGTTCTACATGACAGGTTTTGGATCTAGTCCTATCCGAATATGAAGGAAGTGTTTTTCACGAAGTAATTTAGGATCAATATGGAGCCAACATATCATGAAGACATTTTGCTAATGCATGTGGATATATCGGCCTCACCCATTTCTGGTTAAGGTGACTTATCTAAATATTTGGTGTGGACATATATAAACATCAATTTTGCAAGTTGCAGATATGGCTGTAGAAAAATAGTTATTGTGTACATATTGTATATGAAAAAAAATTATAGATGTGAATGTAAAAGGAAATTTGTGTACTTCAATGGAATTGTAATTCATGCATGTGTTAGATGCAACTTAACAGTTCATTTTTGTATTCTGGCTATAAGCCTATTATCTACCAATGAGCCTTTTGTATTTGAACAATGAGCCCTTTAGGTAGTGCCCCCACTGACAGTGAGCTACCTCTTTGTACTAAGTAATTGGTTACATATTACACTATACTTGAGAGATCACTCCCTCTTTCATTTTTCCCATATTGGGTTTTCCATGTATAAATATGGTGTTATTTATTTTGTGTTAATTTCCTCTTATGTAATTAAATTATGTTATGTGATTGGTTAGTTCAAAGTTTTAATAAGTTCAAGGGAATATTAATTCACCTCTCTTTTCTTAGTATTCTAGATATTCAACAATCGATATTAGAGCCAAGTCCTTTGGAAGAGTTTAACCACTCAAAGGAGATCCAAAAAGTTTAACTTATGGATTTAAGCGAAGATCTTAGGAATTCTCTCAAGGATCTTGAGGCAATAAAAAATGAAAACAAAGATCTGAAAGAAAATATCCGACTAGAAAATGAATGCATTGAAAAGTTGAGAGAACAGATCTAGAGGTTTAAAACAAGGCATAAAGAAGTCAGTGGAGAGATTAAGCAAGAAAATAACACTATTACAAATTTGAAAGTAGAAAATGAAGATAATGGGAAGACAAAGGAATATTTTAAAAAACTAATGAAATACAAATTAAATGAGTGTGAAGGGCTAAAACAAGAAGTAATATCTCTAAAATTAGATCTAGAGAAAGAAAAGAAATAAGAGGGAAATTCTGACTTTGGTAAGTTTGATAAAATGATAGATGTGAAGAAACCATTGGAAGACAAAAAGGATACAAAACTTGAATTTAGTGAATCTTTGCATCCCAACATAAATCACAAGGAAGATCTACTTCTAGAAAAAGCAACAGAGTCTAATAAATTCACCAAGGAAGATAAAGGTAAGCCATCGGTTGAGCAATGAGTAAGTAAAAGGAACACCATGTTAAATGGTTCTTGTTATAAATGCAATAAATTAGGTCATAAGGTAATAGAAAATAGGAGTAGCATGAATCAAAATTCTAATTTATTCTCTGATAGATGTTATGCATGCAATAAGTATGGTCACAAAGCTAATTAATGTAGGAATCCAGTTATAAATCAAAATAGACACAATCATTTTAAAGGTAGATGTTATACATGCAATATTTTTGGACAAAAAGATAACTATTTCAGGTAAAGACAAGCTCTAATAAATATCAAACTCTACAACAACAACAAATCCAAACACATGGCAAGGCAATACCGAAGGAGTGAGATCAAAGCCCCAAATAAACTGGCATGCAAGATCAATGTAGAAGATGTGAAAGTAGAGATGAAGAATATTTGGAGGAAGAAAGAATATGTGGATGAACCTAACTCTAGTGCAATAAATTCATCAAAAAACATAAGGACATGAGGCTTTGGCCTAGGGGGAGTAATCAGAGAAATATATTTTTCCCCTGCCAAAGAAATTGAGGACGCAGTACCAGCATAGTAGAGTGTGTGGAGGTTTGTTTAAGTGTATTGAAGACATAACTCACTACAAGAGTCTGACATTTTATTACACAATTCAAGGAAAGTTGATGATAATGCCTAGGAATTTAATGCAAAGTAATGGATGAAAAGATAAATGGAGAACTTTTCGACAAATCTTATTTCACCATGAATCAAAGATACATTTTAAGTGTTGAAGTATAGATTAGAGTTTAAATTTATTGAATTTTCTATCATGACAACTCTTGTTGTTGTTGTTGGTGTTACAATTGAGCCCTATCTAGAATTTGAGAAAATTTCATATAAGGCAGTGGAAGTCGATTCGGCTTGTGCATTCTCAAACGTACTTATTGAGATAGTACTAGTTAAAGACACATGGTCTTTCATTCATGTTAATCTTCATGAATTTAGTCATTGTGCAAAGATGTTTGAAAAATATGGACACGTAAAACTTGAATTCAAAACCCTTGTTTACAAGCGATTGAATACATGGAATTATTTTCCTGACTTTTGCTATGTTGAAAAATGGGTTAGATTAGAAATGAGAAAATTTCACAATGAATTTTTGTGGTTAGATCAAACCAATCTCATTACCATGTATGTGATAAGGGCTATTACTAGTTTGAGTAATTCCAAAGATATTCTTGCTCTGAAATCGACAAGGAACAATGATGTTAGGGATTTGATAGGAGCAACCCCTGATAGCTAATCTATGTCTATTTCTAATATCAAGAATGTGGTAGTAAAATACCTAGCAATGATGATAGGGAATAAAATATACCTTACAAATAGGGATAGATTCATTTTGGCTATGACAATAAATATGACATGTGAGGCAACCAAACTTATCAAAGATTTTGATTACAATGAAATTTTGAGGCAGCAATTTCTTGAAAACCTAGTGTAGTGCAAGAAGAAGAAGCACCCAATCAAGTACGAAACCCTAGCCCTCTATATTTTATTATATTTTTTGCAAGAGGTTCCTAACAAAGGAAAATTACTCTAGTAATCTGCTAGACTAGTAGGTCATCAAATTACAAATAGGTTGAGGAGGTTCATCAATGAAACTACAAGGGAAGATGCATTTACTGCATATTTATCTATTTTTTAACTTAATATGCAATTGAGGAAAAGAATAACTAAAGAAATAATTGAAAAATAAAAAGATGATATCACATTTGTGTTTAGAATTGACAAGTGTTATATGTAACCAATCGTGCCAAGAAAAATATGGATTACACCTTTCGGCTATGAAGTCATTGGGGAGATGATTTAGGGTACAACTCAAGTGCTGGTGAAGAAATCTTTGTATGAATGTAAAGAATGATTCGAGATTGTAGCTAAGAAATATTTGAAGGTTAACATGGAACACTCAAAGAAGACCCAATAGAAGAATGTGAAGAAAGTCATTCAGTAATTATGGCTAAACCAAATTTAACTGAGGAAAATGTTACAAAGTATAAGTGTTCTAGAAGACTTACTAGCTCATTTCGAACCCCTACAAAAGAAAAGACAATAAGGGAACTTTCCTCATCTAGTTCCCCAAAGAAGCCAAAAGGCAAGAAATCTAAGAAGCCACTTGCTACAAAAAGGTTTTTTGACTCACTTGGATAAGGAGAAAATCCAAAAAAGGAGGGTGATCTTTACTTTAAGGACAATGATGAAAATAAAAGTTGTATAGTAAAATATTTTCCACTATATTGTGTTAAATTAGAAGTTGTTGTAGAACAATTTAAGAATGATATTCCAGTTGAATTATATGAAGAGTTAACTATAATTAGGCAAATTTCTAGAGAGGAAGAGTAGGATATTAAGGATTAGGTTTTCATGTTTGTTGGTTATGCTCTTTCTAAGGAAGATAAAGCTACTTTTATAGAAGCCTGTAAGACTAAACTAAGAACAAAGAAAAAATTAAGAATGAAATCATGGAAATAGTAATGTCTATTGCAAAGAATCATGGTATGTCACCCACTGATGATTCTGGTAACCCTACTAGCGAGTTTGAGAATGTCAATGCTAATCTTGTTGATAATGTGTCTATTATGGATAATGTAATGGATTCCCTTGGAACTTCTTTGAATGTTCCAATAAATCCTAATTTTGAAAAATATAAAGAAATTGAAGACTATAGCAAAAAAGGTCACGAAGAACAAGTGACAATTGACATAGAAAAAAGTGAATCTAAGCCCAAGGTTTCATTAGAAGAAAAGATAGATAATCTGGTCAAGGAATCAAATGTGAAAATATATAAAAGAGTAACTGTGATTGGTACTAGTTTTGGTACTATCAATTATTCCTAAAAGAGTTTGTTTTCTACACCATTGAACATTCAACCCATAACTTCATCCAAGCTGACAGTTGATTTTTTGAAAGTTGACTTGATACAAAAGTATCAATTTGGAGAAGTCTTTCTATCATATGCTAGACAGGACTTTGTAGGTGAAACTAAAAAGAAGGATAAAATTATTGAGGAACTACTTACAACCCCTCTTGTTGCGATGCCTGAGTATCATTTAGATTTGGATACCCATAGTGCCAACAAATGAAAAGTGTTAATTAGTTCATTGAAAAATTAGACAAAAAATTTGAAGGACAAATATGAGAAAGACATAGTAGAAGATATAAAGAAACTATTGCAAGAACTCAAAGGTAAATATGAGATTGCACATCATCAACTCACTCAACTCATCTCTCAAGGTCAGTCATATTTGTCAAATGGTAATATATTTTTTTGATACAATCTTCAGTGGCCAAACACCACAAAGAGCATCAAAGATGAAATGAATATCATCGAGGACAAAATCCGGTAGGCCTATGCCAACTATAGGTTATCTTAGAACTGATCTAGTTCTAGTAGATCAATAATTGAAGATCTCCACAAGAAATACTTTGAGTCATAGCAGCAAATGGATGGCATCATTCTTCCCTTAGGACAATTGCGGGACGAGTAGTGAAACAATATTGGTTTATGAATCGTGCCCTTTATAGAGCCTTAGAATTCACATATTTTTCAACCGCTTAATTTCAAGAAGTAGAGAAGATTCACATATCCTTACAGGTATAGATCGAGTTCCTAACAGAGGCTATCTCACATTGTAACAAGCACAAGGACTCTTGGACCACGTATATTCAGAAGATTAAGAAATTCTTTGATCGACATTGGTTCTTTCTCTTTGGGGGAATTTTATTTATGATTAAGCATAGTTCTTACTTATTTCCCTTTGTCATTCTTACCAAAGGGGGAGCAGTGTCATGTTTATTATGCAAAAACTTTAAGATAATTAGTTGCTAGTTGTTATTTTAGTTGTTAGTTTTTTTGAGATCTGAGCAAATTTATATTGTATTACTTAATGTTGACATCAATGACAAAGGGGGAGGTTGTTGGCCTATTGTCATTGATTTATTTATTGTGTTTGGTCCAACATGTATATTTTAGTTCGGTCCAAGAGTTTGCTTCAGTATATGTTATAGATTTGTTTCTTTATCTCCTCTATTATGCAATATATGTATGCTTACTTCATGCAGTTTTGAGGTTGGGTATCTACTTTACCAAAAGGTATTTTGGGTTTGGTCCCATCTGGATATGATGAAGATATTTTCAACAAGGCAGGTTTTGAATCTGGTCCTATTTGGATATCAAGGAAGTGTTTTCCATGAAGTAATTTGTGATTGAGATTGAAGCCGACATCTTATGAAGATATTTTACTATTGTGTGTGGATATATTGGTCTCGCTGCTTTCTAGTCAAGCCAAGTTATCTGAATATTTAGTGTGGATTTATATAAGCATTTGTTTTGCAAGTTTGAGATTATGTTGTTGAAAAATAACTATTGTGTACATATTGTATATGCAAAAAACTTTGTAGATGTGAATGTTGTTATGTGGCATATGTACAATGAAAGTAAAAAGTAGCTTGTGCACTTTAGTGGAATTGTAAATCATGCATGGCTCAGATGCAACTCTAATAGCTCAATTTTTGTACTCTAGCTATAAGCCTATTATCTAGTAGTGAATTTTTTTGTATTTGAGTAGTGAGCACCCACTGACACTAAGCCACCTCTTTGTATTGTTTAACTTGATGTACATATTCCACTATACATGAGAGATCACTCTCTCTATGGTTTTTACCATTTTGGGTTTTCCACATATAAATTTGGTGTTATGTGTCTTGTGTTTGTTAGACATAATTTACGACTAAGAGGGGGGGTTAATTAGTGGTTCTCAAAATTTTCCCTTTAACTATCCTATTTGAGTATACTGGTTAACATATCTAACTAAATGCAGTCTTACCGGTTAGATGGTAGACTATTGCAAATTCACTCACACACAAGATACATCACATAAAACCAACATATACGAGGAAAAACCAGGATGGTAAAAAACTTGGTAAGAAATGTTGTTGGAGACTACTGCTCCAATCCAACCTTAATGAATCTCTGATTACAATGTTTAGGGCACCAACCCAAGGAGCACTAACCCAAGGAGCTACAACCCCTGCACCAAGCTACAAATCAGTGATCTACAATGAGTATATTCAAATAAAAAAGTAATAATCTTATTACAAATGGATTTAGTAACTCTTCTACAAATCTCTTTGCTGGATCTTCTATCCAATTCACTGTCAGTACTCTGCTCACCCTCTCATTGTCACAATCTTACTCTCTAGTCCACTCTTGCTAGTTCAACCTCTTCTCCTACTTTGTTGGTTATAGTCTCTTATTGGTTCTGCACTTTACTAGTTCTCTCTTCTCTCTCTGCTACACTGTTGCTCTCCATTGGTACTACACTTTGCCGTATCTATGCCTACCTTCTCTACAATCTTCTACAAGTATGGTTATTGTCGATTCTCTTCTTTGTTAGGCTCAGTGGCTGATTGTCGGTAGCCTCACTAATATCAGTTGAACACTTCAACCCTATTCTTCCTCACACTCACTCTCTTCTTCTTCTACTTGATGATCACTTGACTGATTTCACTCCTTCAACAACAATACTCTCTCATCCAATGGCAACCTTCATTGATTTTGGCTTGCATATTTATAAACTGGTTTTCCCACCAAAAGCCAGTTCAAATTTCAAGCGGTTAGGGTTTCCTCATCAACCTTGAGGCAAACTAAATCCAATCAAATCTCATCCAATCTAATTGCCTAGATTGATGAACTGTAACTCATCAATCAACCCCACCATTTTTGTGCATTCTAGAACATGCCTTCTATTTTTACCATCTTTCTCTTAACAAATCAGTGGATTTCTTGGTCAATCACCAAGAATGGCTTTGTGGTTTCCTTCACTTACCTTGATATTCTCAACTAGTCTATGCTAGGTCTATGCTATCCATTTACCTAAAGTTGCAAACCTTTTCTGTGCATCCAATGAAGATCACAATCAACATAAATGTTGACTTGTCACCTGCTACCTCACTGCCTAACACTTCATCGACTCAACACACTGCCCTATTCATGCATGCCACTTCACCTACATGTGGCAACTATGTCAGTATCCACCTTTTCTTGAAAATTTGTGTCGGTATGGATGGGATCACTGACCAACTCCATTACTAGGTTCTTCTATCAGCTTACTAACCCTATCGATTAAAGCCTTAACCGGTCTGCTCTCAATCTTGCACTCTGCTTCTCTTCTGGTGGAACACTCAACCAGTCAAGATTCTTTCTAACCTTCCTTATACACATCTTCATCAGATGGGAGTCTTCTGCATTCTGCACCTTATCCATATTATCGATGGAAATACATATCAGTAAACACCTTGACTACACCATGTCATCACCCTTCAACTAACTCCATCTTCAATCTGGCCATTTTCCTCTATCTATAGCTTCTCAACCATACCTTCTTCTTCATCAACCCGAGCCATATCTCAACCAGTTTGTCAAAGTTACAAACCCATCACTCTTCATCTGTCCCGACAACTCAACATGCCTTCTCTATCGGTCCAGTGCATATCCCTGATTTCATGCACTTGAGGCATCCCTTTGATTCACCGATAGATTTGGTGTGAGACTTCAAACACCTACCTTTACCTCTTCTTCCTTATCTCATAGAACTATGATGCAAACTTTGCATAATAGGAGATAAGCTCCACTTACCAATGGTAGTGAATCCTTGAAATATGTATCTTGCCATGCACTCATGTGGCTTCCCTTTTTGTGTAGCACATCTTCAAATAGGAACATTTGATCCAGTGTGGGAACATTCACTATCAATCATCTCTTCACATAGTGATTGCATCTTTATCCAATGGGAGTCTTGTTTTTTTACATCCACATCGTATATTGGTGACTTGTACATCTTTCTCCTCTAGTGTTGATGTGATTTAGGTAACATTATGCCTCTTCGTCACAAACAACTACCAACATCTTGTTCATCCTTCTTATACACTGGTCATGAGCTTGCCGGTTGGCAACCACTCACTGTCAACACAACACTTACTAGTTGACACCCTTTCTTGTCGGTGATAGACTATACTGGTAGACTTTCCATTTCATCAACACAAGTCAGGCACTAACTTGTGTATTGGTGGCTCCAATGGTGTCTCCCTTACCGGTGATGGGAAACACTTGTTGGCATCAATGACTGCACATTAACTAAACTCCCATACCGGTTGTCTTTCTATACAAATTGACATCAATGACAACAGAATGCCAACAATCTCCCCCTTTGGTATTGATGTCAACACATGTAGTATCTGGCATACTATATAGTCTCTCTCCCCCTTTGTGTGATCCAATTCTCCCCCTTTGTATAATTCATAAACTCTCACACATGTAGTATGTGATATACTACAAAATCTTTCTCCCCCTTTGACAACAATGGCAAAGGGTATTGTCAGAATATCACTCCTCCGTGTATCTAACGGGAACTGACATAAATTTTCTCCTCTTTTTCTTTACTGGATGCACCTCCTCTTTTGATACCAATTGGTACAATTTCTCAAGTTACAACTCTTGAGATGGATGACTCAACCATCAACTGACACAAATTGAGCATGTAAATCTGATATAAATTGTTAAAGTGCTCAATTTGCAGAAGGATGTGTTAGTGAATATTGCTCACCTACTGATCAGACTGCATCACCTACCATTTGATCCCAAATTTCTTTAGAATCAAGTGTGATTATACTATGAATACAACCAACCAAATGAAAAATAGATACCCTTAACTATGAAATTCTCTTCAGTATTCCTACAACAATTTCCATCTTCTATAGTTTAGGAAGTCAGTACACCCACAAGTTTGAGCATGTAGACTCTACATTATAAGAATTTGAACCCCCTGAGTCATACAACTTAGGTCCTCATTGCTTGTCAGGTCCATTTTATCCACCATAGCCTATGACATGATCCTGGAAGTACACAATGCCATACAATATCATCATCATGCCATAAATCAAACCAATTAGCCCAAAAACATGCATGCCTGCATGATCAGAAATCAAGCCAACATATGTCTTTCAGGTCTTTATCAACACCACCTGAGACATAAACTCCTCATTCCATGCTACTGGGGCTAATGCAATAATCTCTAACCTCATTTTCTTACATAACCTGCAAGTACCTATTAGCATTCTTATCGGTAACATCTTTTACATACCAATTTCCTGTACCAGTCCATCATCAGTACCAGAGAACCTTCCTGTAACTCTTGACATTTTGTGTCACATTGCATCTAATTCCAACTATTAATTTATCATCCATTGACATAGCAGTAGTGATCCATCTTTCATTTATTGGTGTGTAGCCAAGATCACCACTACACACACATATCATCTCATTTTATTCCTTCATACCGACAGCAACTTGTTCTTCCATGTGTCCTCTTCCACTGAGGGGGTGAATGATAAGGTCAGTATATTACTCCCCCTAAGATCTGACATCTCCTTTAATCCTTAAGAGATATCACTTGTACATTGAATGCAGAGTGTCGATCCATGGTTGCATCCTCTTGCTTCTTCTTCCATTCCTACTTGGTCATATTCTTCTTACCATTTTCAGTCTTGGGAGAAAGTCTTACCTTCTTTTGCTGATGGGTCCTTCCATTTTTGGATTCTGCATCATAACTTGAAGTAGTGCTATAGGAGCACACAACTTGCATCCCAACTTCATGATTGGGGAGCCTTTTATCATACCAGTTTGACCATCTCCTTTTGGTCATGTTACCGTGACTAGCAACCAAAACCGGTGGACCACTTGATCCTACAGGGACATTTCTCCTTCGGTTCCATGCTGGTTTTTGACTTCCATATGGTCTATAACCATTTCTATGGTGAGAATGGCTGCTATACCAACTTCCATATGGCTACAATTCCTTTTTCTTGCATTCATAACCTCTATGGGTAGATCTGTTGCAGTTATAACAGACCATATTTGCATAGCTGAGAGATGAATTATGCATGTATCTACTCCTTGATGTAGTTTGATCATATGCATGATATTTATGAGATCCTAGATTATTCCTTCTAGATCCCTTTATACATTCTTTTTCCCTATGGCCATGACCATTACATGCAAAGCAATATCCTGAGAAGGAAGATTTATAACTTACAAACTTATTCTGCCATGCGTGGGGAGATCATATTGGTCTGGTATCTCCATTTCTTCTTCTCTGAGGATAGATCCTAGGTTGTTCACCTTCTACACTTCTTACATCTGGTCCCTTCATCTTCCATACCTATCTTGTCTTATAGGCAGCAGTGTTCCTTTTTCCTCTAATGGTGGGAGGTCTTCTCTATTGTCTTCTCATGTTCCTACTTCCGATGAAGTTGTCTTCTCCCATCTTCTTTTTTCCTTAGGGATCTGCAATGTTCCTCCTTCCTGCAACACTGATCCTCATCCTTGTCTGCATGTCTTCACATGTTGTAGTTAACCTTCTTTCGGGGAGTATTTCTAACTATGAAGGGTTGTCACCTGTTCTCTCCATTTGAGGAGACAAACAAAATGTCATTATGGGGGCATTCTTGTTGGTGGAGCATTCACCAACACCACTTCCTAATCCTTCGATGTCCTTGGCATGCTTTTTCTTTTTCAAAATTTTGTCCAAGGCATCACTACTACCATCAAACCAAATTGTTACCTTGAGCTCATCTTGACATTTCTCATGGCCATTTTGGAGAATCTCCATTTCTCCAACTAGCTACTGATATTCTTCATCTTTTACTTCTAGCTCAGATGCTAGATCATTACATTGGCATCCCTTAGTGCTTTCTTGTTGATTTTTCAATTGTGAGACACACTTCTCAGATTCTTCAAGGCATTTGATCAACCGGTTCTTCTCCACAATAGCAACATTCTTGAATAACTTGTATTAATTTCTTACTCTACTGTGTTCTTCAAGTGCATTAAGAAGCTCTCCTTGAAGATCAACTTCTGCTTCCTCTTCTTCTTTACCTTAAGTATTAGTGCCAAACACATCTTGCTGGTAAGAGTGATCTGCATGATCATTCTCAGATGTGTTTTTCTCATCTTTTGATTCTTGAGCCATGAAGAGGTGGTTTCCTTCATCATCCATACTGTGGGTGCTAGAAGATCTACCTTCATCATCTACAGATACATGAGATGCATTTCTCATCCTATCTTCACAAACTATTTCTATAGTGGTAGACTCATTTCCATAAAGCTTCTTCAATTTATCCCATAATATTTTTATCGATATGCATATGTCCACATGTGAGGAGATATCATTTGTTAACCCACAGAGTATAGCCTTCATTGCTGCTTCATTGCACTGGTTTCTTCTTTCTGTATCTAAGTCAGTGGGAGGACTAACTTTACTAGAGCAACCATTTACAACAGACATCCACACCTCAAACCGTAGGGAGGATACATAGACTTCCATTCTACAGATCCAAATGGAATAGTTTGAACCATAAAAAACCAAAGAAGGTATTGACACTAAATAGACAATTATGTCCTTAAGCCAAAATCTACCCAAAATAGAGAAATCTTATCAACTAGAAACCCAGTGCTCTGATACCAATTGTTAGACACAATTTACCATTGAGAGGGGGGTGAATCAGTGGTTCTCAAAATTTTCCCTTTAACTATCCTATGTGAGTATACTGGTTAATAGATCTAATTGAATACATACTTACCTATTAGATGGGCGACTATGGCAATTGCACTCACACACAAGATACATCGCACAACACCAACATTTATGAATGTTGCTGTCAACATAAATGTCAATGTATCACCTACTACATCACCACCTAACACTTCACCAACTTAACATACCGACCTATACATGCATGCCACTTCACCTCCATATGAAAACTATGTCAGCATCCACCTTTTCTTGAACAACTGTGTCAGTATGAATGGGATCACCAACCAACTCCAATACTGTGTTCTTCTACCAGCTTACTAACCCTGCCAATTAAACCCTTAACCGGTTTGCTTTCAATCTTACACTCTGCTTCTCTTCTGGTGGAACACTCAACTGGTCAGCACTCTTTCTAACCTTCCTTATACACATCTTCATCAAATGGGAGTCTTCTACATTCGGCACCTTGTCTATATTATCGGTGGACATACATACAGGTAAATACCTTTACTACACCATGTCATCACCCTTCAACCAACTCCATCTTCAATCCAGCCATTGTCCTCTGTCTGCAGCTACTTAGCCTTGCCTTCTTCTTCATCAGCCTGGACCATATCTCAACTGGTTTATCAAAGTGACAAACCCATCACTCTTCATCTGTCTTGGCAACTCAACATGCCTTCTCTATCGGTCCAGTGCATATCTCTGATTTCATTGACTTGAGGTATCCCTTTGATTTACTAGTAGATCAGGTGTGAGCCTTCAAATACTTGCCTTTACCTCTTCTTCCTTATCTCACATAACTATGATGCACACTTTGCATAATAGGAGATAAGCTCTAATTACTAGTGGTAGTGAATCCTTGTCATATGTATCCTGTAATGCACTAATGTGGCTTCCCTATTTGTGCAACACATCTTCAAACAAGAACATGTGATCTAGTGTGGGCACATTCAGTGTCAGTCATCTCTTCACATGGTGACTATATCTTTGTCCGGTGGGAGTCCTACTGTTCTGTATCCACACAGCATACTGTTCACCTATACATCCTTCTCCTCCATTATTGATGTGATTTAGGTAATAGTCCCCCTCTTCATCACAAAGAGTCGCCAACATCTTGCTCATCCTTCTTGTATACTAGTCATGAGCTTGGTTGTTCGCAACCACTCACTATCAACACAACACTTACCAGTTGACACCCTTTCTTTTCGGTGATAGACTATATTGGTAACCTGTCCATTTAATCAACACAAGTCAAGCACTAACTTGTGTACCGGTGGATCCAATGGTCTCTCCCTTACCGGTGATGGGAAACACTAGTTGACATCAATGACTACACATCAACTAAACTCCCATACTAGTTGTCCTTCTATACCGATTGACATCAATGACAACACAATGGCAACTGTGTTAATTTCCTCTTTTGCACTTAAATTGTGGTATATGATTGGTTAGTTAGAAGTTTTAATAAGTTCAAGGGAATATTGAATTATCCCTCCCCTCTCAATATTCCAGATATTCAACATAGGAAATATTTTTGTTTTTCATTAATTGTATACCAATCCAGATTATTCATAAAATTAAGGCCACACATCTCATGCATCCATGGATAGATTAGAGATTGTACCTAGATATATCCTTTCACAACTACAAGACACACAAAGGCTACTTATGACTATCTTCCCATTTTTTTATGGTAGGGTTAGCTAAATCCTTTATTTGAATTTAAAATCATAAGTTTCATTACATTGGTTAGTCACTTTGACAACAAAATTGAATAACATCACCTAGTGTAGTATATATTAGGGCTTCTCACTAGGTGGAAATTTAACTCATATTAGTCTTCCCAATTCCCATTAATCATTTTGTGAACATACGGATTCCTTCAATAATTTCCTTTAACTTTTCCCTAGAGTTCAAGTGGCTTGGAATTGGATCCCTAACTTTTCTAGGCATTTAGACCTACTCCTTTATCTTGCCATATGATTTTAACTGGAATTTGTCCTTATTTATATATAAATATACATATGTTTGGTGTTCTTTCAAGTAGAAATTCTCTTCAACATCTAGAAAGATAAAAATACCATTTTTTTATTATTTTATTGACTTTTTTTATTCCTTCTATAATAAACCTTAATTTTCTCTAATTGCTAATGAAGATTCAAGAGCAAGCTCATAAATTTTTACTTGAAATTGCTTATCTTTAGTAACTCCCAAATAATTTGGAAACTTCCCTTTGCACTATAATAGAATTATACTTGATCCCCTTTTCCTTAACGATAGCATTGTCTTGGGTGTAATGAGTTTACCAAGTGTGGAAATGCATCTTGTTTCTATGACAATAATGCTCCTCAACCTATGACATATAAGAATAGTATTTCTCATAGAGGGGGGATCCATAATCCTAGACACCTTCAATCCCTATCATGCAGAGTGGGATGCTTCGGTTGGCCTAACGTGGGAAATTTTCATTACATGTTGCTAGTCATCTCTCCAATCTATCCACACCATTCTTTAGAAAACTCTCCTAAAGAAGAAGGCACTGAAATTAGGTGGAAACTAATTGATGATGCTACTCATCAACATGATCTAATTATATTTGTGGGTGAACTTTCTATTTCTCATTGATTTTATACCTCCATAGAGTATTTATACAAGTAGGGCTATGCATATATTGGATATTGTTGCTGCTAGGATATGTTGTTGTCATTGATGTCAACATATTCCTATTCTTTGGTGTTACTGAGAGTTCTTCTGGTGATCTAGTGTTTACAGTCAGTTGATTTGGTTGATTTATCTAATTGGGATGCTAATTCAACTAGACATACCTCATTCTTTATTGATTCCATGATACTATGTAATGATTTGGTCCAGCTATGGATTTCGGTATGAAGATTGTTCTTTTGTGTTCTGTGTCGCAATGTTCTAGTATTTGATTCATTGAGCCCCTGTATGATCATATCTTTAGTTGCAAATTTGGTAGAGTATTTAAGATGTTAATGTGTATCTTCATTTCAGATGGTTTGTGATTTGGTGCTTTGTAAGTTATCTTTCTAGTTCAAATTGTTGTGTTAAGTGTTCTTGTGTGTTAGGGTGTTGATTGATGAAGATTCGAATAAGTGGTGTTGGTGCAATTGTTGCAGATGGTTCTAATATGTTTGTTGGTGTTTCTTGATTGTGACCTATTTGTTTTGCTGGTCAACATTGATTCTTGTTTGCAGTATTGGAAATTTTGTTGATCTGGTGATATTCTTCATGTTATGTGGTATTTTTAGTGGTGTAATGTGTCACCATTGATCTTAGCGATATTTCAAGTGGTGGCACATGTCTGGATATTTGATTTAGGTCCATGATATTTAATCCATGGAATTGTATTGGTCTATTGGTTGATTTGTGTATCATGTGATGTAATTTTGTAATTAAGGGTTGAGGGTTTGGTCGACCTTGTAATCAAGGTTGATGATTTGTATAAATAGGTGTTATATTCATGTAATTTGGGTGTCTATCGTGCATGTGCATTATTAGAGAGTTGTGTATGTGCACCTAAGTGAATTTATTCTTTGGTGTGGTGTGTTGAGCAATGATTATTGCAAGGCAAACAAATGTGCTTAACAAAAACTGTAATCAGGCATTAGTAGATGTTATCTTTGAGATTCATGTAATCCAGATTGTAGTTTAAATATTGTAGTAAGGTAGTGAACCTTCCTTGAGGGTTGGAGCCTTCTAGGTCATTATATTTTAAGGAGTGAGCTCTTGGCAGTCTGCATAATTGCATATGAATTCTAGATTGTAATATTTACACATACTACTGCAGAGTATCATCTTATTGTGGGTAGATTCCCACCATGGTTTTCCCTTAACCGGGTTTTCCATGTCAAAAATCTTGGTGTTATGTGTGTTGTTGTTATTATCTTTATCTTTATAATTTCTAGAGTTGATTTGATCTAAGATTGTGCTTAATTTGTTTAATCGAGTGAAAACTGATTCAACCCCCCTATCATAGTTTTCCTTCATTGTTGTTGCCAATAATTAGTATTAGAGCTATATCTTTTGGAATAAGTTTGACCACTTGAGGAGGTCCAGGATGGCAGCTTACGTGTTCATGAAGAAGAGTCCTAGATTTGATGGAAGTAATTATACTATGTGGAAGGACCAGATGGAAGTTAATCTAAAATGTCTTGGAGATGAGTATTGGAAGATCACAAAGAATGTCTACAATATTCCTCAAAATGGATCGATTACTATTGTTGAGATCAAGGATGTTGAGCATAACATTAGAGATAAGGAAGCATTGTTGAGTGCCTTGACTGATTCAGAGATGACTCATGTGATGGGTTTATAGACTACACATGAGATTTGGAAGAACTTAGAGACCTTGTATGAAGGAGATGCACAAGTGAAAGTAGCTAGGTTGTAGAGTTTGAAAGGGAAGTATGAAGCATTGAATATGGGAGAAGATGAAAACATAACATCCTTTATGGCTAAGGTGAATGATCTTGTCATGAACATCAGATGTGTTGGTGGAACTCTTAAACAAAATGAGATTGTTGCTAAGGTACTGAGATCACTACCTCTCGCTTACAAACATAAAGTAGTTGTTATTGAGGACATATGGAAAGTGACTACAGTAACTAGAGACGTGTTAGTTGGAAATCTCATTACATTTAAGTTGAGAGAATTTGGAGAGTCACATGGAAAATATGAGATTGCATTCAAAACCTCTCTATCTAGGAAGCATAAGTATGATCTAGGAGAAAGTTCATGTTGGGTATCCAGATACGAAAGAGAAAAGAGATCAATGAAAGAGAAATAAAGATAATTGGATGAGCTTGAAGCCCTTATTGCTCAGAGATTGCCTAAGGGAGCTAGTAAGTATGATGGAAAGTTACCTTTGAAATGTTTCTCTTGTAATAAGATAGGTCATTTTTCCTCTAGGTTCCCTGAGAGAATGTCTAGATATGATAAGAATGATAGATCTGATAAGTATGATAGATATGTGAAGCATGATAAGAATGATAAGCCCTATAAGCCTAAACAAAAATTTAGATTATGCTACTGATGAAGGTGTGATAGATGAAGAATCAAAGAATGGGAATTCAGAAGATGAATTTGTATTTATTGCTATCAAGGAAGATGATCTGGTACCAATGAATTCTACAAGATGCATTGTTGAGGAGAAATCTTTGGCTACTAATATTGAAGAAAAAGATGAATGGGTGATTGATAGCGGTTTTTCAGATCATATTACAAGTGATAAGAGTAAATTTGTGAGTATGGAGAGGTATGATGGTGGTATAGTAAGATTTGGAGATGATAAAGCTTGTGTGATTTATGGTAGAGGATCTATATCTTTTAATGGTAAGCATAATACAAATGATGTCGTGTATGTTGAAGGTTTGAAGCATAATCTTTTGAGTGTTGGGAAGATGGTTGACAAGGGATATGATTTCCAATTCAAGAATGGTAAATGCAAGATCTTAAATTCCTTTTGTATAGATATTGCATCATGAACTAAGACTAAAGGTAATATCTTTCACTTGAATGTTGGTGACAAAAGTTTCTTGATTGCTCAGATTGATGAAAGTTGGTTGTGGCATAGAAGAATGTGTCATGTTAATTTTGACTACATGATAAGAATAAGTTCTACTCAAGTTGTTAGATATTTGCCTAAGATTATGAAACCTGCTAATCCAGTATGTAAAGAATGTCAGATGGGAAATCTAACAAGAACTACATTCAAAAGTAAGTTGTATTCATCTAATGGATTGCTAGATCTAGTGCATAATGACTTATATGGTCCTACTAGAGTGAGAAGCATGTAGGGTGATAGATATTTCATGTAGTTGATTGATGATTATTCTAGGTTGTTGTGGGTTACCTTTCTAAGGGAGAAATGAGAAGCGTTGGAGAAATTCAAGATATTCAAAGCTAGAATGGAGACATAAACAAGATTGAAGCTGAAGTGCCTAAGATCTAACAGAGGAGGAGAATTTACATCTAGAGAGTTTGATACATTTTATGAGAGGAATGAAATTAGAACACATTTACCTGCTCCTAGAACCCCTCAATAGAATGGAGTTGTTGAAAGAAAGAATAGAACCATTTTGGATGTTGCCAGGACTATGTTGATTGAAGGAAATGTTGCATAGACCTTTTGGAGAGAAGTTGTTAGCACTGTTGTTTACACATTCAACCAGGTGCATATAAAAGGTGATTCTGGTAAGACTCCTTATGAGCTATGGTTTTGTCATATTCCTATAATTAGATATTTTAGATTTTTGAAGTAAATGTTATATCAAGAGAATAAACCACAATAGTAGTTCCCACTTTTTGACCAACTTTGACACTTAGATGAACATTTTAAAAAAATTCTTCACTTTCTGAGACCTATAACTTTTAAACCATTAAGAATTTGGAGATAATGTAAAGTAGTGACTTGTAACATCTTGACCGTAGATTCTAAATATATTTTTTTCAATTTTTTTTTAATAAAATTTTATTGATTTTCCATCTCCCTTGAAAAGTAGTTTTTTACAACAAACAACATTTTTTAAGAGTGACGTTTATCCGGGAATGCACAACTTTTTTTCTATAATTTATAAAAACTTAATTCTTTTGAATCTTGGTTTTTAACATCAATACCTAGGGCATGCAGTTGGTTTGATAGTGATATGTTGAATATTTTTCATTTTATTAAGTTTTGAAGTTTGACTAATTATAATATACATATAGGTGTATGTTTGAACACATAACTTGTTCTATATATATCAAAATTCAATTTTTTTTTTTTTTTTTAGAAAGGAGACATCACTAACTAGGGCATAGATATTTTTCAATATTTTTTAATTGGTTTACTATTTTTCCCAATGTGTTGAACAAAGAAGTTCATGTTCGGTGAAAAACATACATTCATAAGAAATAAAAAAAAGAATATTTTAATGAAATTAAATATATTAAAAATTATACAATTTGGAAAGCTTATAATAAGTGTTAAATACATTAAAAAAACAACTTCTAAATAAATTCATTTGACCCCCCAAAAGCTAATGTAAAATTGGTTTTTTATCAACATTTAATAGATGCAAAGGAGACTCCATTGCAAGTATGATTTAGAAGTAGAGAGGTTCCATCCAAGAAATTTTGATCTAAAAGCTTTTGATCTAACTCTTTTCAGCTATTTACTTCAAATAGGACCTCTTAAAGCTTAAATCATTACATTTTCTAAAAAATGTATGATTTCAGCAAAAATAAGGATTTACCAAAAAGTGGAAACTAGTATTATGAATTCACACAGGAATATTCTTGGGTTATTCTACTAAGAGCAAGGCCTACTGGTCTTAAAATAAGAGGTTGAAGAAGATAGTGGAAAGTGCAAATGTGAAGGTAAATAAATCTTTTGGAAAGAAAATCAGAGAAAGCGGATATAATTTTGATGATGAAGATGTTGTTCCCAAGCCTATTTAGATTGAGATCTTAAAGTAGAATGATCTAGTAGAGACAATTAATCAAGATATTGTTGTTGTCGGTGAAGAAGTTAAAGAGCCTCATAATTAGAATAATTAGAAGACTCCCAGGTATGTAAGATTGAATCATTTAGAAAATTAGATTATTGGTGATAAGAATAAAGATGTGATGACTAGGAGAAGGATTGTTGCTGAAGAGATATGCTAGATTTAAAAGATTGAACCTAAAGATGTTGTAGAAGCATGTAAAGATGATAATTGGATAAAAGAAATGGAAGAAGATCTGAATCAGATTAAGAATAATAACACTTGGGAGCTTGTTTTGAGATATAAAGATAAGAATGTAATTGGTACTAAATGGGTGTTCTAGAATAAATTGAATGAAGTCGGTGAAGTAGTCAGAAACAAAGGAATATTGGTATGTAAAGGGTGTTCTCAGATGGAAGGTATTGATTATGAGGAGAATTTTTTTCTGGTAGCTAGAATTGAAGCCGTTAGATTGCAACTTGCATATGATGCTTACAAGAATTTCAAGGTGTATCAGATGGATGTTAAGTCAACCTTTTTGAATGGTACTTCTGAAGAGGAAGTCTACAATGAGCAACCAAATGGATTTTCTTTATCAGATGAAGGAGATATGGCATGCAAATTAAAGAAAGCACTGTATGAACTAAAGAAAGCCCCTAGAGCCTGGTATGCTAGATTATACAAGTATTTGTTGAAGTTGGGATTTTGTAAAGGTACTACTAATAGTAACTTATACTTTAAGGTGGATAATGATAAAATTTTGATTGTTGAAGTTTTTGTGGATGATATTATTTTTGTAGTCCAGATGATGATATGAGTATGAAGTTTTCTTATAATATGTAAAAGGAATTTTAAATGTCTATGATAGGTGAGATGAAATTCTTCCTAGAATTGAAGACTAATATATCAATAAAGGTATTTTTGTTGAACACAAGATGCCACTAAGAGGGGGGGGGAGGGTGAATCAGTAGTTTCCAAACTTTACCCTTTTCTATCCGTGTGTATACAAGTTAGTAGATCTAGCATGACAAAAACATACTGGTTAGATAGGTAGATGACACAAATGCAACCACACACAAAGGAACATCACATAACACCAGATGTATGAGGAAAAACCAACATGGGAAAAACCTTGGTGAGAAATGTTGCTAGATTTTACTACTCCAATCTAGCCTCATAATGAAGCATTCGATTATAACATTTAGGGCACCAACCCAAGCAGCACCACTCCTGCTTTAGGGCATGAACCCAAGGAGAAGCAACCCTTGATTTTAGGGCACCAAACCAAGGAGCACCAACCCCTTGACCGAGCTCCAACTCAATGATTACAAATAATATCAAATACAAAAAATACTCGGTTATAAATGTATTTTGTAACCTTTGCAATCTTTCTTCTTTGTTGCAACCTCATTGGTTCAGCATCTACCTCTTCTCTGTCGGTTCTCTTCTCTCTCTATCATACTACTACTAGCCACCACCGGTCTTCTTCACTCTACTAGTTCTATACTATCTGATCATTGCCAGTTCTCAGCTTACCTGTTCTTCTCTATTCTCTGCAATCTTCTCTGTTGGTTCAATCACCATTGATGCACTTCACTGTCAGACTCAATGATAGTCTACTAGTTACCTCACCCTTGTCGGTTGAACTCTTTTAACTGGTTCACACTCAAGCACATAGTCACCTCGGTGATTTTTCTATGGACTCTCTAACTGGTCAACACTTGGATTCTTCTCACTTAACCAATGTCTCTCTCATTCAACAGAAATAGAGCTAGTCTTCGATCTGCATATTTTTACTATACCTTCCCTCCAAAATGATATTCAAACTTATGGCATGCTAGGATTCCTTCATCGACCCTAAGGAAAACCAAATCCAATCAAATCTCCTTTTAGAGATCGACCACCAGCAATGAATCAACCAAACTCCACCAATCCCACTATGTCCAGAACATGTTTGCCATATTTGGCAACCACAATACCTTTTGCGGTCTACACTTGTCAAACATCATAAAGTGATCATGCAAATAGCTTCACCTACCCTGAACAACATGTGGACACTTTGCCTCGATCATGAAGCCACTAAATCATATTTCTATCCTCTGATCAGTCTCGAGCCACACCTTTCTGCTCTTGACCCGCGATTCACGCTATCAACATTAATGTCGACCAGTCACCACCTACCTCACCACCTACCTAATTGACAATACATGGTCCATTGATTTGACACTTGGAATCCACACGGTGTCTATCAGCATCCACCTCTTCTAGGTTATCCAAGTTGATTCATACAAGATCATCGACCAACCACACAACCAGGTTCATCTACAGATTCTCTAACCTTGTCAGTTATACTGTAACCGATCAAGCTTAAAGCCTGCACTTTGTTGTTCTTCTGATGGAACACCTCAACCAGTCACTTCGCTTTCCAAACCACCTCATCCACATCTTCATTAGATGGGAGTTGTTCACTTTTCACTTTGTCAACTTTACTAGTCGACAACTATACCATTAATATTTTCCGCATGTATATTGGTAACATACCATGCACACTAGTGGCACCAAACTTCATCTTCATTCTGGCAACATCCTCTATCTGCAGTTGTTCACCATTTCCTTTATCTTCATTAGCCTGGACATCATCTCAAGTGGTTTGTCAAAGTGACAAACCTATCCTTTCTTCTTTGTACCGGCAACCCATCATGTCTACCTATCTTATCTAGTGCATATCTCAGATTTCATGCACCCGACGTAACTTATTGTTTCACCGATCCAATCGGTGTGATCCTTCAATCATCCGCCTTATGCTCTTTTTTCTTATCTGAGAGGACTATGATGCATTCCATGGATAATAGGAGATAAGCTCCACCTACTAGTGGGAGTGGATCCTTGTCAACTCATTCTATTTATTGCATTGCACTGATATGCCTTAGCTAACATTGAGCATATACACCTTCAATCAGGCACATGTGATCCGATTGGGCACACTCAATGTCAATCTTCTCTTCATCCTCTGATATCTTCTTTGTTTGGTGACTACATCTTTATCCGGTGGGAGTCCCGCTATTTCACACCCAAACATCCAACAACATACTAGTTAGCACTTCTGCATTAGCTCACACTGCTTGCTCACTTGTCGGTTGGCAACAATACACTGCCAACATACCACTTACCGGTTGCTATACCATACCAGTCTCCAATACATGTCTTCAACACAAGTCAACACTAACTTGTGTACCAGTGACTCCAATGATTAGTATGCTTGGTGACATTCTCTTCCTTACGGGTGACTTTCTATGCTAGTTGACATCAATGACAACATTGCTCATCATTCTCCTATACCAATTGCCATCCTATACCGATTGATATCAATGATAACACAATACCAACAATCGCCCCCTTTGGCATTGATGTCGACACATGTAGTATTCGACATACTATAGATTCTCTCTCTCTCTCTCTCTCTCTCTCTCTCTCTCTTTGACAACAATGGCAAAGGGAACTGAAAGGGTTTCTATCCTCCATGTCTCTACCGGGTACTGACAGAGTTTTCTCTCCCCCTTTTCCTCTACCAGATGCCTCTCCTCCTTTGACCATCATACTTTGCATCCTCTCAATTCAAAACACTTGAGATGGAGAGCTCAACCACCAGCTAACACCAATTGCTTAGCAAGTAAATGTAAATACAAAATAGATACCAATTGAAGGAACATGTGTAACTGAATACAACTTACCTGTTAGTCAAACTGCATCATCTCCCCTTTGATATGCAAAAGTTATTCTGACCCCAATTTGCTTATACCAAGTGTTGAAGATGACACTAATACCAAATGCATGTTCTCCTGTGGAGATAACTCTCCCTCTTTACAAGCAACACTCCCCATGGTCCATTTGCGATTTCAATAAAGTAAAAATTGGATAGACATTGAAATACCTCACAACCCTGGACTGATGAGCACATCCCAAGGTCTTAATCATACTGGTACAGCCATATAAACTTCCCCCTATGTCTAGCATGTCTGATAATAATCAGAAGATATAGTTGTCAACTCCACCTGAGCCATAGATCTCAGGTCATCATTGTTTGTCAATTTCTAAACTGGAGCTCCAATCTGCACCATATATCGGTTGAGCTATGCATGTGTGATCAACTAATGATCTTTTAGCTCCATTATATCCACAAAAACTTATGACATGGTCTTATATGAACACAATTCCATATCCCATCATGCCATATATCAAACCGGTTAGCCCCAAAAATGATACAAGCATATAAGATCTACTACCGCTCCAACATATGTCTTTCAAGTCTTTTCCAATACCGCCTGAGACATACTCACTTCAATCCAAGCAATCGGAGTTATTGCAATGAGCTGAACCTCATTGACTTACATAACCTACAATATCATTTAGTATCCATATCGGTAACATACTGCACATATCAGTTTCCTATCCCGATCCATCATTTCTACTGAAGAATCTTTCTCTATCCCCTATCTTCTTATGTCAATATTTTTTATCCCAATTGCAAATTATCCATTCATTGACACATGCAATAGTAATTCATTTTTCTTATAGGGAAGTGTAGTCAAGGCAGTAACCACACAAACTGCTATCTCACTTTGCTCCTTTATACCGACAGTCACTTGTTCTTTCATTCATTCTCTTCCACTAAGGGGGTGAATAATATGGTCAATATGTAACTCCCCCTAAGGTCCTACATCTCCTTTAGGCCTTAGGAGATATCATCTATGCATTGAATTCATAATGCTTGTCCATGGTCCTACTCTATTCTTTCTTCCTCCATACCTACTTGATCTCTCTTTTCTTCTCATTTGCATTCTTGGGAGTAGGTCTTACCTTCTTTTGTTGATTGGTCCTTTCTCTACCAGGTTCTGCCTCATGACCAGAAGCATTGTTGAAGAACCAAACTGTGTTCATGCCAAACACATGATTGGAGAACCTTCTATCAAATTGGTTTGACCATCTCCTTCTAGTCATGCTATTGTTTATCCTAGAAGGGTATTTATCCTGTGTTTTCATGCAGGTCTTTGACCTCCATATGCTCTATATCCATTTCCATGTTGAGAATAGCTGCTATACCGACTGTCATATGACTGAACTTACCTCTTCCTACATTCATGACTTCTATGGCCAAGTCCATTGCAATTATAACATACATAGTTTACATTTCTTGAAGCAGCAAATGGACTCTTTTTATTATGCATAGGAGTAGATCTATGCGTATTTCTACATCTTGACATACTATGGCCATATGCATTACTTCTTAGACATACAACATTCTTATTTCTAGACCTCTTTATGTATTCATCTACCCTATGACCATAATCTTTGCAACAAAAGCAATAGTCCATAAAGAATGACATATGACTTACAAATTTATTCTTCCATGCATGAGGATATCTTACCGGTTTAGTATCTCCATTTATTCTTCTCTAGCGATGGATCCTGGATTGTCCACACTCTGCAGTTCTTCCATCTGATCCCTTCTTTTACCACACTTGCTTTTGTCTTGTGGGTGGTGGCATTTCTTTGTCTTTTACTGGTAGGAGGTCATCTATGATGTCTTCTTCTCAAGTTCTTGCTTCTAGTGAAGCTACCTTCTCCCATATTTCCTTTTCCTTTGGGATCCGCATTGTTCCTCTTTCTTGGAGCACCAGTCTTCATCCTTAGCTTCATGTCTTCACCGGTTTTGGTTAGATCAACCTTCTTTCTAGGAGTGTTCCAGACAGTGAAGGTCTCTCCTTTGTTATCTCCATTTGAGGAGACAAACATAATATCATTGTGGGGGACATTCTTGCTGGTGGAGCTTTCACCGGCATCACAACCTAAGCCTTTGGTATCCTTGGAGTTTTTTTGCTTTTTCAACATCTTGTCCAAGGCATCACTGCTGCCATCATACCAGATTCTTACCTTGAGCTAATCCTGACACTTCTCAAAGTCTTTTCGGAGATTCTGCATATCTCCTTTTAGCTGCTGATATTCTTTTTCTTTTGCCTCTAGCTCAGATGCTAGATCACTGACACTCCTTGGTGCCTTCTTGAATCAACTCCAAGATACATTTCTCAGAATCTTGAAAGCATCTGATCAACTGGTTTTGTTCCATAACCGCAACATTTTTGAACAACTTGTATTCATTCCTCACTCTACTAAGTTCTTCGAGTGCACTTACAAGTTCACCTTCAAGATCAACTTCTGATTCATTTTCTTCTTCACCTTCACTATCACTGCCAAACACATCTTGCCGGTAGGAATGATCTACATGATCACTCGATGATATGTGCCTCTCATCTTTTGATTCTTGAGCCATAAAGAGGTGGGTTCCTTCTTCGTCATTGATGTTTTTGCTTACTGATCTATCTTTGTATACAGACTCATTTGACACATTTCTCATCTTGTCTTCACAAACCGATTTTGCAGTGGTAGGCTCATTTCAATAGAGATTCTTCAATTTGTCCCATAAACTCTTTGTCAATTTTCTTCTATCCACCTATGAAGAAAAACCACCAAATAGCCCACTGAGTATAGCATCCAAGGCTTCGACATTGCACTCATTTCCTATTTCTACTTCAGAACTGGTGGGAGGACTGACTTTACTAGGGCAGCCATTTACTACTGACATCCATACATCAAACCCAAGGGAGGACAATTAGACTTCCATCTTACAACTCAAAATAGAAAAGTTTGAACATTCAAACACTAGAGTAGGGGGCGACACTAAACAAACCATTATGTTCAAATACCAGAATCTATGGGCAAGATGGAGAAATCTTATCAACCGGAAACCTAGGCTCTGGATACTAATTATTTAAGACAAGATGCCATTGAGAGGGGGGGTGACTTAGTGGTTTCCAAACTTTACCCTTTTCTATCCTATGTGTGTATACCGGTTAGTAGATCTAACATGAAGCAAACATATCGGTTCGATAGGAGGATGACATAAATACAACCACACACAAAAGGAACATCACATAATACCATATGTACAAAGAAAACCCAACATGAGAAAAACCTTGGTGAGAAATGTTGTTGGAGTCTATTTCTCCAATCCATCCTCACAATGAAACATTTGGTTACAACATTTAGGGAATCAACCCAAGGAGCACCAACCTTTGCACCAATCTCCAACTAAGTGATTAGAAAACATATATCAAATAAAAAAGTTAATACCCAATTACAAATGTGTTATCTAACCTCTGCAGTCTTTCTTCTTTGCTGCAACCTTACTGGTTCAGCCTCTACCTCTTCTCTATCGATTCTCTTCTCTCTCTATCATACTACTACTAGCCACCACCGGTCTTCTTCACTCTGCTAGTTATTTGCTATCTGATCACTGTCAGTTCTCAGCTTACCAATTCTTCACAAATTCTCACTCTTCTCCTCTCTTCTCTGCAATCTTCTCTATCGATTCTATCACCACTTCACTGTTAAACTCAATGATAGTTTACCGGTTACCTCACCCTTGCCAGTTGAAATCTTATAACCAGTTAACACTCAAGCACACTGTCACCTCAATGATTTGTCAATGAACTATTTGACTGTTTAACACTTGGATTCTTCTCACTTAACGAGTGTCTCTCTCTCATTCAGTAGCAATAGACTTGGTCTTCAATTTGCATATTTTTACTATATCTTCCTGCCAAAATGACATTCAAACTTCTAGCACACTAGGGTTCCTTCATTGATCCTGAGGCAAACCAAATCTAATCAGATCTCCTTTCAGAGACTGACCACCTGTAATGGATAAATCAAACTCTACCAATCATATTGCATCCAGGACATGTGCCATATTTGGAAAACATGACACTTTTTTTAGTCTGCACTTGTCAAACATCATGAAGTGATCACACAAATAGCTTCACCTACCCTGATCAACACCTGGACACTCTACCTCAATCATGAAGCCACCAAATCAGATTTTTGTCCTCTGATCAGTCTCAAGCCGCAACCTTCTACTCTCGACCCATGATTCATACTATCGATATTAATATCGACCAATCACCACCTACCTCACCGACAATGCATAGTCCATTAATTTGACACTTGGTCTCCACGTGGCATCTTTGTCATCATTCACCTCTGTTGCATCATCTAAGTCGGTTCAGACAAGATCACCGACCAACCACACAACTGGGTTCATCTACAGGTTCTCTGACCCTGCTAGTTATACCCTAACTGGTCAAGCTTCAAACTTGCACTTTGATGTTCTTCTGATGGAAAACCTTAACCAGTCACTTCGCTTGCCATACCACCTCATGCACATCTTCATTAGATGTTATCTCTTCACTTGTAACTTTTTCAGCTTTACTGGTGGACAACTATACTAGTAATATCTTCTACATGTATACTAGGTAACATACCATGCACACTGGTGGTACCAAACTCCATCTTCATTTCGGCAACATCCTCCATTTGCAATTGTTCACCATTTCTTTTATCTTCATCAGCCCAGACATCATCTCAACTAGTTTTTCAAAGTGACAAACCTATCCTTTCTTCTCTATGTCGACAACCCATCATGTCTACCTAACTGATCTGGTGCATATCTCTGATTTCATGCACTTGAGGCAACTTAGTGTTTCACTGATCCAACCGGTGTGAGCCTTCAATAACGTACCTTCTACTCTTTTGTCTTATCTCAGAGGAATATGATGCATTCCATGCATAATAGGATATAAGCTTCACTTACCGATGGGAGTGGATCCTTGTCAACTTATTCTGTTTCTGGCATTGCGCCAATATGCCTTAGCTGACATTGAGCATATACACCTTCAATCAAGCACATTTTATTTGGTTGGGAAAACTCACTATCAGTCTTCTCTTCATCCTGTGATATCTTCTTTGTTCAGTGACTACATCTTTATCCAATGGGAGTCCTATTGTTTCACACCCAAACATCCAACAACATATCGGTTGGCACTTTTGCATTAGCTCATCCTACTTGCTCACTTGCGGTTTGGCAATAATACACTGCCAACATACCAGTTATTGGTTGTTATACCATACCGGTCTCCAATACATGTCTTCAACACAAGTCAACACTAACTTGTGTACCAATTACTCCAATGATCAGTATGCTTGGTGACATTCTCTTCCTTACTCATGACCTGCTATGCTAGTTGACATCAATGACAACATTGCTGATCAATCTCCCATACCAATTGCCATCCTATACCATTTGGCATCAATGACAACACAATACCAACAATTTTCATTTCTCAATCTAAGTATGTAAAGGAACTATTGAAGAAATTTGGGTTAGCCGATTCTAAACCTGTTGGAACTCCTATGCTAACTGGATGTAAGTTGTCTAAGAATTATGAATCTCAAAATTTTAATCAGACTTTGTATAGATCTATGGTTGATGGATTATTGTACTTAACTCAGACTAGACCGGACATTATGCATTATGTTTGTCTTTGTGCTAGATTTCAAGCTAATCTTAGAGAGACTCATGTTACTGCTATGAAGAGGATATTCAGATACATGAAAGGGACTATTGACTATAGCTTAGGGTATCCGAATAATGATGATTTTATGCTATGTGCCTATACTGATGTTGATTGGGTAGGTGATGTTGATGATTGGAAGAGTAATACCGATGGAGCTTTCTTTTTGGGAAAGAAATTGATTTCATGGTCCTACAAGAAACAAGATATTGTATCTCTGTCTACTGCTAAAGCTAAACATATTGCTTCTTCTAGTAACTATACACAGGTAGTTTGGATGAAGCAGATGTTGAAGGATGTTAGAGTTATTTATAATAAGCCTACTATTATATAATGTGATAATTCAAGTGCTATCAATATTTCTAAGAATCTGGAACTACATTCTAAAACAAAGCATGCATCAATAAAGTATCATTTCTTGAGGGAGAAAGTTAGTAATGAAGATATCATATTGGAATATCTATCTATAAAGGATCAGATTATAGTTATTTTTACTAAAACTTTTCCTACATAAACATTTTTGTATTTGAGAGACAAGTTAGAGGTCTCTGCTCGTCCTGGTGAGAACTAGATGCATGGAGTTGCATCAATCCGGTGGATTTCAAAGCCTTATTTTTTCATCCAGGTTGATGAGTTGGTGCTACTTTACCACAGTAGTCAGTGTATGGTTCAAAGTTGTGAGTTTATCCTAAGAGGGAGAGATTTTTCTTCTTAGAGGATGAGTTTTGGGGAGAGTTGCATGATTTGCATTCTGTCTTTGGCATTGTTGTCAAAGGGGGAGAGAATGATGTGAAAACCTACCTTATCTTGGTGTGCATTATCTTAGGGTTACTTTGTTGGAGGTTGATGGTGTTGATTTGTTCCTTTGCATTTATTTTTTTTCACATTCATAAGTTTCCATCAGTGGCAAAGGGGGAGATTATTGGATATTGTCGCTGCTAGGATATGTTGTTGTCATCTGTGTCAACATATTCGTGTGTTTTTGTATTACTGAGAGTTGTTCTGGTGATTGAATGTTTGCAGTGAGTTGATCTAGTTGGTTTATCTGATTGGGATGTTGAATCAACTAGAGATACCTCATTCTTTATTGATTTCATGGAACTATGTGATGATTTGGTCCAGTTATGGATTTCAGTATGAAGACTATTCTTCTTTGTTTGGTATTGTAGTGTTCAAGTATTTGATTCATTGTGCTTCGATATGATCATATCTTTGGTTGAGGAATCGGGAGAACATTTTGGATTTTCATGTGTATCTTCATTTCAGATGCTTCATGATTTGGTGCTCCACAAGTTATCTTTCCAGTCATAATTGTTGTTGTTAAGTGTTCTTATGTGTTAGTCTGTTGATTGATGAAGATTTGAATAAGTGTTGTTGGTGCAGCTATTACAGACGGTTCTAATGTGCTTGTTGGTGTTCCTAATCATGTCCTATTTATTTTGGTGGTCTACATTGTTACTTGTGCAAAGTATTGGTGATTTTGTTGATCCGATGATATTCTTCATGTTATGTGGTATTTTTGGTGGTGTAAGGTGTTGCGGTTGATCTTGGTGAGATTTATGGTGGTGGTGCATGTTTGGAGATTTGATTAGGTCCATGCTATGTAGTCTATGGTATTGTATTGCTTTGGTGGTTGATTTGTGTATCATGTGATGTAATTTTGTAATTAAGGGTTGAGGGTTTGGTCGACCTTGTTGTCAAGGTTGATAATCTATATAAATAGGGGTCATATTCATGTAATTTGGGTGTTGATGGTGTTTCTACATGATTAGAGAGTGGTGTATGTGCACCTAAGTGAATTTATTCTTCGGTGTGGTGTGTTGAGTAGAGATTTTTGCAGGGCAGGAAAATGTGCTTAACTAGAACTATCGTCAAGCATCAGTAGATGTTATCTTTGTCATTCATGTAATCTGGATTGTAGTTTGAATATTATAGTAGGGTAGTGAACCTTCCCTGAGGGTTGGAGTCTTCTGGGTCATTGTATTTTGAGTAGTGAGCTCTAGGCAGTATGCCTGAATGCATGCACACTCTCCATTGTAATATTTATATATACTATTGCAGAGTATCATGTTATTGTGTGTAGGTTCCCACCGTGTTTTTCCCCTTAACCGGGTTTTCCATGTCAAAAGAATTGGTGTTAGGTGCATTGTTGTTATTATCTTTATCTTTATACTTTTTACAATTGATCTAATATGAGATTGTGCTTAATTTGTATAATCTGATAAAAACTGATTCACACCCCCCCCTCTCAGTTTTCCTTCATTTTTGCTACCAACAACATCTCCTACCATGGTGGAATTATTGGAAATGGTACCTAGATGCGCGTTTGTACAACTACATACAAGTGTCACAAAGAGTAATTATGGCCATTTTCCCATCTATTTATGATAGATTTTGAGATAAATATTTGATGATAGCTCTAGTTATCTATTGGGACATGACATCATAGATTTCAATTCATGTGGTGAATAGTTTTGACACCAAACTTGGGTCATATTACATTGTTCAATGTATATCAGGGTTACTGACTAGGTTGTCATTGAACTCATATTAGTATTCTATATCCGTATTAAACATTTTGTGACCATATAGATTACTTTAAGAACCTCTTCTAATTTTTCCCTAGAGCTCAAGTGGTTTGGAATTGAATCCATGAAATTTCAATACTATCTCCTTTTTCTTAGTATATGGATTTAATTGTAGATTGGTCTTATTTTCTACACAAACACACCTATATTTAGTATGCTTTCAAAGTTTATAATCTCTTCAAAATTTGGAAAAATAAAAAATACTATTTTTTCTAACTGTTTTGTTGATGGTCATTATTATTTGTATACTAATGCCACGATCTAGTCCATGTGCTTACAAAGATTGAAGTGCAAATGTCATAAAGTTACACTTGAACCTACTTATCTTTAAGAACTACTAGATCATTAAGAGAATTCCCCTTGCACTATGCTATAGTTTCTCTTGATTTCCCTCTCCTTAATGAAGGCATTGGAATGGGTGTAACAAGTTTTCGAGATGTGATAGTAAATCTTGTTTCTATGGTCATACCAATTCTTGAATTCTAACTTTCATGAATACTATTTCTCGTTGAGGGGGGGTCAACAATCCCAAACACATTCAACCTATTCTCATGCATACAAAGGTTGTTTAATTGGCCTACCTAAGGCAAGTTTTTGTACATGGTATATGCCATTTCTCCAACATGCCCACATCATTCTCTAGGAAACTCTTCTATGGAAGAAGAAGGCACTTTCATTGGGTGGGAGATAATAAATGATGCTACTCGTGTAAATATTTGTAAGAATCTAAAAAATAAATACCTTCTATAAAATGTTGCTTTAACTATCTATTATTGGATTTTACCCTTTTAATGTTCATTCGTATTCATTGTGAACATGATGATTTTTTTTTACTTTTTAAAGCTTGGCATAAATGCTTTGACTATGAGCTATGAGCTGATGATGTCACAAATAGAGGACATCATACCCATTCAAACATTCAACAATAGTGCCCCAATGGGGTTTGAAACTTGATGGCAGCAACAAAAACACTACAACTTAACCATTGCAACATGCCAAAGGTAGAATTGTTGACATATTCTAGTTAGATTTTATGAGTTTATGTTTCTAATTTGTATTACCCTTTGATAAAAAATATTTATCCAAACAAAAGAAATGAAAGATGAGACAATAATTGTAACCATTAATTATGAAAAGTGACATGTAGAAATCATTGAACATTTCATGACTTTAGTTTTTAACTAATAATTTCTAATAACATGCTTCTCCATGCATTCTGAGGCTGAGATTATAATGAGAAAGAAATGCTAAGGATTTCGGCCAAAACCTTATATGGGCTCAAAGGGAAAGACTGTAGGTTTAGTCAAAAAATTTCAGTGGCTAAAATCCAGGGCACTAGCTATGGAGGTAGTACATCGCCCACTAGCTTTCCCTAGCCTGCATCTAATCTAGTTCTAAAAACATGGTACATTTGTCAAAAAAATTGACTAACACGCACATTACACACCGTTGATAATATTTTAAATGGATACAATTTTCCAAGCGGTCACTAACACAATGTACGTTTGCACTGTTTTGGAGCTAGAATTGACACACCTGCTTGCCCTATGTCGGTGCCTGTATCACCTCTCCTACTACACGTGTCCTTGCAGCCTCATGTTACCCTTCCCCAAAATAAGGGTGCGTCAGGACGACCAAGGAGATTTTAAATTTTTTAATTCTTTTACGCCTGGTTATGTCTTTTGTTCAAATGTTCATTTTTCTATAAAAAAATTTATATGTTTATATTAAGATTATATTTATTTTTTTATTAATATGAATTTTAATACATGTTTATGTATTTTTTTTTTAATATTATTATTTTTTATAAAGATTCGATAATTTTTTTATATGTTATCTTTTAACGGTTCTATAAATATGTATAATTTTTTATTGTTATAAGATAAATTTCTTTATACATTTATTAAATTATAATGTTTAAATTTTGAGTAAATCTATAAAATAAATAATATTAAAACAATATAATATTATAATTAATTAAAATGATCAATATAATTAAATGTACATAATTATCTTTTTTTTTTTACTTATGTATATATCGATTTGAATAATTAAATTTATAGAATAATATTATATATTGTATGGTTAACTTAAATTAAACTGTATGATATATTTAAATTCTACAAATAAATTTTGTCTTTAGTATATTTTATAGAAATTGATTTATAAATTAATAGTCATATTAGATATTAGAAATATTTAACATTAATAATAATGAGCTAATGATAGAAATCAAATTCAATATAATTTTCTTTTATATAATTTTCGTTTACCATAAATTGACTTTATCTATTATATATAGCATTTTATTTTCTTCATAATTATTTATTTTTAAAACAATAATAATACAATTTCACGAGATAATAATAGTAAACCAATAACCAACCATCAACAGGGACAAGGAACCAATGAACACTATTGTAAATACTTCAAGATTGGCATAGCTTCAATATCTTTTAGGATACATGTATAAATTTGTTCTATCTATTATTGGTATTTTACGTACATATTTTTTTTGTTGAAATCATCATACAAAGTGAAAAATAGTTTAAACAAAGAGTCAAACCCAGTCTCTTAAGATGACATGAATACAATCAAATTAAGGTTATTCATTTCCCAACTTCCAGGATAAAATACTTTTTTTACACACTAATCATTCCCCTAAAAACAAATAAAAAGAAATCCAAAATGACAAAAGAACAATGTGAATGATACCCTTTTCACCATTACTAATATTAAACATCGCATACTTAGAACTTATAACCTCCTTTAAAGATGAAGACCCAATAAAATAGATTGATAATACAAATTGATTTTGACTTGTTTTTCCCAATATAAATGTGTCAATTATCTCTATCAGGGTCGTGCAATTACAATTGCATGTGCTCTTTTTGCTTATCAAGATGTTTTTATTACATACACTCTAATTGAAGCTAACCATACAATATATAATATTATTCTATAAATTTTTTGTATTAAGTATCATAGTTTATTCTATAAATTTAATTATTTAAATCAATATAAACATTAATTAATTGTGTACATTTAATTATGTTGATCATTTTAATTAATTATAATATTATATTATTTTAATATTATTTATTTTATAGATTTACTTAAAATTTAAATGTTATAATTAAATACATCCATAAAATAATTAATATTATGACAATAAAATATTATATATAACTAAAAAATATTATACATATTTATAAAACGATAAAAAAAACAACATATAAAAAGCCATTGTACAATATTTACTAAAAAAAATATTAAACAATAAAATATATAAAGATATATAAAATTCATATAATAATGGACATATTAAAGAAAACATAGAAAAGAATGAAAAATTTAAAAAATTTAGAATCTCCTAGGTGGCCGTGACAAGCCCTTATTTTAGGGAAGGGTAATATAAAACTAGGAGCCCACGTGCAACAAGATAGATAGTACATGCACCGGCACAGGGCAAGCTAGGGGGGTGATCTACTACCTCCATAGAGAGTGCCAAAATCCAGTGGGATGGTCACAACACATTCCTTCTCTATAAAATTTGGGAAACTCTTACTATTGACCAAATGTGGCAATAAGTGAAATCATGTGTAAATTCATTCGACTTCATCCTCCAAATCTAGAATGTTTAGTAGTCGTCGCCATTACAACACAACCTGCAAGAGTCTCGTGGTAATTGACTACATGACGAGTTTTGTCTATACGCCCATGGAGTGTTTAAAGAGATCGAATAATTGCCTCAAATATATTATTCTAAGAAGATCTAACTTTAAATGTAATTTTTCACGGCTGTGTCCCAATCGTTTTATTGTGGTTTAACTAAATATCATAGATTTCACTGGATTTGATCAATGGTTTTGGCACAAAAATCGAGCCTCATTACTTGGTGCGCTCTCCATTAGGGCTTCTCCGAGGGTGGCCATTTAATTTATATTAGTCTTCGAAATCTTTATTAATATTTTTGTGATCATATAGATTCTTTCAGGGATGTCTTCTAGTCTTTTTTAAAAGACGTGGTTTGGAGTTGGATGCATGACTTTTCAAGCTATTTATATGTACTCTTTCTTCATGGCATTAATTAAATATTAATCTTATTTAATATTTAATTGGTTCAGGATTTGATGATCTGCATGCTATCATTTGTTCAAGTAAGCCTTTTGCTCACCAGTAAGGGTTTTACCGGCAGCGCTTTGATGAAGATCTCTTGATGAATCCGATATGTGGTGTTGGTGCCACTTCTAGAAGGTTATCAGGATGTTGATGGTTATCGTGTTCATGTTCCAGTTGATCGGTAGTGTTTTACATTTAGGACTAGACCTATTCTATCTTGGTCTTATTCTGCTAGATTATGGACCGGTTTGTGTAACGTGTTGGTTGGAGCCCCCGATGCATCGCCGATTGGATTTATTGTTTGGATTATGTTGTTTCGGTCTTAGGCCGACTTAGTTTATCATTAGTTTGCAGGATTATGTAATGGATATATTGTATTATCTTTTAGGTAGCCAACCTAATTGTTTAGGTGTCGGGTTGGTATAAATATGATGTAAGATATCTTTGTAGATCATGGTCTTATGGGATATAGGATTATCTGTGTGCGAATAATGTTGTAATCATATGCAGATGTTTTGGTCAATCATAGGTGATCTAATTTGGTTTGTGAAAGAGGTTTAAGACCTCTGGTATTGAGCTTAACCGGAACTGTAATCAGGCATAGGAGATGCTATTCTTTCAATTCATTCTTATTTCTGGATTGTAGTCTAGATTTCTTTGTAGTCAGTGAGGCACCTTTTGTGATGAGCAGTGTGCCTTCTTGCATGTGCAAGCCCTTCTTATTGTAATCGCATGCTTGCTGCACAAGTATTATCTGACTGTAGGTAGGCTTCTCACCGTGGTTTTTCCCTTTATCGGGTTTTCCACGTACACATCTTGGTGTCATGTGTTATGGATGGTTGGTTAATTAGTCTGTAATTTATGTTTATGCTTAACTGTTACATATGATATTCTGGTATTTGGTTTATGCATTCTGGAAGGAGGTTCTATGAGCTTAAAGTTTTATAATCTGTTGACAATTGATTAACCCCCCCCTCTCAGTTGTTCAACGGTAATCTTGAAAAATATTAGGTTCACACATATGCATAGGTTTCTCTTGGTCTATCGAGTTCACAACATGTTTTGGTCAAGCACTTTTTAAACAATTATATAGCTAACATGTTTAATCTCAACAACATTTGTGGAATAGGAATGTAAAGGATTGGTAAATATTTTGAAGTTTTTATTAGGTGGTGTTATTGATTTATTCCATTTATCACTCACTCAATCTACAACTATACGATTAGAATCAACAAGGTCTTGGATTTCATGTTTCAGATTCAATCTTTTCTTTGTATCATGTTGAAGATGACAATGAAATTGACAAAAGGCTTTGGAACTATAGGAAGGAGGTAAAGATTTTGAGGTTTCTATAGGATGGAGAAGATGAAGCTTCATCAATTTTTTATTTATCAATTTGAGCATAATGAAATACAAGGGCTAAAATGGGTTGTGAAGTTGTTATGTTTGTACGGTTTACAAGAAAAGTGAGCTACAACATAGGGTATTGTGGGTACAACTTAACTATCAATATAGTTTGAGGAATCATTGTTTATCTTAATAAGAATTTTTTTTTTTTTTTACAAGATCTTCAAATGTTTGATGAGCATCTTTGATCTTAATAGCTAGAGTCAAACATGACTAACCTAAAATTGATAGTGGCAAAGTATTGTGCACAAGTGTGTTGAGGATGAATATTTAAAAAGCAAAATCTTTTTATCTAATACCTGATTGTAAATTATCAATAGAATTCTTTGAATATTAGCATCGAGAATAGGATAAAAAATTGAGAATACAAATTTTGATATCTACAAATGAAATGAATCACTTTTTCCCTTAGCACCTTGTTTACAATGCAATAAATTAGTCAAAGTAACTTGTGGCCCAATATTGGTTTGAAAATTTTGCAATAATGCATCTACCTATTGATGAAAGTTAACAATTGAATAATTAGGCAAGGAGTAAAACAACTCCAAAAAAGGAAGAGTTTTGCAGGAAGTTTTTCAATATAAAAGAACTAACTCCATAAAGTGAAAAACATTTTCACATGAGCGTGGGGGTCACCTTTTCCATTATATTTCTCAAAATAGGCTAGCTTCATATTTTATGGGAGTGGGGTTTGAAGGATCTCAATGGAAAGTGATATATTTATGCTATATAGAGTGATAATGGATTGGAACTAGATTATGTAGGCCAACTATTGTTGTAAAGATGAAACATTCTGCAACAAACAGTTTATTATAGCCTTGATTCATGAATTGGATTGAGAAAATTTGGATTCTGAGAGATGGTTTCAAGGTAAAGTATGGTAGGTAGGTAGAACATTGTGGTAGGTGGGTGGAGGAGATGATAGATTTGTTGAAGGTGTAACATGGACATATCGATTGATAGAATTCCCCTCACTACTAATATGAATATCATTACAATTTTCTTTGGCTACACTATAATATAAAGATAGACTTTTATTGTACACATGCTATGAAGTTTTTGGGCCCACCAATCACTATCATTGTGGATGATCACATTCTTTAGTATATGATAGAAAGGTTTCCTAGCAATAGACTTATTCTTTATTGTAATGAAACAATTTTTTGACATTTTCAAGCATGGAAGCTAAAATATTTTTGAAGGAAAAAGAAATGATCGATACTCTGCATACTCTTGAAATTTCTAATACAATTTTTTTTTTCATTTTTTTAATACAGGATAGTTGAATAATAAAGTAGCTCAAGAAATAGTAACAAATGGATTTGATGTAATACCTCTCCTGTGTTATTGTAAACATATATTGTAGAAGCATTTCAAACAAACAAAACATTTTGCACAATTGATTCATTTAAACTAAATTGTGTGCATTCATATTGAATTTATATTCCATGTCAAGATCAAATCACTTATATTGTAAAAAATTACTGCTAACAATGCCAATATTCATTTCTTGCAACTCTTCAACACTCTAACATACAACTCAAAGTATATCTCACTATTGGCATAACCATTGCACCTGAATTGGTAGAGTGCTAATAAATACTTTTTTCCTTAAAATTAGATGTAATAAATATCAAATTTAAGTGTCATATATAAAGTAAGATTTTGATGTGAACAAGTATTATCTTTCATATGGACAAATATTGTCCTTATATGTATAAATAGTAAGATGACAACTATCAAATCTAAATGTCATATATAAAGTAAGATTTTGATGTGACCAAATATTGTCTTTTATATGAACAAATGCTGTCATTATAAATATAAATACTAGAATGAGATTATATGTAAAAAGTGAATGTAACATATACATTGTATTTTATTATGAGATCATTTTTTTTAATAATATATAATGTAAATATATTGCAAGACTGAATCTCATAACTGCACTTGAGAGGAGAAAGATAAGCTATTACTTCTACTCTGAATTCTCCAGGCATCAGCTACATAATTTTACGCACAAGCGTGGCAGGGATTCGACGTTGTTAAAATCCCGCCTAATGCTGACAAATCTACTACTGATAATAACCTTTACTATTTGTGCATTCATTCCCTAATTCTAGCCTAATACAGGAAAAGCTTGGATTTAGATGTATAATTAAGTAGGAGGTTTTGCTGGTGCCTCCAGGAAAGTGGTTTCATCAAATGTCGTCAAATCAGGGATGATTTCAGATGAATCGAAAGACTGCATCACCTCCTCTTCCTCCGGCAGAAGTAGAGACATCTGAATTTCCTCAAATGATATTTCCTCAGGCAAAAGTAGAGACATTTGAACCCTCTCCTCATATGATATTTCCTCTGGAGACTGTAGAAGATATTTTGCATCATTTATATCACACACATCTTCTTCTTCCTCCACTCTATCTGCAATCTGTTGATCATCAACGCCTTGGCCAAAATGGGTCGAGGCTTTTCTGTCTTCACTGGACCCGGCCACCATATTAGGATGGCGTCTTGCAGGAACGGTGTCGAACTCAGACCCAACCGCAATGGCACCTGTTCGAATAACGTCGGGTGAAGGGTCGGTGAGGGCATCTACCACATCCAATGCAGTTGAGTTGAACTTCGAGTCTGGGAAATTGAAAGACGAAGCGTGGGGCCCTCGGAGGCACAAGAGCGCAGCATCATAAGCTCGAGCTGCAGCTTCGGGAGTGAAGTATGAGCCCAACGATATGCGTGATCTCTTTCCTGACCTAATTTCGGCCACATATTTTCCCCATTTCCTCTTTCTCACGCCTTTAAATCTCATTTCTGGACCATCATTAGTCATGCTGCCACAAGTCTAGAATTTATGAATAATTTACTACAGAGGATTGCTTATACCAGTTCTTTAATTTTTTTGGTATCCCTAAAGCTATGAAAAAGTAGATTGAAGAGTTAGAGAATTGGATCTATTTAAACACTCCATGTCAGTATAGACGGAATTCCTCGCTTAGTCAACTATAGCGAGACTCTTGCAGGTTGTTCTGATTTCCAGCTTAGGATGATGTGTTGAAATGGCTAGGGGTCTTATGAAGGAGCTTAAGCTCTTAGTTTAGAGAAGAGGTAGTCTATGAAGAAATTTTTTTTGTGCTGTTGGATTATTTGGAAATTTTTCCTAAAAAATCGGAGCCCCTACTTTTTAGGGCTGTAAATTTGAAGAGGTGGAAATGAGGTGGGCCTGGAAATTTTATCGCAGCTTAAGGATGTCATTTGCGACTTGTCAAATATCTAAGTTTAATTTTAATTAAAAAATAGTTTTGAAAGAAAAATAATTGTTTTTAATACTTTTATCATACACATAATATAGAAGACAAAGTTAGTATATTCATAAGACCACTAGGTTGTTCTGATTTCCAGCTTAGGATGATGTGTTGAAATGGCTAGGGGTCTCATGAAGGAGCTTAAGCTCTTAGTTTAGAGAAGAGGTAGTCTATGAAGAAATTTTTTTTGTGCTGTTGGATTATTTGGAAATTTTTCCTAAAAAATCGGAGCCCCTACTTTTTAGGGCTGTAAATTTGAAGAGGTGGAAATGAGGTGGGCCTGGAAATTTTATCGCAGCTTAAGGATGTCATTTGCGACTTGTCAAATATCTAAGTTTAATTTTAATTAAAAAATAGTTTTGAAAGAAAAATAATTGTTTTTAATACTTTTATCATACACATAATATAGAAGACAAAGTTAGTATATTCATAAGACCACTAGGTTGTTCTGATTTCCAGCTTAGGATGATGTGTTGAAATGGCTAGGGGTCTCATGAAGGAGCTTAAGCTCTTAGTTTAGAGAAGAGGTAGTCTATGAAGAAATTTTTTTTGTGCTGTTGGATTATTTGGAAATTTTTCCTAAAAAATCGGAGCCCCTACTTTTTAGGGCTGTAAATTTGAAGAGGTGGAAATGAGGTGGGCCTGGAAATTTTATCGCAGCTTAAGGATGTCATTTGCGACTTGTCAAATATCTAAGTTTAATTTTAATTAAAAAATAGTTTTGAAAGAAAAATAATTGTTTTTAATACTTTTATCATACACATAATATAGAAGACAAAGTTAGTATATTCATAAGACCACTAGCTTCCTTAAATTTATGAAACCAACGGCTTTAAAATTCTCCTAAACAATCTCAGCAGCTTTGAGTCAATTTTTTAGGAAGCCTTCTCCATGAAACCCAAAGGTAAACTTTCAAAATTTGAAAAACGAAATCGACTGAATTTACACATGAAGTAAATTTAATAATGACCACGACTTTTAATCTACAGTCATTCCCTTGAGCCCGTACAAGATTTTGGCCTCTATACTTCCTATGTCTTTCACATTAAAACCTCGGTCTCCTGACGCATAGGTAAGCATGTTATTCGAAGTTATTTGTTGAAAACTGAAGTGCTGAAACGTCCGATGATTTCTACACCACGTCACCTTTCTTAACGAATGGTTACATATATTGTCTTTCCCTTCCCCTGTTTTGTGTGGATAAATATTTTCAAATAAAAGATATTACAAATTAAAAGAAATCCACCCACAAAAACTAATTAGATCATGCCCAAAATAGAAAGGAATGAACATTCAAAACTTCAAGTTCAAGAAAATTTGAGCAGTTTTTTTTTATAGAGGAAGATCTTTAAAAGCTAGATTCTCTCAAATATTTCTACGAGTAACATCGTCAATTAGCTTCCACCCTTTGAGAGTGCCTCCTTAGTTAGGAGAATTTTGGAGAGAATGATGTGGACAGGTTAGAAAGATGACCAACTCAACGTTTCCTTGCCTAAGTGAATGATATAAGGAATGTGTGAGCTGAGTGATATAAAGCATCATCTACAATCTCAGGAAAAATGTCATTTGAAAAGTAGGAGAGGACGTAAACCTACGATCCAACAGAAGTCCTTCCAGATTTAGGAATATTTAGTGAAACCACCTTCTAGGTGAAATTGAATCTACGTAGTTTTAATCATATAATTTTTAATTTTATTTCCAAGAAATCATAATGGAAGATAAGTCAATTTTGAAATCTGTTTTGTAAAATTGAATTAAAGTAGTTTTAATCATATAATTTTAATTTTATTCCTAAGAAATCATAATGTAAGATAAGTTAATTTTGAAATCTGTATCACTTTGGTGACTTGGTAAAGGATCTTTATGGATCAAATTGATGAGTTGCTCATCAGGCATTGTGGATGCATGACTTGTCAATTACTTTTACCACAATACTTACAGATTGAGAATGCACGAAAGATAAATTCTTTGCAATATTTTCTCTTTTGTCAAAATTCTTACTAACAGCACTATTACTTCGCTGACTGGTCAAATGTGACATTTCGAGTGTTGGGAACAATTTTGTTCAAGCACTGGCTAGCCTTGTGACCTGTCTAATGTATTTGTTGGAAACTGACATGCTTCAGTAGTTTGCATGCCTTTTTTTGTCAGAATTTCTATCTTCTGCTGTTAACAGATTTCCTACGATAGACATACGGTGGTAATGAAACAATTCTTAACTGCTTTGTTTCTGATTTAGCTTGCTGTGAAGGAAGAGAACGCTTTTTATGTATCTCAGCATTTTTATTGTCATATAGCCAATGTATTGAGCGCTGTTGTAAAAGCTACTATGTTTTTTTGTCAAGTTAAAATAATAAAAGTTATGGCTGCAGTTTATATAGACAATTTTTGCAGGACTGTTAAGTAATAGTTTTATGCAGAAATATGTGTGTAAATTGATATCTGCTGTATTATTAAGCTAAACGATTTTCCAGGGATCTGAAATCCAAATCTAAACCATAAAAAAAGAAAGGTGAAACAATCGCTAACCAGTCGAAAACCAAGAGCAAAAAACCTGCTGAAACAGGGCGGAGACCACACAGAACAACAACCAGCATAAACCTAAACTAAGAACATCACAAAACTAAACCAGAGAGTGCATAAGCTTAGAGTTCTTTTGGATCATATTCTTGTCGATCTCCTCGAGTTCTTCCATGATAAATCTCGTTGAACTCCTCTACTGATTCTTGCTCTTGGTTCTGGTAAAGGGACTCGTAGTAACCTGTGATCCCACTCCTTGTGAGATTATTTCCTGAATTTTCTTCTTTTGTTTAGCATTTAATGGTGGGACACTGGAAATAGGCAGGGCTCTATGGAAAGTCATCATCTCATTGACCTTCCTGAGGTGCTCAGTGCTGCTGCTCATGGCTTTCTTGCTAATCTCGACCAAATTCCTAAGGTTGTCCTTAATCTCCTCCAAGTTCTTTTCCAAATGCCCCATCCTAGACTCATGTTCCTTTTTCATAACTTCAACATCTTCAATAAGCTTATGGGTCATTTGAAGAAACACACCAGTTTTGTTAGGTATGGGATTCTCAATGAAAGTATCAATAGTACCCTTAATGCCTTCCTTCAACATGGTAATTTCATTGCTAACCCAGAGAAAGCATTTTCTATTGGTAGAATTTTTCAGGAGCACCTCAAAATCCATGTCTTTTTGTTATCTTCTAGGTCCACCTGGTCAACATTGAGGGTGATGTCAAGTTTAATTCCTTCCTCTTCGCTTTCATTAGCTTTCCCCGTTTTTTCCAATTTTCACTATTTTGGATTCGATGGGCCCAAACCCTGTTACTTGGGGGTAGGGGTTTTAAATTTACTGGCAACCAATCTAGGGTGTTTGTTCTTCTGCTGTTGCTGGTGCTAGGTGTGATATTTTGTGGGGGACCCTCTTCCTCAGAGGGACAATAGTATGGGTCCTCTGGTACCTTGAGGTCCTGCCAATCCATAGCTATACCAACCTCATCATCCTCAATCTTAGAATCAGACACAACTTGCACGTTAAGGTTGGTCAACAATTTTGGGGTTTTCACTACAGGTGAGGTTTTAACCCTCTGGGCTTCATCATATTTCATGATAAACACTATTAAAACCTTGCATAGAACAAGGTTGTCACTATTCTTAGCATGATTCGCTAAACTATGCTCCAGTGAAGAAAGCTAATAAAATGATAATGAGATTATTCTATCATGACTAAAGTGGTTCAAGATCATATTAAATTAGTAAGAAAAGATATTAGAAAAGAGTCCATCAAGGGTTATGTACCTCATAATGACTTCAGCCATGTCCACCCAAAGCGACACCAAATCTTTCTTATTATAGCCTCCATTCGGTAGTTTTTGCACTTTGTCTCTTTCACTTTGCTTGTTGAAAAAGACCGAGAGGGCTTCCTCCGTTGTTTTTCTTTCCCTATAGAATTTATTGCCAACCATCTGCAAACTCGTGATCTCAGCAATGAAAGCCTCATCAATTCTGAATTCAGCCCCAAAAGTCGCAAGGATGCCTTTGTGCCAGCCATTAACAAACTCTTATATCATTTTTGGGTCTTGGTCATGAAGTTTCTTGTGATAGGGTGGAAGACCACCATCTTTAATCTCTATCCACAATTCCTTGATCTTTTCCCATTTGTTGTAGGAAGTATTTTCCATCCTATTTTTATCTCCCCCAATGAAAATGCTTCCTCTACAAATATGGCCACAAAACTTGAATAAGGGGGTAAAAAACCAAATGGAGAAGAAAACTCTAGAAACCCTGCTATTGAATCTTGGTTGCAAATCCCACAAAAGGCCTTTACATGCTTGGGAGGTTGCCATCATTAAAGTATGCTAATTGGGCAAGATTATCATTGTCCTTCCTTGTCAGTTCACACAAGTGAATGGGGAAATTTCCCTTTGCCATCCACCACCTTGTATTTACATACACCATGCTTAGGTTTTCCACATACTCGGTTGGAATATTACCTTCCTAATACACATTGGAGATTTTAAATTCATTGAATTTAGTCATCATAATATGACATTCTTGAATTAAATGCTTGATAGTCAGGTTGGGATCCGTCTGTCTACTTAGACATCTAATGATGTTTAGTGAATCACTCTCCAACCAAACTTTTTGAAACCCTCTAGAATAGCCATTTGTAACCCAATGTAGGCAACATTTGCCTTAGCAAAATACTTTGTCTAGGTACCCATTGGGAGTGCCACTACCGAAATAAGCCTACCATTGTGATTGCATGCAACTCCCCCACAACTAGACAACCCAGGGTTACCTGTAGCCACCCCATCAACATTGATTTTGATCCACCCCCTTAGAGGCATGACCCAAACAACATTATATCTTGTCTATTTTATCTTAAGAGTAGGCTTGGAAATATCCCAGCTGATCTACCATATGTTAATAATTTCCCAATCTTGGTCTAGGGTAGGAATAGTAGGGTTAAGCCTACGAGATAGACAACAAGAGACAAAATTCTCATTAACAACATTCTGGATCATGCGAGGAACACAAAGAATAGAAGACTCTTTGTTCCTAAAGACAAAATTATTTCTTTCTTTCAAGATGCCCCAAGCCACATGGGGAAGCATGAAGCTCCATAAAATTTTAAGTGAGGGGTTATCCAAGGGACATCTCCATTGGGGAAATACCAACAATCCAAAAGACTCAAGGGGAAATACCACATGACTCCCCAAAGGTCAAAAAAAGGGGCCAAGATATCTCCCGAAAAGGAGCAATGAAGTAGCAAGTGCATAACATCTTCAACATTCTCGTTACACAAGAAGCATCTATTAGGAATAGACATACCTCTATGATACAAGTTATCAATGGAAAGAATCTTATCCTACATGAAAAGATAGAAGAGGATATTAATTTTAGGTAGCAACAACTTGTTCCAGATATAAGACCAGAAAGGCATAGGAGCAAAGGATCGTGTCAGAAGATTAAAGGCCTGGGAGACAGAAAAAGCTTGAGAGGTAGATCCATTCCACACCAAAGTATTATCAACAAGAAAAGAAGGAATATTAATGTTAGCAGGCCATATCTGGATTAGTTTCAATAGGGGATTCAAACTGATTAGGTTAATCCACTTTCCCTCTCTGGTGTAATCAACAACCCAATATCCAAACTTCTCCATGCACATGTGTTTAAACTGAGAAGCCCAATGATATTCAGTTAAAGGACCATCACTAGCCCACCAATCATCCAAAAAATGAATTTTCCTACCATTACCAAGGATCCATCTCATTCCCTTAAGAATGATTTCTTTGGTGTTATGAATATTCATCCATAGATTAGAGACCATCGGGGGTAAATTATAGTCTTCTAGAACATTTTGGATTAGTTTGCCATTGACAAGATATTTATTATGGATTATTACAAAATCCATTCATTAGATCCCATCATGAATCTCCATAGATGTTTCACCATGAGAGGTCTGTTTAATTCACGAATGTGTGTAATCCCCTGGCCCCCATGTTTCTTTGGTAAACACACTTGATCCCAGGTAACCAAATGGAGATGATTTTTAGGTTTTGTTCCTGTCCACAGAAAATTCATTTGAATCTTCTCCATGCGCTTTACAAATTTTGGCAGAATTTTAAAAAGGATCATGGCATAAACCAAAAGATTTTGCAAAGAGGCTTTGATTAATTGGAGCTTACCAACTTGACTTAGAAGAGCACCTTTCTAGCTAGCAAGCTTGTTTTGAAATCAATCAATCAAAATGGACCAAAAGGATTCTGGGGCAGGCCCAAAGAATAATGATAGCCCTAGATAAGTATCTGGTAAGGAAGCCAGTTTACACCCCAAAATTTTAGCAATCTTGATCTGTTGATGATTAGGGATATTGAGGAAGAAAATAAAACCCTTTGGAAGGTTGAACCTCTGTCTAGATCCCCTTTCATAGAGACTAAGAATTGACTCTAAGGAATTATCTTCTTCCACAAAGCTTTCTCCCATCAGTGGAGTATCATCAACAAATTGTTGGTGAGAGAAAAATTGGGAGTGAGAGGAGGGGCAGAGCCCTCTGAGTCTTTCGAACTTGATCTCTCTTTAAATGATTTTACTGAGAGATTCACCCATGAGAATGAAAATAAATGAAGTTAGAGGATCTCTTTGTCTAAGATCTTTAGAAGAAGAGAAAAATCCTAAAGGAGATCCATTGATCAATAGAGAGAATTCGGTTTTAGAAATGCATTGATTTATCATTTAAATGAAATGATCACAAAAACCAAAAGCCTGAATCATCCTAATGAGGAATCTCTAGTTCACCCTATTATAAGCAGTAAGTAGATCTGAATTCAGCAGAAAGCCCAGTTTCTTGTTGACTAAAAGTGAGTGGATATTCTCATGAATAGAAATAATAGAATCTAGAATTTGTCTCCCCGGTACAAAGCCATTTTGTTGTTTCAAAATCAATTGCAGAAATGCTTTTTTCAATATAAAGGCTAAAATTTTGGTGAACACCTTATAAATAGAATTGCATAAACTACTAGGCCTAAATCTTGGAAGCAACTGATATCCAATTTTATAGGAGTCAACACAATGAAGGTAGAATTAAGCTCGTTGAGGATTGAGTAGGAGTCGATTAATTCTCTAGTTGCATCCACAATATCTCCTCCAATAATATTTGGAATTGTTTTAAAATCTTTATTTGATATTATAGAAAGATGATCCAGATAAGCGTTGAGATTAAAGAAACATTTGTGAGACTTTGGATTTGGGGTTTGAAGATAAAGAAAAAAGCCACTAAATGAGCTTGGTGAATTGGAGAAAGGATGCAAAAAGAAAATAAAGAATCACATTTTAAAGAGAAGTTGTAGCTGGCCAGGGACAATGAGTAGGCTACCCTAGTTGAATAAAGTGTTTGTAAAAGCAATAGAAAAAGTGAAGGAATTTATGAAGCAATCAATCAATTATAAGATTAGGTAAATTAAATATTTGTTTTAATAGGAAAAATTAGTAAAATGGTGAAGAAGGAAAATGCAAATTTAATTTGTGAAAAAGGATAAGTTTGGAGGAAGAAATGGCTGAAATTAAAAATTGTAATTTGGAATTAATAGAAAATTTTAAAATGTTTAGAAAAGAAAGATGTTAATATTTATGTGATATTGAAAAGTTTAGAAAAATAACTAGAGGATGCTAAATTAAAAATTAATTAATTAGAAAAAAATATTAAAATTGTTTGAAGAGGTGAAAAAGAAGAATGAAGATTGGGAAAATAAAATGTAACTGTTAAAGAAAGAAAATCAGTGTTTGAAATCAACACCATTAGTTTTTGATGTACTTCATGGTACAAACTATTTAATTGCTAGTTTGTGTAATATTGCTTTTGTTAAAGAGTGTGAGGTCGAAGTTCAGAGTGTGTCTCTAAATACAAATTCAGTAGCTTGTCATAAAAAAGGTTATCCTAAAAAAAATGTTGGTTTGAAGATTATGAAGGCAATGGGCTATAATGGAAAAAGGTTTGGGTAATCATGGGCAAGGAATTAGAGAGACCATTCAGCCAACTATGATGCCAAATAATAAAGCCTTTGGATATGGTAAAAGAGATAGAAATGACGTAACATGTGTTGCGGGTCTATATAAATCATATCAAAGAATAGACTGTGTGAAATGTTCTCATTGTCACAGAGTAGGACATAAGAAAGAGAAGTGTTTTTACCTTCACCCTTGTACAATTTGTGGGCTAAGGAATCACTTTGAAAGTTAATGTTAGAATAAAGAGTGGAATGAACAATATAAGAAAGAGTGTATGTAGATAAATTATGGATGGTGTAGAGACAAACTCTGGTTCCAATATTAAGAATAATTGATAAGATTTAATAGCCAATTCATCTTGCTCCTAATGTCAATGCGGGGTCATAGACTGATGAAAGGTATAGTGGCTATCCAATCAAAGGATGAAGATAGCAAGCCAAGTGGGGATGAATTTAGCTACAAAAAGAAACCTATTGCAAATAGAAATAGAATTGGTGACAGGAACTATCACTTCGTGGTAATAGGATCTACACACACAATGAATTCTAATAACATAACACCAATTACCAAATTCATAAAATCCAAAGCGAAAGAATTAAACTTAAATCAACAACCTATTTAATTCACATAGAAATTATGACAACTAATTTAATCTGAATGAATAGAAAGTTAAAATCAACTACAATTATTTACAAGAATCAATAACAATCAAAACACATAATTAAAATACTGTAAAACATAATTGAAATCACACACCATGCAAAATAAATTAAATATACATATACATTCATCCGGCAGCAGAAGAGTGGGCACCCTTCCTCCCAACAAACTAATTTAAGATGATTTAAGTGAATTCTTAAAATGAACTTTAGAATAATTCTTTCAGAAACGATGTCCAATATATTCCATTATGTCCGCTTTGTTAACAAAAATACACACACACACACACACACACACATATATATATATATATATATACATATATATATATACAGATATATATATATGTATATATATACATATATATATATATGTATATATGTATATATATACATATGTATATATATACATATATATATATATATGTATATATATACATATATACATATATATATATATGTATATATATACATATATACATATCTGTATATATATATATATATATATATATATATATATATATATATATATATATATATATATATATATATATGTATATGTTGATAACTAAAGCAATATTAATCTAAATAGTTTGTTTTAACAAACTAGTAAGTAGCAAGGCTCACATAAATCCTTTGGCAATGGCCATGGATCAGAAATAGATTTGCTATAACAACAAGAAAAAATAGAGACATGAATAGTCATGTTTTCTTCCATCTATACGACCACCTCCACCACGGGTTTCCTTCCATAGTCCATTTGGTTGAGTCTGATCTATTTTCTATTGGTCGTGCATAAAAAAATATCTTGTTCTAACAAATAGAATATTTTTGGGTTTCCTCTACACAACTGCCAAATGCATCTCTAATCAGATTCATTTATCAATAATCTCATGGTTCTTGTGCTTGTTTGGATCTGGTACATGGTCAGCACAATAACTGAAGAGGTAAATGATTCCACCTTGGAGACTAACATTATCTGTTAAAATGATTACAAAAATAGCTTGTTGGTCAAAAAGTGATACAGAGTAGTTCCTGACCAAAAAGTGACAGGAAGGTGCATTGAAGATGATAGGAAGAGCTACAGCTGCAAAATCTATTTCCATGGCTCAAAATGATAATACTTATTAGTAAAAACAATCAATAATTAATTTCCATATTGTACCTCAAGACTAAATTAAATATCACTTATTAATATTTAATCATATGTAACGTAAATGGTAGAATGATAGGAAAATTGAATGGAAATGGAATATAGAAATTGATATGAACATGCACGGAATAGGCTAAAATATGATATAAAATGGAACATATTTTTCTCTCATTAGATGGATTGATGGATCTAGATTGAAAAAGGTAACATGTATGTTCAAAAAATTGTATAAATCTAAATGTTCACATTTTGATCAAGATAGTGGTCAAATAAGGTTTGAGTGTAAGTGTCAAGTGGATGATAATTGCTTGTTGTAATTAGCACATTGAAGTGTCATGATTTTCCTCTATGTTAGAGAAAGGAAGTGAAAACATTATGATCTCTCATTAATGAGAGATAAGAATAAATTGGTACTTTTACAAGAACTGTAGTAAGATAAGGTACAATACCAATGGTAATATTGTATAGTGAGTTGTGAAAGTTTAGTTTTTGACGCTTCAAGATCATATTGTGAGCTCTCTTCACATCAAGTGGGACTATGTTGGAAAATAACATGCTTTAGTACTTTGCATGACTTTCTTTGTCAGAATTTCTACTTCTACTATTAGCATGTTTCCTACAATGGATATATAGTGGAAAGGAAATAATTCTTAATTAGATTGTTTCTATTTTAGCTTGCTATGAAGGTAGTAAACTTTTTCCATAGATCTTAGTATTTTTAGAGTCATTTAATCAATGTATTGAGTGTTGTTGTTAAATATGCTCTATTTTTTGTTAGGTTAAGATAATTAAATTATGGCTACAATTCATATAAATAGTGTTTGCAGGATTGTTATGTAATAATTTTATGCTAAAATTAAATAATATTTAAATCTTCCTACTATGTATAAATTTAGATATTTTGTGCAAGTGTTTACTATTCCCCATCATTGATATAAATTTATCATCATTATTATTTTGGATTGTTTTGAAATCTTTAGTAGCATAATCTTCTCATTTATATATGATTTTCCTTTCATGCTACAAAGATAGTGGATTGTACAGAAACATTTTTCAATTCCAGTAAAATGTTCTTTATTGTAAATCACATTTTAAAATTCCAATAATATAACATTATAAGTATGTTTTTTTATATCTCAAGGTTATATGCCAAAGAGAATGGGTTACTTCAAATAATGTCTTATGTGGTCTCTTGTTAGGGACATAATTCACACCATATTTTATGTGAACAACTTCTTACCTTAAAAAATTTGAGGAAAGTTATTTCAATGATGGCTAATGATAAAGCTCCTAGGTTGGATGGGTTCCCTTGTGAATTCTGCTGAGAATCTTTGAGATATTGTTAGTAACAAATTTTATAAGTTTTCTATTGAATTTATCCAACCCAAATCTCTAGGAACATTAATTAACATTAAAAATATTAAATCAATATCTTGGAATTTCTAGGCCTCACCCTCCATTCTAGGGCAAGCTATTATTGACAAAACAAAGACAAAATTACTAACTACATTGACAAGCCTTTTTTCTTATGTGGTAAGTTCCAATTTTATTCAAAGGTGTTAGCTATTGTGCATTTCTATTAATTCAATTGCTCTATGATTCCCAAAGCTTCTTACCTTCAAGATGGAATGTTCCTCAAAAACTATTATTTGGTCTAATATTGAGGGAAAACACCATTTTCTTTTGCTTGACTTATGAATCTCAAGGTCTATGCTTTTGCCCAATCTATTGAGAAGTCATTGTACTATGTGCTAAATTGTTTATCAAAGCTTTAGAAGGTCAATGGAGAATCATAAAAAATGATATAAATTTTGTGTCTTCAAGCTTGAATGCTAATGGATAGACCTTCACTATTCAGAATGTCCCAAGGAAGAAGATTGATCTAAGAACTACTTGTGAAAGTGTGAAAGCACAAGTTGGTGCTACAAGGAAGAATAATGCTGATATAAAATGAAAAGGCAAACTAAAGGAAGATGGCCTCATTAGAAATGACAACACAAAAAGGAGACATAGAAGACCAAGAAATGTTAATGCTCACAAGATTGAACAAGTATGGAAATAAAAAGGGGCAGATGAAGGACATATGCCTTCTGCAAATAAGCATCCCAGGATTAGCAACAAAGGAAGGAGAAATGGAAAAAACAAGCCTACAAGGTCTCCATACACTTGGTAAAATAAATTTGTAAGTTACAAGCCCTCCTGTAGTTATTGTTAATCATGCAAAGATTATGGACATAGGGCAACTAAATGTAGTCTAGTTGCTGCCACTACAAATAGAAATGTAGTTTATTATAGATGCAATGCATATGGACATAGTAGGTCAAGTTGTAGATACATGCATAGATCAATTCCAAATTATGGGAGCAAGAATATTACTGTTGTCCTAAGTAATAGGAATGTTGAGTGTCATAATTGTAATAAACTTGGCCATGAGAGTTATGAATGTAGAACGAAATTGTCTTAGTCATATGGAAGCCCCTATATCTCTCCTTTTAACAAAAATGCAATGTATAACAACTATGATAAGCATGAAAGAATGGGTAGAACCTATGTTGGACAGGGACACACATGGAACAAAAATGGAAGGATGTTTGGTTTGTCAAGAAATTCTATTGTTCCATTTGTTGGTCACAAAATTGTGCATTGGAAAAGGAGAAAAAGTCAATTCAACATAATTCCTTCTACTCCTTTGTTTAGTAAGATCATAGTATGCTACTACTATCACAACTCTGGCCACACTGCAAGGTATTATAGAGAAAGGGTTGTCCAACACAAGAAGAAGATTGACACTTTTCTAGAAGTTGCAATGGAGAAAAGGAAGGAGATAAAGATAGCTTGGAGGAGAAAAGGCAATCAAGGAGATGAGAAAGAGAAGAATGTATCTATAAGCCAGCATAGTGCATTTCATACACAAATGATATCTCCTAAAGCTTAAGGAGATGCAGAAACTTAGGGGGAGCTAGTTATTAATCATACCTTTTGCCCCCAAAATTTTGAAAAGTACAAGTGTAAGGACATGATTATGCAGATATGAGAAAAATCAGCTCCAAGAAGAAGACATGAAGGAAGAAGATGAGATGGTGGATTTTATAGTTGATGCTGAGTTAGTCAAGATGTTGTATATCTATTATAGTTAAAAAAAAATACAGTTATTGTGCATTGGTGGCTTATCATTCTCTAACATTGTTGGCATATAGATCATTGTGAAATAGAATGACAGGTCAGCAAGAATGAAGATGAAAGATATTGGATAAGATGAAGTTGCAAGATGTTTCAGCATGGAAGTTGCAGGTCTCAGGGGGAGACAAGTGATTTTTATAAGCAGTATTGGCAGTACCTTTTATATTGTAATAATAGTTTATCTAGCATACAGGTAACAGAGGTGCATACAATCATACATGTGCATTAGCTCAGGGGGAGCTTATAAAGTACATTTTTGTTCATCCTTGAGCATGTGTGTGCTCCAAGGGAAATGGAGCATAGAGGTTATTTATGCTAGGAGAAGACCATTACTTATAATAGGAGGAGTTAGATTATTGCTTAGAAAGGGCTATCACATTAATTGAAGGTATTATTGTTGCAAAAGGAGGAGAAGTTGTGGTGTTGTTGAAGTTAGCACCATGTTATTGACCATTCTAATTGTCACAAGGGATGTGCAATGTGTTTACCAGCTGAGTGAATAGGTCAAAATAATGGTAGTAGGTATTGCAGATGTGTCATGACCAAAAAATGGAAGTTCCATTCATTGCTATATACCAGAGAGACATATGCCTCAATTTGCCTAAGGATCAAAGGACTATAGATAATCTACTGATAAATGTAGTCTGAGCCAAAAGGGTGAGAGTAAAAGGCAGAAATGGTGCACATAATTGAATGGTTCAAAGGGGGAGAGTGATGAAATGTATTTATGGTATTAGAAGTCATGTAGTAGCCAGACCCTTTACCATTGTTGTCAAAGGGAAAGAGTGAAGATTAGTGTTGACATCAATGCCAAAGGGGGATATTGTTGGCATTGAAGTTGCCATTAATGTCAACATGTGTGTGAAGGGATGATAAAATTACAGAAGAGTGCCATTGATGCCATGAGTTGATGATCAGATTGTTGAAGAAAGACAATGTTGTTGCAAACTCCCACAATCCAGAGAAGCAGATAGCAGTTTCTATATGATTTCATTCGCCATGTGTGAGTGCAGGGCTTTGGTTGATGAAGATGCAGTGGAGAGTTCAGACTGATAGGTTGGCATCTCTGGCAGCCAATTTGGGTCTCAGTCATTGCCCTCAAGCTTAGTGTTTAGGGTTTAAGCCTCTTTGATCAAGTTTTTTTTGTTAAAACCATTATGCCTTAAACCTATTATATTTCTATGTTACCTTTTTAACTTAAGCCCGAGGGTCATCTTATCATTAGGAGGGGCAATGTCCTTTTCCTAGGCTTTAATCCTATTGCTCAGCCCCATGTTAATTTTTCCTAAGTCTATGCGCACTTTAGTTTTATTCATATTTTCTCGTGCACGGGCCCCATTCCCTTTCTCCACAATGTCGTGATGACCTTGTTTGACCATCCTACTCATCACAGGATTGTGAAGTGCTTCCATTTGTCTCGAAGCGGCAACATGTCACAACGTTATTGATCAAGGAAGGCATCAAAAGTAGTTTTAAATCACAGGTCAGTGGGAATGAGTTAAAGTCTGGCCTACTAAAGGTGCATCTTTTCACACATGCTGAAATTAGATGGTGATATTTTAATCGCAATCAAAAGGTTCTCAATGGTTAAGTGGCTAAAGTTTGAGGTCACCGTGGCAAGGAGATTAAAGTTTGGCTTGATCTGACAGTCCCCGTGATCTCACGGTCGAAGGTGTAGGGACGTTAATCTTCAGAGAATTGCGAGATGATGCCATGTGTACACGTTGAGTGGTCATAGTTGAAGGTGGGGCTACAAGGATAAGCTATAAGGAAGGACCAATGCAGAATTTTCTTATTGGCCAAGAGTGAGGTCATATTCCTACGCAAAGGTTAATATCAGTTTCTTTTAATGACTGTTCAATTCGCTAGCGTGGAGGAAAATCTATGGTGGAGATTTAAACTTGATTCAAAATTGTTTGGTGTCATTTCCTTGAGGGGATTCAAAGAAGCAATGGCGAAGAGGATGCAGGTCTACCAATAGAGGGTTATCCTTATCCTGCATGTTGTGACAAGGATAAGGAAAGGACCACAAGATAACAAATTGCATATCGAGGTGAAAGACCAAGCTTATCATGTGAGGTGAATGCTAACAAAGAATTATGGTATGGGACAAGAACAAGCAAAGACAAAAGGGAGAAGTTTTATCCCGTGTGTGTTGAGAAACCATGCAAATGAGGTACAGGCTAACAAAAAGGATAAAATATTCTTGAAGCTTATCTCGAGAGGCCTACAACATGAAGATCATCCACACTATGAAGAGCTTGATTTTCCACATAAGCCTTTACCAAATCTAACCAGATGGCATGGCATGTACGGAGCAAATCAGAGGATGCCTTTGGAAACGATGAAAGGGTGTTTTTGCAGACAAAATTGAAGCTTGAGACTGACTCTTTGACCATGTCTGCAAAGTGATAAACTCAGAGGTCCACAAGGATGCCAATTTGGATTGACTGAGTGACTTAGAAGCTGAATAAGAAGATGAATGCATGCCAATAGGCAAAATACTCTATGTGGTGATTGACCATGCATGACCAGATGTTTTGGATGCTGAATATGATGACAAGTGGCTCCTTGGTGGATAGAACAAATCTGATATATAGAGGTTGGTTCTTATAGAGATAATGAACAACTTCAATATGGTTGTTGTTTTTTCAATCAAGGTAGGTTGATAGAGAATAGAGGTGCATTAATGGCAGACTAGGTTCACGTGATTGAAGGGCTCGAGATGATCGAATGAGGCAGAATCAAATATGTGAGACAGATTGAGTTTATAAAATATAGCAAACTAAGTACATAGAATAGTTAGAAACCAGAGAAGAGTCATTTAATGCAGGTGGCTGATTCAAGAGATAAAATCTAATATAATACTAGCCAAATCTTAGACAGACATAAGGAATTAATTTTTTAGATTACAGATTTGGAGGGAAAAGTCTGATATGTACAGAGTTGATTGATTTTTGTAGAAGGCGTTAAGACTTGATATCGGTTGGTGAAGTGATAAATCTTCCAGATACATAGATAATCATGTTGAGAATGGATAGTTGTGGAGCTGCTGAGTTGGCAGGATTATGTTCAAGGTAGTGGCATGTGGAACCACCTTGATGAAAAAGTTGTAGAAGCATATGGGTATCATATAGATAAAAAAAAGAATTAGGGTAAGACTAAGTGGAAATAGAAGGAAAATCAAGTGTATAAGCTAAGGGTAGACAGGCAGAGGAGGTGAAGTGAACTAAGTAGAAAACAGAGGGTTATCTATAGAGATAGAGAGGGAGTAGGTTCAGAAATAAAGAGAGAATGTAGATGGATTGTGGTGATAAGACAAAGGGAATACATAGTTGAGGGAGTAGTAAGAAGGTGGTGAGTGCAGGGTGTTCTAAGCAAAAATGCACCAAGCAAAAAAAGAGGGAGGAGAAAAGAGACTATGAAGTGTTCTAGTTGCAAGGTGACATCACAGAGAAGCGGAGTAGAGGAGATAGAGAGCAGAAGAAAAGGAAATAGAGAAGAGGAAGCAGTAGAGGTCAGAGATAGAGAACAACAAATAGAGATAGTGGAGGAGAGAATAGAGATGAAGTACAATAGAGAGCTACAAAGATCAGAGATATAAGGTGTAGAGATAAGAGCGGACAAAATATAAAGGTTGAAGGCAGTGAAAGTGAAAAGAATAGAGCATAAGACAAACAAAGAGCAGGAAACAAAGAACAGAGAAAAAGGGAAGAAGAAATGAGACAGAGACTTAAGGTTAGAGGACAAATAAGAGTTTAGTCTATCTCAAGAGAAAATTTATCATATTTAAGAGGGACTTTAACTTGTGTTTAATTATTATTGATTTTAATCTCTGAGTGGATGCTCAGAGCTAGGGGTTGGTGATCCTTGGGTTGGTGCCCTAAAGATCAAGGGTTGGTTCCTATAAAAGTTGTAACCAATGTTTTTCATTGTGAGGCTGGATTGTGTGTGTGCTCATCTCTTCTCATAGCTCACATTCTTGTGATTAAAGTTATTAAGGCTTAGATATTTTAGAAAGTAAAAGTTTTTATCGATCATCAGTGATTCACCCCCTCTTAGTGGTCCATTGTGTTCCAAAATTCTACGATTGATAATTAAAATAAAAATTTTAGTAGCTAGAAAGTTATATCTGCTTCAAATAGTTAGCAAGAAGAAGGCCAATCATGATAGGAAAGTTGGAAAGGACATGGTAGACAGTATCGTAGCCTTGTAGGTGCAAACACAAGTTGATCTTACCAATCTAGCTCTTTACTAGTCTATGTTCCAAACTAGAGAGACATTAAGAGGCATACAACACAATAAAATTAGAAGAATTAAGGTGAGGGATAAAATCAATTGGCTTCAATGGGGAGATAAGTGATCCAAGTTTATCTTCAATATGTTGAGACAAAAGGACTTCAAAGAAATAGTTGATAGAATATGGGATGAAGTTATAGAGGTGGTGGATATTGATGGAATTAAGGAGACATTCATCCAATACTATCAAAATATTCTCTCCTCCATAGGTAACTCCCCTTCTAGTTACATTTCTAGAGAAAAATATAAGGTCCTCATCCTAAAAAGGATTATGGATAGGGAGAGTGAGGTACTAAATAAAACTATTTATATTGAAGAGATCCACAAGGCCATCAATACCCTTAACAATGACAAGGCCCCTAGCTTCAAGGGGTTGTTGATGAATTTTTATAAAGAGGCTAAGAAATAGATTAGTATGGACTTTCTGAAATTATATGAGGAGGCCTTATATAAAGGATCTCTAGGTGCTGAAATTAACAAAGGAGGGATAAAATTACTCCCCAAAGATGGGGATAAATAGCTCATAAAAAATTGGATGCCCATTACTCTTCTAGATGTATCCTATAAAATACTAACTGAGATTATTATTCTCAAGCTACTAGATATCCTCCCCAAATTTGTAAGCAATATGTAGATCGAATTCATCAAGGAAATGTACATTCTAAAAAATCTCATCACCAATTGGGAGGCCATGAGTTTGGCAAAGAATACAAATCAAAATGTGGCTATGTTCCTAATCAACTTCTAGAAGGCATATGATAGGATTGAATGGAACTTCCCCATCATGATGTTGGAAGCAATTGATTTCCCAAAGGAATTTTGTCAAATGGTTTAGATATTAATCAATGATGTCTCTACTCAAATAGAGATCAATGGGTCCCACACCCAATTCCTCAAGTTGGAGAGATCAATTAGGCAAGGGTGGCCACTCACTCCTACCCTATTTGTCATTGTAGTAGATACTATGTTTTAACTTCTCAAAGAAGATACCCTCTCCCCTAGGGTTGAAAGCATCTCCTTACCAGATAAGGACCTAATCAATACCTAGTTTGTTGATGACACAACCTTATTCTTATAAGTTGAGGAGAACATGGGTTCATTTATGATGAAACTAAATATATTCTAAGAGGCTTCAAGAGATAATATATTTAAAGCCGAGTCTATGCTTCTTGGGTGGGATGATGGCCCCACCACATGACTTAGAAAGTTTAATTACCAATGGGAGGGGGGCCTATAATCAAGATAGATATTTGGGATTCCCATTTGCTTCCCTCTGTTGTTTAAAAGATATATGATAGTGGATTAAAGAGAAGCTAGAGTGCAAGCTAGGTAGATGTAATAAACTGTAGTTGTCCTTAGTTGGCAAAATTTAGGTTTTTCAGAAGATTCTTTCCTCATATAGTCTATATTTGTAAAATAGAAGATGCCACACAGAGAGGGGGTTAATCAATGGTTTCCAAACTTAACCCTTTTAATCCTAAATGTGTGTACTAGTTAGCAGATCAAACACAAAGTGAACATACCAGTGAGATAAGGACAAGAACAAAATGCAAGCACACACAAAGGGTACATCACACAACAAAGGATATATGAGGAAAACCCAATATGGAAAAAACCTTGATGAGAAATGTTTCTAGAGTCTACTACTCCAATCCAACCTCATAATAAATACTATATTACAAAGTTTAGGGCACCAACCCCTACACCGAGCACCAACTCAGTGATTACAATGATTATAACAATACAATAGTTATTACCTAGTTAAAAATGAATTATGTAACCTCTCACAATCAAATCACTCTACCGGTTCAACTTTTTTCAACTAGTCTTCCTCTGCTCAATTCTCCTACAGTTCTTTGCTCACACTGATCCTTCTCATCATCACTCTTTTGTTAGAACCTTACCGGTTCAGAATCTACCTCTTCTCTACCAGTTTACTATTCTCTAATCCACTACCTCTTCACTTTGTCGGTTCTATTTACTATACCAATTCTGATCACTTTGTTGGTCAGTCTCTCCTAACCTCCCTTGATTTTTACTTTGTACTTCTTCTCACTCTGCTACCCCCTTACTCTCTATAGCCTTCTTAATGGTACAAACACTGTTGGTTCAAACCATTTTCAAGCTCAATGACAGTCTAACAGTTGCCTTAACCTTGTCGGTTAAACCCCTCTTGCAAGTTCTCTCACCAAGCCTTCAGTCACTTCTATGTTTGTCGGTGTACTCTTTGACTGACTAACACTCTGATTACACTTTCTTCACGGGCATCACTCTCTCATCTAGCAGCAAGCCCATTAGGTCTTATGTCTACATATTTACATCCAAGAATTCCCGCCAAAACATAACTTCAAACTTTGGTGCGCTAGGGTTCCTTCCACTGACTGTCAATAGTATGAAATCATATCCGATCTACATGGGGATTGACAACCTGTAAGAAATCAGATATCACCACCAATCTCGTTGCTTCCAATACACATTTTCTAAATTTGGCAAACATGGAAAACTAACCATCGACCTGCATTTGTCAATCTTATTAAATGAACTCTCGGTTGCCTTCACCAGATCCGATCTGCACTTGGACACTCTACATTGACCATGATGCCAATGAATTAGATCTTTGTCTTCTGATCTATCTTGAGCCATAAACCTCTATAATCAACCAGTGATGTTTAAGGTTTTCATTTAATGTCAACCAACTCATCACTAACCTTGCCAAAACACTCTTCATTGACTATTATGTGTTTTCCACCTAGAGACTACGTGTCCTTTTTGTCGGCATCCACCTAAGCTTAGTTCACTATGTCAGTTTAGGCTGTAACCGACCAAGACACACAACCGATGTATACCTCATACAACCAGTTCAACTTGCCTTACCAGTGAGGCTCTAACCCTGCTAGTTAACCTTCATGCCTACACTTTACTATTATGTTGGTGGATCACATTAACCGGTCATCAAACCAAGCCAATCCTTAGTAGGTATCCAAGGTGAGTCATTGTGAACATCTCCATTTGATTAAGAGCCCTTCACCTTTGCTTTGTGCTCGCTTATTTGTTGACATACTTACCAATTAACACTAGTACATCAATAGTCTTCAATGCACACATTCTATCATACCATTGACATGATAACACAAACATCAATCATCAACAAGGATCTTTGTTGATATCAGCATTCTAGTAACTCCATTTTAGCAACTGCTAAACTTTACCTTCATCTTCATTAGACCAGTTCTCCTCTAAACTTGTTTGTCAAAGTGACAAACTCATCACTCCTCCCTCTTCCTCTTCCTGTCTCGGTAGCACATCATACTTTCCTTTTCTGATCTGATGCACATCTCTTATTTCACATGCTAGAGGCTTCTGATGTTTTAGTTTGGTCATTCGATATGTGTCTTTGACCAACTACCTTTAACTTCTCTGATTGTCTTATCCCAGAGGGTTATATTGCATTTTATGCATGTTGTGAAATAAGATTATTATTACCACTTATTGGTTGGAGTGGATCCTTATCACCTACTGGCCAATGACTTATGGGAATGGTTTTCACCATATTGTGCTTAGTCTGCTTCCGATATTGCACTAATATACTTCCTTGTTTGAGATGACACATCTTCTACATATAACCTAGTAGACTTCCATTTATCTAATGGACTTGTAAAGCACTGAGATGGGGGGTGAATCAGTGACACCAAAAATAAAACTACTTTAAACATTGATCGGTAGAAATACTTAACAAGTTTGTTAAATAATATGCATGTAATCCAAAATGATATAACAACATCCACCATAACACAAGTGTTTATACGTGGAAAACCCAAATAGGTAAAACCAACGGTGAGATGGGGCTCACAAGTTAACTATCTGTAGTAATAGATAACTGACCAGTTAAGGTCTACAAAGTGCTCTACTAGGAGTGAATCCTATTAAAGATCCCAAAGCTTAGTTAAAATCTATACCCTATAAAAGGTAGTACCCTATAAGGAGTAACCTCGATGGATGATTTTTTAATCCAAACTAATGGATCACCTGGTTAGAGGATTTGTACAATGAAGCTTGCAAGAGCTTACCCAATTAGGGGATTTGACTATTGCAATGCATAGAAAACAATAGGTAGTGTGATCTAGTAGTAGCACAACTTGCTTGGATACATTCTCTTTTGCACACTCAACACTTCTTTATCATACTTATCAACTTAATACGTCTTCCTTTGCACATAACATATCTATTTTATTTATTAAAAATAATTCATTGTGATGTCAATATATAGACATTTAGATTTGATGTCAGTCTCTAGAAATCATATCACAATTACCTAGGTGTAGTGTATCTAGTCAAATAATCATAACGCATCACAAAAATACCACGAAAAATTGTCGGTAAGGATAACTCATCATGACTAATGATAACTCATCACATAATCAATGAATACTGGTTGGAACAATCAATACCGGTTGGAGTTAAACATATAAACCGTTTATCCTTAGATGCTCCTTTGATAATCTATGTTGTATCTTAATGTTTATATTGAGTTAATTATAATCACTGGTTGTCTCCTTGCATATACCGGTTGTCACCATGTACTGGTTAGATATAAACCTCTAGTATACATGCTGTAGAATAAACAACTTTGAAGTCACACCGGTAGACAATATGAACATATGTGTGTGTATGTGTTTCATCAATGACAACATATGATGAAGTTATTCATTACAATCAACATCAAGACAACAATCTCCCCCTTTGGTATTGATGGCAACACTTAGAAAATTTTACATTAATACCACTAAGTGTGCTTATAAATTTTTTTTTATACACATATACATATACTCCCCCTTACTACATACATCATACAAAATTTTCACAACACACATACACTTTTCTACTCCCCCTTTGACAACAATTCCAAATATATATAAAAATGTTTTACATATATAAAAACTTGAAAAACTGAATCAAGATTCATGCATTGCTAGCCTCATAAAAATAGCATTAAAGTTTCTTTTCAACTAAGATAAAGCATGTTCCCATATCTCCAGCAAGTTCTTAGTGAACTCAAGTGTAGACATAATCTGAGTATGAAACTCTTCCATTGAATCAAGTGTATAGGTTTCTGGAGTAGCCAAAATAGCTTCTGCATTCTTGTAGGCTCTTTACAGTATGTCCACTTGGGATGTGAGTAGATTCTTCAATTCCTTCAGTGACCATAGTATTTTTGCTTTTTCAAGATCATAGGTATCTAACCTATTTTGCAAATCATCCATAGATTTGCTAAAAGCAAAAATAGAATCTTGAAGTGGTACATATGCATTGCATATCTTTTCTAGCTCTTGCTTTATTTCAGTTTGCCTATTGTTGATATCAAAATGAAAGAATGAAACAATAGAAGTAGATGCAAGATATTTCCCTCCTATTTTATTAGATTTTCTTAATAAATCTTTATTAAGAGATAGAGAAATTTTTCCTATATCAATCTCTTTCATAAGCTTCTCTCCACGCTTCTTTCTGTAACTCTTCTCAACATATGTTTGCACTGCTTCTTCTAGGGACTTAAATTGGTCAGATGCATTAGCAACTAATTGACCAAGTTTTCTAATAGGTGTTGTCAAATGCCCTATAGCAGTTTTTGGTAGTAGACTTGTCAGAATATCCACAACATTCTGAATGGTTTCAGGTTCCATTCTCTGTTCTTTAAGTCTCTTGTTGTGTGCCCTAGATTGCATGATAGTTGCAATCTTCATCATTTCAGATGCACTCATATTATCAACAATTATAGGCCCTCAGATGCCTAATGTGTCATCATCATCTTCATCAGTCTGTTGTAAAACTAATGATGTTACCAGTTCAAAAGATGTTACCCTAACAATATCTTCTTTCTCTTTTTCTTTCTTTGTTTCTTGTTTAGAAATCAGTATATCACTTTTTTCATCGGATTCCTTTTGAATGTCCTATGAAAATGGTGGCAGTTGGGGTTTCACTGGTGGTTCCTTTGCTGGTGGAATATCCACTCCTGGTTGAGTTTCCGATTTCTCAACTTTAGTGACCTATGAATTTGAAATTGCTGGTGGCTGCATATGTAGTGTAGTAATGTCCCTAGATAGATCTATAGCATCCTCGATCTCATCAACAAGTATGACTTTTTGGACAATAGTTTCATCCTTCTTCTTGATAGGATAGACAACATCAGCTTGCACAATTTCTTCCTCATCCATTTTAGGTCGATCAATAGTATCTTGCTCATCCTTAGAGAAATGTATAAGTTCTTCCATGTGTTGGATATTACGAGGAATCTGATGAGTCTCAGTCTCAACAGGTTGCACCTTTCCACTAATCAGTTTCAATCTTCTTGTTTTGTAAGGAAAATGAAATTTGTACTTATCAACCAATTCCTTTAGCTCATCCTTTGACAACTTAGAAAAATATTGTACAAATACATCATCTATGATTTCTTTTTCTTTCTGTATTGCTTCCTCCCATTTATTCAAAAGAATAGTCTACAAGGAATTAGAGATATCCTTTTCAAGATCATGAGGTAATCTATTATAATGTCACAAATAATTGGTTACCTGTTGAATAATTTGTTCCTTTTCATCTTCATTGAACGAATTAGAATGATCTTTGACATTACCAAATTTGTTTCTTCCTAATGTCTTCATTGTTCTCTCAAAGGTAGTCTTAGGCTTGTAAGTTAAGATATCAAAAAGAACAGTTGCCTTTGGCACTTCCTTCACTTGTTTTGTTGTTTTACCAGTTGCTTTCATTTTCTTGGGTTCCTCCTTAGTATCGGTACCTTCAAATTCTACTTGGACAATTAATTTCTAACCTCTTTTCTTTGATGAAGTCTCCTTCTTTGTATATACTTTAGGTATTGGTTCCTTTTTAATTTGGACACTTCATGTCACTCTTGTACTTTTTATTATCGAAGGTTCTTGCTCAGCCTTGTTCTTCTTCTTACTTTTACCACTTATAGATGGAACACTACTAGTTTCAGTTGTTACAGTTTGAACTTCAACTGTATCCAATCTTGCCTTCTTTTTGTCCACTAGAGATGCCAACAAGTTGTTGGCATAACTGATCAAGAAGTCATAATTGACCTCATAACTCATATCTTTCATTTCTTCTTCTCTAGGCTCAATAGCCTCCATCAAACAAAAATTAGGGGTAACTGTGAAAATAATGTCCTTAGCTAAGTGTTTTACCACATCCTTAGGCAATCTTACTCTCATACTCATTTTCTTTTGAAATTCATTGAAATATTTATTCATGGCAGAAGAGAAGGAGTTCTTCACAACTTTGATGTTGTTCTTAATCTAGGTAGATACCAGTAGATCCTTAGACCATTCAAGATCACCTATTCCTAGTAGGAAATTCTAGAAATAAAAGAATAGACTGATCAACAACTATCCAAATTTAAACTTTTGACTGCTATCGTTCTTGATAGACTGAAGATTACAATGATAAGTGGCTCCTTATGGCCTCACATTGGTCATATTTAGCATTTTCAACTATCATTTTGTAAGCAGTATGCACCATTATAGATGGAACACTATTCAATCTGCTAGAATAGAATACCCGGTAGCCTATAACCATAGATGCTAACTTTACCGCTGGGTCCTTGAAGCTATTGACAAAAAAAGCACACCCATCAGAGGTTGATCTAGTTAGAGTGTTTACTGTCTCTTTTGAAATATGCCTCAGCTCAGGTACTTCACCGGTTGAGTAAAAACCAACTACCACTTGAATAGCTTCCTTGGTTATAGTGTGAGTCCTTTCTAAATACTTTTTTTCCCCATGAACACAACTCAGGATAATTCAAATATGTTCTTCTTCAAAATCTTAAAGAAAATATGTTGCACTATGAAAACCTTTCTCATAAACCATAATATATTTTGGTTGAATCTTTCAGTTTTCATTCCAAATAGATTTCAACCGAGAATATATCGACAATGATCTTAAATCCTCAATCTTGCAATCAATGTAGTTGGACAAATATCCTTTCACTATGACACCATTAGGAATTTGTGATAAGGCATTATAAAACACAATTCATTCTTCTTTTACAACTTCCATAGGTTCAGATGTAAACATCAATTACTCTACTAGTTTAGAAGATGATGCCATTTCAGATAAACTAGATTCAAAGCAAGATTTTTCAAAGAAATACCTTATTTCACACGCACTGCCTCATTTACCGATTGAATACTCAAGTGCACACCATTTCAATTTTCACCAACCTTTGAATCAACTTGATCACTCAAATCACAAGGCACCTTCAACTAAAATCGGCTAACAATCCTTTCTTAGCTCTACAAGTGCTCAAAAATTCTTACTCGTATGCGTTAGGGTAAAAATAACAAAGTGAAAACTTGCTTTTATCCTTTTTACCTATTGCATTAAATTCTCACATGTTAGGGTTACAAACCCTAATTACACCACTTAATGATACATACAATTTTGACAGATGTAAAACCAATTGATAACTGATTGAGAAAAAGTTATCAAAATATCATGCATTCAAATTTTCTTACCACTCATTCATCTCAAGGGGTCTGGAGGTGGATTTACGGTTAAGCCCCCCTTAGCCATATTGAAAAGGGTTAGTTCACCATTGCAGGATTCTCCACACTTGGTGAAGGAATAGTTTCTTCTCCAAGTGAATCATCACTCTTCTTCTTCTTCCATATCCAATTCATTTCTTCTCTGGTTTCTTTAATATTGACCTTCTGCTTGCCTTTCTGATCTTTAGAAGGATTGACCAGTTTTCTCTTTGTCTCCCAGTTTATGACAATGATAGCAAGCCACTCTAGATGATCTCCTATATCCCACATTACCTCTTTGAGTTCCTCTTCTCTAATTCATAGCCACATGACCAAATTTGTTACAGATGGTGCAAATGACATTTGTTACCTTTTCCATCTCAAATGGACTAAATTGGTTACCGTAGGGTTTTTGCCAGTACATGTTACCTCAGTTATCATATTGTCTCATGTAGTTTCCATTTGGTCTTGGATGCATATGCGGTACATGATTATTTGCTTCATATCTACATTCAACTGATCTATGTCCATTCATTTTGCATGTGAAGAAATGACCTTCAAATTTTTTGGATACATATCTAGCATTTGTATTGTATCTTTCATTTCCATTAGGCTTGTTTGTACAAACATTTACAGTGTGACGAGGTTTATGACAAACAAAACAAATAGGTTTAAAGACCTTCTTACCGGTAGGCTTTTTGTCTTTAGGCCCAGATTTGTTCTTATGAGTGTTGCTCTTGGTACCGAAGGATTCTCCTTTTTCAGATGTGTGAAAACCAAGTCCAAAGGTATCACCATTCATCCTTTGTGATTGAATTTGTTCTTCAAGCAAGGTAGAAATTCTATTGAGCTTTTCCAATTTCCCATTTGCTTCAGTGAGCTATTTGGTGAGATCTTCATTATGTTTTGATAGGTTCTCTCTCAGAGATGATGCCAATTCAAGATCTAGCTGTAAGTTCTCTTTTTCTTCTCTCTCTGCATTCAAATGCTCATGAAAATTATCATTCTCTCACTTGATCTTGGAAATCTCATGATCTCTTTCCTCAATGAGATCTTCAGTAGTTCTCCTAGCCTCCAGTTCCTGACTCATGCGGATAGTAAGACCTTCTAACTCTCTCCTCAGATTTAACTTTTCATTGTTTAGTTTTTCAACTTCCTCAACTAAAGCATCAATATTGGCCTCATCTGAAGAACTATTATCAGATATTTCTAACAATTGTTCAGTTAGCTCTCTTCTTTTAACTTGAGAAGCTTTCAGTTTGATCCTTAGGATTTCAAGCTCATTCCTACTAGCCTCAAGATCTCTAGCCATCTCAAAGTAGCTCATATCCCCCACGGTAGCTTTAGGGTTTCCTTCCAAGAGATTATGCTTTAAATAAGGTAGGCTCTGATACCAATTGATGGACTTATAAAGCACTAAGAGGCGGGGGTGAATTAGTGACACCAAAAATAAAACTACTTTAAACACTGACCGGTAGAAATACTTAACAAGCTTGTTAAACAATATGCATGTAATCCAAAATGATATAACAACATCCACCATAACACTAGTGTTTATATGTGGAAAACCCAAATAGGTAAAAACCATGGTGAGATGGGACTCACAAGTTAACTGTCTGCAGTAATGGATAAATGATCAGTTAAGGTCAACAAAGTGCTCTGCTAGGAGCGAATCATGTTAAAAATCCCAAAGCTTATTTAAAATCTATACCCTGCAAAAGGTAGTACCCTGTCAGGAATAACCTTGGTGGAGGATTTCTAAATCCAAACTAATGGATCACCTAGTTAGAGGATTTGTACAATGAAGCTTGTTAGAGATAACCTGATTAGGGGATTCAACTACTATAATGATTAGAAAACAACAGGTACTGTGATCTAGTAGTAGCACAACTTTCTTGGATAGATCCTCTTCTATGCACTCAACACTTCTTTATCATACTCAACAACTTAATACTTTTGTCTTTGAACATAACATATCTCTTTTGCTCATACAAAATAATTCATTGTGACGTCAATATATAGACATTTATATTTCATGTCAGCCTTTAGAAATCATATCACAATTACCTAGGTGTAGTGTATCTGGTCAAACAATCATAACACATCACAAAAATACTACAAAAAATTGTTGGTAAGGATAACTCATCACGACTAGTGATAATTCATCACATAATCAATGAATATCGGTTGGAACAATGAATACTAGTTGGAGTTAAACATATAAACCATTTATCCTTAGATTCTCCTTTGGTAATCTTCATTGGATCTTCATGTTGATGCCAAGTTAAGTATAATCACTGGTTGTCTCCCTGCATATACCAATTGTCACCATGTACCAGTTAGATATAAACCTCCAGTATACTAGTTATAGAATAAAAAACTTTGAATTCACACTTGTAGATAATATGAACATATGTGTATGTATGTGTTTTATCAATGACAACATATGATGAAGTTATTCTTTACAATTAGCAACAAGCCAACAATGTGTTCCTTGCTATCTAAGGCAACACAATTTTTGTCATTATTCTCTTCATTCGGTGACAAAATCTTTATCCTGTGGGAGTCCTGTTGTATGACATCAAAAAAACAACATAAAGGTTGTCTTCCCTTCTTCATTAGCTCAATCTAGCTTTCTTACTGGTCACATGCTTATCGGTTGGCAACCATACACTGCCAACACATCACTGACTGGTTGGCATTGCCATAATGCCAACTGTCCCCAATACTTGCTCATAGGTCAAAACTCCATACTTACTGGTGACATGCTATGCCGGTTGACATCAATGACAACACAATGCCAACAATCTCCCCCTTTGGCATTGATTTCAACACATTTATTATCTAGTACATGCTATAATTTTTCTCTCTCCCCCTCTGACAACAATGGCAAAGGGAATTGACAAAGCTTTTTATCGGTTGCTTCTCCCTCTTTCGTCATTTCACTCTACATCCTCTTACCCATTAACACTTGAGATAGAGGTCTTAGATACCATCTAGCACCAATTGTACATACTAAGTGTAGATGCTGACACTGATACCAATCTGATATCACATGAATATTCTCTCCCTTGTTGCAAGTAACTCTCTTGATGGTCCAGTTGTGATTTCAATTAAGTACAAATTGAATAGACATTGAAAGACATCACAAACAAGGACCGATGAGCACATTTAAAATTATCAAACATACTGGAACAACCATAGACACTTGATCTCCCCCTGTGTTTAGTATATCTTATACCAATTAGAAGAAATGGTTGTGAACTCCCCTAAACCACACATCTCAAGTCTTCATTGCCTGATAGATCCTAAACCAAGACTCCAATCTTTACCTTATATTGGTAGAGCTAAGCATACATGATCTACTAATGGCCTTCCACTTCCATGATATCCATTATAACTTGTGACATGATCTTACATGACCACAATGCCCAACCACATCATCATCATGTCAACTACCAAGCCGGTTAAATCAAAATGATGCATGCACATAAGGTCAACTACCCAACCAACACATTGTCATTCACATCTTCTCCAATATACCTAAGACATAAATTCCTCAATCCACACCATAGGAGTCATTGCAATAATCATAATCTACAATACCGGTTAGCATCCATACCGATAGCATACTTTACATACTGGTTAGTATACCGGATCAACATCTCTTATCGAAACACATTGACTCACACAATCTCCAATATCAGTTGACCCTATACTTATCCAATATTTCTACCGGAACACTTTCCTCTGACCTCTATCTTTTGGAGTCAAATGCCTCTCATGCCAATTTGCAATTTGAGCCATCCATTGACACTTGCAACAGAAATTTATCTCACATATATAGATATGTATCAAAGGCAACAACTACACATATTGTCATCTCATCTTCTTCCTTGTACCAAAAGAAAATAGTCATTTCATCTATCCATTTCCACTAAGTGGGTGAATGATATGATCAATATATAGCTCCCTCTAAAGTTTTGCATCTCCTTTAAGCCTTAAGAGATATCACTTGTGCATTGAATGCACAGTCCTTGCCCATGGTCATATTCTCTTGCTTCTTTCTCCATACCTTCTTGATATCTCCTTTTGTGTCTCATGAGACATGAATAGATAAGTTTCTTCTTTATCAGTGTTGTTGCTGCTAGCTAATCTAGATAAATCATTTGTATGTTCATGTGTCTCATTTCTCTTCTTTCTCATACAAACTGGTTCTGCAGTGGTAGGCTTATTTCCATAGAGCTTCTTCAGTCTATCCCATAGACTCTTTGCCAATTTGTATATTTTCACCTCTGAAGAAACATTATCAGAAAGCCCACTGAGTATAGCTTCCATGGCTTCAACATTGCACATAGATCTTCTTTCTGCTTCAGGACCGGTGGGAGTACTTACGAGACTAGAGATACCATTAACAACTGAAATCTAGACATCAAAGCCTAAAGAGAAGAGGTAGACTTCCATTCTAGAACTCCAAATAAAATAGTTTGACCCATCAAGTACCGGAGTAGGCGTTGACACAAAAAAGACCATTGTGTTCACAAAACCAAAATCTAACCAAGATGGAGAAAGCTTATCTAATTGAAAACCTAGGATTTGATACCAATTGTAGAACACAAGATGCCACTAAGAGGGGGGGTGATTCAGTGGTTTCCAAAATTAACCCCTTTAATCCTAAATGTGTGTAATGGTTAGTAGATCTTACACAAAGTGAATATACCGGTGATATAAGGAGAAGACAAAAATTTAAGCACACACAAAGGGTACATCACATAACACCAGATATATGAGGAAAACCCAATATGGGAAAAATCTCCTGTGAGAAATGCTGCTAGACTCTACTGCTCCAATCTAGCCTCACAATAAACACTTTATTACAAAGTTTAGGGCACCAACCCCTTATTTTAGGGCACAAACCCCTACACTAAGCACCAACTCAGTGATCACAATGATTACAAACAATACCATAGTTATTACTCGATTACAAATGAACTCTGTAACCTCTCACAATAAAATCACTCTATAGGTTCAACTCTTCTCAACCGGTCTTCCTCTTCTTTGTTCTCTTCCAGTTCTCTTCTCACACCGATCCTGCTCTCCTTAACTCTTCTACTGCAACTTTACCTCTTCTGTTCCAGCTTACTACACTCTCATCCACTACCTCTTGTCACTACTAGTTCTCTTCACTCTATCGGTTTTGTTGACTTTCTTGGTTCTGATCACTCTGTTGGTCAGTCTCTGCCTTGCCTGACCTCCCCTGATTCTCAATTTTCACTTGTTCTCACTCTATTGCCCCCTTACTCTATGCAGCCTTCTTACTAGTACAAACATTGTCAGTTCACACCACTGTCAAGCTCCATGACAGTCTACCAATTGCCTTAACCTTGCCGGTTAAAATCCAATGGCTAGTTCTCTCTCCAAGTGTTCAGTCCCTTCTATGTCTGTTGATGGACTATTTGATTGAGTAACTCTTTGATTGCACTCTCTTCACGGGCGTCACTCTCTCATCCAACAACAAGCCCATTAGGTCATCTATTTGCATATTTATATCCATGCATTCCCGCCCAAACGTAACTTCAAACTTTAGCGCGCTAGGGTTCCTCCCATAGATAGTGGATAGTATAAAATCATATTTGATATCCATGGGGAATGATAATCTGAAAGCAATCAGAAATCACCACCAATCTTGTTACTTCCAATACACATTTTTAATATTTAGAAAACACGACAAACTGATCATCGACCTACATTTGTCAATCATATTAAATGAACTCTCGATTGCCTTCACCGGATTTGATGTGCCCTTGGACACCCTACATCGACCATGATGCCAATGAATCAAATCTTTGTCCTCTAATCTATCTTGTGTTGAAAGCCTCTATAATTGACCCATGATAGCTGGGGTCTTCATTTAATTTTGACCAACTCATCACCAACCTCGCCAAAATACTCTTCACTAACTACTATATGTTTTCCACCTGGAGAATACGTGTCTTCTTTGTCAACATCCAGTTCAGCTCAGTCCACTATGTCAATTTAGGCCCAGTCACCAACCAAGAAACACAACCGGTGTATACCTCATACAGCTGGTTCAACTTGTCTTACCGGTGATGCTCTAACCTTGCTGGTTAACCTTCATCCCTGCACTTTAGTATTATACCAGTGGATCACATTAACCGATCATCAAACTAAGCCAATCCTTAGCAGTTATCTAGGGTGATTCATTGTGCACATCTCCATCCAATTGAGAGCCTTTTCCTCTTTGCTTGCTTATCTTTATATATACTTATCGACTGACACTAGCATGTCAACAGTCTTCAATGCACACATTCTATTATATTGGTGACATGACAACATGGACATCAATCATCAATAGGGATCTCTATTTATATTAGCATTCTGGTAACTCCATATTACCAACTGCTAAAATTTACCTTCATCTCCATTAGACTAGTTGTCATCTCAATTGGTTTTTCAAAGTGAAAAACTCATCACTCCTCACTCTTCCTCTTCCTGTCTCGGTAGCTCATCATACTTTCCTTTGCTGATCCAGTGCACATCTCTGATTTCACATGCTGGAGGCTTCTCATGTTTCACTTTGGTCATCTGATGTGTGTCCTCAACCACCTACCTTTAACTTCTCTAATTGTCTTATCCTGGAGGATTATAATGCATTCTATGCATGTTGTGAGATAAGATAAGTATTACCACTTACCAGTGGGAGTTGATCCTTGTCACCTGCTGGCCAATGACTAATGGGAATGGTTGTCACATATTGTACTCAGTCTGCTTCTGGCATTCCGCCAATATGACTTCCTTGTTTGAGCAGATACATCTTCTACACATAACCCAATAGACTTCCATATGTCTTCCTTGCTATCTGAGGCAACACAATTTTTGTCATTCTTCTCTTCATTCGGTACCTTTTCCTATGGGAGTCCTATTGTATGACATAAAACAAGCAACATACTGGTTGTCTTCCCTTCTTGAGTAGCTCAACCTTGCTTTCTTACTAGTCACATGCTTACTAATTGGCAACCATATAGTGCCAACACATCACTCATCGGTCAACATTACCATAATGCCAATTGTCTCCATTACTTGCTCATCGGTCAACACTCTATACTTACCGGTGACATGCTATACTGGTTGACATCAGTGACAAGATAATCCCAACACTATTATGCCTCTATGTGGTTGTTTTGCAATTATTAGATTAATGATATTCAAAAATCCATCTCAAAATTTCTATGTTCTGATGGAAGAGGAAAGATAAAGTTGCATTTGGTTAGATGTAATTTGTGTTATCTTACCAAGAAGATGGATGGTTTGGGTCTTAAGGATCTTAAGATGCAAGGTATTACACATTCTATCAAATGGACTTTTCATGATTTACAAGGAGATGAGCCTTGGAAGGTTCTTGTTACAAATAACATAAAGCTTGTAGTTCATAAGTAGGGCAAGACCTAGAAATTGCTCCCCTTTAGCAACCTTATTACAGATAGCTTTCCCATCTCCTAGGCTAGCTCTAACGTCTTCAAGGTGATATGGAAGACATAGGAATACATTAGACATATGATTTCTCATAACATAATCCTCAATGATAATAATACTCTAAGCAGGGAGAGGTCCATGTGGTGGAACCTATTGTTACTGCATCATTTTTCCTTCGTAATGGGGATGATTTCCATTTTCAAATTCCTTTTGGAGTCCTAGTCTTTCTTGTAATACCTCGGTTCAAGCCCTTAGTCTGTTTGTAAATCGTCTTTCAATCAAGAATGTCAAGTTTTAGTAATAGGTTGAACCCTATGAACACTTTGAACCATCTTGAATCGGGTTCAACAGGTTCCTAGGTGTCCAAGGGATTTTTCATACTAACATTTTCTTAAGTCTTTTGCAGTAGCTCTTTAAGGGTTTTTGTTCGGTGATGTTTTATGTCATCTCTCTCCTGGCATTGAACTCATTGAACTAGGTTCAAAAGGTTCAAATGCATTCAACATGTTCAACATAGCACAAATTGTCAGCAGCTTGGTATAATTAATATTCTCGGCAAAGATTTTCCCTGAGCGCCACATACACCTTAAACTACTTGAACTCCAATGAAGTCTTTTTAGGATGTTCATATGTGTTCAAAGTTGGTGGGTCCTGTGGGTTAAATGATTTGATGGTGCATTGATTGCCAAATTTGAGGAAGGTGAACCATGTCTTAAGTGATGTCAATCCTTGGCTTTTCGAAGTAAGTAATCATTTTAGGAACTAGTGGTTACTTCAAAAATGCTGCCATGCATTTAATTCATGCATGCGATGTCCAATACACGAATTTAACACACTCAAACTGACAATTGGAGTTATTGTACTTAATAGTTTTGTATCATTTCCCTCACTATAAGGTATGAAGGATTAATTCTCTGAAAATTTGTTCCTTGCTGCTGCGGTGTTACTTTTCCTAGATAGAAGTATTAATCGCCAATAGTCGTCTAGTTGCTCAACTGCGAAAGTGAGTCCCTTTCTTGTTCTCTCAGTAATTTTTGCCTGTAATTCTTCTCCTGTAGTAGGGTTGCTGCAACAAAATAAGGCTTATCACTTTGAATTATGAAGTCCACACTGCATTTGTTCGGGAATATTTTTAGCCTTGCATGTACAGAGCCCATAGTTAGCGATATCGACCTTAAAGGGGAAAATCTTGAAGTTTTAAAAGAAAGGGTATTCAAGGGGATTGATGGTTCTTTTGGGGTGGAGATTTTGAGTAGTGGTCTCATAGAGGCAACAACTTTTCCCCCAGCTATCCCGTGCCCAGAATTGGTTAGGGAATGTATCGCTAGGTATGATCTAGTCTCTGAGACTATTAGAAGAGATGATGGTGAAACCCTTCTTGCTATAAACCGTGAAGTAATTTCCTCTATCTTCAAGATACCTCATTACCAGTTCTCCAATTTTTCCCCTGCTCAGCCAATCACTGAGTTCAACGTGGATAGAACCAGACATCAAAATAATGTAGCAAAATACTGGCTGAAGGTTCCTCAAAGGGGTGGTTCCAGGTTGCCCAAGAATCCCAATAAGAATCACATGTTACCTCACATTCACGATGTCATGCTTTTTTTGCACCGACTCAGGGGATCTACAAAAGCCTACAGTTTCGATGATTGGATTTATTCCTATGTGTAGCTAGTGCTAGAGGGGAACCAATACCTTGATTGGGCAGAACTGATTGCCGATTAAATGAGGGAGCAACTGAGTATGGCTAAACAATTTAAGAAAAAATTCTTCATGTCATCATATCTTGTATATTATTTGGCATGTGTTAAGGATTTAGATGGAATACCATGACAACTCACTGAGGAGGACGTTTCCATGTGTGATTTCTACCCCATGGTGCAAAAGGATAATACCTTGCAAGATTTCCAAAGGGTAAACAATGCTTTTCTGGGTGACTTGTGTTATGAATTGAAAAATATGAAAACCAAAAGAATCTCTGAAGATGTGCAGACATTGATAAGGAGGTTTGGCATTTTATTTATCTAGTTTCCTCATTTTTTCTATATAAGAATAGGTGGCTTTGAAGAGGAACCCTTCAAACTCCCTCATTGTTGTTTAGATTGCTTTGTTTTAGTGGAGATATGCAGGCAGCTAACCACTGTGGTAAAAAAGGCACAACCCAGGGATTAATGGGAGGGTCATTTTCCCATCCAATTAGGTGTGTTGTCCTGCAATTCAATATCGAATGCCTTGAGCATTGGAGCAGATCTTAAGAACTTCAACTTTTTCCTGTATCCCAAAAGAAAAGGTTTCAATAATAAGGGTTTTTCTCAAAGTCTTGGTCTAATGCCATATCTCCCAATGCCACAGTTAGAGGACTTCTAAGAAGATTGTACTGATGAACTCGAGGTGTTCAAAAGGGGAAACATGAGGATGGTATTAGAACAAGTTATTTCACTTCAGGTAAAGCTCGACATTAAAGGGCTCGAAGAGGACTATCTAGAACTGTTTGAACCCAGATACTTAGCCTGTGCAAAAATTGAGAAGCCTTCAATTAACTAGGATGAGGAAGAGGAAGATGATATACAACTAAGAAGCAAAGAGTTTTGGAAAGAACCACAATGTGGGTTGCTAGGAAGAAAGCAGTGAAATTAGGCATCAAGTCTAATTCAGTGGGAAGTAATGAGGTTCCTCTGCATTCACCTAAGCATTTTTCTAATAATGCTTCTATGCCCGTTCATGCAGGTAAAGATAAAAGGCTATCTCAGGTTAGACACAAGTCTAATTCAGCTTTGGATTTTTGTACTCCTCGACATACCCGGTCACGAAGTGTTGCTCAGAGAAGGATGGATCATGCTAAGGATGTAGAAGGATGGATACTCAGATATTTGAAGTTGAAGACCTGGATAGCGATGTTGCAAATTCCCTGGACTCTCATACAGTAACCGTAGCTATGACACCACCTTCCAAAGCCATCGAAGGAACAACTAGTTCTAGTGCAACTCCTAAGTGGTTAACCACTTCGGTAAACAAAAACTGGAATTTCCTTCCTGTGACTATTCCAATTCAGGAGATGGTCATGAATTATATTGAGAATGGCCCAAGCCAAAAAAGTTCAAAACAACTGCTCATCTGGATAATGATGAAAGAACCGAAAAATGGGTTGCTGAAATTGCCTCATACAAGCCCAAGCATGAAAACAAGGAGGCCAGTGTAGATGATTTTGAGATCACTAAGGTAGAGCTGGGAAACATGAGTAGGGACTCAGATAATCATTTCTTCTAGGTATCGGCAAAGAAAATACTCACCAAATTGGAGAAACACATGCGAGAAAAAAGAGAGTTAAAGCGAAATATAAATATTCTTGCCTAGTTCATTGACAACATTGGTTGTTTTGGGGAACTCCCTATATATCATGCTACGGAGAACTTTGACCCAACTTTACCAAAAATTAAAAAGTTAATGAGCTAGGTTCAACGGGCCAAAAGTATTGCAGAGGCTGTGGAGAAATGGGTTGAAGGAATAGTCAAGAACAGAGAGAAGTATATCATTGACTCCCAGAAGTTATTTGATGAAATATAGAGCCTCATCGCAGAAGTTCAAAATCAGATTTCACCTTGGGTGAAAGAGGAACACAAATGGGAGAGCGTCTTGTCGTTGTTCATGAAAATAGAAGAGTATGGAGTTACCCGATTCCTGACAGAGCATTCAATGAAATTGGTGATAGATGAATGCCAGCTCTTCATGCTGAAGAAGACCATAATGTGGCGGGTTCTTACTTTCAAATCTGTGATCTCCGAGGCTAAGACTTATGTGTATGAACTCTAAGATCTCCAATGTAGTATTGTTAATGACAACAAGGTGGTTAACCCTGACCACGATTGGCAGCTGGGAATTTGCAGGTTGAACATGCAAGATGCGATAAAAGTTTTCCGAATATACATGGAGAAAATCAAAGCCAAGGGTAATTTCACTCTAGAGGATATAACACAGGTTGCTCGGATCAAGTCTATGACCTTTTTTGGTAATGATCAGTTACCAAAACATGCCAAAAAGATGGTGAAGCACCGATGGAACAAGGAGGCAGCGAAGGCAAAGCTCAATGTGATTAAAGTTCTGAACCAATCTATAATCTAGGAACTCACGACCGCCCACGATGCCTAGGAAAGCGAAGAAGAAGATAATGATGGGAAAGTGGCATAATGTGTTGACCCAGGCTCTGTTTTTGTTTATGTAATCTTCATATTTATGCAAAGACTTCGAAACATATGTTCCAAATGTATCTTGTTAGTTTTATAACTGTTTTGGGGGAGGTAGAGTTTTCAGGGAGACCTCCCCTGTCTAAAGACTATAAATTAAAGGAAGATAGATAGAATAGGGGTTAGATTTTGTGAAGAATTTTAGTTAGTTTTTGTTTTTTATTTTCCTCTATTTTGTAAAGCCCTGTTTTGTGGAAGGAGAGATCAAACTTTAAAATCTGGAATAGAAAAGGATTTATAGATGTATTGTTGTGCCTTTGTCACATGAAATATATATATATATATGAGATCATACTATTTTTGGGAGAAGGAAAATCTATGGGTTTTGAATCTATGTGGTTGCATGTTTTTGCATATGTTGATCTAATCAAACAATGGTAATCACCTTTTCTAGTGTGGAAAATCATTATTTTTCTGGGACTCCTTCCTATGAGTTTTGTTTCACTGTAAGAAAAGATTTGTACTAGAAAATAGATTTGGTTTCTCTTATCTATTCTTTTCTTATCTGAATTATTCAAATGGTTTTCTGAACTTTGTTTCAGTTACTTCCATCCCTTGTGTTGAATCAATTGGAAAGTTAATTCTTTTTCTTTGAAATATGTGTGAAATATTGGTCTCTCATCCAAGAATGAAGTAGGAAGCCTTACATGCTTTCAGGTGAAAATCATACCAATCAAAACTTAATTAGATTATTCCCCGAATAACTTAGATAGGGAGTTGTACCTATGGAAAATTCAGAGGGAAGTGGTTTATATAACACTTACCAATTGTTTAGTTGAACACTTGTCTTTAAAAGAAGGTGACATAGTTTGAAATTGATCATATTTAAGAAAGGCAAAATCTATTCACTAACACCTATTTCACAAGGTAGGCCTCTAGCCATCATCCAAGGATGTTGTGCCAAGATTTTGAGTCTTAATGGTATTTATTTCTTTAATGATATTATTATTAATGGTAAATTAATCTCAATTAGATGTATCATCTATCCTCCTCCAATTGGAGAACGTATTCTATCCTAAGGGAAGCTTGCCTCTGTTTACAACTCCACAAACAATGTTCTATGGAGGATGACAAGTACAAAAACTTCACTTGGATAGATGGTAACTTGTTGATGAACACTAATGCTAAAATGGTTTATGACGCTCTATGTTGCAATATTGATCTAATTACTCATATTAAGTCAGTGTGGAATTTACACTACGGTAAGGAAGATAGGCAAAAAAAATTCACATTCTTATGGGCTAGTGATATCATGCCTAGCAAGAAGGGTTTCAAGATGTTATTTAATCTTCATAGATTCCCCCTTAAGAAGAAATAGAAAGATGCTAATGTTTGTAGCATTTTTAGGGTTGGTGAATCTTTTATGCACATTTTTTTAATTGTATTATCGTTAAAGAGATATGGAATATTTTTGGAATCAATTTGTCTAGTAGTTTCTATTATCATGATGTTGTATTTGATTTTATTAATGGCATCAAAAAGGGATTGCAATATATGTTGGTCCATTTTATCATGTAAAATTATTTGGAATATTTGGTACATTAGAAGTAAGGAGAAGTTTCACACTAAAGGTAGACTACTTACTGGGTCTCTAAGAGAATTCATTATTCACAATGTTGTATCATAGGTCTCCATAGTGATGAGGCTCAAAAATAAGAAGTTTGAATAGTTTATTGAAGATTGTACAACTAGGGTATACCTATCAGAACTATCACATGGATACACATGGTCCAAGTTTAACATTGAGAGATCCCTATTTGTCAATGTACTAGAAGCATTCATGAATGAAATGAATGAAGGCAAAAGGGTGGAATGTCAATACTGAGTGCAACTGCCTTTTTTTGGAGCTATGCAATGGAATAGAAGCATCATTTGGATGCGAGGGGCCCTTAGTTGGACCACATGGATCAAAGAATAAGGAGAACCTTCAACTCTACAATTTGTTTTTTGTATTTACCATGTACATGGCATCACATATAAATCTGGATTATATTGTAGATAGCATATTTTTGCATATAGTCCTATAGTCTAGATAGCATTTTACGTATATGACTAGTTGTATATATGTATATCATTGTATACGGGGGCACAAAACCCCGTTTTTGTAATATGAGGCCCTGATGATAGATGGTTGCCTTCATGCTAGAATTAGGCAGGTACTAGATCATAATACTATTGTAAACTATTTTCATTCTATATCTAACTTTAAAAAACTTCATAATCTATGTAAATATTTCTAAAAATATAAAGAAATTATATTAGAATAATGAATAATATACTTATAATCATTATTATAATTATGATCACAAACTTTCAACATTTTTTTATCCTCTTCTCTAATTTGAATCATTCCTTTATGATTAAAGATTCTTAAAATTTAATAAAATAAACTTTCAAATGTTATAAATGTGATATTACGTGGTTGTTGTACATCATGTCTAGTTAGACAAAGGTTTTCCTTGATAATAACTTAAAATTGGTGGTCAATCCTTAGAAACTTGGCTGAACACAAAGCCAATAACGTACATATCACTCCTAATCAGATGTCAATGAAAAAAATTAATAACTATAAGACAGGTGTCTTTTTATTTTTTCCTTTATTCTTTTTCCTAATTTCTTTGTCGTTACCATTCCCCACACTTTGAACAATGTGCACACTTCTCAATGCCCTCCTATCTGATTTTTTTATTTAAGTCTTGTTCTGTAATCTTTCAATCTGTTCTCTTTCATTTGATGATGGTTCATTGAGTGTGACTGGAAATATTGATGCAAAAATTGTTACACAATTGAATCCAGAAACATGCACAATCAATAACATAGACTGTGAAAATTTGATAAATTTAACTATAAGACAGCCAAAAGTAAGCCAAAAGTAAGGAAAGAATTAAATAACTTAAAACCCAACTTGAACAGAATAGTCATGAAAGTGAAATCACAGCAACCCCGCGGCCTGAGTAATATCCTCCTTCAAATAAAACGTGATCCATTTCTCAACAATGGATTCCAATACAGGGCAACTGCTCTTATAAAACGTCCATGAGAGTCTATTTACCAGAGAACCTGCATTTAAAGACAACATTGTCAGCGAAAAAGACAGGAACCTACTCCATTGGAAGACAATGCAGAGCTTTGATTTGCCAAGGGACAACCGGGGCCCGTGTATTTAACAACGTTAAGCGTTCGAAAGTAACATGCCAGCTGGGCTTGAAATGTAAGCGGTAGCAGAACATATAATCCAAAACTATGCGAGTAGTTTCATTGGATTTGGTGAGCTCTCTACTTGTTTAGTCTTTGTTGCTAAAGTTCAAAGGTGCACAACTTCGCTTCAAAATGAATTAAATGAAAGATGCCAATTTATAATTACTTTCTCTTGGTTTTGTGATTAGAATATCTTCGTGGGTCTGAATTTGCGGTGTATCAAACAAAGTACTGATGTAACATGTGTATGTGGTGGCAAACTTTCGCACGCAAAATTTTAGTAGCCCGTAGGACCAAATAATACGTCGGTTTGATCAAGTCAGAAAACTTTGCCGGTATTATTTAGGTTTTTTTATACCATCGATTTATTTTTTAGATTTTTTTTAAGAACATGAAAGCTTAATAATCGCCTCTTACTGAAAATTACATCTCAATAACCACCATTCTACTATTCCTATTATTTCCTTCTTATAGCCATGCTGAATAACAGCTGTTCAAATAGTAACAATTCAGATTTAACTTTAACTCCTATGCAAACTATAAGCACCAGAAGCTTAAACTGAAAAATCAACTCCTAATTTTGTGGAGTTAGTTAGCAGTCAGATTTTGTAGAGTTAGTTAGCATCATTATCTCCTTCTTGTAAAATTTTGAACCTCTTGATTGAAAGCCTAGTTATATGAATACATCTCACCAATTAAAACACTTAAAATCTCAGTAACCTAATTACCTCACCAATTAAAACACTTAAAATCTCAACAACTTAATTATTACATTTTTTCTTTGTGATCTAGATTTTCTTTTATTCTTAGATGTTAGTACATAGTACATCAAACATCCAGACAAGGGTTTGGAAACGATGATCAAGATGATAGAACCATCCTTCCAACTTGAAGAATTCAAGGCAGAGTGTTCCATCAAATTACGTATCTCTTCAAATCATCACATTTTTCCATTATTTTGCTTCCCACCTCTTGTTTGGATAGAAATCCTCTTCGTTTACCAGTTTATCTTGCTTGTTTCACAGCTGCATAAAGACGTAGAGTTCTCCTCCACCGAAAAATATCATTACTCTTTATACCATTACAATCATCTGCGCATAAATCATTTAAAACAGAAATAAAGTTATAAGAATAAAACAATCTGCATCATTTTAGCTTTGCGTTGCCAGGAAATAAACAACCTCAGTTTCAGGGCTTCAAAACTGCTCCCATTTTGTGCATATCCTGAAATAATCGCTATCCACGAAACGATGATACTTTCAGGGACTTCATGGTCTCATCCATATGCCCATTTTTCTGAGTGTCCCACAATCATATGTGTCCAGGAAACTACATCGTACAAACAATTTGTCAAATAAACTGCGGGTTTTCTCGAAATCGCAACATTTTGCATACATGTTTACGCTCTGAAAAATTCATACTACAAAGTTAAAAACTACTAGTATGTTAGGATTCTAATTTTTATTTAGAATTTTTGTAGTGCTGTACCGATAAAAATAGCAATAGACAGTGTAAACGGGTATAAATAATAAGATGTAGCGGGACAATATATAGGCTTCTAATGATGCTTTGAACTTTCTTTTCTGACCCAATAATCCTATCTTTATGTCAATTATTTTGTGTTTCTTTGTTCTGGTGCTGTGCAGGGAGCATGTATGAAGAATGTGTTGGATAGTCTGGTCTTCGCTTGCAAGAGGATCCAAACAGAAAATTTATTTATGTGGAACAGGCAAGTTTATCTCTCTTTTGCATTCTGAAATGATTTATGGCTTAGGTTGTGGTTAACACATAATTAGTCTCCTCCTTGTTGATTTATTGTTATTTGGTTAATATTTATCAATAAATAAATTTGTTTTTTTTTTCCTATCCCTTGGTGAGTGCTAAGACATATCAAAGATACTTTTGTGGATTTATTTATTTTTCAAGCTCCAAAATTATGTTCTAATATGCTAAGCACCTGTAGAATCATCTCTTTTCGCTCATCTTAATGTTAACCACCTGTAGAATCATCTGTTTTCAAGGACCTAGACAGATACTTTTAGCATCACACATTCTAGGGATATATGGTACTTTCAGTTTCGAATGAAACATAATTGAATTGTTTTTCACCATTATTAAACTTTCTATGGATAGGTTACTATTGTATACAATTTCAGTAGCATATTTACAATTCTATCTAGGTTAAAAGCATTTTTCCAAAGCTTTACACTGTAAACAAATAGTTTAGAGCTATACATGTATTATTCAGTTCATTATATTTTTAATACCTCAAAACGAGGCATCTTCAGCAAGGCCCTGCCTTCATTCGCAAACCAAATCCTATTTCAAATGTTGACAGTCCAGAACTTTTAACTCCACATTACATTTTCATTTCAAAATCTTTTCTGTAAGGAACGTGTGACAGAATATTGAAATCCTGAGAATGGCTCCAAAAACCAAAAGAGTCCGATTATAAATATAAAATGTTGGAATAAGACCAGTATTTCCATATCGCTTTTAGTAGATCAATTCAAAACATGATAATTGTAAACAATTAATCTGACTGAAGAATGCAAATCGTACAATTAAAAATTTGTATTGAGGGGATGGATTGATTTTCTGATCTTATAAGCCATTGTTAAACTTTTCACGTAATGTCTTCATGGATTAAAATTTGCTAATCTTGCAAAGAATCAAAGATATCCTTGCTGAGGAGAAGCAACCATCCAGTTAGTTGCTAATCATCGTTATTGTTCATAAAATTTCAAAAATAAAACGATTTGTTGATTCATGTTTTAGTGAATTAATAGCACCAGTTAGAGCTCAATGACAACTAAGAAACACAATAATGTCATTTATACATAGATAATATCATAGAAAGAATATCAACAGAAACAAAAAAATTTAGAATGAAATATAACACAACAGAAAATAATCTCACTGCATACACATTCTTGTGGTATTCATATTAAAATAATCGATCAAGTTAAACTTAGTGCTTGTCATTTTGAAATTCATTTTGCCAAATCCTCTTGTAAGCTTGTATTGTTTTTCACGTTACATCCAATGGGGGCGGCAAACACTCTTGCCAAGGATGTTGATGTGAGACCATTTCGGTATCATTCTTAATAGGGTTGGGTGATCATTACCCATCAAGCATTATCGATTATTTTTAAACTCATTTTATATTGTAAATACATTGTATAAAAATTAGATTTCTAAATTAATTTATATTCATTAGTATTTAAATTTTTATATATTAAATTTTTTTCATTTATATTTTAAATAATTATCATAAATAAATATAATTTTTATATTTGAAATCTATATCTTCATTATATTATTCAAAATATAATTTACTATCAAATATATCAAATATAACGATTGCACCTTGTTTTGATGCAAATACTAATTATTATTATAATTATTATCATAAGAACATTCAAATTTTTGTTTGATCTTCTTCTCTAATTTGAATCATTCATTTATGCTTAAAGAGTCTTCCATTTTTCTTAAAGGAAACTTTCAAATGTTTTAAATGTGATATTACGTGGTTGTTGTACATCATGTCTTGTTAGATCAAGGTTTTCCTTGATAGTAACTTAAAATTGGCGGTCAATTCTTAGAAACTTTGTTGAACACAAAGCTAATTTCGTACATATCACTCCGGCCAATTCCCAAACAGATGTCAATGAAACAAACTAATAACTATAAGACAGCTAAAGAAGTGATGTAATTGAAACCATTGACACACACTTGTATAGATGCAATCCGATACTTGAATAGATTTGACATTTTAACTGGGCGATAGAGGAGATCAGTTATAAATCTAGATATGTGAACTGGAATTTCGAATTGTAGACAAACGTCCTCACCTGTCTATTTTTTAAGGTTCAATTTAATGATGAAAGCATACAGAATGGGGTCCATTGTGCAATGCGTAAAGAGATGTTGCGTGTAGTTTACGGCTCGAATGGATAGCTGATAGAGGACATGTGAGTTAGATGCTGCAACAATACTTCAACAATAAAATCAGATTTGAATGTAAGGCTGCTGACGATGTCCCATTATCTCGCACTCTTCTATGTCAAAAGATCACTACATAGGCATCCTCATATTAATCACTCATAACATTTTTCCATGTCATACCCAAATTTACACACTTTGACTTGGAGTTTATATGCTTACAAATTTGTTGGAAATCCCGTGGATTCCGAATCTTAATATTTTTGTTGTGGCACTAATTTTTTAATGTCTGAACACACTGAAAATCTAGAGATCGTTATTTAAAGATTTGTGTACTTATTTGGACTATTTTTCTTACCAAGTATAAGTGAAACTGAAGTTTTATGTTCTTTCTACTTTCTATATGTTTTATAGATTGTATTTCTTGCTTCACTAGAAAGACGCGATAATTTAAATGACGAAATTTTATATATTCAAATTTTATTTTGATATTTGTTAATGTTCATGTTGTAGTTTTGCTTGTATTCAAAATTTTATACAAGTTTGATATCAAAGTGAGAGAGAAGCATGTATTTTTAAATTATAATTCTAACCTAAACTAATTCTGAATCTCATTTCACATACTATTTTTTGTCCACAATCTTTTAGTTTTAAAAGTTTGAATGAATTTCAAATATAAACTTTTTGATAACATTGGTGTATAAATAGTTCACATCAATATAATCAAACTCATGAGTCAAATCCTTAGTTAGTCTTCATGTAATGTAATAAGTTGTGTGCTTTGAAATTTGAGAACTATGCAAATAATCAAGTCACAACATTTAGTCAATAAGTATTCTAAGACTGGTTTATCTATTTCATTGCATCGATGCCTTAAAATGTTGTGTTCCAAGATTATGTTTAGGACATTACTTAAAAAATGGACGAATATTTTTTCCATTTAAAATACAATGTTCTTGTATTGCAACCTTATGCACACACAAAGCATTACATATACACATCAAAACACACGAAAAAATCATCATTGTGACAAGAAAGGTAGCACAAGTGAAAAGCATCACTAATTGACTCCAGCTTATAGAAATAACTTATTGTGGCACTTGAAGACCTAGATGCAGCAAGTAGCCTTAGAAGAAATCTGAGTGATGTTGAAAATTTCATTGAATCATTGAAGGATCAAGTGAAGACATCTAGAGGAAACAGAAAGGAGCTAATGGACAAACTTAAGGAGAAAGAAGAGCAAAGCATTGATGATCAAGTTCTGAAAGACAAGATAGATGAATGTGAAAAACTTGCTAGAGATAATGCAGTCCTGAAGAATGAAATGCAATCCATTGTGATGAAGCTAACAAAGGAGATTAAAGATGGGAATAAGAATGAAGAAAGTCCAACTTAGTCATTCAAAGATAGATCTAATGAATGTTGCAGACTTAATCATAAAAATGACCTGCTGAAGCTTGAATTGATACAATCCAAGAATAATGAGAAAGAGATTGAAAGACAGATTATAATTATGTGAGATGAACTTACTACTGCTAATGAGCACAAAGAAAAATTCAATGCTAGCTCAGCCAGGTTGGATGAGATACTACAAAGTCAGAATAATAAAGGAGGTATGAGAGGACTTGGATTTGAGAAAGGAGAGAGCTCTGAATTTGGTCAAAGCAATCATCAAAAGAACAAGAAATATTTGGTAAGATAGCCTAAAGCTTATAAATTCAATGGTAAATGTTTTGTTTGCAATAAAATTGGTCATATGGCAAGTCAATGTAGAAATAGAGCTAATCAGAATAATTTATTATTCTCCAAACAATGTTTCAATTGCAATAAATATGGTCATAAGTTAGTTGAATGCAGAAGCATGGTAAATAGGAGAAATGTAAGATGCTATGCTTGTGGAAGATTTTATCATATTGCGAACCAATGTAGATCAAGGGGAAATCAAGGTAATTTTAGGCCTAGTCAGAGAAGCAACATTTTTTTATGCTTGCAAAAAATCTAGTCATATTGCAAAATTTTGTAGAAACAAGAACATGAGCAAGAATTCTTTGACAGACATGAATAGAGAAGATGAAAAGGGCAAAGCAAAGATTAAAGAGATCAAAGAGTAGGACAATAAGATGTAGGTAAAGAAAGATGATTCAAATGCAGTAGATGAGTCCACACCTGATTCCTATGTTGGATCTTCATCCAATAACTAAGGCATTTGGCCTTACGGGGAAAGCTTTTCATGCAGATCCTTAAAACCCCCTTTTCAAGATTTGCAACCAACTGTGGAAGGTTGCAGATGATTATAGATGGTTGTGCAGATGATCCTGAGAGATATCTAGAATATTTCATGCCGATTTGATGCTTTGGTACAATATTCATGAGATTCAAGGTTTTCGGGAGAACTTTAGGGTTGAGCATTTATTTTACCTCAAAGTTAGGTATTCGAAGGATAAAAAGACATTTTAACTATCATTTCTCACATTGCGTTCAAAGTGGAAGAGTAGAAGAATATGGTGAAGAAGAATGTGTAACTAAACCAAAGCTTGTAAAAATTTGGCAAAGATTTCTTGCATCCTGTTGAAAATAAAAAGGTATTTTCCGAGTTCAAGCTATTTGTTCATAACCTAGAATTCAATAATGGCATCATTTGGTTCTGGTGTGGCAACTCTGTTGGTTGTCAAGAGAACTGATAGGGCAAGGCTAAAATTTAAGAAGCATCCATATAAATCAATGAAAGATGATTTGAATGGAGCATTTTCATCTATTTTGTATGGGGTTTTGCACATTGTAGTTATTAGGACATACATCCACTACAATATCAAGGATCTTGGAAACACTGAAATGCTATCACTATATACAAAGAACATGATATATGGTGTGGGCAACCTTAAACCTGATTTCAAATCTCTATAGAATAACGGTTTCATTCAATTTGTGAATTTTCTAGTTTTCCATGAACCCGAATGGGTTAGGTACATTTTGAGTAGGGTCCATGATGAATTTATATGGCTTGATAAACCATACAAGATCACCAAGAATGCAATCCAAGTTGTGACATGTTTGAAGGCAAGTGGTGAAGTTCTTGGTTTGAGCAATGTGAAGAACACAATAGTGACAGAGGTAACCAGTTCTCAACATGACAACAAATCGATGAAGATAAGTGATATTATTGAATATGATGTTAGATTTGCCTCCATGGTGACGGGGTACAAGGTATATGAATCTAGCAGGGCAAACATAGTCTCCAATTTGGCAATTTATGCATCCTATCGAATTCTTAAGGAGAACAAGTTGTATGACCTATATGGAGTACTTCTGAGTGAGCTTATGAGAAATTTGAATAAGATAAAGAATTGTAAGAAGTATATCTTTAATTTTGGTACTTTGATTATTTGTTTAGCGTTCTATTTAATGAAAGAGACACTCGGTATAGGCAAAATTCAATGGGACTATGACAAATTGTTGGCATTGTAGATCGAGGAAGCCTTACAAGGATTATGAGATGCTCAAACATAGAAAGCTATCCTATGGGGTCTTCAAATCCTTCCAAGGCATGATGCAGAGTAGGGAAAGGATCACGAAGGAGATTATAGAGAAATATGATGACACCATATGCTTTATAATGGAAATTGACCAATGTTTAATGGAAGTTGTTTAACCAACAACATTGTCGATCATGCCCATGGGGTATGAAGTTGATTCTAATACTCTTGACATGTATGGTCAACATCTTTTGAGAAAATTGGTGGATGAAAAGGAAAAGAGATTTGGAACTTATAAGGAGAAAATTTTAAGTCTCAATCCCAATTCACTAAGCCCAGAATGCAGAAGAGAGTGAAGAAAGAAGTAAAAGAACTTGCTTAAGATATAGGCATTACAAACGAAGTAGTCCACAGAGCCTAGGAGTAGAACATATTGAAAGGGGAGGACATGGTTAAACCCAAGAAGACTAAACCAGTTACTCCTCCTAAGCCAAGGAAAATCAAGTTAGCACCTTCCTCTAGTGCTGAAAAGCCTACCCCTCCACCAAAGCCTCAAACCAAATCATTCGATAATTCAGATAAGAGGAAGGCGGGAAATCCAGAGAGAATATATGTGGTAGCCATTGCTGAAGAAGAGACATAATCAGATGAAGAAGGGAGGGAAGTGAAGAAGACTTCTACTTCTATCAAGGTAGTCAAGAAGCTGCCATCTAGTGAAGGTCAGCCAAGCAAAAAGCCAATAGTTGGAGCTGAGCAATCTAGTAGACCTCGACCTAGCAAGAAGCCCAAGTCTGAGCTTGATGAAGTATTGAAGTCTGGAAAACTTGAAGGTAAATACACTATTGTGCCACCCATGTCATTAAGTCAGATAGTTGATGAAGTAATAAAGGAAGGGAATTTGAAGCATATATCTGAATATTATGAGAATTGTGATGAGAATGATGAAAGAGAAATAGAAGAAGTCATTGAAGAGTACATGAATCTATATAAAAAAACTTTGATAGAATTATCATCAATGATTATGAAGGGTTTATATGAAATTTTGGATGCTAGAAGGCATACAGCTAGTCTAGAAGATGAGAGAATAAAATAATATGTATTGGTTAATTTGTGCTCTATGATTTCTAAGACTGAAGTAGACAGATTCCTTAACCTTGGAAAGAGTAGATTTATAAGTAAAACTGGAGCTAATAAGATCATGTTTGGAAAATTTGCTGAAGTCACCAAGGAAATAGAAGGAATTTTGAAACAAGTTTTGGAAGAGCACAAATATGACAAAAATCCAATGAAAGTTGATACCCATCTGGAAGTGCATTCATAGGATACCTCTGTTCTAGATAAGAAATAAAATGCACAAGCTATACTTGGAGATGATATTGTTGATAATCAGAAGGTTAATAACTCCAGTGAAGCTCATAAAAATCCTCCAGTCAAAAATGTTGAATCAGAGAAGGCTTCTTGTTGGCCATTTGGTGGAATTGATTATGTGTTGCATTGATGTTTTGTCATTGATGTCAACACTATCTATTTGGATTCTTTACTGGAACCCTTCTGGTCCCAATAGGTTGAGTGGTTTTCTAGTTAACTTGGATCTGGCATGATTTGGTAGACTCTGGTATGATTTGGTGCTGGAATTGTCTTGTTCATGATGCTTACACTCATATTTGGACATTTGGTTTTGGTCTGGCAATTGGATGTTGTTCTTCTTACTGAGAAGCTTGGTTTTGGGTTCCGACGAGGGTTTCACCGGGAGAGCTTTTGGTGGAGATCTTTTATCAATTGCCTAAGTAATGTTGGTGCAGCTTCTGATAGAGTTTCAGGATGCTGCTGGTATCATATTCGAGACTTGGCATTTCAAGATCATTGTTGAAGCATGTGGACCTATACTTGGTCCTGGTTGATCTAGGTTATAGACCAACATTGATGTAATGTGTGCATAGGACCTATTGATGTATATCTAGGATGTCTTATGTGTTGTTTATTATTTGTTTGGTCTAAGACCGACATGGCTTGTAATTATGTAATTGGTTTATTGTCTGGTTTCCAACCTGATTGTTTATGGTCGATGGTTTGTATATATGGATGTAAGATCTCACTGTAGAACATCATGGTTAATGTAAGAGGTCATGGTCAAGGAATGTAATGTGCGAATAGTGTAATATCATCCAGGAAGAGGAGTTAGTTGATCATTGGAGATTGAAATGGGTGTATGAGGATTTATTCCTCTGGTATTGAGCTTAACTAGAACTATACTCTAGCATAGGAGATGTTATTTCTTGCAGTTCAACACTTCTCCATATTGTAGTCTAGAGTTGTATGTAGTTAGTGAGACTCCTTTTGTGATGAGAAGTGTGCTCTAGGCTATTGGCCTTCCTGCAAGTGCAGGTCCCTTCATTGTAATTCACATACTTACTACAGAAGTAATATCTAACTATGGGTAGGCTTTCCACCATGGTTTTTCCCTTTACTAGGTTTTCCACGTACAAATCTTGGTGTTGTGTGAATGGCTTTTATTCTATGATTATTGTTTATGCTTAATTGGATTAACTATTATTTCAGTATTAATGTTTAAATTGTTAATGCTTCTGGTAATCTATGACAACTGATTCACCACCCCTGTCTCATTTGTCTTCTAGTTATCTGAACTATCTAAAAATTGGTATTAGAGCTTTGGTCCTCTCTACATAAATCTCAATTGCTTGAGGAAGATATTATGGTGACTAACAGTTCAAGTTCATCCAATTCTTCTGGAGCTATCTTTAGAAGGGATAAACTGAGGCTTGATGGAACAAATTACACAGTATGGAAGATTCATATGGAGACTCATTTGAGATGTCTTGGCAAGGAGATTTGGTAATCACACAAAATGGTGTCACACCCTATAATTTGGGATCTGGTAATCCTCCTCTAGCAAACATGGACAAGGAGTTTGAGAATGATTGCAGAGAAAGAGAAGCCTTCTTGTGTGCACTATTTGATCATCAAATAATGGGATTAACTAACAAATCATTTGGAAAGGCTATATGGGATAAGTTGGAGACTCTTAATGAAGGTGACCCTATAGTGAAGATTGCTAAAATTGATGGTTACTGGGTGAGATATGCAAACCTAAAGATGGAAGAAGATGAAAGGATTACTGCATTCATAGAAAGGGTAAATGAGATTGTTATGGGAATTCAATGTTGTGGTGGAACTCTGAGTGAAATGAAATTGTTTCTAAAGTTCTAAGAGCCCTACCACCGGCTTACAAAATGAAGGTTGTTGCTATCAATGAGCTGAGAACAATGGCTAATACATCTATCAATAGTACCTTGTTGGGGAAACTATCTACTTTTGAGCTTGAGGTATTTGGAACTTCTGGAGCTGTGAAGATTGAACCTACTTTTCATGCATCTACATCTGCAACCGGTAAGCAAGACTAGAAAACTCTATATGCAAAAGAGTTAGAAGATATGAAGAGAGAAGATCATGAGTTTGAGCAACTTGAAGCACTATTTTCTAGAAGAGTACCGAAAGGACTGATAGGAAGTAAGTATGAAGGAAAAACACCTTTTAAATGTTTTGCATGTAACAAGATTGGTCATTTTACATCTATATGTCCTGAAAGGAATTCAAGATTTGAAGAAATAATTAAAAGATATTTTAAGCCTAACCCAGGATATCAGAATAAGTATAGATTCAAGAAAAACATAGACAAATCATGCTACATAGCGGATGAGGAAGGCATTATTGATGATCGGACACTGGATGTACCAGAAATGGGAAAGAATGGGTATTCTTGGCTATCAAGGAAGATGATCTGGCACTAGATGTATTGGAAAAGAAGGCACTTGTTGCTAAAATTGAGGACAAGGATGAATGGGTAATTGACAATGGTTGTTCACATCATATGACTGGAGATAAAGTAAAGTTTCTATCTTTGCAAGAATTTGATGGTGGACTAGTTAGATTTGGAGATGACAAGGCATGTATGATCAAAGAAAAAGAAACTATATCATTGGATGGTAAGAACAATACTGACAATGTTTATTATGTTGAAGGTTTGAAGCATAATCTTTTGAGTGTAGGACAATTGGTAGATAAGGGATTTCAATTACAGTTCAAGGATGGGGAATGAAAAATCATTAATAAATTTGGATTGGAGATTGCAATTGGTACATAGACAAAAGGTAATATCTTTCATTTGAACTTCGGTGAGAAAACATGTTTAATTACACAGATTGATGAGAGTTGGTTATGGCATAAAAGGCCATGTCATGTGAATTTTTATTGCATTGTGAAGATCAGTTCAATAGGTAGTTAGGGATATACCTAAGACTATGAATCCCTATAATCCGGTATGTAAAGAATGTCAAATGGGTAAATAGGTCATAACCTCTTTTAGGAGTATACAAGAAAAATCAAATGATGTTCTTGATCTTATTCATATTGATTTGTGTGGCCCTGCTATAGTGAAAAATTTTCACGGTGATAGATATTTCATGCTAATCATTGATGATTATTCTACAATGATATGGGTAACTTTTCTGAGAGAAAATTTTGAAGCATTTGAAAACTTTAAAATATTTAAGGCTAAAGTGGAAACTGAGACTTGATTGAAGATTAAATGTTTGAGATCAGATCATGGTGGAGAATTCACTTTTGGTGAGTTTAATAAGTTTTTTGACAAGTATGGTATAAGAAGACAATATTCTGCTCCCCAGACACCTGAGCAAAATGGAGTTGTGGAAAGGAAGAACATAACTATCTTGGATGATGCTAGAACAATGATGATGGAAGCTAATCTACCTCATATCTACTAGAGAGAAGTAGTGAGTATAGTGGTTTACACATTCAATAGAGTACATATCAAAGAAGAAACTGGTAACACACCTTATGAATTATGGTTTGGCAATACACCTACAATTAAGTATTTCAGAATTTTTGGTAGTAAATGTTATATTAGGGGAGATGATACTATTGGGAAATTTGATCCTAGATGTGATGAAGGCATATATCTTGGTAATTCTAATGACATCAAAGCATATAAATGTTATAACAAGAGATTGCAGAAAATTGTGGAGAGTGTTAATGTCAAAGTAGATGAGCTAAGCAAAAGTCAAATTAGAGTTCATGAGAAGGAACCAATAGTGGAAATGATTATATCTGAATTGGTAGCACCTTTACCAAAACAAAGAGTTTATCCAGTTACTCCGGCAACATCAGAAAACTCTACAATAACCGAAGAATAGGGAAGACAAACAGAGAGTTGGAAGACTCCTAGGTATGTGAGATTGAATCATTTTGAAGATCAAATCATTGGGGATAAGATCAATGGAGTGATGAAAAGAAGAGGACTGGCAATGAATGAGGTATGTTTAATTTCACAAGTTGAATCGGTGTGAGTAATTGAGGCTTGTAAATATGAATACTGGTTAAAAATTATGGAAGAAGAATTAGATCAAATTGAGAAAAATAACACATGGACTTTGGTTCCCTGACCTAAAAATAAAAATGTCATTGGAACTAAATGGGTTTTTAGAAATAAATTGAATGTGGATGGTAAACTTATAAGGAATAAGGCTAGATTGGTTTGTAAAGGATATTCTCAGAAGGAAGGAATTGGTTATGTAGAGACCTTTGCACCGGTAGCTAGGATTGAAGCTGTAAGATTATTTCTTGCCTATGTTGCTTATAAAAACTACAAAGTTTATCAGATGGGTGTTAAATGTACATTCTTGAATGGGAATCTTAATGAGAAAGTTTATATTGAGCAACCTGATGGTTTTTAACTATCAGATGATACTAATATGGTTTGTAGGTTAAGGAAAGCTTTATATGGATTGAAACAAGCACCTAGAGCTTGGTATGCAAGGTTGGACAATTAACTTTTGAAACTTTGTTTTACTAAGGGCAGTACTGACAGTAATTTATATTATAAAATGATCGATGATGATATACTGATTGTTGAAGTATTTCTCGATGACATTATTTTTGGAGGTGAAGATAAGTTATGCTTAGAATTTTATAAGAATATGGAGAAAGAATTTGAGATGTCTATGATTGGGGAGATAAAAAATTTCTTAGGTTTGCAAATTAGTTAGACTCATAAAGGCATTTTTATCTGTGAAACTAAATATGCTAAGGAATTGTTCAAGAAATTTGGTATGCGAGATTCTAAACCAATAAGTACACCTATCGTTAGAAGTGAGAAATTGACAAGAAAAGATGTTTTTGTACCGGTAAATCCTACAAGATACAAATATATGATTGGAGGTCTTCTTTATTTGACTCAGACTAGGTCTGACATTATGAATGTTGTTTGTATTGTTTCAATATTTCAGAGTGATCTTAGAGAAAATCATGAGATGGCGATAAAAAGGAGTTTTAGATACTTGCAAGGTACATCAGAATATGGCTTATGTTACCCTAAGGATGATAACTTCACTTTATGTGCATATATAGATGCTGATTGGGTTGTAGATGTTGATGACCAGAAAAGTACTTCCGGTAGAGATTTCTTTCTTGGAAAGAAGTTGGTTTCATGGATCAACAAGAAACAATCATGTACTTCTCTATCTACTATTGAAGCTAAGTATGTTGTTGCTGCTACTAACTTTGCACAAGTTTTATGGATGAAGCAAATGTTGAAGGATATCAAAGTAGATGTGATGCATCGATAGTTATTCACTTTGATAACTCTACTGCTATTGATATAACAAAGAATCTAGTATTTCATTCTAAGACAAAGGACATATCTATCAAGTATAAATTTTTGAAGGAGAAGGTGGAATCAAATGAAGTTAAACTGGTTTATGTGAACACTAAATAATAGATTGCAGATATTTTTACTAAACCTTTATCCAAGGAATCATTTGAGTACCTAAGAGACAGATTGGGGGTTCCTACTCCTCTGGCAGAGAATTGATTGATGCGGTTTGGTATCAATCTGACATGCATTATCAGAAATATTATTCATTCTGGGATTGATGTGGGATGCTACTGCTCAGGGGGAATAGTCATCTTTTAAGATCCAGAGGTTCATACTAATGCTTTGATATTTCTGTCAAATTTTTGGCATTGATGGAAAAGGGGGAGAGATGGTGATGTGAAAAAGTTAAAGAAAGAGATTTACAAAGAAATTATTCAAAGGGGGAGAGATATTGATATTCAGATCTATCTTTGGGAGATTGTTGGTTGTCTTCAATAGGGGGAGACTTGTTTGGCATTTCTTGGTACTTAGATGTTTTTCACATCTAGTGTTGCCATCAATTCCAAAGGGGGAGATTGTTTCCTATTTGGTGGAATTGATTTTGTTGCATTGATGTTTTGTCATTGATGTCAACACTATTTGTTTAGATGCTTTACCAACACCCTTATGGTCCTAGTAAGTTGAGTGGTTTTCTAGTTAACTTGGACTCGGCATGATCCAGTAGACTCCGATATGATCTGGTGATGGAATTGGTGTGTTCATGATGCTTACACTCATATTTGGTCATTTGGTTTTGGTCAAGCAATTGGATGCTATCCTTCTTACTGAGAAGCTTGGTTTCTAGTTCTGATAAGGGTTTCACCGAGAGATATTTTGGTGGAGATCTTTTATAAATTGCCTAAGTAATATTGGTGCAGCTTCTGATAGAGTTTCAGGATGTTGTTGGTGATCATGTTCGAGACTTGCCATTTTGAGATCATTGTTGAAGCATGTGGACCTATACTTGGTCTCGGTTGATCTAGGTTATGGACTATCATTGATGTAACATGTGGATAGGACCTATTGATGTATTTTTGGGATGTCTTATGTGTTGGTTATTATTTGTTTGGTCTAAGGCCGACATGGTTTATAATTATGTAATTGGTTTATTGTTTGGTGGTTGACTTTATTGTTTACGGTCGAGGGTTTGTATATATGGATGTAAGATCTCATTGTATATCATCGTGGTTAATGTAAAAGGTCATGGTCAAGGAATGTAATGTGCGAATAATGTAATATCATTTAGACAGAGGAATTGGTTGATCATTGGTGATAGAATTGGGTGTATGAAAATTTAGTCCTCTAGTATTGAGCTTAACCAAAACTGTACTCTGGCAAAGGAGATGCTATTTCTTCCAGTTCAACACTTCTCTGGATTGTAGTTTGGAATTGTATGTAGTCAGTGAGACTTCTTTTGTGATAAGCAGTATGCGCTAGGCTATTGACCTTCCTACAAGTGTGGGCCCCTTCATTGTAATTCACATACTTACTACAAAAGTATTATCTGACTGTGGGTAGGCTTCCCATCGTGTTTTTTCCCTTTACTAGGTTTTCCACATATGAATCTTGTTATTATGTGAATGGCTTTTATTCTATGATTATTATTTATGCTTAACTGGATTAATTGTTGTATATGGTGAAAATGGATACAATGATAACAATATTGAAAGGCTAAATGAATTCAACCACAAAACCCTTGCCTAACAACAACAAAGATCCACCATAACATATGAAGATTACCTAAGACAATGCAAATAAAATGAAATCACAAAGATTATACCATCACATGTCCAATAGGGTTTGGATCTCCATTCTTCCTATCTCCATTGATCTTGCTTGATATATTTGCTCTCATATTTTATGTGCACAAGAGCTCAACAAAGAATGGAATGTGGTTGCAAGTAGGATCGCCTATGTTCTAAAGTGTAGTGTAGTCAAGTAGTCAACGGGGGGGTTTGATAATGAAGGAAGCATCTCCTTATATAGAAAACACTATATGAAATGGAGGGATAAGATTGAGAGGTGTAAAAGGAGGTCAGCTATGATTAGAGGTTAGGTAAAAGAAATAATAAAATAATGAAAGGGGTAGGTAGTGTATGAATTAAGAGATGAATGACATGTGTCATGGGTAGAAAAGGTTAATGAATTAATTAAATAAAGATTTATTTAATTAATAGAAGAAGTGGGATCAATTAAATAAATAAGATATTTATTTAATTTAGGAAAAGGATAATTTAAATAAATAAATGTATTTATTTAAATGAGAAATAAGGTTAGAAGAGGATAAATGAATTAATTAAATAAATAAATATTTATTTAATTAATAGAAGAATTAAGCTTAGATAATTAAATAAATAAAATATTTATCTAATTAGACCGGACAATTTTGGGTGTCTACAACTGCTATTCTGGTATTATTGTTTTGGGTATCGGTATTAATGTTTAAATTATTAATGGTTCCAGTAATCTATGACAACTGATTCACCCCCCTCTCAGTTGTCTTCCAATTATCTAAATTATCTAACACTACTGAGGAGGTTAGCGATGAGAAGGGTGAACAAGTAGAGAAGGAGAAGGATGGACATGATATTGAACAGGTTCTAGCGGCAAGAGACATTGTGGACAAGGGCAAACAAATTATCAGTGATATAGATCTCACCAAAGGGCCTATAGATCTTAATTCTCTATCTCTTGTCTAAGCACTCAATCTTGAAGAACTTGCACAGGCCAAAGCGAGTGAAGGCTTATTGAAATATCACTTTGAAGGTAAAGAACTGATACCCATGGCTACAAGTGTGTTGGAGAAAATTTTGCCATCATTCAAGCAAGATACAACAGACACCCTTCGATAACCTGAGGAGCATGCTAAAATTTGTAGATTCTCATTTTGTATCTTTAGAGAAAATTGTCAAAGGTAAGTTGATAAGCCAATTAAATTCCATGTGGTTAAGGATAATTTTGAAAATGGTTGAAGGTGATAGGGTTAGTTTGACTGCCATTTTGAAGGCCATTCAAGAGGCACTAGATGAAGGTAGTAAGATTTACAAGTCATGTCTTCTTTTGCCTACGTTCACAATTGAGATTGATAAGAAGATCAAAGAATGTGAAGGAAAATTAGCCAATATTTCTCAATTCTTCGCCCCCTATTAGTTTTTGCTAGCAATCTGGAAGCTCAGGTGATGGGTCTACTTGAAAAATTTAAGAGCCTTAATCAAGAAAAAGATAGAGTAGTTGGCAGAGTGGGAGAACTCAAGAATCTAATCACTCCCCAATTGGATACCTTGTTGAGCACTCAGCAGGATGCTATGAATGTTATGAATAAGAGTGTTATATCAGACCTTAGAGGAGTTGATATGTAGGCCTATCTATTTAGCGCTCTCATAAACATTTTGGAGAACCTAGAAAGGTTGGGATGATCACTTGCAATCCCTAAAGACAATTTTTGCAGACATCTTTAAATTTTTGTAAGTTATTGAGTATACCCTTGTACATAAATTTTGGTGGATACCTACCTTTTTCATTGATGTCAAAGTGGGAGAGAGGGGAATAAAAAATGATATATATCCTTAGGGGGAACTTGTTGAGTTGTTGTATTTTTTAAGTTTTGCAATGTATGTCAGTTTTGGTTTTACAGTATCATTTTTCATCAAGTGTTGTCATCAATGCCAAAGGGGGAGATTGTTGGCAAGAGACACTATACTAGTTGAGTTAAGTGAATGCGGAATGTTTTGGGGTTGTCATTGATGGTAACTCAGATCAAATATCACATCCACTATATGAAAAATTGATATAACGGAAGTTTTGATATTCATTTTGCTTAAGTCTTGAAGGTGGAATACAATATGCGATAGAGTATGAGTACATTGAGAAAAAATCAATTTCGGTTATATAGTTTTCATTGCAGCATAATATTTAGGTGATTGGATGTTTGAAATAGATTGACTCGCAACCCTAGCATCCAGTATTGATTCTTGTGCAAGATAGAAGATCCTGTATCCAGTATTTTAGGAAGCACAGGGTTATTTTGGTGTAGCATGTTATGCAGAATATTTGGGATGATTTCTGTAATTGGTTTTGAATTCAAGATGGTTGATCTGATATGTGTAAATCATTTTATAGATATTGTTTAGTTCCACATGTGGATTTGTAATTGGATTGAACTGACTTATTGTTACATGTTTCATGTTGTGTGTTATGAGGTATCCAAGCCAACATGGAATTGATTTAATCTACTAATGCGGATATATAAGACTGATTCATTTGAGAATTTTGGATATAGATGCAAGTGTACAAAGACTATATGAACATTGGTATGCAGTTTCACGTGCACTGTCTTGGGATTGGTGCTCTGGTATATGACAGAGAAAAATAGAGTAGTGAGACAGAACAGTGATGTCAGTCACTTTGTGCTTAACTGGAACTACATTTTGGAATTTGTAGATGCTACTCATTAGTTTAGATATTCTTGTTATCATTTGTAATCATTTGTAGGATAGTATCCGTTCTTTGTAATTAAGCATTGATGTAGTACCCCTGACCTAATCAATTTCTAATCTCAGTTTGACCTTGGTTAGTTTATCATATTATAGTGTTATAGTCAGATGTTTTGATTTTAGTACATACCTATTAATGTGGTTTTCACACCAATTCATATGCAAGTTTATTAGTTCTCCTATTTCATGTTATTAATCTCGGGCTAACACTTTCATTAAGTATATATATGTATGCATGTATGACTCTTGGTTGCAGGAGATTTCAAGTATAGTACCGCATGGGTGCGAGGTTCATCTCCACCTAGATTCGCAGGTTTAAGTGTACCTCTTTGATCCTTAGAATTGGATTAGGTGGTTGTGAGACCCTCATTTGACCATAGTCATGCTCAAGTGAGAATCGCCAGTTGTGGTGGGTATTCCCTTTGGTTGGGTATGTAGGTCGTTTGTCTAGTTGAGTGTTTTGTGTGTGGTTAATCGAGTAATTAATCCTTGATATTTAATTTGATTTAATGTGCGTTTTTGCATTAGTATTTTGGGGACTAAATTAAATAGGCTCCCTTTTTATGTGATTAATAGTTAATTGAATTGCTCAATTCAGGTTGGTAGCAAGTTAAATTAAATGGTTAATTTTAATGTTAAATTTATTATGTTTATGCTATTGGAAAATAAAAATAAAAATTTAATTGAAATAGAATTAATTTAATCTTGTTGGCATTTTGGAAATAGAAAGGTCAATTTTAGTTATTTGAGAAAATCAATTTTAAATTGAAAAGCAAGTTTAATTTATTGATATAATTTAAAAGAATGATATTTGGGGATTTATTTTTATAAAAATATTTTAAATCCAAAATAAAAATTTTGGTCAAACTTCTCCCATTTAACCTAGGTTTTTGGAAAAATATGGGAGATTGATTTTGTTTGGAAAATATTTTGGAAAATATTTTTGGATGGAAAAATTTGGAGGTTTGGGGTGGAGAAGGAATTTATTGAGCTGGAGGATTGGGCTCTTCTTCAATTTTGCCAGGATTGCTGAACCAGGTAGGCCTCTGGTTAATTTCATTGGTTTCTTTGTTTTAAAAAGATTGTTTTTGGTGTTTATTTAGAAACCTGTTTGTGTTTGTAGATAATCCTTTTTTGTGTGGAAAATGGAAGAGTGCCTTGAAATCACAGACTCAAACTCTCCTTGCTCTCTTATCAAACCTCCAGATGTCATTTGTGTTTGTATAAATTGGTTCTCAAAAATTAAAACCAAATATTGGGGTTTGGTTGTTCTTGAGGAAATTTAGTTTGGAGATTTGGCAGATTTGATGTTAAATATGTGTAAATCAATCTCATTTTGCCAATATGGTGTTTGATTGAAAGAAAATTTTCTCGTTCTGGGTTATTCTGTAAAATGCAAAATTTTAGAAAAACTCATTGTTTTCTGGAAATAATTTATTTTTTAAAGTCTTTGTTGAGACTGGGTTTTCTGAGTTTGTTGTTTTTGACAGTAACTAATTTAAAAAAAAATAAATTAAAAAAAATTAAATTAATAATACCCACGTGGCAGGGAATAAACCCACTGTGCTACCAAAGGTAGCGGCTGCTACCTATTGGTAGCAACGCTACTAATGATAGTGAACTGCTACCAAAAGGTAGCAGCGCTACCATTGGTACTGGGCTGCTACCTTTTGGTAGAAACGCTACCATGCGTAGCGTGAGCTACCAAGGGGGGGCGCACGTGGGGGTCTACGTGGGTACCCTCCCCCCTTTATATGTTCTTTTTTTTTTTTTAAATTGTTTTTTTTAATATTTTTTTATCAAAAAATAATAATATAATAGTTTAATATTATTTAAATGTTAGTTTTTAATGAAGTTTAAATATGGCATTTAATAAATAATTTTTGATTATTTTTTATGCCCTCCTAAATGGCACAAGGGTTAGTTTAAGATCAAACAACACAAAAACACACAAAGCATTAACGTTAGTCAATCAAAAACTAAAACATATGAAGGCATTCCAAGAGAGACACTAAAAACATGCTAATGAATTTAACTAAAGAAGTAAAGACAATGAGACATCTCCAACTATCTCTTAGCATGATATTAGCTCCTTCTCCCTTGTTCCTCTCCTCTCCAAGTTCCAAAATAGTGTAGCTCTCAGCAGCTTTTTGCACTATGGATGCTTATGGAGGATTGAGATTGTAGTATAGCTCTAAATATGAAATAAAAAGCTAATACTAGTGCTAAAATGATATATTTTAATCAAAAGACAAAATGTTAGATTGTTTATGCTAAAATGCTCTCTAAAATGTCTATAGCTTAGATGCATACAAGTTTTTAGGATCTGGATTATGAAGGAATGGGCTCTATTTATAGGAAAAATGGAGCAATGGATGGCCAGGATTGAAAGGTTTAATCAAGGGTCAAGCTTGAAAGTTGGGAATCCATGTGCACAATTGGCACCAATGGAATGGTGACAAATGTCAACATAGGGTTGGGTTGAAAGAAGAGGTTGGAGGCATTAAAGGCCTAAGAAGACCTCATGGTTATCTAAAGGCTAAGGGTCAAGCCTAAATTAGGATTACCCACTGGATTAAGAGTTAATCCAAGGATAAACCTTTGTGCAAATGATTAAGAGATAATCATGGTCAAAGCATTGAAGACTTGATGAGACCCTTGGGTTGGGTAGAGGTTGAGTCAAAACAAATGTTTTAACCATGTGGGAGGGTTGAATTAACCATTAATGGTTTTTGGAGACTTTGGGGATTAAGTGCTTGAAAGTTGGAAGCCTTCAATAGTTATCAAAGACTTTGAGGATTTAGTGGTTGAAGGTTGAAAGCCTTTAATGGTTATCAAAGACTTTGGGGTCTTTGAGAAGTGACTCCATTTTGCTTAGGAATGTGACAATATTTAGGGGATGGATTAGGCTAATTAGGAAGGGGTTAGAAGAATCTAGAAGGGGATTAGATTTTGCAAGTGGATTTGGTGGGTGAGGGAAAATAGGATTTTATTTAAAATAAAAATTCATTTATTTCAATAAATATGTGCAAGTTGCATTTGTAGGAAAGTACAAGTGGGGTGGGGATAATGATTTAAATAAATGTTTTATTTAATTTATTTAAAAGAGGAAAAGGGGATTTAATTAAATAAATTGATTTTATTTATTTAATTGAATGGAATTGGATTTGATGAATTAATTAAAATAAATTGAATAATTTATTTAATTAATAGAAGAGTGTTTGGGGATGAATTAATTAAATATTAATTTAATTAATTGATGGCTAGTGGATTTTTTTAATCAAATAAATATGAAATATTCATTTAATTAAAATGGACAGATTTATGTGACTACATTTACCCCTCTTTGAGACGGTGCAGTTTATCGCATCGTTTCAAAGAAAGAAAAACTGGTGTGAAGAAATGCCCCATAAAATGTAAATTTAATGGGTGGTATGCCCCCTCGAGAGATGGGCCAAAAAAATTTTGAAAAATCGGACGATCTCTCGAAAAAGAATGAAAATTGGCAGGGTGATAGAAGAGAAGAAGTTAGGCATACTGGTGAAAAATAGAAGAAAACGGGGGAAACATGGAGAAATGGGGGGCTCGGGAAGTTCACGGGGACCACGGTGATGAGCGGGGCGAAGTTATGGTGACGGCGGGGGGTATAAATGGGGTGAAAGGGGTGAAAATAGGATCATTTGTGACCACGACTAGTTGAAAACGAGAGCTCTGACAGTGACATTTGGAGGAGCAAGGAGGAGCTACGATGCCGTTTCTGATTATCGAGCACCGATTCGAGCGAGTCCGTCGGTTCCAGCGCCCAGCCGACTATGGACCAGCGGTACGCAAATTCGAAAACTCACTTTTCAGGCATTTTTAATATGTTTTTAGCTGAGTCGAAGTCAAGTCGGAGCAAGAGCGCTGGAACTATGGTTTTAGCGCTTTTGCTCCATGAATTAGCGCTATTGTGCCGCAATAGCACTTTTGTAGGCTAGTTTGAGCGCTTTGGTATGTATTAGCGCTAATGTATGCAAGTTTTAGTGCTTGTGTCTAAGTAGCGCTATCGTGGGGTTAATTGAGCACTATTGACCCGTAATAGCGCTATTGTATAGCGGATTTAGCGCTTTGGTTTTGTAGCGCTATTGTAGTCTGGTTTGAGCGCTATTGATGTGGTTGTAGCGCTATTGTGTAGAATTAGTGCTATTGTAGATAAAATAGCGCTTTTGCCTTAGTATAACAAGATGCCCCAGTTTTGGACAAAATAAATCTCCTGATGCCTAACGATTGATGGATGGCGAGGTGAAGTGGGAGTTGTTTTTAACCATAGCAGCCCGATGAGACTTAGGTCATTTGTTTGGATAAATGCCTGTTGAAGTCTAGGCGGCCATGATTGCTTACCTGTTGAGATCCGAAGATACTTGATCAAAGTATCTGATGATAGTCTAGGTTTAAACTTAAGAAAGTTTGATAACAAAACAACTGATTGGTGGTTGGATGAATATCGATGTGCAGGAGGATCTGCGCGTGTTGCAGTTACGCGAGCGCCACCCCGTGACACAGGGATTGCGAGATTAGTTGACACAGATAGAGATAGACTACATTGCAGCTACTGGCCTCTACGAGGTGATGCATATGCCCGTGATTCGGATGAATCACGGCCTGATCATAGCATTGGCAGAGCGATGGCACAGCGAGACGTGCACGTTCCATCTAGCCCAGGGAGAGATGACGGTGACTTTGGAGGACATGTGGCGTATCCTCCGGATTTCGATTCGGGGGGAGCTGGTGACATATGATTGATCCTGGGGGACGGTGTCTTGTCAGTGGATTTTTGAGGAGGATGTATATATTGAGGATGGGTCGATCGCATGGGAGGATATAGCGGCACTATATGAGCCCCTTCCAGCAGTTTTGTCAGGGATCGTGGGAGGACTTCTGTGTCCAAATAGGCGGTCTCATGGATTGGCGGTGGGATGGGGACAGGTGATAGAGATGATGGTGACTGAGGGGACCCGATATGCCTGGGGGCCGTGCGTGTTAGCGCACATGTATCAGGAGTTACACGAGGTAGTGTACCGGGGGAGAGGGTCTCTTGCAGTGGGCATGACGCTGCTGCATGTGTGGGCATGGGAGCACTTACCAGTGACTTGACCAGTGAGTCTTAGATTCTGAGCTGTGGACTAGCCCTATATGTTTATGTATAGTGGCATGATGAGTCAGCCCCACTTGGGGAAGTTAGAGTGGTGGCGGCGAGCATTGGATGACCTGGATGCAGTGATCTGGCGGCCATACTTGGAGTGTGAGCCATGGGAGGATGATGCGGAGGCACTACCGTATTGCTTCATGACCCGATTCCTCATTGGGAGGACCTCATATCATGTAGAGAGACAGGTGCCGGGATGGGTGATGAGGCAGTTTGGACAGCAGCAGGGACTGCCTACCGGATCAGGGGAGTATGCACGAGTGATCCAAGAGCGGTATGCATGGGGTCCAGTGCTACCGTATGATCAGGCATTGGCAGAGTTTCAGACACTGCAGGCGAGGCCATGGGACTTACGACCGAGGGTCGTGGATGCAGGTGTGACAAATGAGTATACACAGTATCGGGTGGCGCACCCGATCTTACGGATATCAGACCCAGCTGAGCCGATCCCAGCTTTTGAGGATGAGAGGGGACGAGGACAGAGAGCAGGAGGCCGAGGAGGGGGAGGAGGAGGAGGAGGAGATGGAGGAGGTGGAGGAGGAGGTGGTGGAGGAGGTGGAGGAGGTTTGGGGATGCCGAGACAACGGAGAGGGAGAGGTGAATTACCTCTTCAGATATCACAGGGTCCTTTGATGCAGGGAGGAGTGTAGCTGAGTGGGAGGGGGATGGAGAGAGAGATCCCGATGGATACAGGTGCAGGAGAGGGTGGTGCAGGGGAGGGTGGTGCAGGGGGTGATACGGGTGTGGCAGCCATGGGGGAGGGAGCTACAGGGGATCTGCGGGATCATATGATAGGTTATTTGCAGACCTGGGTAGAGAGATTAGAGGCGGAGGTAGTAGCTAGGGATGTGCAGCTATTTGCACGTGAGTCAGAGCTGACAGTGGTGCTGCGGGAGAGAGATACTGCGGTGGAGAGATTGGCAGAGCTGCAGGAGAGAGTGCGGACTGGAGTAGGAGCACAGGGTCCTTCAGGGGAGATTATGAGGCAGTTTGGGCGAGCACAGGCTGAGATAGAGTACTGGCGAGGTTTATATGAGCAGGTGGTGCCATTTAGTCAGTGAGCTCTCAGTTATACCCAGATGCGGCAGTCGAGATCCGAGCGATCACAGAGGATGCAGAGCAGTGGGGGAGTGATGGGTCCTTTGAGGCGGGATAGATTAGGAGATGCAGGAGGGAGTGGGGGTTCGATGAGGCCTCCATGGAGAGATGGATCAGGTGGGGCCGGTACCAGTGGTGGAGTAGGTAGGGGTGGTGCAGGTACAGCATCTAGCCAGAGCGGCATTTGAGAGAGCATTTTTGCATATATGTATTGTATCTTTGTCTATTTTTGGACTATATCTTGGATGGCTCTTGACAGCCGATTTTGTAGACTTCATTGTACTCTGATATACGAGTTGATATATATGAGGAGATCCCATATTTGTGATGATTATGCATGTGATTATGTATGGATGGTTATGCATGATGATGATTTAGTGCTTAGATGTATATGTGTATATGTATGCATTTGATGAGATGTTTCTTTTATGCATGTTTTTATGATGATTTATGATGTGAGATACTGACATATGAATGCAGGTTGAGATGTATGTGATTTGTGATGTAATGCTTTATGTATGGAATGCCATGATGAGATATGCTTATGTTTTGATGGATGAACAGGATGTATGGTGTTTATGATGTATTTTGATTTTTGATGTAATGTTTTATGTATGGAATGCCATGATGAGATATGCTTATGTTTTGATGGATGAACAGGATGTATGGTGTTTATGATGTATTTTGATTTTTGATGTAATGCTTTATGTATGGAATGCCATGATGAGATATGCTTATGTTTTGATGGATGAATAGGATGTATGGTGTTTCCTATTGCGATGCAATGATAAGATGATTTATGTGACGATGTTAATGTAATGGTTAGATGAATGATTTTATGTATGGATATGCATCTAGATGTGTTTTTAGATGAATGTAATATGGAGAAACAAAATGTAAAGTACAAATGTTTATATGATGATGTGTTTTTAAATGATTGCATACAGATAAACAAATGTAAAGTACAAATGTTTATATGATAATGGGTAGAATGAATGCATACGGATAAACAAATGTAAAGTACAAGTGTTTATATGATAATGTGTTTTAAATGATTGCATACGGATAAACAAATGTAAAGTACAAATGTTTATATGATAATGCCTAAATGAATGTATTTATATAATGGATATGTAATATGAACCAATGTGTTGGAAACAAATGGTTTTTATGACTCTAAATGTTTTAAATTTTTCTAAGTAAAAAAGATGATATGATGATATTAGAACCTATGTTTTTAATAACTGCACCTTAATGCAATTAAAAATGGAAATGTAATGGATCCTAAAATATGCCTAATAAGATATGTTAATAAATGGATGAATGAATGCACCTTGTAACTATAAATGAATGGATGCAATAATAGATGATAAAGGATAATAAAATGGATAACGGGCACTAAAGAAATGCATTAGTAAATGGTTTAAAACAACCAAAGACAAGTTGATCCTATGAATGAATCTAATTATTTATGATTGATGCCATGATGCAAATGATTTTAATGAAAACTAATGTCAACAATGAACTATATGCAATTTTTAAGAAAAAAATGACATGAATGGCCGTAATGCAAGATGCACCTAAATGCAATGATGATATGACCATGAGGAATGAAAGGTTTTTAAGACTTTGCATGATGCATTGATGATGTATTAGAGTACTCGGTCATGATTTGTATCCAAGACCAGCTTTTATTAGTCATTTTTGCATGTAAAAGCCTACATATGAATGAATGAATGGATGGGTGATATGCAACGGAATGCAAGATATAAACAGATGAGGTGAAATGACGATCCATAGTGCTCGATTTTCATCATTGAGCTTTAAAATGTTGGAAGAGAATACAAGCATCTTGACATAATGATTCAAGATGACCTGAGTATTTCTTTCATGGATTTTAATATAGCAAGTTAATACAAACGACTCGATATAAGGGTCAAGTCGACTAGAGTATTGCTTGCGGAATAGACAAGGATTATCTCTTTTCATGCATGACTTGGATCATCCTCCTTGATCTTAGGCTGATCAGATCCTGAGACAAGTACATACCGTACTAAGAAAATAAAACCTTTATCCAATTTGGAGGAAGAGGAACCAAAGAATGAGCATTGTACCTGCAACCAAACAGCATATATACATAAAGAATAAAGAATATGGATCTTTGGTAATGGTTCATGCTCATATGGTCGAGGTATACGCTGTAGTCAGCAAGCCATAGTGATCTATGACTGCATTTTTGCCTATGATCACGTAGCTTAGTGAACTGCCCACGTAGACACCATTAGTACATGCCCCAGAACTTCATCGGAAATACTGCGCAAATGATACAAAACAATGCTGAAAGATCCCGATATAGATAAACAAACGATTGTACTCACAAATCAACCAAGTATTTGATAGTCTAACAGAATTTTCTTGTCTTTGTTTTGATAAGGAAGGATGCATCCTTGTTTTAAAGACAGTTTGGATTTGTTGATGTTGATTGTTTTGGTTGGATTGGTAAATGGTCAGTGTGTGAGTAGTGTTTGTCAATGTTTATTTGGTATCAGATCAGATGACTATGTACAAGGTGTTGCCATATTTTTTTTTGTGTGATTTTTTGATGGGTTTTGTCCATGTTTTTGGATTTTGTGAATCATTTTTTAATGTTTTTGGTATTTTTGAGAGATATTTTTTGAATGTTTTCGGTATTTTTGAGAGATATTTTCTAAATGTTTTTGGTATTTTTGAGAGATATTTTTCCAATGTTTTTGGTATTTTCTGATTATTGCTTGAATGAAGAACTTTAACGAATCATAAGACAATGTAGAATCCACTTCCATCAATAGGTTAAGAGCATTGCCCCCAGTTTTAGACCTAACTATGAAAAAGGTGGGATGCTAGATACATAGAGTACTTTCTTAATTGTAGATCAAATAACAAGGCATGGTTGGGATGGATGGATGTATGTGTGCATGAATGTGATCGCAATGAGCCTGAAAGATACTGGAGCCATTGCCTTTACGAGTGGCGCCTATTTGCCAGGTTTTCACCATCATACTTACCCAAGGTGCCACTGGAGTGGTTGTTCACCGTTTGGATGTATGAGTTTTCTTTACTTTTTTGAATGTTTTTTTGTATTTTCTTTAGGACATTTTCTGAATGTTTTTGGTATTTTTCTGATATGCAGGGGAGCCTGATGTTCTATACACCTTAGGTATAAAATCTTTTGAGGTGCATGCTATTGATTGGATCTGTGAGTGGTTCTCCTGCTGATGTGGCCAACTGATATGCCCCGAACTCGAACACAGCAGTAACAACATATGGGCCCAGCCAGTTTGATTCAAACTTGCCTTGATGTTCTCTGTTTGGTTGGTTGCAAGGATTCTCTCGAAGAACAAGATCACCTACCTCAAATGTACGAGATCGAACTCGGTGATTGTAGTTTCTACTCATGCGCTGCTGATATGCTTTGAGATGATTATACGCAGCTTGTCGCTTCTCATCAAGTAACTCCAAGTCTTGAAGACGGGATACTCTATATGCTTCATCATCAATGAGATTATGCAATGAAACCCGTAGTGATGGTATCTCGACCTCAATAGGTAAGATAGCTTCGGCACCATAGACCAATGAATAAGGAGTTGCACCCGTAGGGGTCCGAATGCTAGTTCGATATGCCCATAGTGCTGGATTCAATTGAACATGCCAATCACGACCGGCATCATTGACTGTCTTCTTTAGGATCCTCAGTATGTTTTTATTGGATGCTTCAGCCTGACCATTGCCTTGTGGGTAATAGGGAGTGGAAAAGCGGTGTTGGATATGAAATTTTTCACAAAGCTCACGGACATCTTGATTTTTGAAAGGAAGACCATTATCTGTGACAATGGACATGGGTACACCATACCGGCAGATGATGTAATTGAGGATGAATGAGGCGATCTGCTTGCCGGTGACTTGGGTAAGTGGAACAGCTTCGATCCACTTGGTGAAATATTCGGTGGCGGTAATAATGAATTTATGGCCGTTGGATGAAGATGGATGAATCTTACCCACAAGGTCAAGGCCCCATTGACAAAAAGGCCATGGTGTCGTGATTGGTTGCAGTTCCTGTGTTGGTGCATGTATCAGGTCACCATGAACTTGACATTTCTTGCATTTCCTGACAAAGTAGTAGGAATCCTTTTCCATAGATGGCCAATAGTATCCATCTCGCATGATCTTCTTGGCTAGTGATGGACCACTTGAGTGAGTCCCACAAATTTCTTCATGTACCTCTTCCAAAGCCTTTGTTATCTCATCTTGTTCCAGACATCGAAGGAGAGTACCATCAAGACCGCATCGGTATAGGGTTTCGGCAATAATGGTATATCGAGCAGTTTGGCAAATGAAGGTTTTTCGTTGGTTATTTGATTAGTTGGGAGGAAGGGTGTGATCGCGGAGATAGGTGTAGAATTCACCATACCATGGGGATTCAAAACCGACAAGGCTACATATCATTTCGGATTCGGGGACATCATAAGCAGGGATCCAAAGTTGTTCTACCAAGAACTCGTAGCGTGTTGAATTCTGCGGAAGATCTAGTAGAGATGCGATAGTAGCCATAGCGTCAGCAGCTCGATTCTGATCTCTTGGTATCTGCTCAAAGATGATAGTAATAAATGATGTCTTTAGAGTGTCCACCATTTGTTTATATGGCATGAGTTTATCATCTTTGGTTTGATACTCATCTGTTGCTTGCCGAATGACCAGTTGGGAATCGCCATATACTTGTAGGTCTTTTAATTTCCATTGTATGGTGAGCTTGAGTCCTGTGATCAAAGCCTCATACTCTGCTATGTTGTTTGTGCATGGAAATGTGATCCTGTAAGACTTCGGGATGCTATCACCTTGAGGTGTGATAAACAAAATGCCTGCCCCCGAGCTGTGCCTAGTGTATGAACCATCAAAATATAGTTTCCATGGCTGTGCTTCTGTGATCATGAATATCTCTTCATCTGGAAAATTGGAAATGAGAGGATGATCGCCTATGAGGGGCGCATCGGCCAACTGATCTGCAATGACTTGACCTTTGATAGCTTTACGGTCCACATACTCAATGTCAAATTCACTTAGAATCATCACCCATTTGGCCAAGCGGCCTGTCAACGCTGCTTTGCTAAGTAAATACTTGAGTGGATCAATCTTTGCAATGAGTTGCACCTTGTGTGTCAACAGATAGTGCCGCAATTTAGTGGCTGCCAGGATTACTGCTAGGCAAGCTCGCTCAATAGGTGTGTAATTGAGTTCATAGCCAACCAGTGTGCGAGAGATGTAGTATACAGCACACTCTTTACCTTCTGCATTATGTTGTGCCTGTAATACACCCAATGTGGTACTTGTCGCTGAGATATAAAGTAACAACGGTCTACTTGGATCTGGTGGCATCAGCAATGGTGGATTCATGAGATAGTCTTTGAGCGCCTGAAATGCTTGTTGGCATTTGTCATCCCACTGAAAGCGGATGTTCTTGTGTAGCAGGTGTGTGAATGGGTGACACTTATCAGCCAATTGTGCAATGAATCTGCAGATGGATTGAAGCCGTCCTTGTAGTGTCCTTAGTTGACTGATATTCCTTGGTGGTGGCATGTCAATGATTGCTTTAACCTTTGCTGGATCGACCTCAATGCCTTTGCTTGAGACAATGTATCCTAGAAGCTTCCCGGAGGTCACTCCAAAAACACATTTCTTTGGGTTGAGTCGAACATGGTATTGTTCCAGTCTATCAAAGATTTTATCTAAGATGTGAAGATGTCCTTCTCTAGTAAGTGATTTTGCTAGTAAATCATCCAAATAATCTTCCATCATAGTATGCATCATGTCATGGAAGATGGTGGTCATTGCTCTTTGATAGGTTGCTCCTGCATTCTTTAGACCGAAGGGCATTACATTCCAGCAGTATGTGCCCCATGGACATGTGAAGGCTATCTTATGTTGGTCCTCTGGTGCGATCTTTATTTGATTGTATCCTGAAAAGCCATCCATGAGTGAAAGCATGGCATGTCCTGCTGTCAAATCCACTATGATGTCGATATTTGGTAGGGGGAAGTCATCCTTAGGACATGCCTTATTCAGATCTCTGAAGTCTATACAAATGCGGATGCCCCCTTTTGGTTTGCCGACTGGCACAATGTTGGAGATCCATTCTGCATAATCAATTGGTCTAATGAAACCAACATCCAGGAGTTTCTTGAGTTTGGTTTTGACTAGCACGACAATCTGAGGATGCATCTTACGAAGCTTCTGTTTGATAGGTTTGGCCCCTTTTGCTACTGTGAGATGATGCATAACTAAATTAGGATCAAGCCCAGGCATGTCCGCATATGACCATGCAAAGTTGATTTGACGTTGCTGGAAGAACTCTATGAATTGAGGCTGTTCCTCTGGAGTGAGAAGAGATGCCAGATGTATGATATGAGGGTTTTCAAGAGTCCCCACATTGTATTCTTTAGTCTCCTCGATAAGAATCGTTGATCGTTCCTATTGTGCATTGGCAGGGAGAATGTCAAACCCTTCATCCTCAGGCGCCTCAGAGAGGTTTTCACCATTGGATACGCTCTTTCTTTTTACTTTTGTCGGATCAAACAGCGCCATAGTGTGGTTTTCACTGGAAGATCCATGTTTTAATGTTATATTTTTGCAGCTGAAGGGTTTGGCATCCGCCCCGAAGTATGCTGCGCTATTAAGTTCAATGGCGAATCCAGCTTTGTGATCCCCGCTTGGTAGATTATCCCTTAATTCCAAAAAGTCAATGATAGCCTCATCATTTTGGAAGAGGTCAAGACATGGGGGATTTGGTTGGTTCCATTCGATGAGTTCAGGATGAATGATGGGCATTACTTCATCGATTAGATTAAGTTCGGGTGATGTATCAGTGAGGGTTAAGACAGTGTGGTGAAGGTTGTTGATGGTACTCTCCCTGTTAGAATCAGGCGTAGGATGAGACGTAGGGTCTATGGAAGATGTTTCCAGCTCAGGTACCCAAGTGGTCTTTATCTGTGCTTCTCCGTAAACAGGGATGTCTTTGCGTGGTGGAGGTGGTAATGTGTCTTCCTCATCTGAAGTGTTAAGTTGCACAGAATCAAATTCCCACTCATGTGAGTCGGTCTCTGAATCACTTTCTAGCATCCGATTGCTATACCATACTGGGATGTCGCTGGAGTTGAATACTGCAGGTGTGATTGGTTTATGTACCTTTGTAGTGATCGGTGCTATAGGAACCATGATGGGATTTAAAGGATTTGTCACTGGAAGTATCGGCAGTGTTGACTTAGTGGCTTCTTTTGGAATGGTTGGTGCCATAGATGCTACTGCGGGTTCCAATATAGTTGCTGCTATGAATGGTTTTATTGATGTGATGGCTGCCGCGGATGGGATTACTGATTCGATTGGTGGGATGTTTGGCACTGGTGATTGTTGCGGCAGAGTCGTGAGCCTTGATGGGGCAGTGGGGATATGGCTTGATGGTGCTTTGATTATGAAAGGTGTCCTCTTTGTAGTAGGTGGGCAAAATGGTTTGCTAGGTTTGCCTTTGAATCTAAGTTTAGGAAGGACTTCTTTTTCAAAGCCTAGTCCTGTATTACCTTTGGGTTTGAACTCTGGCAGCAGCGGTTCATGTCGACCTTGTTTGCAGTGTCCCAAAGCACTCTGACCATCATATCCCATTCTTTGCATAATGAGGAGGCCTTTGCCATACTGTTCTGTAGGAAGTGTAACTTGGGGTTTGTCAGTGGTGATGGGATCTTTATAGATCCAGTCCACTAGGTCCTCATCTTGTGTCTCTTCCTCTTGACTCTTTCCAAGGACGAAAGGCGTCAAAGCACATGCTGGTGTGATCAGTGGTTGCTGGAGTAACTGTGGTGGTTTACCATATGTTCTAGGGGAAGTGGGCATCTGTCCCACACAAAAGAGTTGACTCAAGTTGTATTCCCTGGGACCTTCCTCTGCGACTTTCATCTTAAGCTTTTCTTGCTTGGGTATAGGGGTGTTTGAACTGGTAAGAGAGGTGGGACTTACATATGATGTGGAGGAAATGGCTTCCCTATTATTAGGAACAGTAATCTCCGGTTGATGGCTGATATTATGGTAAAATGCAAAGGGATTTGCATCGCCCAGGATTGTGATCTCTCCACCATTATGTGGGAACTTGATACATTGATGGTAGGTAGATGGAACGGCTTGCATGGCATGTATCCAAGGTCTCCCTAATAATAGATTATATGGCAGAGGAAGGTCCAGAACCTGACAAATGATGTGCTTTACCACAGGGCCCACTCGGATTGGTAGTACCACAGCTCCTTTGGATGAACGCTCTGCATCATCATAGGCCTTGATGGTGATCTTCTTGCGAGGATCCACTGATTCTATTGCATATCCCAATGCTGTGACCAATTGTAGCATACAAATGTTTAGGCCTGCTCCATTATCTATTAAGACTCGCTTGATCCTATGTTGGTTGATAAAGCCTTCAATGTGGAGTGAGGCATTATGAGGTTGTTGGAAGGAAGAGTTGTCACTTTCAGAAAAAGTGAGACAAGGTGATGACTTTAGATTTCCAACCATAGCTTGAAACTGGTCCGTATTAAGGTTTGCAGGGACTGACGCCTCTTGGAGTGCTTGATCCAAGATTGTTTTATGAGATGGCGATAAGCGTAATAGCTCTAAAATGGATATGAGTGCAGGGGTTTTGTCTAATTGTTCCACAAGGTTATATTGCTTTGGAACGGAGGTGGTGCCCTATGGAGCTGCCTTGATGGTGACCTTGCCACGACGTGTAACAACATTGCAATTTGAGGTGGGATTTTTGAAGGTTATAGTTGCAATTTGTTCACTGGCATCATATAGGTGATTTACAGTGTAGTTATATGCAGCCTGCGTATAATCAGTGGTATCGGTGCCTCGCCTGGAAGTGGAAGGACCCCTTTGATCTTGTGATGGAAGTGGATTTTTGAACATCAGGTGATCATTATTTGTCGTTTTTGGATCATGTCCTTCAATCTCAATTTCTCCTCGATCAATAAGATCTTGAATGAGATCTTTCAATCGGTGACAATTACTTGTCTTATGTCCTCTTCCTTGATGGAACTCACAGTGTTCAGTATCTCTCCACCATGCTGGTTTGACTTGAGGCTCATAGTTTGATAGCTTAGGTAGAGTGATCAAATTTTGAGAAATGAGTTGTCGCATCACTGTTTCAATGGGTTCCCCTAAGGGAGTGTATTTTCATTTTTGTTTTTGCTGACGAGGTCTTGGTTCATCATGAGATGTGATGCGACCTTGATTGGAAGGAACATTTGTGTTATTTTGTAGTGGAGGATTTTGTCCTGCAAACCGAACCACAGGTTGTGCATTTTGGATAGTCCGAGCATCCACAACCCCATCGTTGACGATATTCTTATTCTTGTTCCAGAAGTTCGGTTTATCGCTATTGAAGCGCGGGCGAGGAGCATCTTTTGGTTCATTAAAGATTTTGATGAGTCCTTTTTTGATGAGTGCCCTTTCACATTTTATACCCTTGGTGATCATATCATTAAAAGAGTCTGTGTCTTTGACATCCAGGTGAAATTCCATTTCTTCGTTTAAGTTGGAAATGAAAATTTCCACTAGTTCTCGTTCAGGTAACTGAAGAGAACGTCTGCTAGACATTTGGCGCCATCGTTGCAGGAATACTGAGAATAGTTCACCTGGTTTTTGTTTGGTATTGCACAGATCAACCATGGTGATGTCACGTTCAATATTATAAGAGTAATGAGATAGGAACTTCTGGATGAGTTCCTCAAATGTTCTAATGCCACCTGGTAGTCGGGAAAACCATGATGTGGTTGTTCCTCCCAAGCTTTGGGGAAAAAGGCGCATTAGGTATGTATCCTCATAAGCCACTTCAAGACAAGCGGAATGAAATTCCCTGACATGATCGCGGGGATCCCCCTTTCCTCTATATTTTTCAAATTTTGGTGTTTCGAACCCACGTGGAAAGGGTGGCATATAAAGATTCCTATCAAATGGATAGGGACAGATGTCGTTAAGTGAGAATTGATTGGTCTTAACACCACTATGAAGTTGTTGGGCGAGATTCTCGACTTGTTGCCGCAACATCTCCATTTCATTTGGAGGAGGAGGTGGTGGATTACCTCGAGGAATGTTATATCTGATTTGATTTCTACCCCTTTCCTCCTCATGGCGACTTTGTCTTTCTGATTCTTGTCTTAATTGGGCAAGATCAAAGTCAGAGGGGAGTTTGGCTCCTTCTTGAGCGAGTTTTAAGAAGTGAGCATCTGCATTGCTCCTGAGAATTTCATCAAACAATCTGTTAAAGTGAGGGTTATGCTGAACCCTTTTGATTGTTGAAGGAGTGGGACTACTTGGGTTTTCATCATTTACATTTCCTCCAAGTGCTTCTTGAAATTCATTGAGGTTGTCCTCTTCTTCCTCAATTTCTATTTCTCGTTGCCTTGATCGTGAGCGGGTTTGAGCCATGTTGTTTGCAAGTTTGTGTTGAAATTTATTGAAGATGATGATGAGTTGTTTGATGAAAGATGGATGATTAGTGGATTGTATGGTATGTAGATCTCTAGCACTCTAAAGGTAGATGTAACCAGAATTCCTTCTTTGAATTGCTTGTTTGTTTTGATGATTTTGGATGTGATAAGGTGTAGAGAAATCTGAGATGTGTTACAGATTTTGACTACCTAGCAATGAGAGTATTCACTCATGAACTAGTTTTAACCTGCGTATATGTGTCTCTTAGGATGAGCTTATCCTAGATGTAGAAACAATCTAAAAGTGATGTGATGTGTTTGATTTCAAGCAATATCTAAAAAGGGATCTTGGGACAAGAACCTCTGAATGTTTTGAGAGTTTTGGGATAGATTGATGATGGAGTAATGATGTATGAATAAGATGATGGATGTTTTGTTTCCAACTTCAATAAAAACTTTGTGTTACAAATGGAACAAACTCTACTTCTTCCCTTTCAGGCATTGGTGGCACTTCTCGAGCTGTGTTGTAGGTGATACAGATGTTTGGGAAGAAGTTGGGATTAATCTTTCTTCCTTGATTTTTGTGATAACTTAGAGCCCTATATTGCATAAAGGCTCTGCGGTTCAATGATTCTAAATCAAACTCATTTGTTTTTCCTTGAAGGTATAGATGCATGCGATGTAGAAAGACTCTATGTGAGACAAAAATTTGTCTGTTGAGATAGAAGAATTTCCTCCTTTTGATCAAAGCCTTTGAGCTTAATGGTCTTCTTTTCAAGGTGATATTCTGATGACGCTTCTTCTTTCGCAAGATGTGAAGAATGGTCATAAATTTTGACTCTTTGTTTGTTTGCACTTTGTTTTTGATGTTTTTGGTTGTTTTTGAGAAATGTTGGATGAATACTTTGTTTTTTTTTTGGGGATTGATTTTCTGATTTTTCTTTGACAAGAAAACAAAGCAAGCACACAAACACAAGAATGTTGCCTCAAAGGCACAAATGAGTATGGGTCTAGATCAACCCAATTCTTGGACTTTGTTTTTGACCCTTCCTTTAGATTTATTTTAAGGTGTATTTCCAAAGCCTGAAGTCGGCTCAATTTGCACTAGGTCTGTAAAACGAACACACTTCAAACACTTTTTATCCCTATGGTCAAATGGCTAGTTGTGATAAATTTAGCCCACATCTTGATATTTCTTCGACTTTGGTACTACATACCTTATGAATCCTGCCGTGGCAGGTAAGGATGTGATATACTAAGTCTTGCACGAGCATAACAAATAGATGATCCCTATGATGGGGGAGTCACCACTTTTATCAAGCCACAAGTGACTTTTCAAAAAGCTATGTTTCTACTCAAGGAAATATGTATGGTGAGTATCTTAGGAGCAAAACCATCTATTCTCTTGCACTAAATTATATCGCAAATATCCTCAATCAATAGAACAGGTGGGCTACTACTTAAAGGTGTTTAGTCATGTTCGATGTTTTTGGACATAAGTTCATTCTACAGTGACTCACTTAAGAGCCTTGTAACTGGTGGTGGGGCCCATTTGTCCTTTCGGCCAGTTACACTGTAGGAACAGCTATACCCAAGGCTATAGCTTTCGCTCACACCTGATTTCTATAGCGGCTCGAAGGATTTACCGCTTGAGGTCGTTCCCAAGAGTATCGATCCCTTGGCAGGCCTCTCTTAAAAAGATAAAATTTTGAGTGTTACTAACACTTTTCTCTTGCACCTAGGACCACGAGAGCCAAGGGAGAGGATAGTGTGTGTTAGAGGTAGGACCACTCGACTGACTTTTGTGCACAAGCGTGCCAAACACAAAATTCACTTGTTCTTTTTAATTCAATATTTGCAAAGATGATCTAACTATTTGGAGATGTTGCTCCAACAGCCATGGTGTTCTTTTTAACTTCAAAGGCAATGTGTTTTGTAATCTAGAATTTGGAAATTCTGGTCAACTTAATGAAAAACACGTTTTGCTTGAAGAAAAATTTGTTTTTGCCAAAAATCAAGACAAGTGGATTGTTCTTTTTACTGCACCAAAAATTGAAGGGTGGATTGTGAGTTTTTAAGTTTGATGCAAGAAAGAAAATTTGTTTTTGTTGATTTTAAGCACCAAAACAAAACGTATCCCTAACTTGCAATGAAAGCAAAATTTGTGTTGTTAATTTTTAAGCACCAAAAGGAAAATGAGGCCTAACTAGAAAACAATGAAATTTTTTTTTGTTTTTTTGTTTTTAAGTTCTTTTTAAGCACTTAAATGAAAATTTTGTGATTTTTGTTGGGTTGTTAACCTGCACAAAGAAAAAAAAAACAAGTTAATAAAAACCAATGCTCAAGGGGGGGGCTTCCACAAACCTAAGTTCTGATTTTTTGGTTACAAAGTGAATCGGACAACCTTCTGTCGCAATAGCGCTAGTCTGTTTTTTTAGACAGAAGCGCTAATTAATTCAATAGCGCTAGTCTGCAGACGCAGAAACGCTAATTCACACCGTAGCGTTGAAAGAAGAGAAAAATCCGAGAAGACAAAAGCGCTGGAAGTGTGTCAATAGCGCTGAAACTGTGACAATAGCGCTGGAATGTTGTCAATAGTGCTGAAACCTTTTCAATAGCGCTATCTTAGGGTCAATAGCGCTAAAAGAAATTGTTTCAATAGCGCTAAAACGTGTTCATTAGCGCCGAAGCGCGACCTGTGTGGCAGTTTCAACAAGAAAATGTTAATTTTCAAAAACAAAATCAGAAGGTTGCATGTTCGATTCATGTCGGGTTCACCAAATGATGCCCTCCTAAATGGCACAAGGGTTAGTTTAAGATCAAACAACACAAAAACACACAAAGCATTAGCGTTAGTCAATCAAAAACTAAAACATATGAAGGCATTCCAAGAGAGACACTAAAAACATGCTAATGAATTTAACTAAAGAAGTAAAGACAATGAGACATCTCCAACTATCTCTTAGCATGATATTAGCTCCTTCTCCCTTGTTCCTCTCCTCTCCAAGTTCCAAAATAGTGTAGCTCTCAGCAGCTTTTTGCACTACGGATGCTTATGGAGGATTGAGATTGTAGTATAGCTCTAAATATGAAATAAAAAGCTAATACTAGTGCTAAAATGATATATTTTAATCAAAAGACAAAATGTTAGATTGTTTATGCTAAAATGCTCTCTAAAATGTCTATAGATTAGATGCATACAAGTTTTTAGGATCTGGATTATGAAGGAATGGGCTCTATTTATAGGAAAAATGGAGCAATGGATGGCCAGGATTGAAAGGTTTAATCAAGGGTCAAGCTTGAAAGTTGGGAATCCATGTGCACAATTGGCACCAATGGAATGGTGACAAATGTCAACATAGGGTTGGGTTGAAAGAAGAGGTTGGAGGCATTAAAGGCCTGAGAAGACCTCATGGTTATCTAAAGGCTAAGGGTCAAGCCTAAATTAGGATTACCCACTGGATTAAGAGTTAATCTAAGGATAAACCTTTGTGCAAATGATTAAGAGATAATCATGGTCAAAGCATTGAAGGCTTGATGAGACCCTTGGGTTGGGTAGAGGTTGAGTCAAAACAAATGTTTTAACCATGTGGGAGGGTTGAATTAACCATTAATGGTTTTTGGAGACTTTGGGGATTAAGTGGTTGAAAGTTGGAAGCCTTCAATGGTTATCAAAGACTTTGAGGATTTAGTGGTTGAAGGTTGAAAGCCTTTAATGGTTATCAAAGACTTTGGGGTCTTTGAGAAGTGACTCCATTTTGCTTAGGAATGTGACAATATTTAGGGGATGGATTAGGCTAATTAGGAAGGGGTTAGAAGAATCTAGAAGGGGATTAGATTTTGCAAGTGGATTTGGTGGGTGAGGGAAAATAGGATTTTATTTAAAATAAAAATTCATTTATTTCAATAAATATGTGCAAGTTGCATTTGTAGGAAAATGCAAGTGGGGTGGGGATAATGATTTAAATAAATGTTTTATTTAATTTATTTAAAAGAGGAAAAGGGGATTTAATTAACTAAATTGATTTTATTTATTTAATTGAATGGAATTGGATTTGATGAATTAATTAAAATAAATTGAATAATTTATTTAATTAATAGAAGAGTGTTTGGGGATGAATTAATTAAATATTAATTTAATTAATTGATGGCTAGTGGATTTTTTTAATCAAATAAATACGAAATATTCATTTATTTAAAATGGACAGATTTATGTGACTACAATTTTGTAATTAATTAATTGTATAAGTGGAAAATATACATTAATTAATTTTCAGATTTCATTTTATTATTAATGCATATTTTTCTAATTAAATACTTGAATTGCTAATTTCATTATTAATTATTAATTTGTTATATTTTAATAATCGTGGATTGATAAATATATACATTAATTAATAGTTAATTTTGGTATATGTTTTATTGAGGAAGTATCTTTTGGAAATAGATAGAATATTATTTTAATTAGAAAAATTGTTGAAATAAAATATATTTATTAATTGATAATTTTTAAATAATATTTTATTCAAGAACATATTATTTGAAGAATTGAATGATAATAGGTCATCTGGAAATTTTAGAAATGAAATAATATAGTATTTGAGTAATTGAAAAATGAAATATTTTATCATTGGATATTTTGAAAATTTAAATAATATGCTAATGGAATTATTCTAAATTTAATAATGTATCATTTGGAATATTGGTAAGTTAAGGAGATTTTCATTTGGTAAAATAAATGGTTTAGTTTATATTTTTCCTCTGTATTAAGAAGTAGACAAATGGTACTATTGCTATTGAGGTATTGTATTCTCCTTGTTATGGTGATTTGTTTGTTAATGTCTTTTGAAAACTTGGATCATTTAAAAAACTTGATCGACTTTTAATGTTTAAATCAATATGGAAAAAGATTGTCTTTTCCAGTTATTGCCTTTGCAAGTTTAATTTATGTATTTGCTTTTTCTTAAGTAATGGCAAGACCTTGATTTGTTTGATTGAACCCTATCGTTTGGTTGATTTGGGATACCTATTTATGTCCTCGGTCTCAAGTTTGACTATTGTTTTGTTGTGGTGTTGTAATTGGTCATATCTTTTATGCAGGTGTCGAATGATGTTTAATGGTTGACCATAGCTGGTCAGGTCACTAGTTAGAGTATTGTCTGTCAGTGCACCTCATATGAAGTCATTTTTGACCAAATGGTTTTTCCCTCCATTTTGAACTCTGTTTGCTTGACTATGTGTATTCCTTGGTTTTTGAGTTCGTTTGAGTATAGTCTAGTGTCATATGGGAAAGTGGCTGCTAGGTAACCCATCGAACTTGTGTGTCTAGTAAGTGATAACCTAATAGTATATTAGAGGGTTAGTTAATGAATCACTAAGTAAGATAATTGTACCTCACACATGGGATGAGTGCTAACACAGACTCAACATGCTATGAGAAGGCTTGAAATGGAAAACCATCATCCTTGTCTTCATGAGAGGATGTGTGGGTCCACATGAGGCTTGGATGGGCCAGAGGTTCGAAATAGGTTTCTAGAGTAACCCAGTGTATGGGGTGGAACCTATGAAGACCTGCCATGGTAACCATACTAGGTCATGTCATGACACTTGTCCCTATGTTCACTAGTGTGTTGTTGTGTTGTCTTGATAGGAGAACTTTTGTGGAGTCATCCTGTTTCTTATGCCCTTGTGAGTACCTGATTTCATGCTAGACCTTGGGTTGTGATTTCTTAGTTTCGCGGATTCTCTAGTGGACCTTTGTATTTGCTTCGATTATATTCAGTTGGATCCTTTCCTAGTTAGGGATCATTTATGTATTTATTGACAAATGTGGTCATTTGTATATTGGTTATGTTCTCCTTGACGACAGGATTATAAATGATGTGAACCTTATGTATTCTTCCCTATTATTTAATGATCAGAGGGGTCTTGCAGTTGAGCAGATTGAGAGATGTAGCCCTTTAGGGGTGAACTCCGATATCAATTTGGTGTTATGTGATGCTTATGTTCTTATGTTTCCTGTTTAGTTTTAGAATGTATGGATGGCATTATGTTAGAATGTATTAAGTGGATTAGATAAAATTAATCATAAATGCATGTATGCAGTCATTTTAATTAAATGCAGTAAATTAGATCATGAAGGAATGTAGGTTAGAATAAAGGAATATATTCAGTTATTGTTAAGGAAATTAAGTATGCATGGAAAGATCTCATTAGTTATAATGAAATTCAAGTGTGTTATAAAATTAGATGCATGGCTTATGTTAATGAAAAAGTTTGAACGTAAGGTATGAATAAATCTTAATGGATGAACCTTATCTTGTGATCTATATTTTTATCTTACTGAAAGAAATTATCCTTGTTTAAGAATTATCTCATTTTTAAGATAATCGGCTTATCAGATTAATTAGCGTGAGTTAAGTTAAATGTGTAATTAAGAAATCATGTTGGGAAACTCCTTAGGTGTTAGTTGATGTCTTCTGCTATTTAATCTTAATTTTGATATCTCATTGTATCTTAATGTTGTGTTTAACTTCTTTTTTTAAAAATTATTGCACTCCATTCATGTGTTTTAGCTCTATCCCTTCGGGCTTTCCTGATGGGGCATTACAATTGCGCTCTAGGCAGTGTGCCTGAATGCATGTGCATTCCCCTCTTGTAATAATATTATACTCTTGATCACATTATTTTAATATTGTAGGTCTCAATCCCACTATGTTTTTTGTCTTTCTGGGTTTCCACATAAAAAAAATCTGGTGTTATGGTTTTGTGCTTGTTTGCATAAATAGTTTCTTCACTTTCCTTTTATTAATTTGCATGTATTTGTTTAAGAATCAGTTGAAGAAAGTTGCTAATTTCATAACACTGATTCACCCTCTCTCTCAGTGTTCATTGATTCCAATAGAGGAGACATGAGGCACCACCTACTCCACCACTAGGCTAGATGGAGTAGAGGTCGATGCAGGGGGAGGCAACAAAAAACTAGGTTGTGCTAACTCAGGACCTAACTCTCCCATCTTGTATTGGTAATATTCATGATACATAAAATCACTACGGGGAAGCATGGATCCCACTAGAGCAGGCCAAAAATGATCTAACAAAAATTCCCCATGAGCTACCAAGGGTCGATATCTAGTTTCTTGGTCGACATGCATTGAACCCTGATGGGGAAACTTAAGGCATTTATGAATCAATGATGGGACCACCTCGATGCCCCCTCAAGTTTTCTTGACACTCATCATATGCAAGATTATGCCAACCATTCACAAACAGAGTCTCCTCTATAATGACATTGACTCTACACAATGGGTCAATCATCATACCTGTGATAGTTTGACCAATCAGTTTGGCAGGGATGTATAAAGGAGGAGGCTCTCCACAATATAGGGCATCTAGAGGGGTGACTGAAAAGGACACATTAGACACCTTTCCCTTCTAACTAGGATGGGAGAAAATAGGAATGATGGTGACCATGTACATAAATGAACCATCATCCAAAGAAGGATCTGATGTAGAGATGAAATTTGCCGAATGTGGGGGAAAGGGGTCGATATAGTTTTGAAAATCCTTGATAGCTTGATCAACAAATTTGTTTGACTTATGTTTCCGCACATCAATTTGTTTGCACCACTATCAATGTGGTCCTGGACAATGTGACAAAGACGATAACATCGCTCGATGTTGTGACCAGGCACATGATGATAATGGTAGAACATTGACCCATCATACCATCACAGATAGGGTGTACTATCATATAATGGTCTAATCTTAGGAAGGGTGATTACATTATCTTTCAACAACTACTACATTATGCTCAAATAAGAGTCATTCAATTTTGCAAAGACACTATTTTTCTATGAGTCTTGTCCAGTAGTTGTCAGGGGAATAACCACAACATTGGCTACAACTTTATTCTTCCTGGACACTTCCATGGACATGCCTGCAAAGGACCAACCACGAGGGTTCGAAGTAGAATATCTAAACTACGACATGGTGTGTTGGTAATCTCTAAGTGTGAAACACATGTTAGAAAAGTTCTAATATTGATTAAGAGATAACTTTTCCCTCAATGTTGGCTACAAATTTCCAATGAACATCCTCTGTAGATCACTATCTACTAGGGCAAAGGTGATTTTAGTGGAAATCGATTGATATCTAAAACTAAAATATGTGACCTTCTCATTGGGTTTTTTCTTGCAATGAACGATGTTAGCAATAATGACCCTAATCCTAATTCTATCTTGAAACTATCTAAGGAAAAGGTCCATTAGCTTATCAAAGGTGCAGATAGAATGATCCAACAAAGAGCTATACCATTCTAACACGATACCCTTAAGGAACTATGAGAATAATTTAAGCAACACAAAATCCAAACTATTATAATCGCTACACATAGTCATGAAAGAATTAATATGCACATTAGGGTCCCCATCACCATTGAACCTATCAAATTTTAGTGATTCAGATACAAGAGGAAGGATAGTGTAAAACATGGTGATGTCAATGTGACTCTTCCTATAATATGTAGGCATGGATGACTGACCAAACACAAAGGTTGAGTTGGTTAACTGTAACTACAACTAACCCATGTTTTTTATGATGGTGTTCAAGACTATATTGCTAGGCGGAAGAGGTCTAGTTGGGCCAGATCCACCACCATATCAACCAAAATGTCTAGAAGGACTAGTGCCACTAATAGATGTAGTGTTAGTGCTAATCAAAGATAATAGAGCTATAATAGACGCAAAGGTCGAACCACTAGACATACTCATATAGCCCAAGGGGATAGATGAAGTAGTGATACTAGGAATAGTAGGCACATGATCAACCATGTGCACTACCAAACTAGGCATTCTAACACTAAGATGAGGTCCATAGTTAATAGACTGGAAATCCTAAGGAAGAGCATCAACCAAAGGCACATGATTCCTGACTATCATAGATAATTCCCTCAACATATTTAGGCCTCTCCTGTATGAGATCAACATGTCTCTCAGAGTGTTGATGACATTTCCATCCCGGGGGGGGACATTCTTGCAATTTAGGAAACCTGCAAAGTCTCTCAGATTCTACTCAAGCATGTCAATTTGCTCAAATTCAATAGTGAGAGAAGAGTCATGATCAACACTAGTAGGGGAAGATAGAGTATAATTTCTCAGATAATCTCTAAGAGTTGGATTGCGAACCAGGTGGAGAGTGGGGCCTTGTCAAAATGGACTTAAGGGGACAAGAAGCATAGAGATCATTTGGGTCAGGAGGAAAACTCTGCCTAGATGAGCTCCTGGCTATGGCTCCTATGATTTTCTAGGCTGTAAAGCTCACAGATGAGTCTTCTAACACTAATACTACACTATAGGGAGACAAGGTGCCTTGGCTTCAGATAAATTCTTTGTTGAAAGATGAAACTAGACAGTGCGAATAATCTAGACTATATGAAAATGCTAAACCAAGATGTAAGCTAAATGAATGCAATGATCTAAATGATAAATACACAATAAAAAAGGAAATTTGCTTCACATCAGGTTCACCAAAATGTAATGGAGGAAATTTTCTACCTCAAGGATGATGAATCATAGATAACAAATCCATCCTCTGATACCTCACTCGAACTGGTGCTAAGGTGAGATAGGGGATAAGAACAACCAAACTAAACAGAAAGAATGTAGAGAAGGCTCCTAGATGACTTTGTTGAACATCTATCCTAAGGATGAGTATGCAGGCCTGCAACACAAGTGCAGCATGTTGTTGTCCTATATGGATGAGGTACAAAAACCATACAAAAAACTCCAAATGCGATTATAATATGATAAATGCATAGAAAGCAATAAAACTAATCTAATAGGCACAAGATACGAAATAACTAAAATAAAGTAGAACAAATGAGATGAGAGGGACTCACAACCGGTCCATGATTGGAGTCTCCTACAAAGTATCTACTCTTCCAGGAACATCTAGCTATACACAAGTGAAAGAGAAAATGTTGGGGGTTGTGTTTTGGAGCCTACCTAAGTGAGACCCCCATTTTAGTGTTTCCATCTCCACAGACAACCTAGATGAAAGCCATAAGGGAAAATGAATGACAAAGATAATTGAAAGATAATGCAAGATAAAATAATGATAATGCATGAGATATATCAAAAAGAGAACAAGTAAACTCTCCTTTTCGAGATGCTATGACAATGGTATTGTGAGATATTCGGAAAGTTAAAACAATGGTGGTCTTCATAATAGGAACTAGGAATATTGTCCAAGGAGATATCACCACAAGATTCAACCTGTAAAATATAATTTTAAATTGCCAAAATGATCCCAAAAGATGCCTTCAAATAGGAGAGATATAGGCCCTGGAAGGAAAATCGACATCGGTGAGCACATGCAATGACATTACAATTTCTTCCAAGCATAGACATAACACTCAAATGACCATCTGTGGACTATCTGATTCATGGGATGATAGCGTGCCACACAGATGTCTCCATGTTGCATCATAGTTCCCAAAGGTGACAGGTTAGCAGATTTGGTAGAGACTAGTTTGAAGTTGATGAGGTAATCCAGGGTGGACAAAGGGACAAAGTTGGCAACGCCGAACCTCCATTGACATGGAGGAAGGCACCATTTATTGCAATTATAAAGGGAGATTTTTTTGATACTATGTTCTGTAGACAGTGAAGGGTGCATGCTCTAGTGAAGTGGGTTGGTAGTACTATAAAGCCACATATGAGAAATAATTAGAGGTATCCTTTGTTAGGACAAACAATGAGAATCTTGTACCCTAGCTTTCTCTACATCTATAACTAGCCACAGTTGGTGGTGACATGACTCACATGATGGTTAGTTCTTGTGAAATCTTCTGATCTAGGCATGATGGATTTCATGAGTGATCATCTTGGTGGTTACACCTCAGGACAAGATAGAGGCAACCAACTCCATTAGGGTATATTTTGGTAGAAGGGCTAATTAGGTAAAATCAAACTGAACACATGTAAACAGCCTAAAGCTTATTGCATTTCTTACCATTATAAAAGGAATTCCAAGGTTGTTGGAGAGTTCCAAAATCTTTCATTTTTTGGGGAAAGTAAAGTAGGGTTCTGTATAGTCTAGTGTTGGGATAATTTGGTACTTAATGAATGTACAAATTTATTGGTAGTTTCAATTAGTTCATGAGCATATTATTAAATTATTGCAAGAATTGTCTCCACTCATATTTTTCAAAGTTCATATGAATCGATATGTTAAGAATATTTTGATATGACTTGATATTTTTCTATTAATGTGTGATTGTGTGTATGGGTTTCCTTCAAGGAAGGAATTAAAGTCTATGATCAAATTGCAATGATTGTGGAAATACATAATGGATCTATAAGAATGGTTTATGTAAAAATAAAAGGAGTTGCATTAGTGTAAGTCATTAATGTTTGAAAGGCTCACTAATTTGAAATTATCTATCATCTAGTTTTGTATTCATAATCTAGGAATTGACTCAATGCCCTGGAATAGACACAAGTTGGTTGAATTGTCTATGATTGGTTTCATAAACATTTCAAATCAAAATCATATTTTTGTTCTTTGCCCTTTCTTGTTTTATAAGTTATTCATAAGTTATTAGTTCTCAGCTATTTTTAAAGCATGGGAATTCTGTATCTAAGAACAATCCATCTTCATTAATCCTATAGGTTGTTGTTGTTTAAAACATTATTGTTAATACAAGCCAAGAAATAGGAAAATCCCCCTGAGTATGATGGAGCTCAAAGTGAAGAAGGCTATGAAAGCCTTGTTATGTTGCATTTTATTTTCCTTAGTCTATTGACATTGCAAATCAAATGTTATAGGTCCCTAATACCATAACCTAGAAGGTTTATTTCTTTTGGGATTGAGGGTTGCAAGAAAAATTACCAATAGATGTGTAGGTAGTATTTTATGATAGAGGGTATAAAATGGTTAAGGGTGCTATGGTGATTGTTACAGGTGTCAAATTTGGCATATTGTATAAGCTAGATGAATACATTGTTGAGTGTAATAGCACTTATGCCAAAAGTATATTTGTGGTTACTTCATTGGAAGACTTGAGGGTTTCACCTCCAATAGATGGACATGGATTTTGGGTACCTAAGGGTGCTCTTACTTTTGAAGAAAAAATACCTACAAAAAAGACTATGTTATGGCACCAAAGGCTTGGTGACATTTGAGAAAAAGGCTCTAAGGACCTTGACAATTAAGAACCTTGTTGAACATTTGAATGATTGTAATGTAGACTTTGATTTATGTGAGGATTTCATTATAGAAAATAAAACCACATTTAGTTTTCCTCAAGATCTCATAAATATTGTCTTGTTTTGGATATTATTCAATTTGATGTGTTTGGTCCTATAGATGTTCCTTTTTATTGGAAAATGCAAATATTATGTTTCATTTATTGATGATTTTAGTAAAACGACATGGGTATACTTTATAAAGACTAAATCTGAAGTTTCCAATCTATTTAAATAATTTAAAGAAATGGTTGAGTTGCAAGATAGAAACAAAATAAAATGTTTGAGGATTGAAAATGGTATTTATTTTTTCTCTAACAATTTTGATACATTCTATTAACACTGTGCCATTAATATATAGAAGACAATTTTGTATTCTCCACATTAGAATGGAATCTCAAAAAGAATGAATAGGAAATTGATTGATAAGTCTAGGAGTATGTTTTTTGGTGTTGGTCTAGAACAAAAGTTTTGCATTGAACCTATTGCCACTACTTGCTACCTAGTTAACAAGTCTCCTACATAAACCCTTCTTGAAAAAATCTATATGGAAGCATCGTTAGCTCTTATACCTTCATCAATACATATTAGTTTTTGGTTGCAAGGCATACACACAAGTGCCAAAGGAGAAGTGAATAAAGTTGGAGAAAAAGGTTGCGAAAAGTACCTTCATTAGATACAATTATGGTATGAAAGGCTACAAGTTTGGGATCCTATTGCACAAAAAGGTAATACATAGTAGAAATGTTATTTTTAGAGAAATTGAGTCTCCAACTACATTGTAGATAGAAGAGACTAAATAGGAAGATGTGATTCAATTTCCTTCTACGCTTGAAAGAGTTGGGTCAAGACTCCTAGATAGGTAAGAAGTTGAGGAGAGCTCATCTAGCTTTGAAACATCAAAAAAGGAGGAAGAACCTCCGACTTATCTTTTTTAAAGGTCTACAAGATAGAGACAACCACATAAAATATATTCACTTGATGGTTGGAGATGTATTTTTTCTTTGAATATTAATATGGGTAAACCTAGATCTATAGAAGAGGCACTAGGTATGAATGATGCAAAATCTTGGAAGATTGCTATGGAAGAAAAAATAGTGGGATTGAAAAAGAATGATACATGGGATCTTGTACCATTTCTTGAAGGATGAAGACATGTTGGTTGTAAATGGGTGTTCAAGAAAAAGATTGGTTTAGATGGAAGTAGTCAGACGTATAAGGAAAGGTTGGTTGCAAAAGGCTACTCTCAGGTTGAGGGTGTTGATTATGGTGAGATATTTTCTCATATTTCAAAAATGGCATCCATTAGGTTTTTTACTTCTATTGCTAGTACTTATGATATAGAGGTTTAGAAAATGGATATGAAAACTACTTTCCTCCATGGTGATTTTGATGAGGATATTTATATGTGTAATGGTGAAAATATTATGGTTTTCACCATATAAAGAAGGAACCACTAATTTAAGACTTGGTCACCATTACATTAGGGAAAGATAGGAATTATATAGATCTAAATCCAATAGATCTATATCCTGATCGAATTCCAAGGGATGTTGACATGTGCCCTCTTCTTTCCCTTAGATTAAATTGATTTGTTGAATTTGTTGAAATCAGGGTAAATGGGATGAAATAGTTGTAAAAATATGCTAAAAGAGAGCTACACTTGTCGGATTGAGCCACGAACCTAGATCTAAGGATTATAAGAGGATTTAGACCTATTCCCAAAAGGAGCTCCTAATTTGTTGAGACCGGAGCAACAATTTTTCTAATCTTCCTAACTTTTTGCACTCCATTGGATGATTGATTTGTCACTATAAATAAAGCTTATCTTAAAGATCGCAACTCTATACCTGCTTCCTACACACAAAATAAGGGGAAATAGGTTGGAAATAGGGGTTTGTCTATGTCAAACCACCGTTTAGGAATTAACCTTGAATGAAATGTTCCAAATATAGAAATAAATAATGGAATGATATACCTCAAATCTGCAATGACTAAGAGTGATGTTTTTCTTCTCGAATGTAATCACATACGTTGTATGAAATGGAATGAACATGACAAAACCATATTCACACACACATACTTGTATATGAATATTGTAATCTACTCCACAATGATTGGATGAAGAATATATAGCCTTGGAAACCTTTGAAATTCTTAATGATTAAGACTTCAATGCTTGTGTAGTGTCCTAAATTGCACCTAGTTCATTTATGACAATTATGCATGGCCCTTGGTGCATTAATGACAAACTCATGATCAAAATTCTACTATTTTGGCATCATGGGCTTAAGAGAAAAAGTGCCTCTGTATGACTCAAAAAACTCGTTGGGCTTATCTTTGGTCGGATGCAAGCACTACACGTGGATGTCCTCATGTCAGACTAACATCCTGATAGACTTGTGAATTCTTGAATCTGGCAGAGACTCAGATGTTGGTCGACTCGTGTCCTTTCACTCTATTTTTTTCATAATGGCTCTACACGCCTCCTTTGAGTTTACAAACCCTTCCTAGCTCATTTGGAGGAGTTCACAGCTTGGGGTCTTGGCTTTTGGCTCTCATATTGCACTCTTTCTCTCATATTTCTCTCATTATTCTCTTGGACATACTTCTACCAACATTAAGCTACAATCATCTTATAGCAAAGTCTTACAAAAAAGCATGTACCAAGGGCTTCGTCATGCTCATATCTCAAACAAGAGGGGTTTGTCTACACACCTTATCTCCTCTTAAACTTTTATTGTTGCATGCAACATACCTTTTTTATATTTTGATTGTATCTATTATCTAGGTGCATTCATATTTCCAATTTACCAATCTTCACATTACATGCAATATGGGTTTTCTTCCATTAAGCAGAGTATAATTTCTATTTGCATCTTTCCAATTTTCTAATTTACCAAGTTTCCAGTTTATTTTTCCAATCTATCTATTTGGTTGTTTGTGGCGGTGGAAACACCTAAATAGGGGTCTGACTGAGGCAGGCCCCTATACAACCACCAACTTTTTTCTCATCTCAATGTGCGTTGGTGGTGAAAAATTCCTACTCATCAAAAAGCACACACAAAAGCATTGCTAAAACTTTCTGTTCAGGGTCATATGAATGACAGTGCACCACATTGGCATCTGTACCCGACGCTTAAGTCCAGAACCTGAGAGCTCCCTGATCTAGAGGTATATGCCACATTTGATTCTATTTTATTCTGTGTGTTCCTATTTATTCATTATAAATATATTATTTACTTTCATAGGGTAAGTGCACAAAGTTGTGTCCACTTAGTGTGGAAGTTTTACACTTAGAAAAAAATGGCAAATCGCATGGAGTGCATGAGAAATGAAATGGGATCCCCTTTGACGTCGGGATCCCAAACCAAAATTTGTAACGGGATCCCATTTAGCATCGAGATCCCAAGCCTAGATCTAAGAAATGGGATCCCATTTCAAAAACAAAACAGGATCCCATTTCCTTTTTTTAATTTCTTTCTTAAATTTAATTTTTTTAAAGAAAAACAAATTTTAAATTTTTTTATTAAAAATACAAGCTATATATACATGAAATATAAAATTTAATTATAATTCACATTTCTCTTTGTCTTTTGTTTCCTTTCTTATACTTTAAGTTATATTTCATCTATATATTGGCAGGATGTTTGAGAGTGGTTTCAGATCTCTAGGAGTTATAAAGCAAATTCTAGATTATAGAAGATCTTATCAATTTTTAGAATTAGTCAAATTTCAGTAATCAGGAGATCAATATTTGCTAATTCTTTTTACCTCAATCTCTTAATCTTCCTTGAGCTCTAGACTCACCCTCCCTCCTTCCCTCTCTACTTTTATCTCCCCTCTATCTCTTCTCTACCTCTCTATTTCACTCTCTACCTCTCTCTCACATACTTAACTCTCTACTATCTATCTCATCTCTCTCTACACTTCCCCTTACTCCCTACCTACCTTTATTTCTCTGCATATACTATCTGTCTCTCTCTACATACGTTTCACTCCCTCCCTACCAACATATTTCTCTCCCTCTATCTCTCCACCCTTCCCTCATTCCCTCTCTAATTTTATGTCCCTTCTATCCCCTCTCTACCTATCCATCTCACTTTGTCCCCTCTCCCAAAATCTAAAACTATGTCTCTACCTCTCTCTCACATCCTTAACTCTTTATTATTTATCTTCGCTCTCTCTATACACCTCCCCTTACCCCCCTAGCTACCTATATTTCTCTATATATACATCTCTACATCTCTCTTAACATACCATCTCTCTCTCCAAACCAACTTATCTTTCTTTTCATATGTCATAATAGGTCCTACTAAGGGGTCTTATGTCATAATAGGTCCTAGTAAGAGGTTTAACGTCATAATAGGTCCTCCTAAGGGGTCTTATGACATAATAGGTCGTATTATGACATAATAGGTCATATTATGTTATAATAGCACCTATTATGTCACAATGGGACCTATTATGACATAATAGGTCGCATTGTGACATTATAGGTCCTATTATGTCACAATAGCTCCTATTATGACATAATACCCCTTAACAAGTCCTAGTAAGGGGTATAAAGTCATAATAGGTCCTCTTAAGGGGTTTTATAACATAATATGACCTATGATGTCATAATAGGACCTATGATGACATAAGAGGACCTATTATATCGTCATAGATCCTATTATGTCATTATTAGTTCTATTATGACATAATACCCTTTAACAAGTCCTACTAAGGTGTATAATGTCATAATAGGTCCTCTTAAGGGGTTTTATGACATAATAGGACCTATTATGACATGACAAGTCCTCTTAAGGTGTCTTTTGACATTATACGACCTATTATGACACAATAGGTCATATTATGTGATAATCGATCCTATTATGTCATAATAGATCCTACTAAGTGGTCTTATGTCAGAATACATTATAGAAAGAGGTATAATGTCATAATAGGTCCTCTTAAGGGGTCTTATGACATAATAAGACCTATTTTGACATAATAGGTTGTATTATGTCACAATATGACCTATTATGTCACAATAGGACCTATTATGACTCAATAGGACCTATTATGTCACAAGAGGACCTATTATGTCACAATGTGACTTATTATGACATAATAAGTCCTATTATGATAGTATAGGTGCTATTATGTCACAACAGGTCCTGTTATGACATAATACCCCTTAACTCTCTCTAAAAGTACCCTCTCTCTCCCAGCCAACTTATCTTTCTTTATATATGTCATAATAGGTCCTACTTAGGGGTCTTATATCATAATAGTTCCTAGTAAAAGGAATAATGTCATAATAGGTCCTCTTAAGGGGTCTTATGACATAATAAGACCTATTATGACATAATAGGTTGTATTATGTCATAATAGGACCTATTATGTCACAATGGGACCTATTATAACATAATAAGTCATATTATGACATTATAGGTCCTATTATGTCACAATAGGTCCTATTATGACATAATACCCCTTAACAAGTCCTCGTAAGGGGTATAAAGTCATAATAGGTCCTCTTAAGGGGTTTTGTGACGTAATATGACCTATGATATCATAATAGGATCTATGATGACATAATAGGACCTATTACATTATCATAGATCCTATTATGTCATTATTAGTCCTATTATGACATAATACCTTTTAGCAGGTCCTACTAAGGGGTATAATGTCATAATAGGTCCTTTTAAGGGGCCTTATGACATAATAGGACCTACTATGACATTATAGGACCTATTATGACATAATAGGTCCTATTATGTGATAATCAATCCTATTATGTCATAATAGGTCCTACTAAGGGGTCTTATATCATAATAGGTCCTAGTAAGAGTTATAATGTCATAATAGGTCCTCTTAAGGGGTCTTATGACATAATAGGTCGTATTATGTCATAATAGGACCTATTATGACATAATAGGATCTATTATGTCACAATAGGACCTATTATGTCACAATGTGACCTATTATGATATAATAGGTCATATTATGACATTATAGGTCCTATTATGACATTATAGGTCCTATTATGACATTATAGGTCCTATTATGTCACAATAGGTCACGTTATGACATAATATCCCTTAACTCTCTCTAAACATATCATCTCTCTCTCCCAACCAATAGGTCCTACTAAGTGATCTTATGTCATAATAGGTCCTAGTAAGAGGTATAATGTCATAGTAGGTACTTTTAAGGGGTCTTATGACATAATAGGACCTATTATGACATAATAGGACCTATTATTTAACAATGGGACCTATTATGATATAATAGGTTGCATTATGACATTATGCATCCTATTATATTACAATAGGTCCTATTATGACATAATACACCTTAACATGTCATAGTAAGGGGTATAAAGTCATAATAGATCCTCTTAAGGGGTTTTATGACATAATATGACCTATTACATCATCATAGATCCTATTATGTCATTATTATTCCTATTATAACATAATACCCTTTAACAGCTCCTACTAAGGGGTATAATGTCATAATTGGTCCTCTTAAGCGACCTTATGACATAATAGGACCTATTATGACATGATAGGTCCTCTTAAGGGGACCTATTATGACATTATAGGACCTATTATGATATAATAGGTCATATTATGACATAATAGGACCTATTATGATATAATAGGTCATATTATGACATAATAGGACCTATTATGATATAATAGGTCATATTGTGACATAATAGGACCTATTATGATATAATAGGTCATATTGTGACATAATAGGACCTATTATGACATAATAGGTCCTATTATGTTATAATCGATCCTATTATGTCATAATAGGTCCTACTAAGGGGTATTATGTCATAATAGGTACTAGTAAGAGGTATAATGCCATAATAGTTCCTATTAAGGGGTCTTATGACATAATAGAACCTATTATGACATAATAGGTCGTATTATGTCCCAATAGGACCTATTACAACATAAAAGGACCTATTATGTCACAATAGGATCTATTATGTCACAATAAGATCTCTTATGTCACAATGTGACCTATTATGATATAATAGGTCACATTGTGACATTATAAGTCCTATTATGTCACAATAGGTCATGTTATGACATAATACCCCTCCACTCTCTCTAAACATACCATGTTTTTCTTCCAACCAACTTATCTTTCTCTACATATATCATAATAGATCAAACTCAGGGGTCTTATGTCATAATAGGTCCTCTTAAGGGGTCTTATGAAATAATATTTTGTATTATGACATAATAGGTCGTATTATGTCATAATAGGACCTATCATGTCACAATGGGACCTATTATGACATAATAGGTCGTATTATGACATTATAGGTCCTATAATGTCGCAAGAGGTCCTATTATGACATAATACCCCTTAACAGGTCCTAGCAAGGGGTATGAAGTCATTATAGGTCCTCTTAAGGGGTTTTTATGACATAATATGACCTATGATGTCATAATAGGACCTACGATGACATAATAAGACCTATTACATCATCATAGATCCTATTATGTCATAATTAGTCCTTTTATGACATAATAGCCTTTAACAGGTCCTACTAAGGGGCATAATGTTATAATAGGTCCTCTTAAGGGGTCTTATGACATAATAGGACCAATTATGATGTGATAGGGCCTCTGAAGGGGTCTTATGACATTATAGGACCTATTATGACATTATAGGACCTATTATGACATAATAGGTCATATTATGTGATAATCAATCCTATTATGTCATAATAAGTCCTACTAAGGGGTCTTATGTTATAATAGGTCCCAGTAAGAGGTATAATGTCATAATAGGTCCTCTTAAGGGGTCTTATGACATAATAGGACCTATTATGACACAAAAGGACCTATTATGTCACAATGAGACCTATTATGACATAATAGGTCATATTATTACATTATAGGTCCTATTATGTCACAATAGGTCCTGTTATGACATAATACCCCCTAACAAGTCCTACTAAGGGGTATAAAGTCATAATAGGTCCTCTTCAAGGATTTTATGACATAATATGACCTATGATGTCCTAATAGGACCTATGATGACATAATATGACATATTATGTCATCATAAGTCCTATTATGTCATAATCAATCCTATTATGACATAATACCCTTCAATAGGCCCTACTAAGGGGTATAATGGCATAATACATCCTCTTAAGGTGTCTTATGACATAATAGGACCTATTATGACATGACAGGTCCTCTTAAGGGGTCTTATGACATTATAGGACCTATTATCACATAATAGGTCCTATTATGTGATAATCGATCCGATTATGTCATAATAGGTCCTACTAAGGGGTCTTAAGTCATAATAGGTCCTTTTGAGGGGTCTTATGACATAATAGGACCTATTATGATACATTAGGACCTACCATGTTACAATGGGACCTATTATGACATAATAGGTTGTATTATGACATTATAGGTCCTAGTACATCATAATTTATAAGATCTTCTAAAATCTAGAATTTGTATTATAACTCTTAGAGATCTAAAACCACTCTCAAATATCCTGCCAATATATACATGAAAAATAACTTAAAGTATGGAAAAAGACAAAAGGAAATGTGACTTAAACTTAAATGTTATATTTCATGTATATATAGTTTGTTTGTTTTTTTGAAAATAATAATAATAAAAAATGTATATATAGTTTGTTTTAAAAAGAAATTTAAAAAAAGGAAAAAAAAAAAAGAGAAACCAGATACCGTTTTGTTTTTAAAATGGGTTCCTGTTTGATAAATGTGTTTTTAAATTATTTTTAAAACTGAAACGAGATCCCGATTCTAAAAATTTCAAACTTTGGTTCGGTTGTAGCTTCAGTTCTGGCTTGGGAAATGGCTTGGAGAGTTGACCCTTTGGCTTGGACCTAGTTTGACCTACAATTTGAAGGCAAAATCAATCTTCATATTAAATAATGACTTCAAAAATATATCTAAACACCAAATTTTTAGAATTTGTGTAAACAATGAAAACCCATTATAGTAGAGACTATCTAGATTCAAGATATGTAATTTTTAAGAAAATGGATCAATATTTTTATTTTTAAAATAATTACTAATGAAAGAGGTCCATAAACTTGAAATAACATGGTTTTTTAGTTTTTTAATAACTTTTTTGTCTCTAAGTTTTTTGAAGAAAAAATATATGGCATCAAACTAGAGACAATTTTGTATAGATTAAAAAAAAAAAACCAAAAAATGTTAATTTTACGTCAAATTATGCTTGCCGTACACAAGAATTTTTCAAAACAATGATTATGCCCAATAAAAAATTAACAAAAAAACCAATATGCAGAAACAAATTACAAAAAAAAATTCTCGTCAAAGGTGACTGAGTTATAGATCTTTTCCCAAAAGGATTTATAAAAATAATTTCATTTATGTCAAATTATGCTTGCCGTACACATGCATGGTATGGTCCTAAAAAGTGACTTTTAAACTATAGGTTTTAGTAATGCCTATTCAAACTTCATTTTTAAGATCTGAGTATTAAAATAAATTACATATATGGAGAGTAGATTTCAAGCACCACATTCTCTGTTACTGATTTTTTTAAGATTCATTCTTTAAGTGCCTCAAATCATTAGGTCAAACATGATGAAATTGAAAAAAATGGGAAAAAACTTCTACTTTTTGGCCCAAAAGTGGACACACCTTCTTGTAGGTACCCTATATAGTTAGTTTAGTTGTTTATTATACCCTGGCTCATCTTAGCACCAGTTCAAAGAAGTAGCAGTTGCCTTATTTGTCCTCTAAGATTCATCATCTTGGAGGGAACAAATCTCCTCCCCTACATTTTTGTGAAACCGACGTGAATGCCTAATGTTGGATCTTTTCCTCTTAGAGTTTGATGCTTTCGATAAGGCATTCTCTAAGGATGACTTTGACATGTTGGACGAAGTTTTAGATGACTTCCTAGAAGTACCTCTCCCCAAAAGAGATGTAGAGGGAAGGTCATCCTCTACGACATCATCTTTCAAAGGCGATGAGTTGGTGAATGTTATTGTTATCTCTAGCGCTCCACAAAGGCCTAAAAGACCTTACATCCATGTGACTATAGCAAGTCCTTCTCCCAAGAAACTTAAGACCATTAATGGGAAGCCTTTCAAAGGAAAAACTTCTAACCTGTACACTAGATTAATGCAATCCAAGAAATCATCTCATGATACCATTTCTTAGATGTACAATACTCAAAAGAATAAACAAGCTATTGCTCAACAATAAGCTTCTTTACCTCTTTTTCAGCCTAGCCTTCTCAAGGCACCTTTTTTGCCAGATAAGAAACCTAGCAACTATGATCTTATCGAGCAACTTAAGGTTACTTTGACTAAGATCTAACTATGGGATTTGGTTCAAATCGCTCTGGTGTACCAAGGTATGATATTGGAAGACTTGCAAAGGATTTTGATACCTTCTTCTGCAAGACTGATAGATGTGAATGCATTGATGGATCATATTCATGCGGATTCATCGAATATTACTTTCTATCTACATGAACTTTTGCCTCCTACAGTAAGAATTTTAATGGATCCTTCAATGATAATCATCCATGCAAATGGCATTGGTATTAGATGAACACATGTTGATATAGGTTCTGCATTAAATGTTTGTGGTTTAGACTTGTTGTCAAAAGTCAAGATGGACCCTAATTCTTCAGTGGCCTCCTCCTTGTTCATTTGATGATTTTACAACAATGGTAAAAACCATTGTAGGGATTGCCATACATTCCTTGAAAGTTGGACCTATCAATATCTCAACCTTTGTGCACATGATGTTAGGCCCTTTGTCATATAACCTCCTTTTAGGCAGACCATGGCTTCATGCTTTGGGAGTTGTTTCATCTACACTTCATGGGTCTATGAAGTTTGTAGCCAATAATCAAGTTATCATAATTAGGGTTGATCCTGAGGCTATGCAATTATGTAAAATAGTGGTAGTTGGTCAAGCCTCTATTGTACCTTCATTTCAAACCTATGTACCCAATTTTTCTTCTTTTGTGGCAACTTGTGCCTCTATTTCATCCACTAAAAAGGAAGAACAAAAGAAAGAAGAAGTCACTAAAATGCAAGATATTGTTAAAGAGAGATCATCTAAGGAGTAGGATTCTTTGAAAGGAAAATCCTTGAAGATAGATCCCCTTGAAGTGCAAACGCTGGAGTCTACTTCTAATAAATCTCTTCTAGTTAAATCACCTTCTCCATTGAAAATGAATGCATGCTTAGGTTATTATTGGAGTTCTTTAGATTTCATCAACTCTCATGTTAGTGAGTATAAAGTAAATCTTGTCCATCTATGTTTTCCCAAGATCTCATTCACCTTGACCACAAAAGATGATTATGCATCCATAAATCCAGGTGATTCTTATCATGTTGATCACCTCTTCTATACAAAACTACCATCATTCAAAGGATTACAAAACATTTATGGTCTCAAATTTAAGATTGTATTTCAGCTTGGCTATGATAGAAAAGGTTAAGGACCTAATGGACAAGGCATTCAAATTCCTTTAGAAGATGAACCTCATCACCACAACATTGGACTAAGATACAGCCATTCAGGTCGAAAGGAGAAACCATGGTTAACTATTAATATGATTTTGGCCGATCCTCTTCTTCTCAAGCTTGTTCATCCGAAACTCATTGATAGTAATGCACGTCACCAAACGAAATTTCCTTGGACTTGTTCCCTTCAAAATAATCCTTGAAGGAATTTTTAGGAGCATATGATGAGTTGCCCTCTTATCATCATAAACGGTGATTCCCTTATGGTTTGAATACCTAGGTGTATTTCAGGGAATCTGTTGTGTAGGGGCCACCTTTATCCCCCAATGAAGAACAAATATCCACATCTCATCCAAAAGACCATAGTGTACTCCTTAGTGGGGAAACTACCGACATCATCATGAGTGATAAGACTCTTGAAAAAGCTATCAAAGTTGGGAAGTGCTTATCTCCTATGTAATTCAAAGAATATTTTGATCTTTTACATCAATTTCCTAAAATATTTGCTTGGTCTTATGAAGAGATTCCTGATATTGATGACTTAATTTTAGTACACAATATTGTGCTTAGTCATGATGCCAAACCGATGAAGCAAAAGATTCTAAAGATGAATCCCAAGGTGGGCTTATTAGTCAAGACTAATATAGAGAAGCTCTTACAAGCTAGATTGATCCATCCCATTGACTATTAACCTTGGATCTCGAACATTGTCCCAATAAGTAGGCCTGATCGTTGGATTCGCATTTTGATTGACTTTCAAGATGTGAATAAAGCCTCCCTCAAGGATGACTTTCCTCTCCCAAATATTGACATGATCGTGGATTTAAGCACGGTTATGCTCTACTTTCTTTCATGGATGGCCTCTCAGGTTATAATCAGATTCACATTAACTTGGAAGATCAGTATAAAACCAATTTCATAACCCCTTGGGGGACCTTTTGCTATGTTGTCATGTCATTTGGGATGAAAAACATAGGAGAAACCTATCAATCGGCCATGACCTTGATAGTCCATGATTTAATCCATAAGATATTAGAAAATTATGTCGATAATATCTTGGTAAAGTCTTTAGCTTGTCAAATTCATATTGATAATCTTCATCTGGTGTTTGAAAGGCTTCGGTTATACTAGATGTGACTAAATCCACTCAAGCACGTCTTCGATGTTGACACTAGCAAACTTTTTGGATTCATTGTCTCCCACCGACAAATCGAAATAGAAATGATAAAATCAATGCAATCGTGAACATGCCTCCACCTAATAATCTCTCAGCTTCATAGTTGTGAAGGGAAGATTCAGGTCATTCACTGATTTGTAGTGCAATTGGTTGATCGTACTCTTCCCTTTACGCAACTACTGAAGAAAGATACCCATTTCAAGTGGAATGAAGAGTGTCAAGAAGCTTTCAATTCCATCAAAGATTACTTAGCCAATCCTCCCATCCTATTTCTAGCTATGTCTGATAGACCTTTTTTCCTATAAATTTCTTCCTCATCTTGCACTCTAGTGCAATGATGAAAGTCAGGAAAGAGAAGTCTATTACATTATTTGTGCTCTGTTAGAGTATGAAACCCGATATTCCATTGTTGAAAAGTAATGTTTAGCTCTTGTCTTTGTGACTCAGAAGATGAGACATTACATCCTTCATGCATAAACATAGGTCATTGCGAAGAATGATATCCTCAAGCACCTCTTCGCAAAGTTGGATCTCTCAAGAAGGCTGGCCAAGTGGGTGATGTTGCTCTCTAAATTTGACTTAAAATTTATAAATCAAAATTCAATCAAAGGGCAAGTCGTTGCTGATAAATTGGCCGATGCCCCCTCAAAAAAATCCTTTCCTACCTTGAACCTCTTCCCTGACAAGGATGTGTTGGTCATTGATCATGACTCCATATGGGACATGTATTTTGATGGGTCAAGGTGTCAGACTAACTCAGGAGTGGGTGTAGTATTTGTTTCACCTAAAGGAAATTCAATCCCTCTCTCATTCTATTTGGAATTTCATTGTACCAACAACATCACTAAGTATGAAGCCTTGATTATAGGGCTTCGTGCTACAATTGCCATGGGTGTGAAAAAATCCACATCCATAGAGATTTCAAACTTATCATTAACTAAGTTACAAGTTCTTATCATGTTAAGTTGTTGAATTTGTCCTAGTATAGATATTTGGTATCAAGTATACTCAAATAGTTCACTATTTACACAATCGACAATATTTCACGGAGAGAAAATAATCATGGAGATGAAATGGCAAGTGTTGCTTTCCTTGTAGGCCTGGACTTTGGTCCAGATGAATATCACTTCATGTTACATGTCATCCACTTTGTTGTTGTATCTGATCAAATCCAAGTTGATAATCTCATGTGTGCCCATGTTGACTTAGGAGAATGATTCACACACATTTTCAATTACCTAAAGACCGAAATATTTCCCAATGATGCTAGTAAAAGTTCACGTGTGTAGATTCAGAAGTTGGTAGTTGGCTACATTGTCTTATCTAATATTCTTTATAGGAGACCATATAATGGTCTTCTATTACGTTGTCTAGCAAAAGCTGAAATACCCCTTGCCCTTCAAGAAGCCAAATCTAACTCTAGAGGTAGCCATTTTGGAGGAAAATCTTTGATCCATTTATTAATTCACATGGGGTACTATTGGCAAACAATGGAATAAGATTCCTTTTCTTTTTTCAAGAAGTGCCTACAATGTCAACAACATGTAGCAATCTGATTCAAGCTCTTGCACCGAAGCTTCATAGTCAGGTTTCTCTGTGCCCTTTCTAGACATGGGGGTTGGATATCATCAGGAAAATATATCCCCCTTCATCTAAGTTTCATGTCTTCATCATTACCAAGTACAGATTATTTCATGAATTGGGTTAAAGTTATATCACTAAGATCAACTACTACCAATATGATCTATGGCTTTATTATGGACAATATTATTTTTTAATTTGGTTTACCTGCTACTCTTGTCCATAATAATGGCACGCCATTTAAGAACAAAGAAGCTAATCAATTTCTTGAAAATTTCCATATCCAACATTGTTTCTCTAAACCTTATTATTTTTAGTCCAATGGTCAAGCGAAAGCATATAACAAGACCATTGAGCCAATCTTACGTAAGAATATTACTAAACATGGTTAGGATTAGCATGTACAATTAGTGTATGCATTATGGGCCTATTTTACAAGTGTTTATATGACCACTAGAACAATAAAACACAACCTCATGTATGGTGTTGATGCTATCATGCCCCTCGAATTGGATATTTTGTCTTTACATGTCTCCTTAAATGGGGTTATCAATGATGACTCTTATTGCACTCTTCATCTAAATCAGATTGAGTTGTTAGATGAGCATCATCTAAAGGACCTTCAACACCTCCAAGATTACTAGAAGTCTCTCTCTAGACAATATAACCAAAGTTTGTTACCCCAAACATTTAAAATAGGTGTCCTGGTTCTTTATGAGAATCAGAGAAACATCAACGTGCCACCTAATCAAAGAGGTAAGTTTAGCCCAAACTAGTTAGGTTCATATATTGTTACCTCTTTTTATGGTTCAGGTGCCTATGGTTTATTCTCCATGGATGGTAATCCTCTCAAAGAACCTATCAATGTGGCACACCTACATAGGTACTATGCATAGAAACTGTGCAGTATGTGTCGTATGCATGGTGTCTAGATCTCTATGGTAGTCATGTCATGATACATAAACCTTTATTAACATGACATTCATTTCTATGTTATGGAGTGACTATAGATTTTTACATCCACATGTGTGCGTGTGCATGACCATGTGTTCTATCCATACAAATATCATCATAAGGTTTAATCATACACTTGTATATAACAATATGTAACTTAAATCATGATGTACATCTAACATCATCCATCACATGAGTGTACATAATGAATATATAAATTAGGAAAAAAATCCATCCATGATAACACAAGCCAGATAAAAAATGGTGAATCTCATATATATGTGTGTGTGTGTGTGTGTGTGTGTGTGATATATAATATCAATATCAATATACATGTATCACATCACTAAAAACAATTGTGATGTTGTCATATGTGTCTCTGAACTACATAAATACATCTATGTATATTTTTATCTACACAAAGTAGATCAAAAATGTCTCATGACCCCTCTGGTGGGCAAGTCCCTAAGGTCACTTGTGATGGAGGATCTTGACCTCAGCGAGGGGACTATCTCATTGAGGTAGACTACTACCCCACAATAGTGATGCTCTACAATCGCATGCCCCTCAGCTCCCCTCGTAGCTCTGCTATAGTCTCTCTTTGTGTCATCAACTCCTCCCGTACAACTATCTCTTGCTGACATGACACCTCTAGATCTGCCATCAACTAATGCACTCAAGGGTGGTCCAAGTGACTTGTGGCACCCTACTGGGTAGCATCTACCTGTCAATGGAGGTCATTGACCTATCTCTGTGGAGTGTCGCATGCACTCTTGGCACTCTCAGCTCATGTAACCACATGGCCTCTCTCTCAAAGGACAACATGAACCTCCAGCAAGACCTAATCCTACTTTCCCATTACTGTGGTCAGCTGCACTAATCCCTACATCAACTCTACTCAATCCTCCTTATATGTTGTACACAATCATGCTACATGATCGAACAACTAAGCATGTCTTCCTATCATCCCGAAGGGTTCAATAGGTGTCCAGCATAGGACCCAAGATTTGTACATCGAGAATAATCTTTGCGAGTGCCTAGTGGATAAAACTCAGCCACTCGGTGATGCCCTCTACAAAAACAAAGCATTTCTACATCAGTATCCATGGTATAAAAATTATCTATATCTATATGTGTAAATGTATGTGCGAAGAAAAACTAAAGTATATCAATGGAAATTCAAGCACATACTAGGATCACCCCTTTGCTAGTTTAGATCTCACAAAGGCACCCTGCTGGTGGAACTGAAGGTGGTGCAACTGGTGCTGGTGGGAGCCTCCTAGCGGTAGGAATGGATCTTTTTGGACTTGATCTCCCCACCTGCTTTCTCTACCCTATCCTATTTCCCTCATTGCTCGAGGAGGCCTAATCATCACTATCACCTCCAACATCTCCTCCTATTGTACCTGACAAGAAGATTGGTGTCAGACCTACTCTACCCCACCAACCTGCAAAACCTAGTGTGAATCCGACATCATCTATGTCCAGCTATGGAGCAATGTCATCATTGTCACTACCCTTAGGACTGTCATGTACATCTCCTAGGGTAGGGAAAGGCAGGTCGTGTGGTCATAGTGCACTCTTGGCTGATCATGCATATGTGGGTGCAATAGGTGGGATAGTCTGCTCCTATCCAAACTATTGCATGCATTATCACCAATAGTAAGGCATCATGACATGATCCTTGTGACCGAGTAAGAATTGGTCCCACAACATCCGAGGGAGCTATGTGTGGTCTGTGATGCAAACCCCCATGTCTTGGAATGGTTGTTAGATGATGTCTCCTATCTCGAGCTAATATAGAGTGACCCTCTAGTATGTTAGGTCTTATGTCTGCCATTCACAGTGCCGCAATGGGTATGCATGTTCTTGGGGCATGTCTAATGGAATGGGCTCTATAAGTCTGACTAGCCACATACAAGTGATATGCTCAAAGACACAGACCTATAAGAGGGTGCATGCTATGAGACTCTGGTACTCATGGTGCACGTACTGGGAGAGCTCATTGTAGAGGTGGGTCACATACTACGAACCCATGCATACACTATCTACCTCTCCTCCATCTCTCGTATCAGAGACATGAACCTTGCAGTCAGCTTCATGCCTCAGCTATCTGTGAGCACCTGTTGTGTAACAGTCATTATCATAGTGTGTCATACCAATGGAATTGACACTCACCCTTGGCCTAGTGCTCGTAGATACACACGCCCCATAGCATCGATCCTCCGCCCCCTCCTACTATCTACCCAGCTCTGCGGTTGAGAGTATGGTTGGTTGTCATCTCCCCTAAGAGAAAAAAAGGAGGGGGCATATACTATCCTTTATCATAATTTTCCTTTCTATCCATACTAACGCTCCTTAAGAATTCTTCTCGGTGAAGTAGCTTCCTCCATTTTTCATGCTGACAAATTTTTAAGTTTTACTGTATGGAATTCAGCACATGAAATATTGTGGTTCCTCATGGAGATTTGGGGGCATTGTTTGTGATTGCTAACTTGACCTATGTGACCCCTACAGTATCCTTTTTGGGCTAAGTATTTATTGCACTTACTGCATTTATTGCACTGCATGGGCTTAATGAATGAATCCTTCTGAACTACTTTAGTGTGACTAATCCCTTGAGTAAATTAGTCCACTAAAGTAGGGGAAAAATGTAGTATCCTAAATTGCACCTATTGCATTTATGGCACTTCCACATAGCACCCGGTGCAGTAATGACAAACTCATTATCAAAATTCCACTATTTTGGCATCATGGGTTCAAGAGACAAAGTGCCTCTATATGCCTCAAAAAACCATTTGGGCTTATCTTTGGTCAGATGCAAGCATGACGCCTGGATGTCCTCACACAACACTAACATCCCAATAAACTTGCAGAATCTCAATTCTAGCATAGACTCAAACATTGGTCGATGCATGTCCTTTGGCTCATGTTTTTCCGTAATGGCTCTTTGTGCCTCCTTAGAGTTTAAAAACTCTTCCTAGCTCATTTACATGGGTTCTTGGCTTTTGGCTCTCATATTACACTCTTTCTCTCACTATTCTCTTGGAGAAACTTCTACCAATATTAAGCTGCAATCATCTTGTAACAAAGTCTTACCAACATGCACGTACCAAGGGATTCATCATACTCGTATCTCAAACACTAGGGGTTTGGTTGCACGCCTTTTCTTCTCTTTATCTTTTATCATTGCATGGAACATACTTTTTTTATATTTTGATTGTGTCTATTATCTAGGTCCATTCATATTTCCAATTTACCAATCTTTACATTACATGCAATAGGGGTTTTCTTCCATTAAGTGGAGTATAGTTTCTATTTACATCTTTCCAATTTTGCAATTTATGAAATTTCCAAATTATTTTTCCAAACCATTTATTTGGTTGTCCATGGTAGTGGAAACACCTAAACGTGGGTTTGACTAAGGCAGACCCCTATAAATCACCCAACATTTTTCCCGTCTCAGTGTGTGCAGTTCATGAAAAAGTCCTGCACATTGGAAAGTGCACACAGAAGTATTTCTAAAAATTTTTGTTTGCAGGTTGTACGGACAATAGTGCACCGCGCTAGTGTCTGTGTCCTATGCAAAAGTTGAAAACCCGAGAGCTCCCTGATCCAAAGGTACATGCCACTTTTGATTCTGTTCTATTCTGTGAAACTAGTTTCCTGTGTGTTACTATTTCTGCATTATAAATTTGTTATTTACTTTCATATAGTTAGTTTAGTTGTTTGTTATCCCCTGGCTCATTTTAGAACCAGTTTGAAGAGGTAGCAGTGGATTTATTTTTCCTCTAAGATTCATCATCTTGGAGGGGACAAATCTCCTCCCCTACAACTTGAATGCTTGACTGAGACATACCTAATCTAGCTCTGAAATAGATGACTGACCTTTGTGTTATACATACAGCAAAAAAATAAAAGATGTAGCTAGTTCTGTAAAGCCTGATTCAGATTTATAATTTTTACTTACCCTCATGTTATGTGGAAATCATGGCATTTTTGGAGTCAGATTAGGTACAGTTGCTTTATTTCCTGGATGAAATTGCTAGGATGAAATTAGGTTAATTAAATGTCTTTATATATGAGATAATAGGTAAATTTATAGGTTAGGCCAACCTCCAATAGTCATATTGAGCCACTGAGTCCATTTCCCATCAAAGAGATGAGTCTCACCCCCTCTTTAGAAATTGAGCCTCAAAGAGGGGGACTAGAGCACTGGATGCTCTGGTCTAGGACTAGGGTACTGGTGGTGCCCTAGTCCTCCTCAATCAGGGGCCCAAATCAAGGTCTGAGGAGAAGGACCTAGCTCTATAGTGTCATTTGGTAGGCATATGCGACATAAAAATTGGATTTAAGGAAATCAGAGGACCCAAATAGGAGATGGGGAGATGCACTAAAGTAGGGGCACAAAAATGAGAGGTAAAGTGGCCTGATGACAATTTACGATGCAATATTTATCCCCCACTTTAGTGAGAGTATGAACCTATGCAAATACTTGTGCTAAAGTAGATGAAAGAGAGATGAAGGAGAGGATCTAAGGAGCACACAAACAAGGAGTATAAGACATCACTAATCCCAAGGGACTAAGCCCCGAATCTTAGGATCTTAACTCACTCAAACACATACAAGGGCACACAAGACAAAAAAAAATGCAAACAAGAAGATGAATAAAGAAAAACAAAGACAAAAATGCAAAATAGACACATGAAGACTAAACACCAAAACAAGACCTCAAGTCAACTAGCTAAAGAGACCTTGATATCAAAATATCTCCATAATTTATATCAATCTTGAAAAATGGCATCTCAATAATACAATTAATCACATAAAAGATAAAAGCACACATCATCCATGAACCATCAATAGCAAAAATATGAGTTCATGAGAAGAAGGAAAGAGAGAGAATGGATACATGCTAGATGTGTTTTTCTATGTGATCAATGAGAAGAACGATGAGAAAGGATATGTATACTTGCTCCTAGATATGTTTTTCTAGGTGATCAATGGTGGGTAGTAGAGCTAGTAATATTCTATCTTTGTTTCACTAGTTCCACTCATCCTCGTGCATGTGTGAAAGTGATGTCTAGTTTCAAGTGCATACCACCTCGTATAAGAGTTTGTTTCCTCTAGTTTTGAGCATGCTTCAACCTGTTTAAGACATATAATGCAAAAGCAAATGCCAAAAGTGAATGTCTAGTTTTGAGAACATCTTGTATAAGTGTTTATTTTCTCTACTTTCTAGAATGTGTAATTCCGTCTAAGACCGATACTTTCCTCATTTTGAAGACATCACATGTAAGATTTTTTTTCTCTATTTTCAAGAATCTGCACCCTGCCTAAGACATATATTAAATGTTGTGTCTCGTCTCGAGCATGAAGCATCTTGTATAAGATTTTATTTTCTCTAGTTTTGAAAATGAACACATCATTTATTACATGCAAAAATATGGTACAAAGAGATGATATGGGTTCCCCCTTTAAGATGCCAACATAGCCCTATGTTGATGTCTTAAGTAAGATATAAACAAGGATATCCACCTTCAACATCAAGGAGATATCCTTTAGGCAACAATGTCATAAATCCAAGCTAAAGAGGGAAAACTCTTCTATAAAAGGATAAGATAGTTGAAAAAGAGATATCTTGCAACAAGTGTAAAGGAGATTCTTGGAGGACAAGATATCATTGCTCAAAAGACAAGATACCTCCAAGAAGAGTTGCATGGACAAACATAACATATTCTACCAAAGGAAGGAAAGGAGAACAACAATGCATACCTTCTCCCTATTCATAGGTTAAAGGGATTCTTGATGAAGGATGACACACTTTTGATCCAATGTCAGGGGTAAGTTTATAAAACAATAGACATTTCCAAGTTAAGAAGAGGTTGTATCTAAGAACTTATATATAACTATTGCATAAGAGAAAACTCCTTGATCAAACAACAACTATACACAAGGAATTCCATCAAATCATAAGATAACACCGCTCGGCAAAGGAAAAGTAGATCCTTAGAAAAGAGAAAGAGAGAGAGAGAGAGAGAGAGAGAGAGAGATCATTGTCCCCAAAGTGTAAGGGCAATGAGAAGAATTACACAACCTCTAAGGAGAGATTAGACATAACAAAATGTACAATATGCTCACATGAATAAATATCCAATGCAATAAAAGATATTAACATATGTAAATCCCAACTCTAGAGAAGAGGTAATCTTCAAAGAGAGAGAGAGAAAGAAAGAAAGATTACAAACGCCCTCAAGGAGAGATTTATCATAAAAGACATACCATTTCATGCAAGAAAGGATATCAAAACTATGAAAAATGAAACCCCTCAAGGGAATAGTGATACTTTAAAGAGAAAGAAAAAGGATAAGGGTTCTTGCCCCCCAAGTATAGAGGCCAGAATGAACCCCGTTGCTATCCCAAAATGTTTGAAATTGGAAAAGCATCATGTCTTATGAAAAAGAGCCCCAAATTAATTTAACTACCTGGGTTATAGGGTGAGGAGAAACATGGAGGGTGAGAAGAGTGCTAAGGATGTACTTTCTCACCAAGAAAGAGAGCAATATTAGTTGAAAGATTTATTTGAGCCTTCTCAAATTATTCTGGAACAAATTCATTAAATGATTTACATTTACCAAGAGAATGAAAATAACTACAATGAAATGGACAATTCTCATCACCTTCTTTGTGATTTTTGCTAAATTTTACAAAAGAAAAAACAACATTCTTAGTGGACCATACTTTAATTTCCAAAAGATTCCAGTTACTAGCCTTTATTGATCATCAATTGGATTAGGCTTTGTCTCTTGTGATTTAGTATTAGTATTTTTATAAGAACAAGGATTGTCATCTATGATTTTAGCTATGCCTCTATCAATGAGTCCTTGCATTCTATTTTGAAAATCTAGACAATCATTTATACTATGATCATTAGTTTGCTGGTATGAGCAAAAAAGAGATTTTGAAGAAGCACTTTTAGCTTAGCGATAAGTCTATTGTCTTGCAAGATAATATTTTAAGTCTTGAATTTTAAGGAGATCATCCATAGGAGAATTATGATAATGTCCTAGGTCTTCCGTGCTAGCTTATGTAGGAGGTTTTATAGGAAATCTAATTCCTTGTTCAAATTTCCCAAGTCCTCGCCCTCTAAAACCTTGTTTTGATATTATGTTAAAGCCACTCCTATAAGAATATTTTAATTTAAAAGGGGGAGGAAACTTATACTAAATTTCTTGGATGTTTGTAGTATGAGCGTGTTTAGAAGGAACAAAAGGGACAAGTAGATGAAGAAGAAATATCTTGTGGAGGAGGATTTTCCTTTCTTTCATCATGCATATCCTCTTTAGTAGATTGAGAAGGAAGATCCTTATCATCTAAGGCCTCATATTTTCTTAATGTTATGTTGGGTGATAGATCATGAATAAAATGCATAACATCGTCTTCTCTACAAATTTTTTGATGACTAAGATAGGGTCTCAGAGAATACGAAGGATCTAGAGAGATTGAAACACTATTATTTTGACCTTTCCCCCCTTGTGCTAGGGTATGTGTATGAGAAGAAGATGGTGCAATGTTTCTCTTTAATTCTTTCTCTCCCTTAGAGAGATCGTTGATAGGAGTATTATCTTTTTCTCCTTTCACATTAGATACCCTAGGAGAGGTACAAGTATTAGATTTTCCATTAACATCTCTAGGATTGAGATCTACAAAATCTTTATTGTGATCTCTATATGAAATGCATTTTACAAAACATCATCATAAGAAACACATGCACTATAAATGAAATTTTTTAGATCTAATTGATTCAAAGGAAGAAATTTGGAAATTCTAGAAATGTAATATGCCAAAGTGCTATGAATCAAAAGAAGCAATGTGAAGTGAAAGAAGCCATTCCAAAACATGATTATTATAAATATAAGTGAAAAGAAAAGTAATAATATGTGAAACATCAAATAAATTAGATCAATTAAGTGTCATTATTAATGTTTAAAATCAGCACTAAAAATTAATTTGAAAAATGAAACAACATACAAATCAAATTAACAAAAATAAATTAGGTTTTTGTAAATTAACCCTCTAAATTATATAACTTGATTAAAATAAGATCTATGAATTTGAATTTGAATTTTGAAATGTTTCTAAATCAGATCTGAAGTAATTAATCATAAATTAAACAATCTACAAGCTCAACTTTAGAATTAAAAATTAGGGGTTTTGTGAAATTAACTTCTAAATTTTTTAAATTCAATTGGAAATTAAAATTGTAAATATTAATTTGAATTTTAAATTGCATAGACACTATGATCTAAGAAAAAAAATTATAACTAAAGGTGTAAGAAGTTGGGTTCACAAAAATGTAATGGTGAAAAATATTATGGTTTCCACCATAGAAGGCAGAAACCACTAATTTATGACCTAGGAAACATTATAGTAGGGAAATATAGGAATTAGATAGATCAAAATCCAATAGATCTAGATTTTAATCTAATTCTAAGGGGTGTTCAGAAGTGCCCTCTTCTTTCCCTTAGATTGAATTGATTTGTGGAATTTGCTGAAATTAGTGTAAATTGGTTGAAATTGATGTAAAAACACACAAATAGTGAGCTAAAGTCATCGAATTGAGCTATGAACCTAGATTTGAGCATTATAATAGGGTTCGGACTTGTTCCCAGAAGGAGCTCCTAATTTGTCAGGACTAGAGTGATGATTGTTCTCATCCTCCTAACTTCTCACACTCCACTAGGGGAATGATTAATCACAATAAATAAAGCTTATCATGAAGATCATAGTTTCGTACCTGCTTCCTACACACAGAAAGAAGGGGAAATAGGGTGGTTTAGTCTCATAAAATTGCACCTCCTGCAATTTTCACCACATTTGAGGTCCTCACCTTGGCAATGACATCTCCTTCTCTAGCCGAGACATATTTCTACATTCTCACCCCTTCACCCTTCCTCCTTTAAGACCTGTGGCTTCTCTAGACCCCGTTTGGGCCCCAAAATAGGGTGGGACAGGGGCGTGCTGCCCCTATCCCCGCCCCTTAAATGTGGCCCTAAGTTCGGTTTGCCCAGTCTCTTATGCATAATTTATCTTTGAGGTTTGCAATTCCTCTTTGTCAACATTCGATGGTTGAAAATTAATCCTTGAGGCATGTATAAAAGGAGATTCAATTCCTTCATTTGGGGGGATGAGAGGCATAAGGATAAGATACGGGATTTCAAGATCATCAAGCATTCAAGCATTCAAGTCTTCTTCATCCATCCATTGGAGCAACATTACAACACTCATTTGCAATCATGTGTGTGTGTTAGGGTTTTTTCATGTTACATGCCATTTCATACAACATTTGTGGTTACATTCAAGAAGCAAAGCAATCATCAACAACAAGTTGTAGATCTACAAGGTATAGATTTCCTTTGTTTACATTCAAGAATTTGCAATCACTTTCTTTCAAGGTTCATTCCTCAACCAGGGTTTGATTGAGGCAAACCCCTATCCAAAACCTTTCTCCCTCTCTTTTCTATATGTAGGTTGCAGGTGTGCAGCTATAATTGCAGGTTTGGGCATCATTTGCAGAGACAGAACAAGCCTTTTTGTTTCATGAATTTTGTGGAGGACCATGTACATTGTCGCCATGGTCCTAATGACTTTTTTCTAAATTTGTAGGGTAGATCTGTGTTAGTCTAATTAGCTCAAATCTAAAATTCCAATGTGATCCTAAACTGGTAACTCATCATTTCACTCAATTTCTCTCTTTGTTCCACATAGTTAACAAGTCAACATTCTCATTTACAAAAGAGGGTAAATCACACTTCAGTTGCTTGCAATCCACTTGGAATTCACATCCTTGTTTCCCTCAGATTTGGATCTAGTGGATTCAAGCCTCTATTTTGACTGTAAAGTTCCTCCCTAGTGAAAATCATCCCAATGGCTTCCTTTCTCTCTCCTATGTGGGGAGTCACTAGGATCCAATTTTCCACTTTACATTTTGGTGAACCTGACGTCTTACACATTAATTTTGATTTCTCATTATTAGATCTAATTAATTACAATTTAAATTTCAAATTTTCATTTTCAAGTTTGATCTATTTATAAATTTTAGAGGTTAATTGCATAAAAACCCTAATTTTTCATTTTGAGAAAATTAAGCTTGTGAGGTGCAAAATTTTAATTGTTTGTTATAGATCTGATTTCTATTTCAAAATTGCAATTGAAATCTGTCTCTTTATTCTAAAAATTCAGTGGTTAAATCATTAAACCCTAATGTTTAAGACTCTTCTATTTTTGACCTTTGACTACAATTTTGTCTGATTTAGACATCTCTAAATTAGCTATTTTTTTGGATTCCGCATTAAAATCCTAATTTCTATCATCCTTGAAAATTTTTAAAAAAGTTGGTCGAACCATGTGTGCTCCCCCCACAGTCCTTGGCTTTTTTCCCAAAATTTTGGGAGACAAAATTGATAGTATTTTTCTGCCCAAATCCAAAAAATCAGTCTACTTTATCAATTTTAACAGTCTCTAAGGTCAAACACAAATTCAAAATTCATCAAATTCACATCTTAAAATTAATTTTCATAAAAAAGGTCCTAATTTTAGATCTACTTTTCTAGCAAATTCAAATTTCACTTAAGAGACTTTTAATGGCAATTAATAAATTGGATTTGCTTGCTCTTTCACATATGATTACATTTCTTTTTGGATATATTTACTACAATCATGTGTTGGATAAGAGTTTCTTTCATTTCATGTTGCTTCTCTTTCTTCATAGCACTTGGTCATATTATGTAGTTAGGATTTCGAGATTATTTTCTTTTCAATTGGATCTCAAAGCTTTCATGTATCATTTATGTTTCATTATGGTGATGTTGTTAACAAAATGCATTTCCTATGTTAATCACCTTAAATATTTTGTAGATCCTGAACCTAAAGATCCTAATCTTTGTACCTCTCTTAGGGTATCTTGTGTAAATGAGATGAGACCTAATGCTTTAACCAATGATCTCTCTAAAAAAGAACAAGCATTGTAAAGTAGCATGGATCCATCTTCTTCTCATACACATACCCCTGAGAAAGGGGGGAAAAATCAAAACATCAACATGCTTACATATTTAGATCCTCCTTATTCTCGTCAGACCTATCTTCAACATCAAAGCCTATGTAGGGAGGATGATGCATTTTATTCATGACCTTTCCCCTCGCATAGAACTCACTAAAAATGATCTTTTAGATGATGAATATGTTCTTGCCCAATCTTCCAAAAAGGATAAGCTTGATAAAGCAAAAGAGATTTTCATTTCACATGATACTCCTCCTCCATCTACAAATCCTTTTCTACCTCCTTACACATCGAATTTCAAAGAAATTCATGATATTGTTCCTCCATATAGTCAATTGCAAAATTCTTATAGTCATGGTTTTCATATAATTACAAAACAAGGTTTTAAGGACAAGGAATTGCGAAATTTGAGCATGGAATTCATGTACCTATAAATCCTCCTACACAAACTACTACAAGAGGCCTAGGAAGTGGTACCCCTCTTTCTATGGATGAATTAGTTCAGGTTAAAAACTTTCAAGATTACCTTCAAAAACAACAAATCAAGAGAGCCCGCAAGAATGCTTCTTCTTTAAAGCGTCCTTTTTTGTTCTTTTCATCAAACCCATGACCATAATTTTGATGATTGCCCTGATTTTCAAAAATATAATCAAGATGGCATAGATAGTGGCAAAATAAGAATTATGGATAATGAAACTTCTTCTCCTAACAAACCCTCTCCTTCATGGCAAGATGATATTTACCATCCTGATAGATTAGTTGGAAGAATATATTGTAGATTGAAATATGACAAGAACATTTCGTTTCCTTCTCAAAATAAAATCAAAAATCTTAAGAAAGTGAAAGGCATTGAATATTGCATTTTTCATGATTCATATTCACACTCTCTTGGAAAATGTTATGCATTTAAGAAATTTGTTCAACTAAAATATGATCTTGCACACATTTGCCTCACAATAGATCTAGCTATATTTCTGGGTAAACCATCCTGCCTTAGCACTTCTCTTCCCTTCATGTTTCTCTTCACCCTATGTCATAATTAGCCCATTTAATGGGGGCTCTTTATCATTAGTGGTGGTATTTTTTCACTTTAATATACTTTAGGGCATTAACATGAAGTCCATTTTTCTTCTTCTTTCTATACATTTATCTATATCCTTGTGTATTGTTCATTATTAGGTCTCTTTTCTTGCATAGAGTTATTCTTATATGAGCATATAATTGTTCTTTGGTTTTCCTCTTTTCTTGGAGAGGGGCATCTTTAATGGGTACTGCACATTTTCTCTTTCCTTCATTCTTTTGGAAATATTACCTCTTCTATGGTTTCGATTATTCGCAAGTATGATATGCCCCTCAGCAAGGAAATATCTCTTGAGAAGTATGTATCCCTTCCTTGAAAGGATTTGTTCCAATAGGACAACAAATCAATTGAAACTAATTACCATCAGAAAATGTGTGTTGTTTCTTCTTGTTCTCCTCACTTGGAGGGAAAGTAATTTCACTCCTTTCCCTTTTCTTTCTTATCATTATTTCTTTCAGGGGTTGCATTTTTCATATGTGATTATCATTTCTTACAATGGTATGCGTTTAAGATTAATCCCCCTTGGGGAATATATGATGATTTATTTTTTTCCTTTCAAAGATTACCACTTCTTGAGACGTGTATTTTACATTTACTAATGTCTTTTCTTGCATGTTTTCATGTAAAATTATTGCACATTTGCTTATGTTTAATCTCTCTCTAGTAGATTGTGTAATCTCCTCTCATTGACCCTTAGATTGGGGGAAACTGATCCTTCTCTCTCTCTTTCTATATGGATCCACTTTTCCCTATTAAGTGGATGGTGTGAGTTCTATTACTTGATGTCATTCCTTGTGTTGAATTGTTGTTGTTCACTCAAGGATTCTTTGTTATACAAGAGGTGTAAGTCCTTGATGGCAACCTCTTTCACACTTGGTAATGAGCATCTATGTTAAATTAACCCACCCCTCTAAGGGCTAAAAGTGAGTCATCCCTCATCAAGAATCCCTTTCGCCTAGAAATAGGAGGAAGTATTGCATTCTTGTTCTTTCCTTTTCTTGTTCTAGAAGATGTTATATTTGTCTAAGACAACTCCTCTTGAGGGGTAGATGTCTTTTGAACAAAGATCTCTTCTTCTCCAAGGTTCACTTTTACACTTATAGCAAGTTATCTCTTTTCAACCATCTTATCCTTGCTTGAAGAGTATTCCCTCACTTGCTTGGATTTATGACATTGTTGCATAGCATATATCTTCTTTGTGATGAAGGTAGGTATCCTTGTTCTAGTTTCCTTAAGATATCAACATCAACCTATGTTGACATCTTAAGGGGTGGGCACCCACACTGCTCCTTTGTACTATACTTCTCTCATGCATTGTACAATGGGACATTCTTGAAACCAGAGCGAAGCCTCTTAGAGAAAGATGTCATCACTTTTCTTGTACAGTGAGTCATTCTTGGAAATAGAGAAAAAATTCTTAGAGAAAGATGTCATCACTTTTCTCTTGTACCATGGGTCATTCTCAGAACCAGAGCACAGACTCTTAGAGTGAGATGTCTTCACTTCCTCTTTTGTTGTATAGTGGGTCATTCTCAGAACTAGAGCACGTTCTCTTAGAGCGAGATGATGCCAGTTTTCTTTTATGCGGGGTGATTATTCTCGAAACCAGAGCACAAAATCTTAGAGAAGGATGTCACACCTTTTGTGATACTTGTACTATACATTCTATATAGGTTGTAGCATACTGTAAAGAAGAAAATCAAACCCTAGGTGTTCCCCCCACTCCAAGGAGAAAGGAGGTCACTAGGATTAACGGTTTTCACTTAGGAGAGACTTTACATTCAAAAGAGGGGTTGAAACTCACAAGATCCAATCCCACACAATGCAAGATTGAATGCTGAATGAGTTTCAAGGGTTAAGACAACAAGGCTACCCTCTTTTGTAAAGAATGTAGATAGAAGGATTGAACTAGGAATGCATGTAAAGTAAGAAAGATTCGCTTATAAATAGAGATAGGGATACGGGATGAAGCTACGGACCTGGAATTAGTAGTAAAATGTCGAGACGGTGCTGTCCTGCAAATTTGAGCGAAAGTTGACAAGACGATGGCGCCCGGAGTGCACACGGTCCTCCGAAAAATCCGTGAAACGAAGGGGGATCTGTTCGTCTCTGCACAAGGATTCTAGATCTTCGATTATAGTCGCGTACCTGCAACCTACACATAGAAAGGAGAGGATGATTGGGGGGTTAGGGATTAGGGGTTTGCCTTCAGGTCAAACCCCAGTTTCTGAATTAACCAAGAAATGAGAATGCTGTAAATGTAAATGTCTGTAATGTAATCAAGTACTGATACCTTGTTGTAAGAATGTTTGTATTCTTACATGCGAAGGTGTAATGATGTTGTATGTTGTATGTTGTAGGTTGTAGATGATCTCCTCTTCAATGGTTGAATCCTTGGCTTGAATGCAACACCTAGCCTTGAATGGAGACCTAGAATGCTCAATTGCTTGAAGGAATGCTTGAATGCTTGAATGTTTGAATATCGCTTCCGCCTCTTGTATGCATATATTTTTCCTCTTACCATCTACCCTTTCTGAGAGGGGAAATGTAGTTTATATACTTGTCAATTAGGGTTAGAAGACTGATTTTTCTGACCTTAGGCCAACCTAGAAGCATTATTTTCCAAATTGCAAACTTGAAAACCCGATGCACCATAAGAGATCGGGCCCAAAATAGGGCCAGGGACCAGGGCGCTGGACGCCATGGTCCCACCTCCTCGGACAGTAGGGTGCAAGGAAGGATTAGGCCACGGTGCAGAAATATGCAGTTTTTGATGTCGTAAACGAGTTTCGGGGTCTCCATTCAGGTTCAGTGTTGCGTTGCCATCATGAAGACCCAAATGCGGTCGAAATTGGAAGTGTCTCAATTTTAGGATGGTACATTTAGCCCCCACTTTAGCGGGAGTATAAGCGTACGGCCATACTTCCGGTAAAGTACAAGGAAACAACATTGAAAAACTTTCACCACGTCAAGGAGACAAGATACACCAAGCCCCCAGTGGACTAAGGATCTTACGACTTCGATTGACAAAGTAAAAGGGAAGATCATGAGGGAGAACCATGACTATTAGTAGTAAGGTTCCCTCACTATGAGTCATGCAAGAAAAATACCAAAAATTTTCAAGGCAAAGCTAAATTTGTCAAGAAATTTTCAAGTATCTTGAAGAGATATGAACGGAGTATATGCCCCCTACATTAAAGCGATCGCACACGCCTCATCAGGGGTGATTGCTTTAAGGTAGTGATACACATAAGAAATGAGAAGGGGAAGGAACACGTTATCACAAAGATTTAGCCCCCAAGTGTGAGATAAACCCAAGGATAATAGACACAAAACACAAATCACGAGGTGACTTCACTTTCCTCAGGGTCAGTATGTTGTATGATAATTCATGTATATCATATGTATGTATGCATAATTGTTCTTCATTCCCCAATCAAGGAAGGTCATCTAGAAGAAGGGAACACATGTGTCTTTTGAGTCAACATGAGAGAGACCAAAAGAGATCTCAATGCTTTGCATCGTCCTCAAGTAGACAACACTAAGGACAACAAATAGAAGAATGAGAATAACACATAGAAGAAGTAACAAAAGAGAGGAGGAGAGAGTCTGCTATGCTAATGAACTAGTCTAGCACTTCATCCACCCCCCGATCTTGCTGATCAATATTTCCGGAAGGCAGGCAACACGCTAGAGGAGGAACATCCAACACAGCAGATGGAGCTATCGCAAGATCCAAACAAGGGCTATGTTCATGTTCCACGCCACATTGTTCTTGTCGAGGAGCTAGGATAAGTGCTTTAGAAAATTCGTTAGATAAATGGTTATCAATATCAACAAATTCATATTCACTATCAGAAGCAAGAGAAGTAACATTTTCATCTATATCATCATCAAGATTTATAAAAATAGGATCTTTAACTCGCACAGGATCAAAACCATCATGCATCTTATGTTTAGGATATTTTGGCTCAATTTTTGGCTGAGGAGAAAATGGAATAATACTAGCTGAAGATGTTTTTGGGGATTGCAAAGTTTGAGAAGCAGCTGCACGAGCTCTAAGATGATGCTTTCGTCGGTGTTCACGTGTAGAACGATTTCATCTAGTCTTAATAGGAAGTGGAGAAGATTGAGGAGGAGGAATGTTCTCATCCTTATCACTTGGGTGTTTAGGTTGTGGTCTCTTAGGTTGGATAATAGGAGAAGAGGAAGGTCTCTTCTCTTTATAAGAGGAAGGAGGAGGAACTGCTCCATATAAAGGAGGAATATTTGGTTTAGGAAGGAGACCAAGTCCATCATGATGAGGAGGTATAGGTCTACCTTTAGGAAGTTTATTAGACATAGACATAGTCACATCCATAGGAATGGGTTGGGAATCTTCTTGAGGAAAGACATTAGTTTTATCTTTCAAAGGAAGAACTTCCTTCTCAAGAATGATAGGAATATCAAGTTTGGGTGTTCGGGTTTCACTTAGAGATAGGATCATATTTTTTTTCCACTTTTGATAAGATTTGAAAAGATGATCACTTCACGGTGGAAGAGATTGGAATTGTTTAGGCCAAAAATAATCAATAGGAATGCTAGAAGTTCTTTCAGCTGGTTTAAACAGACTATGATTGATAGTAACAACTTCACCATTATGGGGAAATTTCAAACACTTGTGAATAGGAGAAGCAATAGCTTTCATGGAAGATAGCCAAGGATAGCCTAGCTTCACACAAAATTGTTCAGATGATGGAATAATAGCAAAGTTCACATCAAGGGATTTGTTATGGACCTCAATAGGTAATGTAATAGAACAAATTGTAGGAGAAGAAAATGCATCAAATAATTTCACAACCACATTTGTTTTGTCATAGATCACTTGATTCAATTGCAAAGTAAAAAGAAATTCTTCAGTAATGATATTAACCATGCAAGAAGGATCAATAAGCACTCCACGGCAAGGTGTATTCTTGACTTTTGCAACTATATATAAAGGACCATCAAGTGCCCTGATAGTTTCGCTGGAATCAAATGTGATGGAAGGTTCTTTAGGGATTTTTTGCTGCTCTACAAAGTTAATCACATTCGGAGTCATAGACACAAGACCATCAGGTGAGAAAGAGGAATCATTAGTCTCAATCACATTAGAGGTATGAGAAGGTAATGGATCAGTAAAAATCTTACGATTTTGGTTAGGAAGAGCTACAGATGTGTTGCCTTTATCATTCATACCTGAAATAGAGATAGTATTATCAACAATCAAATCTTGAATTTTACCCTTTAAAGCAAAACATTTTTCAGTATCATGCCCAGGTTGACGATGAAATTGACAAAAAGATTTGTTATCAAAATAGGGTGAATTAATATTTGCAGGATCTATTTGCTTTATAGGAGGGAGAGTAAGCACATTTTGTTCCAATAACTTATTCATAATACTATGCAATGATTCATTCAAAGGAGTAAATTTTCTTTCTCTCTTGAAAAACTTAGAAATAGGAGGCACACCTGATGCTGCATTCACATTGTTGTTGATGATGTTTTCATTAACGAACCCTCTATTTGGTTTAAACTTCCCAAATGGTTGTTGACTACTATCACCCTTATCACTCGGAGCCATAGGATATGTTTGTTCCATTTGACTCACCGTCAGTTGATAATTGTGAAGAGTTGCACACAACTGTTGGAAAGAAGTAAACTCAGAAAACAAATTTTTTTCTCTAATATCTTTTTGTAAATTAGAAATAAAGATTCTTTGAATATCATTGTCAAGTACTGGAAAAGAAATTTGAGCACACAAATTCTTATATCTACCAATGAAATCAGTCGATTTTTCTTTAACACCTTGTTTACAATGCATTAAATCAATCAAAGTAACTTTAGGACTTATATTGTTTTGAAATTGTTGAATAAAAGCATTTGCAAGTTGTTGGAAAGAAGTAATAGAATAGGAGGGCAACGAGCAATACCACTGTAGGGCTTTATCTCTTAATGTCCTAGTAAATAGTTTTGCAAGCAACCTTTGGTCATGAGCAAAATCGGTACATACTGTTTGAAAGGTCTTAACATGTGTTAGAGGATCGCCTTTACCATTATAAAGCTCCAACTGTGGGATTTCAACATGCTTAGGGGGGATAGCTCGAATAATGTCAAGAGAAAGTGGGCTCGCAACATCAAATGTGGGCACACTAAACTTAGATTGATTCATAGAGGCAATTTGTTGCTGTAAAGAAGAGACAGTTTGCGCAAGATTGTTAATGGTCGCTTCAGTCGAAGAGTTCATATTAGACATGTTAGATTGTGATGGAGGTATTATATTATTGAAAGAAGGTATTGATTGAGAGTAAGGTGGCAGGACACTATGATGGTTAGTCATAGGAGATGATTGGAAATAAGGAACACTACAAGGAGGAATGGAATGGTTGAATGAATTGCCCCCTTGTGTCATGTTCATTTGTGGAGATGTAATAGGAACACTCATTGAAGGAATGAATGAAGAAATCGGATTGAATGAAGGAAGAGGGTTAATTGAAGAGGAAGGATTGCCCCCATGACTGGTGATCATAGGTGGAATGTCTTGTATTGAAGTAGTCATTATGTTTGATGTAAAAGTAAGTATACTAGCAATAGAAGTTGTTAAAGGAATAGAATGATTGACTTGAGTAGGAGGTTGTGTATAACCTAAAGTTTCGGCACAACTCTTCATAGGCATCACATTCGAATCCACAATGTGTGCAATACCATGCAAAATATCAATTCCATTCTTATCGCTTTGAACCATGCATTTTAGACCCTCAATTAATGAAAGAGCTTGACTATCAAGGTATTCTTGAGACATCCATTGCTGAAAATCATCAAATTGGTTATCCAATTTCGAAAGTTGTTCTACAGAAACCTCATGAAGAGCTTCTTCATCATTAAGAGGATTAGAGGAATTACCCATGTCCTTGTTAAAAAGGCCATTCAAATTAGGTTCCATCTCCTCGGTAACTAAACCTTGGAAAGACTTAATTCTAAGGCTTCGTCTAATGGGAATAGTGTAAGTAGGGCTTATTGTTGTAAAACTCATGCACTAGGGAAAGAGAAAAGATTTTGAATTTAGAGATAGCAAATTTCAATAAAACCAGCCAATCTCCTAGATTTAAGCTGTTAAATGCAATCACGACAATCTCCCAAAATTTCAGAAAAAATGTCAGGGACCGTGGCGAATGGAGTGCACACGATCCTTGCAACTTTTTTTGAAATTTTCAAAGATGAAACTTATGATGATTTTAAAGCTAATCTGAAAAAATTGAGTGATTTTACAATCTGTAGATAGGCCAAATTAAAGTTGCAATCTCAAAATTGAACCCTACCAAGATTGTTGAAAAATGCAAATTTTGAATTTTGAGAAAGAGAGGGAAACTGAAATTTTGAATACTGAAAACAATGCAAGCTTTGAAATTTAAAAGTTGATTCAATTTCATGCAAAATTCAATTTTGAAAGTGGAAATCAAAGTTGTTGCAATTAAACACTTAGTTTCAAAAGTCACAAATTGCAAAAATTTGAATAAAGCACTGAAACTTCGAATGAATGCCAACACACTTTTCAGATTTAGGATAGTAAGAAACACAATTTTGACACAAAATTTCAATTTCAACAATTTTTGAATGATTAGAAGCCTTAATCCAAGCAATCACTAGACCAACTTTGACTTTAATTTTGAAAGTGTTAGAATTGATGAAATCAGCCAAGATTCTGGATTTTAGCAGAAAAATATAGTAAGATCTAGCTCCCGAAATTTCAGAAAAAATGTCGGGGACAGTGGCGCTCGGGGTGCACACGGTCCTCGCAACTTTTTTCAAAATTTTCAGGGATGAAAGATATTATGATTTTGTTGCAGAATCCAAAGTTACAGCCGATTTGGAGATGTCTGATCAGTGAAATTATCAGTCAAAGGTTGAATCAAGAGGGTTTTAAAAATTAGGGTTTTGACACTTAACCACTTAATTTTCAGAATTAAAGCACAAATATGAATTGACAATTTGCAATAGAAGGGTAGATCTAAAACAAGCATTAACAATTAAACATTTCACAAGCTCAATTACTAAAAGAAAATTTTAGGGTTTTTATGCAATTAACCTCTAAAATTTGCAAAAGATCAAACATGGAAATGTAATTAAGGAAGCAAATTTTTTCAGATCTAACCATGAATAATCAAAATTAGGATGTTCACATCGGGTTCACCAAAATGTAAAGCAGAAAATCGAACCCTAGGTGTTCCCCCCACTCCAACGAGAAAGGAGGTCACTAGGATTGACGGTTTTCACTTAGGAGAGACTTTACATTCAAAAGAGGGGTTGAAACTCACAAGATCCAATCCCACACAATGCAAGATTGAATGCTAAATGAGTTTCAAGGGTTAAGATAGCAAGGCTACCCTCTTTTGTAAAGAATGTAGATAGAAGGATTGAACTAGGAATGCATGTAAAGTAAGAAAGATTCGCTTATAAATAGAGATAGGGATACGGGATGAAGCTGGGGACCTGGAATTAGTAGTAAAATGTTGAGACGGTGCTGTCCTGCAAATTTGAGCGAAAGTTGACTGGACGATGGCGCCCGGAGTGCACACGGTCCTCCAAAAAATCCACAAAACGAAGGGGGATCTGTTCGTCTTTGCACAAGGATTCTAGATCTTTGATTACAGCCGCGTACCTGCAACCTACACACAAAAAAGAGAGGACAATTGGGGGGTTAGAGATTAGGGGTTTGCCTTCAGGTCAAACCCCAGTTTTGCAATTAACCAAGAAATGAGAATGTTGTAAATGTAAATGTCTGTAATGTAATCAAGTACTGATACCTTGTTGTAAGAATGTTTTTATTCTTACATGCGAAGGTGTAATGATGTTGTATATTGTATGTTGTAGGTTGTAGATGATCTCCCCTTCAATGGTTGAATCCTTGCCTTGAATGCAACACCTAGCCTTGAATGGAGACCTAGAATGCTCAATTGCTTGAAGGAATGCTTGAATGCTTGAATGTTTGAATATCGCTTCCGCCTCTTGTACGCATATATTTTTCCTCTTACCATCTACCCTTTCCGAGAGGGGAAATGTAGTTTATATACTTGTCAATTAGGGTTAGAAGACTGATTTTTCCGACCTTAGGCCGACATAGAAGCATTATTTTCCAAATTGCAAACTTGAAGACCTGATGCCCCATAAGAGATCTGGCCCAAAATAGGGCGCTGGGTGCCATGGTCCCACCTCCCGGGACAGCAGGGTGCAAGGAAGGATCAGGCCACGGTGCAGAAATATGCAGTTTTTGATGTCATAAACAAGTATCGGGGTCTCCATTCAGGTTCAGTGTTGCATCGCCATCGTGAAGACCCAAATGCGATTGAAATTGCAAGTGTCACAATTTTAGGACGCTACACATACTTCGGCATAGACTCCTATTAGTCACTTCAAACCGCACTTGCACACACGCGCATGATGTTGAGTGGAAATAATGGTGTTATCACTCTCTCTCTTTACATGAATCACCTAGACAAGCTCTACGGGCGAGATTTTCCATGTCCTTCTGTCCATGGATCACCTAGTTTTAGGGGTGAGACATCCATGGTTTCTTTCTTCTTTGCCTTTATTTTCATGGATCACCAAAGTGTGTATTCATGTTCTCTCTTTTCTTCCTCTCATTAACTCATAGTTTTACTATTGATGGTTCATGGATGATGTCAGCTTTTCTCTTTTATGTGATCATTTGTGTTTATGTGATGGCATTGGTCTTTGTGTCCTGATTAGTTTGTTGTCTTGTGTCTTGTTCTTTTCATGTGTCTTTTTGTGCTTTGTCTTTGTTTTGTGTTCTCTTGCGTATGTTGGCATGACTTGAGACCCTAAGATTGGGGGATTTTTTCTCCTTAATATTAGTGGTGTCTTATAGTCCTTGTGGTATTGTTTCGCATCTCTCATTTTCATCTCTCTCTTTCTTCTACTTTACCAACAATAGTGGGGGCTAAATTTAGTGTCATAAAATTGTGCCTCCTACAATTTTAACCATATTTGAGGTCCTCACCTTGGCGATGACATCTCCTTCCCTAATTGATACCTATTTATGCATTCTCATCCCTTCACCCTTCCTCCTTCAAGACTTGTGGTTTCTCTAAACCTTGTCTGGGACCCAAAATAGGAAAGGACATGGGCATGGAACCCTTGTCCCCACCCCTTAGAGTGGCCCTAAGTTTGGTATGCCCAGTCTGCTATGCACAATTTGTCTTTGAGGTTTGCAATTACTCCTTGTTGGCCTTCGATGGTTGAAAATTAATCCTTGAGGCATGTATAAAAGGGGACCCAATTCCTTCAGTTGGGGAGATGAGAGGCAAAAGGATAATATACAGGATTTCAAGATCATCAAGCATTCAAATATTCTTCATTCATCCATTGGAGCAACATTACAATATTAATTTGCAAGCATGTGTGTGTGTGTTAGGGTTTTGTCATGTTACATGCCATTTCATACAACATTTGTGGTTACATTCAAGAAGCAAAGAAATCATCATCAACAAGTTGCAGATCTACATGGTATAGATTTTCATTATTTACATTCAAGCATTTGCAATCACTTTCTTTCAAGGTTGATTTCTCAACAGGTGTTTGACTAAGGCAAACCCCTATCGATAACCATTCTCCCTCTCTTTTCTATGTGTAGGTTGTAGGTGTGCAACTGTAATTGCAAGTTTGGGGTTCATTTGCAAAGACAAAAGAACCCTTTTCATTTCATGGATTTTGTGGAGGACCATGTATATTGTCGCCACAGTCCCAAAAAATTTTCTCCAAATTTGCAGGGCAGATCCATATCTATCTAATTAGCTCGGATCCAAAATTACAGCATGATCCCAAACTGGTAGCTCATCATTTCACTCAATCTCTCTCTTTGGTCCACATAGTCAACAAGTCAAATTTCTCATTTACAAAAGAGGGTAAATCACACTTCAACCGCTTTCAATCCACTTGGAATTCACATCCTTGTTTCCCTCAGATTTGGATATACTGGATTCAAGCCCCTATTTTGAATGTAAAGTTCCTCCCAAGTGAAAATCATCCTAGTGGTTTCCTTTCTCTCTCCTACGTGGGGAGTCACTAGGATCCAATTTTCCACTTTACAGTTGGAAATATGGGTTTTCCTAAGTCAAAGCTTGATTAAGGAATTAACCTTGAATGAAACGTTGCAAATATTGAAATAAATAATGGAAGGATATACCTTTGATCTACAATGAATGATAATGATGTTTTGCTTCTTGAATATAATCACATATGTATGAAATGACATGAACATGAAAAAACCCTAATTGCACATAGATGCTTGCATATGAATGTTGTAATTTTCTCCACAATGATTGAATGAAGAATATGTAGCCATGAATATCTCTTAAAATTCTTGATGATCAACACTTTAATGCTTGAATGCTTGATAGCTTGCATGAAGCTAGGATAAAATTAAGTTGATCAAATGACTTTATTTATGAGATACTAGGTTGAGTTATTGATTAGGCCAACCTCCAATGGTTATATTGAGCCACCGAATGCATTTCCCACCAGAGAGATGGGTCTCACCCCCTCCTTAAAAATTGGACTCAAAAGAAGGGGACCAGAGAACTAGTCGCTCAGGTCCTCCTCAATCAAGATCCAAACTCAAGGCCTGGGGAGGAGGACCCAACTCTATATGGTCATTTGGTTAGTGTATGTGACATGAAAAGTAGAGTTAAGGCATTGAATGTACCCATATTAGAGATGAGGGGGAGATGTGCTAAAGTAGGGGCATAAGCATGAGGTATAAATTGGCTCAATGATAAGATACAATACTACAATATGACTCAAATAGAGCACTATGTTGTAATAGGTGAAAGTTATTTGTTCTATAAATTGAAGAAGTTTGTGTATGGCCTCAAAGATACTTCTAAGATGTACTAAAAATTTTATATGCATGTGTTGAGTTTTATATTTGAGTGTGCTAAATAAGATCATTGTGGTTATTAAAAATCTGGTGGTGATTATTTATTGTACATTATATTATTTGTTGATGATATGTTATTCATTGGTAAAGGCAAAGGTATGATTTTAGAATTAAAGTCTCAACTTGTTTCTTAATTTAAAATGAAAGATCTTTGTGTAGCAAACACATTCTTGGGATAGAGATTAAAATATATAGAGTGCACAAAAAACTCTAGCTAGGCCAAATTGAATATGTGAATTCAATTTTACAAAGGTTCAACGTGCAAGATATTAGACCACTATATTTTCCTTATACAATTGGAACAAAGTTATCTATTTCATATTTTCCTACATCCCCATGAGAGTTGAAAGACATGAGAAGAGTATCTTAGGAGAGTGCATTGGGAAGTTTGATGTATGTTATGGTCTGCACTATACCAGGCATTGCCCAAGTAGTGTTAGTTATCTCTCTCTCTCTCTCTCTCTCTCTCTCTCTCTCTCTCTCTCTCTCACACACACACACACACACACACACACACACACATATATATATATATAATCCTCATAGAGTTCATTAGGATGTAGTTAATAGAGTCTTCAAACATTTGAAGGGTACTTTAGACTATTATTCATGTTATCATGGTAATTTGGTAGGACATGTCATTTCCCTTAATATTCATGGCTACATGTGGATTTGGACTTGGCAAGTGATATTGATAGAAAAAGATCCACCACTGCTTATATGTTTACTTTATTTTGTGGTACAAATACTTGGATAAGTAAGTGATAGATTGTGGTTTCTTTCCCTAGTACTCAAGAAGAGTATATGGAAGCTACTCATGCTTGTAAAGAAGTCATTTGTCTTAAGAAACTATGTTTATGTATTGGAATAAAATAATGTGTAGTGATATTATATTGTGATAGTGAAAGAGTGACTTGCCTAGCTAAGAATGCGATGTTTCACACTCGAACCAAGAACATTGATGTTTTGTATCATTTTGAGAGATATGGGCGAAGATGGTAGGGTGAAGCTAGTTAAGGTAGAAACTTTGGTAAATATTCCCTTTTCTCTTGCGAGGTGTCCGAAAAGTGAGAAAATGTTAAGAAAATGGTGTCTCAACCTTACATTTACATAAGGTTACTATGCATATTTTATTTTTCATTTGAGTATGAATTCGTTTGAAAATTTCCCCAAAGCTTTAAATTGGCTTAGATAAGTATGCTAGCAATTTTTTGTTGCAAGGTCATGTCTAGATTTGAAGATAAATTAAATTTTCCATTTTTTAAAGTTGCAAACAAAAGTTGTAGAGTCAATTTTTAGAGGGCTTTAGAGGCTCTAAAATGACCCAAAAGTGTATGTAACTAGCATAGAAGAATATATATTTATAGATAATATCTCAATATTTCTAGTGCTTCAAACGGATTGTCAATTAGACACCTAGTTCAAACTTAATGACATCTAGAAGTTGGCTCTCCTAAAATGAAATATAAAAATGTGCTAGACACATAAATGAGTTGTAAAAGGGAGGTAGACATGTTCATGTATGTTTTTACAGACAACATCATTGTCAACAAACCTCCACAGCCAACTAAATCATTTAAACAAATGAGGACCTAAAAACATGATAGTGCAACATACATAGAAAATAGACATTACATACATAATTGTAGGCCAACAACATCAAGAACTAGAGGAATACAAAGCATTATTCCATGAAGGCATTTAAATATTGTTTCCTACATATTGTATCTGCAACTATTGTAGCCTCCTAGAAACAACTCGTACAAACTCAACGTCACCATCATACAATATAACAACATGTGAACACTTATTTTTTGAACATCTACAACATCCTCATAGTGACATCAAAGAAAACACTACCACCAAATAGGTTGGCATCAATGACAATAAGTTTGACATCAATGATACACAACATTGTAAGTTCCCAACAAAAATATATTGAGAATAAATATATGTTTGTTGTGATAATATGATTGAGTTATGTGCCTATGTTATTTAGTTTACCATGTTAATGATTTACTATATAATTCCTACCAAATTATTACATGTGTTATAGTATATTGGTTATTTACATCTAATTTAATATCATTGGGTGAACCCACAATAGTGGGTTACACTTTTTGCTAACTTTCACACTACAATATTCATTTCCAGAAAAAACTTTAGATTCCGACACCTATTATATCTAAATTGTAAGGAATTTGTAGATGATGTGAACTAGTGATTTGTGTCATTTTGTATGTAGATTCAAAAAATATTTTTTTGATAATTTTTGGAGTCAATTTGCATTCATTTTTCTATCTCCCTCGAAAACTAGTTTTTTTTTTCAAAAAACTACATTTTTAAAGATTGATACCCACTTTGTATAGCATAACTTTTTTTCTACAATAGATATGAATGTGATTCTTTCGAAGTTAGTTTTGTAAAATACATATCTAGTGTTTCCAATTGGTTTTGTAACATTATCTTCAATATTTCATATTTTATTAAGATTTGAAGTCGAGTTAACTCTAATTTTGGCATATGTCCATTTGATATTACATAACTTGTTGTATATGTAACAAAAATCATTTTTTTTGTTGTTGGAAAGAGGACTTCAATACCTAGAGCGTAAATATTTTTCAGATTTTTTTGGGTGATGTTTACTATTTTTCCATAAGCATTGAACAAAGAAGTTCATGTTCTGTGAAAACTCTACATTCATAAGAAATAAAATAAAAATATATTAAAAATTATACTTTTTGGAAAGCTTATAATAAGGGCTAAATACTTTAAAAAAATAAAACTTCTATATGAATTCATTTGACCCCCCAAAAGCTAATGTAAAATTAGTTTTTTATCAACATTTGATAGATGTGAAGGAGACTCCATTGCAAGTATGATTAGAAGTAGAGAGGTTATATGCAAGAAATTTTGATATAACTCTATTCAATTAATTACTTCAAATGGGACCTGTTGAGGCGTAAACCATTATATTTTCTAAAAAAAGTATGATTTTAGCAAAAATCAGGATGTATGAAAAAGTGGGAACCAACATTGTGAGTTCACCCTATTACATCTTATAAATGATTGTAAAACTTAATCTTTTAAGTCTATTACAAATATTTAATTAAATTTGAAGAAAAGTGACCTTACAAGTGATGACAAGGAGTGGTGTCCTTATTAACTAACAATCTATTTAGTGGTCTTAAGTTTTATCTTCACAAGGCCCACCATTGATAAAAGTTTCTTAAGAAGATGCCTTGAATTTTCTTACTTGAATAATTCATGTACTGCTTTATCTTATTTATAGAGCCACTAAAAGAACTTCCATTATTGGCTTGAATTTGAATTAAATTTAAACTAGCTACCTAATATAGGAAAATTGTTATTTTTTGTTAACTACATACGACTCCAAATTATTCATAAAATTAAGGTCATACATCTCATGCATCAGTGGAAATATTGGAAATGGTACTTAGATATATCCGTTCACAACTACAAGACACACAAAGGATACTTAGGAGTATCTCCCCATATTTTTATGGTAGAGTTAGCTAAATATTTGATGATAGTTACATAATCCTTTATTTAGATTTAACATCATAAGTTTCATTACATTGGTTAGTGGTTTTGGCAACAAAATTGAATCACATCACCTAGTGTAGCATATTAACATAGAGCTTAGCAAAGCTTAGCAACACCACTAGCCATTAATTTATGCTCCTGAATTAACATCAAACTGCTTTCTGTTGCTAAGCTTTGCATTCACATGGGTGTCACAATATTTGAAGGCATGATAATGGATCTTGTTTCTATCATTATAACGGTTTTGGAATTCTAACTTCTATGAATACTATTGCTCATTGAGGGCGGTCAACAGTCCCAAACACCTTCAACCTATTCTCATGCATACGAAGGTGCTTCAATTGGCCTAACTAAGGCAAGTTTCCTTACATGGTGTTTGCCTTCTCTCGAACATGTCCACACCACTCTCTAGGAAACCCTTGTAAGGAAGAAGAAGGCGCTCTCATTGGGTGGGAGTTAATTGATGATGCTACTCGTGGAAATATTTGTAATAATCTAACTAATAAAGATCTTCTTCTATAAAATGTTGCTTTAACTATCTATCATTGGATTTGACCGTTTTAATGTTCATTCATTTTCATTGTTAACATGATCATTTTTTTTATTTTTGTTAAAGAGAGGTAAATGCTTTTGAGTCTAAGCTATGAACGATGAGGTCACAAATAGGGGACATCATCCCCATTTAAGCATTCAACAATAGTGCCCCAATGGAGTTTGAACCTTGATGGCAATGACATGAACACCACAACTTAACCATCACAACATGCCAATGCTAGAATTGTGAACATGATCTAATCAGATTTAATGAGTGTATTTTTTCTAATTTGTATTACCCTTTAATTGAAAATATTTATTCAAACAAAAGAAATGAAAGACGAGACAATAATTGTAACCATTCATTATGAAAAGTGACGTGTACAAATCATCAGACGTTTCGTGACTTCAGTTTCTAACTAATAACTTCTAATAACATGATTCTCCATGCGTTTCGAGGCTAAGCTCTTAATGAGATAGAAATGGTAAGGATCCAGGCCAAAATCTTGTACAGTTAGTGGCCCAAACTTTTCAGTGCCGAAAATCCAGTATGGCACTAAATGAAATCATGTGTAAATTCATTCGACTTCATCCTCCTAATCTAGAATAATCTAGAATGTTCAGTAGTCATCGCCAGTACAGCACATCCTAAGATGTAAATCAGAACAGCCTGCAAGACTCTCTCGGTAATTGACTACACGAGGAGTTCCGTCTATACGCCCATGGAGTATTTAAATAGATCGAATAACTGCCTCATCTATCTTCTTCTCAGAAGATCTATCTTTAAATGTAATTTTTCATGGCTGTGTCCCAATACTTTTATGGTGGCTTAACTAAATATATAATGATAGCTTTAGTCATCTATTAGGATGCAAATTTATAGTGGTTCGTCAATTGCTTACATCCACTCTCAAGCAGGGAATTATCTTATTAACCAAATATCTAATACACACAGTACATAGACTGCACACATATATTTATACATTCATATTTAGGTATGAATCAAAGAGTCTGGAGAAGTTGAATGGTCATGTGACTGTTGGGCTTCACATACCTAACAATCTCACCCATGAATTCCAACCGGCACAGCCATGCACTGTGGCATCCCCTGCTTCCATTTCAAAACTTATAGAACTAGACCCATGGAAGATTTTAACTTTGCCAGAGACTGTTCACGAACAATGCGGATAAGCCATCTCCATAATAGATCTGAATCAAAAACCTCATCTTCGATTATTGCACCCATTAATCTATACTGAAGAATAAAACACTTCCAACAGATACAAAATACACGCTTTCAGCAGAGTCTCCTGCTCCAGAGCTCCCACATAACACAACAACGAGAAGATCACTATTAGCTGGTTTTGAAATAAAAGACTCCATAAAACAACCCTTATCACTGAATAATCCAAAATGAAGAACACTACTTTCTTCCAATGTAAAATACATTTCTCGATCATGATCACATGTGCTCTCCTTTGACAAAATATCAAAAAGCCTATTATCTTCCTTGTTCTTCTCCTCCTACGGGATGAGATGCTCTTGGTTCACCATAAAAGCTTCATACAAAATTAAATCTAACCACGCCACAAACCCACTGAACCACAATCTTACTTGCCCACGACTCCACTTGTGGACCAACCCCCCAATACTTAATATTTTATTTAGAATCTGCTCCTCTGACCGAAAATGCAAGATCAGTGACCTACCTTGGTCTAGAAAATCAATAGCCTATATGTTAAAATTCCTTCCTAGGTAACGTAACCGATTCTCATAATGGAAAGACCCCACACTAAATCTAGACAAAAACAACACTACTGGAGCACCGACATTCTGAGAGCCTACCTTTTCATAATTCACTATCCATTGATGGCTCGAGTCCTATGAACCACTAGTGATACAAGAACTGTTGTTCTCATTCAGCAGGCCAGGAATCTGAAACACCGAATTATTACAAGCATTTAGTAACAACTTCACAGGTTCCAAATTACCTGTACAAATGTCACCTGGGTTTTCTACAATTATGGCTGCACTTAATTCTATATGCAGAGTAACAGTATCTGTGTGTTCTAGCATCAACATGCAATCCGTATCATGAATACAGTCTGAGGTAGTGCGACTACCGTCGAGCATGAGCGACGGGCCATTATGTGCCCCTTCCTCACCGACATCCTTAGTCCATAAAGGACTGGTAACAGAAAGCCGCGTCTTGCGCATCTAATTCTCTAGATGCACCTTACAAGTCACCTTTGGGTACCGGCCTTTATTAGAGAGCTGGATATCATGCACCTCCAGCCTGTACTATTGTGCCACCAAAGGACTGCCCAAGGGCATTCGAGAGGGCACCTCATTCGGGTTGAAGACAACGCGACCCACAAAGTCATCATTAGTCAAAACGGTTGGAGCACCTCCATTTCCTGCCAAAGAATTTTTGAAATCTTCGTCCTTAAACAAAAGATCAGTGAGAGAGCTAATTGCTTCACTGACACTCTGCAAGCCATTTTTTTCATTTCCACCTGCATCAGGAGTGCACCTATTCATGTAAATCATAATGGTTGTCTCAGTATTCAAACTTGGCTGACCATCTAGGAATCCTTCGGTTTCATCTGTAATAGAGATGACTCTATCCTCATGATCTCTTTTGGCTCCCTCTGTGCATTAGCTGAAGACTCCCCACAGTAGTGGTTATACATATCGACTACAACAGAGTTCTCACCACTGGCTATGTGCATGTGTATGTCAAACGGTACAAGGGTATCCATAGCATCAATCTTATGTTGCGCCTGTGGAAACATAGCGTCCACCTTCGCATCAATCCTGAGCTTATCAATTGCCTTTTTGGCAATTGCGAAATCCACCAACACAGTTGAGGCTTCTTTTCTTCCCAGTTTCTTTGCCACGAAAACCATAGGATTTGATTGCTCATTGGTGAAACCCACCATCATTTTCGGCAGAGTCTCCACGTCTATCTCTACTTCTTTTCCCAAGCAATTCTTGTCCTTCCAGGACTCCACCACCACCATGTTGTTGCCACCATTATTTTCAAACTCTACCTCCTTGGTGAAGCCCTCTCCGCTGGGGTCATATACCATCTCCACTACAACCTGAGGACTATTCAAAACAAAGGTCAAACCAGACTCGGTCTAAAGCAACCCTTCTGCCACATCGCGAGGCTCATTATCCTCAATCTAGTCAGAGATTGGAGGCTCAACACATTGTCTTTGTCGTGGTCTGCAAATATCATCATCATCTATATCATGATCGGGTAGAATCCTAGGAAGCTTTCTGTTTACAAAAGCATGTCCCTCTGCATCAAGCACAGCATCTTGCACTTTGTCATCCAAATCCATAGGCTCATATTCTTCTATGAATTTGTCTCTATAAAGGTCTTCTCCCTCTTCAGTCGCAACCTCTACTTGGGCATTCAGCAATTTTTCTTCAACATCCTTTAGCTTGGCCTGAAGCTTAGTTTTTCCCAAAAGAGCATTCTGGAGATCTTCTTGAAGAGGAAATAGCTTGGCTTGTGTATTTCTATGATGATTTTCTAGATCTATTATGAGATTTTCCAGCTCAAGATGCCTATCAACCAGTATATCTTCAAGCTTGGTGATACTATTTACTCTTGGTCCATTTAAACTTTTTGTCAATTCTTTTTCCCATATAATTCACAAAGTCTCAACCTCCAAAATTCTTGCCAACGAATCCTCTATAAAATACAATAAATTGGTGAGTAAGAAATTCTCCTCCTTTAGTCTCATAATTTTTTCCTCTTGATATTTTTTCAACATAATATTTTTCTTCTTCAAGCTCCTCTTCACTCGCCTTAGTGTTCTCTTCTTTAGTCAAATCTTCCTCATCTTTCCAACCATCCCACCAATGTACATGACATTTCATTTCAGCTTCCATTTGCATAACATTACTCTCTGCTCAAAAGAACCTCAACTTTGATACCAATTGTAAAGATTAAAATGAGTAGAGAAAACAAAAAAAAAGAAAAAAAATAAAAGCAAATAACAAGAGACACAAATTTATAGTGGTTCGACAATTGCCTACGTCCACTCTCAAGCAGGGAATTATCTTCTTAACCAAATATCCAATACACAGTACATAGACTGCACATGTATATTTATACATTCATATTTAGGTACGAATCGAAGAGTCTAGAGAAGTCGAAAGGTCATGTGATGGTTGCGCTTCTCATACCCAACAATCTCTTCTAGTTTTTCTTTAGTGAAGTGGTTTGGAATTGGATTCATGACTTTTCAAGTTGTTTATATGTACTCTTTTTTGATGGCATTCATTAGAGATTAATCTTATTTTTTACACAAATATACCTACATATGGTACTCCTTTATTGTAGAAATTCTCTTCAACATATGGAAAGATAAAAAATACTAATTTTTCTGATTATTTTATTAATGTCCACTAGCATTTGTATTTTAATGCCATGATGTTCTCTATGTTGTTATGAATATTTAAGTGCAATCTCATAAAGTTACAATTGAAGTTGCTTATCTATAAGAAATGCTAGATCATTGAGGAAATGTCCTTTGTACTATGATAGTTCCTCAATGAGGGCATTGGCATGGGTGTAACAAGTTTGCACAAAATGATAATGGATTTTGTTTTGGTGGTCATAATGGTTCTCAAGCTTTGCCTTCTATAAATAGTATTACTCATGGAGAGGTGATCAACAATCTAGATGCCTTCTACCTCTTGTAATGTATAGGGATGTGCGTAAATTGGACACCAAGTTTATTTACATGTAGTTGACCATCTCTCCAACCCATCTACATCATTCTCTAGATAATTCTCCTAAGGTAGAAGAAGGCAGTCTCATTGTGTGGGAGCTGATTAATGATGCTACTAGTGAAAAGCTTTGGAAGAATCCAAATAATAAAGATCTTTGTTAAAATTTGGCTTTAATTGCTTATACTTTACTCAATTTGATATTTTTAATGTTCATTTATTTTTATTAGTCCCTACTTTAAGAAGGAAACCAATGTTTTCATCTCAAAAAAAATAGAGCATTAGTCTACTTTGATAATTGTGCAAGGTGAAAAATTGAAGCGTTTTGTAAAGTTTTATTTTTGTTTGTATTAAATTGTTTTAAAATTTGTTAATTTTTTTAATTGTCATTGGATGTTTGATATTTTCCTGGGGTTCATTTTCTTTTATTTGTTCTAAAATTATTTATGACTTGCTAATGTGTTAACACTGGCATTTGTATAGCTACTTGTTTTTAAATGACTGCAATTGACATTCGTAAATGCATTTGCACAGGTACATGTTTTTAAATGACTACAACTGGCATTGGTAAATGTCAGTTGTCATTTTAATATCTGTGTTACAGTTTTAATATTTCTTCCATTCATTAAAATACTCCACTGTGCATTCGTTGCTTCTACAATTTGGTTTCATTCTCATTTGGCAGGGGTGGAAGATGTCTGAAGGCAGAACATTTTCTTTGCAAACATTTTCATAAGCACATAGCAAAAATCCAGGTATTCTCTGTAATTTGTGGCTCTTTATTAAAGCTTTGGTCACTGCCTGTAAAAGCCACCCTAACCATTGTTTAAATATGGAACTTGGACAATATGTGCAGCAAAGAGAACCAGATGAAAGACTATAAATATTTTCATGGACATTCTGGAAGGGTTTGGAGCATAAGTCAGGTGTGCCATTTGTCTCTTTTTGGGTTTTAGGCAATACTCTTTGACAACTTCAGGGTTGTCTGAAAATTAGGGCTTTTTAGAGCCTTTAGTCCAGAAAAATTAGGTTCTTCTGTTAGGAATGTGGTTTCTAAATTCAACCAAAATCAAATTGGGTTTTTGCTTAAACAAATTCTAAATTACAAAGAAAATACAAGACTAAATTTATTTATGTAACAATCGGATTTAAAAATAAATAAAAAATCAAAGTTTCAAGAGATCGTGAAGTGGAAATTGGAACTTAGAAAATATTGGCAGAATCATATTTCACTTAACAAGACAAATAGTAGCACAATTCCAGAGATTTTTCACAGCGGCTGGGGAAGAAATGGAGGGGTATGCAGTGCGTCCAGATGCCTTTCAATGAACAAACCAGGGGATTCAGAGAAACCCGTCTCTTCAAAGAAACTCCTCAAGATATCGGAAAAACCAGAGAAACTAGAGTTTCCAGAAAACCAAACACTTCTAAAACCAGCAAATAGTTTAGGGACTTCATATGAATCAAAGCAAACAGAGCCATTACTGAGCAGACTTTCCTTCATGACCACCATGACCAAGTTCAATCTCTCATCGTTGCCCTGATGTTAATCAGCGAGCCTCTAATCAAAATCATATGAATAATGAGATTTCTAAGTATTGTAGCGTAGATTCTTGGGCTAGGAAAGTAGCAACAGGTCCTAATAGCATCCCTCTTCCATCAAGGAAGCCAAACTTTGCTCCATCTAAACAGGCTTCTTTATTTAAAAAACAGATACACCATCAGAGCTTGCAAACCTGGCTTCCGGCTTCAAGAACATTATCTTCATACATAGATCATAGGGCGTTGGGCTTTAAAAATCCTTTCCCCCCTTGGAAAATCCTTCCTTTTAATCATAAACCTCAAAAATGGAACAGGAAAAGCATGGGGAGTAAGTTGTTTGTGTTACCTTCAGACTCTCGAAATCCTATAATCACTGGCTTTAAGGATAGTGCCTTTTTTGCCCAATGGTGAGGCTACGGAGGGAATAGAAAAGAGATAATATCCAGGTGGACTTCTTCTTTTCCAGGAATGATCTCAGTCAGACCGTTGCAGAATGACTTTTTCTTCTTAGAATGTTTGGACTCAACACTAAAAAATGCAATCGTTAATGGTTCTCCGCTATTCTTTCAAGGCTTGAATTTTCATTTCCTGGACTAGAAACCAGGCTTTGATCCAGTGAATCATAGATTTGAGAAGTCTCTAGTATGGATTTCTCTAGTGGGTCTTCCATCTGAGTTCTGGTGCTCGGAGGCTCTTTTAAAGATTGGTGATGCATTAGGATCTTTAGTGGGAATCGAGGAAGATTTTCTGAATGGTCTCAAAGGGGATGTGGTGAACATCTATGCTGAGATTGACCTAAAACAAGGTTTTTAGAGTGAAATAGAAATTATTTCAGAAGTGGGTATTGGAAGCAAAAATTGCTAAGATTGGGAAAGGAGACTCCTAGCAAATGTGTTCTTCAAAACCAAATCATTAAAAATTGTGCACTGCCAATAGCTAGAGGAGCTTTGAATCCACTCCAAGCAACAAGAAAATCCAAGTATTGATGGTCTTGATTCACAAAGGGTGGAGAAGAGTTTGGAGAGTCTAACAGAATCACCTGTTTTAGATGTTTCTCTTCCAACCAAGGATATTACTCTGCAGATGGAAAACAGAGGCTTGGTTTCTCCAACTGTCTCTCCTATTCCTGAACATTCCCACCATCTTCATACTCCAAGAGCCAATCGACATCCAGATGATAAGTCAGGAAATTCGATTCAGTCTCTTTCAAGTAGGGGATCTCAATCCCTCCCTCTCCCTCTTTCAAGTTGCCCCCCTCTCATTTTATCCCCGATTGTTAAGATCCAACCTCATAAACCAACTAGGAGCTTGTTTGGTCAAAATAAAACCCCTTCTCTAAGTAGAGGTGCCTTCAATATTTTCTCCCAACATCCCATAAAGGCCTTAAAAAGGAAGAATAAACTCAGGCGTTAGCGACCTAGGGGTGCACCAACACTTATAGAATCAAGCAAAGGCAAACCCGTGCATCTAGCTAATATTTGACAGGAGGAGAATGTTATTGAAAAAGATATTAAATCTGATATGAAGGTGGAAGATGACCCACACTTCTTTGAAGGTTAGCTACCCCCTTATACAAAACCCTTATCAACAAAGAAATGCTTTAATCTTTCGGCGAAGATCCCTTATCCACTCCTGTTGTCACCTTCATTAATTCCACAAGGTCTGGATATGACTTTGGATCAAAATACCCATAAATCTTTCAAGAGTACATGAAAGACGATGAATATTTAGATTTAGTTCTAGATACCCCCTAATAGTATTGTATTCTCAGATCAAGGAGAAAAGGAAACTAGGTCTGTAGAAGAATCAAGAGGGCATGGAGAAACCTGACTTTGGATCCTCCCCCCCCAGAAGGGCCACAGATCTCTCATTGAAGCTAGAGCTCAAGATGGGGCTATGGAGAATCAAACACAAATTGCAGATCTTTGGAAAGTAGGGAAGGGAAACCCCCTTCCCGAACAACAATGAAAATCCTATCCTAGAATGTTCAGGATCTCTATGCCCCTAACAAATAGAGGGTGATCAAAAGAAGGATTCTTTTGGTTAGTGCAAATGTCACCCTCCTTCAAGAAACCAAATTGGATTGTCAGCAACCTATCTCCTGTGGTATTGGAATTAGCTCCTTGTTCCATTCATCCCTACAAATGACAATAGCCTTAGAACGGGCCTTTGGGGGTTTAATGATAATCTAGAAGCCTTCTCAAGTTCATGTCGAGGGTATTGCTTCTAGCAGAAATTGGTTGTTAGCCAAAATCACTCATCCTCAATAAAATGCATCCTTTTTTGTTTTCAATACTTATGGCCCAGTGTCTCCTCTAAAAAAGTGACTTTTCTGGATCTCCTTAGATGGGGTCATATCGCAATTGGCTAATAAAACGCTCATTATAGGAGGCAACTTCAATGTCATTAGGCATGCTTCAGACAAAAGGGGAGGCATCATTTGATTAGGTGGATCTCAATAGGATTTCAATGATTGGATTGATACGAATGGATTATTAGAAATAGACTCAATAGATTCCTTCACATGGACAAATAGGAGAAAAGGCTTTAGCAATATTTAGAAAAAATTTGAAAGATTCTTTTGGTAGGGTAACCTTAGATCCTTTCCTTTTGCCTTAAACTATTCAGTCCTACCCTGTTCAGGCTCATACCACTTTCCCATTATGCTTTCGCTCCAAGGTACCCAAGATGCCTCTAGATATCCCTTTAGATTTGAGAATATGTGGATGAAAGACCCAAATTTTCTATCCATGGTTGAAGATTGGTGGAAGGAAGAATTATTTGAAGGATCAAAACTTTTTTGCTTCATTTCAAAGTTGAAATTAGTGAAACAAAAATTGCTACAATGGAATGCTCATCATTTTAAAAACATTTTTTCAACAAAAAAATCATTCGAGGAGCAGTTGGTAGTCTTAAATAATAAGATTATCTCCGAGGGAATGGATCAAAAAACCTTTGAACAAGAAAATAACGTGCTCATGGAATACGAGGATATCATTTTCAAAGAAGAAATCTTTTGGAAGCAGAAGTCCAAAGAGAATTGGCTCAGAATAGGAGATAAAAGTACTAAGTTCTTCCATAATGTGACAAAGATTTGCAGGAGTAAGAACTGGATTTCTAAATTGGAGACAAATCAAAATCAAACTATAGAGGACCCTGAAGAGATTAAGAGAGAGATCATTACACATTATTCTAATCTTCTAAACAATTTTGAAGGCTCTCACTTGACAGAATAGAAAGAGTTTTTGGCTTTGATCTCAAAGATCATAATAGATGAACGAACTAGAAATTAAATGAGAAACTATCTCTAGAAGAAGTATCTCAAGCTCTAAATCAGCTTCCCTCTGGAAAGGCTCCTGGTTCAGATGGTTTCCCCTCATATGTTTTCAAGAAATGTTGGCATATATTGGGTCAAGAACTTACAAAAGATTTAAAATGCACAAGAATGTCATGTAAATTGCTTAGAGAAATCAATAACATGTTTATTGCTCTCATCCCAAAAAAGGAGAAAACATCAAACCTAGGAGATTTCAGACCCATCTCTCTATGCACCACAGTTTACAAAATCCTTTCAAAAGTCATGACAAATAGAATGAAGCCTCATATGGACAACATTATATCAGAAGAACGGACTGGTTTTGTTCCTGGCCATTCAATTCTTGATGGGGTCATTGTGGCACAAGGACCCATCCACACTCTTCAAAGCATGAATAGACCATGTATGATAATTAAGTTAGATATTTTAAAAGCTTATGATAATGTAGATTGGCAATTCTTTTGTAAAACTATGCAAGCCTTTGGCTTTGCCAAACAATGGATCAACTGGATCTATGAATGCATCTCTACACTAAAATTTTCAATTTTGATAAATGGAAAGCCAACAGGCTTTTTCAAGGGGCATCAGGCAAAGAGATCCTGTATCTCCATTCCTCTACATCATAAAGGGGGAAGATTTAGGGAGGGCTATAAAATCAAGACAATCTAATAACCTTCTAGAGGGACTCAAAGTAACCACAAATTTTGTTGTCACGCATCAGCAATTTGCTAATGATAATCTTCTGTTGGGTGCAACAGAAGTCAAGGAAGCAACTCAATTAAATCTGCTATTAGAATCCTTTGGAAAGGACTCGGGACAAATAAGTAACAAAGAAAAATCCAAAGTATACATTTTTCCACTCCAAACCTCATACAGGCTAAGATCCTAAGAATCCTCAAATGTAGAGTAGGGACCCATCCATGTATACATCTAGGCATTCCAATTGATAGAGGACTAAGGAACAATAAACTTTGGGATCCTCTAAAGCTAAAGATGGAGCAAAACACAAACTCTTGGAAGGGGAAGTGGCTTTCATGGGTTGGTAGGCTAGTTACACTTCAAGTAGTGATTTCGGCCCTACCTATCTACTTATTATCCATCCTATCTCTAATAGCTAGTGCAAATTCCTACATAATAAAGAAGATGAGAATTTTTTTTTTGGCAAAACTTGGAGGAAAAGCATAAAATTGCCTTAATCGCATGGGAGAAAATAACCAAACCTAAGACAATGGGGGATTTAGGAATTAAAGATCTAAAATTGCAAAAAAAAGCCCTTGGGGCAAAACTAGCTTGGAAGTTTCTAAAAAATCCTAACACAATATGGGTTAGGATGCTGGCAACTAAATATCTATCATATTAGGATCCTCATAATCTTCTTAGAGAAAACAATCATTTGAAGGGATCTAGAACTTGGAACTTCATTGCCTCCTGCAGAAGTCTGATTTCAGATTCCATCTCTTGGGATATTCATGATGGAACCTCTAGCCTTTTTTGGGATGACTCATGGGGAGGATATCCTAGCATTGCAAATTCTCTCAACATTCCAATAATAGAGCACTAGTTTAAGAAACATTGGGGATCCTGAGTCAGAGACTATATAGTGGTGGAAAGGACTTTGAATATGCAAAGATGGAGATTGAAGTCTATAGATGGGTTGCCTACTCTAGGGGTAGAATTAGAACAACTTTTAGACCTATTAAAAGTAAGAAACATCAACCCTAGAAGAGGGAAAGATACTTTAATTTGGGCCTCCTCTAAAACAGGGTAGGATAATCCTAAAGATGGTTACAATGTTTTAGTTAGTGCTCCAAATCAAGATGAACAGGACATTCCAATTAAGTTGTTTTGGAGCAGTAAGATTATTCCAAAAGCAGGGATTTTGCATGGCTAGCTTTCCAAAAAGAATTTTAACTGTAGAAAACTTCACTAAAATGGGATATGAAGGACCCTCTAGGTGCATTTTGTGTAAAGCCCATGCAAAGACAATTGATCACCTCCTCTTGAATTGCTCATTTGCCTCAAAATGCTAGCGATGGCTTTGTGCTAAATTGGGGTGGATTTTAGCTCTGCCTAATGACATAATTTCTCTTTTTCAATGTTGGCCTCTTCCTTTGAAGGAAAGCACTTTGAGCCAAATTTTGGAAGTGTCTCTGTCTTGCCTTGTCTGGGAAATTTGGAAAGAAAGGAATCAAAAGATTTTTTATAATAAAGCTAGAATGTTTGAATCAGTCCTAAACTCAATAGAAACGTCAATTGTGGAGACAGTAAACTTGAAATTAGCTTTCTCAATAGAATCATCCAAATTTTTCTCTTCTTGGGATGAAAGTATAAAGAAAAACTCGCAAGGAATGAAGGTTCCTACCTCTTTTGGGAAAAAATCCAATTCTAGAAAGGAAGCTATTTGGACCCCTCCTAAGCTCGAATGGTTAAAATTAAATTTTGATGGTGCTTCCAAAGGCAACCCAGGCCCTTCAGGCATAGGATATGTGATTAGAGACCACGCAGGGTCAATCATTGGGAAAATGGCAAAGCCAATGCCACCAGACACTAACAATATAGCATAATTTAAAACCTTACACTAGGATTAATGGATTGCATTAATCATGGATTAAGAAACATCACAGTGGAGGGAGACTCAGAGATGGCAATCAATGCAATCAAAAGGCAAAAAACCCAAAACTGGCGGCTACAGGCAATTCTAGATAGTATATCAAAAGAATTAGCAAAGCTAGAGCAATATGAGGCAAAACATATTTTCGGAGAAGCGAACACAGAGGCAGATGCCCTCTCAAAAGTTGTAGTAGAGGGCACTTTTATTCATTGGTGGGAATAGGGAGGCAGTTAGCAAGACTAACTATAATAGGTTAATAATGCAATGAGGATTCCCTCTTGTTTGATGAGTGCAAGGAATGGCTATCAAATAAAATGAAAAGGTCTAGCAGATATTCTTCCTTCTTCAATTAATTTTTAAATTCAATCCATGGCGCTTGATTTGGGGGAACGACTCCTTTTTTGAATTCAAATATTGACCTTCTTCGGCAATAAAGAGGACCCTGTAGTAGTGACGTCACTTAATTTTCTATTTCAAAACAGTATTACCTTTTTCGTCTCCCAAAAAGCCAGTTGGCGGTAGCCGTGATTTCTAGCTCAAGGCATGCGTTGTCCACAAGATAGACATCATTTCAGATTCAGGGAGATTTGGCACGATTAGGGACAAATATCATTCGCCACCTTTGTAGGTGAATTTAATGCAAGCAACTCCTCATTAATGTGCATTAAAGAAAGTGTCGCCTAGGTTTTGCTTCACTTTCTTTGCAAGATTTTATCCTTTCCTAATTTGCAAGTGATCTCATCAAAGATCAATCTGCTTCATACCCTTCTCAGAACTAGTGTCAAAGAATTCATCAGCCATGTCTGGTGAGGAGCCATATGGGTTTATTATGAGCGTCTATCCAAGGCCAATCTCATGCTTTGGTGCAGACACTCCCATTTCCCTTTTGGCATCCACACAACAAGCAGCTATTGCTTCATCTAGAGCCAACAATCAACTTGGTGGTAAGAACGATTCTGGGAAATGGGCATTTGAGCAAGGAAGAATACCCCCGTGACAACACAAGCATTTCATCCAGATTCATTTCTTTTCTGTTGGATTTGAAGCTAGCTAAGCAAGTTGTTTGGATCCTCACAAAGAAAGCTATTCCTAGATGAAATCCTGCTAGAATTGGAAGAGATCATCAACAAGGTGCTCCATGATTCAGGAGCTCCCCAAACGAGTGATATAATTATGTTCAACGTTCCTTGGGAACTCATTAAATATTATCCCTTTCTGGTGGACCTTAAAGGTAAGGACCTAGATAATCACAGAGCATTTGTAGGTATGGGGCTCAAATACCTCAAATGGTGTTTCCTTGGTGAGAATCTAGAAGATTTGGGTAGGGAGGATGAACTCCACAAATTTGCAAGAATGAATGGAATTCTGCCTCCAAAAGCAAAAGAAGAGGAACCCCATGCTAAACTGGACAGGAGAGCTGGTGGCAGAGGTTTGGGTCGCGGTCGAGGACAACCTCCGTGCAGAGGCCTTGGAAGAAGCGGAGCCCCAATTCCCCCTGCCGAGCCACATGAAGATCATTAAAAAAATAGGTTTAATTCTAATGGTTTATGTTGAAGACATTGCTAAGCCTTTAGTTGGCTGCTGGTTACTAAGTTTTTTTTCCTTTAAAATATTTTAGATAATCTCTGCTAAACCTAAACTCATATTTTGAATGTTAATTTTTGATCTTCAATGCTATAAACTATGAAGGTTTTTTGGAATGGATGAAGAAACTGTATAGGATTTAATGCATTGCTTTGAAACTAGATTCCCTTATAGTAAATCCAGGAAATGATTTCAAATGTATATTTTAGATTTATGATCTTTTTGGAATTATGGATCTATATACTGTAATCTTTTCAAAATGAATATATAGCCTTGGCTCTGCCTTTACTGATAAAAAAAAAAACCAAAATCAATCCATTAGGAAAAAATTGGATAAAAAGCTCAGTTCTCTGTTTTAAAAACTCAAAATCTATAAAGAAAAACTATGTTTTTGTAAAAACAAGTAAAAATTACAGGAAAAATACGGAATGATAATTCTGTCAGTTACTGTTTTCAAAATCAAAATCTATTAAGAAAAAACTGGGTTTCTGTAAAAACAATTTAAAATTGCAGACAAAGTAGGGATCAACTCTGTGGGATAATTCCAATAGTTCCTATTCCCGAATTCGCCTGCAACATTTGACATGGGTTCAAAATTTTCTATTTTTTAGTTAGCCGATAGACTATATAGCATGAGGTTTTAGTCCGAAACCTGTCTCACGCAGCGAAACCAGTCTCTTTCCATCTACTTTCAAGTTTAAGGAAAGCTTTTAATGTTATAAATTGAAATAAAATGCAGCCTGAAATAGATTTAATTATTCTTCAGGGACAATTTAAGAAGTTGGTCTGTCTGATTAACGTTTAACATTGCGTTAATATAACCAAACTTAAATTTGATGCATCACTAGTATACTACAGTAATTTATAGTTAAGATTAGAGCTACTTGCCAATAGTGAATCAAAATTGTGGTCATTAGTATTGCAGAGACATTTTTGTTGTCAGTGTTGGGGACTAGCGAGGTATTATTTTATGTGTAAATGTTGTTTACGTCTTCTTTGAAATAGAAAAGTATTTACAACGGAGAGACAAAAATCTTAACATTCTCAATCTGTCTTCGCTAAACTCAACACTTGCTTTGAAATGCGACTCTCTTTCCTTCTTGCAACATGGACTTGGCAAAAAAATGAAGCTTTGATCAAAACCAAACTTTCCTCTCAAAATGGTCACGATTTTTGGCAAGAATAAAGAAATCTTAAGCAAGGAAAGACCATTTTTGATTCATTGACTTATCAAAACACTACATGGTAACATGATAATGAGCCTTCTAAGCGAAACAAACATGTAAAGAAATTCTAACCACCAAAAAATTCAATCACACTTTGAGAACATGATTATCCTAAGGGGCCGTTAGACCACTACGAAAGAATAGGCTAGCAAGACCTTTGAAATATTGTGACCAGCCATGACAATATTTGCTACTTGCTCATCTTTAGAAACTTGGCCAATGTCACTAACAAATCATGTCCTCAAAATGTTCGAAAAATTTGAAGGTCAGTTAGGGTAAGGAGGAGCCTTTCAATCCAAGTACTTCAAAGCAATATTTAAGGTGTGAATTGATTCTGAGTGTAAAAATGAGAGGAAACACAACAGTATGTCTAAGTTTAACAAGGATATGGCAGTTGGTGAAGACAGAACATTAGTTCATGATGTATTGAAAAGATCTTCCTCTATATTCATGTAAAAAGTTTACCTTACACAAGATATCATCATTAAGCCAGGCATATGGTTTAAAGAGTTTGATGAATGGATGATAGCTCACTAGACCATGAATTATTATCCCAGTAGCATGGCTTTTAAAGTTGAATGTGATGAATAGAGGATAGATCATTGAACACTGTTTGTACTTTTTATTAGATATTGTATAATTCTTTTGGTTGTGAATGGCGAAATCCCCTATGGATAACCAATTTTGAACTGTCAAAAAAAACTACAAATTATATCAAGGCCTCATATATTTTTTGATAGCAAGATAAATGATTACAAGGAGAGCCCAACATCGCAGTGGTATGATCAGGACCAAGCTGTGTAACTAATATTAGTTTAGTCCCATCGTAAGAGCCAAATGAGTTAAATAATTCTAATGAGCAAATCAGAATAATTCTATTTGATGGTAGCTTTGTTCATTGAGCTTGCTTCTTGAAGCACCTAAACATTTTTGTTTTTAGCAATTTTATTTCCGATATTCAATTTGCAACTTCAAACTTGTAGTTGATAGTGAATTTTGAGCATAGTAAGACACATTTTTAATGACATTGATATTCATTGGTATAACTTTCAATTATAATACTAATGTTTGCATTTCAATTTTCGAGTTTTTAGCCCTTCATAATGTGATAATGTCATTCAATGTTGGACAGTGGATGTTATTTAACTTTGTGCTTCTTTCACTGTTGTTTATAATATGTATTTTCATTTTATTTAAGTTGTTTTTTGCTTTAATTTTTAACTATTATTTTACACGTTTTTAGCAGTCGCCTCCCTGCCATACCCTAAGTAAATGAAATATTTTGCCATCCCTGGAAACATGTCTCTTCATCCTGAACCTAGAGAGAGATTAAAGCTATCTGAAATTATTTTAGAAAAATGGTAATTAAATGCATTGAATTGCATTCCATCAAAAGAAGAATCTAAAATGACATGAGAAACATGTTCTAATGATAAGGTTACAATAACCATGATGATGTATTAAGTTTCTATGGTAAAGCCAATCAATCACTATGCAAGTCCATGGCATAGTTGTCAAATTTAAAACCTCCAAAGCATGGCTTCTCAAGTGGAAGACATGTTACCTCATATTTGGAGACGGTGAGGTCCCTCAAGTTTAAAGATGGTGCATTACGTCATATTTAGTTGTTGGTATTGTTAGTATTACAATTTAACTATTAGAAAAATCTAGATCCTTTTTGAAACTTAAAAAAATTCTAAAAGCTAAAACATGTACCAATTTGAATGCAGCCCTCCGCTCCATGCATTTACCATGCTTCCTTCTACGAACACTACCCTCATTTGGTTGACTAGGTGGGATAGGCTCACCCTCTTTATAGATAATCCAGCGGTATGAACCTGCATCCTTCAATCCAAGTCATCAAAGAAAACCTTAATTTATTCAATGTGCTTTAATGTTATCAATAGTAGCTTAGAAAATTGCAAATCTTTTTCGGCGTTTATGTCTATCAATTTAATCTTCTTTAAAATTCCCAGAGAATGTATCTTGCGTTGAAGCACTTTTTGATTTACAAAGAGTTGCAGTAAATTTCACAGAATATGCTAAGGTGGGAGATGTGTGCAGGGTAATACAATAAGTACAAAGAATCTGATGAATCTATAGTCTAAGATAAAATTTAAAGTTGCCATCATCTATTTCCAAAAGAAAGATCTTCCTGAACGCTGCTTAAATCTATCAAAAGTTAGAGAGGTGACCATGATAAGAGAGACCAAAGTTTTGTTGAGTTTGATAGTCAAATTTATTGTGCGATTCAAAAACTCATTTGTCTGTCATGCTTATCGGTTACAATACTACAATGCTTAACAAATAACTTGTATGTATCATTAATATGCTTGGATGTAAATCCATCTAATAAAAAAATGTTTATATCCGAATATTGTATCCAACATTCAATAATAATGGGTAATATGTTTTTTAGTAAATATTTTGTTTAGAATGATTTTAGAATTCTAAAGTAACAAGCTGCCTGTGTTGTCAATGACTCAGGTTTTAGACATTAAGAGATTTGGTGCCACACAACAATCAAAAAGGAGACAAAGCATCCTTTCATCTTGAGGTAATTCTTTGTAGATTTCTTGGGTTTTCTTTCTAATTTATGAAATGAACAATAGAGATGTATTGCAGAGCACAATATTGTCCTCCAGTCTTTATCTCATAAATTAACAATAGAGATGTATTGTAGAGCACAATATTGTCCTCCAGTCTTTATCTTGATTTGCATGTCTTGGCCGAGTTATTAAATACATAAAATCTTTACAAGAAAAGGTCCGAAAGTATGAGGCAACAGAGCAAAGCTGAAACCATATTTTCCATTTTAATATTTTCTCATTGCTGGCAGGATTTTGGCAAACATTATAGAATTTGGCTTGACACCTGCCCCTTGTATTTGCTTAAAAGTTTGTGAAATCCTTTTGAGAAATCCATTTTCTGCATATCCTACAACCATATTGAGGCATCACAAATTTTGCATTATTCATTGAATCTTTAGGGCAGTAGATTTTATAAAAAATGGGTCTAAAATTTTCAGGATTAGATTTCACAGCTGAAATAGAGAATATCTTGTTGAGGCATTTTGTTGAAGAAATTGTGTGCCTTGTCTATGCTGTCACATTTCACATACATGTCTAGCAACGCAGTTACAAACATAACATCTAACAAATGTCACCCTTCCTTTATTTTATAAAATCAATAAATACTTTGACTTTATGTCTTGTATGCACATTTTTCTTCAAGCTAATTTTTTATTTGATTGGATTTTGATTTAGATCTTGATGGCATACTATACTCCTTAAGTTTGCGACTTGCAAAAGCATATGGCAAGAATATTCAATTTACTTTTGTGGCTCAAATGTTCAGTGCTAGATCTTTCTATAAGATTTGTGCAATAATTTTTCTCTTTACGTTGTGTTGTGACGTTTTCACACCACGCTCCATTGCAAATGGGGACCCCCTACTTTTTAGGCCCTCCTGGTCTTTTGGCTTGCGTTTTTGGGGTCTTCTCGTAGTAGTCTCGTCATTCTCTCTACTTTGCAGGTGTTTGAGGGTCATTTGGGTTTAAATTGCTTTTTGTTTGAGTGAGTTTGGTGAAGTATAGGGCCTGTTTTGTCATTTCTTAAGGTTTCTACCTTTTGTCCTAGATTTTAGGGGTTTCTGTTAGGGTTTTGGAAAAAATGAACATATGATTGGAATCAGAACCCCTCAAGGAACCTCCCAGTAAAATTTGAGCCAGAACACAAAAACTTTCTATTTTTAGAAAGTTCCTATTTTTAGGGATTTTATTGAGTCCCAAAATGTCATCATTTTGCCAAAAATCAAGCTTACTTTTTTTAGTAATTTCTATTTTTAGTAAGTTTCTATTTTTAGTAAGTGTTTTTCAGACCTATTTTGCCCAAACCTTGACATTTTGAAACACTTACTGTTTGGGAAAATCTATTTTTGGCAGGTTCTTCACAGGAAAACACTGAAAACTGAACATCCCTAAAGACGCTGAAGATTGAACTCTCCTGAAGATCATTTCTAAATCTGGAAGAGTTAAAAGGTAGACAAGTTGGATCAAATAAAATGGTTAAGTTTGGAACTCCTATTCCAGAAGAGGAAAGCATGCAAAATCATCCAAGTCTGGAAATTCACATCAATCCACCAATGTCATCCTGATCCAAAAATGGCCTGAAATTTGACTATCTAAAAATTTGAAAGATCTTCCAAAATCTAGAATTTGCACTATGATTCCTAGGGACGTGAAACCACTCTCAAACATCCTAACAATATATATGAAATATAACTTAAAGTATAAGTGGATGCCACTTATACTTAAATGTTATATTTCATATATATACATGTCCTCAATTGGTAGAAAACATTAAATTCCTCCTTCATGGCCAAAATCCACCCAAGCACTCAGCAGGGTGCCAAAATGGATGTCTCATGGAGGATTCAAAAATTGATGAATTCCTCCTCCATAGCAAAATTTCGCCCCAGGCCAAGGACGGGTGCCAAAATGGATGTCTCGTGGAGGATTTACAAATTGACAAAATTCCTCCTGCAGTGCAAAATTCTGCCCAGCACTTAGGTAGGGCACTGCCATAAAGAGGTCAAGGAGGGAAGGAAAAGTTGTGAATTCCTTCCTCAAGCGAAATAGCACCCAAGCCATGATCAAGGCACAAAACAAGAGAGATGAAAGAAAATGAAAGAACAATGAAAAGCCATGACCCAAGCAAATTAGCGTCCAAGCACATGATGGGGCGCCAAATCCATGAAGGCATGGAAGATTGCTCAAACTCATGAATTCCTCCTCCATGGAGAATTTGTGCCCAAGGGTTCATTAAGGTGCCAAAACACACAAGACGTGGAAGATGGAGAAAATTCAAGATTCTAGGGAATGGAGGGACAATGCTTTGGCCAAGGAAAGGATGTAGAAATGGCTAAGTCAAAAAATAAAAAATAAAAAATCAACAATGAAATGATGAATTCCACACCTAAGCTTGAAAATTGAAAATTTGTCTAAGGCATGAAAGTCAAAGGGTCAAGGAGGAATGAAAAGCAGAAATCCCCTTGAGAAATTTTTTGAAATTCCCATTTTTAGACACCAAATCTTATCAGAATCCGAATTTTTTGGAGATTTGGACTCTTGGGAGAATTCTCTCTCTCCTGGACCAAGTCCTAAATTTTAGAAAATTTCCTAAAAAATAGGAGATGTGAAAATTGGCCGAAAATCTCCCTACAAACATGATGAATTCAAAGAGAACAAAAATTCCTTCCCCAGGGAAGAATTGCATCCAAGAAGAAGATATTCCAGGAAAGGTGAAAATGTTGCTAAGTGTTAGAAATTCCTTCCTTCAGGACTGAATTCTAGGAAAGGTAAAAATTAACTAAGTGTTTGAAATTCCTTCCTTCAGGACATAGTTCTTGGAAGTCATGAAAATTGGCGAAGGCATGAAGAATTTCTTTCCTTGGGGGTAAGGAACAAATTTCTTTCCACAGGAGAATTCCTTCACAACATGAATTCCACACTAGGATGAATTGAAGGTGTACAAAACAATTTATAAGGCAAGGAAGAAATCAAGGATGAATTGAACAAGAAATTTCCCCAAGGAAAAGTTTTAAAAATCCATTCTCAGGCATCAAATCACGTCCAAATTTCAAAAATTTTACAAATTTAGATTCGTAGGAGAATTTTCTCTCTCCAGGAATGGGGAACCCTAATTTGAAATTTTTCCTACAAAATAGGAATTGTGCAGAATTAATGAAAAACCTTCTTGAAGCAAGGAAAGTTGAAGAGACTTTAGGAAAATTCTTCCTGAATCGAATTTTCCCTCTCAAACAATTCTAGATGTGCAGGAGTAGATATACGACATCGAGGTCCACTTGCATGGTGAGGATCTATTGAACGCATGGTAGTATGGGGGCACATTCATTGCTGGAATATTTTGACCAAATGGTGACCCGATTATTGCATGTTGAATTTATGGTAGATTCTTTTAGCATGCAGCCGCCATATGTGGAAATGATGGAGCATTGATAACATAATGGGGCGATTTTTGCATGGATGAATATTCATTGCATAGTGGGCACTTTTTGAATGTAATGGTTAATTAATTCTTTATGGGTGCCATTTTTGGCAGGATTGGAATTGATTGTATATGGGCTTTATAGGCTATTTATTGTTGATTACCACCTTGTTGCATCTTGAGTGGAGAATCTTTTGGGAAAACCCTAATTAGGGTTTGCATGTTATCATGCCCTGAGGCCTATATAAAGGGGTGACCCCCTCATTTGTAGAGGGACAGAGCTCTGTATGAAATTGTTATGATAAGTTTTGAGATAATAACAGTGAAACATTGTTCTCTGATGGTGTCCACTTAAATTATTTTTTCAAAGCTTGCATGGTTTCACCTTCCTCACTTATAGTAGAAGTAGTATAGTGCTTTGATTTCAATGGAAAATGTATTGGTGTTTGATGAGTTTCCATGGTTCATACTTTTTGCATTTTGCTGATTGTAGGTTGCAGTGTAAAGTTAGCCTAAACCCCCTAAATTTGTGCCAAGTTCGATTGTGGATGGTTGTTTGGATTGCGTCATTTTTTAGTATTCAAATGTACTTTCTCGATTTGAAAATCCTCTAGCATCCCCAAAAGATCGCACTAGTTCTTGCGGAGTTGTAGTTAATCTTGGCAAAGAAGAGCTTGGTTTGTTTGGAATTTGTCCAGCAAAGCATTAACTGTTGATATATCATGGCCCTTGGGAATAGATTTAGATCCTTCTGAACCCTTTCCCCTTTATTTCAGTTTATTTTAGCCCGTTCGAAGCAACAACATCAACAAATTGCTATATTTGATGATGGAGTTCCAGCCGCAACAAAGAAGTGAAAGAACAATGCAAACGTAAGGCCCCTTGGATTACCAGCAATCACATCAGCCAACTGAGTCACGTCCATAGCATAAAGGAACCTTGGAGTTGATTGTTTGAACTTCTTGCAATCTTAGTATGCAATCACACTTTGATCAAGAGAGAGTGAAGTGACTGTTAGGCAAGTTTATTCTATGTTCGACGCTGTCATAAAAAACATGTCAACATAAGTGGTGTTAGGAGGGCCTGATCGCAATGAATTCCTGAACAACTGAACTCCAAATCATATCAATTCATATTTGCGAGGAGTAATCTTAAGAACTTTTTTCACCCTCCTCCCATAGCCAACATAATTGGCGCTAGAAGGAGGGTTGAACATGAATAGTTCCACATCTTGTTGATTCATATTTGAGGTAATCTCAATCTTATTTTACCCTCCTCCGTAGCCAACAAAATTGGTGCTAGAAGGAGGGGAGAATACAAGAACTCTAGATTCTATCACTTCAAATTTGTGGAGGTTATCTCAAGCTATTTTTTTTACCGTCCTCCACGCTAGCCAACAGAATTGGTGCTAGGAGGAGGGCCTGATCACGAAATTTGATTTGGCTAGAACTAGCATGAGCTTTCAAGTGTAGAATAAGAGATATGTTAGATCTCTTATATGTCATAAAATCCAAAAAATGGTGAAAAATTGAAAAATCCAAAAAAATTAGAAAATTGAAAATTAACAAAAAGATTTCTCAATGGAGCAAGAAGTTGATATCCTTTAACTTTGGTGGAGACTGAATGCATAGTTACATCCATGGAGTTTTTTTGAATTCGCATTAAGGAATAGTTGTAGAATTCATAACATTGGCGGACACAATGAGATACATTGTTTAACATTTATGTCAAGGATGGAATTAGCCTTGCAAGGGAAAGTTTCCGTTTCAGAAGTACATGAGCCCGTTGTACTAGTGAAAGTGAAACCTGAAGCTTCAATTGGTGAAAATGAATTTTTCATGAGGTTCAAGGAGATGGTTGAGAAAGGATTAAGTATTGAGAAAGACTTGTGTGTAGAGGACATATTTCTCTCGTGTTGGTGTAGGATCCACAATACCACTCATTCTGAAGTCACATGTCCATCATGAAGGGAAGTTATTCACGAAGCTAAGATGAAGGCAGAGTTGGAAGAATCAGCAAAGATGTACACTATCAAAAAGTGGCAGAATGCTCACCTTCAACCAATTGACTTAACATCAAATGAAGAAGGTATTGCTGCAGCATCTTGTAGTGAGGAAAGCACGATTGAGAGGGTTTGCGTACCTTATGCCAAGGAAAGGAACACCCACTGAAGTAGTGGTTGACAAAGAAATGGAAGATGTTCAAACAAATGCAATGAATGATTCCATAATCAAGCAAGAAGAGATGCTCCTCTATGAAGAAGTTCGTTCATGCATGCTCCAGATGGAAGAAATGATAAGCAACTTGAGGCAGGAAGGAATATGTGACAATCAATGGGCCGCTGAGATGGAAGTAGAGTACGAAATGTAGTTAGGCTCAATGCTTGAAACTCTACTCAAGATCCAAGAGGAATTGTTAAAAGAAATTGAGATGCATGAAATGTCGATCAACGAACAAATTACCGTGACAGAAGTAAAGTATGAAGATTTATTCAAGTTGGGGTTCAACTTGTTATCAAATATTCAAAAGGAGCCAGCTGAAGAAATGTCCTCTAATTCCAAGTTCCCATTAAAATCCATCTCACACCACAGTTTGCTTTCCATTGAATGTGATCCCAATCTTCATATTTCAGATGCAAGTGGGATGATACACCACCAGCTTCGACCCGTTGATGAAGCAATGGATGACACGCCGAAATTCTTGCCCATGCACGAAAACCACCAAGTTGTCTCTTTCCTTGCTCCGAAATTTGAAAGCTATGAATTTGATTATGGAGATTTAGGAAGAAGAACTTGCTTGTGGATTGATCATGGTCCCGATGAGTTGCCACAATTGTTAATCTTTCCTAAAGTTTTGTTTAAGTTTGAGAGTTGCATTATGAAAGATTACATTTCTAAGTTTAAAGATAAATCGGCAAGGCTTCAAACCATGATTGATGCCCTATTTCTCTTGCACATCTTGAGAAATCATGTTAGGAGTTGCATATATTTATGTCTTGTGAGAATTATCCGTCTGAAATTTTTGTTAGAGTAGGTTTCCTTTCTGTTTTCTTTGTTTGTTTTCCCATTGGTTTTTGGGGTTTTTGGCTTTTTTTTTTTCTTTTTTTTTTCTTTCTTGTTTGTTTCCCCATTGGTTTTTGTTTCAGTTTTGGTTTTCAGCCTTTGGTGTTGGTTTCCCTTGAGCTTGTCTGCTCAAGTGGTTTTACTTAGGTTTAGGGTTTTGGAGTGGCCTAAATTGTTTGGAATTCTTATTTGTGGGTGGGGTGATGATGTTGTTTTCCAAGCCTAGTCAATTGCTCTAAGTCATTTAGATCTCTTAGGAGAAGTTATGGTTGGTGAAAATTTTACATCTTGCTTCAGTGCCACTGGAATCTCCAGACCCATAGTAGGCTTCATTTCTTACGAGCCCGAAGAATTGATGGAAATGAAATGAAATATCAAAACAAAAGAAAAGATGAAAAAATGAAAGAATTATCAAAATGCTGGCTTTGGGAATGTGCGGATAACTCCATCGGGGCTATGGGCGCCCGACTAGCAGTGGAGCAATATTCGTAGAATTTTAGAGACAACCTCGTCGGAGCTATGGACACTTGACTGGCAGCGAGGCAATGTCCCACATGCTTTTGAAGTATAGATACCTATAGCTTGCCATGACTAATTCTAGGAGTATGGATGGTCTTGTGAGATGGGATTAATGCACATGCACACACATAATCAGATGAACGTGCTTTAATTTGGGTTCTCATCCTAGAATGTTTTTCAACACTTTGACTATTGATTGGATTTTATCTTTTAAAAATTGAAATTTTTAGGAACATTTATTCGAGTGGGGGCTAGATGTTGTGATGTTTTCACACCATGCCCCATTGCAAATGGGGACCCCCTACATTTTAGGCCCTCCCAGTCTTTTGGCTTGCATTTTTTGGGTTTTTTCACTGTAGTGTCATTAGTCTCTCTGCTTTGTAGGTTTTTGAGGGTCATTTGGGTTTAATCTTCTTTTTATTTGAGCGAGTTTGGTGAAGTCTAGGGCCTGTTTTGTCCTTTTTAGGGTTTCTTCCTTTTGTCCTAAATTTTAGGGGTTTCTGTTAGGGTTTTGGAAAAACTGAACATACGATTGGAATCAAGACCCCTCAAGGAACCTCCCAGTAAAATTTGAGCCAGAATAGAGAAAATTTCTATTTTTAGAAAGTTCCTGTTTTTTAGGGATTTTACTAAGTCCCAAAATGTCATCATTTTAACAAAAATCAAATTTACTATTTTTAGTAATTTCTATTTTTAGTAAGTGTTTTTCTGACCTGTTTTGCCCAAACCTTGACATTTTGAAACACTTACTATTTGGGAAAATCTATTTTTGGCAGGTTCTTCATAGGAAAACACTGAAAACTGAACATCCCTGAAGACGCTGAAGACTGAACGCTCTCGAAGATCATTTCTCAATTCGGAAGAGTCAGAAGGCAGACAAGTTGGATCAAATAAAATGGTTAAGTTTGGAACTCCTTTTCCAGAAGAGGAAAGCATGCAAAATCATTCAAGTTTGGAAATTCACATCAATCCACCAATGTCAGCCTGATTCGAAAATGACCTGAAATTTGACTAAGTCTAAAAATTTGAAAGATCTTCCAAAATCTAGAATTTGCATTATGATTCCTAAGGACCTGAAACCACTCTCAAACATCCTGACAATATATATGAAATATAACTTAAAGTATAAGTAGTTAAATGTTATATTTCATATATATAGATGACCTGAATTGGTAGAAAACATCAAATTCCTCCTTCATGGCCAAAATCCACCCAAGCACTCAGCAGGGTGCCAAAATGGATGTCTCATGGAGGATTCACAAATTCATGAATTCCTCCTCCACAACAAAATTCTACCCCAGGCCACTGATAGGCGCCAAATTGGATGTCTCATGGAGGATTCACAAATTAACAAAATTCCTCCTCCAGTGCAAAATTCTGCCCAACACTTAGGCAGGGCACTGCCATAAAGAGGTCAAGGAGGGAAGGAAAAGTTGTGAATTCTTTCCTTAGGTGAAATAGCACCCAAGTCATGATCAAGGCGCCAAACAAGAGAGATGAAACAAAATGAAAGAATAATGAAAATCCATGACCCAAGCAAATTAGCATCCAAGCACACGATGGGGTGCCAAATCCATGAAGGCATGGAAGATTGCTCAAACTCATGAATTCCTCCTCCATGGAGAATTTGTGCCCAAGGGTTCATTAAGGGGCCAAAACACACAAGGCGTGGAAGATGGAGAAAATTCAAGATTCTAGGGAATGGAGGGACAATGCCTTGGCCAAGGAAAGGATGTTGAAATGGCTAAATCTGAATGAAAAAAAAAAAAAATCAAGGATGAAATGATGAATTCCACCATGAAGAGTGAATTCCACACCTAAGCTTGAAAATGGAAAATTTGTCTAAGGCATGAAAGTCAAAGGGTCAAGGAGGAATGAAAAGCAGAAATCCCCTCGAGATTTTTTTTGAAATTCCCATTTTTAGATGCCAAATCTTATCAGAATCCAAATTTTTTTACAGATTTGGACTCTTGGGAGAATTCTCTCTCTCTTGGACTCGGGTCCTAAATTTTAGGAAATTTCCTAAAAAATAGGAGATGTGAAAATTGGTCAAAAATCTCCCTACAAACATGATGAATTCAAAGAGCACAAAAATTCCTTCCCCAGGGAAGAATTGCGCGCAAGAAGAAGATATTCCAAGAAAGGTGAAAATTTGGCTAAGTGTCTGAAATTCCTTCCTTCAGGAGAGAATTCCAGGAAAGGTAAAAATTGACTAAGTGTTTGAAATTTCTTCCTTTAGGACATAGTTCTTGAAAATCATGAAAATTGGCTAAGGCCTGAAGAATTTCCTTCCTCAGGGGTAAGGAACAAATTTCTTTTTAAAGGAGAATTCCTTTACAACATGAATTCCACGCCTGGATGAATTGAAGGTGGAAAAAACAATTTCTAAGGCAAGGAAGAAATCAAGCATGAATTGAACAAGAAATTTCCCCAAGGAAAAGTTTTTTAAAATCCATTCTCGGGCATCAAATCACATCCAAATTTCAAATTTTTTATAGATTTGGATTCGTAGGAGAATTTTCTCTCTCCAGGACCATGGAACCCTAATTTGAAAATTTTCCTAAAAAATAGGAAATGTGCATAATTGATGAAAAACCTTCTTCAAGCAAGGAAAGTTGAAGAGACTTTAGGAAAATTCTTCCTGAATCAAATTTTCCCTCTCAAACAATTCCGGATGTGCAGGAGAGTATATACGATGGCAGGTACACTTGCATGGCGAGGAACTATTGAATGCATGGCAGTATGGTGGCACATTCATTGGTTGAATATTTGACCAAATGGCAACCCGGTCATTGCATGTTGAATTTATGGTAGATTCTTTTAGCATGTAACCGCCGCATGTGGAAATAATGGAGCATTTATGACATAATGGGGTGATTTTTGCATGGATGAATATTCATTGTATAGTGGACACTTTTAAATGTAATGGTTAATTAATGCTTTATGGGTGTCATTTTTGGTAGGATTGGAATTGATTGTATATGGGCTTTATGGCTATTTATTGTTGATTCCCACTGTGTTGCATCTTGAGTGGAGAATCTTTTGGGGAAACCCTAATTAGGGTTTGCATGTTATCATGGCCTGAGGCCTATATAAAGGGCTGACCCCCTCATTGTAGAGGGAGGGAGCTTTGTATGAAATTGTTGCGATAAGTTTTGAGATAATAATAGTGAAACATTGTTCTCTGATGGGGTCCACTTAAATTATTTTCCAAAGCTTGCATGGTTTCACCTTCCTCACTTAGAGTAGAAGTAGTATAGTGCTTTGATTTCAATGGAGAATGTAATGGTGTTTGATGAGTTTCCATGGTTCATACATTTTGCATCTTGCTGATTGTAAGTTGCAGTGTAAAGTTAGCTTGAACTCCCTAAATTTGTGCCAAGTTCGATTGTGGATGGTCATTTGGATTGTACCATTTTTGGGTATTCAAATGTACTTTCTTGATTTGAAAATCCTCTAGCATCCCCAGAAGATTGCACCGGTTCTTGTGGAGTTGTAGTTAATCTTAGCAAAGCAGAGCTTGGTTTGTTTGGAATTTGTCCACCAAAGCATTAACTAGTTATATCATGGCCCTTAAGAATAGATTTAGATCCTTCTGAAGGCTTTCTCCTTTATTTTCAGTTCATTTTACCCCATTTGAAGAAACAACATTACCAAATTGCTATATTTGATAGTGGAGTTCCAGCGACAACAAAGAAGTGAAAGAACGATGCAAACTTAAGGCCCCTTGGATTACCAGCAATCACATCAGCCAACTGAGTCACGTCCATAGCATAAAGGAACCTTGGAGTTGATTGTTTGAACTTATTGCAATCTTAGCATGCAATCACACTTTGATCAAGAGAGAGTGAAGTGATCGTTAGACAACTTTATTCTGTGTTCAACGCTGTCATAAAAAAAACATCAAGAGGTTGTATGATGGTTGATGATGTGGTTCAAAGACTTGGAGTCCACAGGGAAAAATGTCAAAGACCATTTTGAATATCCTACAGATATTCTAGCCCATGAGACTATATTTCTTTGAGTTATTTTGTCAAATAGTTAAGATGCCTTATCTATGCCTTCACATCTTATGAACATGTCTACCAAGATAGTTTACACCACATAATTATTTGTAGTAGTTAGTACTTGTAGTATAAGTATCATTGTATTTTGATGTGATTAACCAAAATTCTAATAAAATTCTTTCAACACACATTATGAGGGAATAAATCTCTTTCATCCATGTGTTTTCTCATGTAGGTATTTTGTACCCACGATGTGTGCTGATAATATTATGGCCTCCCCATAATCAAAGCTATATATGTTAAAATTGAGAGAAGGATAAACCTTCAACCCTAGTTGGTTTAGCTACAAATGGTTATATCATTTCTTTTGAAAACTTCTTAAGTTTAAATCAAACAACATTCCACTACTACTCCTTTCTGTGGCAATGAATCCACTATGTATGCTTTTAATCAAGATGAAACTCTTTATCTTTGGGATTATACCATCAGCCCAAGTCATATGCATATAGATCAAATGTTTTCTATTGCAATATGTGGGAGGGGATTCTTGACAAACTTGGCATGTTTTTATCAAATTGAGTCACATGCATTCTATTGCAATTTATGTACTCTAGTATTCTAATCCCTTGCCATATGCTTGTTTATGTAATGCTTAGTTGGGTTGTATTATGTGCAACCCATAACACTAGCTCTTATCATTACTATTTATATTGTAGGGAATCAATATGAAGATCAAATGTTTTCTTTTGCAATATGTGGGAGGGGATTCTTGACAAACTTGGCATGTTTTTATCAAATTGAGTCACATGCATTCTATTGCAATTTATGTACTCCAGTATTCTAATCCCTCGCCATATGCTTGTTTATGTAATGCTTAGTTAGGTTGTATTATGTGCAACCCGTAACACTGCTCTTATCATGACTATTTATAGTGTAGGGAATCAATTGTATGACAATGATTTACTTTAGATCTTATGATTCATTCCTCCGATTGTTTTAGGTATATCTATACATAACTCTAATGAATATAGGGAATTGAGTAGATTAGTTAGTGTTCTTTGTTGCTCACTTAGCAATCTCAATTTAACAGACAATGTTGAAATGAATCTTTTGAAGTTGCTTCCATGACACACTCAACAGTGATATTTTATTACAAAATCATTTTTAATTATGTCTGTTCATTTGGCAGGGACTCCTACTATTTCTATTTTTCTTTTGTTTTCTTTTGGCATACAACATGCAATAACCTATGTAAATGAGAGAATCAGGTTATCATAACCTTTGTGCAAGAATGATATATAATGACTATATTGTATGATTTTCTTTTGAAAATGTTTCTATTTTTTTTGGTTTTCTTTTGATACTATTGTATGCAATAGCTGATGTAAAAGGAGGAGAATACCATGTTGCAAAATCAAGTTTAAATGTTTGTGGAACCCCACATAGAAGCCCCAAATAAATTCAGGTTGACTATCCAAATAGGGGCCCACAACATCTCCTTCTCACTTGGCATCATCTTCTTGGTTGGTGACCAATGACTATAAATTTATTACTATAGTTGGGAACCCCACATAGAAGCCCCAAGCGAATTCAGGTTGACTATTAGATCTCAACTTTAATTTTGTTTTCTACTTTTTACTTGTTTTTGACACTATACACCCAATGGGTCAATACACATACTTACCGTTATATATCGAAATATTTTATGAGTATATAATAAGGAGTGTAAACATATGCTGTTATCTTTTTTCTTTTGGTATTGATTTCTTTGTTTCGTCTGTAAGTATGACAAACTGATGACCTTTTCTCATGTATATTCATGTCAACTAGCTTTCAGATTTCGCTTTCTATTTTACACTTTTTAGTTGTGCTTGGCCTCATCAAACTAGCACACATGCTCATCACTGTAACATTGATTTTTACATAGTAATGTAATGTTATACTAACGATTTTGGCAATAATCCTCTTTACTCTTCTTGGTATTTTCACATATGTATTGAGTTCTTTTTTTTCTTTTCAAATCTATTGATCTAATTAATATCTAGGGATATCTATATGGCAATTGCATGGCTGAATCTGGGCAATAATGATTTTTTTTCCTACACCTCTAAAATTTACATTCTCATTATTGCTTTTCTAAGTTATTTGTTTATCCATTGTTCACCACCCAACAGTTAACTTCATGATCTTATAAAAAAAGGTGTTATTCTATGTTGTATAGAAGCCTGCTTGTTAGAAAACCACTAGTCTTTATTGTCTACATACAAGATAAGTTTGTTCGTTTCATTATCTTTCCAGAAAAGATAGGTTACAAATGATGATTTGCTATTCTTAACTTAATTGTTGATGACTATTTTATATCTCTATTCATTGATTAAAAAAATAAGGTTCATTTATTTTATTTTTTAAATGCATTTTAATTATGTTGCACATAAGTTTATATGTATGGAAATATAAAGACTTATAGTTTAACGGACATGAATGATTCAATGTGTTTTTAAAATCATAAAATTTATTTGGCCTTATTGTGAAATATTGACGAAGAGCAATATAAACCTATATTTTCTTAGACCAAAGAATATTGGAGCAAATTTATTTTAGTTCTCAATTTTTTTTTTGAAGTATACTAAATATTTATGTGCTTATTGTTATGTTCTTTTGTGAAATGTGATAAAGATTTTAGTTCTCAATTTTTTTTTGAATAATACTAAATATTTATGTGCTTTTGGTTATATTTTTTGGGGGCTATACAAAATTTAAGCAATTTAATTTCCTCTGAGACAATAGAGGATGTGGATGGTGATTTTTCTTTTGACATTCTTTTTCTCACATGTCATATATGTTCTTTGGATCATAACTATTTCCTAACTGTTACATTTTTTGTATAAGTTTGGATTGCCTTGCCTCTATAGTCACAACTGTGCTACATCCCTTAAAATCTTGGGATTAACTGGTTTGGTTTACACTGAACCACCAATCTTATATCTTGTTCAAATTTCTTCTGTATTAACTTTGTTTTTTTTCTATATCATTGTTTTTGACTAGACTACTTGACCCCTCATCTGCGTAATTCAAAATGCTATAGTGTCGATAATAGTTGTTAGATTTTTCCATGCTACCATGTCTGAATATGGATTGATTGTCATATGAATTGACAATGTAATTGTTTTTTTGTTTTGCAGGGTGGCCTTTGCATTGAAGAATCTCCCAACTTTCACTTGCTCAATGGTCAAGATGACTAATAAATTGTTAAAGTTCTTTGACATTCAGTTCTTGAAACATATCTAATTTTCCATTTCGTACATTCCATGGTCCTACATAGACACACAATTAAAGCAAACTAAGATGCTAATCACATTTCTTGCATGTGTGGATAGAATCATATATATTGATAATGTAATGTTACTTTTGTTTCTCAGGGTCTTGATTGTGTAGCAAAGTAAAGTTAAATGAACCCTTGCATCTATTAGAATAATATCTTTCTCTTTGTGTTATTGATGGTCATTTAAGTTGTTTCTAATTTCGCCTCTAGCATATGATTGTTTCTTTTAGAAACATCATCTTTGTAACTCTATTTAAAGGAGCTTTGTCTCCTTGATTAATTGAACAACATCGATTCTTTGAAATCCATATGCTTTTGCATCTCTATTATAGTATCAGAGCAGGAAAAAAAAAATTGTTTTTTCTAAAAATTTTCAAATGAAATTTTTCATCACTGAAAAACCAAGTCTAGGTCTGTGACTTTTTTAGAATTCAAAATTCAAATTCTTTTTTCTAAAGGGTTTCCTTTCAGGTAGATTTTTCTACTATTCTTTGTGTTTTCTATGGCAAATTTTTCTTTAACCAGACCTTCGTCCCGCGATGCCATTAATCCTCTGCGCATGATGTGATTTTTTCCACCTACAAATTTTTTCTTGCCATTTTTGGATGGAAATTTGCATTTTCAATTAGGGTTTTTACCATTGAGATCACGTCAAAATTTTTTTCCGATTGCAGATTCTTGGTGAGTTTTCCGAGAACTCAACTGGGTTGTTTTCAAAATTTTGTGGGTGCATCGTTTTCTGTGCCTCAAATTTCATGCCAACAGATTTCAATTATGATCTTAGATTCTTTCTGGGTTTTTTGCAAGGATTTCTGGGTTGTCTTTGGATTTTTTTGATTCAGCCGTGAAATTTTCTCGAAATCTGTGCCAGTCGTACTTCATTTATTTTTTGAAGTTTGTACCTGTATCAGCCTCAAATTCTGCATTGGAATTTGTGCCTGAACTTGTCTTCGTGCATTGAACCTCGTACCTTAGGTTTTGTGCACTTAGCATCTTCTCAATACCTCATTTTTTGTGCCTCAAAAAGCACGAAGATGGCTTATGGGCATCGATGTTTGTTTTGGTTTTTAATATTTTTTTACCTAAAAAGATTTTGATGGGTTTTAATATTTTTTCCCCTTAAAAAAAGTCTCTTATTTTTTAAATATTTTTTGTCCCTATAAAAAATAATCATGGTAGGGTTTATGATTTTTTCCTCAAAAATTGTAATTTGTTGTAGTTTGTTTTTAGTCACACCTAGAGTTGTTGTACAAACATCTGCACTAGTCTCTTGTTTGCAGTCTATTTTCAGGCATCTTGCTCATCTACAATAGTTTGGAGGGTTTTCCGATTTTTTCCTCAAAATCGTGACAAATGTTCTTGGTGTGTCTCTAGTTATAGGGAGGAACAGTTCTACAAAATCAGGTTGGATGGTTGGTGTTGTTTTGGGTATCTCCAGAAGTTCTACAGTTTTTGGGAGGGTTGGTGGCAAACTCATCTCAAGTGGCAGGCTCTTGTCTTCTGTTGCAGCATGTTCTGAGAAGAAGGGGGCAACCTTCTATGTTATTTCTCTTGGTAGTTAGAATGATGACCATTAAGGGAGGGTATTCGTCTTTCTCTTTGTGTTATTAATGGTCATTTAAGTTGTTTCTAATTTCGCCTCTAGTTAATGATTATTTCTTTTAGAAACATCATCTTTGTAACTCTATTTAAAGGAGCTTTGTCTCCTTGATTAATTGAACAACATCGATTCTTTGAAATCCATATGCTTTTTCATCTGTATTAGCATCCTACTACTATAGGTCAATAATTGATTAGTATACTTTATTTTGATTATTATTTTAAAAGATATCTTCTATGTTTTCCCCTGTGATCTTGAATTTCTATATTAGTGTTGATTATAATTAGTTTCAAATTACAATTTGCCATATTTGCACTACATATTTCTTAGTTAGTACATACTCAGGTTACTTGCAATAGAAAGTATTTAGGAAAATGCTATAAACACTAGTCCAAACAAACAAACTATGTCAGAAAGCTTGATTATAGTTGAAACATACAAATCACATGATGAGCCACAAATGATATCAATTGATGGCTCAAATGATATCAATCGATAAGGCTCTAGACAATGCACATTATTTCCTAATTGAATCATTCAACTATAGTGTTGGTGATTACTTGTTTGACACAATCCATGTTTTGCTTCATTGTAAATATACACCTAATAAACTATGCAATGGTCTTGTGGATCATTTCTTCCATTGCCTTCACAATGGTTGTCCTACAACCTTAAGCTCCTTTCAACATGAATTGCATCCAACAATGCTTAATGATTTGCATAAAGTAAATGACAAAAATGCATATCTACGTAGAATGAGGTTTTCTGCAACCGAAATCAATGCCAATAGTGAATTTGGTCTTTGGGGTGACACGTTTGCATTAAATGGTTAGCACGTTGGTTGGATATAGCCATATGCATCTAGTCTTTGACACAAAAGAAATCGGTTTTTACATTTCAATAAAGATGCATGTCATTCTACAATATCATTCTTTTTATATGATGAAAATCCAATAGCTAGACATTATGAACCTATTTTTTCAAGGATAAGCACATACAATTATGTTCAAAATATGCAATCACAATTTTCAATTGCAAATTGCACTGTGGAGTATGTCTGGAATGAAATTGCAAATGCATTTGATGCACTTGGACTAAGTCAAGTTGATACATTTGCTGCCCCATGTGGTGAAAGCATGTTTGCAGTTGTGGCTTTATTGGTTGATGAACGGTTCGATGCAATTGCTTTAAGATTATTTATGGCCCAATATTTAGCCAAAGTATTGAGAGTGCAAAGAAAATTCGCATTGGCATGTTTCAACATATTTGAGCAACACTTCATAACAGACGACAAGTACCTACTGCAACTGCAATCGCTTATTTCTAACATTAGAATAACATACACAAAAAGCAAAGTTGAAGGTTCTGAATTTTTCTTACTATGGCTTTCATACATACTTCAGACAGCTATACACATATAGGTATACCAAAAAAGTGCATCGACTTAGTTTTCTTTGACAATGGCTTAGGTCATTGTCATTATGAACCACTTCAAGAAGAACACCAATTAACAAACAATATGCATATAAACCAACCTCTTATTTTAGAAGCTAATTCAATTGTAGCTACATTTACATCATCTTCTACGGTTCAACATAATCCAAAAATCTCACCAACTACAGGGACTATTGACTCAAATAATTGTAGTCGATCAAATCCCATCCGTTCATAAAATATTCGAACAAAGAACACAATTATTTCGCCTCCCACAAGCTCATTGCAGAAAAGTAAAAATTGTCCGATCATTGCGATGTCTAAAAACTGCAATACTTAATCTGAATAAACAAAAAAAGGCATAGCCAACAAACACAAAAGTGAAACAGAGAGTATTGCAAATCAAGAAAACACAAAGACTCAAACAACTGCAAGATTTCTTGGAATAAATTTGGAGAACTCTCACTCATTGCGACATCTAAAATCTGCAATACGTCAAAAAGAAAATAAACAAAAAGATATAGCCAATGAACAAATAGTTCGAGCAAACTGTAGAATGAACCTGCAAAACATAATGGAATCAAAAAATCTATTACGACATTCTTACAAAGCATCAATGACACAACTACTCACCCATGTACTCTTTATGAGATGCTCCATTTCATTAAACATTTACAAAGCTGACAATGCATTTATTGATCCTTTCACTTTGGTTTTTGGTGCAACCAATGAAAAGAGAATTGGAATAGGGCAGCCTATTTCGAAACAATGCATAAAGGCTATTTCATTGCTAAAGTCCCTACTTTTGCTGCGCCATGGAACATAAGATGCAATACATGAATAGACCATGCATTGACTTCTCTAGAAGAAAGACTTGTCTCTTTACATATTGCTTTTGCACAAATAAGATAACTAGAATATAAAAGTTACATTTTGTTTTTGCAACCAATGAAAAGAGAATTGGAATAGGGCAGCCTATTTCGAAACAATGTATAAAGGCTATTTTATTGGCAAAGTCTCTACTTTTGCTGTGCCATGGAACATAAGATGCAATACATGAATAGACATTGTTCATGCATTGACTTCTCTAGAAGAAAGATTTGTCTCTTTACATATTGCTTTTGCACAAATAAGATAACTAGAATATAAAAGAGTGCAATATGGCTTAAACGGCACAATCATCAATGTTCCTATGAATTTTGATAAGTTGCAACAAGCATTGCCTAGACATACAAATGAAACTAGAACAATAGAAGTTAAATTTAAACAAGAGCTAGAATATGAAAATGCATATGCACAAGGCAATGTTAGGCCTACTTGTGTCATGAATGCTTTAGCAAGTTTATTGAAAACCCCATTGAATGCAAAAGAAATATCTCCACAAATAAAGATTGGCAAGCTCTAATTGGAAAGAAGAAAGAACACATGGATGCAAATATTCAAGTGGAAGTAGATATGCACAATGATATAACTAAATTTGACAAGGAGCTGATAACTGAATCACTTATCCATTGGTTTAGTGACCCTCATTCAATCAAGGAACTTGATACAACTATTATTAAAATTACACCATCAAAAGGTTTTAAGCCCCTTGGTATTTTCCAAGACACCTATTCAGAAGAAATGAACTTCCCAACTTTGTTCTATGGATTTCCATGCTCACTTTACATTACAAAAAAATTATCCTTTCAAAAGATAGCACAATGCGAGCTAATGCATAAAGACAATGACTTCACAACATACATTAGAAATATTTTCTTCAAATCCATCAAAATTATTATCTAGCAAATTTCTTCATTGGCATAGGTGTGCATAAGAAAATCTTAATTAAAAGGCAAAAAAATACTTCCAATTTAGATGTTTGTGGTCCTACAAACATGAAAAAAATATTGAAATCTCCACTCAAATTTAGATCATTAAAGAGTATTCACACATCTCCAAACTATTTGGAAAACACAACGAAAAACATATTTACTTGGATAAGACAATTAGGACCTCTAACCTTTTTTGTAACATTGACAAGTGCTAAACACTTTTGGGAACTGTTATCCAAAGCATTGAAAAATATTTCTACTATACAACAGACCAAGCACAATGAAATTATAGAAGATAGGGACTTAGAATTTGAGATAAGGAAAAATCCACTTCTTTGCAAGTTGCTTTTTTAAGCATAGGGTCAATGCATTTGAAAAATTGATGCTAAAAACCCATCAGCTATTTGGTGAAGTATTGGATTATTTTTTGCCACAAAATTCAAAAACTAAGGAAATGAACATGTATATTTTATGTTATGGGTGAAAGATGCACCTATATGTAGAAATTACAAAAACATTGAGATAGAAAACTTCATGGACAAGTATATTACATGTTATTCTCATTGCTCGATGCAAATCTTTTCAAAATGCAAACACACCATCATACAAAGACTTGTAAAAATTACAAAACATCCAATTATCAATTTAGCTTCCCCTTGCCTCCCATGAAAAGAACAACAATACTAGAGTCATTGCCAATTGCTAATCTTGCAATGAAAGATAGAGCACAAAATTTCTTCAAGCAATTGGAAAATAAACACTATACAAAGGAAATTACATTTGATAATTTCTTGCAAGAATTGTAGATAGATGAATCAAATTACATTACAATGTTACAATCAATATTTTGATGAAAAAATGTCATATTGAAGAGACAAGTAGTTGATATTTGGATAAATGCATTTGCAAGGAAAGTGCCAACTCTATGGTATGCAAATACACACATAGTTGATGGTATGATGAAAGACTAAGGATTCGGTGAACTACTGAGAGGGGGTGGGGGGGTGAATCAGTAGATAGAAAACCGATATAAGATTTTTACCAATCTCAAAATCAACCTCTCAAAGCAAACTCTGAACTGACAAAATGCAATATCATTGTCAAGTTAAATCGATTGATGGTTATAACAGACTAACAGTAAAACAACTTGAAACTCACAAAAATACAAATAATTTACTGACATAAGTAAAACCTCATTTTAGATTGTTGTCGGTTAACATAACATATCAAAGTGGATTTAGTAGTTAAGCAAATCAACCATAGTAAACATAACCATAAAGGCATTCACCACTTGACACAATATTTTTGCCGTGGAAACCTAAATGGGAAAAACCACGGTAGAGATGAATACCCACAAGTATATTTAACTCTTCTGAAGTTCATCCTATTAGGAGCCAAGCTTGTTAAAGATTTATAATAAGTCCTATTAAGAAAAAATCATGTTACGGACCACCCAGTTAAGGGATTGACTATAATGCCCTATTAGAAGCAATGCCCTTTGAGGACTAACCTTGGTAGAGGATTTCAAATCCAAGCTAATGGACCACTTGGTTAGAGGATTTGAATAACACTAAGCTTGTTAGAACTTATCTGGTTAGGGTATTTGACTATTGTAATTGTTAGAAAACAACAGGGGTTTGTTGATCTGTTTCAAAAGCACTTCACTTTCTTGTTCAAATCCTTTTCTTTCTCCTATTTGCCTTTACACAAACTGCAGATAAATCATCTGGTTCGGCAACCACAATCTCACTCTCAACTACAAATTGCAACTCTTCAACAAAACAACTCATCGACCTTATAAATAAATCAATAGGTCAGTAACACAACACAAACCTAATTTTCTCATAGAGATTACAAACAAATCAGTTCAAGTATGACTGTTGGATTACATAATAATCTCTACACATCATTCAAGATAGCCTCGACTGCTCCTTGATAACCACTTCATCAAACACTGTAACTCATCATGCGGTTTGCATTACATGCAATATACTTGCTCATTCCCAAGATAAAAATTATTATCTCGACGTGCCAAAACATATGAAACTCTTCTCATACAACATGCATACGTGTCATAATCATTACCTCTCACCATCAAATCATAAACCAATACAACCAATTCACCATACTTCATTGGTTAGGGTTTACCAGTTGATCTCACTTCTTCTCTAGTAATACTGGTTTCCCCCATAAATTCACTTACCAATTGCAGTTCCCTTTACTATCTATTCCTATTGACTACAAAAAAATATTATAACAACATCATTACCGGTTAATTGATATCAATGACAAGATAACATTTCATTAATGCAATCTTCATGCAAATGCCAACAATCTCCCCCTTTGGCATTGATGGAAATACAAGTATCAATACCCTTTATTTCTATCTTTGTGAATAGAAATCTTGGTTTACATTTTACCATGTACTCTCCTTGTCTTCAGTTTGTAATTGGCTATAGATCTTCTCTTTGTCAATCATACAATTCTTCTTCCCCACAATAATATAGTTCTTCTCCCCCTTTGACAACAATACCAAAGTGAAAGTAAAACATGCAATGTAAAACTTCATTGCTAAGCATCATCAACCTGCAACTTGATGCTGCCCTTGTGGAATAACTCCACTCTACACCAATCCTATTGAAAAATTCTGCAAGTAGCTCTGGGACTGATGTACTCTACATCTGTTGGTATTTTGGATATGTTGACATGGTTTTGTCATTGATGTCAACACCTATTAACACTTATCAACTCTAGCACTTTGGAGAATTGGCAATGTTCACCGGCAAGCAAGTGACTTATGCATAGTCACCGGTATCTGGTACACCGGTAGGATATATTGTTCACCGGCACTTGGAATAATATGGAAAACACTTGGTTATGTTGAAGACATTATTTGGACACTTTATCTTGGAGATTTGTTCATTAGTATATTTTTGTTTGTATATTTGTTGTTACCAGCAAATAGGTCCAGAATAAGCACCGACAGGCTTATCTATTCCAGATCAACATGACACACTTTGGAGATGATTTATTATTGTTGTAAATGCATTAAGTGGACATGCTGTATCAGTTATTGTATCGGTCATTGATTTACTATTAATTGATTTTATTGTAATATCTTTTAGAGCCGACCTACTAAAATTGGTCTTAGGTTATGGTATAAATGTAAGATCTTATTTGTAAGATCGATATGCGAATGTGAGATGGATTATAATTCAGTGTATGCGAGAATAAGCAAAGATTTACACACAAACATCATTTGAAGGTGAAGGAAGGTTTTATGAAGGCATATCAGAACTGAACTAGTACTGAATCCAACATATAAAAATGCTATTTTGAGCAGTACATCATTATTGGATTTAACCATCCAATTGCAGTCAATGTGACTCCTATTTGTGTTTGAGCAGTGAGCTCTAGGCGCTTGGCCTTTCTGCATGTGCAAACCCCATTTGTATACACATACTATCCGCAGTAGTATCATTTTATTGTGGGTAAGGTTTCGCACCGTGGTTTTTCCCCTTACAGGGTTTCCACGTACAAATATTGGTTTTATGTGTTGTGGATGTTATTGTCTTTCTGTTTCATGCATTAATCTTTACCAGTATTGCAATTAACTAATAAACTGTCTACCGACATAAAGTTTGGTTTATTGGTATTAATCATTAAGGTTGGTTAAGTTGTTTTTGGTTTGAATTTATTAGACAATTAATTCAACCCCCCCCTCTCAGTTGTCTCTGGGACCTAACAATTGGTATCAGAGCTTAGTCCTCTTTTTGTAGAAGTTTAACAGTTTGAGGAGATCCAATGTCTACTAACTATTTTAGGAAGGACAGTCATAAACTTGATGGAACCAACTATGGCATATGGAAGATCAGGATGGAGACACATCTGAATTGCATTAGAAAGGACATCTGGGAAGTTACAAAGAATGGCTATACTGCTCGTACTCCCAGTCAGCCTAATCCACCTACCTTAGGAAAAGATGAAGAAAATAATTGCAAAGCAAGAGAAGCACTTTTGAGCACATTATCAAATCAACAAATCATGGGATTATCAGATAGGTCTACTGCTAAAGCTATTTGGGATCATTTGGAAACATTGAATGAAGGATATTCCACAGTCAAAATTGCTAAACTTGAAAGCTTCTGGGTCAGGTATGAAAATTTTGAAAATGGAAGAAGATGAAAGGATTTCTGCTTTCATGGAAAGAGTCAATAAAATTGTTTTGGGTATTAAATATTGTGGAGGAACCTTAAGTGAAGATGAAATTGTTTCAAAATTTTTAAGAGGATTTCCACTAGCATACAAAATGAAAGTTTATGCTGTAAATGAGTTAAGAGCAATGCCTAATACATCAGTAACTAGGGATACATTGATTGGAAAACTTTCAACTTTTGAAATTGAGGAATTTGGTCTTATTGCTACTATAAAGACAAATTTAGCTTTTAAGGCATCAACATCATCTACACCATCATTTGACAAATTTGATTGGAAAGCCTTTTATGCAAGAGAACTTGAGGAAAGCAGGAGAGAAAATGAAGAACTTGAAGAGCTTGAAGCACTTTTTGCAAAGAAAGTGCCTAAAGGTCCAGTTGGAAGTAAGTATGAAGGTAAAACACCCTTTAAATGTTTTAACTGTAATAAGATTGGTCATATGGCTTCAAGATGCCCTGATAGATATGCTAGACTAAGAGAAGAAGCTAGAAGAACATACAAGCCTAACCCTAAATATCAACGATGCATATTTAAGAAGAATAAAGATAAATCTTGTTATCTTGCTGATGAAGGAGTCACTAATGATTCTGATGAGGATTCGACAGACAATGAATGAGTTTTTGTTGCTATAACAGAATATCAACCGACACCTACTGTTCAATCGGTAGAGCAGGCCCTGGCAGCTAAAGTTGAAGTTAAGGATGAATGGATCATTGATTCAGGATGTTCACATCATATGACTGGTGATAAAGGTAAATTCTTGAACTTTCAAGAATACAATGGAGGTTTAGTACGATTTGAAGATGATAAAGCTTTCTTGATCAAAGGAAAATGTATAATATCTCTTGATGGTAAGCATAATACTGACAATGTTTACTATGTAGAAGGTTTAAAGTATAATCTTTTGAGTGTTGGTCACTTAGTTGAAAAAGGATTTCAGTTACAATTCAAGAATGGTAAATGCAAAATTATGAACAGAACTGGTTTGGAAATTGCAACCAGTAATCAAACTAGAGGTAATATGTTTCATTTGAATAACAATGAAAAGACATGCTTGATTGCACATATCGATGAAAGTTGGCAATGGCATAAGAAACTCTGTCATGTAAATTTTGATTGCATGGTAAAAATCAGTACTACTAAGGTAGTTAGAGACTTACCTAAAATTGTCAAACCTCACAATCTAGTATGTAAGGAATGTCAATTTGGAAAACAAGTTAGAGCATCTTTTTAAAGTATTCCAGAAAAATCTAATAATGCTCTTGACTTAATTCACACTGATTTATGTGGTCCAGCTAGAACTAAAAGCTTACAAGGTGATAGATATTTCATGCTAATCATTGATGACTATTCTAAAATATGTTGGGTTACTTTTCTTAGAGAAAAATCACAAGCACTCGGAAGAAAATCAAATGTCTGAGATCAAATCAAGGAGGTGAATTTATATCTAAGGAATTTAATGCATTCTATGAAGTGAATGGAATCAGAAGATAGTTATCAGCACCCTAGACATCACAGCAGAATGGAGTTGTAGAAAGGAAAAATAGAACTATCTTGGATGCAGCTAGAAGTATGTTATCCAAAGCAAATCTACCACATGTATATTGGAGAGAGGTAGTGAGCACAACAATCTATACATTCAACAAAGTTCACATCAAAGGTGAAACCAGTAAGACCCCTCATGAACTATGGTTTGGTATTACTCCTACTCTTAAATATTTCAAAATATCTGGAAGTAAATGCTATATTAGAAGAGATGAGTATATTGGCAAATTTGATCTTAGAAGTGATGAAGGAATATTTCTTGGTTATTCATCTAAAAGCAAAGCATATAGATGTTTTAATAAGAGATTGCAGAAAACTGTTGAAAGTACAAATGTGAAGATTGATGAATAGTTTAGAGGAACTTCAAGGTATATAGAATCTGAACTAGCTACAAAGATAGTGACAAATGATCCTACATTGAACCCACCGGTACAAAATGAAGAGCCAGTTACACCGGTATCATCTAAAAATTCCACTGTAACTGAGGAACAACAACAAACGAAGACACCCTGGTATGTAAGACTGAATCACTTTGAAAATCAGATAATTGGAAACAAGTATCAAGGAGTTAAGACAAGAGGAAGATTGGCAAATGAAGAGGTATGTCTTATTTCTCAAATTGAACCATCACCAATTAATGAGGCATGTGAAGATAAGCACTGGATTAAAGCTATGGAAGAGGAACTAGAACAAATTGAAAAGAATAACACATGGATATTAGTTCCCTAGCCTAAAGACAAAAATGTGATTGGAACAAAATGGGTATTTAGAAACAAAGTTAATGAAGATGGTAAGGTAATCAGAAATAAAGCAAGTCTAGTGTGTAAGGGATATTCTCAGAAAGAAGGAATTGATTATATTGAAACCTTTGCACTGGTAGTTAGAATTGAGGTAGTCAGATTATTATTGGCTTTTGCAACACACAAGAACTACAAAGTATATCAAATGGATATTAAATGTGCATTTCTGAATGGAGATCTTGAAAAAGAAGTTTACATTGATTAACCTGATGGATTTTCTTTGACAGATAACAAAGATATGGTTTGCAGGTTAAGGAAAGCTTTGTATGGGTTGAAGAAAGCTCCAAGAGCTTGGTATGGTAGATTGGATAAATATCTTTTGAAAATTGGATTTTCTAAAGGTAATGCTGACAACAATTTATACTATAAAGTGACTAATGACGACATCTTCGCTATAGAAATTTTTGTTTATGATACAATCTTTGGAGGAGAAGATGGATTATGTAAAGACTTTTCTATTGAAATGCAACAAGAATTTGAAATGTCTATGATTGGAGAGATACAATTCTTTTTAGGATTGCAGATTTCACAGACTGATAAAGGTATATTCTTGAGTCAATCCAAGTACTTGAAGAAGTTACTAAAGAAATTTGGGATGAAAAACTCTAAACCGGTAAGCACACCTATGACTACAAATGACAAATTATCACTAAGGGATGAATCTACACCTATTAATTCGACTAGGTACAAATCTATGGTAGGAGGTTTACTGTATTTGACACAAACAAGACCTGATATTATGAATGCAGTATGTATTGTTTCAAGATTTCAGAGTAATCCTAGAGAAAATCATGACTCAGCAGTAAAAAGTATTTTCGGGTACTTACAAGGCACTACAAATCTTGGTTTATGGTATCCTAGAGATGAAAACTTTTAATTATGTGCATACATAGATGCAAATTGGGCAGGAGATGTGGATGACAAAAAAAGCACCACCAGCGGAGCATTTTTTCTTGGAAGTAGATTAATTTCTTGGTTAAGTAAGAAACAAAGTTGCACATCTTTATCAATAGTAGAATCAGAATATGTTGCAGCAACAACTAACTGTACACGGGTATTATGGCTTAAGCAAATGTTGAAGGACATAAAGGTAAAATGAAAGGAACCTATAACTATCTATTGTGATAATACAACAACAATTGATATATCTTAGAATCCGGTACTACATTCTAAAACTAAACATGTTTCTATCAAACTGAATTTTCTGAAAGAGAATGTTGAAGCAAAAGAAGTAAAACTGGTTTATGTGAATACTAAAGAGCAAATTGCAAATATTTTCACTAAGCTTTTGCCTAAGGAGACTTTTGAATATCTCAAAGATTAGCTTGGGGTCATACCCCCATTGGTAGAGACTTAGAGGTTGATGTTTGTCATCAACCGACAAAATTAATAGAGAAATATTTTATTCTGGCCTTGATGAGGAGAGCTACTTCTCAGGGGGAGTAGTTGGTATACTGAATTGGTTGGTATTTTGTATTTGAACTTGATTTTGTAGTAACTTTGGCATTTGATGATAAAGGGGGAGAGATTGATATGGAAAAAATACATGTTACTCTCAGGGGGAGAGATTGTTATTTTGGGAGAGATTGATTTCTCTTTGTATTTGAATTTTGATTTCTAGTTATGATCTCTTTTGAGAGATTGTTGGTTTTTGGTATTTGGCATTTCTGTTTTGGCACTTTGATGGGTTTTCCATCTTGTGTTTCCAACAATGCTAAAGGGGGATATTGTTGGTATTTTGGCAATGTTGATATGGTTTTGTCATTGATGTCAACACCTATTAACACTTGTCAACTTTGGCACTTTGGAGAATTGGCAATGTTCACCGGCAATCAAGTGACTCATGCACAATCATCGGTATCTGGTACACTGACAGGATATATTGTTCACCAGGACTTGGAATAACATGGAAAACACTTGGTTATGTTGAAGACATCGTTTGGGCACTTTGTCTTGGAGATTTGTTCATTGGTATATTTGTGTTTGCATATTTGTTGTTACTGGCAAATAGGTCCAGAATAAGCACCGACATATTGTATTGGTTATTGCATCGGTCATTGATTTACTTGTAATTGATTTTATTGTAATATCTTTTAGAGCTGACCTACTAAAATTGGTCTTAGGTTATGGTATAAATGTAAGATCTTATTTGTAAGATTGATATGCGAATGTGAGAAGGATTATAATTTGGTATATGCGATAATAAGAAAAGCTTTACACACAGACATCATTTGAAGGTGAAGGAAGGTTTTATGAAGGCATATCAGAACTGAACCGGTACTGAATCCAGCATATAAAGATCTTATTTTGAGTAGTACATCATTATTGGATTTAACCATCCAATTGTAGTCAGTGTGACTCCTATTTGTGTTTGAGTAGTGAGCTCTAGGCGCTTGGCCTTTCTGCATGTGCAAACCCCATTTGTATACACATACTATCTGCAGTAGTATCATCTAATTATGGGTAAGGTTTCCCACCATGGTTTTTCCCCTTAAAGGGTTTCCATGTACAAATATTGGTGATATGTGTTGTGGATGTTATTGTCTTTCTATTTCATGCATTAATCTTTACTGGTACTGCAATTAACTAATAAACTATCTACCGGCATAAAATTTGGTTTACCAGTATTAAGCATTAAGATTGGTTAAGTTGTTTTTGGTTTGAATTTATTAGACAACTGATTCACCTCCCCCTCTTAGTTGTCTCCAGGACCTAGCAACATCATGCTCAATTAACCTCATGGAGGGGTACAACCCCTAGCTAACCTCTAAGATACTCAAAAGTAGTCGTAGGAAGAGGTTTAGTAAAGATATCCACAAGCTGCTTTGCAATGAAAGTGCCAGCTCTATGATATGAGAAGAAACATGCTCCAATATCACATCTTTACTCTACACTTTTTCCCTCAAGAAATGATACTTCAATTCAATATGCTTGGTTCCTGCATGCAAAACAGGGTTCTTGGAAATATTTATGGCACTGGTATTATCACATAAGATCTTTACTGGTTCTATAAATTTCATCTTGAAACGTGTCTCATCCAGATAGCCTAGGTACATTTCATATAAGCTACAACATACTCAGCTTCAGTAGTAGATTATGATATACAACTCTTCTTCTTGCTACTCCATGAAACAAGTCTTCCTCCAAGAAAGAATTCTTCACTGGTTGTGCTTTTTCAATCATCAACATTACCTGCCCAGTCTACATCTGTATACACCTTCAAATTAAAGTTGCTTGCATATGGATACCATAATCCATAGTCAATAGTGCCTTTCAAATATTTGAATATCCTCTTGGTTACTATCAAATGTGTTTCATTTGGGTTCTTTTGAAATCTAGCAACTAGACCAACTGCATGAGCTATATTTGGTCTGCTATAAACAACATAGTGCAATTTTCCAATCATTGACTTGTACTCCTTTTCATCAATAGATATGGATTCATCTTCCTTAGACAATGTACAACCTCTAACCATTGGTGTCCCAACTAGTTTATAGTCACTCATTCCAAATGTCTTAGATACCTCTTTCACATACTTAGACTGTGTGATGAAAATACCACTCTTCATTTGTTGTATTTGCTAGCCTGTGAATTTTTTTATCTCTCCCACTAGATACATTTCAAACTCACTTTTCATTTCATTTACAAAGTCATTGGTCATGTCATCATTTCCTCCAAATATGATATCATCCACAAACACTTCACTAACCAATATCTTATCTCCTTCAGATTTGAGATATATGTTGTTGTCTTCACTGGTTCTCTAAAAACCTATCTTCATTAGGTGTGAATGAAGCCTTTCATACCATGCTCTCAGTGCTTTCTTTAACCCATATAGTGCCTTGTGCAATTTGCATACCATGTCTTTTTCATCAGTCAAAGCATAACCATCTGGTTGCTCAGTGTATACTTCTTCTTCCAGTATTCTATTAAAAAATATTGATTTCACATCCATCTGATATTTTTTGAATCCCTTATGTGCTAAAAATGCAAGTAAAGTCCTGACACCTTCTGGTCTAGAAACTAGTGCAAAAGTCTAACCATAATCTTCTCCTTCTTCTTGTGCATAAATTTTGCAAACCAATCTAGCTTTGTTTCGGACTACTACACCATCTTCATTTAGTTTGTTCTTGAATACCCACTCAGTACCTATCACATTTTTATTCACCAGTCTGGGTACTAGGGTCCATGTGTTCTTCTGAATTTGATCAAGCTCCTCCTCCATAGTTTTTATTCAATGATCATCTCTGAATGCTTCCTTAGCAGTTCTAGGCTCAATAGTGGATATCATGCAAGAATTTTCTCTAATTTTTCTTTTGGTTAACACTCTAGCATCCTGATCTCCAATAATCTGGTTGGGATTGTGATTGAGTCTCACATACCTCAGAATAACATGATCATTATCTTTAGGTTCTTCTTCTTCATTAACATCAACATCTTTTGCATCTACCTGTTTCAGTTGAATTGGTACGACAAGATTCTCTTTACCACTTTCAGGTTTCATCGATTTTGGTTCCAAAAATAGAATGCAAGGATCTTCATCTTTTTTCTCCACACTAGGTTCCCCTTAGACTTGAGGATACTCATCCACTTGAACATCAGCACTCTCAATGATTCTTTGTGTCTGGTTGTTGTAACATTTGTAGGCTTGACTCTTGGTGGAGTAACCAAGAAATATACCTTCATCCCTTTTAGCCTCAAACTTACTAACATATTCACCTCTCTTAATAAAACATTTATTGCCAAATATCTTGAAATAACTAACATTAGATGATCTTCCATACCAATATTCATAAGGGGTTTTATCCTTAGCTCTTTTTACTAATATTCGGTTCATAGTGTAGATAGTTGTGCTGACAGCTTCTTTCCAGAATTTGTTTTGCTACACCTCCTTGTATCAACATCATTCTACAAGCTTCAACAACTCACCGGTTGTTCCTCTCTACAATACAATTATGTTGTGGTGTCCTTGGTGCAGAAAGTTGTCATTTGATACCATTATTTTCACAATATCTAGTGAATTCCTCAGAAGTAAATTCACCACCTTGATCAGTCCTTAGACACTTTATCTTCTTACCACTCTCCTTTTCAGCTAAGGCCTCGAATGCCTTGAACTTACTAAATGCTTTTGTTTTATCCTTCAATAATTGGACCCACGTCATTCTTGAACAATCATCAGTGAAGATCATAAAATATCTCTCACCTTTAATACTTTTAGTTCTTATTGGTCCACATAGGTATGTATGAACCAAATCTAACAGATGTTTCGCTGAAAAAGATTTGCTCTTAAAAGTTGAGGATGTCATCTTTCCCAACTGACATTCCTTACAAAGAGAATTAATTGGTTTGTCTAACTGAGGCAAATCTCTCACTGTCTTGGACATACTCACTTAAACAATGTTATCAAAATTTATATGATAAAATCTCCTATGCCAAAGCCAAAGCTATCATCTACTTTAGCAATTAAACAATTGTTGACTTTAGGATTCAAGTGAAATAGGTTACCTTTAGTCTGCTTGCTCGTTGCAATCATTTCACCTTTTCTCCCATAGATTTTGCACATACGGTTCTTAAACTCTAATGGGTATCCTCTGTCATTGAGTTGAGCAACACTCAAAAGATTGTTCTTTAATCCTTCAACCTAGTAGGCATCATTTGCACTTCTCTTTCCATTAAGATAAATAGTTCCCTTACGTTTTACCATGCAGGGTGAGTCATTACCAAATCTCACAACTCTGCCATCAAATTCCTTCAAGGTAAGAAATTTGCTCTGGTCATCGGTCATGTGATGTGAACAACCACTATCAATCATCCATTCATTAGAATTATCCATGCAAGAAACTAATTCTTTCTGATCAGATGTCTCTTCTTTAATGGCTACAAAAACAATGTCTTCATTAGCATCACCCTTAGATTCCTCATCAGTGATACCACCATGAACTACAATAAGACAATCTCTCTTGCCTTTTCCTTTGTACTTCTTGAACTTTTTTTGCTTGTTCTCATTGTCACCATTAGGACATTTAGATGCAATGTGTCCAATCTTGTTGCATGCAAAACATTTCAAATGTAATTTACCTTTGTATTTACTGGTACCTCTGGACAACTAGTTGGCCAACAATGCTTCAAGCTCAACCAAACTATCTTCATCATCAACTTCTCTACTTGATCTAGATTCATAACTGTGACTGTCATCTCTACTTTTCCTTATAGATGGGTTAGAAACCAAAGATCTAAATGAAGATTCAGATTTCTGAACACTATCATCATAACCATTTAATTCAAAAGTAGTAAGCTTACCGATGATGGAGTCAAGGGTTACCTTAGTTTTGTCAATTGACTTTAGCTCCTGAATGGTTGCAACTTGGATAGCGTAGACTGGTAGAAGGATTCTCAACACTTTGCTAACCATTGTGCCATCTTCCACTTTACAACCAACACTCTTGATCTCACCAACTATCTCTTTTATCCTCTGACCATACTATTGAATATTCTCACCTTTAGCCATCTGCATGTCATCAAATTTTCCTCTTAGACTCTCTTCTTTGGCAATCTTCACATGTTCATCATCGCTATAAAATTCTTCAAGTTTCTTCCATACCTCATAAGAAGTCTCAAGACCATGGACATCTGCATATTCTTCATCAAACAAAGAAATGATAATAGCCTATAGTGCTTGATTGTTTTCTTATTGCTCTTTCTTCTGATCATTATTCATAATCCCACTAGGTGCAACATATTGAGTACCAACATGTTCTTAGTATTGACTTCCTAGACTCTTAATATAAATTTTCATTATATCACTCCCTATCCTATAGTTCTCTCTATTAAAATTTGAACCTTCCTTCTTCATCATGTTCTACAAGATCTTTACCTCAGCTATTAGGGAAAACTGATATAAACTTTTACCAATCTCAAAATCAACCTCTCAAAGCAAACTCAGAACTGACAAAATGGAATATCACTATCAAGTTATACCAGTTGACTGTTATAAAAGACTAACAGTAAAACAACTTGAAACTCACAAACATCCAAGTACTTTACTGACATAAGTAAAACCTCATTTCAGATTCTTGTCGGTTAACATAACATATCAAAGTGGATTTAGTAGTTATGCAATTCAACCATAGTAAACATAACCACAAAAACATTCACCACTTGATGCAATATTTTTGACGTGGAAACCCAAATGGGAAAAACCATGGTGGGGATGAATACCCACAAGTATTTTGAACTCTTCTGAAGTTCACCCTATTAGAAGCCAAGCTTGTTAAAGCTTTACAATAAGTCCTGTTAAGAACAAATCCTATTAGGGACCACCCGGTTAAGGGATTGACTATAATACCCTATTAGAAGCAATAAACTATGAGGAGTAACCTCAGTAGAGGATTTGAAATCCAAGATAATGGACCACCTAGTTAGAGGATTTGAATAACACTAAGGTTGTTAGAGCTTACCCGGTTAGGGGATTTGACTGCTGTAATTGTTAGAAAACAATAGGGGTTTGTTGATCTATTTGAATAGCACTACACTTGCTTGTTCAGATCCTTTTCTTTCTCCTATCTTCCTTTACACAAATTGTAGATACATCATCTGGTTTAGCAACCACACTTTCACTCTCAGCCACAAATTGCCAACTCTTCAACAAAATAACTCATCGACCTTATAAATAAATCAATAGGTTGGTAACACAACACAAACCTAATTATCTCACAGAGATTACAAATAAATCGGTTCAAGTATGGCCTTTGGATTACATAATAATCTCTACACATCATTCAAAATAGCCTCGACCACTCCTTGATCACCACTTCATCAAACACTGTAACTCATCACGCGGATTACATTATATGCAATATACTTGCTCATTCCCAAGATAAAAATCGTTATCTCAACGCACCAAAACATTTGAAACTCTTCTCACACAACATGCATACATTTCATAATCATTACCACTCATCATCAGACCATAAACCAATACAACCAATTCACCAAACTTCATCAGTTAAGGTTTATCATATCAATGGGTAGGGTTTACCGGTTTATCTCACTTCTTCTCTAGTAATACTGATTTCCTCCACAAATTCACTTACCAATTGCAGTTACCTTCCCTAGCTCTTCCTACAAGTTACAAAATAATATTATAACATCATTATCCGTTAATTGACATCAATGACAACATAACATTTCATTAATGCAATCTTCATGCAAATACCAACAAGATGCATATGTTGTTGCTTCTTATTGCAGTTCATACATCACAAAACAAGATAGAACATTGTCCCTTGCATTTTACTAAATATAACAACAATGCACATGCCTATGATGAAAAGATGCACTTCATATGAAACTAGGCAATGCATTGCTCAACTATCAACAAATGTCTAGTCGGCAAGCTCTCCACATTATCCTATCATTGCCATTACATAAATGTTCAAGAAAAATTGTTTTCATCAATACTGTTCCTTTAGAAAGTAGAGTTTACATGTTGAATAGCCCTAAGTTATTAATGAAGGAACAAGATGATTCTGAAAACATAATCTACCAGTTTGTAGTAGAAAATTACATACAATGACAAAAAGCTTTTGACAAAGTATCACTAGCTAAATATACACCTTTCTACTCCAAAAAACAACAAAAATACAAAAAAGAAAAAAGCCACAGATCATACGCTATGTAAAATACAATCCACATATTGACGATGAGAATTATTGTAGAGAAAAACTTATGTTATATGTACCTTTCAGGATTAGTGAACAAACATTCTTACTTGGCCATAAGACATGGAGTGCAACATTCAATGCAAACAAAATACACATTGCAAGTATCAAAAAAATGTTCACGACATGAATTGATTACCAATGGGGTGACACTAAAGAAGCTGCAATGAAAGAGAACATTGACAAGTATCTAATAATACAACTTAGAAATGAAACTAGCAAAAACAAGAAGCAATGCGAAATAGAAAAATATGACATCATTACTAATCTTAAGCATATAAGGAATAAAAAATTGTTACATGCTACTTGCAACACATTGTTCTCAAAAATAGCTCATCTAGTTTTACATAGCAACCATGAATACTACAATCTAAGAACACAATTGAACAAAGAATAACATTAAATTGTAAAAGATGTACTAATGACAAAGAGACTTTCAGCTCAAAAAACCATTATACTTGTTCTTGATAGGTGGAGCTAGCACAGGAAAAACCTTTACAGCTAAAGTGTTCTTTGAAGCAATGGTTCGATTCTATGATAAGCAACTACATAGTGACCCACTAAAGCCTAAAGGCATTGTTGTTGCATCCACAAGAAAAATTGCATTTAATGTACATGGAAATACTACACATTCCATATTCCATCTACCATGCAATACATCAAAAATGTTGCCACTAAACTCAAAAATGCTTGATAGCTTAAGTAAAAACCTTGACTAGCTAAGAATTGTGCTTATTGATGAAGTGTCACTAATTGGCTCTACAATGCTATATAATATTGATAGAAGAATTTGTTGGTATTATGGATGTGTTGCATTGGTTTTGTCATTGATGTCAACCCTGATCAACACTTATCCTTCTGGAGATCTTTGGTTATGTTGAACCGACACATTATGTTCACCGACAAGTTCAGTGACTTATGCACAGTCACCGATATACCACTCATCGACAGGTTATATTATTCACCAGCACTGAAGATGACTTGTTATCATCTAGAGATCACTTGGTTATGTCAAAGACATGGTTTGGATACTTGGTTTTGGTAGTTTGGTTATTGGTCTAATCAGGTTGACATATTTGCTATTACCAACAAATTGGTCTAGGTTATGGACTGGCATGCATTATCTATTCTAGATCAGCACGACACATTATGGAGATGATTTTATTAATTGGATATTATTATTGATGTATTGAGTCGACATGATGCATCACATCTTGACTTATTTGTAATTGATTATAATATTCTCAATTTGCCGACCTACACATTTGGTCTTAGGTTTTGGTATATATGTAAGATCTCATTTGTGGGAGGATGTAAGGAAGTAATAGAATGGAAAGATGGTATATGTTTATGGTATTATAACATGGTATGTGTGAATATTGAAGATCATATGAGCAGACCATAGAGAAGGTTCAAGGAAGGTTTGAAGGTGATTATCAGAGCTTAACTGATACTGAATCTAGCATTGGAGATGCTACTTTGAGTAGTACATTATCATTGGATTTAATCATCCAATTGTAGTCAGTGTGACTCCTATTTTTTGATTGAGCAGTGAGCTCTAGGCAGTTGGCCTTTCTGCATGCGCAGACCCCATTTGTATACACATACTATCTACAGTAGTATCATCTGGTTGTGGTTAAGGTTTCTCGTCGAGGTTTTTCCCCTTATAGGGTTTCCACGTACAAATTTTTGTGTTATGTGTTGTGGATGTTGTTTTTCTTTCTGTTATATGCATTGAGTTTCACCGGTATTAATATTAACTGCTAATCTGCCAACTGACATTAAGTTTGGTTTACCAGTATTAAGTATCAAGTTTAATTAAATCATATTTGGGTTTAAATTTATTGACAACTGATTCACCCCCCCCCTTCTCAGTTGCCTCTGGGTCCTAACAATTGGTATTAGATCTAAGTCCTCTTTTTGTAGAAGTTTAACAGCTTGAGGAGATTCTATGGCAACTAACCTTTTTAGGAAGGACAGTCTGAAACTTGATGGAACTAATTATGGTATATGGAATATCAGGATGGAGACACATCTGAATTGAATTGGAAAAGACATATGGGATGTTACAAAGAATGAGTATGTTTTTCCTACACCGAATCAGCCTAATCCACCAACATTGGGTAAGGATCAAGAGAATGATTGCAAAGCAAGAGAAGCACTCTTGAGCACCTTGTCAGATCAGCAAATCATGGGATTATCAAACCGATCTACTGCTAAAGCTATTTGGGATAAATTGGATACATTGAATGAAGGAGATACCACTGTCAAAATTGCAAAACTGGAATGCTTTCGAGTCTGGTATGAAAATTTGGAAATGGAAGAAGATGAAAGAATGTTTTCTTTTATGGAAAAGGTTAATGAAATTGTTTTGGGAATACAATGTTGTGGAGGTTCCTTGTGTGAAGATTAAATTGTTTCTAAAGTTTTAAGAATGTTGCCACCGACATACAAAATGAAAGTAACTACTATTAATGAGTTGGGAACAATGCCTAATACATCAGTATCTAGAGATACCTTGGTTGGAAAACTTTCATCATTTGAGCTTAAGGAATTTGGTCATGTTGCTAGAATTAAGACAGATTTAGCCTTTAGAGCATCATCATCTAATAAATTTGATTGGAAAGCACTTTATGTAAGAGAACTTGAAGATGTCAGGAAGGAAAATGAAGAACTGGAAGAGCTTGAAGCACTATTTGCAAGGAAAATGCCAAAAGGTCCTATTGGAAGTAAGTATGAAGGTAAAACACCCTTTAAATGTTTTAACTACAATAAAGTTGGTCATATGGCATCTAGATGTCCTGATAGACATGCAAGATTAAGAGAAGAAGCTAGAAGAACATATAAGACTAACCCTGAATATCAGAGATATAGATTTAAGAAGAATAGAGATAAATCATGCTACTATGCTAATGAAGGAGTTACTGATAATTCTGATGAAGAATCGATAAACAATGGATGGGCTTTTGTTGCAACAAGAAAAGATCATCCGACACCTACTTTTCCACTGGTAGAGTAGGCCCTGGTAGCTAAAATTGAAGAAAATGATGAATGGATTATAGATTTTGGATGTTCACATCATATGACTGGTGACAAAAGTAAATTCTTATCTTTTTCAAGAATACAATGGAGGTCTAGTAAGATTTGGGTATGACAAAGCTTGTTTGATTAGAAGAAAAAGGCACTATATCTTTTGATGGTAAGCACAACACTGACAACGTTTATTATGTTGAAGGTTTGAAGCGTAATCTTTTGAGTGTTGGTCAATTAGTTGAAAAGGGATTTCAGTTACAATTCAAGAATGGTAAATGCAAAATCATGAATAGAATTGGTTTGGAGATTGCAACTGGTAATCAGACTAGAGGTAATATCTTTCATTTGAATAACAATGAAAATACTTGCTTGCACATATTGATGAAAGTTGGTTATGGCATAAAAGACTCTATCATGTGAATTTTGATTTCATTATAAAGATTACTTCATCTAAGGTAGTAAGGGATTTACCTAAGATTGTAAAACCTCATAATCTGGTATGTAAGGAATGTCAAATGGGAAAGAAAGTTAGAACAACTTTTAAGAGTATTTATGAGAAATCCAATAATGCTCTTGATTTAATTCATACTGACTTGTGTGGTCTGACAAGAACTAGAAGTCTACAGGGAGATAGATACTTTATGCTAATCATTGATGATTACTCTATAATGTGTTGGGTTACTTTTCTCAGGGAGAAATCAGAAGCTTTTGGGAAATTCAAACTATTCAAGGCAATGGTAGAGAATGAAATCGGTAAGAAAATCAAATGTTTAAGATTAGATCAAGAGGGGAATTTAGATCTAAGGAGTTTAATACATTTTGTGAAGTGAATGGAATTAGAAGACAACTATCAACACCCCGGACACCTCAGCAAAATGGAGTTGTGGATGTTGTTTCTCTTTTTGTTTCATGCATTACGTTTCATTAGTATTAATATTAACTGCTAATCTGTCAACCAACATTAAGTTTAGTTTACCAGTATTATGTATCAAGTTTGATTAATTTATATTTGAGTTGAAATTAATTGAAAATTGATTCACCCCCCCTCTCAGTTGCCTTCGGGTCCTAACAATTGGTATAAGAGAAAGAAACAGAGTTGTACATCATTATGAACAACAGAATCAAAATATGTGGAAACAACAACTAATTGTACTTAGGTATTATGGATTAAGAAAATGTTGAAGGACATAAAGGTAAAATGAAAAGAACCTATAATCATTTATTGTAATAATTCAGTAGCAATTGATATATTTAATAATCTGGTATTACACTCTAAAACTAAACATGTTTCTATCAAATATAATTTTCTGAAAGAGAATGCTGAATCAAAAGAAGTGAGATTGGTTTATGTGAATACTAAAGAGCATATTGCATATATCTTTACTAAGCCTTTGCCTAAGGAAACTTTTGAATATGTCAGAGAGAAGCTTGGGGTAATACTCTCATAGGTAGAGACTTAGACAGTTGATGATTGGCATCAAAATGACAGAATTAATAGAGAAAACCTTTTTTTCAGCTTTGATGGAGGAGAGCTACTTCTCAAGGGGAGTAGTTGGATATTATGTTGGTTGTATATTTTGGTATTTGTATTGCTTTTGCATTTGATGTCAAAGGGGAAGTGATATCTATAGAAAAACATTATCCTTTGGGGAGAGATTATTCATTGGGGGAGTTACATATACTCTTTGCATTTGTATTTTGATTTCTGATATTGATCTATTCTAGGGATCGTTAGTTTTTTTTGTTTTTTTTGGCATTTTGTTTTGGCACTTAGATATTTTTCCATCTTGTGTTGCCATCAATGCCAAAGGGGGAGATTGTTGGTATTATGGATGTCTTGCATTGGTTTTATCATTGATGTCAACACTTATCAACACTTATCCTTCTGGAGATCTTTGGTTATGTTGAACCGACACATTATGTTCACTGACAAGTTCAGTGACTTATGCACAGTCACTGGTATACCACTCACCAGGAGGTTATATTGTTCATCAGCATTGAGGATGAATTGTTATCATCTAAAGATCACTTGGTTATGTCGAAGACATGGTTTGGATACTTGGTTTTTGTATTTTGGTTATTGGTCTAATCAGGTTGACATATTTGCTGTTGCTAGCAAATTGGTCTAGATTATGGACTGACATGCATTATCTATTCCAGATCAGAACGACATGTTATAAAGATGATTTAATCAATTGGATATTGTTATAAATGTATTGATCCAACATGATGCATCACATCTTGACTTATTTGTAATTGATTTAATTGTAATATTGTTGGTGAACCGACCTACACATTTGGTCTTAGGTTTTGGCATATATGTAAGATCTCATTTGTGGGATAATGTAATAGATAGAGAGATGGTATATGGTTATGGTATTGTAACATGGTATGTGTGAATATTGAAGATCATATGAGAAGACCATAGAGAAGTTTCAAGGAAGGTTTGATGGTGATTATCAGAGCTTAATTAGTACTAAATCCAGCATTGGAGATGCTACTTTGAGTAGTACATCATCATTGGATTTAACCATCCAATTGTAGGCAGTGTGACTCCTATTTTGTGTTTGAGCAGTTAGCTCTAGGGGGTTGGCCTTTTTGCATGTGCAGAACCCCATTTGTATACACATACTATCTGTAGTAGTATCATCTTATTGTGGGTAAGGTTTCCCATTGTGTTTTTTCCCCTTATAGGGTTTCCACGTACAAATCTTGTGTTATGTGTTGTGGATGTTGTTTCTCTTTCTATTTCATGCATTAAGTTTCACTAGTATTAATATTAACTGCTAATCTATCAACTGACATTAAGTTTGGTTCACCGGTATTCTGTACCAAGTTTGATTAAATTATATTTGGGTTGAAATTAATTGACAATTGATTCACCCCCCCATCTCAGTTGCCTCTAGGTCCTAATAGACTTCATCAAATCAAACACACACCAACACCACCCTTTTGCAATTTTGATATCATATTTTGTGGTAACTTCTACCATGAACAACCTGCATGCAATGCTTGAATATTTTGAAGAACCAACAATAAATGTCATACATATTTTTGATTGATAGTGTCACATCCCTTGAATTGCATATTGTAGTTAGACAAACAAATAGACATTATATTTCTATACTCAATTGTGATAAAACTTCTTAGAAAACTAATGAGTAAATATCCTAGGTGAACACAAGATGCTATAGACCTGCACCCAATGATCCAGGATTTCCATACTTGTTTCAAAGAAACTCAGTTGTTAATGAACACAACAACAAAATGTTGAACTTCTTGCCTACTAAGCTTTATGTATTACAAGCCATTGATAAAAAGCACTCCCATTGACAATATCCTCTATCAAAGTGAAAATTCATCACTACCTAACACAATATTTATAAAACCATTAATATTGCTTGAGCTAACTACTGGCAATCCTGATACTTAAGATGGTCTAGTCAACAGAGCTGATGGTATTTTCCAAATGCACACAACTAAGCAAGAAGAAATTGTTTGGATTCAATTCAATGATCCTTCAATTGGAAAATTGCGTCATCATAAAATGTGAACTTTGTACACAAATTGTATTTTTCCTTTGTGGACACCAATAATGAGGATTTATAGAAAAATCAAAACATCTACAAAAATAATGATTCGAACATATTTCCCTTTCCAACTAGCATGTGCAAGAACAATCCATAGAGAACAAGGTCTAACAATGGACAACCTTTCCTTTGACCTTTCTAAAGTCTATCAACATATCCTTTCTTACACTACTTTATCACACATAAGAAACATTGAATCATTTTACTTAATACACAAACTTGTTAGCGTCCCCTCAATTTTCCATTAAAATTTTAAGGTTGTGGATTGCCTATGGGTCTTTCTTCCTTTTTGGTCTTTGTTTCTTTTTGCTTTGAACCTAATTCATTGAACCTTCAAACAATTCAAAGGTTCAAGGTTCAAATCATGCTTTAGGTAATGTCCTTAGCAACTTTGTCTTAATTAAAAAGCTAGCCAATCTGTGGTTGTTGTTTATTTAGTTTCATTTGTTTTCTAGTAAATGGTTTCTTTAACAGTAGGTTAGGGTTAAAAGTTTAGTTATGGTGTAACAAACTATTGGCTTAGGGGTTATTTATGTAATTAAGTTTAAATGAGGGTCCAAAAAAATGTGATTTGGAGGAACAGATTTGATTTCCTTGAATTTATCAGAGTTGATATTTTGGGTATTTGAATGAAAATTCTATTTTAATGCAATCTTTGAAATCTATGTGTTTGAAGGATTAGCGATCTCTGTGGGGATATATGTTGATGCGTAAAATATTTTGTTTCATTTACCAGTTCTCTTTGTGTTTCTGGATTCATTGGTTTTCATCGTTTATAAGTAATCTTCATTGTTGTTTGAATGACATTGACCCCCCTTGTCCTGTGAGACATGAGAGAGAATTGATTAGTATTTACACCTCATTGAGTTTACTTTATTTTGGTTTTATGGAATGAACATGTGTGGAATTAGAAGTCTGTGAGCTCTACATTTGAAGTAGATCTTCAATAATATTATTTATAGTCTTCATAGCATTATTTTGTGATGATGGATGAATGCGAATACCTTTCATGCTTTCTGGTGAAAAGTGTATTTATTTCAAAATTTTCTGCATAAAAATTTATTGTAAATCTCACGAGGACCTGCCCTCTAATGTAGAGGATGAACCTTAAATTGGTTCACCCAACTATTGGTTCATTTTTTTTTGTTTCATAAAAAGGGTTTGCAAGAGTCATATTGTTATTTAAATATAATTTAAAGAAAGGGGCAAATCTGTTAACCAACCCATTTTTGGCGACTCTGTTTGGGATATATGTTGATGCATAAAATATTTAATTTCATTTACCATTTCTCTCTGTGTTTGTGGATTCATTTAGTTTCATCATTTATAAGTAATCTTCATTGTTGCTTGAATGACACCGATCCCCCTTGTCTTGTGAGACATGAGAGAGAATTGATCAATATTTACACTGCATTGAGTTTACTTTATTTTGGGTTTATGGAATGAACATGTGTGGAAGTAGAAGTCTGTGAGCTCTACATTTGAAATAGATCTTCAATAATATTGTTTACAATCTTCATAACATTCTTTTGTGTTGATGGATGAATGCGAATACCTTTCGTGCTTTCTGGTGAAAAGTGTATTTATTTCTAAATTTTCTACATAAAAATTCATTGTAAATCTCATGAGGAGCTGCCCTCTAATGCAGAGGATGAACCTTAAATTGGTTCACCCAACTGCTAGTTCATTTTTTTTTGTTTCATAAAAAGGGTGTGCAAGAGTCATATTGTAATATACATATAATTTAAAGAAAGGGGCAAATCTGTTAACCAACAGATTTTTAGCAACTCTGTTGGGGATATATGTTGATGTGTAAAATATTTCATTTCATTTACCAGTTCTTTGTGTGTTTGTGGATTCATTTAGTTTCATCGTTTATAAGTAATCTTAATTGTTGCTTGAATGACATTGATCCTCCTTGTCTTGTGAGACATGAGAGAGAATTGATCAATATTTACACCGCATTGATTTTACTTTATTTTGGGTTTATGGAATGAACATGTGTGGAAGTAGAAGTCTGTGATCTCTACATTTGAAATAGATCTTCAATAATATTTTGTGCATTCTTCATAGCATTCTTTTGTGTTGATGGATGAATGTGAATACCTTTCGTGCTTTCTGGTGAAAAGTGTATTTATTTCTAAATTTTCTGCATAAAAATTCATTGTAAATCTCACGAGGAGTTGCCCTCTAATGCAAATGATGAACCTTAAATTGGTTCACCCAACTATTGGTTCATTTGTTTTCGTTTCATAAACAAGGGTGTACAAGAGTCACATTGTAATTTAAATATAATTTAAAGAAAGGGGCAAAACCGTTAACCAACGGATTTTTGGCAACTCTGCTGGGGACTCGAAATACAAGACTAGTTGCCTAGTTAGAAGGTATCAAAGATTGGATTTTCAATTTTAAAGAATCTTTTTGGGTGCCATCAAAGTTTTGCACTATAGACAAACTGGAGTTGAGAAGATATACTAGGTCTCAAAGGCGGGAGGGGATAGTTGATTCTATTTTTCAAGAGTTGCAAAACTTAAATTTTCAGCCTACCTTTTCATCTCAAAGATGAGCAAGAAGTAAACCTCCTTCTTTGTCTCCTTCACTTCCTATATCCTCAGTTTGTCAGGCTCTGACCTTGCATGGTATTTATTTACCCAATATAATCAACCCAACTCCTCTCAATATCATCTTTCCAATGGTAGTAAATAATACTTGGGGAGCTATAGTAGGTCCACTAAACTTGGGTTTAAATATGAATCCCCTACCCAAAGGAGCGAGGTATCACTTGCCAAAATTTAGTGGTTATCAGAAGACCACAGTTGATGAGCACTTGAATGTGTTCAATGTTGCCTATGGTATAATAGTTGTTCAACATGAGGATGTTGCTATGAGGCTATTTGTACAAGCATTAACTGTAGCAATTGCAGATTGGTTCTATCACCTGCCAAATAGTACAATAACAAATTGGTAGGGGCTGAAAACAAGGTTTGAGGCAAGATTCAAAGTAGTAGAGGACGAACACTATCTTTTGGCTCAATTGGCCCAGATAAAGAAAGAGATTCCGAAGTCCATGAGGGACTTTGTAGAAAAATTTGATAAGATTGTACAAAATATTCCTGTCAATCAGAAACCCTTGGATGACAATCTAAAATGTTTTTTTATAAATTGCATGCCTTCAGAGATAGGTTTCCTAATTCATAGGCAAAGAGTTGCAACCCTAAGTGATGTTAAAACACTTGCGGTTGAGTTGGAGGATGATTTGATCACTACAGGTAAATGGAAGAGGGAAGTACATATACCCAATGCTCAACCTTCTACTTGTTTAGACCTTGTGATCCAGAGACTGATGAATGATGTAATAACTCTTAAAAGACAATTACCTAAAGACAGTACATCTTACTCATCCCCTTACCAGGACATACCTATAAGGAATACAAATCAGTCCTTGGGGATTGGAAACAAATCTTTACAATTACCCCCTACCCAACAAAGATTGGCGATTGAAGTGCCACCACCAAAAGGGAGTATGTGTGTTTTTCATCTTATAGATGAACATGATGGAAATTCTTGTCGTGAAATGGTGCGTTATGCGTAGCTGATGAATTCTAAAGAGATTTCAAATGAATTGAGTGAAGAAGAATCTTGTAAGTAACCTGGCAACTCTGAAATCTACTTCTTAGAGTATGAGTCAGGTTCAGAAAGAGGAGGTGACATTTTGGTTACTTTAGAGGATCCTTCATGTGTTGTGCTCACAAGAAATCAACAAAATGTAAAACCTCAGGGCATCTCTTCATCGCCTGCTATGAATTTTAAAGGTAAGGAAATTGTTTCTAGATTTCATAACAATGATCATAAACCTCAAGAACTTTAGTTCAAGAAATTTGTAGAAAAAGAAAGTTCATTTGATATTGTAGAGTTTTGTAAATCCTCCGAGATCCAAATTACACCAGCTGAGTATCTTAAATTAAATCCCCAAGAATTGGATAGATTTGTTCAGTTCGGAAAAGGAAATAATGTATAACAAGCTAATTGAATACAACAATCGATAAATGCTACATTGTCTTCTGAAAGTAATGTGTCAGCCTACCTCGTTGCTCATGAAATGACACCTAAAATAACTACCCTCCAAATAGATGATACTTTGTCTCTCCTCAAGTCAAAACTTGAGCCTTTTTACATCTCATTTTTTATAAATGGTCATCAGTTAAACAACTGTATTATATACTCAGGTGCATCAGATAATATCATGCCATTTGCAGTAGCCAAAGCGTTGGGATTATCCTTGACAAAAGCCTTTGGTAGATGTTATTCAATGGACTCCAAACAAATACCTCTATTGGGACAGATAAAAAATGCTCAAGTAGCCCTTATTGCTCACCCAAATAAAAGAATCAAGTTGATTGTTCTAATAGCTGATATTCCTACTAGCTATGGGATGTTGTAAGTCGTACATTCTATAGAGACCTAGGAGGTGAGATAAAGATGGATTGGTCTCAACTCATTATTCCTGTAGGAAAACAACGAGTTATTTTGTATCCTGAACCTAAATCCAAGTTCACTATGTTTCCCTTTGATGACCCAAAGGCCCAAAGTTTGTATCATGAGTGTCAATTCAGAAATTACGTAATTTTATCTGATAATGAAGTAGCAGGAAGTGTGTAACAATCAGATGCAAAAGAAAATCTATGGTTGATGGAGTTTGATGGGAGTTGTGCAGCGTCAGGTTCTGGTGCAGGGGTGGTACTCATTCCTCCTTCTGGTACTCACATTCCTTTTTCTTTTAAATTAGAGTTCAAGAACACAAACAATATGACCAAGTATGAAGCCTTGTTATTGGGTTTAGCTGAGGTGAAGAAATTGGGAGTAAAGCTTCTTCGAATCAAGGGAGATGCAGAGCTGATTGTGAAATAGGTTAGAGGATTATTCAATGTAAAAAATGAAAGATTAAAACACTACTATAATAGAGTCTGGGATGAAATTGAATATTTTGATGCATTTTTTATTGAAGCATTTCCTAGAGAACATAAATCTAAAGTAGACTCTTTAGCTGTATCGACTTCCTTATTGATTCCTCATCCTGAGTTTATTTTGATTATTTAAAAATAGGTTTTTGAAAGGAACCCGGAACCTTGTAACATAGCAGGAGAAAGATAAAGCATTAAAGAGGCATGAAACAATAGTACCTGGTCACCCATATAAAGAACAGATCCTAGTTAAAAAAAAAGGGAGCACAAGACAAAGAGAACAACACTAGACAATCAAAGGAAAGCACAAAGATAGCACCGAGACAACACAAGGACACCTAAATGTTTCTCATGAGTTCTTCCGCATGAACCACCATCTACTTCATATTGACCACAATATTTTTCATATCTTCTAGCTCTTTTTCCTTGATATCAACCTATTTTTGAGTGTTGGTCATTGTTCTTTTTTGCTGACCCTTCTTCTCAGTTTGATCCTTATCATCCTCCTTGCCTTTAATCTTTTCAAATTTATTAATCAGCATGTTAACATGGTCAATAGTGGCCTTAAGGATTTGGAAGTTTTTCTTAGCAATATTCTTCACAGTAAGCTCCATCCTATCCACTCTATTGACCAAATTGTTCTGGTTAGTTTCCAAACCCTTATCATCTCTGATCCCTTCTAACTCCTTCACCTTCTTTTCTATTTCCAAAATTTTACTAACCATTGCCTCAATTGCTTTAGCCTTGTTAGTAGCAACCATTAATTATTTGACATTCTCATAGAGAGGCTTCTCACCCATAGTTGCCTTTTTTATCATATTAAGGTCAATCTTCAAGTCACCAATCTCTCTCGCCATTTTGCTAATGACCTCAGAAAAACCCTTACAATGTTGTCATTACCAATGGCACCATGACAGATATTTTGATTGCCTATGTTGTTCTCCTGACCCTCATTCTGCATTCTTTGTGTGTTGAGGTTCTCCCCATGATCACCATCCAACATTTCATCTTCCTTCTTACCCTTATTATTGTCAGTTTTTTCAACCTCATAGTCCTCATCAGAAGAAATAATAATCTTCCTTTTCACCTTCTTTATCCCCTTACTGCTCTTCTTGGTCCTTTTGGTTTGCTTACCCATTCCTTTTCTCTTCTTTCTTTTTATGAATTTATCATCAAAAGACTCATCCTCAAAGTCTGAAAGGTCATAATCCACAATAGTCCCCTTGCTCTTTCCCTTGGTCTTCCCCTTGTTGCTAAAATCCTCAGACTCACCCTTAGTTTTAGAATAGAGATTGAACCCACTATTCTCACTTTCAGTATCATCATCCCTAATTTGTTTTCCTTTACTAATGGATTTCTCAATTATTTTCCCCTTCAACATCTTATAAACTAAAACCATTAAACCCTGGTGGAGGGCGTGATCTCTTTGAGAATCTTTCTACACTTCATGAATAGTATCATCCATAGAGCAGGCAAGATAGTAAGATAGACTAACCTTGTCACTATGGTGAAAGTGGTTGAGAAGCACAAGGTGATGCCAATAAGCCCTTGTGAATCTCTCGTCCAAAGTAATGTAGTTGATGGTGGCAAATAGCACAAACCTCCATGGCCTGCAAATACACTTAAGGGAATAGTAGGGATTATTCGCCTTCACCAATTTCCTTTTTTCTCCATCAGTGACAAGAAACCTATTCACGGCCTTGTCAGACACACTTCAATCTCTGTAAAATTTCATACCTTCTTTAACCATACCTGTAGTTTCAACAATGACATCCTCGTCCACTTGCATCATCTAGGTGCCAGCAAAAACCTGACCATTCTTCCAATTTTTTATGAAATGCTTAGTGATAGTAGGGTCTTTGCCGTAGAGCCTTTCCATAAAATTATTCAAACCTCCCTCTTAAAGAATCTCCTCGACTTCATTTTTTTTCTTCCAGTTCGAGCAAGAAGCCGGTTCAAACCTTTTTTTATTACCCCCCATTTTACCCTTAATTTTCCAATTATTCCTTATTGCAACTCTGTTATTTTCTCTGCGATCTCTGTGAAGAAACCTAACAATTTTATTGTTGTTATGAAGAGCCACCCAAAATCTATGCCAAGTAAATATGATATGACAAATAATAAAACCAGCCTCGTCGTCATAGTGATCAATCATAGAAAAATGAGGAAAAATCATTAGAAATTGTGATTAACAAAGACACGGTGCTTCATCTGGATATGGTCCAGTTCAATCAGAGATTTCGCCTCACACTAGAGATTACTCTCACCATAAAGGGAAATGATTTTGTCAGAGCTAGGTTGGTAGCCCAATCAGCACACATGCTGGCTTCTCTATATGCATGTGTGAAAATACACATTTCAAAGGTTTTACTAATTTCCTTCGCAATTTTGATGGCATTATGTATAGACCAAGATGGAGGGAAAATATTATTCAAACTATTAATAATGTTCAAAGAATCACCTTCAACCCAAACTTTAGTGCAATTTGAATCTTTAGCAAGAACCAATCCATGATAAGAAGCAATGGTCTCAGCAACATGATTGGTTTGGTGACCTATAGGAATATATTTGATAGCTTTGCATATTCCCCCTTCGTCTCTTAACACCACACCACACCCTGCATTGCCAGGATTACCCTTGGAAGCACCATCGAAGTTAATTTTCATCCATCCATGAGGGGAGCATTCCAATCTCACCTCTTCTCTAGGGTTAGCATGTATGATTTCACTCCCCTTTATTCTCCAAATCTTGAAAATGATGTTATCACCTTGATCTTTGGGGTTCATTATTCCACCAGTGATGTAGAGCTTCTCCACCATATGTCTTGTGATTTTCTCAAAAATAATTTAATCTCTTGACTCCTTATCTTTGAACACTCTATCATTTCTTTCTTTCCAGATTCCCCAACAAATATGGGGTAGAGAAAATCTCCATAATAGATTAACTGAATTGTTCTTTGAAGGGTGGAACCAAGTATTGAAAACATCTTGGACAACTTCAGGGAAGAGCCATCTGACATTGAAGTTGTCTAGACGTCTAGCCCAAATATCCATAGAGAAAGGACAATGGATAAAAATGTAATTAATAGTTTCCTCATTCTGCATACAAAGATGACAAATACTAGGCAAGCAAAAACCTCTAGTTTTGAGATTGTCAGTTGTCAGAATCTTATTTTGAAGAACAGTCTAGAAAAAAATATTAATTTTGGGAATAAGTCCTTTCACCCAGGCCTTAGCCCAACAAGGACTCTCCTGACTAGAATATTGCTGAAAATAAAGAGAGGAGACAAAAAATCTACCATCAGCAGTAAGTTTCTAGATAAGTTGGTCCTTGTCATCAACCACCACCATAGAATTCATAATTTTATTCAAATGCTCAAGGGAAGGATCAACATAGGATAAGTCCTTCCACTGACCTAAATTCCAGTAGTTAGCCATAGTAGTACCAAATTTTTCCTTACACTAATCCTGAAACTTGCCCCAATCAGGATTTTCACTAATGGGAGAGTCTAACAACCAAGTGTCTTCCTAGAATTTAATGAAATTACCCTTCCCCACCTTCCATTTCTCTCCTTTCACTATTATATCTCTAGTTCTAGTGACATTTTTCTAGATGTTGGAACCAATCATAATATTTTTAGCCTTGCGGAAACTATGAAGGGTAGGGAGCTACCTTTTATACTTATTATCCCATATCAATTTCCATTCTCCCTCAGTTTTATAACCTCTCCATATCTGCTTAGCCATGAGAAACTCATTCATATCTTTGATTCTTCTAAGTTCAACTCCTCCTTTTCTTATAGGTTTGCACACCTTGTTCCTATTGACATGTGGCAACTGATCAACAAAGTATTGTACACTCAGCACATATTCTCACTAGGGTTTGTTGATGAAAACCGACATTGTAATAAAACTCTAAAAAAGTCGACTTTGTTTCTTTCCCTAAAAATGCATGTTATAAGCGGTTGGGATGCTTAAGGCATTGTAAGGTTGATGTATTGTTTTTGCTAGATAATAAGAAAGATTGGATGGTTGTGTATGGTGGACGTAACCCATTTTGGGTGAACCACGTTAAATCTCTATGTTAGTTGTGTCCTTTTTTATTCCTTCATCTTTTGTATTTAAATCTGCATATAATTGTTGGTTCATATTTACTTCAGATTTGCTTGAAACCCTAACAATTGGTATCAGAACGAGGTTTTCTGTAAATTGGTAGGAATTTCACATTTGAGTGGGAGCAATGGAGGATTCCAAATTCAAGGTTGAAAAGTTTAACGACCAGAATTATCAGTTATGGAAAATGTAGATGGAGGATTACCTGTATCAAAAAGATTTGTGGCAGCCATTAGAAGGAAAGGCAAAGAAAGTGACCACAATGTCAGATGAAGAGTGAGACATTTTAGATAGAAAGGCACTAGGATCCATTCGATTGTGCTTTGCACCGTCTATAGCTTTCAATATAACAGAAGCAAAGACGACTATAGATTTGATGGTGACATTGGCTAAGTTGTATGAGAAACCCTTAGCTTCGAATAAGGTATTTCTTATGAAGCATTTGTTTAATTTGAAAATGAGTGAGGGAGGATCTATAGCGAAGCACTTAAATAAATTTAATACAATTACCAGTCAATTGTCTTTGATAAAAAATACTTTTGCAGAAGAGGTTAGGGCTCTCTTGATTTTATGTTCTTTGCCAGAAAGCTGGAATAGCTTGGTTATGGCTGTAAGTAACTCTATCTCTGGTAAAAATACTTTGATATTTGATGATATTGTTGGTGTTATCCTAAGTGAGGAAATGTGAAGGAAAAGCACAGGTGAGACTCCAACATCATCGGGTAGTGTTTTGAATGTGGAGAATAGAGGAAGATCAAAGGAAAGAGGAAAAGGCCCTGAGAATGAGAAGTCATGAGTAAAGTCAAAGAAAGGATGCTCTCAATCTAGAGGAAAGAAAGATTGCTGGTACTGTGGAAAGCTTGGTCATCTAAAGAAAGACTGTTGGTCTCGGAAAAACAAAGAAGGAGACAAAAATGAAAATGAAAATAAGGAAGCTAATATTGCAAGTAATACTTTACAAGATGCTTTAATCTTATGTTTGGATAATGTTAATGATTCCTGGGTAATAGATTCTGGGGCTTCATTTCATGCTACACCCCATAGAAAATATTTTCTAGATTATGTTCAAGGTGATTTTGGACAGGTATATTTGGGTGATGATGAGCCCTGTCAAATTGTTGGAAAAGGAAAGATAAAGATCAAGTTGCAGAATAGAAATGACTAGTTTCTGCAGGAGGTAAGACATGTTCCTAATTTAAGAAGAAATTTAATTTCTGCAGGGCAACTAAGTAGTGAAGGTTGCATAGTTACCTTCTCAGACAGTTTGTGGAAGGTCACTAAAGAATCATTAGTAGAAGCTAAAGGTGTGAAGGTAGGCACATTATATCTGTGCACTGGTAACACTTACTCTACCCTAGCTGCTATAGATAAAGTTATTGCAGGGACAACAACAATAGATGTTGCAAGAATAGATTCGATAATGTGGCACCATAGGCTTGGGCACATGAGTGAGAAAGGGATGAAAACCCTTCACTCCAAAATTCTATTGCCAAGACTAAAGAAGATTGATTGAGTTCTGTGAAAACTGTGTTTATGGTAAACAGAAAAGAGTCAGATTTCTCAAGGTTGGGAAAGAGAATAAGAGTGAGAAGTCAGAGCTTGTGTATTCAGATGTATGGGGACCGGCTCAGGTATCATCTCTTGGTGGCTTTTGTTACTATGTTATTTTTATTGATAACTCAACCAAAAAAACATGGGTATATTTCATAAAACAAAAATCAGATGTTTTTGAAACTTTTAAGAAATGGAAAGCTTTGGTTGAGAATGAGATAGGAAAAAAGTTGAAGTGTCTCAGATCGGATAATGGAGGTGAGTATTGTAGAAAAGCATTTGAAGATTACTGCTCCTTAAATGGGATTCAAAAGCAGAAGACAGTTCCAGGAACTCCACAAGAAAATGGTGTGTCAGAGAGAATGAATAGGACTATCATGGAACGCGCGAGGAGCATGAGATTGCATACTAGATTGCCTTTACATTTTTGGGTAGATGTTGTACATACTACTGTCTATTGGGTAAATAGAGGACCTTCAACCCCTTTGGATGGTGGTATTCCAGAGGAGGCATGGACTGGTAAAAAGGTAAATTATTCTTTTCTGAAAACCTTTGGTTGTGAAGCTTTTGTCCTTGTTGATAAAGAAAACAAAACCAAGCTTGATGCTAAATCTCAGAAATGTACCTTCATTGGATATGGGATAGATGAATATGGCTATCGGTTATGGGATTTTGAAAATAAGAAAATAATTAGAAGTAGAGAAGTTATATTCAATGAGAAGGTTATGTATAAAGAACAGATGCAGGAAAAGAAGCATGAACATGACAAACAAGAATATCTGGTGTTGGATGAGATTCCTGAAAATGAAATGCCACAGGTACTTGATGCTCAGCAACAACAGATTGTCCCACAAACTCCTACAAGTGTTAGACGTTCTATAAGGTCAAGTAGACCCCCTGAAATATTTTCTCCTTCTTTGTATTCTATTGTCTTAACTGATTCTGGTGAACCAGAAGAATATGAAGAAGCAATGCAGGTGGATGCCAAACAATAGTGGGAGCTAGGCATGAAAGAGGAGATGGACTCCTTGATGAAAAATAAGACTTGAGACTTAGTCCCTTTACCTGCAGAAAAAAGAGCTTTGCCTAACAAATGGGTTTATACACTAAAGGAGGATGAAGGAGGTCAGAAAAGATATAAGGCCAGACTTGTGGTAAAAGGTTTTGCATAGAAAAAGGGTATAGATTATGATGAAATATTTTCTCTAGTTGTAAAAATGACTTCAATTAGAACTGTACTTAGTCTTGTGGCTGCAGATGATTTACATCTTGAACAATTAGATGTCAAAACCTCTTTTCTCCATGGAGATTTGGAGGAGGAAATTTACATGTTGTAACCATAGGGATATGAGGTCAAAGGTAAGGAGAACTTGGTGTGTGGGTTGAAGAAAAGTTTGTATGGCCTAAAGCAAGCACCCCGACAATGGTATTCAAAATTTGATAGTTTCATGGTTGAACACGGTTATCATAGATGTCATTCTGATCATTGTGTATATTTTAAGAGATTGGATAATGGCAGTTATATTATACTATTGCTTTATGTTGATGACATGCTTGTTACTAGGTCTAACATGCAACATATAAATGATCTTAAACAGAAATTAGCCAGGTCCTTTGCTATGAAGGATTTGGGTGCAGCTAAGAAAATTCTCAGTATGAGGATTACACGGGACAGGAAAAATAGAACCTTGAATTTGTCACAAAGCAAGTATATAAAGAAGGTGTTGAAAAGATTTAACATGCAGGATGCAAAAGTAGTGAGTACACCTTTGGCTAGTCATATCAAATTGACTAAGGAGATATGCCCAAAGGCATAGGAAGAGGTAAATAAAATGTCTAGCATCTTGTATTCATCAGCTGTTGCAGTCTGATGTATGCAATGGTATGCACAAGGCTAGATATTGCACATGCAATGGGAGTTGTGAGTAGGTTCATGAGTAATCCAGGTATGGAACATTGGAATGTTGTGAAATGGATTCTTTGGTATTTGAAAGGAACTACTACGAAGGCATTATGTTTCAAAGGATCTAATGATGCTCTGAGTGGATTTGTTGACTCTGATCTGGTAGGTGATATTGATTTACAAAGGAGTACTATACGGTATGTTTTTACTATAGGGGGAACTGCAGTCAGTTGGATTTCTAGGCTGTAAAAGGTTGTTGCACTTTCAACCACTGTTGCTGAGTGTGTTGCTGCTATAGAAGCCAGCAAGGAGATGATTTGGTTACAATGTTTTTTGGAGGAATTGGGTCAGACACAGGAGGATCGCCCATTGTATACAAATAGCTAGAGTGCCATTCATCTTGCGAAAAACTTTGCTTTTCATTTAAGGACAAAGCACATTCAGCTCAGGTACCACTTCTTCCAAACTATTTTGGAGGAGGGTCAGTTACAGCTTGAGAAGATTCACACAAGTGAGAATCTTGTTGATATGTTCACGAAGGCAGTTCCATAAGAGAAGCTGATTTCTTCATCAGTTTCCATTGGTCTTCTTGATTGATAATTGTGGAATTTTATACCAATCGAGTCCCAATGTTTTATCTAGTGGATGCTACAAGTAAAGTGGTGTCGTCTAGTATCAGTCTCCAAGTGGGAGATTGTTTGGTGTGGAGCTTGATCAGTCTCCAAGTGGGAGATTTTTGATATGTGGCGATTGATCAGTAAAGTACTATACACTCAACACGTATTCTCGTTGGGTCCATTGTAATAAAACCGACATTGTAGTAAAACCCTAAAAAGACTGACTTTGTTTGTTGCCCTAAAAATGCATGTTATAAGCAGTTGGTATGCTTAAGGCATTGTAAGGTTGATGTACTATTTTTGTTGGATAATAAGAAAGATTGGACGATTGTGTATGGTGGACGTAACCCATTCTGTGTCAACCACGTTAAATCTCTGTGTTATCTATGTCCTGTTTTATTCCTTTATCTTTTGTATTTAAATCTGCATATAATTGTTGGTTCATATTTGCTTTAGATCTATTTGAAACCCTAATAGTTCCATGCAATCAAATTCATTCTCTTCTTTTCCTCAACCCCAGTCCAAAGAAAGGTTCTTTGAATTTTTTCAATAGCGTCCACAAACTTAACATGGATTCTAAAAAGACTAATGACATATAGAGGGATACTCTGGAGATCAGATTTCAAAAGCTGGACCTTTCCCTCTTGAATTAGCAAAGAGCCTTTCCATCTAGCTAAATTTTTATGAACTTTATCCACTAGAGCACCCTAGAAGGTATGAGGAGGAACCTGACATAAAGGGAGCCTAGGATAGGAAGCAGGGAGATTCCCAATTTGGCTACCCAAAACATTACTGATCTTTGTCTATCTTCTCTCTGGAGTATTTATGAAATAAACAAAACTTTTAGATTAGTCAATCAGTCGACCAGTAGCACTCCCATATCTATCCAAAGCTTTCTTTAAGCTTCTAGAATCTTTCATAGAAGAATTCCCCATAATAATTGAATTGTCCACAAATTGTTGATGAGAACACACTTGGTCAACTGATGAAGGTTTAAGCCCTCTAAACTCTCCTTCTCAACAAGTTTTCCAATAAATCTACCCAAGCATTCTGCCATGATTATGAAAAGAATAGGAGAGAGACGATCCCCCTGTCTAAGACCCCTGGAGGACTTGAAAAAGGGAGAGGGAGACCCATTGACTAACACAGAAAAATAAGTAGAGGAAACCAGTTACATGATAAGACTGATGCTTCTTGAACAAAATCCAAAGGCAAAAAGAATAATCTGCATAAATCCCCAGTCAATTCTATCATAGGCTTTAGATAAGTCAAGCTTAAGAAGGAAACCTTCTTTTTTATCCCTAGAAAGAGAATGAATGTTCTCATGGACCATGATTATTGAGTCCAAAATTTTCCTCCCAGGGACAAACCCACTTTGCTGGGGAGATATGATCGAGGGGAGCAAAGTCAAAATTCTAGAGGTCAAGACTTTAGAGATAATATTGTACAAAGAATTGCAGAGGCTGATAGGTCTAACAAGATCCATGGAGTCAACTCCCATCTTCTTGGGAATAAGAGCAATGAAAGTACCATTCAATTCTTTCAAAATTCTCCTAGCACCAAAGAATTCTTTCATAGCACTAGAAACATCCCTTCCAACAATATGCCAATACATTTAGAAAAAGAACATAGGGAAGCCATTTGGGCCTGGGGCCTTATTACCTTCAAAATAATTGACAACTTTCAAAATCTCATCCTTAGTTGGGATAGCAATAATATAGGAGTTTTGGTCAACATCCAAGATAGAAGGGATGCAATCCAAAAGATCCATTTGAGCTTGAAGGTCCAGGTTCTGATCCTTAGTCAAAAGACTGGAGAAGAACTTCAGGGCAGCTTTCCTCATAGAATCTTCATTATCAATAATTCTGCCATCAACTTTTAGCTGAGAAATCTTGTTGATAGCCTTGTGTTTCAAAGTGGAAATATGAAAGTATTTTGTGTTTCTATCCCCCTCCTTTAGCCATATATTTCTTGATCTCTATCTCCAAAAAGTTTCTTCTTTGGCTATGATATCAGGATATTTCATAAGAAGCTCATTTTCAACCTCTCTAGAGACATTGTTGTAGCCATTACTCTGAATCTCATCTTGGATATCTTTTAGATCTAAGAGAATGGAAGATTTGGAGACAAATATATTCGCAAAGGAGTCCTTATTCCATCTTTTAACATTGTCTTTCACAAACTTCAACTTTTTGACCACCTTATACATAGCATTTCCTTCAACTTTAACCTGCCACCAGTCCTTGATTTTGCTTTCAAGGTCTGGGTGTTTGGTCCACATTCTTTCAAATCTATAAGGGAAATGTCTCCTTCCCTGCTTGGGATCAACATTAAATGATATGGGATAATGATCTGACCCAGACCTGATATGAGCAGATAAAGAACAAAAGTAGGAATTAAACCAGTCATGAGAGATTAAAGCTGTATCAAACCTAACCTAAATTAATTCTTCACCACTCCTTCTATTGGTCCAAGTGTATTTAACCCCTTGCAAGTCTAGATCATGGAGAGCATGGTTAATAATGAACTCCATCATGTCCAATCTACTGTCCAGATTGGTTTCTCTCCCTCCCTTCTTCTCATATTCTCTCAGAGGGGTATTGAAATCCCCCATGATAATCCAACTATCTTCAGCAAACTTACTTCTAATTTAGGATAGGTTTCTCTAGAAAACACTTCGACCAACTTTGGTGTTAGGGGCATACACATTAGTCAAGACCCAAGAAGTACCATCTTTCAAATGCTTAAATATAATACAAGCCATATTGTTAATTTGAATCAACACCTCTCCCTTAACATTATTATTATTCCAAAAAGTAGTTATACCCCCAAACGCCGCTTTAGAACTACCACCACTAACTCCCCCATTACTAAACATTTTCGGACATTTGATCTTCTACCTTGATATTTTAGTTTCCTAAATCATAATAACATTCGGGTTTTTGTCTCTACTCATACTTTTAATTAAATCTCTTTTATGAGGATTATTCAATCCTCGTATATTCCAGGAAATAATCTTCATGATTTTTTGGAAATACCTGCTTCAAAGATGGTTCTTTGAGTACCATCCACTAGATTCTTGCCGGTTTCCATCGTCCTCTTCTTTGCATTTGAATATCTTCCAAGTAATGTGTGTTGAGCCCCCACATCCCCTAGTCTACTTTTGGTGTTTCTAGTAGTCAGATGGTTGTTGTTATTGCTATTTTTTTTTTGGTTCTTTCCCTTTCTATTATCCTCCAATATTTCTACCTCCTCCTATTTTGTCTCACTCTTTCTCGGAGCCTTTTTTATGTCTTCTTCATTTCCCCATATTGGAGCATTTTCCTCTGGGAAAGTCGGCTTGACTTGGGCCAGAGAAACCATAGATATTTTTGAGAGCCCTTGGTCTAGGATATTATAATGTTGAGCATCTTGAAACTAGCTTACTCCATTTTTTGACCCAGAAGAAATTTCTTCTGAGTTAGGAAACCCCCCCCTCCTCCTTTTTGTCCTTGGTTTGACTGTCTCCCTTATCCTTTTGACTACTTTCCCACTTTTCACTCTCAGCTATATTTTGATCTGATGTGTCTTTTTGTTCATTTATCTAGTTGCATTGTGAGTTCTTCTCTCCATCATTAGAATCCTTTCCACTTTTTTGCTGCTCATTTTCTTGCTGGGAAATCTTATCTTCCACTCCATCCACCATCTCATTTCCTGATTCCCTGGCTAATTCCTCGTCATTGCTTCCAATCTGAGAGTATTTCTCCTGATCTGAACTTTCAGAAGGAAGAGCCTTCAAAGGTTTTTCTGTATTATTATCTGGGTTCATTTCCACCTTTTTCCAAACCTTGGTTTGGGTTTGAGGTTTGGAAACTTTATTTGGGCATTTTTTATCCCAATGCCCAACTCTCTTACAGTGAAAACAGGAAAAGGGAATAGATTCATAAACTATTTTTTGCATCTATTTATGAATTTTTGAATCTATCTCTATCTCCTCTGGCATATCCATATCAGGCCCTACCCCTACACAGATTCTGACATAAATGAGTCTTCTTCTAGAAACCATCACTGGGTCAATGGAGAGAAGCTCCCCGAAAGCAATAGCTATCCCAACAAACACATCTTCCTCCTAGTATTCCATTGAAAGACTTGGAAGCTTTATCCAAATAGGCACTTGGATCACAAACTAATCATCCTGACCTAAGTTATGGTACCATTTCTGGATATACATTATATATTTACCTATCATCTAGGTTCCATTATAGAGGATTTCTTTGCGGTCTTCCTCACATGAGAAGGAAAAGGATATACATCCTTTATTCATAGCTACCACATCCACCTGGCCTTTTAGATTCCATGTTCTCTTCATGAATCCACGAACAACCTCAATGTTAGGTCTCACCCCAAAGAATTTTCCTATCAGGGTGCTTTCCATCCAAGATATATTATGATCTATAATTTGATCAGAAATAGATATGGCGTACTTTCCCTAAGAAATATTTGAGATACTTTCAACAGGAGGAAAAGTCGACTTACCTTAGGTTTGATTCCAAACAGAGAAGACCATTTACCGATCTTCTCAAGCCTGGGTCTACATGATTTGGGACCCCCACCTGGGTCCCTCGAATCCAAAGGGGCATCAGGTTCCAAACCAAATGATCCCTCCCCCTCCAAAGGGCCAGAGAGTCTTCCTGCTACCTGTTGTCCTGATGCTGCTCCATGTCTCCCACCGAAAACATTTGAATTTTGGGCCTGACCATTCCCCTTGTCCCCTCCACTCCACTCTACTCCAATCCTCTCCATTTCCTCATCCTGAGTTTGTTGATGATATTTATTGAGTGGAATTAATATATTAGCCTAGTGTTCCTGATAACTCAGATTTTTGGCATGTGCTTGAAAATGAAAAACAAATTAAAAATTCTATGCAGTGTGTTGAAACATTCACTACCACATATTTTGAAGGGTTAGATGTAGAATGTAAAGAGTTTTCACGAGAACGAGCCAAGGAGTTGAGTGATGGAGCTATGCAATTGAAGGGGAATAAGATTCCTAAAGGGTTGGTTTCTTTAGAACGTCTCTTTGATCACCATGATGCTTACAAGAAAAGAAAAGATGAACAGATTCCTACAATTCAAGATGTTGGAGGTTATGAAAGAATTAACATTGGTACTGAAGATGATCCCAAATATATAAACCTAGGAAAATGTTGCACGCCTGTGGAGAAGGAGAGGCTCAATAGTATCCTGCTTGAATTCAAAGATGTTTTTGCTTGGTGTTATGATGACTTAAAGAATTTCATTGACGGAAAATTTCAGCATCACATTCCTCTGAAGCCCGGAGTAAGTCCTTTTCGACAAAAATTTAGAAATTTCAATCCTAAAGTAGCAAAAACCATATTTCAGGAAGTAGACAAAATGTTGAAGGCCGAGATTATATACCCCATTCACCATTCTACATGGTTAGCCAACATTATTCTTGTTTGGAAGAAAAATGGAGAAATAAGAATTTTTGTAGATTTTAGAAACTTGAATCAAGCCAGTCTAAAAGATAATTACCCATTACCTGCTATGGATCATATTCTGCAAACGGTTTCAGGTTCAGAAATGATGTCTATGCTTGATGGCTTTTCTGGTTATAATCAAATTAGTGTTTTGGAAAGTGATCAACATAAAACTACTTTCATCACTCCCTAGAGTACTTTTGCTTATAACAGAATGCCATTTGGTCTGATTAATGTAGGGGTGACCTTTCAATGGGCAATGGACCTATCTTTTGGTCATTTGAAAGATAAGATCATTATCATGTATCTTGATGATTTAACCATCTTTTCAAAGAGAATAAAACATCACCTAAGAGACTTGAGGAAAGTGTTACAAATGTTTCATGAACATGGAGTGTCCTTAAATCTAAAGAAGTCAATATTCAGGGTGACATAAGGTAAATTGCTTGGTCATGTCATTTCTAAAGGAGTAAGAGTGGATCCTAAAAGGGTAAAGGCAATTCAACAATTAAGTCTACCATCAAACAAAAATGCAATTAGGTCTTTCTTTGAACAAGTAAATATTCTGAGGAGATTCGTTCTGGATTTTGCAGAGACCACTAGGTATATTGTAAACCCGATGAGTGAAAAGTAAGCATTTAAGTGGAATGAAGAAGGAAAGAAAGCATTTGAATCAATAAAGGTGGCCATTGCTCATGCACCTATTCTGGTCAATCCAGACTTTAAGAAGGATTTTATTATCTATTGCTACACTTCAGAACATACTATGTTTGGAATTTTATTGCAAAAGAATGAAGACAATGAAGATATCCCAATATCTTTTATGAGTGTTCCCCTAAAGAAACATGATTTGAAATATTCTCTGATGGAAAAAAAAGCATATGTAGTTGTAAAAGCCGTAAAACAATTTAGATATTATATTCTTCATTCTCATGTAGTTGTTTATGTACCACACTCTGCAGTTAAGAGCATTTTTACAAAAGATATAGGAATGAATAATAGAGCCTCATGGGTATCTAAGATTAAGGAGTTTAACTTGGATATTAAACCAAAAAAATTGGCAAGGGGACAGGGCCTATGTAAGTTGATTGCTGAAAGTAAGAATGAAATGATTGAGGAGTTGCCCTTGGTCTTATTTGTTGGGCTTCAAGACTCCTGGTTTGCAGATGTTGCATATTACTTAACTTATGGGGACTCTCCTGCACATCTTTCTCCAAGAGAAAAATGGAACTTGAGACTAAAGGCTACCAATAATGTCATTTTTGATGATGTGTTGTACAAAAATGGGTTGGATGGAACTTTCTTGCACTGTGTAGATAAGTCACTTCAAGAGTCACTATTGAAGACTTTTCATAATGAATCCTGTGGTGGTCATTTTTCATCAATAGTAATTTCTTACAAAATTTTGAGAAATTGATATTATTGGGCAGGCATGTTCAAGGATGCATCTGCATGGGTAGTTAAATGTGACAAGTGTAAATTATTCATAGGTAAGCCACAACTTGCAGCATTACCACTTTGGTTGGTGATTGTGGATGAACCATTCAAACAGTGGGGTTTGGATTTTATAGGTCCTTTGACCCCTACTTCAAGTGTAGTACATACACATATACTGATAGCCACAAATTATTTTACCAAATCGGTTGAAGCTATTCCAGTACGGAAGACAACTTTTGAAATTGTTTGTAATTTTCTCAAAGAAAATATTTTGGTTCGATTTGGAGTTCCTCATAAAATTGTGGTTGATAATGCAACTAACTTCTCTTTTGCTAAGATTTCCTTATTATGCTATGATCAGGGGATATCCCTTGGTCATTCTTCAGGTTATTACCCCAGGGTAATGGCCAGGCAGAGTCGAGCAATAAAACTCTCATAAATATTATGAAGAAGTTGGTGAGTGAAAATTTCAAAGATTGGCATAAAAAATTTTATGAAGCTCTTTGGGAAGATTATAGATCTCCAAAAAGAGCTATTGGGATGTCACCTTTTGAATTTGTTTATGCCATGGGTGCCCAAGTGGCACTTCCCTTAGAACTTGTGGCTTCCAAGTTACAGATTCTCATTGAGGATGAGTATTTTTAGGATTCTCTAAAGAAAAGGATTATGCATTTGATGAGGATTGATGAGGAAAGAGACAAAGTTGATCGGATCACAGAACATCAAATGAGGGTCAAGAAAATATTTGACAGACGAGCCAGGCCATGGAAATTCATGTTGGGTGATCAGGTTTTGCTTCGGGATAGAAGAAGGGAACCAAAAGGGGCACATGTGAAGTTTGAGTCTTTATGGAAAGCACCATTTGTAATTTAGAAGGTAAAAGGCCCTAACTCTATCAAATTAGCATATCAAGATGGTTTTGTTCTTCCCTGACCTATAATGGGCAAGATTTGAAGCTATACCAATTGTAAGTGAGAGTTCCTCGTGTGTTTTGTACATAAGTTTTGGTTTGTTTAGTTTGTTGTTTCTATTTTGTTTCGGTCCTTTTTGAATAAAACCATGTTTGTGAAACTAGAGATCCTCATGTTCATGTCTAGTTCCCTTATAGTCCTAGTCCCCAGTCAGAGCCAATGTTAGCATCGCCCAATTTTCTATTGAAATTTCAAGGTTGTGGATTGCCTATGGGTGTTTCTTCCTTTTTGGTCTTTGTATCTTTTCGATTTGAACCTAAGTCATTGAACCTTCAAACAGTTCAAAGGTTCAAGGTTCAAAGCCCACTTTAGGTAATGTCCTTAGTGGCTTTGTCTTAATTAAAAAGCAAGTGCATTGTTGTAATTTGTTTTGAACTTTGAACCCGTGAACCTTTTTTGGTTCAAGGTTCAAAGGTTTCCTTTGCATGAGTTGCCACTGTGTAATGTTATTTAACAAGAAAGTGTAAATATGTCTAAGTCGGTATTGAGCTTGAACTTTTAACCATTTGTATTTTGGTTCAATGGTTCAAAGTTCAAAGTCCTTTCGCTTGTTTGTGTGGTTGTTGCTCGTTCCCGATATTGTTTCGAGCCACTAGTTTGAAGTTTTTTGTTGTTCTCTCTGAATGAACTTGAACCATTGTACTCCTTGTGAGTTGGTTCAAGGTTCAAAAGGTTCACCCCAAGCTAACTTTAAAGATTTTAATAACATTGGAGGAAGCGCAGCAAAAAGGAATATTCCTAGCATCCAATAGTTTAAAATTCTTAATTTGGAAAGAAATCATGAGCACATTAACTATTTGTGCAGAGGTGATGGGAAATTAAGAAAGTGTCACATTTTTAGTCATATCACTATTACTTCATACATTTGAATGAATCATTATGAAGTGTGCATATATTTTTCTTGATTTTTCTTCCTATTTTCTTAAAAAGACATGTAAATTCATAAGCAAAATTTTTAAGGTTGTAGCTGTTATAACTGAATGAACTAGAGACACTGAAGGTAATTTCAGCTTCACTTTCCTAAGAGGGTTTCACAGATTCATGGTGGTAACAGGTAAACATGGATAAGGAGGTTTGGAAGCAACCCATCTTACATATTGAACTCTCATATTTTCAAGTCATCTTGAATTTCTTGGTAGCACATCTGGAGTGGCGTAACATGCACAGTTCCATGACCAAGCACGATGAATCAACGACCTCCTCTACCACAGTGGAGTCCCAATCAGCTAATGGATGAGCTTCCAACCAATCTGCGGCTGTTATTTATTTAGTTTCATTTGTTTTCAAGTAAATGGTTTCTTTAACTCTAGGTTAGAGTTAAAAGTTTTAGTTATGGTGTAACAAACTATTGGCCTCGGGGCTATTTATGTAAGTAAGTAAGTTTAAGTGAGGGTTTGAAAAACTGTGATTTGGAGGAATATATTTGATTTCCTTGAATTTCTTAGAGCTGATATTTTGGGTATTTGAATGAAAATGCTATTTTGATGCAATCTTTGAAATATATGTGTTTGAAGTATTAGTGATCTCTGTTGGGATATATGTTGATGCGTAAAATATTTTGTTTCATTTACCAGTTCTCTTTGTGTTTATGGATTCATTAGTTTTGATTGTTTATAAGTAATCTTCATTGTTGTTTGAATGCCATTGATCCCCCTTGTCCTATGAAACACAAGAGAGAATTGATCAGTATTTACACGGCATTGAGTTTACTTTATTTTGGGTTTATGGAATGAACATGTGTGGAAGTAGAAGTCCGTGAGCTTTACATTTGAAATAAATCTTCAATAATATTCTTTACATTCTTCATAGAATTCTTTTGTTTTGATGGATGAATGCGAATACCTTTTGCACTTTCTAGTTAAAAGTGTAATTATTTCTAAATTTTCTGCATAAAAATTCATTGTAAATCTTAGGAGGAGCTGCCCTCTAATGCAGAGGATGAACCTTAAATTGGTTCACCCAACTGTTTGTTCATTTTTTTCCTTTCATAAAAAGGGTGTGCAAGAGTCATATTGTAATTTAAATAGAATTTAAAGAAAGGGGCAAATTTGTTAACCAACAAAACTCAAATACAATTTTTTTTAAAGTATCACAAAAAGTAGAGAATGAGATGAAAAAAATTCAAACATTAGCACAATGGAAAGGACAATACATCCTTTGTTCTATACAACCAAACCATTTCAATATATGTTCTTTGAATACACTTAGCTTCATATTGCATGCAAACAAAATAGCCCATGATCATGATTTGCTTAGTGCTACCAAACTTTGTTTGCAAGAAACAAGACACAACATTTGATGATATCAACTTGCTACATTAAAAATTCAATTGCAATCCTTCACTAACTATCCATGGTCTATTGACATGTTGCACAAAAACATTTACAGTGTAGAAAATTGACACTTTTGCAACAAAGCATTTATAATCAATAACAATTGACTCATTGCACCTTAGCATTGCTTTACATATCAAAAATTTGTATTTTACACTAGCTACACCAATTTATGAGCTATTAAATCTTATACAAAACATCATCAATTCATAGCCACCAAATTGTAAATTGATTATAGCTAGAGACTTCAACATTAGCATGTTAAATTCAACAAAATCAAGAATAATGCTCTTTGAAATTATGCAACACAAACTCTCATTCATTGTTGACAAACCAACAATAGATGTAGGAAGTTTATTGGATCAATTTTGGATAAGCAATATTGATATTGGTGTAGTCAAGTTCACTATACTAGATACATATTGGACAAACCACTTTGCAATAAGTCTACAACTCTAGCTATAGTCCATGAAATTGCAAAGTAGGTACAAAATATATCAGTTTACAAACACAGTTTCAGTATAACATGTAATTCATCTATAGGTTTATTTTTCATTATGCGTTTTACACATTTGCAATAACACTTGTATGTGCAGGTGCTTAATCTAGATAAAATTATCACAGTACATTTTGCATCTTATTGCTCACTGCTAGATCTTGTCTAAGATGTCGCCTCACTACATAGGTGCATATGGATATAGATTTTCATTTCTATTTTCATTTGCTTATGCAATCTACAAATTCCCTTGAAAAACACACTGTTTGTCAATAAGTTGTTCAAATTTTTGAGGCACAAAAAAACTACATACTAGTCCACATGTACACAATCATTTATAAATTTTATACATAAGATTAATGTCCTCCTAACCAATTACCTAGAGGTATTGTCTCTGACATAAATTCTTCAACAAAATTTCCTTTATTTCAGTTTCCAAAACATATTAAATAAAAAATGAGTGAGAAAAATTTACTGAAATTTTAAGCACCAAATATACTACCTAGAAAAAAGACAATATCTATTTATTTAAACAATTTTCATTGAATTTATGTAATAACAGGTCTAGTAGGAAAATGAAACAACTACTATTGCACCAAGCACAAGCTTCAAAATTTGTTTTAGGTAAAACTCGAACTCAAAATTAGTAATGCTTTTGTTTTGTCCTCAATTTTGAAAACAAGGATTCAACGTTTATTAATGTCATTAAAAATAACTGTAAAGTGGAAAATTGAACCCTAGTAATTCCCCACCTAGGAGAGAGAAAGGAAAACACTACGATTATTTTCACTTCGGAGATACTTTACATTCAAACAAAGGGTTGAATTCACTAGATCCAAACCCTAGAGTGGCTAAGGATCTGAATACTAATTGCAATTTACCCTCTTTTGTAAGTAGAAGAGTTGACTTGTTGACTATGCAGAAAATGAAGACAAAATGGGTGAAATAAGGAGCTACCGATTCAGGATCACATTGTAACTTTAGATCTAAGATACTTAGACTGATATGGATCTGCCCTGCAAATTTGGAGAAAAGTCGCTGAGACCAGGTTGAAAGTGTACTTGGTCCTTTGAAAAATCTACACACCGAAAAGGGTTTTTCTGTCTCTAAAAAATGAAGTCTAAAACTATAATTACAGTTGTGCACCTGCCACCTACACATAGAAAGAAGGGAATAAGGGTTGTGGATAGGGGTTTGCCTTAGTCAAACCTGGGTTGAGGAATCAACCTTGAAAGAAATTAATTGCAAATGGTTAAATATAAATAATGGAAATGTATACCTTGTAGATCTGCAATTTTGTTGATGATGGTTGCTTTGCTTCTGGAATGTAATCACAAGTGTTGCATGAAATGACATGTAAAATGAAAAAATCCTAACACAAACACATGCTTGAAAATGAATGTTGTAATGTTGCTCCAATGGATGAATGAAGAAGACAGAAGAACAAAGAGATGTTTGAAGACTTGAACGCTTGATGACAATAATGAAGGCCTCCTCCAAAATTTTTTCTTATCCTTCGCTTATTCTTGCATCATTTTTTCTTATCTAATTTATTCTTATGCAAATATAAGGACTAGGTCCCTTTTATAATTTCCTCAAAGGATTAATTAATCTCACCGAAGGACGACATAAGAGAGATTTAAGTCCCTGAGAAGAAAATTAGGTCCAAGGGTTAGATGAACCCATCTTAGGGCCACCCTAAGAGGGAGGACAAGAGTGCTACACCCATGTCCTAAGGGGGATAAGGGTACCATACCCCTGTCTTGTCCTATTTTGGGGCTTAGACAGGGTCACAAGGTGATACTAGAGCTAATAACAGGAGGAAATTTGAAATGATGATGCAAAGAGCGGTCCCAATTGAGTAGGGAAATGCAATCGCAAAGGTGAGGGCCTAAAATACAGTCAAAACTATAAGGGTTGCAATTTTATGACACTACATTCATCCCCCACTTTAGCAGGAGTATGTATTATGCCTATACTATCGTTAAAGTAGAAGAAAGAGAGAGATGCAGAGCAAGATCACAAGGAGTATAAGACGTCACTAATCTTGAGGAACCAAGCCCCCAATCTCAGGATATTAACTCACTCAAATATTATACAAGAGAACACAAAACAAAAAAGAATAAGACAAACAAAATGAGACAAAGCACAAAAGAAACATGACAAAAACCAAAACATGAGACCACAAATCAACTAGCCGAAGAGACCTTGATACTCAAATGCCTGAACAAATAATTGAAACACAAAAAAAAATGCCATCTCATGAACACCAGTAATTACATAAAAGAGAAAAGTTGACATCATCCATGAACCATCAATAGTAAAACTATGAGTTCATGAAAGGAATAAGAGAAAGGACATGCATACACAATTTGGTGATTCATGAGAAGAAAGGTGAACAAAAGGAACCATGGACGTCTCACCCCTAGAATTAGGTGATCCATAGAGAAAAAAAGGACATGGAAAAATAGCTCCCAGATTTTTTGTCTAGGTGATCCATGTAAGGGAGGAGAGTGAAAACACAGTTAGTTCACTAACACATTTGGGGTCATTTTCTGATGAACTGTCATCGTAATTCTGACATATTATTGTCATAGATTCGACAAAACAATGAAAAGTTTTCCATCGCTAAAATTTTGTCGAGTTATTCAACAGATAGATGTTTGACGGAATTCTAATGCCTTCTTTGTTGGAAGTTGATACATAATGTGTCAGTCTAATTCGTTAGAATTCTGACAAAGTTGCCAATCTTCTGACGAACCATGCACTGGGTTTTTCATCGGAATTCTGACAAAAAATGACATTATCCTCTGACAATAATGGTGCACCTGCAATGAAATTTTTTGTTGCAAGTACAACATTCCCATTGGAGCATAGTGCCCTTTCTTGTCAAAATTCTGACAACAAATGCAAGGAAGCTCTGATGGGAATGGTGTATTTTTCATCACAGGTGCATCATTCCTATCAAAACATAGTGTCCTTTTTGTCAGAATTCTGACAAAAAATGCAAGGAATCTCTGACGAGAGTGTTGTGTCTATAAAAAAATATTTCATTGCAGATACAACACTCTTGTCGGGGCCTATGTTGGGCATGTCCGTTAGAATTCCAACGAACAGGCTAATTTAAAAAAAAATAAAAATTGCCATCACGAAATATAGAGAATTGCAAATATGGAATATGATTTGATAAGCTTTCTAAAATATTGAACTACCCCTATATAACTCCTTACCTCAATGACCAACTAACTATGGTAAACTATAGATTCTAACAATATACAAAATCAACAATCCCATATATTCTAACAGTATACAAACACAACCAAGAGGGACTATTTGGGAAATGAAGACATTAATAAAGCATTGATATGAGAGTGAGGAAAATGATAGAAGTAACATGCAAAGCCCTGATGAATATAGGTAGCCATTATGCATTCTACTATAGTACAATGGCTAATTATAGGTTAGAGATGACGTATAATGTCATGAAGGGTTAAAGGATGTAGAGATTGCAATCATAGCAACACACTAAGATTATAAAGATCTCAAACCACAAAGTGGCCTCTCACAGTCCATAAGCAAAGATGCTCATATACAAGGATTGGATCAGAAAAAAAATGTATCAAGTTAATGATAGAGAGTGGAAGCAGTTAATAACTTAACCCAAGTAAGGATTTGATCCAATACCAAAAGTGCCAAAGGCAGTTGCAATGAGTTAGGGTTACAGGGGTATAAGGTTTAGATGAATGAGAACATGATAGTATCATAGGAGAAATATGAATAAATATTTGAGTCCCAAAGTCTGATAGACCTACAATACATAGTCAAAATAGTAACATCATTTAAGCAAAAGAACAATTCATAGTTATATAGACTATCAAGAGTATCAGTCACAACATAATGCAACCATTGTCCCAAAATGTCAAAGATCAAGCTACATTGATAGTTCAAAGCCTTAATATAGAACCAATATAAGAATTAGAGTAACTAAGAGGTGTATGAGCAACTATGGTAGTTATGAAAGAAAAAACACAAGACAATGTACAACATCACAAAATCTAGTCATATGATAAAGGCATTAGGGATAGATTTCAACGTCAATGAAGAAAATGCCTTTTCAAGGGACAATGATATTCATAAGATTGAAAGTACTCACTAGCTAGGATGAAAAGGTGACCCTTGGAGTTACCAACTGAGTTGAACATCTAGTGAATGTGATGGAACTAGTTCCTAAGCAAGATAGATTGAAACCTAAGATTGAACCTAATATCACCTTTACCCAAAGTGGTAAATCAAAGAATACACTTGATGGACCAATGTACATTACTGATATAACTAATGACAAGCCCACATGTAGGGTTCTTATTGATCCACAATGAATGGTTAATATGAATACAAAAGATTATCTTTTCACATATGCATTATATCGAGACAATTGTGATAAATCCAAAGTCTTGATTAAGGTGCATGATGGTTTCACTTGTCCCACCATTGATTCCATCACCCTCAAGTTAGATTTGAATTTAAAAGCTTAGATGTTCCTTTTACCATTATTTCTACCTTAGACCCATTTCATGTGAAGTCAACTCATTTTTTAAGGTAGTGCCTTATGTAGTCCATTAAAATGTTGAAGTTCTCAGCTCAAGGATAAGTGTAAACTATATTTCATAGTGGGTTCTAGCCCTTTTTTAGACAACTATTTGGTGTATTTGGTGACTACTAATTGCTAATCTTTCATCTCAGACTTAGACAACTATTTTGGTGTATTTGGTGATTGCCCTTTTAAAAAGTTAAATCAATATTTGCCTATGTAATCAACAATATGAATATAAATAACAAAATCTATTTTCTATAATTAGCAATATGAATATAAACAACAAAATCTTAATCAAGGACCTTACCTTTGATGGTCTCCACTAAGTAGATTCTTGTGTTGTTGTTCGTGTTGGCTCAGTTGGACCCTATAAGTAAGATTCAATACATATTATTCAATAAGATTAATAGTGGAGCATAATGAAATATTGAAAAGTGTGTTACCTTATTGAGCTTCTTTTTTTTTCAAGAATAGTTTAATATTCTCTACTTAACAGGACCAACTGCATGAAGGTGGAAGCTCATTTGACCCTCCCCCCCCCAACATCACTCTAAATTCCCAGTTAACATATAACGTTCATTCATTCTTTCATCCATTAATAAAATATAACATTCATTAATTATCACATAACATTCATTAACATTTATTAACACGTAACATTCATCAACATTCATCAACACATATCATTCATTAACACATAATTACATTCATTAACACATAAAATTCATTCATTAACAAATAAAATGATTAAAATCATTTTTTTTTAAGCTAAGTAAACACTAAGTGGAGCATTGTTTTCTTCATCATTTTTCCCCTCTTCAGTTGTTTCGCCCTCTACTCATGATCTTAATGTATGCCTAGTCTTGTACTCACGACAAGGACACCTAGGCAAAGGGGGCTCCATTGCAATAACAAAGAAATGGGTTAAATTCATAAGATTTTTTATTATTATTACAAGTATTTCATTAATTAAAAAAAAATTACATGGGTGCTCTTTACCTGATGGGACCACATCATCTTCCAGATCATTTTGTCTAGCCTCATCCTCAACATGCTAGACACCCTCTAAATCCTCTAGAGTTGAAAAACACACGAGAGGTTACATTAATCAATACACCAATTGCAGTTAAATTCATTTAAAGGAATAATAATGGTCCTCTTTACCTGATGAGGGCACATCAGATTCCTGATGTTATCTACCCTAATCATGCTTCACTTGTTCACCACGCTCTAGATGCTCTAAAATAGAAATAAAAAATGTTACATTAATTACTACACCAATTTCAATTAAAGATATTTAATTGTATTAATAATTACATAAAAAAAGTGTATATCACATGAATACCTCTAGTATCGGGATGCACACCACAACCTTCATCATTTGCAGGTTGTGTTCCACTCTTAGCAGGCTGCATTCCAATGCCATGTGTATTGTTATCATTGCTTGCTTATTTAAAACAAATATCTAGTCACTTTATGTTGGAAATTAACATCAAACAGATTATTGGTCAAGTATTCAATTTTAAATAATTTTCATTTAGCTTATTTACCTGTGTGACGGATGCATGAGAATCTTGTGTTTCCCACTCAATTCTCTTAGGTGTTCAGCCATGACTCCATAGCCTTGCTGGAAGGCAATTTTCATGTCATCTTCTGTGGGCACTCTATTGAATTCAAAGCCCTGCATTTTTTATTAATATCATAAATTTTGCTTCTATTGTTTGATTCAAAAACATTATTCACAATTTATTATTTCGATGGGATATTTCATTTATTGATACTTATAATTTGTGCGGCAACTTTCATATAACTACTAGAGCCAAGTTTGTGTTTCCCGTGCTTTTCTAGTCTTGCCTTAACTGCCTTCAATGTGTCAAGAAGCCTATGAAAAGTTTCAAATATGTTAGATTATGTAAATATAAAGAGTAATTAGTACATAATTAAATTGTTAATAGTATCACATACCTTCCTTTGCTTGGTGGTGTATGTCCTTTTCTCTTTTCAGCTTTGTCCTTTCCCTCCGAAACTAGGTCCTGCCACTCCCTCTATGGAATCATGGGAGGATGCTCATACTTTTTTCTCTTCTCTAAATGTGTCCTTTATTGGTCCCTCACATACTTTAGATATTTTCTAGCTTTTTGAAGGACCTTGGTTTTGTTGAATGTATTATTTTTTAACAACATAGCCAAACAGTTTATGAGTTCATCTTTTAATTGTTGCTTTTGGGTAGTCCACCGTGTACGTATGGTAGGCTTGAAGATCTCCAATGTAATATCATATAGATGTTTATAAAAAATATAATTGCCTGCAAAAAAATTATGAGATCATTAGTCCAAAACCAGTGATCAATAGGTAAATTACAATTGGACTATATATAATAATTATTTTAAAGTACCTGGAACCTTCTCTATCTTTATGGGAACAAGATCATTAGTCACCGCAAATGTGACCAATAACATTCCCATACTAGTAATACGAGAAGATCCAGGAAATGCTACTAAAATATCACCACTAGTGGTCTCTGCATCCCCAGGTGCACGTTCTGTTGCACAGGTCAGTGCAATACTCGATGACTGCATGTTGTGTGTTGTTGACATTGCAATCAGCAATATAGGTGTCAATGATGAGGTTGGATGAGGTAGTGAATTCATAGGAACATGGACAACACCTAAAGATTAATACATTAAATATACAATACATTAAATATAAGAGCAATAACACATTAATAGAAGGACAGGAACATGTAAAAATATGAGCTGGTGTATGCACAAAACATGGTCATTGCCTAAACTACCTGGAGTACCCTGATTATGGCCACCAGCTTCATGAGGATGCAAAAATTCCTATAAAAATAACACGTACATATTTTAGTTCATAACATAAAATAGTATAAAATATAAACCATGAATGAACTTATGTTATAATTAAAGATTTCATGACTGCTTACTTCCAAGTTTTGTGCTCTCTTTCAATTATTTCACCCTCTCTTGTATCTCATAAGTTTGAGGGACTATGAATAATAATTTAAGATTTTCTTTATTAATTTTTTTTTGCATCTTTCTTATCATTTCAGCAGGGTTTGTGTAATATGCGATACCATCATTGCATAATAGTGAGTCCACCTCTATATCAATGTTCTCAGGTACTATAGGTCCATTTCCCCAAACATCCATCTATGAGAAGAATATTAGTAACATTATCAAAATTAATCGAAAACCCTAAAGAAGAGAACATAATAATAAAACGTTTTGCTTGTATCTAATTTGTACAATTACAATGAGGTTTACCTACTTGGTAGAAGTGCCTGGAGCTACATCTCAGTCTATGTTACGTGTCCAATCAATGTCGCGCTGTGACAAAAATTAAATATAAAAAACCATTACCAAAATGAAACTAATATACTTACCAAAAATACTTAATAATAAAATGGTATATTGGAGTCATTAATTGGAGGTTGGTTTAAATGGTATATATAAGTATGCACCACCCCCATGATCATAAATTTGTTTGCATCTATGTGATTTAAATTGTAATCGATTAATAAATCTTCCCCTGCACTTGTTGATTTTATCGCACATACAAATACACGATTTCCCTCGCGTGCCTCGAATATGCAATTGGGTTGCCTATAAGTTGACACAGGTCGTGTACTATTTACAAAACCTAGAATATTCCCTATTGCTTTTGGCCTTCATTTAATGTACATAGCCACTCTTTTACTTTGATCATTATATTTTAGCTATATATAATTTGCTGATAGTGCATACCTACGCATACTTCGTGTATATCGAACCAGCTACATCCAATTTTTGTACTTGTAATAGGGTCTGACATACTCCATCAATTTCAGCAACTTTTTTGTAATAGATATTTATGTCGTCAATAGAAAATAGGCCCAAACCGTGTAATGACGATGGTGCTATGAGATATATCCTCCTGTTAACACAAAAATCAGTGTTTATTGGAGGAATTTCCTTGGGTACCCATTGTTTCTATAGATGCTTGTACCTCAAGGGCACTTCAATGTCACCTATCCTCTCGTCATCATAAAAACATGACCCCCCTTGAGCAAGAAACAATTGCATGAATTTATGGAATTTTTTTCTAATCTTTTGACCTCTAGTTGATCTCCCTCTTTAGACCTACTACATGTCTCGCTTTCCTCTTCTCTTCCTGAATTTCCCTCACTTGAGGAAGACACATTTGACAAATACCTATTTGGTGGTACCTTCACTCCATCAAATGAGAGAGATAGTTGGGAGAGGGTCAATTTTTATTTTGAGAGGAAAAGCCAATGGTGGGGTGGCTAACCTAAGTGAAGTAAGCAGTGAGTTGTCTATGCCAAGTCATACTTTGGATGGACTTGTTTGCCACATGGAAGGTCAGTGTTAGATTGACTAACGATGATCATATGAATCACTAAGATGGATAGGATCTACGACAGAGTTTCAAATAATTTTTATAAGGGTGTTGTAAAGGCATGGTATGCTTTCTGCACAAGAAAGTTAGAATGGATAGAGTGGAAGCTTGTCAACTTGGAGAAAATTGTGACAAGGTAGGACGATTGGATGCCAACTCATTTCTGAAGGCCAATTTTCTGAAGGTTTGTATTGAGTAAAAATTGATTTGACAAGCAAGGACAATAGCTTCAGAGGCATAAGAGAATTTGGATAACCTCTGACTTGGAAATGAAAGATCACGGATTTCTTAATAAAATTAGAGGTTGCTTGTTGTCAGGGATTCTCACGAAGGGATAAAGTCAGGAAATCCTTCTTTGAGAAGACCTAAACGAGGATAATCTAGTGTTTAAAAGAATTCTGAAGAAAATTTGTGCAATCTTGGGATGAGAAGATAAAAACAAAATCATCCATGCAAGGTGAATCTTGACAAAAAAGCAATGGATTGATTTTACTTGCGAAAAAGTTGGAATACGATGATGTCCTGAGTCTGACATGCATGATTTCCCTAGTTCATAGCTAGCATGGTGAATAGATAGAAGTGAGCATTTAGGAAGATTTTTTTTGCATGAACAAACACCACCAAGTGAAGTGATTTTGATTATAAATACAATAAGATGGTAGTTCAGTTGGTAGAAGGGAAAAGAAGCCTCTTTTCTTTTTGAAGAGTGGTTTTTCATCACTGAAGAAGATGATGTTTGAGTAGTATTGTGCATGGAGTTTTTGTGTGCTTGTTGATACTGGATGGATGTTCTTTCTCTTGTGTGAGTTTTCTTATGGTCAGAGGGGGTGTGAAAGCCATTTCTTATCAGAAAAAGCCACTAACGATACATCCTCTACTTCTACACTTCCACTAGCTGGCAAGGGGTTTGAGGAAGGATCCCATAAGGGAATTAAAGAAGGATTTATTTGAGTGGGGAGTAGCAGCCAGTCATCTTTGCGATGACATGGAAGCTATGACCCCTCTCCAACATATTATGTTTCCCTATTAGCTTCTCATTTCATTTTCCTATTAGTTTGGGGGTGATTTTACTTCTTTCCAGGGTCGAGTTTCCCTTCTGAGAAGGAAAATACTCTGTAGGACAAAACGAAGCATCTCATAGTCTAATTGAAGTCATCAGGATGATAATGGCATGAATCAAACACTTTTGTTTCTACCAATGTTTAGTTACAAATTGTGATTCTATTTTATCGTGGGTGCCAACATATGGGTAGTTTTAAGGAATATTTTGTAATAGAATTATGTATGGCTTTCTTGGCTTGTTCATTCTACATGACATGTGTCTCTTGGCCTCAAGATTTTTGATCCCTTATTTTCTATAAAAGGGAAATCAAGGCCATTAGAAAGGGTTCCAAAATCTCTAAATAGGGTCTCTTGTGTAGGTCAAGTCTTTAGGATTAGGTTTTAGTTTTGAGAAGTCATGAGTAAATAGTAGAGAATTGTAATGTCATTTTGTAGAGCAAAATAGAAGATAGTGATCAGTTTCAAATTTCAAATGGGTTATTTTGTAAATGAAATGTATTCATTTATTTGATAGAAGATAGCTTTTGAAGTTAATACATATATAATTTCAAAATCCTTACTCTCCTGTGTATGATTTTATCTTCTTGAGTTAATGGAATCAATGGTTTCATTTTTTTTTTGCATTGTTATGATGTATGTAATTTTTCATTTCATGCTTTAATCTAAGGGGTTAATTAAAATGCTTGAATGATATTATAGAGGGATAAAGATTGTACTAGGATTTGATAAGTAGTTTGGGTAAGAAATTGCAAATAAAATGATACTGTAAGGCAATATTTTTTAAGATTTAATTAGCTATTAGATAAATTTCTATCAAGTTTCAATGATATTTCAGAAAGTCAGAGCCCAATGGAGTAAGGCACTAGTATATGCTAGAAGATGTCATTAGGCTATCAATTTCTTGTCTGTTTCACTTATGGTTTATCATAAATCATTAAAATGAAGACATATTTCCAAGTTGTTATGTATGTTTGAGGTGTCCTACTATCTCATGCTCCAGATAAGGTTGAGGATCACTAATTAATTCACCATTCTTGAGCATTCTCCCTGTTGTTGAGCCTGGATATGAGATTATCTAGAGTGAGCTATACCATGTGGATGTCAAGGCGGTTTTGGTGAGAAAAAAAATCAACGTTTTGACAAAATTTAATAAAAACTGGATTATTATCAAACCACTCCAAGATGGGTGTAAAGAGAAAGAAAGAAAATAATAAATGGTTTCTATAGGGTGTATTGACTTATACCTGCCGAACCATGAGAAGAATCGTTGCCTTGCCTTTATGTAGACTATGCAGGATTCTCATCAAAGGGGTTTAGGTTCCTACATATGTAGTTCATTTATCTTATGTTAGCTTACATCTTATATGAAGGTCAATCAAATGGTTCACTACCTTGCATATACAAGGCAACAAAATGTTTGAAAAAATATCTCAAAGATGTGTTGTCATGGTGATGGAATGCCATGACAATCCATAGTAATTTGATTGTCATGGCTTTCCATCACCATCATTGCATTCCATCACCATGAGACCCCCACATTTCTTTAAGGCATTTTTTCTGACAATTCACTGCATTGTCTATGTTACCACATTTTTCATACATTGCTTATATGAAAAATGTGGTAACAAATCCCATAGGTCAGTTTTAATTTTTACATTTAATTATAATATCCCATTTAATTATAATTACCCATATAATATCTCATTTAATATCCCATTTAATTATGTAATTGAAATATCCCATTTACATATAATTATAATATCTCATAGCTCAATTTCAATTTCAAATTACTCTGCAAAGCAAAAGTCTTCAAAAAGCTCCATTCCTGCAAGGCAAAGAAGAAGACCATTGGCGCATGCAGGAGAGGGGATTCGCAGGGTTAGAGATGGTGGTAAATGAAGACTTCATTCACACACATAGGAGTAAATCAATTTACAGGTGAGAAATCACTTAGCTTCATTTTATATGCTTTTTATAAATATATGGTATATTATATGTGATATTTCAATTTCATAGACATATGTAAATGGGATATTATATGGGATATTATAATTATAAATAAATGAGATATTATATAATCAAATCTAATAGTTTTATTTACAAATTTGTTGTGTTTGATCCATAAGAGCTTTGGTAGAGCCAATTCATTTAGTCTAGCAAGCAACTAATCGAGTCTATATTGGCTTTATTTTTTTCAACACCCAACCCTTGCTTTGTAGCAATCTTATAGGCCTATATATGCCTTTTCCTATTATCATATATACCTACTATATTGCTAGAAGACTCGGACAATGTGTAGAGAAGGGTTTGAACTCTATATTGCTAGGATGACTAGGTTTTCAAGGCAATCCTAAGTGAGGATTTGGAAAAGATTCTAGTGGACAACTATGAAGCCTCGAGGAGGTAGGCATTGGATAGGTACGAGTAAGGGAGGGTACTGATCTATATTTCAAACCACAAATTTGGATCCAGAGTAATAGAGGTGATCATGATAGATGAAAATAAGGCTCTGATTACCATGAATGAAGCGACGTTGGGAGAAGGTGGCAAGAGCTCAGGACACATCAAATCCAAAGATGGATTTTGTTTTCACGGGATACCAGATTTCTTTCTCTTTTAGATAGAGCCCGATGTTTGATAAGGACAAGAAATTATAAGTTTGGGGTTAAATAGGAAGGAAGATTGTGCAATGAATGTAGGACGAGAACTGAGGGAAAATGGTCCATCACTTTGGGTTGAGCTGCCTATGTGTAGAGGAGACATTTCAGCAATAATGCATGTGACTTTTTGACTATGATGAGCTCACTTGGGATGTGTTGTAGCATCTGGTTAGGGCTATTTTTGGCAGGGATAGGCACTGGTGTGATGGTTTCATCTATGAGGCAATTATGTGCCCAATGGTTGACATCCTTGATTCCAATGAAGCATGCATATAGATGATCAAAGAATTCATAAGATCAGTCGATGGGCAAGAAGTAGCAAGTGCTATTCTGGACTTGAATTCGGGTAGCTAGGCTAGTGTTCTGGACATGTACTTCAATATGAAACATTACATACTGGATCCACTAGAGGAAGAGTCTGATTCGGAGGAAGAGTTTGAGTCGAAGGATGAAGATGCTCAGGAGGCCAAGGCTGTGCGAGAAAGGAAGAAGAATTTCATGGCAGAGGCTTGTGAGGTGTTTTGGGTGGGTGTTAGAAATCGTGACTTGGGGCCCTTTGTCATGCCCAAAATTTAGGGCAAAAATGGAATGATTTTTTTTTTTTAAAATGACTAGTTAAATAACAAAGTTCGCTATCACGACATGTGTTAACAAGTTGGTCATAACAAAAATCGAACTAACTTTGATACTAGCTAAGTATCGAAACTTAATTAAAATTTATTCGCGGAAAACTAAATGTTAAAATTTAGTTTCTCATCAAATAAGGTCGTTAGTTTAATTTATTAAACTCATTTAAATGGTAGACGTAGATAAAAATTGATCTCCAATTAAGCCATATTGTTTAAATTTCTTTTTAAATCAATAATTAATTTAATGGATTAAAGTGTCAAATTAATTTTCTAAATGACATTATTCGATGAGGAAAAATTATCTTTACAATATTCAATTTAGCTTTCAAGGAATTAATTTCTTTTTTTTTTAATTAAATCAAGGCTTCACAAATAATTAATTGTGATTTAAATTCCCACGTTTATCTAAATTGAAAACCCTACCTAATCTTAAATATAGAATTTCACAACTTTTAAAGAAAAAACAATTTTAATGTAATCCCTAATTAGGGATTTCTTTTTTTCTTTTTTATTTACTTATAAACAAGAGTTTAACATTCTATTTTATTATTATTATTTTTATTACCCTAGCCCTACCCAGGCTAGGGTTTGATATATATATATATATATATATATATATATTTGTTCAAACCCCGCGTTGCAGGGCCGAACTGAGAGAGTGAAAAAGGCGAAGGGAAAACTCAAAGAAAGGCGGGAGGTTTCACTGGTGGCGGCTCGGCCATGGCCGCCCACTGTGCACTACACAGTGTTCAGCCCTTGCCGCCCACTGTGCAACGCATAGTGTGCGGCCCCACTGTTCATTGTGCAGTGCACAGTGTGCGGCGTCGCCGTCCACTATGCCTTGCACAGTGCGCAGCTCCGCCATTCACTGTGCACTGCACAGTGTGCGGCGTCGCCATCCACTGTGCCTTGCACAGTGCGCGGCTCCGTCGTTCACTGTGCGATGCACAATGCTTCGGCCCCCTTATTTTTTGGTAAATTTTTATTTTATTTTATATAATATAAATATATATATATATATATATATATATATATATATATATATATATATTTCTCAAAGCTAATTTTACATACAATTTTTTTTAGAAGGAACAAAAAAAAATAACAAAGTAATTTCATTATGCTCAGTTAATATATATATATATGGTAAATAACTTAGGCTTCCATTTTCATTTGTTTTTGTAGGGTATTTATATGACATGCCTGTATAAAAATATATATATAAATATATATCCATGATTCCTACATGCATACAGATATATATAAATATTTAATTATGACTAATAGTTTTAATTTCTTTTTTTTTCCTTAAACTAACATTGTAATCATGAAAGATTTTGATGTACCATTGTAGGAAAGGAAATATAGATTACGTCTATTTTAATGGATAAATATTTATTTCCAGAACTATATCAAAATTCTATATATTGAAATCTATGGGTATGCAGGAAACAAAATTCTAAGACTTATTTCTTTTTTTTTTTTTTAAATACTTAAGAAATACTATTTTAGGAAAACATTATACTTTTCTGAAACAATTACATTTATGGATTTCTCAACAAATAAAACAACTAATTTTATTTACATGTTAACAGCAAGTGCAATTCACAATTTTCTACAATTAAAAAGGAGGTAGATTTTTAGCTAAAAAGAAGAACTCAAATTTAAATAAACTGATTTTTATATTGTAAAAAAAACAACTATTGCATGCAAATCAAAAAGCAATTATTTTCTTTTTCTTTTTTGAAAATAGAAGCATATCTAGCTCTTTACAACTCTAACTATATTCTGCAAATCTACAAGATGTTTCTTTATTTAACTACAACAACAAATCTCATGTCTGTTTCCAAAATTACAACTTTGCCTCTCATTTCTATGAATGAGGATGTATTTCTCTTTTCAAATTTTAAATCTAATAACTGCAAATAAATTGAAATTCTTTCAACAATATTCATCTGCAACCTTTCACTTTTCCTAGTCTTTTCTCCTAGCATTCCTGCATAATAGAAACACAAATATGACCACGGAGTGCTCACCTCCCAGCCTAGGCTAACTGGTAGCCACCCCCGAGCTCGGAGAACCAATTCCTAGATGGGTAACAAACATGCAAACACCAAGAAGACAAAAATACACACATAGATTTTTAGGCACACTCCCAACTTGGCTACACAGCACCACACTTTGGTGATGATCTTTTCAAGGGTGGTAGTGGACCAAAACCCTAAGGAGAACTGCAAGTATGGAAAAACAAGTAGCCACCTCATGGCATAATAAATACATCAAGAATCTCAACCCCATATTCCTTATGCCCCCCAAAGGCATTCTAGCCTTATATCCCTCCTTATGACCCCCATTGCACAAATAGGCCATGCAGCAAGGGTCACACAAAGATCCCTTGTGATCGCTCTCAAACGAGAGTCTCTCACTCGAGGGTTGTCACTGCTACCACCCACAAGATCCTCTCCTCTCCCAAGAGTAAGAGGTCTTGAGAAAACTCCCAAAACACAACAAGCATAATGCAAAATTTTCTAATGAATTTCTAAAACAGGTCATTCAAGAACACAGATTTCTTCTCCAATCATACACTCAAACACATACAAGAAAAATAGACATTTTATAGAATAATCTAACCAACCTTAATCTGCCCAATGGTAGTATAATATTTGAGGAAGAGCTGCCCAATCCACGGATCTTCTTCTTCTACCCTTAGTTAAATTTCTTATTCCAAAACTTTACTTTTCTTTTCAAAATTTTCTCTTGTCTCCAAAAATGAAGAGCGGGTGATTACCCTCAAATTCTCAAAATCTTGCTTAAGAAGCTCATTCTCTGAGTTCTCACAAGTTTCTAAAAACCAAAAAGGAAAGAAAAGCAGAATGCAAAAAGACTCCCATTCGAGTAGGAAAAATCTAAATTAGATTTAACTTCTAATTTTTTTCAATTTTCGCACAACTCAAAAAAGCCAATTTTTAAAGCGTCAAAAAGATCATTTAAAAGTAGAAACTTGCCTAAAATTACCCCTAACCCCTAGGTATACCTTATGGGCTTTAGGAAACCCTATTAAACTACCCCTAGGTGTTCATTTAACCCATTTTAAACCCCTCTGAAGTTTATTTTCGGGTCAAACATATGTTGACCACTCCAAAGATTTCTTTTCCCAAAGTATTTATGACAACACATTATATTATTAAAGAAAACTATTGTTAAACACTTTCCCACCAAGAGACAAAAATAAAACATTTAAATTTAAATCCACACATGTGTCAAGTGACACAAATAAAACACTTTTACAAAACAAAACATGAAATTGTCTCTTGTGGTTTTTACACATTAAATTTAAATAACACTTAACACTCATGCAACATATACTGTTATGAATAAAATAAAGGACAAACGGGGTGTTGTTTCTCCAAATAGACAAACCCTGGCTTACGAACATACATAAGTCTAGGTTTGGTTCTCTGTAAATTTCCATGGTCACATGGTAAATTTCCTGCGCATCTCAATTTACACATTAGTACTTCCAAATATCCATATATAATATAATTCAAAAATATAACAACACACATCATCACTTGCATAAAATTTTCATCTGCACAGATTAAATACAACTTTTATCAAGCAAAATTCTCGTAAACAATTTCATCCCAATTCACATAAACTTAACCATACATCATAGTTCTATATTCATAGTAAATTCCTGCAAATTCAATAATGACATCTATCATTGCAATATCATCCTATCTAACAATCATGTAGTGTTCTATCTCATAACACATATAAGTAAATCGTCAAATCATAGCAATGTTATCCAAATCCTGAAATCATATAAGTTCTAAGTCTCAAAATGCATCAAAATAAAGTATCCATGATAGTCTAAATATAAAATCTACTGAATGTTAGACTGAATCGCGGTGAGGCCTCACATCCTCCCCCTCTAGGCATGAACTTCCTCTTGGAGTTCATCAAAGAGGTGGGGGTACTCTGATCTCATACGTGCTGCGTCCTACCATGAAGTCGAAACTTCATCATAACAATCCCACTAGACCCTAACCTTGTCCAGCTCTCGACCTCGAAGGGCCAATGTCCGGCGTGCCAAAATGAGAATGGGCTCCAAAGCTAGCTACCCGTCTGACTCCACCTGCAAGGCATCCGAATCTAAAATGTGAGACTCATCATAGATATATTTTCTCAAAACTGATACATGAAACACATCGTGGATGCGTGACAAGCTAGGTGGCAATGCTAAACGGTAGGCAACTGGGCGTATCCTCTCAAGAATCTCAAAAGGTCCTACAAAGCGAGGTGTGAGCTTAGAACCCTTTTCATAACAGATTGGACTCTTATGCGGTCGCACTCTCAAGAAAACTCTATCTCCAACCAAGTAGCTACGATCTATCCTCTTTGCATCAGCATATTTCTTCTGTCTATCCTGAGCCTCTCTGAGATGTTGCCTAATCAAATCCACCTGCTGTTCCATATCCTAAACTATCTCAGGACCAATAGCAACTCTATCCTCTATGTGATCCCAACTCAAGGGCGTCCTGCAAGGCCTACCGTATAATGGCTGATAGGGTGGCATCCCCAAGGAAGTATGATGCCCATTGTTATAAGCAAACTCCACTAAGGGAAGATACTCCTCCCACTGGGTCTGATGATCCATGACATACATGCGAAGCATATCCTCTAACACCTGATTGACCCTCTCTGTCTGACCATCTGTCTCCAGGTGATAGGCTGTACTGAAATTGAGCTTAGTGCCCATAGCTGCCTACAATGACTTCCAAAAGGAAGAAGTGAAAAGGGAATCCCTGTCAGATATAGTCTTGCAGGGTACGCCATGAAGCCTAACAATGTCTCGCAAGAACACCTGTGCTACTGTTGGAGCTGTGAATGTAGTACGGACTGGTGAAAAGTGAGCTACTTTGGTCAACTTGTCAACTATCACCAAGATAGCATCATGGCGACAAGAAGACATAGGAAGACCAATGATGAAATCCATGGATATAGTATTCCACTTCCACTTTGGTATAGCATGAGACTGGAGCAACCCACTAGGATGGCGGTGCTCTGCCTTTACTCTCTGACACTCGAGGCATCGAGCTGCTATCTCAACAATGAGCTGCCGCATTCCCAGCCAATGATACAACTGCCTCAAGTCAGCATGCAACTTCTTAACCCCAAGATGCACTGCATAAGGAGCTCTATGAGCCTCCATGACAATGAACTCTCACAATCCTCCGGAGGAAGGTACATAAATGCGCCCTTTGTGGTGTAACAGTCCATCAGACTCCAAAGAATAATCCACATATTTCCCTTCTAGAGTAACCTGAGATCGTATTACCTAACCAACCTCTGCATACCATCCATCCTTTGGCAAGTACTATAGTATACGGTCTCTCAAGTCTGTGCCCATGGATATGGTGTAAACCTCGTGACGTCTCCTACTCAAGGCATCTGCAACTACGTTTTCCTTTCCCTTGATGTAGTGAATGTCGAAATCATATTTGCACAAGAATTCCATCCATCTCCTCTGACGTGCATTAAGGTTCAGCTGAGTGAAGATGTACTGAAGACTCTGATGATTTGAATGCAACTCGAAGTGATGACCTAAAAGGAAGTGTCTCCACCTCACAAGTGCATGCACTACTACTGCGAGCTTAAGGTGGTGGGATAATTAAGTTCATGAGTCTTAAGTTTCCTAGACTCGAAAGCTATGGCCCTACCATCTTGCATAAGAACTACCCCTAAACCCTCTAGTGAAGCATCTGTACAAACCATGAAGTCAGCTGTAGGATCTGATACAACAAGGATAGGAGTGCTAGTAAGTGCCTTCTTGAGTTCCTGAAAGGCCTTCTCGCACTTCTCTGTCCACTCAAATTTCTTCCCTTTATGCTGAAGAGAAGTAATTGGGTGTGCGACTCTAGAGAAACCCTTGACAAAATGTCGGTAATACCCTGCTAAGCCCATGAAACTCTTGACCTCTGTCACACTGGTAGGCACTAGCCAATCCATAATAGCCCTAATCTTTGATGGGTCAACAGAGATCCCATCACCAGAAATAACATGCCCAAGGTACTTGACCTCAGACCGAAAGAAAGCACACTTCGATAGGCTTCCAAACAACTGGTTATCTCGCAAACACTGCAATACCTGCTTCAGGTGCTCCTCATGCTCCTTCTCATTCTGAGAATATATTAGTATATCATCGAGGAACACAATAACAAAATGGTCCAGAAAGGTACGAAACACCCCATTCATGAGGCTCATAAAAACTGCTGGGGCATTCATAAGTCCGAATGGGACTACGGTAAACTCATAGTGACCATATCTAGTGCGAAATGCAGTCTTGCGGATATCACTTTCCACTATTCTTAACTGATGGTATCCTGACTTCAGACCTATTTTGGAAAAGACTTTGGCCCCTTGAAGCTGGTCGAATAAATCATCAATTCTGGGCAAAGGATATCGGTTCTTGATGGTTACTTTATTTAGCTGCCGATAATCCATACACAATCGAAGAGATCCATCCTTCTTCTTAACAAAGATGACTGGTGCACCCCAAGGGGATGTGCTAGGATGAATATGACCCTTCTCAAGGAGTTCCTCAAGTTGTATTTTAAGTTCATTTAGCTCATTTTTGGTCATCCTATAAGGTGCTCTGGAAACTAGCTCGACTCTTGGTACTAGGTCTATATGAAAATCAATCTCTCTATGGGGAGGCATTCCCGGTAACTCTGAAGGAAATACATCTGAATATCCCTTAAGGATAGGATGGTCATCAAGCAATGTTTCTTTTTCCTCCTCTTCTCCTCTATCACTAATAGTGATAGCAAAAAGCTGACATCCCTTCCGCATGCTCCGCTTAAGCTGCATTGCGGAGATCATACGAAGAGACACGGGCCTCTGAATCCTGGTGATAACTATGGGTGAACCATGATCATCCTCACACTCGATCTTTTTTAGGCGATAATCCATCTTGGCTCTGTGGGCATAAAGCCAATCCATGCCAAGTACGATTCCGTAAGATCCAAGTGGAGTCACTCTAAGGTCTACTAAAATGGTGGTCTTGCCAATCTACAGCTGACATGCCCTAACCTCTTATTCCACTGACACTCTAGCCCCTGAAGCTAATTCCACTTCCCAACTGACACCCTGTCTAGTTGCCACTAGCCCACAATGCTCCACAACCAATGGAGATATAAAGGAGTCAGTAGCTCCTAAATCAAACAAAATAGATACATTGTTACCTTTGATTATACCTGTAGATTCGATAACCGTGGCTTGATGCTCAGCTTGGTGGTTGTCAACCACTGCGAATACTCTATGGGACCTACCCATATCACCAACTATCGGCTCTGAAGCAGCCATCTGTTGACTCCCTACTACCTATCCCTGAGGGCAATCCCTCGCCATATGCCCCATGGCTCCACACGTAAAGCAAGCACCCCATGCCTGAAACTCGGCACCCTGAGGCCTAGAGAATGCTTGACCTCCTGTCCTACTAGATTCGCTGTACCCACCCTTGGAGGACTGCTGAGTCCCCGCCGGCCGTGTGTACTGCCCCTGTGCTCTCTGATCACGTTTCTGTCCCTGAGTCTGCCACTGTTTGGGCTTGGAGCCCTACTGATACTGTGGAGGCTTCTGCCTCTGGTTCTGTGGTGTCTGTTGTGGAGGAGGGGGTTTGGAGAACCCCTGAGAATTTTGGTTGTTTCCTTTCCAATGTGGTTTCTAGAATCCATAAGTCTCAGGTGCGGGATTTCAATTCTGAAATCTATCCCTATTGTCCTGTGGTCTGACTTGAATTTCCTCGGCAATCAGTGCCTTCTCCATGGCAACCCGAAGGCTCTCTGGAGTGGACATCCTAACAGGCCTGGCTATACCGACATTTAATCCCTTGATGAAGTGGTTTACAAGAAGTTTCTCATCCTTTAGATAATCTACATAAGGCAATAGCTCAAAGAATTTACTCTCATACTGGGTTACTGACAAGCCTTTTTGTTGGAGATCATGAAATTCATCTATACGACGCTGCCTGAAGTGTTCTAATAGATACCTCTCACGAAACCTCTCTGTGAAAATCTCCCAAGTGAGAGTATCAGGAACTAATCCGCATTTGTACTCTTCCTATCTCCACCAAGTGGAGGTTGTCCCTCTCAAAAGATGAATTGTGACACGTGCTTTCAAGTTGCTCTCATAAGAACGCAACGCAAAGCACCTCTCAAGACTCAGAAGCCATGCCTCGGCCTCTACTCCATCTGTAGAACCTCTAAAGGATGGTGGTTGGAGGCGCATGACCTCCCTGATGAGATCCCCTGGTTCTCGATGAGCTCTCTCAAAATAAACTGGTTCCATTGCTGGAGGTGGTCCCGACATATGCACAAACTCTGGCTCATTACCACCCTGACTCTCTACAAGAATCGGAGCTAGGCTCCTGCTTCGTTCTCTATCAACAGATCTATGACTCCCAGAGTCATGACTCCTAACCTGACGGTTCTCTGCTGGGATCCTTTCCTGAACTATGCCAATAAGATTCTTAATGCCTGCTAAGAGGTCTCAGTTAGGTTCATTTGGCTATTTGGGAGGTGCCCCTGGGTTCTCCTCTAGAACCGATGCCTCCCTCTCTACCTCTTCGTGTGCTATGCGCACACGTCTAGGACCCCATCCGCGCTTGCTAGCTTGTCGCGTCATCAGAGGCATCCTAAGAGGAAAATAAGGCAAAACAATTAATTAATTAATTTCTTTTAGAATAATATTAATTCAATTAAATTTCAAAGTCTGATAAAAATCAATTTAACAAAATAATTTAAATAATTTAAGGCGAAACGTAAGTGGAGTAAGGTTCCTAGTGTATAAATAATTTAACATGCTTGTATAAAAATATATATATAAATATATATCCATGATTCCTACATGCATACAGATATATATAAATATTTAATTATGACTAATAGTTTTAATTTCTTTTTTTTTTTTTTAAACTAACATTGTAATCATGAAAGATTTTGATGTACCATTGTAGGAAAGGAAATATGGATTACTTCTGTTTTAATGGATAAATATTTATTTCCAGAACTATATCGAAATTCTATATATTGAAATCTATGGGTATGGAGGAAACAAAATTCTAAGACTTATTTCTTTTTTTTTTTTTAAAGTACTTAAGAAATACTATTTTAGGAAAACATTATACTTTTCTGAAACAAATACATTTATGGATTTCTCAACAAATAAAACAACTAATTTTATTTACATGTTAACAGCAAGTGCAATTCACGATTTTCTACAATTAAAAAGGAGGTAGATTTTTAGCTAAAAAGAAGAACTCAAATTTAAATAAACTGATTTTTATATTGCAAAAAAAACAACTATTGCATGCAAATCAAAAAGCAATTCTTTTCTTCTTTTTTTTGAAAATAGAAGCATATCTACCTCTTTACAACTCTAACTATATTCAACAAATCTCATGTCTGTTTCCAAAATTACAACTTTGCCTCTCATTTCTATGAATGAGGATGTATTTCTCTTTTCAAATTTTAAATCTAATAATTGCAAATAAATTGAAATTCTTTCAACAATATTCTTCTGCAACCTTTCACTTTTCCTAGTCTTTTCTCCTAGCATTCCTGCATAATAGAAACACAAATATGACCACGGAGTGCTCACCTCCCAGCCTAGGCTAACTGGTAGCCACCCCCAAGCTCAGAGAACCAATTCCTAGATGGGTAACAAACATGCAAACACCAAGAAGACAAAAATACACACATAGATTTTCAGGCTCACTCCCAACTTGTCTACACAGCACCACACTTTGGTGATGATCTTTTCAAGGGTGGTAGTGGACCAAAACCCTGAGGAGAACTGCAAGTATGGAAAAACAAGTAGCCACCTCATGGCACAATAAATACATCAAGAATCTCAACCCCATATTCCTTATGCCCCCCAAAGTTATTCTAGCCTTATATCCCTCCTTATGACCCCCATTGCACAAACAGGCCATGCAGCAAGGGTCACACAAAGATCCCTTGTGATCGCTCTCAAACGAGAGTCTCTCACTCAAGGGTTGTCACTGCTACCACCCACAAGATCCTCTCCTCTCCCAAGAGTAAGAGATCTTGAGAAAACTCCCAAAACACAACAAGCATAATGCAAAATTTTCTAATGAATTTCTAAAACAAGTCATTCAAGAACACAGATTTCTTCTCCAATCATACACTCAAACACATACAAGAAAAATAGACATTTTATAGAATAATCTAACCAACCTTAATCTGCTCAATGGTAGTATAATATTTGAGGAAGAGCTGCCCAATCCATGGATCTTCTTCTTCTACCCTTAGTTAAATTTCTTATTCCAAACCTTTACTTTTCTTTTCAAAATTTTCTCTTGTCTCCAAAAATGAAGAGTGGGTGATTACCCTCAAATTCTCAAAATCTTGCTTAAGAAGCTCATTCTCTGAGTTCTCACAAGTTTCTAAAAACCAAAAAGGAAAGAAAAGCAGAATGCAAAAAGACTCCCATTCGAATAGGAAAAATCTAAATTAGATTTAACTTCTAATTTTTTTCAATTTTCGCACAACTCAAAAAAGCCAATTTTTAAAACGTCAAAAAGGTCATTTAAAAGTAGAAACTTGCCTAAAATTACCCCTAACCCCTAGGCATACCTTATGGGCTTTAGGAAACCCTATTAAACTACCCCTAGGTGTTCATTTAACCCATTTTAAACCCCTCTGAAGTTTATTTTCGGGTCAAACATATGTTGACCACTCCAAAGATTTCTTTTCCCAAAGTATTTATGACAACACGTTATATTATTAAAGAAAACTATTGTTAAACACTTTCCCACCAAGAGACAAAAATAAAACATTTAAATTTAAATCCACACATGTGTCAAGTGACACAAATAAAACACTTTTACAAAACAAAACATGAAATTGTCTCTTGTGGTTTCTACACATTAAATTTAAATAACACTTAACACTCATGTAGCATATACTGTTATGAATAAAATACAAGACAAACGGGGTGTTGTCTCTCCAAATAGACAAACCCTGGCTTACGAACATACATAAGTCTAGGGTTGGTTCTCCGTAAATTTCCATGGTCACATGGTAAATTTTCTGCGCATCTCAATTTACACATTAGTACTTCAAAATATCCATATATAATATAATTCAAAAATATAACAACACACATCATCACTTGCATAAAATTTTCATCTGCACAGATTAAATACAACTTTTATCAAGCAAAATTCTCATAAACAATTTCATCCCAATTCACATAAACTTAACCATACATCATAGTTCTATATTCATAGTAAAGTCCTGCAAATTCAATAACGACATCTATCATTGCAATATCATCCTATCTAACAATCATGTAGTGTTCTATCTCATAAAGCATATAAGTAAATCATCGAATCATAGCAATGTTATCCAAATCCTGAAATCATATAAGTTCTAAGTCTCAAAATGCATGAAAATAAAGTATCCATGATAGTCTAAATATAAAATCTACTGAATGTCAGACTGAGTCGAGGTGAGGCCTCACACCCTTCAAGAGATTTTTGAACTCAAATGATGACTAGCTTAGTGCAACCTTGACTGTGTATGTGGTGGATATTGGTGAAAGCCTTAGGACAATTTTTTGTTATTTAGAATAGTTTTTTTTTCTATTTATGCTACTATGTAGCTTGAATATGGGATGTAAGGGAGCTATCCCCTTTTGATAGCACTTAATAATAAATAAATAAAAATATGTAATTGCAATACATGTGTGAGTTCTAATCTTCGAATATGCTTAAGATTCCTAGTGACAAGATGTGTTGGTCACCTCGCACATCACATACGAACCCTTGCAATACCTATAACAAGTCCCTAAAAAACCCTAGAAGATCATTAAAAAGGGAAACAAATAATTATGATTATGTTTGAAGTGCACATAAGATGGAGCTAACTGATTGCTCACATGTAAACTAATTTCCTCTGCTTGCAAATCTCTTCTCCTTCACACGAATGAACTCTTCATTCACCACCATTTGCGAATCTGATCGTCTCCTACTTTGCCTTACGAGAATGAAGTTTTTTGAATTCTTTTGCTTTGCCTTGCAAGAATGAAGTTTTTCGAAGTCTTTTGCTTTGCAGAGTAATTTGAAATTCAAATTGACCTATGGGATATTATAATTATATATAAATAAGATATTTCAATTACATAATTAAATGGGATATAATATGGGTAATTATAATTAAATGGGATATTATATGGGATACTATAATTATATGTAAAAATTAAAATTGATCACCTAAGCTCCTACCCTCGGTGACTCAATTGCACGGGATAATATTTACAAAGAAAGCGCCCCTTGTCCCTTATCCCGATAGGTGTTTTAATGTGATTTTCAACCACGCAGGATAAGGAAATGATAGTTTCCAAAGAGTGCATCTTATCTCGCAACACATTTGTATCAATGATCTGGCACCATGGGATAAGAAGAAGGAAATAATTACAAATGAATCCTTATCTCACGACAACTGCAAGGTGAGAAAAGAAGCAATGTCGGATAAGGAGTGGCTAAAAGAAACAAGCAATAGAGGCCTATCCCACAATGATCTAGGAGCACTATGAGAGGCCCACTGGATGACGGTTGTCTTACATAGAAAGGGGAAATCTTATCCCGCAGGGTCTCCAAGTTACTAGAATAGCATTATAGGGAAATGCAAGACAAGTCAATAAAGAAGGATGCTATGCTTTTCTTATCCCGCGTGTTCCTGTGGGGATAAGAAAAGAGTCATGGGATAAGAAAATAACTAAGGGTAAAAGGGCTTATCCTACGAGGAGTAGAGATCCACAAAAAAGGTGAATGAAAGATCAATGGGTAAGACTCAAAGGTGTACCACGAAGATAGCTGAGATGGTTGAAGGAGCTTCAGAGAATATGAATTTATAAAGTGAAAAAGGGGACTTAAGTATTGCTAAAATACCCCAGATCTTAAGTCCTTTATTTCCTAGGAAGGCCCCGCACATGACCACTTAACCCATGAAGTTTTCCACATGTTCTAAATGATCACTTAAGTGCTAACCTCAAGTAACTCAGTCGCACGAGATAAGATTTCAAAAGGAAGCGCCCCATGTTCCTTATCCCGCAAGTGGTTTCAATGTGAATTTCAACCCCCTGGGATAAGAAGAAACAAAGAATTACAATGGAGTCTTTATCTCGTGACAACTACAAACGAGCAAGGAGCAACGCGGGATATGGAGCGATAGAAGAAAACAAGCAGTAAAAGCTTATCCCGCAATGAACCAGGAATAGTATGAAATGGCCGCAGGATAAGGGCTAACTCAAATAGAATAGAATTACAAGGCAATGCGGGACAAGTCAAAAAAGAATGATGCTATGCTTTTCTTATCCTGCGCGTTCCCATGGGGATAAGAAAATAACTTAGAAAAGGTTAAAAGGGCTTATCCCACGGGGAGTAGAGATCCACAACAAAGGTGAATGAAAATCAATGGGTAAGACTCAAAGGTGCACCATGGGATAAGAGTGTTAAAGGAAAGAAGAGGAAGTTTTATCCCACGATGTGTTCCTCTTGTTCAGAAATGGTCGCAAGATAAGAGTTGTAAGTTGGAAATAAGGGAAAGCTTATCCCATGCATTCCCACAGGGATAAAAGGAGTACTGGGGGATAAGAAAAATCTAGTTCAGAGGCTTATGCCACAGATGGTAGGAACATAAAGGAAAAGGGCTTGCAGGCAGAAGGCTAGGAGAAACACAGGATAAGGCTTCCCAGGTAAAACACACAAAAGCTTATTTCACAAGAATAGAAGAAGGGGTAAATGGCATTGCAGGATAAATAAAACAAGGGAAATCTACAATAGAGGATTATCCTGCGGAGATAGCTGAGATGGCCGAAGGAGCTTTAGAGAATATGAATTTTTAAAGTGACAAAGGGGACTTAAGTATTGCTCAAAAACACCAGGTCTTAAGTCCTTTATTTCTTAGGAAGGTCCCGTGCATGACCACTTAACCCGTGAAGTTTTCCACATGTTCTAAATGATCACTTAAGTGCTGACCCCAAGTAATTCGATCATGCGGGATAATATTTCAAAAGGAAGCACCCCTTGTTCCTTATCCTACAAGTGGTTTCAATGTGGATTTCAAGCCCCCGGGATAAGAAGAAAGAAAGAATTACAAAAAATTCCTTATCTCACGACAACTACAAGGAGAACAAGGAGCAACGCGAGATAAGGAGTGGTCAAAGAAAACAAGCAGTAAAAGATTATCCCACAATGAACCAGGAACACTATGAAATGGTCGTTGGATTAGGGCTGATTTAAATATAAAGGAAGTCTTATCCCATAGGATTTCCATGCCACTAGAATAGTATTACAAGGTAACATGGGATAAGTCAACAATGAAGGATGCAATAGCTTTCTTATCCTACGCATCCTTGCTGGGATAAGAAAAGAGTCTCGGGATAACAAAATACTTAAGCAAAAGCTAAAAAGGCTTATCCTGCAGGGCAGAAAAGATCTAGAACAACGGTGAAACTCAAAGGTGTATTGTGGGATAAGAATTGTGAAGGAAAAAATAAGATAAAACCTTATCCCATGCATCCCCACGGGGATAAGAAAGATGCTCTGGAATAAGAAAAAGGCTAGTTCAAAAGCTTATCCTGCGGATGATAAAAACACAAAGAAAGGGGTTTGTAGGAAAAAGGTGAAAGGAAGGGACAAGATCAATGCAGGATAAGATCTCCAAAAAAAGAAAATAGAAGCTTATCCCGTGAAGATAGAAGGAATGGCTAGTGACACCACGAGATAAGTAAAACAAAGGAAAATTACAATGAAAGCTTATCCCACAGAGAAAGTTAAGATGGCCGAGGAGGATCCATGTATTATGAAATTCTAATTTGACATGAGGAACTTTAAGATAATGCCATGTCATTATTTAAGGAAAACCAATGAGCAATCTTAATTGTCAACTACTAGATCGATGGATGAAATTCAAAAATGGCACCAAAGATTACCTCTATCCAACATGAATGGATTAACTGCGTTGCAATAAATTGAAAATTAAGAGGCATTATTTCTTACCTTGCATTCAAAGAGATTTCAGAGCAGCATAGAGTGATAAAAAAGGTGAATTTCAGCATTCCAACGTCTTCCCAACATTTTCAGTTGAAGAGAAAATGAGTAAGTACTTTTTTACCTATTGCATGCATTATCAAACTGTTACAGTAATATCTTGAGTTTCCTACATGTGTGCCCTAGAAGTCGGTAGATTTTAATCTTGCATTTTATTTCCAAGTTTTTAATCAATCCAAATTGTTAAGATGGAATCCCCTGCTAAGAAATCTGCTACCCCTGCTACCAAGAAAGCCCACATAACTAAGGCAAGCTCCTCAATTCCCATCACTGAGGCTACACCTCTAGATATGGTTCCCCCCATGCAAGAAATTGTAGGTGCCCCTTATGTGCAACCAATCCCTAGAATTGCCTTGCAAGTACTAGAGGAGGCTGAAGCTAGCTCCCCTTCAAAAGAGAAGGCCACAAAGAGAAAAAGAAAAACCATCCAAAAGACCGTCACTATAATTTCTTATATTGAATCTTCAGATGAGCCCTCTCCCACTCTTAAAAAAAGGAAAATCACTCCAAAGAAGAGGAAGACCACCAAGAAGGATTCAACCAAAGCTTCCTTTGCTGAAACCCCATCCTCTACACATGATGCCCTTGCTCCAGTTAATCCATCTGTTGAGGAAGCCCCAATTCCTCAAAAGCCAGTCCCACAAGGAGAAAACCCTCAGAAGCCAACCAAAGAGGCTGCTCAAACAAAAGAAAAGACCTTGAAGCCTACAAAGTGATCTAGGAATCCATCCAAAGGAGAGTCATCAGCTTAGGTGGAGTAGCGACCAACACAACCTACTACTCCTCTTGCTCCTACCATGACCCTTGAGGAGTTGCAACAAGAGGTTGAACAAATATTGGAAGAAATCACATAGAGGGCAACTAGACAAACTAGTTACCCATCCCAAAACCTCCTGGAATTATTTGAGGGATCCACAATGCAGGACCATCTGAGGACTGTCTTCAATAACAAAGAGGTAGGGTGTAGGGATGCCTTCACCAAGGAAAGGTGCTAGGAAATTTTTCATGTATTCTATGACAATAGAGAAAGGCCATCCCAGTGTGCAACCCCTGGACACTGAACCTTGACAAATTGGTGGCGCCCAATGTTTTTGTAGAGCCTATGTGTTGAACACAGAATACCACTAAAAGGGGGGCAAATCAGTGGTTTCTAAATTTGTGTCTTTACCGATCTTCTTTCAAATAATCAATTAAATCCTTAGCCACTAAATAGTCATACCTGTAAGGAAAGAGAGAAAAATAAAAGTATCATTCACACAAAAGAGATTCACAATACCAAATTTACGAGGAAAACCCAATATGAGAAAAACCTTGGTGAGAAGAGTTACTCGAGACTACTGCTCCAATCTAGTCTCACTATTAAAACACCAACTTACAAAGATTTTGGGCACCAACCCAAGGAGAACCAACCCCTGCACCAAGCTTGAACTTGGCAATGTATATTGAAATACTATTCTAATACTATTAAGGCTTCTTGCTACAAATGAATTATGCAACTCTTTCAGTCAAATGACTCTCTGTTATCTTTCTCTCCCTTTCACATACAGTCTCTCTCAACACACTATATCACACTAGGATGTTGTCTGCTCTTCCACACTTTGCCAGTCAAGTTCAGCTGCCTGACTATGATGATGCCGCTAGAATAGAATCCTCTCACTGGTTTACTTGTTCTCTCTCACTCTACAACTTCCTTGGATCTCCTTCTTTAGTTTTCTCCTTTCTTCCTCTCTCTTGTCTTCAGCCCACAATCTTCACCACATCACTTCCTTCTATCTAGAGCTCTCATATCTTATCAAGTGATTTCCCACCAAAATGTTCTACAAAATTTTGACGGTTAGGGTTTCCTCACCATCTACAAGGAAAACCAAATCCAATCTGATCCTGCACCATCTGATCACCTTGATGTCCATTTATTCATTTTTGCCATGTCTACGCCTTTTAAAACATATTTTCCAAATAAGGAAAACATGATCCATTATTTTGATCTACATCTATCAAACTGCTATTAATATATCTATTGTTTCCCTCTCGAGGTATTCTTTCAATCCAATCTTCTTTCTTTGATCCAAGTGCCAACTGCACCCTGATCTTCCTTTGTCATTCCTTCTTCCTCGAGCCACAATCAGTCTGATGCAATCCCATGATTTGTGGCTCCTTCATTAATCATGATTATCTATTTCATCAACCCTATCGATGAAGCTTTACCAACCACACCCTACTTGTCATCTTAGCTCCACATGGTATCACAACGATCAAGACACGACCTACCAACACTCGGTCTAGCAAACACATACCGGTAAAACCCTTTTCCAGTAGAGTGTTCTTCTTTTGTTAACCAGTATAGCATCCTGTACCAGTTGCACATCTTTACTTCCAGTGGTGTGAGACAACTTTTAACATTCTGCCTCTTCATCATAAACAAGAAACCATACTCCATGATCAAACTCCACCGGTTGACATCAATGACAACTTAGTGCCAAAATGCCAACACTATGCTCATAAGGGAGATGTAAAAGGTATATGATTTTCCAAGCTATACGGTTAGGACTACTGAAGGATATGTCCTACTAGACATCTCTCCTGGGGCTATCATTCAATGTTTTGAATTAGATAAGTTTGCCCTCTCAATTATAAATGGGAACAATTTGAAGAGGGACTATGAGAACAAAAAAGATAGGTATAGAAAGGATCTTGTTCCTCATTTCATTAGGAAACTTTTTGAAAATTCACGGAATTATGTCCTGCCATCTGAGAGGGACCCCTTCAAGCTTGACTATTTTGAGCACTATTTTGTTAAAACATATTATGCACTAGGGCAAGTCCTTGGATTTGATTGTGGGCTTACCAAATTTTCCATTGATTTTATGATGATGGCCATCAACATTCACCACCCCACAATAAATGAATTGTATGATTTTGCAAGTGCTATTCATGAGAAGATTCATGAGGGATTGGTGAGAGCTAAAAATAAGGATGAATAATTGGTATTCTTACACTTTTCATTGGTGTGCCACTTAATTCTTTATCAAAACAAAGCATATTGGGGCCCAGAGTTGAGAATAAAGACAAATGATCCCTACACAGATCTCTCTTGGTTGGTGCAAAGATGGACCCAAGTCTGGGACAAGGGATCTGAGTTTGGTGATTTTTGTGTATTCTTTGACCATTTTGTGACGAACATTTTCGCAAGACTTCGAGTAGTACTGCTAAGGCTGCCTAAAGAGATAATCAAAATGTTGAGAATAAAGAGTTGCAGGGCTAATGGACATGTCTACGCTGAGGGTGCATTCACCAACAATTTTGGGGATTTCTTCTTTTATGGCAATTGTATAGTAATAAGAATCTATGGATGTGAGCAGGGACCCGATGTATTACCTATTTTTCTCTCTGTAAGGTTAGCATTCATCGAATTAATCTGGAAAATGATGTGGATGGAGAGGGAGAAAATCAAATCTGATAGAAAGGGAAAATTTCTCCCTAGATAAATAGGTTTCAATGAATTCAGTGTAGGTTGTGAGACCTTGGAGAAGGTATAGGATTTTTTGGTGAAGAATTATAGGCTGAGGGTTTCCCAAGTGAGACATTTTGACCTTGAAGGCTATATAAATGATATTAGAGTAAAAAATTGAAGGAAAATGGGTATTTTCATTCTTTTGTAGAAAGAGAAGATTTGATTAGGAATTCTTATCCATGTGATGTAGAGAAAAGGAGGAAGAAGTGGGACCTCATGAATAAATTTGAAAGGGAGAGGAAACAAGAGGAACCCAATTTTGTAGGTTCCTTCTGGCACTTCAAGGATGATTTTGCTAGAATGTCTTTCATGTTAAGAAAGGCAAATGATATAATAAAGGAGGAGTTGCTGAGAAGATAGGCCAAGGGAAAGGGAGTGGAATACAAAGGAAAACCAATTGATCCAGCTCCCAAGGTTTAGACTAAGGAAGCACCTGTAAATTCCTCCAAAGGGGGTGTATAGAAGGATGAGGGGATAATAGCAGAGAAGGTTACGAATATTGAAAGAGGAAACGCTAAAATATTTGACTTTGTAGATATCCAGGAGGATTTTGATAATTCGGTGCCACCACCTTCTCCTCCAAGGGAAACATTCCAAGATGATGCAAATGCCAAAGCTTTTTATGATCTAGAGAGGGATCTCATCCCAAGCACAATCCCTATAGAAGAACTAGATGATGAGAGGATTATTGCTTCAAATAACTTTATGGCGGATGAAAATTTTGCTAACACCCCTTAGTTTGGATCATTTTGGCTAAGGGAGAAATTGAAGAACATGTCCGTTGAAGAAATCAACAATTTTGACAGGAACAATTTTGATTGCACTCCTCAAGAGGCTAGAGAAATGGTAGTGAAAAATGAAGTTCTCCTTGTCTTGGGATGAAATTTTGAGATAATTTTCTTGTTAGATCAGATCATGTAGCAGAAGGACCCCAATTTCTCTAGAGAGTTTCAAGATCTTGGCTTAAGTGTAAATATAACTACAAAATATTTTGCTTTATTGTCAAAGGCCCCTAGCACTAAAAAGCCCATGGTTTTGCAAGGGGTGTAATGCAAAACAGGAGATGCTATTGTAAGGACCTTACAGGACACTACTGCTTTAGAGGCTATAGCAATTTCCAAGCATGCAGTCCAATTTGCTCAATTAGTAGTAGAGGATTTAGAGAAAAAGCATATAAAGCTAAAGGATATGCATGTTATTTTGAATACCAAGTACAATGAATTATTTGTTGATAACATTGCATTGAAAGAACAAATAAAGAAGATGGAAGCTGACTCTTCTTGAGGAATTAGACCCGAGGAGCTTGAGAAGATAAACAAAGAAATGAAAAGGGTCAAAGATGAAGCTATAAGCAATTATTTTTAAAATTAGGAAAGATTTAGTTTTAAGAATTTCAAATTAAATCATTGATAAATTGGATGAAGTCCACACTTCATATTCGTTGACATCCAAGCTCCCAAGTCAGTTTAATGAATTCATTGTGTTCTTTCAATGAATCAGAGCTATGTGGCTGCCAAAGGGTCAAACCTTGAAGGAGGTTATGTTAGCAGTGAAAAATGTGGCTCAACCACCTCAGATTGTAGGGGTAACTTGGAAAAATTCTAATTTATTGAATATAGAGTTACCCAACATAGAGAAGGAAAGGAAAGCATTCATGGGAATGATTGATTCTTTTTTGGGACTCAAAAAGTGGCATGTCCCTACAATTTTGATAGATGATAGACAAATTAAGAGATTAGAAGAATGGAAATGGGGTTTTTAGGAAGCAATAAACACCGTATTGACATCCTTGGAAGGTGATACAAACCAAGGAGATGCATTCCTTAATATTGTTGATAAAATTATGGAAGTAGAGCAAATGTATCATAGGTTTGCCCTAGGAGTAGCAGTTGGGCCTGCCCATGAAACAAAGGAAGCTATGAATAAATTACATAGCCTGGAGGTTTTTTCTTTGCCAACTGATGAGATTGAGGTGCTACATAAAAAGTATTGCTCCTTGGAAGAAGAGTAACCTGAAGAGGAGGACTAGTCACAGTCTTTCCATTTTTGCTATTCGTAAACATTTTGTGCAGGATGTTCATTTTGGGAAAATAATTAGAACACTCAGCTGGCAAGGAGCAGTCTCCAAGACACCTGCCACTGCATGTTTTGATCCTGATAGAAGGAGATATGAAGTACAAATATGAGAACATCTTTTGTAGACCCATAGCTCGAGCTTGTACAATGATGCCTTTTTAGCCGCCATCATTCAATGCAGGTTGCACATAGAGGTAAAGGTCTTAGGCTTTAGGTCTTTTTTGTAATGCAATTAGACTTTGACATGTGTCTTCTTCAGCCTGAGGCTTGTTTTTCTCTTTTGTGTTATAAAAGGGAATTCAGGGCCAAGAAGAAGGATTTCAAACGCTTGATTTGTATGCATTAGAGAAACCTTAATATAACAACAAAGAGTCTTCTAGAAGTTCTGGTGACTCACTATAATATTTTCATGAATGTATCAATTTTATATTGAAAATAAATAAAGAGAACATTCATTTCTAGCTCATATCTTTTGTGCTATGTTGTATGAATTGTTGTGTAAATGACATATGCAATTTGTCTTCTCCAAGGGGGATGTGTATTTTTGGATGGGTTTCATTTCAAGATAAATGAACTAAATAGTACCACATGTATCATACATCATGATAGGAACCATTTTGTTATTGCATAAGAAACCATTAAAATGATTCATCCATTAGATTTTTCATAAATATCTCAGCAAGGAACACAACATGGTGCAAATATTTGTAATGTGAAAGTATAAATGACTTGATGTGTAAAGATACATGTAAAGATAATCATAAAGTACAAGTACTCCCACATAATCACAACATTTAGATTTCATCAAAAAATATCAAGAAATCAATATCAAATAGATAATATACTAATCACATACATCATACACTTAAATCATGTCATTGATCTTCTTCTTCATCCAACTCTTTGTCTGTATCTTCTGATCCATAATCGACATTGTAAGGATTATTGGTCATATCATCATCATCATTGATATCATCATCATCATCATCTTCATGAACATCTTCGTCGGGCACATCATCAACTAACTGTTGATCTTGATCGTCATGCACATCATCTTCTAGTTCTTTTGTATCTTCTTCTTCCATGACATTATACTTTACGGACCTTCCTCTAGGATCATGTCTAACAACAAATAAACAACCCTGTTTATGTGGAACCGCTAAGTAAAATACCTATTCACATTGGCTTGGAAGAACATAGGGCTCATTCCAGCTTGCTCAAATGACCCTATATTGACCATTGTAAATCCATTATCATGTTCAATAATAGTTTTCTCAGGATCATTTTCATTCAATCGTAGCCTATACCATTGGATGATGAAAAGAACTAATTTGAAGGACCCAAAGTCACAGTCAAGTATATCATCTAAAATCCCATAGCATCAATTTTCTAAGACTTGAGGATGTATGTCGCGTCTAGATGAAATATTACTCACTTGAAATACTGCAGTTATCCCAGAATCATAAGTTTTCTTCGTGTCATCCAACTTTTTGATGCGAAATTTATGACCATTGCACCACATAGCCTTGTGGTGTTTCACATGCAATATGTGAAACATGTAAAAATCATTGCATGGTCAGTTGATAAACATATTTATTCTTGGTCGAATGTATGCAAAAAACAACACACATATATATATATATATATATATATATATATACACATCATTACAATTGAAAAAAAATTAAATAATATGGGTGATTAATATATTTATACATACCTATTAAACTCTTAAACCATATGCCATATCAATTTCCCTTGGTGCAACATTGGAATCTCCATTATGATGAGATTCTTTAACCAATAAAGCCACACCTTCTCATGTTAATGTGTGACCATATTGTTGACATCATTCAATCCATACCATCATCCAATCAAGATTGTTTGCGACTTACAAATGTTGTGCATCCCACTCTCGAGCAACTATAGAAAAAATTAATAGAAATTTACAACTGATGTATATTGAAGATTAAGAATTAATTAACTACAATATATATAAAAAATCAATTGTAAAATGTATTCAGATTAATGTCCATGAACATCCAATAATTACCTCACTTTCGTCAATCTACCTTTCCCCATTAGGTACTCCCCTTTGAATTAGTTAATGGAGTTAGGATTCCAAATGCGATCTACATGCATCTTTGCCACAAACTTATGAAGATATTCAGTAATGTACACCATAGTTTGGTATACCATATATCCTTCCACTATAGAACCCTCAGGATGTGCTCTTTGTCGAACCAAAGCCTTCAAAAATTTTAAGTGCCTCTTAACCATCCACATTGACCTTGTGTGTACAGGTCCACACAATTCAATCTTGTGCATTAAAAAATATTGAAGGTAGAAACTTTTGCATTTCACACATTAGACGAGGAATTTTTGTCTTCCAATATTTTATGTCTTCTTTATGGATTTCTTCAGATGACAACCATCTACGAGTGATTCGAGATGCAAATATATTAATGAGAATTAACAAAATAATATACAATATATTACATAGCAAGTAAAAAAATGGCAAATATAATACCTATAGAACAAATTGAACAAATAACACTACTTACCTCATGTATTTTACAAGATCATATAAAATTTGCTTCACATTATTTTCAAAGTGGTTTGGGAGAGATAGAGCTATAACTTACTGCAACAATTTTAAAATGATCATTTCATTGTTTTTTCAAAACTAGTACTAAACATAATACAATGAAAAGTACATGCAATATACAAATATATAGAAAATATACAAGAACATGAATTGCCATAATGAAGGTATGCCAATCATGCATTTTCATCCCTAGCCCAAATTCACTTTTCTTTGTTATGAGATTGTTTATGTTCGTAGAAAATCCTGTGGGAAAATGAATTTTTTGTATGAGCTCTTTTATAGCATTGCTTTGTTTCTCCATTAATAACCAAGGAAGGGCACTTATATTAATTTGGTATCCATCACTATTTAATGGATTCTTGAATGTCACTACAAATTTTGACAATTTTTTCTTTGTCACAACTTCCATCCAATATTTTCCATAACGTATCTGTTATATTCTTTCCAATATGCACAATACCAAACAAATGCACAATTTGTAGTTGCTTGTAGTAGGGTAGCCAACAAAATTGTCTGGGATAACTTTAAGTCCCTTTGGAAGGTTGTAATTAATGCCTTGATGACCTTCATGAACCATATAAGTTTAAAAAGTTAACAATGACAATAATCTTCAAATACAACATGAGTAAACAAAACACAATATAAAAATATAAATTCCAAACATATCATATATGATAGATAAACAATTAGATTGAATGAAATTACCTTGATGATTAATTCTATTATATTCCAACTTTCATAGGTGAGGTATCATTCTTCGTGGTTTTGATGTAGTCTCTATTTTCCCATTGAAAAGATGTTTTTTAGGAGTTTGACACTGATGATTTTTGTGGAGGAAGTGCCTATACTCATCAAACACCTTCTTTCCTAAACTTGTTGAATGAGGATATCATCTTTGAACCACAAACTGGACATGAAAATTTTCCCTTTGTTTGAAGACCTGTAAAATCATGTATAATTGGATTAAATATGTTAATTTTTATAATTCTAAATATTTAACTAATTTTAAAAAAAATATCCATGATTTATACTTAAAAAAATAAACATTATTAAAGTGTGCAAGTTGAACATTATAACAAACCACAAAAATGTGTTAGCCCTAGGGCATCATGAATTGTCCATACAAGCATTGCATGGAATTGAAATTGTCTTTGTCCTATTGGTCTAGAAACATCATACATAGTGAAACCACTCCATAACTCCGATAACTCATCGATAAGAGGCTCGATATATACATTCATATCTTTAACTTGGTACTTACCTAGTTGAATGAACAAACACATTACATAATTATTATAACCATTTTACTGCAATATATATAATTTAATGTACATGACTATAAAATGAAAAAAGTACCTAGAACAATCATTGCCAACATTATGTGCTACCTCTTTATTGACATCCTTGGAGGAATGTTATTGTTGATAAATAAAACAGGCCACATCGAGTAAATAGATCTCAGCTCTCCAAATGGATTAACATTATTCGCTGCCAATGAAACCCTGAGATTACGAGGTTCCTCTTTAAAGTGTGGCCATTTTTCCTCAATATCCATAAATGCATAACCATCCATAGGTATTCGAAGAATTACATTTCGACTTCTATTGCGTGCATGGTAATGCATAAATTTCATCAGGCTTTCGCACCTAAATAATCATTCCAAACATGGAATAATGGGAATATAACGAAGAACCTTGAGAGGAACCCTTTTTGTTAGTTTATCTATTCGATATCTACTGATATGACATTCAGGGCATCCTGTTGCAAATTCATGTTGTTTATGATATATAATAAGATCGTTGGGACATGCATCTATTGCTTGATACTCCATTCTAATATCTTTCATAATGACAAATAATTATTGATATGAGCAAGGTAGAATATTTGATGGTGGTATCAAAAAATTACCTATCAATCTAGAACAAAAAATAATTTGTTAAAATAAAGAATATTAATGGTACATATTTCACCTTTTATTTACTATTGTTGAAATAAAATAAAAAATAGATGAAAAAAGATGACATATATGATGGCAGATAATTATCGATATGAGAAAGGTAGAATATTTGATAGTAGTAAAAAAAAATCACCTATAAATCTAGAACAAAATTAATAATTTGTTAAAATAAAAAATATTAATGGTACATATTTCACCTTTTATTTACTAGTGATGAAATAACAACAAAAATAGATGAAAAAATATGACATATATGACATACCTTAATATACGTGAGATTGTTATGTTGGATAAACCATTCATAACCTTCAAGTTCACTAGCAACAATACAATAGAGAGAAGAGTTGTTTGGGAGACTTCGTAAAGGGGTTTGTATGCCTTCTCAAGTACAGGTAAATCATGAACAAAATCAAAGTCATCTTGATCATCATGATCAATTGTGCCAGTACTAAATGTTTCATGGATCAATGTATTTCTACCATCATCTTCAACTTTGTTTTTAGGTGCATGGTCATCTTCTTCCATAAGATCATTATCTTCAGCTTAGATATTCACACCTCCATGTTCCTCCACTTGGAAAACCACATTCTTTGGTTCATGGTAGTTCATATCATGTGCCATAGGGTGCCCCACCTATATAAAAATGATGAACAAAAAAAATCCATGATCATGATCTCATTAACACATGATTTTTTATGTATATAAATTGTAAAAATGATATAAACATTCACAAATGCAATCAATATAAACACAAATAATGAACAACTTACCAATGGATGATAATCATTCCCCCCTTCAATATGACCATGCTACCTACAATGTTTCTCAGTTGTTGTGATTAAAAGTCTTCTAGTTTTTAAGCTCTTACAATTTTTGTAGGGACAATAACTTTTCCCATCACCTTTTCTTTTCAAGCTAGACCACAATATAGCAATTATATCCTTATTTTGTTCTTTGTTGATATTATCTGATATGATTTTTCTTCATAGGCAAAAAACTTAGGGTATGGAAAATTTGGTCTATAACCTTCACAAACAAAGCAGAACGATGTCGAAAGTACGGAAAACATTGTTTGCACGCGGTTTTTTTTTCACTTTTTCACTTTTATATTTTCATTGGAATTCCAACGAACATTTGACAAGATTCTGACAATAACTAGTTTCATCAAAATTTTGATGAACGTCTGGCAATATTTAAAAAAAAAAAAATTAACACAAATTGCCTTGTAAGATTAAACAAAACAAAAAAAGTTAGAAATTTTCGTTAGAAAATACACCCAAATGAGTTAGTGGTTCTACTCAACCTTGTGTGCATGTGTGCAAGTGAGCTTCAAAGCACCTCATAGGAGTTTATGCCCGAGTATACTACAACCTGTATAAAATGTTTAGTACAAATGTCAAGAAACTGGTGACATCTCGCTCTAAGAGGCTGGCCTCTGGTTTCGAGAATGACCCACTATATAAAAGAAAAGTGGTGACATCTTGCTCTAAGAGACTATTCTCTAGTTCCAAGAATGACCCACTATATAGGAGAAAAGTGGCAACATCTCTCTCTAAGGGGTTGTGCTCTGGTTTCAAGAATAACCCACTGTATAAAACAAAAGTGGCGACATCTCGCTCGAAGAGGTTGTGCTCTGGTTCCAAGAATGACCGACTAAGAGAAAAGTAGCAAAATCTCACTCTAAGAGGCTTCCCTCTAGTTCTGAGAATGACCCACTATATAAGAGATACAATGTGCGAAAGAAATATAATACAAAAGGAGTAGTGTGGTTGCCTCCCCTTAAGATGCCAACATAGTTTAATGTTGATATCTTAAGGAAAGTAGAACAAGGATACCTACCTTCAACACAAAGAAGATATCGATTATGCAACAATGTCTTAGATCTATGCAAGAGAGGGAATACTCTTCAAGAAAGGATAAGATAGTTGAAAAGAGATATCTCATTGTAAGTGTAAAGGAGATCCTTGGAGAAGAAGAGATCTTTTCTCAAAAGACATCTACCTCCAAGAGGAGTTGTCATAGACAAATATAACATCTTTTAGAATGAAGAGCATAAGAGAATAAGAATTCAATCCTTCCTCCTATTGCTAGGTGAAAGGGATTATTTATGAAGAATTACTCACTTTTATCCAAATGGGGATGGATGAATTTATTATAGATGTACATTACCAAGTGTGAAAGAGATTGTAGTCAAGGACTTACACCTCTTGTATAAGAGAGAACCCTTGAGTGAACAACAATAATTCCACACAAGGAATGACATCAAGTAATAAAACTCAAACAATCCACAACATAGGAAAGAGTGGATTCTTAGAGAGAGAAAGAGAGAGAGAGAGAGATCATTGTCCCCCAAGTGTAGGACAATGAGAAGAATTACACAACTTCTAGAGATAGACTACTCATAAGAGACATACCATTTCAAGCAAGGAATCACATCGTAACACTTCCATTCATGTTCCTAGGAATGACATCAAGTTATGAATAACACAATAGAAGAGGCATTTTACAAAGAGAGACGAAGGAGAAGATTCACAAAATTTTTCTGTAGAGAGATCGTTCATAATAGATGTACCATTTCAAGCAAGGAGAAGATCCCACTCACAAAACAAACATGCACTTGGATAAAACAAAAATACCTACAGGAAAGGACATCAAGTTTATGAATAATGTACTCCATAAAGAAAATAGTGAAAAACCTTAGAAAGAGGAAAAGGAATATTCTTTCCCCCCAAGCATAGAGGCAAGAATAAATAGACTATTACATTGCTCACTAAGTATGATTGCACCTAAAATTGTACCACCATTATTGACAAGGAGCCCCCAATAGGTAGGCTAACTATGTCACATAGTGAGGAGAAACATAATAGGATCTTGAATGTTATTTTCAATGATCATGATGAATATGCCATTCATTGTCAGATGTTATTTTTAACATGCCTAAATCAATGTAATGTTCTATTTGTGTTTTTAAAGCTTGACACTCATTAGTAGAATGGCCATAGGTTTGATGATATTTACAAAAAAGAAGAATTTTGATAATGTTGTTTATGTTTTCTTCTTTGTTTAGGACAAAGAGGAGATGTTAATTTAGAATTTAGAAGATTGGTCAACACATTTTCTTTTTGTAACTCAAAATTGGAATGAGAAGGTGTGGATTTACAAGATAATGGAGAATATGTTGACAAAGGAAAGTGTGATTTCTCATAACTTTTTTGCTCACATTCAAGCATTTGTCCATTGCATCCATGTGTATGTTCAAAAGAGGGTTCACTCTTAGGGGGAATTCGATTGATTTTTAAAGAGGCCCAATCAATTTTAAGATTTGTGTTAAGAGAAAAATTTGGAATATGAAATTCAGGCATCTTAGATTTCTAGAAAAGGTATGAGTGAAATCTAAGGATCCCCAATCATCCTCTAAGAGTTCTTCTTTAGGAACTTCTTTGGTAGGAGATGGTGTATTTGAGTGAATTGAAGAGAGGATTGTAGGAACTAAGAAAGAATATGATGCTTCACTTATGTTCTCATCAACTACCTCATCAGTATATGTGTAAGGTACAACATGATAATCAGGAAGAATTTTCAGTTTCCTAGGAACATGAATGGAAGTGATTTGTTTTTTGGTAGGCTCTTGATTCTTGGGATAGAGCATTATGATGAGAAATAATATCATCCTCTTGTTCTAAGGTATCTTTATGTTCAAGACACTCATTAGGAAAAGGACTATCATATGTAATTAATGCTTCATCTTTAGAGGGAAGATCATGAAAAGAAGGTATGGTATCCCTAGGATAAGTAGCCATAATATCACCCTCTTGCACCAAATAATCCTTATGAGAGAGGTACTTTTTAGGAGAAGAAGGAATACAATTCTCCAAAGATTCACCTTTAGGAGGGAGATATTTGAAAGAAGTGTCCATATTCCCTTTTTGCACCAATATGCCTATTACAAAAAATTTATCACACCTAAAATTTTGGTGACCTATTACAGGTCTTATTTATTGTAGAAAAAAAGGTAGATGAATTTTTTCCAAAATTTTCTATCTTTATTAAATAAATTTGTATGTCATACAAGTATCTCATTCTAATGTGCAATGTTTTAATTAATAAAGATATACATGAATAAAAAATTTGCATGTAATACATCTTTATTTATAAGGAACAAACTGTCTACAAGATCCCACACAAGCCGTGGGAATAGCTAAGAAAAGATCACATTGTTCATAGAAATATAAACACAAAAGAAGCAGAAGAATGTATGGAGAAAGGAAAGAAAGAACCCATCATTGCCTGAATAGGTTGATGAGTTTTGTAGAAAGGTCTTCTGGTCAGCTTCGTTGATCCAAGCATCTCGTTGTCCACCCCATGAGATGACCTGAAACAAAGAGGAAAATGATTTGGTTAGAGCTCCGGGTTATTCCTTTCACTCCTGCATACATAAACCTAGTCCTACTATGCATACATTGCTATATCAGATTTAGATCAAAGAAAAGATACAAAAAATATGCCATCAATTTTCAGCAAGAACGTTTTTATCTAACTTGTTTGTTTCATGTGCAGATACAAGTTTTCATTTCAGAAGTACCATGTATGTGGGTTAAAATGGGCTCATGAAGCGGTTGAGTTCAGCATACAAGTTATTATTCATAAAGTGACACTAATCAGCTGCCAGACATCATGCAATCACATTCACAGTCCCATATATTATCACTCAATGATAGTATAAATTGCCATCTGGTGGTGGCATATACAAAAATGAATATGATTGCCTTCAATAAAAATAATTAACTAGAGCCATTGTATTAATAAAAAGGAAAACGAAGGATTGTGCGAATCAATGAGGAGGGAGAGTTTTTGGTCTTTAGCACAAGTAACTATCACAAAACAACAAAATCTATCAGTTTCATAAACTAGGACACCAAGGAAAGTTAGCTTTGAATCCAAATACTCCAGTTGTGATAGCCAATCAGGTAAAAACCATAAACCCTCACCTCTTTTGATCTGCACAAATACCTTCCATCTCACTGAGAAAGATAACATCCATAAGAGCAACTATCTTTAATATAGATACCTTGAATCAAATTGACAGTAATTGTATATGGTGGCAACCTTAAGGCTTTTGATAGTCCATGATAGTGAGCAATCCCTCCACCGGTCATACACTGCAGCATATAACAATGTCTTGCTCAACAACAACAAAGAAAAATGATAAAGATAGTCTTCTTATTATAATATTGTAGTCAAAAGAATATTGTATTATAGTTAGGTCATCTAGGGAAGAGATGCATCATAGTGCCAAGTTACCATCATATAGCAGTTAATGCATGTAGAGAGTAATATTTGAGGAATAATCATCTATTCTCCAAAGATAGAGGATCATACATAGTACAATTCTTCAAAAAAGCACGAGTTGACAATGTATAGGCACGTTAGATATAGGCAGATCACAAACAAAGGTATAGAAAGTCACAGAGATAGTGAACTAAGTATACCGACCTTCATAGGAAAAGCAAGATTATATGCAATAAGTAATCTATAAGAAAAAGGATACCGAGTTGCTATAGTTGACAACTACAAGAACAATCATTTAAAGATCACATCCTTTCATAAAAAAAGACAGTTGTTTTTGTTCATTGTCAGAAGGACAATAAGCAGTCATAAGCATCAATGAAGCCAGTTAAGGGCAGTAGTACTAGAATCACATATATTGATAGTCATGTTCTTCAAAGGTAGTCCTTCATAACCTTAGACAAGGCTTTGAAGCATAAGACAATGTGCAGGGTATGTCAGAATATAAAGCAACCATTCACAATAGAATAAAGGTCTCTATGACAGAATAATGTTCACTGTCATGAGTATTCAACAAAATAATGAAGATACAGAGAGAATATTGAGGCATGTTATACCTTTGGTCACACTATGAAGAAGCACATCCATAACTGACAAAAGGGTTCTTGTTTTCCAGATAACAGTATGAAAACTTAACAGAGACCATAGAAGAAGCAATATTTGCAACTTGTATTCACCACCAATAAGACCCAGATAGGGGAAAGTGCGGTCATGTACCAAAGAGTAGCTTTGGATTATAAGAGTAACATAAAAGGTAGATATCACAACCAAAAAGACAGTTACCTAAATATTCATTGGTATAGCAATAAAATATTTGGGAAGCTTAAAAAAAAACACCCGAAGCTTCTGCCATTAATGACCTTGGACATCACAATCCAAGAAGTTCTTATCTAATACATATGAATCAAATAGCAATAATCATAAATGATGCAGTCACAAACTCATGGCTGGAGATCAAAAGTTACAATGATCAAATGATGCTATCCCTAGATCATCTGAGCCAGTATTGACTGTTATAAGCCACAATATGTGACAACATAGAGAGTCTAACATGTTGAGAGAAAGCTCACAATACAATGATATATTCAGCCTATTGAAGAACTCAGAATTACAAATCACATCCATGTGATAACTTTTGCTATCCATATAGAAAATATGCTAGAGATTAGAACAATGAACTGCAATAAGGCAATCACAATTATGCATATATAGGCAACACAACATTTTAAAATTGACAATATCATTATTTAAAAAGAATCAATGAAAGATATCTCTACTAAGGCATGGATGTTCAATTTGAATACAAAAACAGTGAGTAGAGCTGTGTTTAGGTGATACTAATTATTGACAATACATTAACAAATATTGGGATGCTTTTATGAGACAAGGTAAGAAATCATACACAAAAACAATTAAAGTCTGCCATACAGTTAAGGATAAACTTCTATGAAGAACTCTTATAGGATATACAACATAAGGAAAGATCATCAATTCATAGTCTTTAACTTGACAGAGCAGTAATGATCACCAAGAATATTGGAAAACGAAACAATTCTAAGAACAAATGATATAGAAAGCTGAGTAGAGCAGCATTCAAGGAAATTAAGCATTGAGAGTGACAACGAACATCACAGTGCAGTGACATATTTCAAAGCATAAAGACCCAACAAAGGAAAAAAGACAGTCCCAATATAGTGAATGCAAGACAATATTTTCAGTCAAAGCACCATTTGTGCTCATGGACAGTCATGAAGCTATTTAAGAGACTTAATGTTATGATCCATACCATTCACAAAAGAGTCAAGCTACTGTACCTTGTATAGATAAGCCACATTAATGCAATGACATAAAGAGTAGCATGAAGATTATAAAACAGGGAAAAAAAAATTGCAGTCGTGGCAGGCCCAGCCTTGCAACATAGGAGACAGTCATGGAGATACTAAAGCAATATCCATGAAAAGACAACTTTGCAGTATGAGATAGTCACATAAAAATAGAGTGCAGTCAAGCTTATCATATTAAGTGTCTTCAAATTGGAAAAGCTATAGTCAACCTATGATTACATAGTGCTACAGTCAACAATATAGCTTTCCATTACCAAAAACCATGGTTAACATTTATAATGCAATGATGGCAGTCACATAGTGAGAAACTATAGGATGCAGTATACAATCAAGGGACAATTTCCAATGTTACTTATAAGGGCAGTTCATGAATATACAACATTCAACAATATAAAGAAGCCCTATTAAGACCTCAAAAGGACAATGCATTAGCAGTGAGCCTGAAATCTTTAAGGTAGTATTTTAAATCAATGAAGCCCTTCAAAATCCGAAAAAATATCCATCCCCAAATCTTGCACTGAGACAACAATTCAATCATACCATGGACACAATGGACAAAATAAACAGTGAACCAAATAGACGGTGAATACAGTCCACGACCATATTAATGAACAACTACAGTATCAAAGATTAATATGAACATTCTTATTCATCAATAGCAGTTATAAGAACAAGGTCATGATAGAGCCAATGAACTAGATTACGGTTAGTTGCAGAGATCTGAAAATAGTTTTGCAAAGTGCAGTCACAACTCTCATACATCAGCCATGAGCTATAAGAGCAATCTCATTTTTTTTTTAAATAAAAAAAATATAACTAGGAAGCATGCATGGATTACAGAGAACCAAAACGGTGAATACAAAAGGTGCAGATTAGTCAAAGAGTTAGTTAGGATAATTGGTGAACAACTGAGAAGGGGGGAAGGGGGGTGAATCAGTTGTTAACAGATTATATCAACCAAACCACTTAATAACCTTTAACTGGATCACATAAACATGAAGTACTGGAATAGCAGAAACAAATAATGGTAAATAAGAAAACTTAACAATAAAATAGATAATCAACACAATGCAACCATACTACATAACACCATGAGTTGTATGTGGAAAACTCAAAAAGAAAAAAACCATTGTGGGAAGCCTACCCACAGTTAGATGATACTTCTGCAAAAAGTGTGTGATACAATGAGCGGCCTGCACATGTAGAAAGGCACACTGCCTAGAGCGTATTGCTCATTACAAAAGAGTCTCACTGACTACAGAGAGGTTATAACCACCTCAAGATAAATGAACAACAATCGAGAATAATGAACTGCCAGAGATAACATCTACCATGTTTGATTATAGTCCTGGTTAAGCTCAATACCGGAGGCCTTTGACATCTTCCTTAATCCCAATTTTATCACCTATGATCAACCAAATGTACTTTTCATATGATATTACATTCCACAACCATGATGCATAATCTACAATGAGATCTTACATCAATTTATACCAACCCTAAGGCCTAAACCAATTAGGTCAGCCACCTAAAAGATATTACAATAAGATCATTACATACATCCATATTACAATGATATTCCATGTCAGCTTGAGACAAAAACAACAATAACTAATCCATAAATCATCTCGGTAACATGTAGAGAACATGTTAACATGATACCGGTCCATAACCTAGATAGGCAACTAACCTAATCTGAGTCCACCATGCCAAAGCAATATCTTCAATTAGTTGAGGCATGATCAAAGAACATCTTCAGTATCCTAAAACCCATCTAGAAGCCGCACCAACACCACTTATGCATCTTGTCAAGATTTCTTAATGAAAGCTCTACCAGTTAAACCTTAAACCACTGCCCCTAAGGGTTTACAAGAGTGTGAGATAGCATCCGATTACCAAGTCAATACCAACTGACCACAACATGCTCCAAAAGCATGTAACACATAAAATCAAACATATTCCATTGATCCAAACATGCTGAAAGTGTCCAATAGATAGTCTCTTATGCCAATAACACTAGATCTTCTACCGATAACCAAAACCTATCTGGTGGTAACCAACCATAACAACTAGTGTTGACATCAATGACAAAACATCAATGCAACATAATCAATTCATCCATATTGCCAACAATCTCCCCCTTTGGCATTGATGGCAACACTAGATGTGAAAAACATCTAAGTGCCAAGAAATGCCAAACTAGTCTCCCCCTGTGAAAGACAACCAACAATCTCCTGAATATAAATAACTCTCCCCCTATGAATGATATCTATGTAAAGTTCTGAATTTTTTTTTTTCAGATCACTATCTCTCCCCCTTTGATATCAATGCCAGAAATCTGACAAAAATATCAAAGCAAGAAAGTAAGCCTTTTAATCTCAAAGCTTGCTACTCCCCCTAAGTAGTAGCACCACTCATCAGTGCCGTAATGAATAATATCTCTGATAATGCCTGCCGGATTGATGACAAACTGCATCAATCAAGTCTCTATCAGAGGGGCAGAAACCTCTAACCTGTCTCTCAAATACTCAAATGATTCCTTAGACAACAGTTTAGTGAATATATTTACAATTTGCACTTTAGTGTTCACATAAACCAATTTGACTTCCTTTTCTTCCACCTTGTCCTTCAGAAAGTTATATTTTATTGATATATATTTAGTCTTAGAGTGACATTTTAGATTCCTAGACATGTCAATAGCTCCAGAGTTATCATAGTAGAGAACTACCGATTGACTACAATTTATCTTGATATCCTTCAACATTTGCTTCATCCATAAGACTTGAGTGTAATTAGTTGTTGTTGCAACATACTCAACTTCTATAGTAGATAAAGAAATGGATGACTGTTTTTTGTTTATCCATGAAACCAGTTTCTTTCCAAGAAAGAAAGCTCCACCAAAAGTTCTCTTCTTGTCATCAGTATCTCGTACCCAATCTAAATCAGTATATGCACATAAAGTGAAATCATCATCTCTAGAATACCACAAGCCATATTCTGTTGTTCCTTGCAAATACCGAAATATCCTCTTTACTGCACATTCATGATTTTCTTTAGGATTACTTTGATATCTTGAAACAATACTTACTGCATTCATAATATCCAGTCTAGTTTGAGTTAAATATAACAAGCCACCAATCATATACTTATACCTTGTCAAATTTATCGGTGTAGATGTATCTTTGATAGATAATTTCTCACTTGTCACCATAGGGTACTTATTGGTTTGGAATTATCCATACCAAACTTCTTGAACAATTCCCTCAGATACTTAGTTTGACAGATAAAAATGCATTTGTTAGTTTGAGTAATCTGCAAACCTAAGAAAAAATTTCATCTCACCAATCATGGACATTTCAAATTCATTCTTTATATTATTAGAAAATTCCATGCACAATTTATCTTATCCTTCAAAACTGATATCATCAACAAATACTTCAATAATTAGAATATCATCATTAGTGATCTTATAATATAAATTACTATCAGCATTGCCTCTAGTAAAACCAATCTTCAAAAGATATTTATCCAATCTTGCATACCAAGCTCTAGGAGCTTGTTTCAATCCATGTAAAGCTTTCCTCAATCTACAAACCATATCTTTATCATCTGTCAGTGAAAATCCATCAGGTTGTTCAATGTATACTTCTTCCTCAAGTTCACCTTTCAAAAATGCACATTTAACATCCATTTGATAAACCTTATAGTTCTTATAAGCTGCATAGGCAAGAAATAGTCTAACAACTTCAATTCTATCTACAGGTGCAAATGTCTCACCATAATCAATTCCTTCCATTTGAGAATATACTTTACAAGACAATTTAGCCTTGTTTCTTACAAATTAACCATCCTCATTTAGTTTACTCCTAAAATCCCATTTAGTTCCAATAACATTCTTATTTTTAGGCTGGGGAACTAAAGTCCAAGTCTCATTCTTTTCTATCTGATCTAATTCATCTTCCATAGCCTTTAACAAATGTTTATCTTTACAAGCTTCAATAACAGATTCCTATTCAATTTGAGAAATAAGACATACCTCTTCATTTGGCAGTCTTCTTCTTGTCATAACTCCCTTGTTCCTATCTCCAATTATTTGATCTTCAAAATGATTTAATCTTACATACCTTGGTGTCTTCTGAACTTCAGATTCACTTATCTGATCATCAGTCATAGTTGAATCTTCTGATTCTACTGGTGTATCTCTCTCAGTTGAATTGATCTTAACAATACAATCAAAATTAACATGACACAACCTTTTATGCCATAACCAACTCTCATCAATATGAGAAATCAAAGATGTCTTACTACCAATGTTCAAGTGAAAGATATTACCTCTAGTTTGAATACCGGTTGCAATCTACAAACCAGTTTTGTTAATGATTTTGCATTTTCTATCTTTAAACTGAAGTAGGAATACCTTGTCTACCAATTGACCAACAATCAAAACATTATTCTTTAAACCTTCTACATAATAAACATTATCAATATTATGCTTGCCATCCAGAGAAATAATACCTCTACCATTGATCATACATGCTTTTTCATCTCCAAATCTGACTTGACCACCATTGTACTCTTGCAGGGACAACAATTGTTTTTATCTCCAGTCATATGATGCGAGAATCCACTATCAATTACCCATTTATCCTTATCTTCAACTTTTGCTGCCAGGGCCTTTTCTTCATTCTTCATAGCCAGTTCTGGTTCATCTTCCTTTAAAGCATAGAACACCCATTCCTTTCTATTGTTGGATCCACTAGCAGAGTCTGTTGTTGGTTCATCCTCCAAGTCATCACTTACTCCTTCCTCATCCACTATGTACCATTGTTTACTTTTGTTGAATCTATATTTTTTCTGATTAGGCTTAAATGTTTCCTTAACTCTCTCTTCAAATCTTGCATTCCTTTTAGGACATCTAGATATAAAATGACCAATCTTATTACATGCAAAACATTTAAAAGGTTATTTTCCTTCATAATTACTTCCTATCGGTCCTTTAGGTACTCTTCTATCAAATAAGGCTTCAAGTTTCTCAAATTCTTCATCCTCTTTCCTCATATCTTCCAATTCTTTTGCATATAAGGATTTCCAATCACTTTTTCCAGTAGATGATGATGCATGAAAAGAAGGTTTAGACTTTATAGCTCCAGAAGATCCAAATTCTTCAAGCTCAAAAGCAGATAATTTCCCAATTAGAATGTCTCTATTAACTAAAGTGTTTGCCATTGTTCTCAGCTCATTAATTGTAGTTGCCTTTATCTTGTAAGATGGTGGAAGGGCTCTCAAGACTTTGGAAAATATTTCATCTTCACTCAGAGATCCTTCACAGTATTGAATTCCCATAACAATCTCATTTACTCTTTCCATAAACATAATAATTCTTTCATTATCTTCCATCTTCAAGTTTTCATACCTTACCCAGTAACCATCAAGTTTAGCAAATTTGACAATAGGATCACTTTCATTCAGAGTTTGCAATTTATCCCACATAACTTTTTCTGATTATTTATTATTCAATCCCATGATTTGATGATTAGTAAGTGCACAGAAGAGGGCTTCTCTAGCTCTACAATCATTTTCAATATTCTTGTCCAGGTCTGTAGGAGAAGGATTGTCAGATGCCAGATCATAAGGTGTTTATCCTTTCTCAGTGATCTCCGAAATATCCTAGCTAAGACATCTAAGATGAGTCTCCATTGGAATTTTCCATATCCCATAATTTGTTCCATCAAGCTTAGGGATTTCTCTTCCGAAAATAGTTGCTGGTGGATTTGAAGTATTAGCTACCATATGATCTACCTCAAGTGGTTAAGCTTCTACAAAACATGACCAAATCTCTGATACCAATTGTTAGGATAACTGATGAACAACTAAGAGGGGGGGGGGGGGGGGGGGGGGGGTGAATTATTTGTTAACATATTATATCAACCAAACCACTTAATAACCTTTAATTGGATCACATAAACATCAAGTACCGGAATAGCAGAAACAAATACCGATAAGCAAAAAAACTTACTAAGAGGGGGGAGGATGTGAATTAGTTGTTAACAGATTATATCAACCAAACCACTTAATAACCTTTAATTGGATCACATAAACATCAAGTACCAGAATAGTAGAAACAAATACCGGTAAGCAAGAAAACTTAACAATAAAATAGATAATCAACACAATGCAACCATACCACATAACACCATGATTTGTACATGGAAAAATACGAAAGGGAAAAACCATAGTGGGAATACTACCCATAGTCAAATGATACTTCTGTAGAAAGTATGTGATACAATGAGGGGCCTACAGATGCAGGAAGGCACATTTCTTAAAGTGTACTTCTCATTACAAAAGAGTCTCACTGAATACAGAGAGGTTATAACCACCTCAAGGTAAATGGACAACAATATAGAATAATGAACTAAAAGAGATAACATTTATCATGTCTGATTACAGTCCCGGTTAAGCTCAATACCAGAGGCCTTTGACCTCTTCTTTAATCCGAATTCGAACACCTATGATCGACCAAATGTCCTTCGTAGATGATATTACATTCCATAACTATGATACATAATCTATAATGAGATATTACATCAATTTATACCAACCCTAAGGCCTAAACCAATTAGGTCGGCAACTTAAAAGATATTACAATAAGATCATTACATACATCTATATTACAATGATATGTCATGTCGGCTTGAGACCAAAACAACAATAACTAATCCATAAATCATTCTGGTAACATATAGAGAACACGTTAATAGGATACTGGTCCATAACCTAGATAGGCAACAAACCTAATCTGGGTCCACCACGCCAAAGCAATGTCTTCAATCAATTGAGGCACAATCAAAGAACATCTTCAGCATCCTGAAATCCATCTAGAAGCTGCACCAACACCACTTATACATCCTGTCAAGATTTCTCAGTGAAAGCCCTAGCACTTAAACCTTAAACCCATGCCAGTAAGGGTTTACAAGAGTGTGAGATAGCATTCGATTACCAAGTCAATACCAACTAACCACAACATGCTCCAGAAGCATGTAACAAATAAAATCAAACATACTCCATTGATCCAAACATGTCGGAAGTGTCCAACAAATAGTCTCTTCTACCGGTAACATTAGATCTTCTACCGATAACCAAAACTTGTCTGCCGGAAACTAACCATAAAAACTAGTGTTGAAATCAATGACAAAACATCAATACAAAACATAATCAATTCATCCATATTTCCAACAGAGTTAGCATAACTTGATAATAAAAACACACAATTCTAGCAAAGATTTTGTAATATGCAAAGGCCTCACAGAGATTACGTCATCATGACTATATATAATATTTGCATTTGCTATACCAATTGATAGTAAAGGAGTATTCATTAGTTACAATCATCAATGAAAGCACAGTGAAAACAATAAAAGTATTGAAGGCACCATAATGATGAAACTGGGCTAATAGGAGAATAGAGATCACCCAAAGGAATAGCTAGTGATCATAGAGCCATGAAGGAATACCTTTACATGTTAAAGTAAGACCATATTGTCACAAGGTTGAAAGTGTTTCCTCAGTCAAAGGAGCCTCTATATTCACTAATACAAGAGAAAGGATTGACAGTAAAATATTGTATTGTAAACTAAAGGATTGCAACACTCAACAGCCGTGACCATTTAGAAGAACATTCACAGTCACAACGCCTTCAAAAGTAAATTAAACCCTCATTATAGAATTCAAAGATGCAGTCATTGTTGGAGTTATCATTTATTAGCTAATAATTATTTATTTAATTATTAGTCTATTATACTCCATGCTTAAGCTAAACTTAGGAATCTTATAATTCTTTAAGGGTTTCTCCTTTAGGGTTTTGAGTATCCTTTTATAAGGATTCTCTCTTTGTTTTTTCATAACAACTGTAATTATTGAATTGCATTCTTGTTACACAATCAATATGACTCCTTTTTTTTGGATCTCTGAATTCTGGCCTCCATAGCTTTTTTGTTTCTCTCTTTCTATGATAGGTTTGCATGCAGGTGATCTTTGGGAGCTGTAGAGTTAATTTTTCCTCAACTCCAATATGGTATTAGAGCTCTAGATTTGCATGCCCCTATTCTCTTCATGAGAGATTTTGGGCCTTGTTCTTCAAATCTGTATATTCAAGGGTTTGTGGAGTTTTTTTTTTTTCCATTTCTGGGGGTAGCAGATTTTTTGGTACATTTTGGTGCCAAAAGGACCTCTCAGTTGGATTCAAAAGGCTGATTCCATGAATTTTGATATATAATTTGCCTATTTTTGGTGATAGGGGCATCTGGGGCATGATTTTTTTGTTGGCATGTTTTTCAATGCATGAAAATCCATATGACTGTCTTGCAAATATGTCAGAAAATTTTCGTCAAAAAAAAAGAAATTTTTATTTATTTATAATCCTATTTATGCCCTACAAGAGGGGTTTTTTTTTCTTTTGACCGTAACTTGGTCATAGAGAGGTTTTTTTCAAAAACCTTATATCATCGGAAAGCACTTTCCGAGCTCTATCCACATCTGAAGGTTTGAATTTTTTATTTTTCTTTTTTGATGGCATTTTTTTTTTTCAAAGCCAAAGGTTCCTTTTTGCACTAAGAGAGACATAACTTGAGCATCCGAACTCCATTTTTCAAAAAATTATATCGTTGGAAAGCTTGTTCTGTTTTATTTCTATTCATATGATTTTTCTTTCCAAATTATGGTCCAGTTATATTTTATTCATTTTTTTTTCTTTTCAGCACTCTAGTGAATATCTTGGATGTTTCAGGTCCTAGGATCTCTTTCTTTGAATAGGATGTCTCATATTTGGTTGTTCTTTCTGTTTCTAGTCTTCTATCCCTTCTAATCATTGTAGCATTTTATTTATGCAAACACACTAAGATAAAGTTCCATCATGCAATGTATACTTGGGATCTTGCACATCTTGTGCCTTATTTTACATGCACTACTTATAAAGTGCCATGGGGGGTTAATGTTTGCCTTTGCTTGCCATCTACCTTTGTCACATGAGTGTTCCTTCCATGACATTAGCCTCATGATGTGTGTCAAGTGAGTTTTCCTTCCACGACACTATGTACTTTCTCTGCACCTTCTATGTTTATGGTTCTTCATCATGCAATTCTTGTTGGCCATTATTTTCAATGTACATGTCCCTCTCCCTTTTCAGCATTATGGGGAGGTTTGTCCTATTGGTTCTAATGCTTCCTTGGTTTGATTGATCAGCTCTTTAGGCTCTGGTGTTTCATGACATCTGTATCTTTGAGTTCAGTTGTTTGCCTTTGTTTACCATCTGATTTGAGTACTGTCATTTGAGGGCACTCATGCAGATTACAATCTTCTCTACCTAGTCATGTTCTATTTCAGTGGAGGTTCTTTAGATCAACAGTTACTCTTTGACAGTGTTTGCAACTATTTCATGCTTCAGTGGTGTTCTTCATTCTCTTCTTTTTGTTCCCATCTTCTGCAACACTCTTGTTTGGAGGGTTCTTATTCCTTCACTTGAGCTTTCATCTCTTCTTGGAGAGGAGTTTTGTTCCCATAGGTTTTTCTCCTTTTTCTCCACTTCACAAAGATTTTATTGTACTTGGGTACCTGATCAAGCCTAGTTGACGGGACCCATGGTTGCTTTCATGCATTTTTTTACATGTTTTTTTAGTCCTTAGTTGTTTTTTAGCTACTCTCTAAGTTCATCTTAAGGGGGTTTGTTGGAGTTATCTTTTATTAGCTAATAATTATTTATTTAATTATTAGTCTATTATACTCCATGCTTAAGCTAAACTTGGGAATCTTATAATTCTTTAGGGTTTTCTCCTTTAGGGTTTCGAGTATCCTTTTATAAGGATTCTCTCTTTGTATTTTCAAAACAACTGTAATTATTGAATTGCATTCTTGTTGCACAATCAATATGACTCCTTTTTTCTGGATCTCTAAATTCCGGCCTCCATAGCTTTTTTACTTTTCTCTTTCTATGACAGGTTTGCATGCAAGTGATCTTTGGGAGCTGTAGAGATGATTTTTCATCAGCTCCAATAGTCATACACGTTGCCACACAAGCTACGCAAAGAAGATCACTTCAACTAGTATACACATTGCCACACAGGCTATGCAAAGAAGATCACTTCATATAGCCACCAATTTTGGTTTGGAACAACAATAATAGGAAATATAGTGAATAATTCACATCCACTATTATTAAAGATAATACTATCAAAATAATTAAAAAAATACAGTTACTACCAATGGCATATCAAAGAGGGAAACTATATACTGCAGAGGCATCTAGAACACATTCTAAAGAATGCATGTACAAGCACTTTTTCATAAAAACCCAAAAGAATATGCATGCATAATATGGTGCACACTCACAGTAAATCCCTAGATACATGCATCCTTTAGAATGAAAGTCTACACTCTTTTCCATAGAAGAATAAAGAAAAGAAAGAGAAGTAGTTGCATACCATGACACTCATCATGCAGAGAATCTCCAAATACTGAGTCGTCCAGTCCTAGTTCAACTTCTAGTTTGAGCAAAATAATGAGTGCATGTCGGCTAAGCACAGTCTTCTCCAAGAAGACAGAGAAATGCGAAATGGAGAGAATAAGGATTTTAGGGTTTGAGATACTCTTATTCCCATGCCCTAGTGTTCTCATGCACTTTATTTTTATTTGTTTTAATAAAACAAATCATGCATCATACATCCTTTTATTTGTACTAGGGTAATGACTTTTTTTAAATCATTAAACCTAAGTCTTAGGTGTAACCCTCATGCAAAGGGCTAAAAGAATTATGTTCTTTTAAAAAATAAATATTATAATTATTATATTTTAGTCAAGACTTAAGTTGTTTCAAATAAAAAATCTTGACTAAAATATAATAGATATAATAGTATATATATTTTTTTATTTCCCTTGAGCTTGTAAATTGTGATTTTTATATTAAATTTAAATATTTAAAGGGGAAAATTAATATTTTATTTCAATATTTATTAAAATAAATTGTTTTAATAAGTAATAAAATAAATTATTCAAAGAAATGGAAAGAAAGTAAGTGTTACATGCATTTTTTAGATAGACGGGTTGTTTTCCTCAGTACAATATTTGGAGAGATTGGCATGCAATTGTTTCAAAGGATGAGTTCTTTTCTTCTCAGAGCTATATTTATACCAGTTCATGTAGTTTACAGAGAGAGGATATTTTTTTCTTCTAAGCTATGTTCAACATCTTATATCATGCAGAGTTTTTTCAGAGCAGGGGAGGAGCTATTTTTAGTCTCTTGATATGTAGTTTTGGACAGGGACTCTTGCTTTATTAGCAGAGATATTTTTGGCAGCAAATGGGCAGTTTTATTTTTAGCACAGGGGTTCTTTTCATATAGGATCAGTGGTAGACCTAGTTTGAGCATATGAGGCTATTTTTGGTAGGCTTATGCATGAGTTTTTTAGGCTATTTTGGGCAAATTCGACCAAGGCTTTTTCTCACGCAGATTTTTCTACTAGGGTTTTTGAAGGAGATGTACATGATGGGTTCTATATATTCTCTCTCATTTTTTCCCTCTGGTTCTTTCATTTTTGTATCTCAACACTTTAGTATTTTTGTTTTATAGTAGATTTCCTCTAATATTTTAGAGTTTCATATATTTGCTTTGGTAATTGTGCATGTTCATTTGCAGATTTGATAGAAATTTACTATGGTTTAATTTAAAACCTTTGAATTTTAGTCTCTTTTATGTGCATGTATCTTCCGCTTTTTGTATAATCACAAGTTTTAGGTTGTGTAAAAGGGGTATTTTGTTAATTTGGTTGTGAAACTAGTTTTCCTTCCAAGTTTACATTCTCCTTGGCCTTCCTAGGAAATATTTATGTGGTTGAAGAGTAAATTGCTTTGTGTGGATGAAGTTTTGACATGTTTCTATGAGTTATAGGGCTATTATCATAATCATTTTTGGTGTATCACCTCCTAGTTTAGTTGTAGTTTTATAGTATTTTCAGATTATCTCTCACTCTTTTCCACATTATTAATTTAATTTTTAGAGGGGAAGCTAGCCCATAACTCAGAGATTCACCTTCAACTTAAGGAACCCATAGGCTCAAAGGTGTTTCCATATTTCATAGGATTGTTTGGTTTCACACTTAGCATCTGGAGTGCAATCCTTTGTGACAGCAATACCCTCATTAATGACATCAATTTTGGGAGAGGGTAAATCATAGGTATGAATGAAAGGGAGAACTAAAATATCATCGTATGCATGAAAGGGAACATCATGACCATCTTTAATGTAACTTTAAATTGAATTAGCAAAATAAGATAAGAACTCCATATGCACTTATGATCAAACAAGAAACTCATATGTCATTTAACCATAATAATGTTCACCCCATACATGCATATAAAATATAATAAAGGAGGGGAAAATGGAATTTAAATTGCAAATTTGAAATTTGAATTTGACATTTTGAAATTTGAATTTGAAATTTGAAACTTGCAAAATATTTGAATAATTCAAAATTCTAGGAAAAATGATTATTCAATTAAATGAACAAATTGATTGAAAGAATAATAATGCAACCTCCTAGGAAATTAAAATGTAAAATTAGGATTATGTAAAAAAATAACCTCTTAATTTAAAATTATCCAAAAGAGATTGAATTTTTAAAATTAGGGCCTATGGGATATCACTCAATTTTTAATATAAAATGGACACAATTAGGGTGGATTATAATTAACCACTTAACTTTAAATGTTTCCTTGAAAGTTGCAATGTTGAAGTTCAGAATAGTTTTCAATTTTAGAGGGATCAAAATTCAACAAAATCAGCCAATTTTCTAGATTTAAGCAATTAAATATAGTCATAACAGTCTCCCAAAATTTCGGGAAAAAAGCCAGGGACCAGGTTGAAAGTGCACCCGATCCTCCCAACTTTTTCAAAAAAATTTAGGGATCAAATTTCGACAAAGTCAGCCAATTTTCTGGATTTAAGCAATTAAATACAGTAATAACAGTCTCCCAAAATTTTGGGAAAAAATCCATAGACCAGGTTGAAAGTGCACCCTGTCCTCAAAAATTTTTCAGAAATTTTTCAAGGAAGAAAGCTATGATTATTTGAGACCTAACCCCAAAAAATTGATTGATTTTACGAAATCTAGATAGGTGAAATTAAGGTTTGAATGTCAAAATTGGACCCTATTATGGTTTTGAGAAGATAAGAAATTGAATTGTAATTTTGGAAAAGGTCAAACCTAATGAATAGGGCCACTTTAAATAATATTTATAAGACTAAAATTGGTTGAAATTGATTGAAATTTGCATAAAATCCAATTGAATTTGAAAATTAGGGTTTTAGGACCTAACCATTGAATTTTGAAATTTTCAATTTTGGGAAAAGGAGGGAAATTGAAAATTTAAATTTTAGGCAATACAACAAGTTTGAAAACAATGATAAATCTGAAAATTGAAGTAGGATTCAAGTTTTGCACAATTTCAATTTCAAATCTAGAGTTTTTGTAAATTGTAAGAAAAACAAACATACAATTTTGAATTTGTTTTTGACCTTAGGATGTTTAAAAATTGATAAAATTAGCCAATTTCCTAGATTTAAGTAGAAAAATATGGTCAATTCTGACTCTTGAAATTTCAGGAAAAAAGCTAGGAACCAAGTGCAAAGTGTACTTGGCCTGGCCAACTTTTTTTGAAATTTTCAGGAATTATAAAAATTATGATTTTATTGCAAAATACAAAAAAAAAAAAAAGATAATTTGGAGATGTCTAGATAGGTCAAATCAGGAGTCAAAGGTCAAAGAAGGAGAATCTTAAAAATTAGTGTTTTACTATTGTTGGTTAACAAATTTGTCTTACCTTAATTTTATATTGATTGACTCATGTTGCGCAATGGATGCTAGGCACTGGTCTCTCCTAGAGATTTTTTGGATTCTCCTAGTCCTTTATAGTCCTGGTCCCTAGTCAAAGCCGATGTTATCCTCCTCATTTTTCATGAGCATCTTGTTCCTATGTCCATTAAATAAGGAGTATTATTTAATCAAGCCTTGTGGAATTCTCCGCTTTGGTCTTGTGAAATTTTATTTGAACTTGAACTTGTCAGTTGAACGTTTCAAAGTTCAAGGTTCAAAGCTCGAAGGTATAGGTTCATTCAAAGTACAAAAGTGCAGCAGGTTCATGTTCAAAGGTTCAACAATTCGATTTCAAAAGTACAATTCAAGTTTGAAATATGAGCAACACATATGATTTTCAAATTCTTTTGTTATGATGAGCCTATGAATACATAAAGGATGGTAAATCACCATAACATATGTTCTTGTCATCGCAGAGTTGATGTAGCAAGTGGGCACAATATAATTTGAATATTTCTATGCAAATAGATGTTCGAATTGTGTGACAGAGTGTTTGCACCAATAATGACGAACTCCAACAATTTGTGGGAAAAGATTTGTTTGAAGCATAGGCATTGTGCAGTTGATCTTTTCATGACAATGTTGATAGTACTTGATTATGTTAATCATAACTTTCTAACCAATCATTATCTTCTAAATCACTCTAGTCAAAATTTGAAGGACTACATTTGAGAAAATATATCCACAATTGAGCCAAATCCAATGGTACAATTGTGATTTATGGTTCCTGTACTGAGACCCATTTTGACTATCAACGGTTAATGCCCAATATATGATGACATCCTTAGGTTGTGACAAAATACATTATTTGGAACATGTGATATTAGGCTCAAACAGGGCAGATTATACTTTATCATTCATCTCCTCTATTCATATATATTTTAATTATTAAGTTGCATTTATAATACTATGGGAAACTATTTACAAGAAACATTATAATGAAAAGAAATCTTCAAAAAGAGGGAGTTATCGGGAGAGAAATGAAAGATTAAAAAAAAGGAGTTTAATCAATGATCTTTTCAAGAAATGGTTATGTAAATCGAGAAGGGGTCTTTAATAAAGAGATTTTCAGTGGTAAAAGAGTTCTTCTTTTCTAGGAGTCGGTGTGCTACAGAGAAAGGGAGAAATTTTCAAATTTTTGACTGTAACAGGGGAAGTAGTTTTCATGAGTTATTATTTTGTTTGTTGTAGGGGATTTGGGTTTTTGTACTCCAGATTGTATTGAAAAATAAAGTAATGCAAATTTTGCCCATGTGTAAACTTGTGCATTCTTTAGATTATTGATTCTTGATGCTTTTATAATATTCTTAATACTCCCTCCGTTATGGCAAACAGAGAAATTGTATTTTCAAATCTGTGCATTTGACTGTGAATAGAAAATCTTTGTTGGGATAAATATTCATTTATGCAACATTTGTTGCTTCCTTGGTAATTTCACTTTCATAAGTTTGTGAATTAATGTAATGAGTAGGTCTTTTGTTGATTTTTCACGGATATTCTGATCCCCTTGTCCTATGAGACACGAGAGAGACTCGATTAGATATGTATTAAGGGAATGTTTTTCTAAAAAGTGAAGCTAATTTAGTTGTAAACTTGTGAGTTTGCATACATAGTTTTTATCTTTATACCATTCATGTGGGGTTGACTTATGAATGTGAATGCATTAACTCGCTTTCTCATTAAAAGTGAAGTTAGAATTTTAAACAAAATTCATTGAATATTATACAGGAAGTTGGACCCTTATACAAAGGGTAAATTCTCTATAAATTTACCCGACTATTGGTTCAATTTGTTTTGCAAGAAATAAGGGCAACATGAGTCAATCATTATAAAATTAAGGTAAGACAAATTTGTTAACCAACAGATTTTTGGTGACTCTGCTAGGGAGTTCAGAAATGAAAGATCAATGCTTTCTTTCCTTAGTTATGTTAAATATCTCTATGTATAAAGACATTGGCGACTCTGCATATTAATTTGCAAAATATTTTGGTACAAGAATTCTAGTGTATTATGGCTTTAGTTGCCGCTCATCCATGGGGGACTCAAATTGCACCTTTTGCTTTGCCCCAATATTTAGCCCTTCCTAATGGATCAAGAGAATTCTTTCCAAAGTTTGCTAGAGATAAGACTCAAGATCCTGATGATCACATTAAAGTAGTCATGGTTACCTGTGGGATTCTTGGAGTGCAATAAGAGAATGTCTTTGTCAAACTGCTTGTTGACAAACTTGTTGGAAATGTCACTGAATGGTTTCAGAATTTGTAAGATGGATGAATTACTAACTGGGATGACATAAAGGTAAAATTCCTTGGAAGATTTCAGCCTGTGGTTAATACTTATAAGTTACTATTGAGTTTATTTCAAATTTAGATGAAAAAGGATGAATCTATGAGATATTTTATTGATAGATTTAATAGATGTGTTGGTAAAATTCCTCAAGCTTTCCAACCAACTGAAAGTAATCAGCTATGTGTTTTTATTGCTATATTACAAACTGAAATTAAATTCCAGTTGAAGCATAAGAAAATACAAAATTTGAAAGATGCACAAAAATAAGCTACTGAGGTAGATGATGATATGTTTTTAAGTGGAATGAAATGCATGGATCAATGTGTTGTGAGGGAGCCACGATCTGAAATTTGTCTTTATAATCAGAAGTTTTATCTGAAGAAAGAGCCTCTACAAAAAAAACTTGTAATGAAAGCAGAAAAATCAGCACTACCTATCTCTTATTCTGAAAATTTAATAGTCTTTAATGATGAACATTTCCGAGCACCTCCTATGATTGAAAATAGCTCTCCTAGCATTGCAGGGTTTTATCATTTGCATATTGAGAATGATAATTCATTTAAAGATGAGGGTGATCAAACTGCACAATCAGAAACTTTAATGACTTGCTCGGATGCTTCCTCTATTGAGAAATGATTTCATGATGAACAATTAGATGGAAGTTTGCTAGAAAATGTCTCTTTTTCATAATTTGAATCTTTTTCATTTGATACTTCTAATACAATTTCAACAAATGATTTTGATTAGGGAAGCATAACAGATCAACATAAACAAGAGATGTATTATGGTGAAAAAGTAGGGGGTATCTCTCATATTGATATGCAGACAAGGTATGAGTCTTTTGAGTTTGATTGCATGCAAGATATTGAGGAATTGTTGCAGCCCAAAACATTGAAGAATTTTGAGAATACTGAAATACAAACCAAGGGAAACTCATTCACCTCTATTATGATATCACATAGGCAATCTAAATTAGAGGTATTCAAATTTGATTGTGAAGATGAGCTATTTGATAGTCATACCATGCTGGAATTGTTTTGTTTTGAAGCTAATGTTAATAATGAATTCTTGGAGAGTGAATGTCTAGAGAGTCAAAATTCAGATTTAGATAAAATCTTTCTCGCGTTTCATTCTTGCGCTTTTGAAGAAGGTTGTCCCATCAAAGGCATGGTTTATTTTTCCAACATTCGTATGGAAGACTGTGGTATTTCTAGTAAAAAATCAGCTCACTCAAGATGGTGTTGACATGTTACAGCCAGAAGTCTATGATGCAGAGTGGCTCTTTGGACCTAATATGTTTTTGAGAAAGCTTTCACAATGTGTTGTTATTGGATCCTTCCTTATAGTGGTTGCAGGTTATTTATTGGGAATGATTCTACTCACATATCAACCAACTTTTTGTACCGGCAGGTACTTCTCACAACAAGTTGATGGCTTTACATGAGTAGCCAGTTGCATTCTTGGAGGTATGGGTTGTTTGCCCAATCTTTTGTAAATAAATTTTTGGTGTGATGCAGGTGTAGCTTGTCTTAGTTTTTAGCCTTGGATTAGTTTGGGTTTTGGCTTGTTAGTTTTACCTTGTTGCCCCTCCCCCCACCTACAAGCAACTCTCTATGCTCTATTTCTCCTTGACTTTGTTACCCAATGGATGCTAGGCATTGGTCTCCCCTAGAGATTTTCTGGATTCTCCTAATCCTTTATAGTCCTGGTCCCCAGTCAGAGCCGATGTTACCCTCCTCATTTTTCTTGAGCATCTTCTTCCTATGGCAATTAAGTAAGGAGTGTTATTTAAGCAAGCCTTGTGGAATTCTCAGCTTTGGCCTTGTGAAATTTTGTTTGAACTTTAACTTGTCGGTTGAACTTTTCAAAGTTAAAGGTTCAAAGCTCGAAGGTATAGGCTCATTTAGAGTACAAAAGTGTAGTAGGTTCAGGTTCAAAGGTTCAACAGTTCGATTTCCAAAATATAGTTCAAGTTCAAAATATGAGCAACACATATGATTTTCAAATTCTTTTGTTCTGATGAGCCTATGAATATAGAAAGGACAGTAAATGGCCATAACATATGTTCCTGTCATCGCAGAGTTGATGTAGCAAGTGGGCAGTATATAATTTGAAGATTTCTATGCAAAAAGATGCTTGAATGGTGTGACAGAGGGTTTCCACCCATAATGACAAACTCTAACAGTTTGTGCAAAAAGATTTGTTTGAAGCATAGGCATTGTGCAGTTGACCTTTTCATGATAGTCTTGATAGTACTCAATTTTGTTAATCATAACTTTCTAGCCAATCATTATCTTGTAAATCTCTCTGGTCAACATTTGAAGGACTAGGTTTGGATAAACATATCAAAACTTGAGCTAAATCCAATGATACAATTGTGATTTATGGCTCCCGTACTGAGACCCATTTTTACTGTCAATTGTTAATGCCAGATATATGATGACATCGTCAAGCTGTGATAAAACATATTATTTCGAATGGGGATAGTGGGCTCAAACAGGGAACATTATACTTTATCTTTCATGTCCTCTATTCATATATTTTTTAATTATCAAGTTGCATTTATAATACTATGGGAAACTATTTACAAGCAACATTATAATGAAAGGAAATATTCAACAAGAGGGAGCTATTGGGAGAGAAATGAAAGGTTAAAAAAAAGGAGATTAATCAATGATCTTTTTAATAAACGGTTATGTAAACCGAAAAGGGGTCTTTAAAAAAGAGATTTTCGATGGTAAAAGGGTTATTTTTTTCCAGGATTCAGTGTGCTACCGAGAAAGGGAGAAATTTTCAAATTTATGACTGTAACAGGGGAAGTAGTTTTCATGAGTTATTATTTTGTTTGTTGTAGGGGATTTGGGTCTGTGTACTCCAGATTGTATTGAGAAATAAAGAAATGCAGATTTTGCCCGTGTGTAAACTTGTGCATTCTTCAGATTATAGATTCTTAATGCTTTTAAAATATTCTTAATACTCGCTCCATTATGGCAAAAAGAGAAATTATATTTTCAAATTTGTGTGTTTGAGTGTGAATAGAAAATCTCTGTTGGGATAAATATTCATTTATGCAACATTTGTTGCTTCCTTGGTCATTTCACTTTCATAAGTTTGTGAATTCATTTGATGAGTAGGTCTTTTGTTGATTTTGCATGGATGTTCTGATCCCCCTTGTCACGTGAGACACGAGAGAGACTCCATCAGATTTGTGTTAAGGGAAAGTTTTTCTAAAAAGTGAAGTTAATTTAGTTGTAAACTTGTGAGTTTGCATACATAGTTTTGATCTTTATAGTATTTATGTGGTGTTGACTTATGAATGTGAATGCCTTTAATTTCTTTTTGGTTAAAAATGAAGTTATAATTGTAAACAAAATTCATTGAATATTATATGGGAAGCTGCACCTGTATGCAGAGGGTAAATTTTCTATAAATTTACCCAACTGTTGGTTCAATTTATTTTGCAAGAAATAAGGGCAACATGAGTCCATCAATATTAAATTAAGGTAAGAAAAATTTGTTAACCAACAAATATTTAACCACTTAATTTTTTAGAATGAAAAGACACATTCAAATCTAAAACAAGCAACCAAAATGCTATATTTTACAAGCTTAATTTTCTCAAAATGAAAAATTAGGGTTTTTTATGCAATTAACCTCTAAATTTTCCAAAAAGATCAAACTTAGAAATAAAATTTTAAAGTTCAAAATGCAATTATCTAGATCTAACAAATAAGAAATTAGAATTAAGATGTAGGACGTTGGGTTCACCAAAATGTAAAGTAGAAAATTGAACCCTAGTGATTCCCCACCTTGGAGAGAGAAAGGAAATCACTAGGATGATTTTCACTTGGGAGGTACTTTACATTGAAAAGAGGGGTTGAACTCACTAGATCCAAACCCTAGAGTGAATAAGGATCTAAATACTAATTACAATTTATCCTCTTTTGTTTGTAGAAGAGTTGACTTGTTGACTATGCAGAAAATGAAGACAAAATGAGTGAAATAAGGAGGTGCCAATTAGGGATCATGTCGTAACTTTAGATCTACGATATTTAGACTGATATGTATCTGCCTTGCAAATTTGGAGAAAATTCATTGGGACCTGGTTGAAAGCGAACTTGGTCCTCCGAAAAATCTGCACACCAAAAAGGTTTTTCCCGTCTCTGAAAATGAAGTCGAAACCTGCAATTACAGTTGCACACTTGCCACCTACACACAACAAAGAAGGGAAGAAGGGTTGTGGATAGGATTTTTCCTTAATCAAACCCCAGTTGAGGAATCAACCTTGAAAGAAAGTAATTGCAAATGCTTAAATGTAAATAATGGAAATGTATACCTTGTAGATCTACAATTTTGTTGATGATTGTTTCTTCAAGCTTATGGAATGTAATCACAACTTGTTGCATGAAATGGCATGTAACATGACAAAACCCTAACACACACACATGCTTGCAAATGAATGTTGTAATGATGCTCCAATGGATGAATGACGAAGACACATGGAGAAGGAGATGTTTGAAAAATTGAACAATTGAATGCTTGATGATGGTAATGAAGGCCTCCTCCTGAATTTTCATTTATCCTTCTCTTATTCTTGCATCATTTTCTCTTATCTAATCTCTTCTTATGCAAATGAGAGGACCAGATCCCTTTTATACTTTCCTCAGAGGATTAATTCATCTCATCGAAGGCTAATATAAGAGAGATTTAAGTCCTCAAGAAGAAAATTAGGTCCAAGGGTCAAATGGACACATCTTAGGGCCACCCTAAGAGGGAGGAAAGGGGCACCACGCCCCTGTCTTGCCCTATTTTGGTGCCTAGACAAGGTCACAAGGTGATACAATGGCTAATAATATGAGGAAATTTGAAATGATGATGTAGAGAGGGGTCCCAATTGAGTAGGAAAATGCATTCGCAAAGGTGAGGGCCTAAAATGCAGTCAAAATTGCAAGGGTTGCAATTTTATGATGCTACAACAATTACTTCCAGAATATATTTGTTTTACAATTTTTGTCCTCACCATTTAAAATCATACACAGTAGTCCATTGATTTTACATTTCACTTCCTTTGCTTCTATTTTATCATAACATTCATTCTAAAACAGGTTTCAACATTTTGTTTCAAAAAATATTATTGCACAACCCACAATGGAAGACACAATGGCTAAACATAATTTGCTATCCAGAAACCACACAGATCATGATTACACTCTTCTTCTCAAATTATATTTGTCTTTATTGATAGCAAAACATGCTTTTGTCTCTTATCACATCTTTCCAATTTTAAAATTATACCATATCATCCACTCTTTTACAGATCATAGATACATTCATCTAATCACGATAGCCCTAACAATGCAAGTTGTTCAAATGACAGTCACGGCCAAAAGTGGCTAGTGCCTTCTCATATGCCCATGACATACATGACCTACTTCTATCTGTGTTGTTATTAATATCCTTCTTCTACGTAGTTTCTAATCTTACTAAGTCATACTTCACCGATAATCTATACACTAAAGTCCTTCACTTTATTGCAAGCCAAAGCTAGAAATACCTAATCGGTCAAGCATAATCAAAATCTACACGACACAATCTACAAGTGCTTTCAAAGGTGATGTACTGGTCAACTATGGCCCTACTTGCAACAACAACTTAACCAATGAACAAAAAATACCAATCATTCATGTTGATCGTGTTGATAGTCATGGGAAAATGACTATAACAACAAATATAAACAAAATAATTAATATATTCTTGATTGAGTTGTTTCCTAGTGCAAGTGTCTTCTTAATAAAATTCACAATAAAGAAAATTCATAGCATGAAAGAGGAGATGCTAATTATTGTCTTCAACTAAATCCTAAAACAACAATTAAAAAAATTGAAAAAGTTTACAACCACCAAAGGCTAACACCTGATACAACTATTTCCTCGTTGATACACTCACCAAACACCTATTCAATTGGAACACTTGGAATCCTTGTATTAGCTCATGTTCAAGACCCAACACAATTTCAGCTACTAGTTAAAGATGGAGAATTGCCATATGACATAGCTACTATAAGTTATTCTATAAAAAATTGAATGCAACTTTCATGTCTATAACATTATATAGCTATTTGACAATACCAACTAACATTTTTCTTTCTTTTTTAGCTTATAGTTCCACACATCCATACCAATCCTTAAACCACCCTCTAGATTTTAATTACTTCAACAAGAACACCCCTTCTCCTACTTAAAAATATCTACCGTAGTGGTACAAAAGGCACAACTACCATTAGATCAACTTTGTCCACTTTCAATGATCAACTCAATGACAAGTGCACAAAAACATGTCTATAGTCCCTTGCTTCATCCAACATCTAGGTAAGCAACAAATACACTTAATAGTAAAAGCATTATAACAATTGCTATTGACTAAATTTCAAAATATTTTTTCACATCCTACTAAAATCATTGTTCCAATCACAAGTCACTAGAATGTTGAAACCATAAAATATGCACCTCTCGTCATATCAGCCACTTTGTCACATATGCCACCACATAGGTTTGTCAGCTCGCACTTCAACCAACAACACATCTCACTGGGCCACTTGCACCACAACCACAACTTTCACATATAAACCCATCTTCCAATGCACAATTGAAACTGCAGATGGAATTCTCGATTGTACCTTGCACACTAAACTCTTGCAAGAGAACTTTCCTCACCTTGCACAAATACCATTTGAAAACTATAAAAAGGACATGTCAGTAATTGTCTATCTACTTTGAAAATTTGAAATAGAAGGAGATTGCACACTTGCTATGCATAATTCCATCATTGTGATTACAAAAGAGATCACCACTAAAAGGTTCTCAATACTTCTCCTTTCTATTACTAAAAATTAACCACATTGATATTCTTTGTAGATTTGTTTCACTCCACTTTTAATCATTTCATATTTTTAGCATTTTGCTTTCAATTTTCTTATGTTTTACACAAAAGCATTTCAAATCTATTGTTTTTATTTGATAAAAACACAGTACTTTTGCATGTTAATCATAAATATGCAGGTCATAACTACTGAAAAAAATGTTTGATCATAATTGAAGTATGAAGAGTGCCTCAATTTTGTTGTTATCTTTGTACGTAGTTTCTATTAACATTTAGTCACCTTAAAACTTTAACACTGTTTATTTTTCCAGCTTATTTTATGTCTCTACAAAAATTACTATGATCCTCCTTTTACTTCATTCTAATTTTAAATCAATTTCTTTTGTTTTAAGTATACAAATTTATATCATTTGCATTCTTTCCTAACTCTTCTTAATATTTCAGATTTTTCAATTCACAATCTACAAAACATCGACAACTACGAAAATTTACATGTCTGTAGTTGTCTATCTGATGCAAAAATTTGAAATACAAGGAGATTTCACGCTTGCTATGCACAATTCCATCATTGTGATTACAAAAGAAATCACTACTGTAAGTTTCTCAATACTGCTCCTTTCTATTACAACAATTTAGCCACATTGATATTCGTTATAGATTTGTTTCACTCCACTGTTAATCATTTCATACTTTTAGTATTTTGCTTTCAATTTTCTTATATTTTGCACAAAACTTTTCAAATCTATTATTTTTATTTGACAAAAACATAGTAATTTTGTATGTTAATCATAAATATGCAAGTGATAACTACTAAAAAACATGTCTGATCATGATTGAAGTACGAAGACTACCTCAATTTTGTTTCCATCTTTGTATGTATTTTTTATTATGCATTTAGTCACCTTTAAACTTTAACACTGTTTATTTTTACATCTTATTCTATGTCTTTGCAAATAATACTGTGATCCTTATTTTACTTTATTCTAATTTCAAATTACTTTCTTTGGTTTTGAGTATATAGATTTATATCATTTGCATTCTTCCCTAACTCTTCTTAATATTGTAGATATTTCAATTCACAATGTACAAAACATTGACAACTGCATGTTGTGACTATTGAATACCTTACAACGATACTCTCACATGTATAATTTTAATACCAATGTTTAATTTTTGTAAATAAAAAACATAATACCTATTGCAAGGTATGCGCCATTGGTCTCCTTATGTTGTGCAGTGCAACGCTCGGATTTGTGACATGGCTTAACTGCACTCTCTAGATTCTATAAGTCTAGTGGTTGTATTGGGCATTAACAGGTCGATCTTTTGGTACAATAGCAACCACACTTGTAACAAGTGGTATCAGTGCTTGGTCACAAGTTCAAACCCCTTGCTTGCACTGGGGGGGGTTGTTGCAGGGTGTGCGTCCTTGGTCTCCTTGTGTTGTGTAGCACAACACTCAGGGTTGTGAGATGCCCTAACTGTCTCATGTGGATTCTATAAGTATAGTGATTGTATTAGAAATTAATAGGTCAATCTTTTGGTGCAATGGCAACCGTACTTGTAACAATGCCTCCATGCTACAACCCTTGAACAAATTCTTCTTCTTATGTTTTTGTAACTTTTACATTTTGTGATTAAAATATTTTTTTTAGCACTTCAAGCTATTTAAATTTCATAACATTGGAGGAACATTAACTAAAATAGACCGTGTCCAATTTTGTTTCATCATACTACAATGCAAATTGTTAATAACCTATGATAGGTCATCCTATATGGCTTTTTAAACTTATCTTAATCTATGGTTGTTAGCAGCTTCAAATATTCGTCATTAGAAATGGTTTCTCTATAATTATGAATTAACCTTGATGAGGACATTTCATTACATCTGTCTTATTTTTATCTGATCTAGTTTTCATAGTTTGCAGTTTTAGTGCTGTTGTTCTAACATTTGTAATTACCATTGATTTTGGTGCTGCTATGCTTGTCAAGTACATATGATGATAGTCTCATTTTGGGCATGCCATATTCCTTGAACCATGTTTGGTTTTATGTTACAAAGTTAAACAAGTCATACTATAATATTGGGTAGTCTGAGTTCTAACATAAGTTTCTACGCAAATAATAGAGGTGGGCGTGAAATTCTTGAATATCTTTTGTATTTTATTCTTGGATCACATACTTTTACATATGATCTATTATTGAAGGTTAAAAATTTAAACTATGTAAGCTGCAAAAAAGTGGCTAGTCTATTCTGAATATCTTTTGTATTTTATTCTTGGATCACATGCTTTTACATAATCTATTATTGAAGTTTGAAAATTTAAAACTAGGTAAGCTACAAAAAAGTGGGTAGTCTAGAGTTCTACCATTCATTTGTGGGAAACGAATTTACTGACTCTTTAACTCATGAATAGCTTTTTTATTTATGCTTAGCCTTAAATCACATACTTTTACATTTGGTTTGGCATTCAATTTTATATTATTCATCCTATTTAGAATAAACAATTAAAAAGATTGGGTTGCCTCAGTTCTACCAAACATTTCTGCACAAATATGGCCATTTCATTTTATGCTTGATTCAAAATCTTTTATATCTAGACTAGAATTGAAGGTTACAAAATTTGACATAATCAAGGTGCACAACAATGACTAGTCTGACAAAAATAACCCCATTTAGTATTTAAGTTGAAGAGAGTGGGTAATCTCAGTTCTACCTTGTTTTTTCGTCCATGTAATGTGATTGGGTCTTTAAAATCAAAAAATCCCTTTGTGCTTTACATTGATGTTCTTTTCAACATTAATCTAGCTAGATGGATTAGAGATAATAATATCCGATATGCAATATATTTCTGCATATATCATTAACCAGGTCTTCAACTCACAAAAAACAGCCTTTGTAAAATCTAAGTTCTTATCATTTCCACCTTGTTAGATATGATAGGAATAAATTTTTCTGAGTTATGGTATATTTTATTTCCAAAATTTCAGGGACACATGAAGTTTAACAACGTGTGTCAAACAGACTTGTGTATTTGCCTGCTATTGATTATGTGAGTATCATTTCCACATTACCTGTAAAATTTCTCTAATATGGATGAAATTAGACTTATCTGGATGACCCTAGTTGATAGTTTTTTTGTTTTTTTTTTAAATTGTTATATACATTGGTGATTTTATCGAGTGTGCAGGCACCCTAGGGATTCGATTGAAGAATTCTCGGTTCATTATCTTCAAAATTTGTTTTGATTTTTTTAAAGAGTCCACTTCTTTAGCATTTTGAAATTGGTTTCATGTAGTTAGAAATTGAATTTTATGAGTATCGAATAACCTTTTAGATTCCTGTTTGATAGAGGTTTCAATTCATTTATATATAATTTTCTAAATTTTAAAACTCTTCAGCAAATGATGCTTTTTTATTTTAGAATAAGGTGCCTGTTATCTGTAAAATACTTAATGTTGTAAGAATTAGGGATCATATTTGGAAGGGTTTTCTATTTGTTGTTTACTTTGGTCAATTTATTATTATTAATGTCATACTAAATTTCATAATATATGAGTTGTTTGTATGTTGATGTTACATTATTTCAAAATATGTAAATTTAATAGTTTTGTTTGGGAATGAAAACAAATTTATTTATTATGATTCCACAAGTCCTAGCCTCTTTATTTTTGAATAGATTCCAATACACTTCATACCATTGCAGATCAGTATTTTCAATTCCCTGCTATTCTTTTCAATAGACTCCAGCTATAACGGAGCTCTTGTTTTAGACATGATCTAATTAAATTTTGTGAATGAATTTTTTTTAAAATTTGTACTATCCTTTAGTCAATAAAATTAAATAGAAAATATTTAACAAACAAAATTAAAAGAAAAGACGATATTTGTAACCATTCATTGTGAACAGTGATGTGGCTTATTAGAAATCATCGCGCGTTTCATCACTTTTAACTTTTCAACACAATAAATGTTAATAATATGCTTACCTATGTATTTGGAGGCTGAGCTTTTATGGAGAAAGAAATGGGATAAAGTATTAATGCCAAAATCTTAGTGGGAACCACTTTAGATTCCAGTTACGGATGAACCGTTGGTGTTCATAACTTTTCAAGGATTAAATCCAGTGGGCTCGTCACTACGCATTCTTTCTCTATAGCGCGTTTGGTCGGGAATAAAATTCAGGACCCTCTTAACTGCCGACCAAACGCGGTGAAAAAAGAAATACATGTGAAGTTCCTTCTACTTCGTCCTCCAAATCTTGAAAGCTCAGTAGTCAACCTAAGATGGAATTCAAAACAGCCTGCAAGAGTCGCGCAATAATAAAGGAGGCATTACCAGGTTAACTGCCTCTATTTGGATTGGTGCGGAAACTGAATGCCAATTGATGGATGAATTTGATTTATAGTCTCATGCTATCTTCATTCATGGCATTATATTCACTTTTATTGAACAGGTTGACATGTATTTTCTCTTTCTTGAGTTTATCGAGTACTCTGCTATGTATTGTTGATTTTGTTGAAGACCTGTAACATTTTGCAACTTTTCAATCTCCTTTTTGACAGCTTTAGGCCTAATAAAAAGGTAAATAATCGGTGCAAGCAATCTTTGTGATTAATTATTCATAAATTCCAGACTTGTGGCAACATGTCTAATGATGGAGAAGAAATAAGACTTAAAGGCACGAGAAAGAAGACATAGGCAAAATATGTGGCCAAAATTTGGTCTGCAAAGAGATCGCGTATATCGCTGTGCTCGTACTTCACTCCACACGCTGCAGCTCGAGCTTATGACGCTGCTCTCTTCCGCCTTTGAGGACACAACGCGTCGTCTTTCAATTTCCCGTACTCGCATTTCAACTCAATTGCATTGGAGGTGGCAAATGCACTGTAAAATTTTATCTAAACCTGCCCATCACAGTCAGATCTCGCTAGAAAAAAAAAGTAAATTTGCAGAACAAAGAGAAAATTTGAGAGGAAGAATGAGAAATAAATTATTTCATTGATTTACAAATGAATAACAAAATATATAGAGCTTCTATGAATGTGTAAACTAGAGGAAAAAACAAAAGTCTCTTTGAAAGCACACATAGGAAAAAACAGTAATAAAATTATCTACCTTCATTAGCTTACAATAAAATAAGCAACAACTGCAACAACACATAAAACACTGATAACAAAGGTTTCAGTGTTTGGTATCCAAGAAAAGCACGGAAAAACAAAAAAACGGATCAAGCAGATTGTGTTCCCGTTGAGATTGCAGATTGTACTAACACCCCCTTTTAAGTCTAATTAAGGAGACTAAAGCCTAAGGAAAGGAAAAAGGAAAGAGGGAAAACCCAATGGGAACAAAATCTCCCTCAAAAATATGCATAATTCAGCATAGCAACTTTTATGCTACAATGTCCTTCAGCCCAAGGTCTTGCAGAAATTGAAAATGAAAAGAGAGTCTATTTCTGCCTCCATAAAGAAGAGAAAGAATGTCAATACAAAATGTAGCATGACGAATGTTGTAGTAGGTTCCTTTGCAACAATGACGCCTCTTCCTTTTGAAAGATAGAAACCTCCAGCTATCAAATTGCCGAATTCCCACTCAAATGAAATGTGTGAAGGAATCAAGATGAATGGTTCTTGAAAATACTCATATTTCTCCAATCTGATGCTGAACTGCGACTCTGCCAAACAAGACTCAAGAATAGTAACCACTAAAGTGTGAGATTTGTTTAGATGTGAATCAAGATGTGTGAAGATAGTAGCATGGAGTGGCAGAGAGAGAACAAGAGAATCCAAACCAAACAAATATGCATCTCCATATGAGCTGACATTGGAGAGATGGCATGTGTCCTCAATATTGTCATCATGATCAAGAGGAGATTCAACAAATAAATGATAAATGTCTGATAGGATGATATCTCGCTCATCATCGGACAAGAATGAACTTGCTCAAGAGAATTTTAGGTAGCATTCGGAGAAGCCAAAATCTTTGTGAAACTGGTGGGTGGAGGTGACTGAATAGTTGCCAATACTCGATGTGTAGAAAGAGGACAAGCATGAGGAGTTGTTTCTATGTAATCAAGACAAGCAAGATTGTTCCAATAAGCAATTTCCTCTTATGTGTCATCATCATACATAGAATCATCATCATTATCAAGGGAGAGAAGCATGACTATAGCTGGATTATCAAAGATTGGAGGCTCAATGGGATCTCCATACATTTCCCATCAAGTGGCACAAAGAGTGTGAGGGCACTCAATGTGTGATAGAGCCCATGATGTATGGTCTCCAACACTTAAACCAATTAATCCTAAGACATGATCATTTCTACTTTCCCATGCACATTTTTGCGAACAAGTACTTGGTTCAGGAATAAGCTCATAAAAATGTGGCAATAGATGAATCCATTGACAATGCTTTAGGATTTCATCTCGCCAGGACTTGTAATTTCCTTCTTCCAAAGTGATGAAGGATGGATGATATTTAATTACCATTCTAGACTTAGATTACCCCCTTTTGGAGCTTTACTTCAGTTCATGAATACATAAAAGAAATTAAAAGACAACTCCCAAGACAACAAAAAATTTCATTCTAAAACAACTCTAATCTTCAAAACTACAAAACATTGTTAATGCTTCTTCTTTCCAACAACCGTGTGCTCTGATACCATGTAAAATTTTATCTAAACCTGCACATCACAATCATATCTAACTAGAAAGAAAGAAGTAAATTTGTAGAACAAAAAAAAAATTTGAGAGAAATAATGATAAATAAAACATTTCATTAATTTAGAAATGAATTAAAAAATATATAGAGCTTTTGTGAATGCATAAAATAGAGGAAAAAAACAAAAGCCTATGTGAAATAATAAAATAGAGGAAATAATAGTAATAAAACTGTCTAACGAATGTCTACCTTACTTAGTTTAAAATAAATCAAGCAACAACAACAACAACCCATAAAACACTGATAAAACACATTGTGGTGTTTGTTATCCAAGAAAAGCACGGAAGAATAAAAAAATAGATCAAGTAGGTTGTGTTGCCGTTGAGATTGTAGATTGCACTAACATGCACATCACGTCAGGCCATTGCAGTTAGCAAATCTCTGTAATAAATTTGAAAAATCGACATCAATTGTAGAGTTGTGGCAATATGTATAATGATGGAGAATAAATGTCAAATGATGGAAATGAAATGAGATTTCGAGGCGTGAGAAAGAGGAAATATGTGGCTGAAATTAGTTCATCAAAGAGATCCCTCATATTGATGGGCTATACTTCACTCTTGACGGCGTAGCTCGAAATATGAGACTGCCCTCTTGTGCCTGTGAGGGCTCCACGCTTTGTCTATCAATTTCCCAGACTCACAGTACAACTCAACTGCATTGGATATGATTGCTGCCTATGGAAGGAAATGTCTCTTAATTTCTACCACCTATGAAAGTTACCACTCACCAGTAATAAATGCACTATCTGGAATCATCACTGAAGAGATAAGTCTAGAAAATAGTAGTCGGTGGTAGATGAGTCTAGAAGCAAAGATTGATTGATGGTGAATGAAAATTCCAAAAATTACTTTACTCTTCCAAATCCCTCTATAAAACGAGGACAAATGTATAGTATTTTACATGAAGCAATAAAAACTTGTATTTTGTGCAGAAGCATGTTTGTAAAAGCTCTATTTACTTTATACCTTTGCCCACTCTCATAGTGGTATCAAACTAGGTTGAGTGTTTACCGTGAATTATCAGAGCTAGTCATTACGAATTATTAGAGAAGGTTAAAAGGTTAAGTGTTTTAGAGAAATTGATGAAGAGGATTGAGAAGAGACGCAAACCGTATGAATATAGAAGAAGTAAAGATCGCAAAGTTTCACATAACAGAAGCTCAAAAGAGATCAAAAGTTTGTTACCCTAGAAGCCATAATGGCAGATTGAATGAAGTTACAGAGGATGATTGTGTCAAACAATAGTGTCCCCAGGTTAACTGCTATAAGTGGAGATAGTCAGTGTGAAGAATATTCCATCAATCTTGAAGAAGATTGTTGAAAAAGACTCTTTCAGATACAACATAAGACAAAATAAAGGAGGCAGCTCAACATATTAAAGGAGAAATCCGAAGATATTTTAGGAGATTGGAATTGCTGAAGGCACGTGAAGCTATCAAAATTAATTGAATTTTTGAAGGGGAATTGGTATAGCAAATTGGAACAAAAGCATGGCATCAGGTATCAACTACATGCAGCCCTTAATTTCTTAATTTCACTTTTTATTGATAAAAAATATGATAGTTGGGCAATAAGAATTAAGACAATATTTAGTTCTCAAGATTTGTTAGATATAGCAGAAAAAGGATTTGTGGAACCATAGGATAAGGCAACATTAACATCAAATGAAAATAATGAGCTCTAGGAAAATAGGAAAAAAGATATAAGAGCTTTTCAAATTATTCAACAAGGTATGGATTAGTGGAGCTAATTCAACAAACAAAGCATGGGAAATACTAGAGACAACATACCAAGGGACAAGTAAGGTAAAAGTAGCTAAGTTGAAAGCACTTAGAAGGGATTTTGAAAATCCTCAAATGTAAGATTCTGATTTGGTAGAACAATTTTTAGTTCAAGTTAAGAATGTGGATAATCAAATTAGATTAAATGGTAATTAGCTAACATATCATAAAGTTGTAGAAAAGATTCTTAGAAGTTTGCCTCGCAAGCTTGACACTATTGTGGTAGCAATTGAAGAATCGAAGGATTTGTCAACATTGTCTATAGATGAATTGTTTGGATCTTTGTATGATTATATATACAACTGAACAATAGTAATAATTATTCATCGAAGAATGAATTCAAATAATAGATGGCATTTGGCTGAGGCAAAGGAAGAGAAAATTCAAGATTTAGAGGAAGAGGAAGAGACAATTTTTAAAGAGAAGGGAGAAGAGGTCCTGATCTAGGAAAAAGTGTTGGGATCCAAGAACACTGAAAGAGGGGTTGGGAGAGGGGAAGGGGGGGGTGAATCAGTGTTCTGCCAGTAAGATATAATTTTACCCTTTTATAACATATACATATAAACCGGTAAATGAAGAAACATATAACTTGAAGAAAATAAACCATCCACATAAATGAACCATAGTGGGATTTGTGACCCACAATATCAGTTCACTGGGCATGTGAAATGATATTACATAAAATGGGGGCCTACACATGTAGGAAGGCATATTGCCTAGAGCACACTGCTCATCATAGAAAGAGTCTCACTGACTACAAGCTTCTGCTAAAGTGAAACAGTAATAAGGAACTCACAAAATGCATCTGCTATGCCAAAAAGAGTTCCAGTTATAGTTATGCTCTATACCAGTAGCTTTTCTCCTCCAAGAATGCTTTCCAAACTATCTACAGATCATTGCATGATATAACATTCGCATACAAAATGATCTTCATACATATTCTTCGCATCATACAGTTCTTCTATTATTCTCCTATGTCCTTATTTTAGTCTATCTCATCTATATCAATAATAACCTTAACAAACTGACCTATATACCCTTAACAAACAATATGCCTTACGTCGGCTTACAATGCATTTAAAAAGATATCCAATGTTGGCCTTATACAACAATTACAAATAAAACTTCCATCGGTTCCAAGCTTGATGTTGGCTTCACTCAAGTGCCGGATGTCAGTGCCGGTGTAACCCTGGATACTCTAATGCCGGTGTCTACCGGTGAATGCCTCCTAGTGTCGGTGTATACCGGTGTAAGCTTCCTTATGAATCTTGTTTCCATGTTGCCATCAATGACAACATATAAATCCAATGAGTCTCAATTGCCAGCAATCTCCCACTTTGGCATTGATGGCAACACTCATGTGACAAATGGATTCCCTATCGGTTCAACCTAAAGTATGCTCCCCCTAAGAAATACACACCTTTCTGACATCCTTCCCATATTTTTGTCTGATATTTTTCACATTATAAACACTCCTCCTTTCGCATCAATGCCAAAAATCAGTGAAAGAATTGAAAGAATTAATAAATACAAATTACTTTACCGGAGCTTGACCAATTTCAAAATTTCCGGGTAAGCCTTGTCTAGCAACTGTAAATATGTATCCCAGCCGATGCTAAATGTTTCAAACATGGATACAAATCCACTCAGTAAGTGTGCAAATGTTTCCTTCTCTCTGACTTCTACTGGTGTGGGCTTATCAATCATATCCATACTTTCCCTCTTATGTACACCGAGTGCATCCAATCTAGGACTCACCAATCCTGTAAGACTCCTTGCTCTCTGAATGATCTTGTCTCTTTCCTTTTCAAAAGAAAACATTTGGTTCTCCAAAGACAAAATATGTCCATCAACAGATGTTGTTAGTGAGGTTAATACATCAAAATAATTTGCAATATTGGCAACCTTATCATGTAACTCCTTTAATCTGCTATCTACATTTGTTGTAAGTGTTTCTATGTTACAATAGACCCTATAGATATTTGTACATTGTTTTAAACAATTCTCAATAAGAATAAGTTTTCCTTCAATTTTCTTCTTCTTTGTTTAAATAATTTGATCAAAAGCAGCTCTCTTAGCCATAGTAAATCTCTCAAGTGCCTGCCTATCTGAAATTTGCTACAAAGATTGAAAGTTGTTAGATATATGCTTAGTTAATGCCTTAAGCTTGTCGGAAGGGCTTGCTTCATTTTCAATCTTACAATAAGGAATTAGTCTATGCAAAACTATGGTTGAGTGATGTATTATTCCTTTATTTGCTGATCCCTCATTTATTAGTTTCTGAATAGCCATCATCATTAACTCGATGGGACTCATCTCAGTGATTGATTTCTTCTCAACTTGAGAAGTGTCAATTGCTAAAACCTTTACCGAGGAATCAATATTAATTGCCCGTATAGTCTCAGTTCCCTTTTCCTTATCCTCCTTAGCACTAGTGGCTTTGCCACTTGGTGCAGTGTCAATTATCGTCGGAGGAGTATTATCCACAATATTGTTATTACCTTGTGCATTGCCTTGTTCAAAAGTTGTTTCTATTGGTATTGACTGTACACTCTCCTTTACTATCGGTATATTCAAAATTGAGACTGAACTATCCAAAATACCTTTTCCTTTAGATCTATCTGGGATGGTGGAAGTTGTTGCTTTTACAAATTCTTCTTGGGAGGTGAGATAATCAAGATTCTTTTGGAAGAATTTGGTCCTGTTGTCACTATTTTGACTATTGGGTGATTTTTGTCTCTAATCCGTTAATCTACAAAAAAATGTGCTTTGTACTTCAATTTTTGCCTCTGAGGGTTTTGGTCTAAGGGTTTAAGGTTCTATAATTTACCCTTTTCTATCTAAAGTCCATGCGTTCTATTTCCATGTTACTTTTTCCACTTAAGTGGAAGGGTCGCTCCACCGTGAAAAGAGGTCCCTCCTTTTACATTTATCCTAGGCAAGTCCTTAAATATGTTTTTATTTTTACACCTTCCCCTAAGTTTTATTTCCTTGTCGGGTTTCCTAAAGATTGTGCAGGTTCTATTTGATATGACGGTGTGCATTGATTCACGAAGGGAAGATGTGCGGAACTTACCCTTTGTGAAATGGCAAAAAGGTGGTGGGCCCGGGTAAAGTGGTCACAATGAAGGCTAATGGACAATCATCTCCCAGAAGATCTAACATATCGTGTTGTTTCATAGCCCAAAGATGTGTGAGATTTATCCTTCACGAAGCAACGAAGGGATGGTGGACCCGGGCAGGTGAGTTAAAGAATGAAGTTAAAGATTGAGCATCTTGCTCAAGATCCAATGGTCTGCATTGATTCGCGAAGTAAAGTTGCTAGAGACTTATCTTTCACGAAGTAGCGAAAGCCTAGCGGGCCTCAAAAGGTAGGCAAATCCTTCGGTTAAAAACTGATCATCTCCAAGAAGATCTAATGGCCAGCGCTATTTTAGTTGGCAAAGGTGTCCAAAGTTTACCTTTTGTGAAGTGGCAAAAAGGTAGTGGAACCAACGAAAGGTTTGCTTGAAAGTTAAAGGGGGTGCATCTTGAGATAGATCCAACGGTCTGCGTTATTTTGCTAGGCGAAATAGCATGAGGTTTATCCTTTGTGAAGCAACGAAAGGATAGTGGGTTTGGTAGATAGAGAGTTTCTGGTTTTTAAAGACCGATCAACTTGGAGTTGATCGGACGACCCGCGTTGATTCGCAGCCAGAAGCAACACGAAATTTACCTTTCGTGAAGTGGCGAAATGAGTTGGCGGTTACATGGTAGATGATGTGGCAGAATAGTTGGATGCTTGGCTGAGGCAAAAGGTAATCTATCAGACACACGTGGCTCCAAAGGATCATGAAGGGCCCACTTTAATTGAGCCACGATGGTGATGAAATTCATGGCCAAAGTAAAACACATGGTAGTTAAGATGTGGAGTCCGATGGAGTTCTTTGACGAATGGGTGGCTGACACATAAGAGCTATTTGTCAGAAATCAATAAGGCATGTGGGTTCCGTGCAGAGGGCCCACTCTAAAGGTTAAGGGAAGTTAAAGGTTGCACATCTTGAAAATGATCCAATGATAAGCGTTGTTTTGCAGCCCAAAGATGCAGGGTTTTTAACCTTTGTGAAATAGCAAAAACCTTTAGCAGTGACGGTTGTGTGTGGTTAGTGAAAAAGACTAGCGGTCACCGTAAAGAGTAAAGATCGGGTGGATGGTAGAAGATCCAACGACCAGCGCTATTTCGCAAGAAAGAGATGCACGAGGTTTATCCTTCGCGAAGTAGCGAAAGGAAGGTGGGGCCCATTTTTAAGCAGGATGACCCAAGTAAGGTAAGAGATGTGCATGTTCTTCAGGATCTGATGGACGGCATTGTTTCGCATGGAAAATATGCGAGGTTTTTAATCTTTGTGAAACAACAAAAAGCTGGGACACTGAGAATTTATTTCTGGTCCATTGGAACCATTTTTCAAATTAAATTGCAAATTGATTGCCGAAGCATGCAGATTAATGCTTCAATTCATTGCTCTGTTGCCGAATTAAGCTTCACATCAACTAAATTCTAACATCATTTCAAAGAGTTTTGCAGAGGAACCATTGCGCAGAGCAAGTTTCTTCAGGCAACAAGTAAGTTCTGCACATTGTTTAAAAGTTACAGTTCAAATTGGTATCATTGGGTGCTTAAATTCTCAAAGGTATGTTTGAGTTTAAATTGAAATAGTTGTAATTCAAAGATGGCACCTTGAAGAGATTTCACGGGGAAGGTAAATTAACAAGATAGAGCTATATGTGATGATTTCTTAGAACAGTTAACCATGTCTACAAATGTCGCTACTAAAATAAAAGAATCAGTGCCCAAGGCCCCCCGTTTAAGAATTGGAGACGGTCTGTATGATAAAGGGAACTAGTTAAGGGATTCGCAGATAGGGATATCAGGTCTAGGACTCTTCAAAGTGGGATTTGGCCAAAGACATTCCTCTTCTCCAATGAACAATATATGGGAGTTAGATGTGGGAAAACTCATAGTCCCTAGGGTTTTTATGGATGTAGATTTATTAACCCAGATTGCAAATAACTATGACCCTGTTGCTAAATGTGTGAGAAATGTGAATGGGGGAGCTTTAATTGAGATAAATGATGATGAATTTAGGAAGGTCTTTAAACTCAGTGAGGTATCAAATTATTTAGAGCCAATCAATTTTGATACACTTGCACAGGTCTACGATGTGCAGAAAGGTCACCTCAGGAGTGGCCCTTTGAAAGATTTTTTTGTCAAGATAGGAGGATTAACTGTTGTAGGCCCTTGTACCATGGAACCTTTCTCTCTAAATATTTTCACTCTGAGGGCTAAAGGGATGTATTGGTCACTTTGTCAGATTTTTGGGGAAGATGTTGAAACCAGTATGCCAACTCACTATATGCTAATGATAGCACAGATTCTGAACCCCTCTCTGGAAGTAACTATTGATTTTGCACCTTATCTCATTGATGCAATTCATGCAAGGCTGATAGGGATAAAAAATGGTAAGGTAGATAGACCTTTTGGGTGGTACTCTCTTCTTATGCACATGTTTTTGTTCAAAGGTGCTGATTATTTTTCTAAGGAAATGGACCTAGTTAAGGAGAAGGATGGTGAAGAGATGCCTATGCAATTGTGGAGCACAATTTTATCTTGGGACAAAGAGGATGCTAGTTACTTGAATTTTTATAGATGTTTTGCATCTAGGCTTAGGATCCTCTTGTACCCACAAAACCCTAGGATCTCTAAGGCTCTTTTAGAATTCCTTAAGCCTAAAGAATTTACTGAAGGTATTAAGATTGTTCATAGTTGGGGCGATATATATTTATACCCTATCTCTACTATATTTAGATTTTATGGTTTGAGAGGTACCCCATACTTTCTCCCCTATTGTCCCATTGAAGATAGGAATTACAGAGGTCCTAAGGTAAATCAGGGGTGTTCAAGAGGCAAAATTAAAAAATAGGGGAAAAGAAACCATTTTCCCAACTGTCACCATGGCTCATCAATTTGTAATCACCAAGGGTGGTTGGAAACACTCTAATGATTTCTTTCAACCATATAGGTTGTCTAATGCAGTATCAAGGTTTGCTGACCCTGAAGATTTCTTCAATGGCGTGTTCAGAAAGAGAGCAGTATGTAAAGGCAGAGCTCACCAATTCCATTTTCTTGAGGATCTGATTAGAAATGAATTCAATCTAGATGAGCAAGAATTGAGAAAATAAAAATGGGTAGCATACAAAACAACTCTTGATTTTATTCACCAATTTGATAGTGGTTATGACCCTTTGTCTAGTTTTACTCCCTTTGAGGAAAAAGCCAAATTCTTGATTCTTTATTTTGAAGATCTAATGTAGACCTTAGAGAAAAAGAGGGAAGCTATAATGAGAAATAATCCTGAGAAGGCTAAGCTAGCTCTAGCTAAGTCTGCCTTTGCTATGGCCATCCCTCTGGGAGATTATATGATGCATAAAAAGCCAAGGTACAGTGTCTTGGTGCCTGTAATAGGTGAGCCCTCTACTTCAAAAGGGAGGAGAGCAATAGAAGATGTCATTGACATCCAAGACTCCCCTAAGAGGCAAAGGGTGGGAAAAGAGATGCAAATAGGTAAACCTATATACTCTCCATCCCAATCCCCAATCCATGTGGGAGATGAACATGCAGTGGCTGAACAATTGTTGCAGTTAGGGAGTCTCAGGGAGATTGCCTACACCTATGAGGAAACACAAGAGGGAATGTCTGAAGAGCCACCGAGTGTTGAGATGAACTTGACTATAGATGAGTTCAAAGGCAAGGAGCTAGACCCTGCTATCAAACAAGCTAGTGAGGAGTTCCTGGTTGATAATAATTTTGTTACAAAAGGGTCCTTTATGCAATTTGTTTGAAAACAAAACATTGAGCAATTTAAGGCAAGATGTGAGAAGAAAAGGAATGAGCAAGCCCAAAAAGATGCAAGTATAGTGGAGGAAGAGGCGAAGCAAGAAATGATGGTAGAGTTCAAAGCCATTACACCTAAAAAGGGGAGAGAAATGATGTCAAAGGCTGGTGTTTTAATTCTTCCTGAATGGGACATAGTAGATGCCTTAGTGCTTGAAGTAGTAAGGAAAGAAACCAAGCCCATGGAAGGAGTGACATTCAACAAGGACAATGTTGCTTTGGTCATGTGGTCCTTAAAGAGGGATGAGAGCAAAAGAAGAAAGGACACCTCAGAGTCCAGCTACCTTGGAGGTATGATTGTCAAGAGGGTGTAGGACATAGGGGTGGTAGAAGCTACCAGCATAGTTCTAGAAACTACAAAATTCAGTGTGGCAGTGGCTGAGAAGGAAGCTAAGGAGAGGGCTGATCTCCAAGTAAAACTAGAAACAATTTTAAAGGCTTATAATGAAGCCAAAGGGGAGATAGCCAACAGGGATAGCATCATTGCTAAACTACAAAGTCAATTGGCAGGTCAATACCAGAAAGGTGAGTCCTCTACTCTAATGATTGCATCTTCTCCAGCAAGACCTCCACCCACCAGTCCCATCATCAAATTTCCCCCTTCTCCTCTGTCGTCTGGTTTTCAACTAGCTGAAACATTACAGGATGAATTAGAAAAGTTGAAACAAGCTCAAGCCCTGTATGCAAACAAATATGAGGAAAAGGTAAGGGCCACAATTTTGAGTTTTGTTGACACAGTAGGAGCCTCCATTGTGTACACTAACATGAAAATAATTTTGGATATTTTGATTGAGCCGAGTGGAGACAAGGCTATTCTAGAGCCAATTTTGAATAAGTGGATGCCTAGAGAGGTGGATTTTGAACTTATGTGTGCATCCTATGATGAGGCAAGGTTTGATGCTAATATTACATCCACTTGTGAGTTAGTAAAATAGATGACCAGGTTAGAAGAAGGAAGGGCTAGTGTAGAGAGAAAAGCCAACTTGTACAAGAAGGAATATACTGAACATAAGTTTGAACTATTTCCTGGGGATTTTGTTAGTCCAAATTAGTTGAAGGACAAACAAGTGTGGCTTGATGAGCTAGGAGCTAACTTGTCTTAGAGGGTGAATGAAGTCATCAATATAGATGACACATCTTTGTTTGTCAAGACAATTGAAGAAATAGAGAAGACAAAGTCACATTATGGTTTTTTGGAATTAGAGGTTGAGAAAATTAGAAATACTTGGAAAGGGTTGGACAAATTGAAAAAGAAGATTGTTAGCTTCTCCTGGCCTGCTGATGACATGTTCCAAGAGTGGACAAGCAAATATGCGGTGCAAGAAGTAGAGGTTCAAGAAGATGCTGCAACAAAATAACAAACTAAAAGGCTGCTAGGATTGAAAATGACTTGTAACTTCTTTTAAAAGAAAAATTGCAGTTGTAACAAACTATTCTTAGGAAAGTCCTAAGCTTGTGTTGCATCCATATTATTATAAATGGATACCAGGACTTATAGAAAGAAGGATCACAATAATTTGTAAAGATACTCTGCTGGAATATATCTAGGGTTTTCTAGTTCTCTCAGAAATTACCTTGAGTTATGTAAAATTTTCAAAAATGAATATGAATATACAGATAAAAGTTTTTTAGGCCTAAATCTTCGTTGTCTTCTGGTGTGCATTCATTAGTTTGTTGGTTTCATTTGGATAATTTAGGGTTATTTGATTGAGCATGGATTGTAAGGCAATCTTATAGATATATTTTTGGCTTTTCTCTTCAGGAGAGGGATTAAATATGCATGAAATATTTCTGTCAGTAGATCAATTGTTTTTTGCTTTGAATTTGATAAACGGTTTTATTTTAAAGGGAAAGAACTTATATATATATATATCAGACATGTATAGGTTTCATGAAAGCTGAAGTGATGAAATGTATGAGAATGTTCAATTTTGGAACTCTTGCCTGATTTACGTGACTTTGTAGCCTAGATAAGGCACTGATATTAGTCATGGAATTCTTTCTATCTTTCTTGGGATCAAATACTGAAAATGAGCATAACTTTTCTTTAATGTTTTAGTTTTATTGAGGTGATGAAGTCCATAGGTTTTTAGCATTGGTTAACTGTGGTTTTCAATTCAAAAGTGTGAAAGTATTCACAAAAGGTATACCCATCTGAGCTTTGGATAAGTTCAAAGTGTAGAAGGTTTTGTTGAAACCTTGTTATATGTTATTCTGAAATTATATTTTCTTGGTGTCCTCTTCATATACAAACAAAGTTATCAAATTTTCTTACAGGGAGGATAGGAGGGAATCAAAATTTGAGAACAAAAGGTCCAACCATCTTTGGTCTTATTTACTACCTCATTTACCCTATCCATCATTAGACTTGTTTGTCGGGGTTTTCTACTGAAAACTATTTTGTTTGCAACAACAATGCATCGTTTCATTTCCTCATTGTTTATTGAACCACACATACCCAAAAGTTCTTCTTCCTTAATTTCTCTATCCCTCTTGACTGCATCAAGTCTTCTAGTATCTAATTTATTGTATAGTGATAGAGGAATTTCCTTCAAAATTTCTACTAAGTCTTTCTTATATATATGTATATGTAACAAAATTGCCTCTTCAATCTCATTATGCTCATTATCTTCTAAATCCTCATAATAAATGGATACATTTTTCAAAATTCCATCCTTGGTCATTTCATCAATCAATTCAGCATAGGTCATTGTAGCCTTACCAGATTCAGTATCATCATCATTCTTCTTCTTCTTCTTGTGGGTTGTAAGAGTGGATGTGTCTTGTTTCCTCTTCTAAATAGGTTTCCTTGCCGGAGGTGGGGGTGCAGTAGGTTTTGTCACTTTTATCACAAGCTTCCTCCTTGGCTCCATCTTCTTTTCCTCTACTAGAGGCTGGTCAACTTTCTTTCTTTGTACCCTTCTGAATGCTAAAGGTTCATTATCCTCTGGATCAGAGTTAGAAGTGATAGAAGAAATGACAGTTTTAGGCTTCTTTGCCTCAGGAGCACTAACCATTGTCAGTTCCTTTGTCGATTTGGATTCAGAACCCTGTTGAGTGTCTATCTTATGAATTACATCCTGTATATATGCAGACATCTTATATATTTTCTTCTCTCTTCTTTTCTTGTCAAAGCCAATCTTGACTTCAAGAGCCTTTTCTTCAGCAGTACCAAAGTGTTCTGTCTTATCATCCAATGGAGCTTCAAGCAAAATTTTTGCATAGAGTTCAAAAATGCTATCATCCACTTCATATCCAAGCTCAGTGATCCATATGATCCTAGGTTATATTGCCTCCATAAGAGTGTCATCAATTTTCACCATAAAACAGATATCAGTGGAGTACTTCTCCATAATGTTCTTGATATTGTTTCCCTCTATCTCATGTTTTCCAGAAATGTTTTGAAATAGCCCCAAAGCTTTTCATCCCTATGAGTACCAAGATTGGTGATTTCTTCCTTGATTTGCATACCTACTGGTATGTCATGTTCCCAACTCTTCTTCCCTAGACCGAGTAGCTCATTTATGAAGTAAAGAATTAAACAAACAATGAGATTTTCGAACCTAAAAGTTCATTTATTAACACTTAATCTTTCCAAGATTTATCATTAACTCACTTCTCACCCATTCACATAAATCATACTTCTCATTATTCTTTAAGTTATGATAAGAAGCATGGATGCAAGAACTAGCAATAGAGTTCAGTTGACTAGATTGAGTTACCTTATAGCCAATTATCATGCTGAAAAATTTCACATCTATGTCCTTGATTGTGCTGACCCTCATAGATCTTCCATCATGGGTTGCATCGATGAGCTTCTCAACCGTAGTGGTGGAAATCTTCTTTCCAGGTTCTTTTCCAATTTTGGGTAAGCGGGTGACTGCTTGAATTGCTTCCTTTGCAATCATGTAGGGCCAATCTAGCTAGATGAACTCATTGTGAACCCTACTCAAAACATATCTGATCACCTCATCTTTGAATTCTGGTATGTACAAAATATCGGTTAACCCTGGATCCTCGATGATATTATATTCCATCTTGATTGTTCTAGAGTCTCCCAGTATCACAGATTGATACATGCCCTTAATCTCTTCTATACCTAGATCCTCCAAGGTGCAATGAATATATGCCCTTACATTTTCAACATACATCATGCCATCATGAACCCTAGAGAATGCGCCTGCAGAGTCTTCTTTCTTAGCTATCTAGGGAACTTCCTTGAAAATGGGTCTTAGCCTATCCTTAACTTCAACAATGGTGGGATTTGCAATGAAAGTAGGATTACATTATCCAAATGCCATTTTGAAGAAATACCTGAAAATGATCGTCGGTGTGAAGATTTGATTTCTTCTCTGATGATTACTGGAAATCCTCTCAAAATGTCTTTGTTCGCTCTTAATTTCTTGAAATTCACCATTGCTTTGCTCTGGATTGTTTGAATGCTAGGTGAGTGAAAATGAATTCACTTTCTCCTTTTATCATCAAGTAAACCCTAATCCTTCACTATCATAAATGCTTCATGATGTACCCTACTGGATGTTGGTTTCATAGTCTTATGCCAGGTAAACCTTCATCAATGATTAAGACAACTCTCTAGATCTCTTCTAGATCTCCTTCGGGGAATATGCAATATTTTCAATATATTTTTGAACTCCTAAGGCATATGCCTCAATGATTAGTGGAATTTCCTACTAGTATAGGAATGTTCTATTCTGCTGGTGGAGTTACCGGTATAGATCCATCTCCACTTGGTTCTTCAGACTTTCTAACCCATCTCTTGGTGTGATCTTGTTGTATTTAATTCACCTTCTGCTTTCCTTTCTCATTTTCTTTATCATTGCTAACCGATTGAGTCTTGCTTCTACAGTACTTAGTAATATGACCTATTTTGTTGCATGCATAACATGTAACATTGCTCTTTTGAATTTCTTTAACATATCTAGTGTCATTCCTTGACCTACATTGATTAGCCAAATGACCAAACTTTCCACATGCATGGCATTTGACATTTATTCTACAATCTTTTGATCTATGACCATATTTCTTACAATTTATGCATTGAACGGGAACATAATTGTAGTTTTTATTTGCTCTATTTCTACATTTTTTTAGCCATATGCCCAAATTTATTACAAACAAAGCATCTACCATTGAATTTATAAGCATTAGATTACCTTATTAGTTTCCTCTGGTCTGATGAGTTCTGCATACCAGTTGTCTGATCTTCATTTGCAGTACCAGAGCTTTCACCTTGTACAAATCCAAGTCCTCTAGAATCATCCTTCTTCCTTTGTCTTTTCAATAAGTCATCCAACTATGCAGCACTAATCCTGAATTTTTCTTTATACTCACTTGTAGTAGTCTGATCATCTCTCAGAGTAGTTATTTGTCTTTCAAGCTCTTGTTCATTGTTCTGGGAGTGTCCCAAATCAGTTCTCAATAGATTATTCTCATGAGTCAATCTACCAAATTCATCAAATTTGTTCTTTAGTGATATAAAAAGTTTATCTTCCTTCTTCTTTTTGTCCTCAATATCTTTTGATAGCCTCATATTTAGGTCTTGCATTTCATTCATCATGAGCATGTTTGCTTGACTTAGTTTCTGACATTGTTCCTTAAGAGCATTTTTCTCCTCATCACCTGGGTTTTATAAAAGTTCCTTTCTCTTGGTTTGAGTTGATGATAACCTTTCTTGATGGACAAGAATGAATTCATTAGATGAATTCAATTCATCTTGCAATTTTAAATTCTTCATCTTTTCAGCATGATAATCCTCAAGAGCCATATCAAGTTGGTTCTCGATAGCCATGTTTAATGATTTCTGTTTTAGGATCTTCCTAAAGCTGTTAAACTTCTTCCAAGGAACTAGGCTCTCATACCAATTGTTGGGATCCAAGAACACTGAGAGGGGGGGTAAACTAGTGTTTTGTCAGTAAGATATAATTTTACCCTTTTATAACATACACATATAAACCAGTAATTGAAGAAACATATAACTTGAAGCAAATAAACCAACCACATAAATGAACACCATAACACAAAAAATTTATACATGGAAAACCTCAAAGAGGAAAAACCATGGTGGGATTTGTGACCCACAATATCAGTTCACTAGCCATATGAAAGGATATTACATAAAATGGGGGCCTACACATGCAAGAAGGCACACTACCTAGAGCAAACTCCTCATCACAAAAAGAGTCTCACTAAATACAAGCTTCTACTAAAATGAAATAGTAATAATGAACTCACAAAATGCATATGCTATGCCAAAAATAGTTCCGGTTATAGTTCTGCTCTGTACCAGTTCATAAACCCTGAACACTTCTACCGGTATCTTTTCTCCTCCAAGAATGTTTTCCAAACTATCTATAGATCATTGCATGATATAACATTCACATAGAAAATGATCTTCATACATATTCTTCACATCATACAGTTCTATTATTCTTCAATGTCCTTATTTCAATCTATCTCATCTATATCAATAATGATCTTAACAAACTGACCTATATACCCTTAACAAACAATATGCCTTATGCTGGCTTACAATGCATTACAAAAGATATACAATGTCAGCCTTATACAATAATTACAAATAAAACTTCCATCGGGTCCAAGCATGATGTCGGCTTCACTCAAGTGTTGGATGTCGGTGCTGGTGTAACCCTGGATACTCCAATAGCGGTGTCTACCAGGGAATGCCTCCTAGTGTCGTTGTATGCCGATGTAAGATTCCTTATGAATCTTGTTGGCAAGTAACCATGTTGCCATGTTTCCATCAATGACAACATATGAATCCAATGAGTGTTAATTGCCAATAGAAAGGAGAGGACAAAATTTTAATTCTAGAGGATGCAATAGTAATCAACCATCGCAAAGGTATGATGAGTCTAATACCTAGTTCTACTATTGCAAAAAATATGGACATTTTGGTAATGAATGTCCTAAGAGACAAGAAGATATAGAAAAACAAAAATGCAAAATTTTCTTAAAGTAGTTTAGGGACTTTGTTTATTACATGTCATGTAGCTTAAGAGAGTCCGAGTGATTTTTAGTTTCTAGACAGTGGGTGTAGTAATCATATGATAGGAAATAGAGACCTATTCGAGAGCTTGGATACTTCAGTTAAATCATAAGTAAAATTGGGCAATGTTAAAATAGTAGAAGTGATGGGTAAAGGAGCAATCAAAGGAGTAACAAATATTAGTTTAAGAGGACCATTCCTAATGTTTATTTTATACCAGGATTAAAGCATGATCTCATAATTGTGGGTCAACTTATACAAAAAGGTTATAGAGCCAATTTTAAGAATAATGTATGCACTATACTTGATATATATCCTAGCAACATGATTTAATTGCAAAAGTGAAAATGACAAATAATAGAACATTTCCACTTCAAATGAAGAGCGAAAAAGTAGAAAAATTTGAAGCAAATCTCAAAACAACATTCCTAGGTCAATCATGGGTATGGAACTTAGGGTATGGTCATATTCACTTCAAACGAGAATGTTTACTACAAAAAAATAAAATGGTAAAAGGATTGCCCACAATTGAAGATCCATTGAGTTCACGTGAAAGTTTTATTTTGGCTAAACAATATAGAGAAAAAATTCCAAAGGGAATTTTTATAGAGAATTGACACCTATAGAACTTGTGCATACATATATATGTGGTCTAATGAAAATATCATCACTAAGGGCAGGCATTTATTTTCTAACATTCATTGATGAGTTTAGTATGAAGACATGGGTTTAGTTTTTTTAACAATAAAACAAAAGCATTTGGAAAGTTCAAAGAATTCAAAGTATTGGTTGAAAACCAAAGTATCATATCCATCAAGGTATTAATATTTGATAGAGGAGGAGAAGACAAATCAAATGAGTTCTTGGATTATTATAAGAACCATGGAATAAAGAACCCATTCACTACAAGCTATACACCTCGGTAGAATGGTGTTGCAAAAAGAAAGAATAACACCATAGTAGAAATGACAACAAGCTTGTTGAAAGGTTAAAAAATTACCTAATGAGCATTGGGTTGAAGCAGTAGCTTGTGCAGTCTACATCTTAACTAGATGCCCAATGCAAAGTGTAAAATACAAGCTTCTACAACAAGCATGGAGTTGTAAGTGTCATAGCATATCTCATTTCAGGATATTTGGATGTGTTGCATTTTCATATGTACCAAAGGAGGCAAGAAGTAAATTGGATGATAGAGGAGAGAAGTGTATCTTTACTGGCTATTTTGAAAAAATCCAAAACATATAAGTTGTATAATCCCATCACTAGGAAGTTTACCATTAGTAGAGATGTTATGTTTAAAGAAGAGGTAGCTTGGATAGAGATATAGACAAAACAATCACGAGTACTGCAACAATGTCGCATGATGAAGAGGAAGGAAAAGATAAAGGAAGCCAAGGAAATCAATCACATGAATAAGAAGGAACTCTTTTAAGAAGACCATAGGGAAACAATCCACAAGAGGTGATCAAAGAAGGAGAATCACAAGTTAGTAACGACCCTAATCCTACACTTACATCATTAATATAAAGAATTAGAAGTAAGACAACTAGAAGTTTATGATAAATTTATAATCAAGGAGATGAAATATATATTTGCAATCATTTTTTTCTTTATTTTCTCATAATCCTACATACTTTGAAGATTTGATTAAAGAAGAAAAATGGGTTAATGCAACGAATGAAGAAATAGAGCCTATAGTAAAGAATGGCAAATGGGAATTAGGATTTTAATTAAGGGAATAATGCGTAGGTGTGAAATGGGTTTACAAGACTGAATTTAATACAAATGGAGATGTAGAAAAGTATAAGGCAAGATTAGTAGCCAAGGGATTTGCACAACAATATGGAGTAGATTATAATGAAATATTTACACCTATGGTAGGACTTGATATGATTATAATGGCAAATGCTATAGCAGTTCAAAACAAGTGGAAGTTTTACCAAATGGATTTCAAATCAACATTATTAAATGGATTTATAGAAGAAGAAGGCTATGTGCAACAACTACCAGGGTATGAGGTAAAATAATATGAAAATAAGGTACACGTGCTAAAAAAAATACTCTATGGGTTGAAGCAAGCACCGAGATCATGGTATAATGTATAATATATTAATTAATGATGACTAATGAATTCAATAGATGTAGCAACAAGCCTACATTATACACAAAGACAACAAGTAAGGTCAGATTCTAATTGTTAGTTTATATGTTGATGGTTCGATCTTTACTCGAAGTTTATCTATTGATGAATTTAAATTAGAAATAAAAAAGTATTTTGAGATGACAAATTTGGGATTAATGATATACTTGTTGGAATTAAATTAATACAAAATGATAAAGGAATTTTCATTTGTCAAAGTAAATATGAAAAAGATGTATTGAAGAGATTAGAATGGTAGATTTTACTCCAACATCAACTACTGTAGCAATAGGGATAAAACTCAGTAGAGGATAAGGAGTCTAATTTTTATACAACTATATTCAAATAACTTGTTGGATGTTTAATGTATCTCAATACAACTAGACTAGATATTTTGTATGGATTTATTTTGATATCTAGATTCATGTACTCACCTAAAAAATCACATTGGCAAGTTGGTAAAACAATACTAAGGTACACTACAGGAACTATAGATTATAGGATATTGTATTCCACAACGAATAATTTTAAGTTGATTGCATATATAGATAGTGACTTTGTAGGGAGTATATATGATCAAAAGGAAACATTTGGATATGAATTTCACCTTGGAACAAGAATCATGGCATGGGCATCCAAGAAAAAACCTATAGTGACAATTTTATCCACAGAAGCGAAATAAGTAGCAAGAACATCAGCAACATATAAAATAGTGTGGATGTCAAGAGTATTAATAGATTTAATGCATAATCAAAAGGAGCCACCAACAATTATATTGTGACAATAATTATACTATTGTATTATCAAAAAATCATGTCTTTCACAAAAGTTGCAAACATATCAATACAAGGTATCAATTTATTGAAGAATTAGTTAATTATGGGGAAATCAATCTAGAGAATTGTAAATCAAAAGATCAATTAGTAAAAATATTCACAAAATCCTTAGCAAAAGAGAAATTTGAATATTTAAGAGAAAATTTGGGGATTATAAATTTTGATGTAATAAGTGGTATAAATTAAGTGGGAGTGAAGGAATTATCTCGTAATTTCTACCACCTACCACTCACCAATAATAAATGCACTATTTGGAATCATTGTTGAAGAGACAAGTCTAGAGAAAAAGAGTCAATGGTAGATGATTCTAGAAGTAAAGATTGATTGATGATGAATGTAAATTCCAAAAACTACGTTACTCTTCCAAATCCCTCTTTAAAAAGAGGACAAATGTAAACTATTTTAAAAGATGCAATAAAAACTTGTATTTTGTGTAGCAGCATGTTTGTAAAAGCTATGTTTACTTTATACCTCTTCCCACTCTCACCTATACCAACATAAAAAGAACACATAATACAAAAAATACATGTAATTAATTTCCACACAAAATGGCACCAAGTAAAAATTTTAATTTTACAAATCACAATATGTGTTTGTTTGATTTTTTGTGGTTTAACAACAATACGGAGGTAGATCATGAAGATTGTGCATATCATAATTTCAATAAAATTCCATCGTGTTTTGAAAATTATAGAAATTGTACAGCTATGTATGAATGTCTCGCCGTGTGTGGCGATTAGCAGCATCCCATGGAAAATTATGTGGTTCACCATAAAAAGCTACATCTATGACATGAAAATATGTTTATTCATTGTTACACTAACACACTATGCATGATCTAAATTCATTCTTATATACAAATGTTTAACTCTTTGAATATGAAGAGACATGAAGAAGCGAAAATGAATGGTCAAATGACCATTGGACTTCACATTCTCAACAGTCTCCCACTTGAAATCCAACCCATACAACTACGAACAAAGGTAACCGTTGCATTTCGAAAATTTGCATAACCAGACCCAAAGAATCTTTACATGACTTAAGCTTTGCCAAATTTTATTTAGAAACAATTTGAATGAGTCTTTTTAACGCCATGTCAATGCCAATAAAACTTAACAAGTTTTTATCATTTTGAGTTATGATACTACCCTTATTACACTAAGTTGATGTAACCACACCTCTACCAAACACAACAATCTTGACTCTCTCCACATGGTTGATGGTTGCAACAACATCAATTTTTAGTATCACAGAGTGAATTACATTGCAATCGTGTAGTCCTCCCCTAAACAATTTAGAAACTTGCACATTATCCACATTGAAATTCAGTGTACTCCTAAGACAGACTTGAATAAAGGCATATTCAAAAAGGGGACACAAAATGATTTCTTGTCCGAACTATTTATCGAGAATAAGTGCATTCATTCCAAGGGTTACTTGCTCTTCATTCCTATTCTCAATCACTTTTTCAATCCCATTCTCAATTTTATTCTCCATCTCACTAACAATAATAGACCTTGCAAGTAAGTATCTAGTAATAACTAGCTTCCCAAAAAAAGAAAAAGCAATGCCCCTTATTGCAGTAAAAACAACCACCACCACTACATCTGAAATAAACCTCACATCTAACTAGAACATTGAATATTTTAATTTTGTATTGGCATTACGAATACATTATCCCTTCGATCAATTAAAGTTGGCATGGCATTTGCACCATTTTTATTATCCAAGTTAAAAACATCTTGCAACTATAATGATCTTGTCCCATTTTATTCTTGAGTGTAATTTTCCTTTGGCTTGTCATGAGTGACAATAGCCATAGTCTTCAATATTGCCTATTGATCAGCCATGATGCTAATAAAGTTTCTCACATCAGCTTATTTGAGAATTCCTTCTTAAGAAAATGACTGAACATCTATGCAATGCTCCCTTATTTTCCACTAGGGGGAATTGTCAATGCATTGATTGCATTTTAAAACAAATCCCTTATTTCCTTTTCCAAATTATTTGATACTTCTCCCTTCACAATTTGCTTCCTTGAACTAGTGGACAAACTTATCATTTCCTCTATAGTCAAACCCTTAGTTTTGAAAATAAAATTAATTCCCTCATCTCTCTCAAAGCTTGTAGTAAGCCAACTTCAACAATTATCTATGATTGGGTAGATGTATAAGATTAAATAGAGCTTTCAAAAATAGTTTTCTGCGCTACTACACAAAAAGAAATTTTATTAACTTCGTATTGAAATAGTTTACATTTTGCCTCTAATTATAAAGGTCTTTCGATGAATGAAGAAGTTTCTAGATTTATCTTTCATCTACTAATATCTTTCTAGACTCTTCTATCCATTCGATAGTTCTAGTCAGTGTGATAAATGTTGGTAGGTCATGGTACAAATTAATCAATGTTTCCTACACTAGTCCCTCTTGATTTCTACAACTAATATTTACAATTATACATAATTTTTCTTTTAAATATTCAAATTTATCCTTATTTAAAGTCTTTGTGAATATGTATACTAATCGATCTTCAGATTGATAACGTTCTAGATTTATTTCACCATCATTTACTAATTCTTGTATAAAGTGATATCTTGTATTGATATATTTGCACCTTTTATGGAAGGCATGATTCTTCAATAATGCAATAGTAGAATTATTGTCACAATAGATTGTTGTTTGCTCCTTTTGATCATGCATTAAGTCTATTAAGACTCTTCACATCCACACTACTTAACATGTTGCCGATGTTCTGGCTACATATTGTGCTTCCATGAATGTAATTGTCACTATAGGTTGTTTCTTGGATGCCCATGCCACTATTCATGTTCCAAGATAAAATGCATATCCATATATGCTCTTTCAATTATCTGTACTCCCTACAAAGTCACTATCTGTATATTCATCTAATTAAAAATGATTCGTTGTGCAATATAATATCCCATAATCCCTAGTTCATATAATGTACCTTAATATTATGCTTCCAACTTGCCAATGTGAATTCTTAGGTGATTCCTTGAATCTAGGTATAAAACTAACTCCATAAAAAATATCTAGTCTAGTTGTAGTGAGATACATTAAACTTCCAACAAGTTTTTTGAATATAGTTGTATCAGAATTAGACTCCTTATCTTTACTAAGTTTTTTCCTTGTTGCTACAAGAGTTGATGTTGGAGTACAATTTATCATTCTAAATCTCTTTAATACATCCTTTGCATATTTACTTTGACAAATAAAAATTCTTTTATCATTTTGTATTACTTCAATTCCAAAAAAAGTACCTCATTAATTCTAGACATGTCATCTCAAATTCCTTTTTCATTTATGATTTAAACTCATCAATCTATAAATTTCTAGTAATGATCAAATCATCAACATATTAACAAATAATTAGAATCTGATCTTTTCTTTTGTTCTTCATGTATAGTGTAGGCTTGCTTCTTCTTTTGTTGAATCCATTATTTATCATATAAATCTATTTTTCTATACCATGCTCTTTATGCTTTCATTAACCCATAAAGTGCCTTTTTGAAATTGTATACCTTGTTTCGATATCCTTTTACCTCCTATCCTAGTGGTTCTTGCACATAGACTTCATCGTCTATAGATCCATTGAAGATTGTTGATTTGACATCCATTTGGTAAACCTTCCACTTGTTTCAAGATGCTATAGCTAATACCATTCTAATCGTATCAAGTCTTGCCACAGGTGCAAATGTTTCATTATAATCAACTCCATATTGTTGTACAAATCCCTTGGCTACTAACCTTGCCCTATACTTTTCTACATCTCCATTTACATTAACTTTAGTCATGTAAACCCATTTCACACATATGCATTATTTTCCCTTAGGTGGATCTATTAATTCCCATGTGCCATTCTTTTCTATCGACTTCATTTCTTCATTCATTGCAGTAACCTAGTATTGTTCTTTAAATGCATCTTCAAAGTATGTAGGATCATGGGCCAAAAAAACAAAGTTTGATTGCAAATCTATTCCATGTCCTTGATCATAAATTTCTCATAAAGTTCTACTTTTCTCACTTTTAATTCTTGATCTTAGTGATGCATGTGTATGATTAGGGTTATAACTTACTTGTGATTCTCCTTGTTCAAGCACCTCTTGTGGAGTTCCTTCTTGTTCATGTGATAAATGTGTGTGTGTGTGTGAGTGTGTGTGTGTGTGTACACACATCTATATACATATTTACACACACACACACACACACACACACACACACACACACATAGACCTATATACTTCTCATGATGAATGATGTGATATCATCCCTTACACACTTGTAGACAGTAAAAAAACATAGTCTTATATATATAACATAATCAAACAACCATCATTTGTATGCAATAAAATTATCAATTAGGGTTAGCACAAGATATAATATCATAAGTAGTGAACATAAATCATAGCATCTAGGAAATGGATTATCATAAGGTCCATCAAATAGTAAACCCTAACATCATCAAGTAACCCTAAATATAATATCATCATCATGAATACCATACTATATTTGGTGATATGAAGAAGTATCTCAAAATATGAAAGAGAAAAGCATAAAACAAGAAGTATCAAGACATGGGAATAGTCCGTCAGTATCTATTATAATCATCATAGTGTATGAATCATGGCGGTGGCACTACATCCTCCCCCCCAAAGACTTGACTTACTTCTGGAAGCTGCAAGGCTGAGATGAAAGTATGCACACATTAGTCTTGAAACTTTACTTGAATGATACCAAAGTATACCTTTCTTTTAGAATAAATCTAACAAACATAACTAATCTCCTCACTATAGGATTTATAAATAGGTAAAAACATCTTAGTCCAATCTTTTTAAAAAAAATAATTTTAAACTCAAGGGAAGATAGTAACAATAAGAGTTCTCCTTAAAAAAATGGCACACTTTCTAGGAGTAGGAGAAGGAGTAGGAGTTGACACGGGAATAGGTCCAAGTTTGAATTTGAATGGCTCTGGTATTGTGAGTCCAGGGGATTCCCCCGTGACTCGTCCCATTGAATCAGTCCTTGATCCCTTGGATAGAGCCTCAAATGATAAATGGGATGGTGGTACCATGTAGAATATTGCCATTGGTAAATCTGTCATCTCCGAGAAACCTGGTGATGTTGAGGGCCCCAATAATAAGATTTCGTCTGTGGAATGCAACAAGAAATGAACTTCTTTATTTGTATTTAAGCTTAAGGGTAAGGCCATTTCGTCGGTTCCACATAAAGTTGACTGGGACTCTGGCGCTTGCTCCATCTCTATCGTAGACTGTATTGTGGATCAGAATATGGCTCACATGAACTTAGGCTTGGTGGGTAAATTTGTTGGACCACGTCCTAATATTGAGGTTGTTAGATCTTGGGTGTCTAGAAAATGGAAAGGTAAGGGTCAAATTGATGTTGTGGCTATGGCTAGTGGCTTCTTCTCCTATTCATTTTCCTATGAACAAGATCTTCAATCTATTTTGGCGGGAGGTCCTTGGATGCTAGGCAAAGCCTCGCTGGCCCTTAAAAAGTGGGAACCAGGTTTTAATCCCAAAGATTGGGAATGTAATAACACCCCTATCTGAGTCAGACTGTCAGGTTTACCCATGGAATTCTAGGGAGAAGAAATATTTGTGGGTATTGCAACTTGTTTTGGTGAGCTAATTTCAATTGACCCAATGACTACAGCTAAAAGATGTCTAGTTTATGCCAGATTGTGTGTCAATGTTAAAAAGTCTACAAATCTGCCTTTTGAGATTGATCTTTTCTCTAAGCCTGGTAGATGGGTGTAGAAAGTGGAGTATGAATCCATCCCTTTCGCGTGTTTCCATTGTAAAAAAGTGGGTCATTGGGCCAGGCAGTGTCCCTCTAAGCCAAAGAAGGAATGGAGAAAGAGGAATAATATGCCCCTCTTAGAGAAGACGAATTCCTTGCCTATAAAGCCTCCTTTGAAAGATTTGAGCAATGATTTGGATGGATATATTAATCCCTCTATTCCTACCCCAAATGTGGGGGATGGGATTTTTCCTAGATCTAACTTCTCTTCAAAAGTTCCTACTGTCCTTGACCCGAACCTCTCGCCCCTTGTGGAGAATATTGGGGAATCCCCTACTGAGAATGTCCCCTGTGAAGAAGAGAATATTATTAATGCTATTGGATCTGTCCAAGATGTTCCTATTCAAATGGTTGTTGATATGGATAACTCTATTGAGGTGAAACCCCCGCCCTCTCCCACGCTGGAATCATCCCTCGAGGATGTTGCGCCTTTTATTGAGGTCAAACCCAAAAACAAAATAAGGAACTCCCTTATTGGCCAAAATACTCTAATCTAAGGGGTGGTCTTAACTAGAAACAGACAAAAAGCGGACTGTGGGTTGGATTCAAGGGGGTGGGAAGACCACCCAATGTGGTTAACAGAGATAGGCAGAGTCAGGTTTCCATTGCAGACGGAGCCCAAAGAACATTATCAGAAGGGTAAAAGCACAAAACCATGTCATGTTTCAGGCTAACTTATCAGCACAAGTGAATTTAAGTAATTCTAACTAAAAGTTAATTTTAGTGAAACATATGGTCTATATAGATTCATTACAGCTAAGTTATATATGGACCACAACTTTTCCAATTGGAATTGTCTACTAAATGTATATTTTATACCACTTTGGATCTAATTGCCCAAAAAAAATAAAAAATAAAAAAAATCGATGTTTCAACAACTCCTACTCTTATAAATTATATTTTTTTTGAAATGTAAAAATGCCCTTTTATAGATCTATAAGTGATTTTTTAAAAATATATATCTTTTAATATTTTAATTATTTTTTATATTTTATATTTTATTTTTATTGAAAGTCGGTCATTAGCACTAAAATGTAAGGTTGATTATCTTGTCAAGGAAAAATAAGAAATTTTTTTTAAAAAAAATATGATGCAGTAGAGAAAGGAATCTATGTAAAGGTGATATAATTATTTTCTAATTTGGATCAATAATTAAGAAAAGAGTTGGTTGGAATTGCAAAGAGTTATATTTCAGCACATGCAACTTTTTAAATTTATTGAAAAATATATATTTATAAAAAATAGTAAAAATTATATCCATGCACTAAAGTTTCAAGTTATCAATATACACAAAAAAATTGATTAAAAAAAGTTAAATTTACTAAATAAAGTGTGGTGGCTTGTGTAACTTCAATTTCAACATTTTATCAGCAACTAAATTATAGTGTTTAATTTATGAAAAACTACATTCAAATAATTTTTTAAATTTTTTTTAAAATTACAAACATAAAATAGACAAAAGAATATAAATTTTATTAGTTTACATCATTTCAAAATTCAAAACATGTATTTCAATTTATATTGATTTACTTTAAAAATTTGAATCAACTTTGACCATTTCCTTTATAAAAGTGTGACACAACTTTGTACTTTTACCCAGAAATGGGGATGCTATCCCCCTCTCATGCTAAATGAAATTTATCTCTTGGAATATAAGGGGTTTAAATCACCCCCACAAGAACGACTTGCTATCCAATTTGGTGAGAGATCATAAGCCATATATTTGCCTTGTCCAAGAAACTAAAATGCCTGGTAGCAAATTGGAAAAAATTAAATTGGCCATTTTTGGAGATTGTGGTGTTCACTGTGTGGATGTAGATGGTGCTTCAGGCAGTATCGCCACTCTTTGGAATTCGAGACTGCTATGTGGTAAGGTGGTTCTCTCTTCTCCTAATCACATTGCTACTAGACTCTTTAATCTTAAAGATGGATCCTCCTAGATTATTTCCAACATCTATGCTTCTAATGGGAGGTCTTCTAGGAAACCTCTCTGGTCTTCCATTTTCCATGCTAGATCGCTCTTCCCTAATCAGAAATGGGTTCTTTTGGGCGATTTCAACACCCCTCTCAAATTTGGAGAAATCTAGGGGTATGCCTATCTCTATTGATAGTAGACAAGACTTGGCTAACATGATCAACTCTTTGAGCCTTTTGGACCTGGATCTTATTGGTGCTAAGCTCACCTAGTCCAATAGACACAGTGGGGAGGATCTCATTCATGTTAAGCTAGATAGGGGCCTTGTCTCTCTTGATTGGATTCAGAATGCTTCCTGTAGACTCAATTCCTTGCCTCATGTTGGATCAAATCACTTCCCTATTTGCCTTTTGGTGACTCTGTTGTTTGGAAGAAAGGCATACCCCTTCAGATTTGAGAAAATGCGGTTGATGGCCCTGACATCCAAGATAGAATTATGTAGTGGTGGATTATTGATATTCAAGGTATGACCATGTTTCGTATAGCCAAGAAGCTATCCAATGTCAAGTCCAATATTCAACATTGGAACAAGTCCTCTTTTAGCAATATCTTCAAAATTAAAGATAAGCTCAAATTGGATCTTGAGGAGGTTCAAAAGCATACCCAAGTTTTCGGGTTTGATAAAGATGTCTCGAACAAAGAAAATGAGATTTTGACTAAATTGCATGATATTATTTCCAAAGAGGAGGAATTCTGGAAGAAGAGATCTAGATCTTTATGGTTTAAAAGTGGTGACAAAAACACTAAGTTCTTTCATATGATGAACCTTAAGCACAGGGCTACTAATAGAATAAATAAAATTCAAATTGGGCAGAGATGGGTTGATAAGCATGAAGAGATTTGCTAGGAAGCCATTAGTTTTTTCACTAATCTCCTTTTGGTGGATGATCCTATTGACCCTCTAGCTCAAAATGAGATCTTGCAGGAGGTTCCCATCATTGTCTCTCAAGTTATGAACTTGGAGCTTACTAGAATCACTTCTCCTGATGAAGTTCGCAATGAAGTCTTCTCTTTTAAAGGTAACAAAGTCCCTGGTCCTGATGGCTTCCCTTTGTTTTTCTTTCAAAAATTTTGGCAGATTATTTTCTCTGATGTGGTCGCTGCAGCTCAAATATATTTTTGGATCCCGCTCTCTCCTAAAGGAGCTGAATGCCACCTTCCTTGTCCTCGTCCCCAAGAAACCCGATGTCTTCTCTTTTTAGGATTTTAGACCTATTAGTATTTGCAATTATTTATATAAAAATTTTACCAAAATCCTGGTTCTCAGACTTAAGAATTTCATCCCTTCTTTAATTTCAAAGCATCAAAATGGGTTTATTACTGGGAGGCAGATCCTAGATTCTTTAATTGTGGTGCATGAGAAAATCCACTCCCCTTTTTTGTGAAATTGGACCTGTTGAAAGCTTTTGATAGAGTCAACAGGAGTTTTCTTCTCCGAATCCTTAGGGCATTTGGATTTGGAGATAACTTCATCCACATTATTAAACAATGTGTGTCTACCCCCAAATTTTCAGTGTTGATTAATGGATCTGCCTCTGGTTTCTTCTCCATGTCAAGGGCCATTAGACAAGGGGATCCTCTATCTCCTTTCCTTTTCATTATGATGAGTGAAGCTCTTAGTAAAATTATCCATAGGGAAGTGAGAAAAGGCAATATTATGGGATTACGGCCCTCCTCTCAGGCTTCTGCATGCTCTCACCAAAAATTTGTGGATGATACTTTATTGATGGGGGAAGGTTCGGTTAAAGAAGCTAAGAATTTAAAAAAGACTCTAGATACTTATGAACAAGGCACTGGGAAAAAAATTAACCTGGCTAAAACCTTAATTTTTTTCTTTAACACCCGTAAGCATAAGAAAAAGAAGATTGCCTTGATTCTAGGGTGTAAAGTTGGAATTCTTCCCGACTCTTATTTAGGTCTTCCCCTCTGCCATGGTCCGGCCCCAGACTCCTTCTGGGTGAACCTTATTGATAGATTCCAAAATAAGTTGGCTGGGTGAAAAGATGCTTTGTTAAGCCAAGCTGGTAAGCTCCAATCGCTCAAAGATTTTGTTCCAAGCGACCCAGTTTATGCTATGATTTTATTCAAAATCCCTGCCAAAATTGCTAATAAACTGAAATTATGGACAAGGATTGAATCAAAGAATAGATTACATCTTGTGGTTTGGAATCATGTTTGCCTTCCCAAGTCCATGGGGGACTGGACATTAGAAATCTGAGAGATTTCAATAAAACCCTAATGGAAAAGAAACTGTGGAGATGTCTTAAAGAGAATAATGAATGGATTGACATTTTCAAACATAAATACCACATTTTGGATATCTAAAACACTCTAGAATCTTATGAGCTTCCCAATGTTGTTTCTGATTTATGGAGCAACTTCTTTGGCTCCTCTAAATTTATTTTGCATGGTTGTAGATGGGTGTTGGGGAATCGTGCCAAATTCAGGTTTTGGGATGACTGGTGATGGCCCCCTATTAGATTCGGTTTGGGCTTCTCCTTTCAAAGAATTATGTCTCAAAAAAATTGGCCCCTCGGTGGCTGATTATATTAGAGATGGAGCCTGGTTAGATCTCAATTTTGTGGATAATGCTTTGATGCCTATGCAACCTTGTTTGAATTGTATACACATCCCCCACTCTAATGTGGAGGATGAAGTGTTCTAGAATTTCTCCTCTTTTGGGAAATTCAAGGTTACCAAAGCTTATAAGTTCATCTCCAGAAACTTGCCCCCCCCTTCTGGGTGGGTATTTGGAATAAGCTCTTAATTCTGAATATTAACATTTTTTTTTGGTTGTTTATGTAGGGTAAGATCTCTACCATTGATAATCTTTGCAAAAGAGGCCTTCCTCTTACTAATAGACACTTCCTTTGCAAAGAAGCGGAGGAAAATGCTTGTCATCTTCTGCTTCATTGCTCTTTTGTGAGGGATATCTAGAATTTCATCCTTGTTATCTAGAACACTAATTGGGTCTTCACTAATTCTATTCAAAGGTTGTGGTTTGAATGGAAGTGCCCCTTTGACAATTAGGCTTTGGGATTTCTTTGGAATTTGTCTCTTCCTCATATTGCTTGGGGTATTTGGAAAGGAAGAAACAATAGAGTCTTTAGAGATTTGGAATCTTCTACGCTTGTTGTGGCTACTAGAATTTGTAATTCTACCAAGGAGAATTTTTTGCACTTTTTCCCTAGCAAAAAGAATGACCATCCCCTCCCTACTCTCCACAAGGAATGGGATGTTAGGCCCAATATGGAAAGCTAATGTACTGAGAGGGGAGGGGTGAATTAGTACTCCAAAAATTTTCTTGAATAATAACTTTACTGTTATGCATAAACCAAAAAGCACAGTAACATAATATAAAGCTAAAACAAATAGATAACAATCATACATGATTCACTCCATAACACATATATTTTGGTTACGTAGAAACTCTTGGTTAGAGAGAAAAACTACAGTGGGGATGACACCCACAACTTCACTACTGCAATAATAAAGAGTGCTCAGTTAGAGCTACATTTTGGCTATTTTTGATAGCTTACCCTATTAGGAGTAACAAGATCTGTTAGATCTACCTTGCTAAAGGATTTTCCAACACCTACATTAAATGTTGTACCTCATTAGAGTGTTTACAATTTATAGACTTGATTAGAGTCTTTTACCCTATTAGACGTATCTCTTACAACTTCAAAATATTACAATAAAATCATTACAAATATCTGCAACATTACATCTGAAATGTTATAGCAGATTCTATGTGCTTAGAATAAGTTACCTTGCTTATAGCATACTTCGGTAACCCATATAGTAACTCGATAAAGCCTTTTGTTTACTCTGTTCTTTAAGTGTTCTCTGAAAACCTTCTCAGTGACCTCTGTGTCTCTGTAATAGTCTTCTTACTCACACTCATACATGCTTAACTCATGCTGTATAAATAGATCTCTTATATCGGTGATCCATTCATTGCTTCGATCTTACAAACATGATTTATCAAATGAATAAACATGCAAATTATTTCATTGGTTAGATGACCTCAAAATCATACACAATCTTCTAGTGTAATTTCCAATGTGATAACGGTTAGATGTGCCTTGATATTGTAACACATTTTCATATGCATGTCCAGGTTCAATGAATCTGGTAACACATTTCACTTGGTGTATATCAACTCAGTGTGTCATCTTTGTTGCTTGGTAGACATAAAAATATACTCGGTAGACAGCTCGGTGTATACTGCGTTCTATGACTGCTTTCTTCTGTAATCGACTAGACTGTGCATATTGACTTCTTTGTGTATACCGACTGCATGATTCGGTAGTGCTAACTAACTAGAGTATATAGTATGACTTTGAATATAAAAACTAATGGCAATTTGATAAGTAGTAATAATCTCCCCTTTTGACATTAGTTGAGATGTTTGACAAAACTACTTTCAAAGTCATTACTCAAAAATCTATATACGATACAAAATTTGACTAAACATATAGTATATACATTAGTCAATGAAATAGTATATTAAATATATACTCCCCTTGTCATTATACTGTACAAAACTCTGATCAGTGTGCTCGGTTATTAATATACTGTAATCATTGTTCTTTTCCCTATTCACTGCTCGGTTCACTACTCTTGGATACTCTGCATACTCTGCTTATTCTGCTCGGTATACTCCCCCTGTGTACTATACTCCTATTGGTTTATACTTTGAATACTATACACTCCCCCTTTTTGACAAACATAAAAAATTTAGTTACCATTTGGAGGTGGCAACTAATCAAAAATGGATTTATATTTTGTCTTGGCTTTGGTGAGAGTGACAGAGAGGGCATCCTTTACACTGTCCATTAAAGAATTTTGTGCATTAATATCAGCCAATAATGAAATTAAGCCATCTAAAGTGCTTCCCTCTTATGTAGTAGAGACGTATGTGGCTCGGTTGAGCTATTCTTGAACGGATGAAAGATGAGGAAGGAATAATGTCTGAAGTGTCATTATGTCCATCCCGATCTTATGTTCTTCATTTCTTAGTTCCAGTTGTTGACCCATAAGATGTTGAAGCTTAGTATAAAAATTCTGAATTGAATTTGGCTATGGGGTCAACTTATTTGAAAGATCGGTGATCTCTTTCTCAATTGCATCGGTTTTATTCTTGTTGTCTTTAATGAATATAGAAAATGTACAAAGTTTCTGAAATGATAAAAGAATGTGCTTGAGTTGAGGGGACAACTCAGCAATAAACTGGACAAGTTTTACCTTGCCAACAACAATGGATTTTTGTACTTCTTCTATCATTCTAGCAGTGAGCTCTTTATCTTTCAGCTTGCTCAAATACTCAGATGCATTGACTCTGAATGCTTCTATTTGATTAAGGAGTTCATCCAGTTGAATGTGGATGGCTGCATCGGTTGATACTATAGCTGAAGGTAGCATATCTGTTAGCAGTGTCTTCACCTTCTGAAGTATTTTAATCTTCTTTTGAATGGCCATCTATTTTTCTTGTTCGGCCTTTGCTTTGCATAGTTCACCAAATTCAGTGAGTGCTTGCCCCTTTAATTTTGAGATATCAACATTGGGCAACACTATTGGTTTTGACAAATCTATTTTGAAACTATGCTTTTTCATCTTCTTTTCTTTACCTTTCACCGGATGAACTACTACAATAGCTTCAGAGGCTTGCTGACCCTCGGTAGGTTGCTCGGTAGATGTAACACTTTGGTCAGTTCCTGTAGCTGTTGTAGAGTCCTTCGGTGTCTCAGTACTGGGTGTCTCAGCTGCAACATTTTCCATGCTAGAAGGTGCTTGAGATGTTTGTTCTTGAGTAGTACCTTCTGCTGTTGTAGCCTTATCACCTTCGGTGCCTTGTGTTGTATCCTGAGGAGCTTCGGTAGAGACAGGCTGATTAACCAGTGGATAAGGTTGAACTTGTACTAAAACAAATTCACTAGATACAAGTTTTGCATATGTAGTGCCTTCTATCATTTCCTACTCCGGTGCTTTTGTATCCATCACATCTTCATCAATTTGAATAGTTTTAGTAGGGTCTTGCTTGATAGCATCAGGACCTTGCTTGGTGACACCAATAATTTCAACTTTAGATTGTTCACCAACATCCTTGATTTTGAATATTTCCTGCCATTTTACTTTTGTCTCATTTTCTACATCAATATATATCCCATTCATCAGTTTTAAGGCTCTTTGTTTGACAAGAAATTTTGAATTGTAGGTTGTCAAATGTTCCTTTATTTTTGCTACAGACATATCAGGAAATAGATGGACTAGACTTCTTTCTCTAATTTGTTTCTCTGAGTCTATTGCATATTTCCACCTATTATCAATATGCAAGTAAAGTTCATTTGGAAGTGACTTTACTAGTTCTAATGGAGCTAGCCAAAACTTAAGAAGTTTGCAAATAATAGCTTCTTCAATTTGTCTATTCTTATCATTTTTCCTAGTCTCATACTTGACAAATCTAAATCCTGCAAATCCACCATATTCTTTTAGATTGGCACAAAAGTTTTCTACACTATGTATATTTACCTTCTGGCTCTTGACAATCTGGAATTTGTTTGCATCTTCAGATTCTGTATCACTAGACTCTTTTTCTAAAATGAGTCTCCGAGTAGATTTCTTGTATGTTTTTGTTACCTTGGGAGTAGTAACACTCTTTTGTTTCTTACTCAGTGATGCTGCAGATGCTCCTGCGTTAGGTCTCTTTGTTGGTGGAGTCAGTAGGGCCTTTGAAGTGTCCTGCTTCTTTCTTTTTAACACTTTACCCTTTGGCAATTCAGTACTCAGTGTTATTGCTGCCTCTTGAGCTTCTGATTCCTCTGTGGTGATGGCAAGAGTGCCTTTGATAGGTGTAGAGGTAGAGTCTTCTCCAAATTTCTCTATCAATGCCTTAATCATCTTTGTTGCCTTCCTTGTAGCTTTGGGTACTACAATGCTCATTTTTACTCTTTCCTTCACTTCTTCAAAAGTTCCATACCTTAGCTCAGTAGCATGCCTTGGAAATGTCAGAAATGCATCAATTTGATGTTGTGTGATGTCAAAGTCAATCTCATAACCCATAGGAGGCAAAGATTGAGTCCTCGGTTCCACAACATTCACATAACAGTAATTGGTGTCAACTTCAAAACATATTTCATCTTTATATTTCTCTACTAGCTGGGGTGGGATCCGGTACCTATTATGCATTTTCTCTTGAGACTTGCTGAAGTAATCATCCATGATATCATTAAAGTTATCTCCTAACTTCTTGATGAAGTCATTAATTTGATGAGTGATTGGTCGGTGTAGCTCCCAAACTACTTTACCAACTATTGGAAAGAATTTTCCAAAGTAGAAAAACATGCATACAAGAAGTGAAGCAAACTTTAGTGTATTTGTCGAGTTGTTCTTCTTTGGCTTTCTGATTGTGTTCAAATTTTCAAACAAGTTCTTCAATAACACTTCACATAAGTCAACTTTCATTCCCTTTTTCACAATTTTATAGGCTAAGTCAACTACTACATAGGGTACACTATTTTCCCTTGCCGATTGGAAGAAACAGTAACCAATTACTCTAATAGAAAATTTTAACTCTGCATTAGTGACATTGTTTAACTTCAGATCTCTGTAATCAGATTCTACTTTGGTTAAACTGATCAATTCTTTATGTGATATCATCTTCTGTGCTTGGGCATGATCATGGATAGGGTAACCCGTAATCAGATGAATTATTTCCTTAGTGATCTTGAATGGTTGCTCTTCTAGCCACATGAAATCATCATGCACTCTACTCAAAACAAACTTAACCCATTGGGGCTTGAACACATGAGGGTAGGTTAGGGCTTTAGTCAATCCCTTGATTCTAATGTGTTCATACTTGCTATCCATTTTACCATCTATGCACAATTCATCATAGGTATCTCTAATCTCAACATGACCGAGTTCTTCAACATGACATTTGGTGAAGAATCTCACATCCTAGACTAACAAGACTTGATCCGGGATGAGTGAAAAGGCGGTTTTGTCATCTAGTTCAGATGCGACTTTAGGAGTCAAAGTGTATTTCAGTGAGGGCTTCTCTACATTCTTGACAATAATGGGATCTTGGATCTTGGGCACCATTGTAGATTTCAGATAAAACTTAGCAAACTATCCTTAGGGTTTGATGGCTTACAAATGGCAGATACTTCACACTTAGCAGATAATAACAATTTGATAAGATCGGTAAACTAGCTTGACAGTGTGATGAGATTTGATGTAAATACCTTGGATTCACTTTGAATGAAGTTTGATCACCTTGATTCGCTCTTTCTTTGCTTGCTCGAAAACTTGGTGAGTGAAAATGACCGTGAAAATGCTTTTAAGTACACAAAATACCTTATAGGGCTCTATGCGGGTTAGGTTAAAACATTAAATGCACTCAGTTCCTCTTTAACCGATTTACTCTCCTTTTTTCTTTAATCGAGTAACCAAGCTTCCTTCATTTACCAACTTGATAGGCTTCCTGTATTCACCGACTTGACAGGTTTCCTGTAAAGTGCTTCAAAAGACTTTGATAGAATCTCAAACTTACTACTACATCTTAACTATGCAGATTTTGAATTTAGTACATAATAGAATAGGAACTCTTATGATTTTCACCTTCAGAGAATGTAGTCCCTTCATACTTTTTCTGATTAATTTGGAATAGGTGCACCTAACTCAGTAGGTAAGGTGCATTCTTCATTTGACACAATTTCTTTCTTTTTCCAAATCATCTTTAATTTCTCTTTATTTCCTCAATGTCTTCTCTAGGTTGATCTCTACAATCTCCAGCTAAATGTCCAACTTTGTGACAATGAAAACATGCCATACCAGGATTTCTCCATGATCTTCGGTTGTTCATTCCAAACCTTATAAAACAGTTGGCACTTATATGTCCATATCTTCCACAACATTCACACCATATCCTTGTATTGTAATCCCATGGTACTGCTGCATATTGTCGGTAAGGATCTGTGTGAGTTCGGTAACCTCTAGTATTTGCTCAGTGTGCAGACCACATGTAGTTCTTTTGCTTAAACTAACACTTCTCAGTACTATGTCCATATCTATTGCAGTTTTTACAAAACCCTTTGAATTTTGCCTTCTGATAATTGTTAACAGACTTTGTCCTACATTGATTAGATGTGTAACCATATTTATTGCAATTGTAACAATAACCATTGGCCTTAGTGACATTCGGTTGCTTACCTTTTCTGATTTGGCATATGTTGGCAGTATGACCTCGATTTCCATAGTAGTTGCAAATAGGCTTCTTTCCTTTGATGTTCTTCTTGATTCCAGCTTGCTTTGATGATTTTCCTCTCTTGGTAGTACAGATTCCCTTCTCGGCAGAGTCTTTTCCTTTGTAACCGAATCCTACATCTTTGTAGGGTCGTCTTGTATTCAGTTTCTCATCCAACATCTTTGATGCTTCATAACTCTTCTTCAATGTTTCTTTGGATTTCTTCTTTGTTTCAAGTTCATCAGTCAATCTTGATACTTCAAGTTTTAGTGCTTGATTCTCATCATCTTTTAGAATTGCTTCATGATGTGCATAACCTAGTTGATCTGATATATTTTGTTGAATCCCAGTCAACCTTATGATTTCATCATTCTTATCAGATACCAAGACTTCAAGTTGTTGTTTCTCTCTTTGTAGATCTCTTGCTTTATCCTCAGCTGTCCTCAATGCATCTAGATTTTCAGTCATCTGTGTACCGAAATGTTCTTGTTCTCTTTTCATTTCTTTTATTTGATCAGTCAATGCCTTGTTTTTTTCTTTCAATACTCCAATCATTTCTTCAGTCTCTTCAGATATACTGTTCTCAGATGATGTCTCAATTTGTTCCACTAACTCTTGAGAGTCCTACAAGTCATCAAATAATCTTCTTCTTACTTTCATAGATTTTTGCATTTGCCTTTGCATGTCTGCAATCACTTGATTAGCATGTCTACAACTTCCTTGGCTCCTCTAAATTTATTTTGCATGGTTGTAGATGGGTGTTGGGGAATGGTTCCAAATTCAGGTTTTGGGATGACTGGTGATGGCCCCCAAATAGATTTTGTTTGGGCTTCTCCTTTCAAAGAATTATGTCTAAAAAAAATTAGCCCCTCGGTGGCTGATTATATTAGAGATGGAGCTTGATTAGATCTCAATTCTGTGGATAATGCTTTGATGCCTATGCAACCTTGTTTGAATTATATACACATCCCCCACTCTAATGTGGAGGATGAAGTGTTCTAGAATTTCTCCTCTTTTGGGAAATTTAAGGTTACTGATGCTTATAAGTTATTCTCCAAAAACTTGCCCCCCCCTTCTGGGTGGGTATTTGGAATAAGCTCTTATTTCTAAAAATTAACATTTTTTTTTGGTTGTTTATGTAGGGTAAGATCTCTACCATTGATAATCTTTGCAAAAGAGGCCTTCCTCTTACTAATAGATGCTTCCTTTGAAAAGAAGCAGAGGAAAATGCTAGTCATCTACTGCTTCACTACTCTTTTGTGAGGGATATCTGAAATTTCATCCTTGTTATCTAGAACACTAATTGGGTCTTCACTGATTCTGGTCAAAGGTTGTGGTTTGAATGGAAGTGCCCTTTTGACAAATAAGCATTGGGAGCTCTTTGGTATTTGTCTATTCCTCATATTTCTTGGGGTATTTGGAAAGAAAGAAACAATAGAGTCTTTAGAGATTTGGAATCTTCTACACATGTTGTGGCTACTAGAATTTGTAATTCTACCAAGGAGAATTTTTTGCACTTTTTCCCTAGCAAAAAGAATGACCATCCCCTCCCTACTCTCTAGGAGGAATGGGATGTTAGTCCCAATATGGAAAGTTAATGTACTGAGAGGGGAGGGGTGAATCAGTACTCCAAAACTTTTCTTGAATAATAACTTAACTATTATGCATAAACCGAATAGTGTAGTAACATAATATAAAGCTAAAACAAATAGATAACAATCATACATGATTCACTCCATAACACATATATTTTGGTTACGCAGAAACTCTTGGTTAGAGAGAAAAACTACGGTGGGGATGGCACCCACAACTTCACTACTACAATAATAAAAAGTGCTCGGTTAGAGCTACATTTTGGCTATTTCTGATAGCTTACCCTGTTAGGAGTAACAAGATCTATTAGATCTACCTTGCTAAAGGATTTTCCAACACTTACACTAAATGTTGTACCTGGTTAGAGGCTTTACAATTGATAGACCTGATTAGAGTCTTTTACCCTGTTAGAGGTATCTCTTACAACTTCAAAATATTACAATAAAATCATTACAAATATCTATAACTTTACATCTGAAATGTTATAGCAAATTCTATGTGCTTAGAATAAGTTACCTTGATTATAGCATACCTTGGTAACCCATATAATAACTCAGTAAACCCTTTTGTTTACTCTGTTCTTTAACTGTTCTCTGAAAACCTTCTCGGTGACCTCTGTGTCTCTGTAACAGTCTTCTTACTCACACTCATACATGCTTAACTCATGCTATATAAATAGATCTCTTATATCGGTGATCCATTCATTGCTTCGATCTTACAAACATGATTTATCAAATGAATAAACATGCAAATTATTTCATTGGTTAGATGACCTCAAAATCATACACAATTTTCTAGTGCAATTTCCAATGTGATAATGGTTAGATGTGCCTCAATCTTGTAACACGTTTTCATATGCATGTCTAGGTTCAATGAATCTGGTAACATGTTTCACTCGGTGTATATCAACTCGATGCGTCATCTTTGCTACTCGATAGACATAAAAATATACTCGGTAGACAGCTCGGTGTATGCTGCGTTCTATGACTGCTTTCTTCTATAACCGACTAGACTATGCATACCAACTTCTCTGTGTATATCGACTGCATGATTCGGTAGTGCTAACCGACTAGAGTATATAGTATGACTTTGAATATAAAAACTAATGGCAATTTGATAAGTAGTAACATGGGATACTATCAAATGGTGGCAAATTGATTGGGATATTGCAATTCCAGTGCACAAAAGAAAGCAGTGCATAAAAAATGTTGTTTGGTATCCCTCCCTATGGGACGGATCAAAATCAATATGGATGTCGTGGCTAAAGGGAATCCTAGACCCATCGTCTATGGGGGAGTCGCTAGGAATCATATTGATCTATTGGTTTCTGTAGTGGTGCTCCCTCTAGGCACCCAATCCAACCACTTTACAGAGGCCAACGCTACCCACATTGGGTTACACATGGCTAAAAGAGAAGGCTTTAGAAAGGTCTGGCTGGAGTCTGACTCACTAAACATTCTCAATTTCTTAAATGGGCGCATAGATCTTAGCTAGACGATTTCTAATCTGATCAAAGATTACTAGGATATAATAAATGAGTTGGAAGAATTCAAAATTTTACATGTATTTCAGGAAGGCAACAAAGTGTTAGATCTATTGGCCAATATGGCGATGGGCTACGTGGCAGCTAAATGGTGAAGTAGTAGGGATTCATTCCCAAAAACCTTGTTTGAGCTGGCTTGTGATGGTTCCACCCACTTGTGATAATCAATTAATTTTAATCATGATTTGATTGAGTTGTTGGGGAAATGGCTCCTTTTTATTTTCCCTAACCAAAGATCTAGAAACTTCCTTTGTGCGTGGATTTTCTGTCAAATTGTGTGGCCCATTCTATGCTACTGTTTGGAGACTTTTTTGGTGTGGCCCATTTCCTACTACTATTCAGAGACTTCTCTGGTGTGGGCAATTTCCTGTTGTTTGGTGGCTCGGATCATTATGGCTGGGGACAAGTATAGGAAAGAATCATCTATAGGTGAGAAATGGAATAAACACAAGGAGGTGTGGCAGAAAATCGTTGATTGGGGAATTATCCCCTTCTTGGAAAGACTTCATGGCCCTTCTCCTCTACTCATGAAAACCTTTTTCAATGGGTGGAAGAAAGGGGTTCTAAGGACTTATGGTGCTGATTACTAGCTAGATGAAACCCTGGTAGTGATGGTTACTAGTCTGGCAATGAATGACATAAGGTTCTATAGAGACAAGAAAATAGGGGAGGAAGACTTGGCAAATTTTTTCAACAAAGACAAGGAGCTCTCAAGAGTTAACAAAATGGCTGATGGTGGCTACAATAGTAAAGATCTTATGGCTCCATAGGCGGACATGGTCGAGTTCATCATGAGGTATATTATGTACTTGATGGCAGATATGCCAATATCTTTTCCTACCATTTTACCATTTTGAACTATTTTGAATCATTTTAGGCATGGTAAAATCATTTCCATCCCTTTCTATCTGGCCTGCTCTTTATAGAAGTCTTGAAAAACATATGGAGAATCCAAATAATCCTATTTTTCATGAAGGACTTATTGTGATCATCATGGAGTATGCTAAGACCCTTGAAGTTGTGCCCTCTTTATCTGAGAAATGCCAACATACTAATATTCAGGAAGTCTCTGACTCGAAAATGGATCTGGAGGATAGTGGGGGTGCCATTCCTTTTGATGACCCTGATTATAAGCCAATGGAAGAAGGTGACATGATGGTCACCCCTGGTATGTTTAGCAATAAGAATCCCCCCAGATGGGCAGCCAACATATATAAATCTACCAACAAACTGATTTCTCAGGCTGAGCCCCTTTCTAAAAAGAAGAAGCTTACGACTAAGGACTATGGTCTGAAGACTTCAAACCAAGAAATAAAACTAGACATTCCAATTAACGTCCTGAAGGAAAAGAAGGGGACCATGCCTAAGGAGGAGGACAATGGGTTATAGAGGAATGGTACTCTGATGAACCTAGTGATGGAAGAGACCAGAAGCTAGGAGAGCTGCTGAAATTGGGTGGATAGAGAAATTGATACCCTCAAAGTGGGGGTTAAGGAGATAATAGATATCTTCATAGCTTCACCAGAACCTGGCAATTCTGAGAAGCTCATGATTATGACCCAAAATCTCTCCCATGATTTCTAGGTTATGAAATGCAACCATGAACAAAGAATTGAAAAGGTGGAATAGTCTATCACCGAGATAAAGAAAAGCCTCAAGAACCTAGTTGACATAAGCAAGAAGGCCATGAATAAAAGTATAGAGGAGCTTGAAAAGATCAATGTCATGGTTGCAGAGTATAGATCCATTCACAGTGAACTTGAGAAAGATCTTGGAGATGAAGACATGGTTGTCGAAGACAACAAAACCACGAGCCCTAGTTCCAGGACCAAAAGAAGGAGCAGCAATAAGGGCACCTCCAGATTCATTATGGAGGAGCTGGAGGAAATCAATAAGATTACCATCTAGAAGAACAACAAACTAGTGTAATCTCTTAACTAAGTGCTTTTTTTTGCTGTCTGTGTCTCTTTTTCTTTTGTTTCTATTCTAGGGTGCTCCCCTGTTTTTCTATTGGTTTATGTCTATTTGGCTGATGGCCGACTTTTGTAAAACTTTTGGTTTTGGGTCCATGTAAAACCCGTTTATCTTTATCAAAAGCAATAAGAGTTCTCCTTAATATTCTTTAACTTTTCAAATTTACTGCACTAGATAAGAGATAAAGCAAGATAAATCACTTTTCACTAATTACAATAAGCAGGTAAAAGTACAAACCTGTGTCACACTTTTACAAAGGAAAAGGCTAACACAACAATAATTGTTCAATTTCGTCGCCATAAAAGTGTCATTTGCATTTTCAATTTGAAGATGATGTAAACTGATGAAATGTATAAAATTTGTTGAAGTTTAAGTCTACTATTTTTTGAAAACATTTTGTGAATAATTTATATGTTTTTTTAGCTTTAAAGTCCATTTTTTTATTGCTGAAAAAATCTGAAAAACAGGGGGTTTGGTTCCCACCTTAAAAGTAAATGTAAATCAACTTTTCTTTTTTTCATTTTTATATTAGTTATAGATCACATATTTATCTAGTGCATGAAAAAAAAAATTTAAAATTTATGTATATTATCTTTGTAATATCATTTGGAAGTCGAATACACCAGAATTTGATAGGTTTTTTCTCCCACCTCAATTTGTCTATTCAATTTATGATAATCTAAAAAATAAAAATACCCTTTTGGAGAAGACTCTCTCTTCTAGTGAACCATATTTTTTTCATTTTTTTGTGAAGTGATTTGATATTTTTTTTGTTTTTCAAAGCAGACTCATATCAAACAAAAGAATACCTAGTTGTAGTATTTCTTATTTTTTATATATTACATGTAATCAAAACATATAAAAAATTATATGAGTAGAATTGTGACTTCGATCTCTAAAAATAGTATTTTTAGTTTTTTTAACAAGTTTAATTTACCTATTGAATTTTGTTGCAGAAGTGACAAGTTTGAAAAAATCATCATTATTGTTGATGTGGCTGCCACTTGGCATTCCACATAAGCCGTTTTGGCCAGAAATGTTCCTACCAGAAGGGTTTCGGCTGGAACAATTCAAAAATAGTTCCGGCCAGAACTATGAGGGCCAACATGACCGGTCACTTGAACCACATATAAAAAATAATTATTTTTTCCATTAAAAAACCAAATCAATCAAGTGCGAAAATAATAAGAGTTATTTTTGCAAAAAATCCTTTTCTTTTCAAATATTGTGGCATTTTGGAGCGAGTAGGAAGATTATAAAGGGGTGAACATTTCTAATTTTGTAAAGGGGCAAAGATTTAAAAATAATTTTCGGAAGGCGTCTACCCTTTCCAAGTATGTTATTTGAAATTATTTTTTCAATCATGCTTAATTTGCAATATTAGATGTTTTTTTGGAAATTAAATATTTTTTAGATTAACCATATTCTTTAGTCACTGCGATACGACGATAACCATTACTTGGCCATATATCCAACACTATTTAGTACTGAATTATATTATATTTTATTTCCTAATACTTGACTCAAATTCTCTATATATTAGCTAAGCGATTTCAAGCAACTAATGTTATTAAATCACATTCATATGTACATTGCATATAGTGAAATGTATCTAATTGAAGTATACTTAATTTCTTACTTTTTATCAATGCTCCTAAATTTCTTGAGCCTTATTTTTCATTTTCTAAATTTTAAAAATTGGACTTCAAGTCAAATGATCTAAATGGATAAAATTTACACATGTTAAGTTTAAGAATGCAAAACTATTTATACATTTCACTAATTACATTTTTTTTGTTAAGAACCAATGAAAAGTTATTAGATATATAACCTTTTTAGTTAAAAGCACTAAATTGTGAAGATTTTCATATTTGAATGTGTTATTTTTAGGTTCAAAGCACAAAATTTTGAATATCTAAATATTTTTTGCAATGGGGAATAAGAGGGCTAGATCAAGATTGTATGATCGTAAAAGGGACGATAAGATGAAAGGTCATACAAAACATAGTCAACAACAATCCGTTGTTATTCAAGATCAACCTAATGATGTTCAAGAAACATCTACTCAGGTAGGAGATGGATTTTTTTTTTCTGGTATGGAAAATTTGATGGAAATGGATGAAGATGGTCTTTTCAATAAAATTCCATCTAAAGATATGATACTAGAAAGCACATTAAAATTGCATTGTAAGAATTTGTGGGATGATTATTTTAAAAATAAGTCTATTATTGGAAGAGCACAATTATTTGCTAAGTTATTTAGGAAAAGGGGAATGAAACCCATTTTGGAGTTGCTGGGTGTTGGTAATAAGAAAAGTTTGAGTGATACATTAGTAAAAGAAACTATAATTGAAAATTTACAAGAAGCATTGAATTGTATTGAGTGTTGGTATTTTGGATATGTTGATATGGTTTTGTCATTGATGTCAACACTTGTCAACACTTGCCAACACTTATCAGCACTTGAAGATCCTTGGTTATGTTCACTAGCATGTTCAGTGACTTATGCACAGTCACCGATATCTGGTTCACCAACAAGTTATATTGTTCACCGGCACTTGGAATGATTTGGAGATTACTTGGTTATGTCAAAGACATTGTCTGGACACTTGGTTTTGGTGATTTGTTCATTGGTCTAATCGGGTTTGCATATTTGTTTTTACCGGTAAATAGGTCTAGGTTATGGACCGATAAGCATATCTATTCCAGATCAACACATGTCATGAAGATGATTTATCATTATTGTAAATGCATTAAGCCAACATCATGCATCACATATTGATTCATTTGTAATTAATTTTCTTGTAATATCCTTTAGTGAAATGACCTACTCATTTGGTCTTAGGTTATGGTATAAATGTAAGATCTCATTTATGAGATTGATATAGGATTGGAAAAAAGGATTGTAATAAGGTATATGTGAATATAAGCAGAGCTATACACACAGAGATCATTCAAGATTGAAGAAAGGTTTGAAGAAGGCAAATCAGATCTTAACCGGTAATGAATCCAGCATATGAAGATGCTATTCTAAGTAGTACATTATCATTGGATTTAACCATCCAATTGTAGTCAGTGTGACTCCCATTTTGTGATTGAGAAGTGAGCTCTAGGCAGTTGGCCTTTCTGCATGTGCATACTCCATATTTTACACACATGCTATCTATAGTAGTATCATCTGATTGTGGATAAGGTTTCACACCATGGTTTTTCCCCTTACAGGGTTTCCACATACAAATAACTATGTTATATGTTGTGTATGTTATTTGTCTTTTTGTTTCATGCATTAAACTTTTTTGGTACTGCAATTAACTGTTAAACTGTCTACCAACATTAAAGTTTGGTTTACTGACATTATGCATTAAGTTTGGTTAAGTTAGTTTTGGTTTGCATTTATTGGACAACTGATTTGCCCCCCTCTCAGTTGCCTTCGGGACCTAACATTGACAACACGAGTCGAGGTGTTGATTTAAGTGCTGCATGTAGAGCATTGATGACTATGATTACTAGTAAGGAATTGACTCGTAAAAAACAAGTTAATGCAATTTCTTAATTAATGCATGTATCTAGAAGAACTATTCAAAGATACATTAGGAAGAGAAATGTGTTGGATGAAAACATTGAAAATAATTGGGTAAATATCTGTAGGGTTACTAGAAAAAATAGAATTTTTGAAGATGTAAAAAGATAGGTCATTGATTATTGGACCAACCAATCTCATGTTTCTTCCAATAGAAGGGATACTATACAGATGATAGATGAAGATGGTAAAAATATTACACATCCAAAACATTTCTTAGATACAACACAAAGTGAATTGTTTGAAGCATTCAAGCAAGAATTTTCAGATATAAAGATTTGCCAAAGGATGTTTGAGAGATTTCAACCTTGCTTTGTATGCATAAATAAGGTACATGAAACTTGTTGTCAAAATAATGTTGAATTTCATCTAAACTTGCAATCATATAAGAAGTTCATGGAATCAATTAATCCAAATCTAGTCATTCCTACAACTACAACACAATTTGTGAAGTCTTTTTTATGTGATAAATTAGAAGATTTCGATGAGTTCAAAATACAATGTATAAAAGGTGAATGCAATGATTGTGGATTTTTGAGTAAGTTTGTGTTGCAAACTGAGAATATTGATATTCATGCACTAGTTATATGGAAGAGATTTGAATTTGAGACATACCAAAGTAAGTGGGGAACTAAATCCAAAAAAGTTATGTTGAAAGAGAGTGAATTGCCCTACATTCAAATTATAGATAGATTTCATAATATGATATATCCATGTATCCAACATTGTCATGGTGCAAGATGGTAGGCTAAACAGTTTTGTGATTCAAAGAACTGTTTTCCACCAGGTTGTATTCTTTCAATTGTAGATTTCTTCGAGAACTATGCATTTAGACCTCACACAAAATTTCAAAGTCAATATTATCATTCTGATCAAGTTGCAATATTTGTACAAGTTTTCTATAGACATGCACAATTTCATGTGGATGGTATACTGAGTACTGAAAATGAACACATTATCATCAAGGAGGTCCATTTCTATATCAATGATGATACATGTCATGATAGGATCTATGTAGCACATTGTTTTGGAATGTTTTTTGAAGATATTAAAGATCGTGGGATAGAATGTACACAACATTAGATTTGGTCAGATGGATGTGCCGGTAAGTATATTAGATTTGAAATTTATTATTTAAGTTGTTTTATATATATATATATGATTTGATTGTATATAACAGGTCAAAAGTCTAAATATATTTTTAATATATATGTTATTCATGTCAGGTCAATTTAAGTCTACAAAAGCTTTTAACTAGTTATCCCTACAACATGCTCGACATAGCATAAATTTTTTGTGGAACTTTTTTGAGAGTGGACATGGAAAAGGAGAGCATCATGGAGCATGAGAATGTGTGAAGCCTGCACTTCGTCAACATGAACTTGCAGGTAAATTATCTTCATATATATATATATATATATATATATATATGAGCATGTGTGAAGCGTGCACTTCATCAACATGAACTTGCAAGTAAATTATCTTCATATATATGTGTGTGTGTGTGTGTGTGTGTACATACATGTGGGTTGTCCAATTTTCTAAAGAAAGAGCTTCTATACAGGTAACACCATGTGTAATTCTAATGATATTATTGAATGGTGCAAAAATCATTTTGTTGGTCGTGATACAACTTACAACAAGCATTATTTTTCGGAAGTTAAAGGTATATATATATATATATTCTTAAACATTCTTGGTGTTCTTGAATTATTTTTAAAATTCAAGTGTATATATATGTGTGTGTGAAATGAACTAAAATTGACTAAATAATTTTCATATTATTAGATATTGATCAATCAAATCCTTATAATTTTGTCAATCAATTTATGGTATTAGAAGTTTTCATCAAGTCATGACTAAGGGATTTAGCAAGCCTCATCTTATTCTTGGAAGAGCAAAATCATGCTTTTGTGTTGATTGTATTGTGAACAATAGAGATACTCATTGTCAAAATATTGCTAATGGATATGTTTTGCAATGGGATATGAAAGAATTTTTCACAATGCCTCCTTACGAAGATAGTGACATTATTGATATTCATGATCCTCTATATTTAGTTGATTATGAATGTGTTTTTGATTTAGTTGTTAGAGGTGCATGCATGCATATTTTGTAAAATACGTATATGTACATGTACAAATTTTTAAATTCTTCATTAATTTAATATTGTTCAAAATTAATTTTAAAATGTGTAATGAACTAATATTTCTTGTAATATATATAAATGCATGGTCTATTTTCACAGGTGATATTTTTGTAGTGATTGTTGATCCTGACAATACTAAAAGTGTAGATTATTATCTATTGAGATGCACACACCCAAAATGCAAGTTATTGGAATCAGTTAGTGATGATGATGGGCAACAATATCCCACTGGTTCAGTTGTTGTTGAAAGCACCTATTATCAAAAAATAAAGATAGATACAAATGGTGTAACATTCATTAATTATATGCCTAGCCAAAAAGTTCTACACTACAGTCACTTAGTAATAGTGACAAGATTGCAGTTGGAGACATTGCCAAAAAAAGGATGTGGCAACCAAAACTGGAGGAAGATCATGAATTTTTTTTAGAGATTATAAAAGATAAGGAGGATCCAGATTATATGTACCATGAGCTTTAAGTTCACTTGTCGTGTTTGAACAAGTAAAATATATTAGATAGGTCTTATTTTGATAAACTCATATATATATTTAGATATTTCTAGACATGTGTAGCAATTTAGTTTTGTTGATGCATTTATTTTACGTTTTATACGTTGATTTTACATGTTTTATTCATCTATGTATTCATTTAATTTTGATTTACACATTTATAGTTTCATTTAATTATGTTGTATATATAGGTACACTTGTATATATAGTTTCACTAAAATGAGCAACTAATTGTGTTGTCTTAAGGTGTTTAAAGTGGTCTTAAGGGCATTTAAGGGGATATTTGTGTCATTGATTCTTTTATATTTTTACACATGCATGGATTCATTTTATTCATCTATGTACATTAATTTCATTTATATTTACACATATATTTTTTCATTTAATTAGGTTGTTTGGATTCATCTTATCATATTTACCTAAGGTGTTTTAAGTGGTCTTAAGGGCATTTAAGGGGATATTTGTGTCATTGATTCTTTTATATTTTTACACATGCATGGATTAGTTTTACTCATCTATGTACACTCATTTAATTTGTATTTACGCATATATTGTTTCATTTACTTATGTTGTTTGGATTCATCTAGTTATGTTGTCCTAAGGTGTTTTAAGTGGTCTTAAGGAGATTCAAGGGGATATTTGCATCATTGATTCTTTTATATTTTTACACATGCATGGATTCGTTTTATTCATCTATGTACATTCATTTCATTTATATTTACACATATATTTTTTCATTTAATAATGTTGTTTGGATTAATCTAATTATGTTGTCCTAAGGTATTTTAAGTGGTCTTAAGGGGATATTTGCGTCATTGATTCTTTAATATTTTTACACATGGATGGATTCATTTTATTCATCTATGTACATTCATTTCATTTATATTTACGCATATATTGTTTCATTTAATTATGTTGTTTGTATTCATCTAATTATGTTGTCCTAAGGTGTTTTAAGTGGTCTTAAGGGCATTTAAGGGGATATTTGCATCATTGATTCTTTTATATTTTTACACATGCATGGATTCATTTTATTCATCTATGTGCATTCATTTCATTTATATTTACACATATATTGTTTCATTTAATTATGTTGTTTGGATTCATCTAATTATGTTGTCCTAAGGTGTTTTAAGTGGTCTTAAGGGGATTTAAGGGGATATTTGCATCATTGAATCTTTTATATTTTTACACATGCATGGATTCATTTTATTCATCTATGTACATTCATTTCATTTATATTTACACACATATTATTTCATTTAATTATGTTGTTTGGATTCATCTAATTATGTTGTCCTAAGGTGTTTTAAGTGGTCTTAAGGAGATTCAAGGGGATATTTGCATCATTAATTCTTTTATATTTTTACACATGCATGGATTTGTTTTATTCATCTATGTATATTCATTTCATTTATATTTACACATATATTGTTTCATTTAATTACATTGTTTGGATTCATCCAATTATGTTGTCCTAAGGTGGTTTAAGTGGTCTTAAGGGGATGTAAGGGGATATTTAAGGGGATTTAAGGGGATATTAAATTTTTGAGGTAAGTTTATTAAACATGTACATAAACACTTGACTAAATTGAACAACTAAATTACATTTTAACGACTAAATTTTTTAACACTAAACAAAGTTAAAATAGACATAAACAATTAACTTTCACATACACATGTACAATTAACTATAACACTTAACTAAATTTAAATGACTTAGAGGTTCTATCATTTAAACACTTCAGTTTCAAAAATGTAATCTATCTATATATAAACCTGCAAAGTAGTATGAAATGTAGATCTATCTAACACATACACATATATTTCTATGAAGTGTACATCTATCTAACACACACACACACACACACACACGAAATATGGAAAATAAATATCTAGTACACATACGCATATATACATGTGTACAAATATATTTATAACTTGATAACTAACCCTTTAAAAATAGAACTTAAATATTTAATATTCAATTAATTTAAAGTTATAATGTGTGTACCTATGTCTCATGATGAACAGGGTTGGTGGCAATGTGCAAATCCTCAAACATTGCCCCTTGCGAACATATACATTATTTAAATATTCATTATTATTTAAATCTAATCTAGTTGACCATGTACATGTACACGTGGTTGTAGATAAACATACCTCAGGGTCTGTAACACCTCCATCTTGCGCATGTTGGACTCCAGAACATTTGGAGGATGAATGGCTCATCCTGCCCAATGCTCTCTCATCCTAGACAATGCACACATTTAAGTTATTTAATCAACACCTAGAAATCCATTTAAATAGAAATTAAAAATTAAAAAATAATAATTTAAACTTTATATATACCTATGTCTCTTGATCAACAACTAGGTTAGTGGCAGCATCCAAATCTCCATACATTGACCATAACGTGATACCCTATATAGTTCAAAAAATAAAATCTAATATATATATAAAATTAATTTAATCTATGCAGTTCATGTGTAAAATCAAGTAGCTATATAAAATATCTAAATTAAAATTAGTAAATTATATATTATATAATTCATACCTCTCCTATAGCATGTAAGGCTCATTTGATCCTGCTGACATCAGAATCATGCAAGGAGCCCACTGCAACATGATCCCCTCACTATCTCACTCCATAAACATGGTAGTGAACATCCCCGAAAATCTAGTAACAAGTATTGTGGCTTGATCAACTAATGTATAAATAGGAGGAGGAGATGTATCCTGACCAACTACTGTATGCTAGGGTGGGGCAGTAGGATGTGCAGTAGCAGTAGGCTGAGAATCTATATGCTCACAACCATGACTAGATGCACCCGGTCTACCAAGTGCATGCCTAACAAATGATGGGGTATCCTGTAGTGGGATCCCATGCTCCATAGCAATGACCTGATATGCATCCAAGAGATCACTGGATAAGCATGTGCTCATCTGTCATAAAGGATCTATGTCATGCATGCACGCATCATCCATAGACGATGGTATGTCTACTAGAACATATGGATCATCACTCGCTAATGCATCATGAATGCTAATATGAGAGTATAACAAATACCTACCCACCTGATCTAATGTCATCTCATTTACCTGTGTGGCTATAGTAGCAATACTAGAAAATATGGACTGTCGAGTGTCATCTGGCACACTATCTACAGCATGTGCTAGGCCCGCACTCTTGGGAAGAACCACAAGGTTTGGACCAATCAATGCACATTTATTAATGGGCGGAGGTGCACCTGGTCATCTAAACTTATCTGAAAATCTACCCTTCCCTTGCCCAGCATGTTTCAGAAAAATCAATGTAATCAACATCATCCAACAAATGAAACTTTGCAAACAATTGTTTGCAGAAATAAAGCGACAATTCTTCCTTTTGGGGCCACCTATGATGAGTGGCTAACCATCTAAGATAAATAAATGGTGCTACTAGTGCATTTTTGCACCTAGTAGGCATATAGCCTTTCACCCTACCAAAGGCCTGATAATGAGGAAACATGGTTTTCACATCAACTGTGGAAACCCTATCATTCACCGTGTCCCATTTCACAGTACCACATACACTGTGTGAAAGGGATCTATAGAATTCCTTTGCATTGACCTCATCATATGGATTATAATTATCGACGAGGTCAATCATATGAACTAGCTCATGTCTAATAGTCTCACCCCTTTGTTTATTTGTTTGATCATGCATGTTTCCCAAAGTGATATTTAAATGATCTAAGGCACATTGGAGTGCCTTAGTAGTTTGATTGTAGATCTGTTGTCTCTCCTGTGGAGTTTTTGTAGACCTATGTGAGGTCTTCTCACTCCCACGAGGATGAACACTAGGCTCAGAAGTACTTGTGTTATGTGATCCAAGCTCGTCAGACATGATGCTCAGTGGATATATATATACACATTTGAATGTATGTAGTGCACATTAAACAATAATTAAAATTAGATATATACATTTAAAGGAAATTTAAACTTCATAATGCATACTTGAGTTAAAATTTTCTAGATATAAAGACAAATTTAAGATAAATTTCTAGAGATCTATGCACAAAAGAAATTTAAACAACTATAAATTTAATTTTAAATTTAAATATATGTCTTATTTACACTTACATATATTTGCATATACAATAATTAATTTGAAAATTAGTTAAGTTAAGTCAAATTAAGACCCCAAGTTAAGTAAAATTAATTTATAATTTTGCATATGTGTACAAATTAATTAATAGGTCCTAATTTTGTCTTATATGGTCCTAATAGGCTGTAAGGGGTGCAAGTGAATTTAGTAAAATAAACCAAGCACTTGCATTATCTTTAATGACATGGAAACAAGCTCATCAACTGCCCAGAATAGAGCAATTGGAGAAAAGTAGAGGAAATTAATAAAAGGTGATAAATACATAGAGATTATGCAATACGAACAAACAATGTCTGGAGTGTGTGATATGGTCTCTAATTTATGTCTAGAGGGGCTAACTGGTTTTGGAGTTGGACGGGGAAACCTATTGGGCCATGCTTGGAGGAAATCAATGTGTTCATGCATGGGCCACCTTTTTTCTATTATGAGAATGATGCTTTTGCACCGAAGGATATTTGGAAGACAATATCCAGAAATTTCTATAGTGTGGAACCAAAGTTGGTAGACTTGTCAAAGTAATTTTCAACTTCCAGAAGACAAGAGAATGATGCTTTAAAAATCACCATTCTATTGGGAGATTGTGTACATATCCTCTTGGTCTTCTAAGATGTTGAAAAGTGTACATCGAGTCCACCAACTCTAGCTCGACAGCATAAAAAATTTTGGAAATTGTCTTCCAAATATCCTTCGGTGCAAAAGCATCATTCTCATAATAGAAAAAAGGTGGCCCTTGCATGAACACAATGATTTCCTCCAAGCGTGGCCCAATAGGTTTCCCCATCCAAATCCAAAGCCAATTAGTCCCTTTGGACATAAATTAGAGACCACATCACACACTCTAGACATTGTTTGTTTGTATTGCATACTCTCTATGTATTTATCACCCTTTAACAATTTCCTCTTCTTTTGGCCAATTTCTCTCTTCTAGGTAGCCAATGAGCTTGTTTCCATGTGTCGCAAGGGGCCTTAACTAGTCCTAAGGGGTGCATATGTGTCGCAAGGGACCTTAAGTGGTCCTAAGGGGTCACGCATGTGTTAGAACATATGTGTGACCCCTTAGGACAACATATGACCCCTTGCAACACCATTTGGTCTTATGTGGTCCTAATGGGTCCTAAGGGGTGCACATGTGTCGCAAGGGGCCTTAAGTGGTCCTAAGGGGTCATGCATGTGTTAGAACACATGTGTGACCCCTTAGGACCACATATGACCCCTTGCTACAATATTTGGTCTTATGTGGTCCTAATAGGCCCTAAGCGGTGCACATGTGTCGCAAGGGGCCTTAAGTGGTCCTAAGGGATCATGCATGTGTTAGAACACATGCATGACCCCTTAGGACCACATATGACCTCTTGCGACACCATTTTGTCTTATGTGGTCCTAATAGGCCCTAAGGGGAGCACATGTGTCGCAAGGGGCCTTAAGTGGTCCTAAGGGGTCACACATGTGTTAGAACACATGTGTGACCCCTTAGGACCACATATGACCCCTTGTGACACCATTTCATCTTATGTGGTCCTAATAGGCCCTAAGGGGTGCACATGTGTCGCAAGGGGCCTTAAGTGGTCCTAAGGGGTCACGCATGTGTTAGAACACATGCGTGACCCCTTAGGACCACAAATGACCCATTGTGACACCATTTGGTCTTATGTGGTCCTAATAGGTCCTAAGAGGGGCACATGTGTTGCAAGGGGTCTTAAGTGGTCCTAAGGGGTCATGCATGTGTTAGAGCACATAAGTGACCCCTTAGGACCACATATGACCCCTTACAACACCATTTGGTCTTTTGTGGTCATAATAGGTCTTAAGGGGTGCACATGTGTCGCAAGGGGCCTTTAGTGGTCCTAAGGGGTCATATAAAATAGTTATATATTCCTTAGGATGTATACATACACATACATACATACATACACCTCAGGAAATGCTATCAGGGGTCATGTTTGTTCCTGAGGGATCACACACGTGTGTGACCCCTCAGGACCACACACGACCCCTAATAGCATGTCCTAAGGTGTATGTATATCCTAAGGCATATATAATTATTTTATGTGTATTTATGTATGTATGCACATATGTATTTATGTATGTGTATGTACATGTATGTGTGTATGTATGTATGTAGACATAGGTATGTATGTGTATGTCCTAAGATGTACATATAATTATGAAATTATATGTATGTATGTATGTATGTAGGTAGGTAGGTAGGCATGTATGTTTGTGTATGTTTGTATGTAAATTTGTATGTATGTGTATGCAGGTGTATGTATGTATGTGTATGTTTGTGTATGTATTTACATATGTATGTGTGTATTTATTTTCTAATATTCTAAACTAATATGATAGAATATATACCAAAAATCTATATATATATTTTTAAAAGTTAAAAAAAACTAATTTTCAATTAAAAACAATATAAATTAATATGTTAAAATAAATACATTTAAAAAAAAAAGGGTACTTATCACTGAAACCCTTCCGACCGGATCTCTATGATTTTTTGTGCCCTCCTGCTTAATTCCAAGTCGCTCAATGCAAAATGAGTGGCTTAGGAGGATTTTGGCACTTATATAGGGCAAGGGCTTTGCCACCAGAGTGCAATGTGGCTTACGAATGGGGCCAAATCGATCTGGCCGAAAGCGTTCCGGCTGGAATGCATTCGACTGGAACCCTTCTGACCAGAATAGGCATTGTTAGCCTAAAGTGTGACACAAATCCGTATGATCACCCAATCATAATAATTTACTCAAATATATTTAAGAGGCCAATGTTTCTACAACATTCTCGTAGGGTATAATTTTCAATCATAATCTCCATCACTGGGTTGGTATCCATAAAATACAAAAAACAACAACTTACTTTTAAAGCCTGATAACACTACTTTAACATCTATTTACACACTAAGGAGGATAGATATACATTTTACATGATATATTTTGCATAGACACTCCTTGATATTACCAAGAAAGTCACATCATACATATATGTGAGTGCTCTATTTCTCAGAACAAGTTTCTCAAATTTGATCACAATTAAGATATCATACAATATCCAAAATCCATGGTTCATGCTCATAAAAATTAAAAAAATATTTAGAACATATGAAGCATCTTAACATCCAGACCAAAAGTGCTAAGCATGAAGCACAACATAGTCTCAACTAAAGAGATGGAGAGAATCTTAATACATTTTACAAACCCTCGATGCATCCTTCACCTAGTAAATTATTCATAGGAATCCTTATTCAACAATCATACATGAAACACACATAAGAATTCATAGGGAACACATAGTTCATCAAAATTTGACTATAGCATATTATTCAAACTTCTTTAATCCAAACATGCTTCTCTCTAACATTTCATATAGTCTAAAAAATTATGAATTCATTTCATCGTGGAATACATTCTTGGTTTCCTCCAATAACATTACTATTATTTGACTGTCCACCATGCCTATTGGACTTCTTTGTGGTGTCCTTTCTTAGACTCACTATTAGATTTCAAAAATGAACATGATAGAAACAACACTTAACACACAACTAGGGCCCACAAAACTAAACATTCAGAATGACCACCATAGACATCAAAAGAGAAATCCAAATGAGGAAATTGTCAAATTCAACTTTAAATCAAGGTAAAAGCACAAAGTTGTGTCACACTTTTATAAAGGAAATGGCCAATGCTAATTCAAATTTTTAAATTGAATCAATAGATAGCGAAATAAATGTTTTTAATTTTGAAATTATGTAAACTAATAAAATGTATATTTTTTTATGTATTTTATGTTAATAATTTTTTTTAAAAATTAAAAAATTATTTGAATGCACTTTCTTATAAAGTAAACACTATAATTTATTTGCTGAAAAAATACTGAAATTGAAGTTACACGAGGTGTCACACTTTATAAAGTAAATTTTTCCTTTTGTTCTTCAATTTTTTTTTGTACGGTAATAACTTGAAACTTTAGTGCAAAAATATATTTTATCTATTTTTTATGTATCTATATTTTTCAATAAATTTGGAAAGTTGCATTTATTAAAATACAACTCTTTCCATTTGGCATCACCTATTTTCTTAATTATTTATCCAAATTAGAAAAGAATTATATCATCTTAACATAGACTCTTTTCTCTATTGCATTTTTTTTTTCAAATATTTTAGATAAATTTTAGTATTTTTCTTTTACAAGATAATCAACCTTAAATTTTACTGTTGATGACCTATTTTCAATAAAAATAAAATATAATATATAAAAACTAATTAAAATATTAAAAGATCTATATTTTAGAAATTTTATGCATATATCTATACATTGCAAAAAATGATTGTTTATAAGAGTAGTTGCTTAAACATAGAGTTTTTCAAAAAAATATTCTTTTTTGGTAATTAGACCCAAAGTGGTATAAAATATGCATTTAGTAGACAATTTAAATTGGAAAAGTTGTGGCTCATATATAAGATAGCTATAATGAATCTCTATAGGTTACATATTTAACTAAAATAAATTTTTAGTTAGAATTCCTTAAACTCACTTGTGTTAATAAGTTGGCCAAAAACATTAAACAAAGTTTGACAAGTGCCACAAAATAGATAGAAAGAAGAGTTTAGTGGCTAGTCCTAGCATAACAAAATCTAAAAAACAAGCTAGCCCAATGACACCCGATACAAATCACAAATTACTCAAGGGGAAACAACCTACACATGTAGAACCACATAATGAGGTGACCAATATCAGCCACACTAGACGGTGTAAATGTTGCACAACACCCAAGGACCCAATGTCTTGAATGCATTAGAGAATGTACACCCAAAAATTTAGCACATATTTATATCTTTCTTAAGAAAAAATTATGCAACAATAAAAGCCATGATGGTTTCTACTTACTTGCAACCATGTACCATCATTAATACAATTCAACCTTTTTCTTTTCACGAGAATTTATGCAATCATCCTTTATGTAAGAATACATATGAAAGGGAGACATACAATGTCGAATGCACACATGAGGAATACACTTGGGTAAGTGCACAAAGATGGTGGTCAAAAAGGGGGGTATAAGTGGACACTTTTTTTCTGAAATCAGGTGAACCTGAACTTGGAGGCAAAATTTGAAAGTTATCCACTCAGGATATGAAGATAATCAAACAACAAATATTGTAGTACTCTGAATCTAGTTTCCAAACTACTAAAATTTTTCAAAATTGGATAAGATTAAGGGTGTCAAATCCTTTGCGCACAAAAAAATAACCCTGATTTTTTCTGAAAAACATAACATAGTGTCTGACGTGCACATCAAAAAAGTCATAGTTAGATTTAGTATTTTGAAAAATCCTTTGGCATAAAGATAGTTAAGAGTGAGCACTAGAAGATGTGTATTTTTTTGTAATTTTTTGTTGAGTATTTTTTTTTTATGAATTTTCCAATCGAGCGCATCCCGAAAATTAGGTACCTGTTCGTGCATGAAGCATAAGTTGCACTAAACAAATTGAAAATACATTTTTTTTTTAAATTGTAAAGAATCAAGTGCAATACAATAATATATACAATTTTTTAAATTTGGATAAGTATATCAAAAGTAATTCAAAAAATGGTGGACCTATGTCTGTGAGAACTATGGAGACACTGGTAAAAGAAATTCAATAATAATATGTTATTGTTGTTCAAATTGAAAAAACATTCTATGGTTAGAAAGCTCAGAAGATGGGTGAAAATATGGTGGCAATTTTAGAAATACCCACTTGATGAAGTGTAAACCTAATGATGACAAAGTTGATAAACCAAGTTAATAAAATAAAACACGTCAAAAATGAGAGAAATGAAGGGAAATCAAACTTTCAAACCGTATCTTTGTCATTAAGAGGTAATGACTGACCAGTTTTGGGATCAATGAAAAGGGCACATATTTGTTGTTTACTAATATTTTTGTTTTTTACTCCCTCGTATGATAGCCCATCAGCATAGAATTGATGACACCTATCCCTAAAGCTTCCCCATTTCGTAATTTGTGTGGAAACAACTATGGCACCACTAGATAATGTTTCTAGGCTAGTGGTGAGGGATTGATGATGCTCAAGTTCGGATGTTTTCAATTTAACAATCAATCTATTGATTTTAGATGTATTTTGTCCTAATTGATTAATTAATTGCTCTTGTGTTTCAGGTGTGCAGTCAAAAGGAGGAATTGGGGGTGTATCTTGTGGGTTTTTAGGAGGTGCATTTGGTTGTTCTTCTTGTGGATTGAAGAATCTTGTTTTTGAAACAAAAAATGAAAAAACCTAATCAAAATTAATGAAATTAAATTTAAAATGTAAAACAAATTGAACAAATGGGAAAGAAAGACAAAAATAAACAAAAACTGACCTTGATTCATAGTTTGGAGGAGAAATCTAGCACCCCATTTGCGGTTTAGGAGAGAAAATGAAGAAAAAATGAAGTAAAAACGTGCTAGTCATGGGTAAATGAGACCCAGTTTTTCTTCTTAAAAAAAATTAATAGGCACCACGTACGCAGTTATCTTGGGATTATTAGCACGTACGTGCTCATTTTCCTATAAGTAGCGTGTACGCACTCATTTTCTTAGGCATAGCACATATGTGCTCATTTTCTTAAAAGCAGCGCATATGCGCTACCCTCTCTAGGCTTGGGAAGAACAAACCTAAGCGCATACATGGTGAATTCAAATTTTAGAACCATGTACAAGTTGCTTTTTTTTTCATGTTTTTTTGGGTGGTGTCCACTTTTCTAACCACCATCTTTGTGCACACACCCACTCAATACATGACAAATGTTTATTTAAGATAATAACATTCACCAAATTAGAACTATATTAATGGAAATAGACATCAGATTCACAATTAATCTCTTGATGACATACTACAACATGCACCATTGCTCACAATACACAATATATAGCATGTAGGTAATTAAAATGCTCTTCATGATGCCATAAGACATCTTAGTCATTCAAATACTAACATATACATCACATCATTACTTTTAAGATACAAATCTCGTTACTTTAATGATTAAAAAAATTGAATATCAAAGTTCTTTAATAATCACTCCTATCATCTATAATAATTTTCCTAACAAATCGCTAACCAATCAATTTGCTTATTTAATCATGAAAATAATTACCATGGCCTTACTTGTAACATTTTCATTTTCAATTACAATATATTCTTATCAAATTCACCTCCTATCAACACTTAAATATGATCATTCAAAAACTTAATTTTTTCTACAACTCAAGAAACATTGTTAGTTATTAACATTTTATAAGATTTTTCATGTCATTATTAATCCATTCTACTAAAATTCATTGAGAAAGCACATTCTTTTTGAAATTTAAATAAAGTGAGGAGATAACACCATTGCTTATCCAATTCATTTGATCAAACACAACATTTCATCAAAACCATGCAGATCTTTGATGAGGCTAAAGACTTTTATCTTTTCAAAATAAATAGGAACACAAAGGAATGATTTTAAATTTCCTATGCACACTTTACATGCAATGCACCAACTTTACCTTTTCAACAATTATACTATAGCATGATATATTTGTTGGAATCAATGAACACTGAGAGGCGGGGGGGGGGGGGGGGGGTAAATCAGTGTTTTGCAAGTTTCTAATTTATTAATCTGAATATTAATCCACCAGATGCATATGAAGGAAAGAAACATGTAGAAACATAAAGTAGATAACTACACAAGGAGAGAAATTTGAAAGTAACCAGGAGCAGTGGAAAAAGGGTATGGAGGAAAAAGTGGAGAAGCTGGAGGCTCAGATTAGTAAACAGGAGGAAGGAAAAATTGCCATGAAAAACTTTTTGGTAATGATTCTGGATATCCTTACCTCTTTGATTAAGAATTTGGAGGAAATTACCAAGTTCCTTGATGGCTCCAATACCTCCAAACCAATTGTGGACCTAGATATTGATGAGGATGCTATTGAGATAGGGACAGTGCAAAGTGGTCTTGGTGGTGAAGCAAAAAGAACAAGGGAGAGCATCAAAAGAGCTGCTTTGGCCTTTTCCAAGGATATCCCTATCCTTGGGGATAATATTAAAGATTTGCAAGGGATTAGTGAAAATTTGGCTAATTCAGTGAAAAAAATTAAGTAATCTGTCTTTTATTTTTTTCTATTATGGCTGGATGTTGTTGGTTTTGTTGGGCTTTTATGCTGATTTTTGCCCAGAACTATGCTGGTTTTTTGGTAGAATGTCTTTTCTTATTTCTAATGCTATTATCTTTTAAGGATATTTTGTAAAGGGTTTCAGGATCCCTTCAAAACCTGTTTTTCCCGTAATAAAAAACACCAAGATTTTTACGTGGAAACCCGAAAAGGGAAAAACCATGGTGGGATTGAGTACCTACAATATTATTATACTATGGCCAGAAGTATGACAATATTACATAAGGGGAATGCACTTGCATTGAGGCACACTGCTTAGATCTCACTGCTCAATTACAAAAGGGTTACAACCAAAACAAAGGCTCACTCCCTTACAAGCTATTACAATTGATTACAATAATAAATGAATTAAAGTATAGCATCTAACTATGCCAGAATGCAGTTTTGGTTAGGCTCATATTATCTTCTACAATTGATCTATTATTCTTCTTTGATCTCTTGCTCTATCAAACACTAGAGCACCAAGATCTTTAATCACATTCACCAAACTTTCCAATTCACTCATACATCCTTTCCTTACACATAACCCACATCAAAATGATCAACCAAATAAACCTTATATATTCGCACCAACAAAAATAATCATTTACTAAGTGGGCTTCCAAAAATGCATAACACGCAACATGAAATGTGTATCACCAACTCGGCTCAATCTGAGCACAAATCCAAATTTGGATGAAAAAAGATGATAATATGCTTCCCATAAGTTGACCTAATAACCTCAAATGTGAAACTGATCACCGAAGTTAACCCAATGATTCTGCAACACATGTTACACCAAGATAGCTCTATTCTAACTAAATTACTGGATACCAGACCTCTAAACTTGCACACAATTCAACACCAGATATCAGGATCATGAGATAATTTGTCTCGAACCTTGAATCAACTGTATTGATCACCGCAACCAAAATTACATCACCAGAATCAAGATGTGCACACTAATCTCATGCTCTATCAGTTACTAAGTTCCACCTTCCACACTTATGCCAATGAATAAAATGACTTTTGGTAAGTCAAATCTATGTACATGGATGTGATATACAAACTGGGTTGTCATCATTGACAATCCCTAAACATCTATCATGCACCAATATTCACTAGAATAGTGTCTCGTGCCAATAATCTCCCCCTTTGGCATTGATGGCGACACTGTGAAAAATAAACTATACACTTAAGAATGCAAAGCTTCAAAATTTCTAATTCACCAACAATCTACAAACTCCCCCTAAGAATTTACACCATTTTTCACTCTTCTCCCTCCCCCTTTGATAGAAATGCCAAAGATACGAATCCAGCAAAACTTATATACAAGGATATGTACAATTGCTCATAAAAACTTGAAGATGCCTGCAAAAATTTTTCTAAGGGACAACAAATGATTATTCCATGCCTTCTTTAAGCTTTCCAAAATTCTTATCATCTCACTCAAAATGTAAGCATGCATCTCTACTCCTCTTATGTATGTCAAAACAGGCTTATTCAACGGATCCTTAGCATCTTGCATGCTACTCATCAATGAATCTATCTGGGTAGTAATAAGACTCCTCACTTCTGACAATCTACCCAAAACTCTTTCCTTTTCCTTATTTAAACTCTTCATCTTATTCAATACAATCAAAACTTGGGGTTCAAAATTGCTAGTCAGAGCTAATTGAGGTGCGTAAGACTATGATATGCTCGCTAGCTGGCCTTCACATTCCCTTATTTTCTTGCCAATGTCTATAGTGAGCTTGGGAAAAATCATACATGACTTGTATATCTTACCACCTTTGTCAAGAGCATCTTGAATAGTTTTTAGTGTAATTTCTAAACTTACTCTATCATCTTCAATCATCTTCAAAAATTATTTCAATCTCATAGGATTGAATTTATTCAAAACTTTAATATCTATTGCCTTCTCCAAAGACTCAAAATGAGAACCAACAACATTTAGAAAACCCTTAAGCTTCCCAGAGGGAACAGAGGTATCCAATTTGAAATATGGCATGATTTTTTCCAACACATCTCATACCAATGATATCAACTCTTTGTCGGCAGAATGTGACTTAAGAAAGTCCTCACTAGCTTTGGCTTGTGCAAGAGTTACCAACTTTAGTGCTTGAATAGGAGACGAAGAGCTCAGGTCAATCAGTCATTGACCAAAATCATCTAATTCAATAGAAATTTGTTTTCCTTTATCAGCACCAGCGTCTCTTGCCACTATTGTCAGAGCCTGATATTCCTTCTCCTCTCCTTTCTCCCTATCTGCAACCTCTTCACTCTCATCCTTCTCACCATTCTCACCATCATCCTTATCCTTATCCACTATATCCTTAGCTAATTTCTCTAACACAAATTCTATAACCAGAGGTTCCTATATAGTGTCACTGAAGATATCAACATCAACTATGGTATCCACCCAAGGCTTCTCTTCCATAATAGATTTATCAGATGATTGGTCTTTATGTTTGATAGGTGCAGTTGCATGTACTTCTGAAATAGGTGCGTCTTGAGATGATTCTTCTAGATTCACATCAATTCTTTGATCTATCAAAAACCAATTCAAAATTGTTTCATTCTTCTTAGTCAACTTATCTATCTTCCCAATCATAAGCTTATTAACTCTCTTCTTGCTTCAAAATATATCCTTGGCAAGCTTTAATAATCTAATAACTTCATCTTTGGAGATGACAGAGGATAGGTTCACTAACACATACTCCTTTATTCTTTCATCTTCTAGGCTATCTGTATCTCTTCTACGATCGAAAATGCCATACAGGCTCTTAGGAATCATTGATGATAGTTTTATCAATGCCTTACTATAAACATCCTTATATTCAACAACTGCTTCTCCAATTTCCCTTTGATCTTTATCATCAAAATTTTCATAATATATAGGTACGTTTTCAAATTCCCATCATTAAGAATTTCATCAATTCATTCTTTCAAGGTCAATGGGGGCACAACTTCAAATGTACCTTCAATTTTACTGGATTTGAGAGTTGCATCCAATTCCGATTTCTATTTCTTGTTTGCTCTACCTTTTCTGGATGACTGATGTAGGAGAATCCCTGGTTCATAGCAATCTTGCATCAACTAAAAATATTTTCCTTTCTATTTTTCTTTCTATTTGCATTTTCAGTTTTCCTTTCTGTGTGTCCCAGTTTTGGCTCACCGGAACTTGTAGAGTTGGATTCTACTTGAAGACTTGATCATCTTTCTTTCTTTTAGACTGCATCACATTTGGATCACTTTTTGGAAAGATATCGCTACCAGTTTCCATGATAGTTTCTTGTTACTGGATTGATAGTTCTTTGTTATCGGTTGCTTGAGACCTATTCTGGTGATCTACCGGAACCCATTCTGAAGCTTGCAGAACCCTGGGCGTTGATTTCGATGTTCCTTGGTGTGTGGTCAAATTTCTACGTTTCATCCTTTGGATTTTCTAGAGGAATCTCTTGGCAGAGGACAAACTTTGTTATTTTCATGTTAGGTCTTGTTCTTCAGGTTTTGATCCCTTTTGGGCCAACTAGATCATTTGGATCGATATATATATATATATATATATATATATATATATATATATATATATATATATATATATATATATATATATATATATATATATATATTTGTAATTATGCTTTAGAATGCAATAAATCGGAGAATCGGATAGCTAGACTGCACATAGAAAATAGATCTTTTGATTCAACGTCTTGGTTGTGACCTATTCTACTAGGCTTGTCTGTCGGTATGTTGTAACCCTATTGTTACCGGTTGGATGTAATAAAATTTCATGCAATTAATCAATATGTTCTGCATTGCCTCCACCATGTCTTTGTATTTTTGTTGTGTTTACTCTTGTTGGCTGGTCTAGATTGATCTCTTTGAGGTCCCTCCTCACCGGTGACTACTTCAAGTGGTATCAGAGTGAAGTTTCATTCCTGAGGTTCAGTGTCTTGAATTTATTGTTGTAGGGTGGTAGATTATGGATCCGACCTGAAATTACAGAGGACTAGTGAGAATCGATGGTGCAAAGAGGAACTAAGAATGGTGGAGCGCATAGGAATGCAGACCCTGTTGTGATGGAGATGTTGTGAGGAATAGCTGCCTGGTTAGAAGCCATGGAAACAACCTAGAGAAGAGGCTAACATATTTAAGAAGCAAGTGAAGATGAAGGAGAAAAATCCTTGATAGAACAAGTAAACCTATCGGTGGTTGATCCAGATTAAGAAAGGTTTTTAAGGATTTTGAGTAGGGCAAACACTAAACCTCATTTTATCCCATTGGAATATGATGGAAAGTTAGATTCAGATGAATTGATGGATTGGATCTCAGAGATGGAGAAGTATTTCGATTTTAAAAACACTGCACAAGAGAGGAAGGTGAAATATGCCTGTACCCGGTTGAAAGGTCATGCATCTCTTTGGTGGGAACATTTTCAAGTTGACAGACAAAGAAGAGGTAAAGAGAAGATCAAGACGTGGGATAGGATGATTGCTAAGTTGAAATAAATGTTTGTGCCAGTGAATTATCAAATGGATTTGTTCCGGAAGTTGCAGAATCTGAGACATAAGGAATCTAGTGTGAATGAGTACACCGAAGCATTTTACAAGCTGAACATTAGATTCGGACATGTTGATGATGAAGTTGAACAAATTGCAAGATATTTAAATTTATTGCGAATGTCTATATAAGATGAACTTGGTATGATCAAATTGGAGAGTGTTGAAGAGGCTTACCAGTATGCCCTAAAGGATGAAGAGAAATTGAACAAGAGACATGAGCAGAGATAGAGAGGTAAAGGTGGAAGGTTTACCGGATGAAGATTTCAAGGAGGAAGAGGATATACCAGAGGAAGGGGAACCAATATAGATCAGAAAAAGGAAAAGGAAGTGAGAAACGAAGGTAATTCATATTGAAAGGATGATAGAAATTTCTACTAGAGGAGAGAACTGGATGGTTACCGGTGTTGACATATGTGCAGAGTTTGATGACATGATGATAATGTATGTTGTCATTGATCTCAATATGATGAAGTGTGAACTAGTATGTTGAAGTAAGTAAACTAGCAAGTGAACCAATATGATGAAGTGTGAACTAGTATGTTGAAGTAAGTAAACCAGCAAGTGAACCGTTATATGCAAAGTTTGTATCGGGGTTTCACCTAATAAGACTACCGGTTGGTAATCTCAGCTTCAGGGTTTCTGACTGATGTATTCCAAGTCTATGTGATTTAACCGATGACATCCTATGATGAGATAGCATTGAAATGAATATTAGATCATGTTGCCATGTCAGCCTTGTCCACGTGAAGAATTTCCTTGAGGATCTTTCTACCTTAGGAATGTGCGAAGTCTTAGTAAACGGTGGAGAGCGCGTGATGGGTTATCAGCTTCCAGAAGTACTTAAGAACGAACGATGCAGAATGTCTTGAGATTTGTTTAAGATTGTTTTACCCCATGTAATGTGTTTAAACAGTCAGAATTGGAATGACTATATTGTTAACCTAGATGCTTAGGGTTTTAGGTTTTTGCCACCAACCTAATTGTTGTTTATAAGGTCGATGATGATTTTCATTTGAGGTTGTTGGCAAATGAATGTATGTGAAGTGATTCTTGCCAAACCAGAGAAGTGAGTAGAGATCTGTAGAGTGTGACTGTAGATGTAAAGGAACTAAAGTGGATCTGCCTTGGCATTGAGTGTTGTTATCAAATCAGTGTATTACCTTTTGACTTCTAATCATTTCAATAGTTGGAAAATCCCTTTACTGGGTAGCTGTAACAAGCTTTTTGTAAATCCTTTAACAGGGTGACTCAAAATCATTGAGCTCTTCAAATCCTCTTGCAAGGTAACCTTTGACAGGGTTTTAACCTCTAACCGAGTATTTAGCCATCCCTTAACTGGGTGATCCCTAGCAGGATCGGTTCTTAGCATAACCTGTTGTAAAGTCTTTAACTAGACTAGGCTCCTAACAGAGTGGACTTTAGAAGAGTTCAAGAACAAATTGTGGGTGTTCATCCCCACTACGGTTTTTCCCAATTGGGTTTCCACGTGAAAAACCAGTGTGTTATGTGTGATGCTTTTTCATGTGATGATTTAGTGTTTTTTGTTAAGCGGTAAAGAATGTTGATCTAATGGTCATTATATTTATGATGTATTACCTACTTAAGCATATGGGTGAAGTTGAGATGAGATATTAGGTTTTGTTGAGTTCTAAGTGTTACCGGTTTATGTCTTTTATAGTGTTATTGTGTTTTACTGGTATTGTCTTGATCTAGGTTGATGATGTTGTTTGCTAGTTAGTGCAGTCTTTACAGTTTAAGTTGTTGGTGAAATTTTTGTCTGTACTAATTCAACCCCCCCTCTCAGTACTTGTTAGGTATTTATTGTTCATCATTATTCATCAATTGGTATCAGAGCATCCTCCAGGTCCTCAGTGCTATAAGCTTAATCGCTTGAGGAAAAGATCCTATTCTAATGATGAAGAGGGAAGGTCCTAAGTTCAATAGAGATAACTTTAAGATATGGAAGGATAGAATGAAGATCTACATTAAAAGAATGGGTGCTCAACACTAGAACTATGTTAAGAATACTTATGTTGTCCCTACCGGTACTCTCACCGATGATCAAAGAAGAGAAATTTAGGAGAATGGGCAAGTCATGGAAGCTCTTATCAGCAGTCTATCTGATATTGAGTTTATAGATGTTCAAGATAAAGACAATCCCAAAGATGTATGGGATACTCTGGACGCTATCTATGGCGGTGATGAGCATGTGAAGCAAGCTAAGGAAGAGAGCCTTAGGGGAAAATTTGAAGACATGCGAATGGTTGAAGGAGAGACCATTCAACAATATGGGATAAGGATTAAAACTATTGTTGGAGACATCAAGAGTGAAGAAGGTACAATGGATGATCCCACCATTGTTAGCAAGGTTTTGAGATCCTTGTTGTTGGTCTATGCAATAAGGGTTGCCGCTATTTAGGAGTTGAGATCTATTGACAAGACAAAGGTATCCCTAGATTCCATCATTGCTAAGTTGGCCGCATATGAGCTAAATAGTTATGATGGCAGTGTTCAAAAGACTGAATCATCCTTTAGAGAATCTATTGCACTATCTCGAAAGGGAAAAGAAGCTGGTACAAGCTATAAACCAGGACAAAATAGAGATATGGATGATGAGGAGATCCTGATGGAATTTTAATCTCTTCTTGCCAAGAGACTTCATATCCTAATAGTGATAATAAGGACAAACTGGAGAAGTTTAAAAAGTTCAAAGGAGGAAATAGGAGAAACTATCTTGTTGTAGTCGATGAAGGTGTCAATAATGATGAATCAGAAGATGAAGAAAGCGAAGACATAGTGTTTGTAGCCATTAAGGAAGATGTATCAGACAAGAAGGCTCTTGTCTCCCGCTTTGATAATTCTAATGAGTGGATTATTGATAGTGGATGTTCTCACCACATGACTGGTGACCGGAAAAAGTTTCTATCACTAGAAGAGTATGACGAAGGTGTAGTCCAATTTGGTAATGATGCACCATGTATGGTAAAAGGAAAAGGGTCCATCTCTCTAAATGGAAAAAGCAGTGTTGATAATGTGTATTGGGTAGAAGGTCTCAGGCATAACCTTTTGAGTGTTGCCTAGCTGAATGATAAAGGACTCACTCTAGAATTCAAAGGTGGAGTGTACAAAATAAAAGGAAAGAGTGGTGAACTGATGGCCACCGGTATGCAGACCAGAGGTAACTTATTTCAGTTAAATACAAATATCAGTCAATGTCTAATGGTTGAGTTTGATGACAGCTGGATATGGCATAGAAGACTCTGCCATGTAAATTTTGATAATATTATGAAGGCTAGTAAGATCAAGGTAGTTAGAGGATTGTCTATGCTGAACAAACTGGAGAATCCTTTGTGCAGAGAATGTCAACTGGGGAAAATGTCTTCCTCAACCTTCAAAGGTAAATCTTTCACAACAGTTAATTTACTTGATCTTATGCATACTGATTTGTGTGGTCCTATGAAAACTAGGAGTGTTCAGGGAGATAGGTACTTTATGGTTCTCACTGATTATTTCTCAAGAATGATCTGGGTCACATTCTTGAAAGATAAGTCTGAAGATTTTGGAAATTTTAAAGCCTTCAGAGCACTAGTTGAAAAGGAAAGCGGTAAGAGGATCAAATGCCTTAGAACTGACCAAGGAGGTGAGTTCACTTCTGGTGAATTCAATAAGCACTGTGAAGAGAATGGAATCAAGAGGCAACTATCTACCCCCTGGACTCCACAGCAGAATGACCTAGCAGAAAGGAACAACCAGACTATAGTTGAAGTAGCCAAAATGATGCCAATTCAAGGGAAGGTTGCTCACACTTTTTGGAGAGAAGTGGTGAGCACTGTAGTCTACACTATGAACCGGGTACTCATCAAGAAAGGTAAGGATAAAACTCCTTATGAGTATTGGACTGGTAAGACTCCAGTAGTAAGCTACTTTAGAGTATTTTGTAGCAAGTGTTACATCAAGAGAAGTGAACAGTAGAGCAAGTTTGATGCAAAATGTGATGGAATATTCCTAGGGTATTCCACCAAGAGCAAAGCTCTCAAGTGTTTTAACAATAGGACTTAGAAAATTGTTGGAAGTATCAATGTTAGAGTTGATGAAACCTCTGAGAAACCTGAGGAAACTGGCAGCGAACGAGCGGTAGATGAACTGGGTGTAACCTTTGGGGAACCAGTTGCAAAAAAACCAAGTACAAGTAACAGTGCTTCTACACTGGTAGATGTTGCAGTAGATGAAGATGAAGATGAGGATGAAGAGGAACCAGCTAAGATCATTCCTAGGTATGTAAAGCTGCATCATGATCCAAATCAAATCATAGGGGATAAGGAAGCAGGAATACTTACAAGAAGAAAGGTCAGAGAGAATTCTTGCATGATTTATGAATTTGAGCCCAAAACATTTAAAGAGGCACACCAAGATGAAGACTGGTTAAGGCTATGGAAGAAGAACTTGACTAGATAGAAAAGAATGGCACATGGTCTTTGGTACCCAAACCTGAGCACAAAAATGTTATTGGCACCAAATGGATTTTTAGAAAAAAGCTAAATGATGACATAATTTTTGGTGGAGATGATAAGATGAGCCATGCATTTGTAGATGAAATGAAGAAGGAATTCGAGATGTCACTAATTGGAGAGATTAAGTTCTTCATTGGACTACAGATTCAACAAATGAAAGATGGTATCTTTATCACTCAGTCCAAGTATGTCAAAGAGGTGTTGAAAACCTTTGGCATGGAAGACAACAAACCGGTTGGTACACTGATGATGAGCGGTTGTAAATTGTCAAAAGAAGATGATTCAGCATTGGTGAATGAGAAGGAATACTGGTCAATGATTGGTAAGTTGCACTATGTAGTACACAACAGATTGGACATTGCACATGCAGTGGGCATTGTTGCACGTTTTCAAAAAACTCCAAGAGAATCCCACTTGGTAGCAGTCAAGCAAATTCTTAGATATCTGAAGGTAACTATAGATTATGGTTTGTGGTATCCTTACAATAATAATTTCAATCTCAAAGTATTCATAGATGTCAATTGGGATGGTAATGTGGATGACCAGAAGAGCACAACCGGTGGTGCATTCTTTCTCAGTGGTAGACTAGTCTCATGGATGAGCAAGAAGCAGAGTTGTATCTCTCAGTCTACAACAAAAGCAGAATATGTAGCAGCATTTATGAATTGTACTCAGACAATTTGGACGAAGCATGTATTAAGTGGTTTCAAAGTCCCTGTATTTGAACTGGTGAGTATATTTTGCGATGACACAAGTGCAATTATTATTTCCAAGAATTCAGTATTGCATGCTAGAACCAAGCACTTAGAGCTCAAGTATCATTTCTTGAGGGAGAAAGTTCAGAACAAAGAGGTTGTATTGGAACATGTTTCCAGTAAGGAGTAGTTAGCAGATAAATTCACCAAGCCTCTACCGAAGGCTACATTTACCTATTTAAGAAGTGAATTAAGGGTGTTTCCCCTTCAATAGGTGAACTAAAGGTATGTGCTCCACATTAGTCAAGTATTGCACTGTCAAATCTTTTCAGGATTGATGTGTTGAAGGATGCTACTCCTCAGGGGGAGCGGCATAGTGGAACATGGAAGCTTGTGCCTCCACTTTGGCATTGTTGTCAAAGGGGGAGAAGATGTGAAGTAGAGAAGATATCTGCAGTATTGAAGACATATAATATGGAAGAATATGTAGAGATATCTTTGTGTATTTCCATCAATGCCAAAGGGGGAGATTGTTGACATATGTGCAGAGTTTGATGACATGATAATAATGTATGTTGTCATTGATGTCAATATGATGAAGTGTGAACCAGTATGTTGAAGTAAGTAAACTAGCAAGTGAACCGGTATGATGAAGTGTGAACTGGTACGTTGAAGTAAGTAAACCAACAAGTGAACTAGTATATGCAAAGTTTGTATCAGGGTTTCACCTAATAAGACTACCGGTTGGTAATCTCAGCTTCAGGGTTTTCGGTTGATGCATTCCAAGACTGTGCGATTTGACCGATGACATCCTATGATGAGTTAGCATTGAAATGAAGATTAGATCGCGTTTCCATGTCAGCCTTGTGCACGTGAAGAATTTCCTTAAGGATCTTTCTACCTCAGGAATGTACAAAGTCTTAGTAAATGGTGGAGAGCGTGTGATGGGTTATCAGCTTCTAAGAGTAGTGAAGAACGGATGATGCAGAATGTCTTGAGATTTGTTCAAGATTGTTTTACCCCATGTAATGTGTTTAAATAGTCAGGATTGGAATGAATATATTGTTAACCTAGATGCTTAGGATTTTAGGTTTTTGCCACTGACCTAATTGTTGTCTATAAGGTCAATGATGATTTTCATTTGAGGTTGTCGGCAAATGAATGTATGTGAAGTGATTCTTGCCAAACCAAAGAAGTGAGTAGAGATCTATAGAGTGTGATTGCAGATGTAAAGGAACTGAAGTGGATCTACCTTGGCATTGAGTGTTGTTATCAGATCAGTATATTACCTGTTGACTTTTAACCTTTTTAGCAGTTGGAAAATCCCTTTATCAAGTAGCTTTAACAAGCTTTTTGTAAATCCTTTAACAGGGTGACTCAAAATCATTGAGTTCTTCAAATCCTCTTGCAAGGTAACCTTTGACAAGGTTTTAACCTCTAACCGGGTATTTAGCCATCCCTTAATCGGGTGATCCCTAGCAGGATTGGTTCTTAGCAGAACCTATTGTAAAGTCTTTAACCAGACTAGGCTCCTAACAGAGTGGACTTCAAAAGTGTTCAAGAACAACTTGTGTGTATTCATCCCCACCGTGGTTTTTCCCAGTTGGGTTTCCATGTGAAAAATCAGTGTGTTATGTGTGATGCGTTTTCATGTGATGATTTAGTGTTTTATGTTAAGTGATAAAGCATGCTGATGTATTACCTTCTTAAGCATATGGGTGAAGTTGAGATGAGATATTAGGTTTTGTTGAGTTCTAAGTGTTACCAGTTTATGTCTTTTAAAGTGTTATTATATTTTACCGATATTTTCTTGATCTAGGTTGATGATGTTGTTTGTCAGTTAGTGCAGTCTTTATAGTTTAAGTTGTCAGTGAAATTTTTGTCTGTATTGATTCACCCCCCCTCTTAGTACCTGTTGGGTATTTACTATTCATCATTATTCATCAACCGGAATGAGAACTTTGGAAGACAAGACAAGAGGACATTTAGAGGAACCTTCTTTAAGTGTGGAGGAGAAGGACACCATGCATTCGAATGTAAGAAGATAGAGGCTAATAGAAGAGCAGTAGTGGTGGAAGAAAACCCCACTGGATCAGACAATAAACTAGAAGATAGAGAATTGTTGATGATGAGGAGAGCTTTGTGTCATACCAGCGGAGATGAAGAGCCCTTGCAGAGGAAGAATTTGTTCAAGACCAATGTAAGGTATCTGGTAAGTGTTGTAAAGTTGTTATCGATAGTGGTAGTTTAGATAATTTTGTTTCAGAGGAGATGGTGAATAAATTGAAATACCTTAAAGCTTACCAAATAGCATTGATTCAGGATGAACATAAGTTGTTAGTAAGTGAACAATGTTTGGTGAAATTAAAACTTGGGAATTATCATGATGAAGTTTTGTGTGATATTATGCCTATGGATATTTGTCATCTTTTGTTTGGTAGACCTTGGCAGTTTGATAGATAGGCAATACATGATGGAAGGAAGAATACATACACTATTGTGGCCAATGGGATGAAGAAAACCTCGTTGCCTTTGGAGGAACCTTTGAAGAATGAAGTATGTATGAATGCAAGCATCTGTTTAGTAGATGGGAGGAAATTCATGGATAGACTGAGACATGAGAATGTGTGTTTTTCCTTAATTCCTAAGAAGACTAAGAGACCAGAACTGGAAAGAGAACACCAGGAAGAGATAAGAGATTTGTTGATAGACTATGAGGACATCATTTCAGATAATGTACCTGATGGATTGCCACCTGTTAGGAGTATTAGTCATTGCATGGACTTGGTTCCCGGAGCTAGTTTGCCTAACAAAGCTGCACACTAGTTGACAGCAGTAGAGAATGAAGATCTAAATAGAAAAGTGCAGGAGCTATTGAAGAAAGGTTTGATCAGGGAGAGTCTGAGCCCTTGTGCAGTACCAACAGTATTAGCACCTAAGAAGAATGGAGAATGGAGGATCTGTGCCGATCTAAGAGCAATAAACAAGATCACAATGAAATACCAGTTTCTTTTTCCTAAGATGGATGGCATAATGGATTGTTTGAGTGGAGCCAAATACTTTACAAAGATAGATTTGAAGAGTGGATATTGTATACACCTAAAAATGGTCTAAAGAAAATTAATTAAATAAGCAATTATTTAATTAATCCCCCTTCCTAATTTAATTTAATTGATTAGGAATTTGATTAAATTCGTTCAATCTATTTATTAATAAATCTAAGGATCTATTTAATAAGTTCATCTCAATAGTTCCCTTTGATTAATTAATCCAAATTGATTAATCCCCCCCCGATTAAATTCATTTCTTCTAATCCCCTAATTAATTAAAACAAATCAATTTATGAGTTATTGAAAGTTAATTAGCCTTTTCCTATTATTTGAATTTTAAAATTCAAATTCCCCACATGGCTCCTAACTTCTAACCACCTAACCTAACCATTCCCCTAACCTAACCCATTTCAACTAACCTTGGGTTTCCCTAACCCTATCCTATCTTGCACATTCTAACCTCCTTATCCTAACCACTTGTGGTGTGGATATTCTCCCCTTGAGACACATGGCACTTTTGCCACATGTCTCCTGCCTTGGATACTTGCCCTCTCATGAGCAAGCCTCCTTGACACTTGTCACCACAGAGATGACAAGTGCCCCTTCCTCCAACCTCTTCTCCAACTTCCTCAATCTTTTCCCTTGATATCTTCAGATCAGATCTGGACCATTGATTCCTACCACTTTAGCTTTGGCCTTGGAATTCCTATAAATATCCCTCATTTTGGAGCAATAAGGATCCCTTGTATTCATATCTTTAGCATCATTACTATATGCATTTTAATTTCAATCATCTAGTAATTTGCATTTTGGATTAATCATAGCATTGCATTTTATATCAGTTGCATAATAAATCATGATCAAGTAGCTACTCAACTCTTGAGTTGCCACTTTGGAGGTCATTGCTCTATTGAGAGCCCATCGATCCAACACCTTCAAGGTCCTCAAGAATAGAGGAAAATGGGAAATTTCAAGGAAGGCTTATGGTTTGCATCTTTAATCTAGTTTTCAATTAAGCTTTTCATTTATGTTTTATTGTCTCATTATATGTGTATGCCTTTCTTCTATACCATATTTTTAGCATCACATTAACTGGCGCCCACTGTGGGGACTAGCCCCTTTGATCTTTAACAAGTTTGCTTGTAAAAAATTTCATTGACAAGTTGATTAGCTCTTTCAAAGTGCAGATTCGCTCTCTTGAGCTCCTGAATCGTGTTATTGGCTCTTTTGTAGTGTTTCAACACCTAAAATGGCATTTATGGGAGATTTTGTCAACTCTATTTTTATGTTTTTATGTTTTTCTGTTTTAGCAATTTTTAGTCTGTACCTTAGTATTTTTGGTATGTTCTATAGCATTTCTGGTATATTTAATAGTGTTGTGAGTCATTTTGACAATATTTTTAGTGTGTAGAACAACGTTTTTGGTGTGCAAAATAGTGTTTCTGGTGTGCAAAATAGTGTTTCTGGTGTGTAGAACAACGTTTTTGGTCCATTTGGCAGTGTTCTTGGTCCATTTGATGGCGTTTTTAGTTTTTTATTGATTTTGCAAATATTGTGTGTTGCATTCCTCATTTCTATTTTTGGACTGTCAACCTAATTTACAGATTATTGATTTTGCAGGTAATTATTTTGCTGTAAAAGACCGGAGTCATAGACCATTTCACCGTCAAAGAATGCAATATAAACTACTAACTTTGTTTGCAACTGTGGGATTCTACACTTATTCTTGTTAAATTAGGCACATAAACTAATTACAATGGAAATGAACAAACATGTCTTATGTGTTTTGATGATAGGTGAGTATGCTCTCACCTTTCTTAGGTGATCAGAAAGATAGACTCATCTTTTGCTTTAAATAGTGAATATCTTTAGTGGGCCTACCCTCCCGAGGAGCCTATAAGGCCAAAGCCATTAAGGTTGGTGAGAGGGGAATGACCCAAGAGGGAATGACTAACGCCACGTACTCCAACCCACTATAAAATAAACATGATTTGATGAAAATCAAATCAACGACAGTGCTCGGGAATAGCTCTCCTTTGTACCTTTGGGTATATCAAACCTTAGTTTTCAAGGCTAGGAGATCTCTTGTTTGAGTTTACACCCCAATGTGTCGAATGTATCCCTTACTAGTTCCAATTAAAATTAGAAGTTACCCGGTTTACCTCTGAACATTATTAAATTCTTAGTGCATGGAGGAGGAAGAATCTCTCCTTAAGACACTTACCAATGTCCCTCTTGAGCATATGTGTGAACTCCCCTTTTGAGACCTTATTGCTAGGCTCATAACAAGACTCCACTAGCTCTCGCAAAGGCAAAAACACGAGCACCCTTTAGGGGGTGACAAGGCTGTGTGAGATGAAAGGGTTCCAAGTGTGGGCTAAGAACTAATAATGAAGCTAATCTCATTAGGATAGACTAAATGATGTGTTTCCAATTGTTCAAAACTCGTGAAAACTTGGGCTTTCTTTAAATCTTCTTGAACATACACTTTATGTGTCCTTTGGGACATAAATACAATCTGAATTCTGTGTTTGTAAGTCAAGTCAAGATATCATCCATTGAAATACAACAAAAATTGCAAACTCAAACCTCAAATTGTCAAATTTACAAGTTTCACAGTAGATTATCTCTTTCAGTCCAAACAGTCGCACATATGGTCCAACCAGTTGCACATACAGTCCAAACAATCATACATACGGTCCAAACAGTCACACCTATGGTTCAAATAGTCACACCTACGATCCAAACAGTCGCACATACGGTCCAAACAGTCACACCTACAGTCCAAACAGTCGCACTTTCAATCCAGTCAAGATATCATCCATTAAAATACAAAAAAAATTGCAAACTCAAACCTCAAATTATCAAATTTACAAGTTTCACAATAGATTATCTCTTTCAATCCAAACAACCACACATACGGTCTAAACAGTTGCACATATGGTCCAAATAGTCGCACATACAGTCCAAACAGTCGCACCTATGGTCCAAACAGTCTCACCTATGGTCCAAACAGTCACACTTTTGGTCCAAACAGTCGCACCTACGGTCCAAACAATTGCTCTTCTGGTCTAAACATCATCTCTCTTGGTATGAATGTTATGTTTTTCATATTTCAACATTAACTCTCCAAGGTTGAGCTTGCTAGGTATAAGCATCAATTTTCCCAGTCTACAATCAACTCTTGGAGTCAAAATAAGCATTGTCTAAGTTCTAACATCACTAGTTTAAGCTTCGGAGTTCTTGGTTTAAACATCAGGACTCTTGGTCTAAATGTTAGCTCTCTTGGTCTAAACGTCAGCTCTTATAGTCTAAATGTCAGCTCTCTTAGTCTAAACGCCATCTCTTTTGAGTTGAATGTCAAATTGCTCATGTTTCAACACTAGATCTTCTAGTATGCACTTGCTAGGTCTAAATTTCAGTTATCTGAGTCTAAAAATCAAAAATTTAGGTCAAAACAACAAACTCCTAAGTTCAAACACCCAATTTGTTGAGTCTAAACATCACTGTTTTGAACTTTTGAGTCACTGTGCTACATAATAGCATTTCTAGTCAGTTTTCTAGTGTTCTTGGTCATTTTCTCAGCATTTTTGGTTAGTTTGTCAGTGTTTCTGGTCAATATAGCAGTGTTTATGGTCCATATAGCAGCATTTTTGGTTAGTATAGCAGCATCTCTCATCCATATAGTAGCATTTCTGGTCAATTTGTTAGCATTTGTGGTAAACTCCACCAAAATCAGAAGACAAAAATAACCCATTTCTAGTTAGTATAGCAGTGTTCTAGGTTAGTTTGTTAGCATTTCTGGTCAATATAGCAGTGTTCTTGATCAGTTTGTCAGCATTTCTAGTCAATGTAGCAGTGTTTTTGGTCAATATAGCAGCGTTCTCAGTCATTTTATTAGCGTTTCTGGTTAATTTGTCAGCTTTTTTGGTCATTTTGTTAGCATTTCTAGTAAACTACACCAAAATTAGAAAACAAAAACAACCCATTTCTCAGATAGTCAAACATAGAGACTAGGCCACCTTCTCAGGTCACTCAATCAGGTTATCTTTTGCTAAAATAGATTCAAAGAAAAACACACTAAGGTTCTCAAGTATTCATCTCCAACAATTTTAAGATCTAACATCTCAAAGTGAAACATCACACCTTCTTTGATAAACTGATCACTCAAAACATAGTTTCTCATCAGGATCTATCATCCTCTATCATGAAACTGCAACATTTGATCAGGATAACCTTGTCCCACATCATAGGATATATCATTCCTATTGGACTTGGTTTTATCAAAATCATCATCATTGCACTCCAAACTAAGATCGGAAAACTTACAAATCTACAAATACTTGAATTATCTTTCCATGTCATATCACTCTATCATACCTACCTTGACAGTTGGTCACTTAACGAAACACCTTTTAGACAATTGAGTCCTTGCAATGGAAATAGAAACATTCGAAATAGTTGAAGAGCATAGAAACATGGAATACCAAAGAAAAATACAAGAAGAAGACATAACAGGTCAACATATCAGAGAAATCAAACAAGTCCAAAATCAAAATCCAACTATGTCAAAACCTCACAAGGATTCAAATACATCTCCAAAGAAAGGTCGCTCTCTTATGCAACTCTTAAAGAGATCCCTAAAGGATTTTGCTGAGGAAGATCAAAATCATGCACCTATGTCTAGCAATGGCTTATCCCCCCATAAGCAAATTGACTCTCCAAAGGCATCTATTCCTACACCTCTTAAAAACTTGCAAGAACCTTCCATAGAATCCTCACCAAACAATACACCCAAGGATGAAGTTCCCCATGGGATATCCATAATGGCCATCAAACCTATTTTAGAGGATCATATTCAAATCCTATCTCCTTCATATCTAATCATTGATTCCTTGCAACATCCCCATAACGCTCCCTTGCAAATTGAAGTCCTCATTCATAGAATGCTCATTGAACGTGTCCTAATAGATGGGGGAGTTGGCTTGAACATTTGCTCATTGATTCTTGTCCATGCTCTAGGTTATTCAGAAGATGTAGTTGATCCCCATAAAAAGATCACATTCAAAACATATGATGAGGAAGAGCATTCCTCTAAAGGAATTGTGATATTACCCATCAGAGTGGGACCTTTGCAGAAAGAGACAACATGCCAAGTTCTAGACTTGGACTTACCATACAACATACTCTTGGGAAGACCGTGGATACATGACATACCGGCTATTCCATGAACATGTCATCAGTGCCTAAAATTTCCATACAATGGGTAGGAAGTCACGATCTCAGCAGACTCAAATTCATTGCAGTTTTGTAGTAATCTAAAACTAGCTCAAGAGGTCATTGTTCCACATAACAGAGAGGAAGCATCTTCAAGCACACAATCCAAGGAACAATTATTTGCATCAATTTTATCAAGCATGGAAAAACAAATGTAGCTAAGAGATCGAGGGAACAAAGAATATTTGCTATCATGGAAAAACAAACAAGAGCAACTTGAAATTGAAAGGGATGAAGAAGATGTAGGTGTCGATATAGTTCACATGTATGTAGGACAAACATTAGGAACTAGCCCACTTGAATTAGAATCACATTCGATTGACTTGGAATTAATTGAGGATGAGCAGGAGCTACCTACAAGAGGTCATTCTAATGAGAGTATTGTTCTAGATATTGAAATGCATATTGAAAGCTCTAACATCTCTATCATGACCTCTAATATCTTTGAAACAATTCAACCTGAGGATCCTTTACCCTTAGTCCATCCTAAAATTATGGACTAGGAAAATGAAAGACATACCACCATTGATACCTTTCCTAATGACCATGTCATGTCCTTATATATTAATGCAATCGAACCCACAACAACTTCCACTAGGGATTTCACTAACATATCTTCAAGTCAAGTGGGTGCCAAATCTCCTAGTCGCAAAAATGAAAATAAATAAAATAATATTAGATCTAATGCTGAAAACCATTTATTGGCAATATTAGACCAAGAAAAAGTAAAAAGAAAGGACGCATCTAACGGTGAAAACCTCCTCGAGGCACCAAAAGATGGGAGATTTGACACCTTACCTGAATTTTATCAAGAGAGGTCATCTATCCTAATAGAACTGACAGAGGCAATTAACATTGGCACAACTGATCTATATCCAACAACTTCTCTATCAAAACTAGCAAGGCAAAAATATTTGGAACTCTTCAAAAGGAGGCAAATCAAAAGATGGTCATATGCAGACATTCTAGAGTTGGATCCAGATCTTATAATATATCACCTGAATATCATTCCAGGGGCATGCATCAATAATGGAACACAACATGGAAGCATACTATTCATTACACCATAAGGTCATACAATTTCAAAAGCATAAAAATTAAGCTTTCCATGCACCAACAACACATCAGAATATGAAGCTTTGGTTATAGGTATCAAAATGGCTATAGAATGGAACATTACACAACTCCGAGTCTTTAGAGACTCTCATCTTGTCATCAATCAAATCAATGATGATTATCAAAGAAAGGATGACAAACTCATGCCTTACAAAAAGATGGTTGATGATGTCAAGAAATACTTTGTCAAAATAAATTTTCAGCGGATTCCGAGGAATAACAACAAAGCAATAGGTGCCATGGTAACACTTGCTTCTCTATTGCAGACACAGGAAAATCAAGAGTGTTGTGAATTCTTGGTGGAAGACTTGTTTTCCCTTGCACATAATTGTCCTGATTCCCAAACTATTTGTCACCTTGTTGGGCATGATGCCTAGTGCTATGGCCAAACTTATACATACCTAAAAGATAACACCCTCCCTCTGGACTTGTCAAAAAACCAAAAGAAAAATTTCATCTACCAATCCTCCCATTATACTCTTGTCATGGATACCCTTTTTAAACAAGGTCTAGACAATACTCTTTTAACATATCTCAAGCAAGAAGAATCTGAGAAGGCCTTAAATGAAGTCCATAATGACATTTGTGGCACTAATTCAAGTGGTCTTACCCTTTCAAAAAAACTCATACACTTGGGCTATTATTGGCCAACTATGGAATGAGATTCTTTTCAGATAGCTAAAACATGCAAACAATGTCAGATCCATGGGAATTTGATTCATGCACCGGCACAAAAATTCATGCATTGGCAACATCTTGGCCTTTCTACCAATGGTGTCTTGGTCTAGTAGGAAAGATAAATCCTTCTTCATCCAATGGTCACAAATTCATCCTTGTAGCTACAAAATATTTCACAAAATGGATTGAGGCAGTACCTCTCATCAATATCACAGGAAAACAAATTGCTACATTTATCTTGAATTACATCATATGTCCCTATGGAATACCCATGACCATTATCACTGATAATGGGCGACTGTTCAAGAATCAGGATGTCCAAGACCTATGTGAGAAATTCAAGATCCAACACAGATTTTACACACCCTACTATCCACAAGGAAATGGGAAAGTAGAAGCATCAAATAAAACTATTTTGAAAATCCTCAAAAAGACAGTGAATGATGTTGGTAGAGACTGGCATATTCAATTGAACCATGCTCTATGGGCCTACTGTACTAGTATCTACACACCAAAAGGTGCCACACCTTTCTCTCTTGTTTATGGATCAAAAACAATAATGCCAATAAAAGTAGAGATACCTTCTCTACGAGTATCATTAAAACATCTTATCCTAGATGAAGAACGAGTATCTAGATTGCAAGAGTTAGAATTAATCCAAGAATGAAGACAAAATGCCTTTGATCATTCAAAGGTATATCACCATAGAATGTGCCGAATTTATAATCACAAGGTCAAACCATGAGTCTTTCAAGTTGGGGAACTAGTACTAAAGGAAAATCCACAAAAATAGTTAGATCGAGAAAAGAAAGGGAAGTTTGAACCAAACTAGTGAGGTCTGTTTGTGGTCATAACAGTATTTGGGTCAGGATCATATCAGCTATCAACATAGGATGGGAATCAGCTCGAGGAACCCATCAACAACATGCATCTGAAGAAGTTTTATGTCTGAAAAAGCAAAAAATCCAAAAATAGTGAAAAAGCAGAAAATCCAAAAACAGTGAAAAAGTAGAAAATACAAAAACAACAAAAACAATGAAAAAAAATTTAAAAAATAAAAAATGAGAAAAAGTGCAATACAAACAGATGGTGAAAACCTGGCAAATAGGCATCATCTAACAGCTATCTCTTCCATCTATTGGGTCATGCATCCTTCCACTTGCATTCATTTCCCATCAGCACTGTTCATATCCATAATAAGCCTTTGTACATATGCAGGCATCGTAGGTGATTTCTTGCCATGGTTTCAATCATTGGGTATATCATAATGAATTTGTTTCTAGGCTTGGGGAAAAATCTTGTACCTAGCTGGGGGCAAAAGTTTCGATCGTTTTGAGCTTAATCAAATAGGTAGAATAATAGTTAGGCAACACTTGTCAAGTGAACACTGAGACACATCCAACGTTACGCACAAGATCAAATTGTCAACCATCAACTATCAAATATCAGTCTAAACATGACAAACACATATCAATGGATGATATCTTTTGACTAATGATTTTAACATAATGTTTCAACCTATCTATCTTGATTTTCACTATCATGATTTCTGAGTGACTCCAAGATGTTTTTGACTAGAGGAAAAAGGAAGGAACATGATATTTTTCTTTTCTACTATCTATAAATTAATTGTTAATATGTGCAAAGTTGTCTCAGGACATGATCATCGAAGTATCATGGAAGACATTTCAGACATGCATATAGAAATGGTTAATACTGCTTGTTTTATGCAAGCAACACTTAGGTCATCTTGGTTCAATTATACCTTGATGCTTGTGCTAACTTGCAATATAAAAAACCAAGAAAGTAGTGCTCAAGTCATCATGGTTCAATTATACCATTGATGTTTGCACTCACTTCCCACATTTTAAAGGCTCAATGATGAAACAAAGCAATGACCACATGACTAGTCTGATGTTCGGATTGCATTTCATTTTGCATTTGCATTTTTTAAAGTAAATTTGCATTTCATTTTGCATGGGATCACAAAAGCTCATCTTATCCAAGGCCAAATATATCATAAAAATCATCAATGTATCATCATAGGTGTGTATACGCAATCAAAATGATGACTCATCTCTCCAAATATTGTCGACCGAACACAAATCTCATGCTACCCCCCTCAAATATGAACCCACATCAGCATATATGAATCTTCTTGCAACATGATATCACCAAACAGTCAGTTCTTTATCCAATCAATATTATAAATTCTATCAATTGATCTCATCTGATCCATTCTATCATGTCTTATACAGGATGAATCCTTCCTAGAACCAGATGTTTTGATCAAGTCTTATATAGGATATATCATTCCTAAAAACTAGACACTTTGATCACCTTTGTCTTATACAAGAGGTGTCATTCCTAAAACTAGACTAAATCTTGATCTTATCAATCTAATCAATCTTATCAATTCAATCAAACTCTATCAATCATCACATCAAGAACCACATCAAAGTGATCAAAGAACTCACACTTTCATCAACCACAGTTGCAAGAATCATCCAATAATCTATTGGGAAATAAATTTCCCAAAGATCCAAAAACTCTAAAGGTCAATTATCTCAATTGATCTCCTGAGGGGGCATCATCGTATTACAAGTTAGCAATCAATGGTTGGGGAATCCTATCGAAACAATATCACATCAACATCATCACATTGAGATTATTATTTGAATCTACACATCATCACACCTCGCTTCAAAGAGAGAAAAAATGTATACACCTAGAAACGGTCTAAAGATAATTAATTAAATAAGGAATTATTTAATTAACCCCCCTTCCCAATTTAATTGAATTCATTAGCAATTTGATTAAATCCCTTTCATCTACTTATTAATAAATCTAAGGATTTATTTAATAGGTTCATCTCAATGGTTCCTTTTGATTAATTAATCCAATTTGATTAATCCCCCCCCATTAAATTCATTTCTTCTAATCCCCTAATTAATTAAAACAAATTAATTTATGAGCTATTGAAAGTTAATTAGCCCTTTCCTATTATTTGAATTTTTAAATTCAAATTCACCACATGGCTCCTAACTTCTAACCACCTAACCTAACCATCCCCCTAACCTAACCCATTTCACCTAACCTTGGGTTTGCCTAACCCTATCCTATCTTGTGCATTCTAACCTCCTTATCCTAACCTCCTATGGTGTAGATATTCTCTCCTTGAGGCACATGGCACTTTTGCCACATGTCTCCTCCCTTAGATACTTGCCCTCCCATGAGAAATCCTCCTTAACACTTGTCACCACAGAGATGACAAGTGTCCCTTCCTCCAACCTCTTCTCCAACTTCCTCAGTCTTGGCCCTTGATATCTTCAGATCAGATCTGAACCATTCACTCCTACCCCCTCATCTTTGGCCTTGGAATTCCTATATATATCCCCCATTTTGGAACAATATGGATCCCTTGCATTCATAGAATTAGCATCATGACTATAGGCATTTTCATTTTAATCATCTAGTAATTAGCATTTTGGATTAATCATAGCATTGCATTTTATATCATTTGCATAATCAATCATGATCAAGTAGCTACTCAACTCTTGAGTTTCCACTTTGGAGGTCATTGCTCTACTAAGAGCCCATCAATCCAACACCTTCAAGGTCCTCAAGAATAGAGGAAAATGGGACATTTAAAGGAAGGCTTATGGTTTCCATCTTTAATCTAGTATTCAATTAAGCTTTTCATTTATGTTTTATTGTCTCATTATATGTGTATGCATTTCTATTTACCACAATTTTAGCATCACAAATATCACTAGATCAGGATCAAAGAAGACAATGAGTGGAAGACAACATTTAAGACAATTGAAGGACTATATGAATGGTTGGTGATGTATTTTAAATTGACTAATGCACCAAGTACTTTCATGAGGCTAATGAATGGGGTATTGAAGAAATTCTTGGGTAATTTTGTTCTTATGTATTGGGATGATAATCTGATTTTCAGTAAGACAAAAGAGGAGCATTTGTTGCAGTTAAGACAAGTTTTGCAGAGGTTGAGAGAAGAAAAGTTGTTGATCAATATCAAGAAGTGTACTTTCATGAAGGATACGTTAGTCTATTTAAGACTTGTGATATTTGAGGATGGTTTGGAGATGGACCTTGAGAAAGTGAAAGCCATTGTTGAGTGGCCTACACCGGAAAGCATTGGGGAGGTAAGATCATTTCATGGGTTGGCTAGTTTTACCAGAAGTTCATCAAAAATTTTAATCTTCTTTGTAACCCTATGACTAAGACCATGAGAATAGATCAGAAGGAACTCAAGTGGACCACCAGAGCAAACAAAAGTTTTGAACTGTTAAAGCAAAAAGTGACTGAGCAACCTGTGTTAGCTTTATCGGATTTCAATAAAATATTTCAAGTGGATTATGATGTAAGTGGAACATCAATAGGAGCAGTCTTGAGTCAAGAAGGGAGAGCAGTAGCCTATTTTAGTGAGAAATTGAATGATGCATGAAGGAGATATTCAGTGTATGATCAAGAATTTTATGCCATAGTTCAAGCCTTGAAGAAATGGAAACATTACTTGTTGCCTAAGGAGTTTGTGTTTTATACAGATCATCAATATTTGTAATATTTGAACAGTCAAAGTAATTTCAATTAGAGACATATGAGATGGATAGAATTCTTGTAGAGTTACACCTTTGCGCTGAAGCATAGAAGTGAAAAATCTAACAAAGTTGTTGATGCATTGAGTAGGAGAAGGAACTTGCTAACAAAGATGAGAGTGACAGTATTAGGTTTTGAAGATTTGAAGACCTTGTATGATGAAGACCCAGATTTTGCAGAACCTTAGAAAGCATGTAGAGAACTGGTTATGGTAGATAGAAGAAAATGGTTGGATTAATTCATTCAGGATAGGATGTTATTCAAGGGAGTCTAGCTATGCATACCTAAGAGTTCCATGAGAGAGAACCTGATAAAGAAGAAACACAGTGGAGGACTAGCTGGACATTTTGGCATTGACAAAATAGTTGCATTGGTGAGTGAGCAATACTTTTGGCCCCATATTCATAAGGATGTTAAGAGATATGTGTAGAGCTGTAGAGTTTGTCAAGTTGCCAAAGGTAGTAGTCAGAATGAGGGATTGTATAAACCTTTGAGAGTACTGGTAAGACCTTGGGAGGATATAAGCATGGATTTTGTACTTGGATTGCCTAAGACACCAAGAGGGAATGATTCTATATTTGTGGTAGTGGATAAATTTTTTAAGATGGCTCATTTCATACCATGTAAGAAGACATCAGATACATTACATGTAGTAGACCTATTTGCCAAGGAAGTGGTGAGATTGCATGGATTACCTAAGAGAATAGTTTCAGACAAAGACACTAATTTTGTTAGCTATTTTTGGAGAAAACTTTGGAAGAAGATGAAGACAAATTCAAAGTTCAGTTCTACTTTTCATCCACAGACTGACAGACAGACAAAAGTTGTTAACCAGAGTTTGGGAAACTTGTTGAGATGTTTAGTGGGAGATAAAACCAGAAGTTGGGATTTGATCCTTGCACAAGCAGAGTTTTCCTACAACAATTCAGTGAATAGAAGTACCATAAAAACACCTTTTGATATTGTTACCGAAGTGCATCCTAGAGGTATAGCACAATTCAGAGACATTAGTAGTGAAGATTGGAAGAGTTCAGAAGCAGAATATTTTGTAGATCACATGGCAACATTTCATATTCAGGTTAAACAACATTTAAAAGACATGAAGAGAAAATATAAGGAGAAGGTAGATGAGAAGAGGAGACATAAGGAATTTGAAGTTGGCGATGAAGTGATGGTATATCTGAGAAAAGAGAGATTCCCAATCAGAACTTATAATAAGTTACAGATGAAGAAGTTTGGACCCTATAGGATTTTGAGGAAGTTCAATTCTAGAAATGCATATGAAGTCGAGATACAAGATATTCCAAGTATTTCACCTGTATTCAACATTGCAGATCTTCATGAGTACCCTGAACCAGAATTCAGTAAGGACAGTGTTGCAAACTTGGATAAATAGTTACCCCGAAAGGAACCAGATCGAATTGAAGAGATTTTGGATAGTAGGATTAGGCATAGTACCCGGAGCAGTCAGTATAAGGAATATCTTATGACATCGAAGGACAAACCAGTTAAAGATTCATCTTGGATTTCTCAGGCAGCAGACCGCCTTGGTTTTCCTCTAACCCCAACAAAGTGAGAGGCACACTTTTTCAATAACCTCAGATTTCTGATGCAAGAGTATCCCTGGTTCACAACAATCTTTCATCAACTAAAAACATTTTCCTTTATGTTTTTCTTTTTGTTTGTAGTTTCATTTTTCCTTTCTATGTATCCCAGTTTTAGCTCACCAGATCCTATGGAGTTGGATTCTACTTAAATACTTGATCATCTTTCTTTCTTTCAGACTGCATCGCATTTGGATCACTTTCCATCAAGACATCGCTACAGGTTTCCATGACAGTTTCTTATTACCAGATTGATAGTTCTTTGTTATCAGTTGCCTGAGACCTATTCTAGTGATCTATCAGAACCCATTCTGAAGCTTGCAGAGCCCTGGGTGTTGATTTTGATTTTCCTTGGCATGTGGTCGACCTTCTACATTTCATCCTTTGTATTTTCCAGAGGAATCTCTTGGCAGAGGCCAACCTTTGTTATTTTCATGTTAGGTCTTGTTCTTCGGGTTTTGATCAATTTTGGGTCGACTAGATCCTGTCGATCGATATATATTTGTAGTTATTCTTTAGAATGCAATAAATAGGAGAATCATATAGCTAGACTGTACATAGAAGATAGATCTTTCCATTCAAGGTCCTAGTTATGACCTATTCTACTAGGCTTGTGTGTCGGTATGTTGTAACCCGATTGTTACCAGTTGGATGTAATCAAATTTCATGCAATTAATCAATCTATTATGTATTGCCTCCATCATATCTTTGTGTTTTCATTGTGTTTACTCTTTCTAGTCGGTCCAGATTGATCTCTTTGAGGTCCCTCCTTACCAATGACTGCTTCAATGACTCAGATTCTATTCTAGGCTTCTTTGATTGTTGGGCACCACCAAGCTGAGGTTTCTTCACCACTCTAGCATAAGTGGTTGTCTTCTTTACTTCCCTGACCTCTTCATCCGATTTAGTCTCTTCCTCAGCAACCACATATTTTCTTGTTGGCTTCTCCTTCTTTCTCTTTTCCACTCCACCAAATGATGTTGTTGTTTGTGACTTGGGTGGAGGAACATGCTTTTGAATACCAGAGGTAGGTGCAAACTGAGACTGTCTTGGCTTTCATTCCTTCAGAAGGCTGGAAACAAGTTTAAACTTCTTGGGCTTTACCATGTCCTCCTACTTTGGTATATTTTGTTCTCTTTCCCTTTGTACATCCTCCTTAGATATACCCATTTGTACTACTAACTCCTCAACCTCCATTCTTACTTTCCTCTTCCTTGTCGGTCCTATAAATTTCTTGTGTAAGTAAAGTCTTTTTCTTTACAGGTATCAAACCTTTCCTCCTTATTATCCATCGGTCGACTCAATAGGTGTTAAGCATATGCATCAAGTGTGGTTGCATCTACCTCATACCCCATGGACATGATCTAGATAGTTCTTGGCTCAACTGCCTCCATGTGATATTAGTCTTTATCAACCATAAAGTAGATGGTTTTCTCATATTTCTCAACAACGTCCTTAGGGATCCTTTCCCTTGCATCATGGCTTGAAAGGATTTGAAATATCCCACCTAGAATATTTATGTGCAACTGTATCACGTAGACCTTGTAAACCTTCTTTGACTTGAATAACCACTAGTTTATCATAAGCCCATTGAATCTTTACAATACTGGGGATTTGATTTAGGAAATACAGTGCTAAGCAAACAATCAAAGAACTAAATTTGAAAACATGCTTCTTGTCCTACTTTATCTTCTTAAGATTACTCAATAGCTCACTAAGAAGAACTACACAAAGATCATACCTTTTGTCCTCCTTAAGAATCTCATAGGTTGCAAATATAGCAATGTCGGATACAAAGTTCTTCCTACGTGATTGATACACTTTATATCTAGTCACCATTGAAGAAAATCTAACATCATGCTCTATGATATCATTGATAGTCATTGACCAACTATCATGCTGGGATCTGGTAACCTTTGTTACTATTGTATTCTGAACTTTCCTCAATCTGGGGATCTCATCAGTTGTATTTAAATAGGTAATTGCTTGAATGGCTTACTTGGTGATTTTGTGAGGTCGGTCCAGCCATATGAACTCATCATGAATTCTTCTCAAGATATATCAAACCCATTCGGGTTCATCAAATACTGGGAAATGAATGAATTGGATGAAACCCTTATCATTTAATGACTTGAATTTTGGCTTCATATTTCCAAATCCATCTATCATATACTTGGTCTAAAGTGAGAGCATATTTGTATTTCTAAGCTCCTCAATGTCGTAGTGGATATATTCCCTAATGTCTTTGTTATATAAGAAAAGAGGAAAAAGCACCTTCCTGATTAGCTTTGACAGATTTGAATGGATACCTCTTGAATATAGGCCTTGCTCTCTCAATAATTTCTACCACCAATGGAGTTGCAATACCATATGCAGATGCAGATGCCATTTCGAAATAAGGGTATGCAAAGATAACTCATAAATGAAAAATACCATTTGATTCTAAATCGGATGCAAGAAATCTTTAATTGATTGCTTCTAGCTCGGTTATTACTGCCCAATATCGTTCGCTTTGATCTTCTACTATTATTCTTTTCTCGCAATGTGATAAATGAATGATTGAAATGCCTTTTTATCTTCTGAAAACCTAACTTTAAGTTTTAATAAATGGAAAACCCTAAAGACTTTTGGATACTCTATTTTTCATGAATTCACCCATTGGAATCTCAAACCGTCATGAGCTATTTCGGATATCATTTGCACGGCTAGTCTCCATTATCTGCAACCATCACTGGTTGGTTACAGATCTCTGAAAGGGGGTTCTAAAGATCTGCATGAAAATATTCCTCCTAAGGAATTTGGCTTTAGCTACTAGATGAGGTCCTTACACCAGAATCAGGTGTGGAGCCATTTTGAACAATAGAATCTTCTTTCTTAACCCACATCTTCTTATGCTGATATCTAATATCTTCCACTTTAGCTTTACCCTTTTGATCTGATTTATTCTTATCTACTAGAGCATTCCTTCTTCTTCCATATCTTGCAATTCGACCAAGTTTGTTGCATGTATAGCAAATAGAAGTCCTTTCCATAGGCCTAAAATTCATCTGATGTGGCCTCATCCTACATTTGTTAGAAATGTTCCCAAACATTCCACAAGCATAGCATCTCTTATTCTAAAAATTATTTGACACTATTCTACACTTGTTTGACTTATGACCAAATTGTTGCATATGAAACATTGACCGATAAAGGTAGGACCAGTATTCATCACATTACTCATCATCTAATTATTCATCTTACTTATGCATTGACTCGCCATATGACCAAATTTACAACAAACAAAACTTTTACCATTGAATTTATAGGCATTAGGTTGTCTTACCTGAGATTTCTTGTTCTTTTGTTGATGATTATTTTGACAAGAACCAGAGGATTCTCCTTTCTCAAATCCAAGTCCTCGCATGTCTTTCCCATGTCTCTGACTTTCCAGCATCTCATCCAATAGGGCTGAATTGGCTTTGAATTTTTCTTTGTACTCATTAGCAGTAGAAAGCTCATCTCTCAAAATTATGATCTGCCTTCAAGTTCGTATCCACCATTCTTTTTTTCACCAATTCAAGCTTCAACTGATCATTCTCATATGTTAATCTGCAACATTCATAAGATCTATCCTTCAGTGACTAAGTCAAATTCTTTTCACTCTTCTTCCAGTCTTCAATCTCCTTTGTTAGCTTCATTACAATCTATCACATCTCATTCTTCAGGATTGCATTCTCCCTAGCCAAATTCTCACATTCATCTATCTTGTCTTGTAGGAATTGATTGTCAATTCTTTTTTCTTCTTTCTCCTTTAGTTTATCCATCAATTCCTTTCTCTTTTCTCTAGAAGTTCTCACTTGATCTTTTAGGGTCTCAATGAAGTCTTCAACTACATTCAGGTTTCTTTTTAGGGAACTTACTTCCTTTCTTGCTACATCAAGATCTTTAAGTGCCACACTAAGTTGTCTCTGCAAACCGAAGTCCATTGATTCAATCTTTCGGATCTTACTCAAGCTATTAGGCTTCTTTCAAGTAACTAAGCTTTGATACAAATTGTTGGAATCAATAAACACTAAGAGGGGGGGTGAATCAATGTTTTGCAAGTTTATAACTTATTAAACTGAATCTTAATCCACCACATGCATATGAAGGAAAGGAAAATGCAGAAACATAAAGTAGACAACCACAAATCCATAAAACCAAGATTTTGACGTGGAAACCCAGAAAGAGAAAAAACATGGTGGGATTGAGTACCCACAATATTATTATACTATGGCCAAAAGTATGATAATATTACATAAGGGGAATGCACTTGCATTCAAACACACTACTTAGAGATCACTGCTCAATTACAAAAAGGCTACAACCCGAAGGAAGTCTCACTATCTCACAAGTTAGTACAATTGATTACAATAATGAATGAAGTAAAGTATAGCATCTAAATATGCCAAATTGTAGTTTTGGTTAGGCTCATATTATCTTCTACAATTGATTTGTTATTTTTCTTTGATCTCCCACTTTTTCAAACATCGAAGCACCAAGATCTTTAATCACATTCAACAAACTTTCCAATTCGCTCATATATCCTTTCCTTACACATAACCCACATAAAAAATGATCAACCAAATTGATCTTATATATCTGTGTCAACAAAAAGAATCATTTACTAAGTTGGCTTCCAAAACTACATAACATGAAACATGAAATGTGTATCAGCAAGTCATCTCAATCTGACCACAAATCCAAATGTGGACCAAAACAAGATGATAATATGCTTCCCATAAGTTGGCCCAATCACCTCAGACACAAAACTCATTACCGAAGTTAACCCAATGACTCCACAACACATGTTACACCAAGATAGCTATGTTCTACCTAAATTACCAGATACCGGACCTCTAAACTTGCACACAATTCAACACTGGATATCAAGATCACAAGATAATCTATCTCGAACCTTGAATCAACTGACTTGATCTCCACAACCAAAATAACATCACCAAAATCTAGATGTGCACATTGATCTCATGCTCTACCAGTTACTAGGTTCCACCTTCCAGACTTATGCCAATGAACAAAATAACTTCTGGTAAATTAAATCTATGTACGTTAGGTGTAATCTATAAACTGAGTTTCCATCAATGACAACCCCTAAACATCTATAATGCAACAATCTTCATCGAAATAGTGTCTCTTGCCAACAATATTAATCTACTATATGCAAAAGATATTGTACCTAACTTATTCATTTTTAAATGGGGTCATTAATACAATGCTTTAATTTAGGCCTTCAATGTAGAATTTATTCTAACCAAACTTTTACCTTTCTATTCACGCCAAATTACACTCATCAATAATCATTCATTACCTCTATTAGATATCAAATACACCCCTAAGAACATCCTTATGAATCTTATATCAAGATAGAGATAAGAATAAGAGATTTTCCAAACAATCATTATATGCATACATATACTAATGCAAGGTCATGCAAGGATGATTAAATTCTATAGACACATCATTTTAATTTTACAATGTGGTTACTTACCATGTACTCTAAAACATGCAAATCCAACCTTTCATAAGGTCTCCTAACATTACAAATACAACTAGAAGTCTTAAATCCTAACTAAAGGTGAGATCTATACAATCTTTTGCTTACATAAAAAATCACATATATAAACACATAATAGTTATAATCAGAAAAAATACATCATTAGTTAATATCCTTATATTTCATATCAAGATAAGAGAAGAAGGGGATAGAGAGAGGATATCATTAAAATACTATATATATACATATAGATACATTCCATGCAAGTTCTCCACATATGCATCATGATCTTTACTAAGTCAAATTCATATGTAGGCACAAGCACACCATCTTACTATTCATAGATAAAGCAACTTGCATTATTGCAACAAAATAAGCTAGTCACAAGAACATAGCATCGGTTAAGGGGATACATACAATTTTCTCATAACATGATCAATTACATACCTAAACTTCCTTTAGTATTCGAGTAATTACTATAAACTACAAGGAAAACAAAGGGCACATACTATCATATAAAAATTACTTGCATCAAGGAGGTAAGCACTAGAAATTAATACACATGACACACACAATTATAATTTTTGGAAAGAATGAGAGAGAGAGATAATAAAGAAAATATATCTAAAATATACAAGGTCCTAATAACTTTTCCCAAATAGAAATATTGAAGGACAAGCACAAGAAAAAAATAATATACTACACTATGCAAGACTAAGGGCACAACCTTAACCAAAGATCCCAGTGTTTGCAACACTAACTCTGGTACCAAATGTAATGCCCAACTAAGGAACTCCAGAGGAAAAACCATCTAACCAACTAACCTTAAGAGGACAAACATATTTTTTTTCCTGAAGAGATAGATTAGCTCACAAAGATATGTTAATGAACTACATATAACATCAAACACGAGAACAACCTATCTAAGAATAAGAAGAAATAACTTAAAACAATAACACTTACATCATCTAAGGTCCCCTAACATCACTATAAGGTAATGCTAGCAGTTACTAAAGCATAAGAAGCAAATCTAAACTAACCATTGCATAACATAATTCCTTAACATAAATAGACAAATCTTCACATAGAAATAATATCATATAAGAACTAAACAACATGATTACTCCTAGAAACTAGGTTCATTGTAAAGCCCAAATCCATTTGTTCCTAAGATTACTTTCCACATTATCATATAACTGTAGAAACTAAACAAAAATAAATGAAACTATGCTTATGAAATATCATTTCATGTATTACAACTAACATCTACTCACTAAGAACCTAATCATTCATAAGGAATAGATGGTACCAAAACCATACTATCTAAACTCACAAATAAACCACATAGTTAACATCATTACATTAAACTTACATTACATATTCTTATAAAAGAGAGTGTCAATATAATATAATGAATATAAATTGAAACCTATTCTATATAGATGAATGAAACATTACATAAAATAATACAACTTACATCTTGGTTCCAAAGCACTTGTAACTAAAGAAGACATAGTCCATCCATGAAGATCATGAAAATATCACCAAAAATCCAAATGGAAGAAAGCATCAACCAACCGACCATGTGGAACCCTAATTTCCACCCCCATTCTTTAGAGAATGACATCGGTGTTGGCAACTACAATGAAGGAAAACTGAGAGAGGGGTGAATTAGTTTTCACTGGATTAAACAAATTAAGCACAATCTCAGATGTAATCAACTGTAGTAAGAATAAAGATAAAGACAATAACAACAACACACAACACCAAAATTTTTGACATGGAAAACTTGGTTAAGGGAAAAACCATGGTGGGAACCTACCCACAATAAGATGATACTCTACAGTAGTATGTGTAAATATTACAATGGGGAATGCACATGCATTCAAGCACACTACTTAGAGCTCACTTCTCAAAATACAATGACCCAGAAGGCTCCAACTCTCAGGGAAGGTTCACTACCTTACAATAATATTCGGAGTACAATCCAGATTATATGAACTAAAAGAATAGCATCTTCCAATGCCAAGTGATACTTCTGGTTAATCACATTTGTCGGCCCTCCAAAAATCTTTGCTCAATACACCACACTAAAAGATGAATTTATTTGTTCAAACATATACCACTCTCTGATAATGCAGACACCACATAGACACCCAAAATACATGAGTATAACACCTATTTTTACAATTCATCAACCTTGACTACAAGGTCGGCTAAACCCTCAACCCTTAATTACAAAATTACATCACACAATACATAAATCAACCATCAGACCAATACAATTCTATAGACGACATAGCATGGACCTAAACCAAATCCTTGAACACATATCACCACCAGAAATCTCGCCAAGATCAACTACAACATGCTACACCACCAAAAATACTACATATCATGAATAATATCACCGGATCAATAAAATAGCCAATACCACACACAAGGATCAATATGGACCACCAAAATAAATAGGACATGATAAGGAAACACCACATGAATATTGTAACCATCCACAATATCTGCACCAACACCACTTACTCATATCTCCGTCAATCAACACGCTAACACTCAACAACAGAAATTTGGACTATAAAGATAACTTCTAGAGCACCAAATCATGAACCATCTAAAATGTAGATACACATGAACATCCAAACCACTCTCCCAAATCCACAACCAGAGATATGATCATACTGGAACACAATGGATCAAATACAAAACTCTGTCAACCACAGAATACAGGAACAATCTTCATACCAGAATCCACAACTCGACCAAGTCACCACATAGCATCATGGAATCAATAAAGAATGAAGTAGAGATACTAGAGATACTTCATTACTGAACCACAAATCCTTATCAACAAACCAAACCAAATCAACTCACAACAAACATCGGAATAGGAATATGTTGACATTAATGACAACAACATATCCTAGCAGCAACAATATCCAACAATAAGGCCCCACACACTAAACATACCACTAAGGATGACACTAACACAATAATGGAAATACAATGAACACATGAATGCAACATTCACAAGGACTAGAAAACAACATAACATAGACTACTAGAGGCTTCCACCACACCACATAGGATAGGGTAATAGGCTACAACTAGGGAAGAGTGTCATCACATGGCATCAACATGAGTGGTTCTGTCAATTTTACCCTCTCCAAACTCTAGACCATAATACACATTTGACTACATATGTGGAACCAAACAATCCTTCCATGGAGGAAAGGAAGCCAATCTGCCATACAGGCCTTCTCAATCTCATCCTAAGTCTAAACGAGCACTCCAAGCCATGAGATTTCATCCTCTATTTATGTGAGAACACAAGGCATGAATGGGGCACCAAAAATTATCTTATTAATGTGTATTTTATATCTACCCCTTCATTCATTTAGTTTAATGTTATCACTTGATTAAAGAAACTTTGAATAAGTGATCATAGCAACCACTTTGGATGTCGACACTCACTTGGAAGCCACTCTGCCTAACTTGTACCTAGACAACACTAACAAATGGGTACAATAGAAAGGATCACAATAATATCATACACATTTTAGGTACACATAATTATTCATCACAATTTATCTCTTAAATAATGATCTCATTAATTAAAACTTGACTTTCATAAGACCTCAATCAACAAAAGAGTTAAGTCCTGAATCCACTAATTCATAACCATTAAAGCATGGGATTGGGCCTATGATCACGAATAAAAAATCCAAGTAACCATATATAAATAAGACCTTTCAAACAAGATCTCATAAGAACCATATAACTCACATCACATTATATCAAAATATAAACTATAACTTACTTTTTGATCAACATAATATTCTTTTATCTCAATGCGTTGAAGGCACCATCATGAATGCAAAATAAACCAACCATAATGAATAAATGCATATAACTTAAAGGAGAAATATTAATCCATTACAAAACACTCATAAAACATTTGAAAATTGTATATAAAAAGATATAAACCCAAGAACAAGACTCTAGACTAACTCGACTGACTCAGACCCCCAAAACTAATCTAGGGAGCAAAAATGGTGAATTCCTACATTTCCAAAATCATTTAGTGCTTTCAAAACTTTTTTGGGTACATTTTAAACTTCTTTTGGAACATTTTCATGTTGTATTAGTGTATTTAGAACAAGAAGTAGGATAGAAGCCCATGGTTGACTTTGGGTTCAATATTCGATAACCAAACCAACCAAAATGTAAAATGTGGTAGATACCCATTTGAGAAGGGTGATTCCCTTACCAAAATTTGTATTTTATAACCCCCAAGATACATAATAAATATCTAAGATCTAACACACCAAAAATAGCCTCGAAAAATGCATCAAAGGAAACACCTACTTCATCTAGCTTACAAATTTCAAACAACAAATACATAATCTTTCTAGAATGGAATCAGGCATTGAAAAAATGGAGAAAAAAATATTTCCAAAGGCATTAATCATTTCAATACATAAAAATCAAATGGCTTAATAATCCAACCTAGAAATACAAGAGAAGGCTCAAAGAGAGAAGATGTAGAACAACTCCTGCACAATCCACTCCTCATGAATAAAAAATCCAGCCAATCATCAAGCCTCCTCAATCATAAAATACACAACAACAATCCCCAATAAAATATTTTCAAAATCCCATAACAACCTCGCAAAAATCCTCTTCAAAACCCTAAAAAATCAACATAAATAGGACTGCAAATATCTCTTACCAATTTTCCTCGAAAAATCTAGGAAATCTCTAGCTCATCTTCTCCTAATAACCATGTCATTTCCTAGACAAATACCATTCCCAAAAATAGGAGTTAGTGTTTGTATGGGACGCAACCAAACAAAACTAAAGAATAAAATCATATAAACCAAACTCATTAATAATAAACATGTCTTATAACATCCCACTTGAAATATTTTAGGTTCATAATTATTTATTGCCACCAAAAAAACAACATAATTATTTATCAAATAATTCATCCTAGAAAGTAGGAAGGAAAATAGTATTGTTCAAACCCATTTACTCAAAATACACACATAAATAATACAAGGACAATATTATCATAATTTGCAACTTATCTAATATAAATATCACTTAATTAAATATAATATTTATTAATATTAAGAATACCTAATCTTTATAACATAATAAATTAAAATAAAGATCAAAATTGAGATATAACATCATAAGTAGTGAACATAAATCATAACATCTAGGAAATGCATTATCACAAGGTCTATGCAATAGTAAACCCTAACATCATCAAGTAACCTTAAATATATAATCATCATCATAAATATCATACTATATCCACTAATATGCAAAAGTTCTGAAAATATGAAAGATAAAACCAAGAAATGAGAATTATCAAGACGTGAGAAGACTCCATTGAAGTATCTATCATAACCGTCATAGAGTAAGAATTATGGAGGGGCACTAGAATCGAGCAATCTAAGGACTTTACTATGGAATTATTGTTTATCATTTGACTTTATGCATAAACATTAGGGTTTATTGAGTATGTGTGAATGTGAGTTTTGGATATTGCATTGCATTATTTCCATATTATTTAGATTCATATTTTCATCATTCACAACTATGAGAAAGGCTATTTTATCTCGGTCTCTTATCCACTTCAGCCCTCCTCTATAGTGGAATCAAATTATAGTGACTCAAAGGACACCACCTCTTATTTAACTCATAAGTGTTCACATCCACATGGTTCACTTTTAGAGAATGAGGATTCACATACTTCATCCCCATCTTCTTCATTTCCTCAATGTGCTCAATACACTATAATCAATAAACACATTTATTTGGATCATTTAGACCCTCGAGTCTTTCTCCATATATACTATGAATTAACAATTTTACCTCAATCATCATTTATGTTGACACCTTTTATAATAGTAACAAATTCTCATAGATCCAATTATGTATCTTATGACATGCACCATACATCCATGATTACTATACTAGAATCTTAATTATTTCATAGTTTTTTATATCAATGTTTGTGACAATTTACTAGTCATCATTATATTTTATAAGTCATAACACTAATGTTTTAACTAAATACATTATATTCTAATAATATTTGATAAACACATAAGAATAGTATGTTCGTATAAAAAAATTATTCACTTGAACATCCTATTTCATATGATAGCACATTTACATTTGAAAGTTATAATATTTTATGTAAAGTAAAAAAATATTTTCTATATTTTTAACAATATAGTATGAGGTTATAAAATAAATCGCTCATAAATTTTAATATATTTATATCAAGATTTATCTTAACAAATACTTAATTATTTATTAAATTAATATAAAAACATAGGATAAATATATTGAAGACTGAATCCCATAAATACAAGTAGGGTAAATGATTGTAGAAGCAGGCTCGTCAGCTACAGAATCCATCTCCATCTATGCTGACAAACTTAACATATTATTTGCGAAAGGTCAACAACTTTTAATAATGGAGTTTCGATAAAGATCACTACTGATAATAATGTTTACTATTTGGGTGAACTGAATTGAGTAAATGCGTAACTCTTTATGCATTTACTACCTAATTCGAGCTTCTAACATAGTAAAAGTTTGAATTTAGATGTATATTTAAGTAGGAGGTTTTGCTGGTGTCGCCTGGAAAGTGGTTTCAGCCAATGTCCCTAAATCAGGGAAGATTTCAGATGAATCGTAAGGCTGAATCGTCTCCTATTCCTCAGCCAAAATTACGGACATCTGAACCCTCTCCTCAAATGATATTTGCTTTGGAGATTGTAGAAGATATTTTGCATCATTCTGTTAACACATATCTTCTTCTTCCTTCATTTTATCTGCAACCTTTGGATCATCAACGCCTTGGCCAAAATGGGTTGAGGCTTCCTTGTCCGCAATGGGCCCCGCCTCCGCGTTGTCATGGTATCTTGCAGGAACACTGTCGAATTCAGATCCGATTTATTACAAAGGATTTCTTATACCGATTTTAAAACTTTTTGTTAGGCATAAACCAGTAAAAAAGGAGATTGAAAAGGTCACAATTTTACAAATCTTCCCCAGAATCAACGATGCATGGCAGAGTCCTTGATAAACTCAAGGAAAAAAAAATACATGTCAACGTGGTCGACAAAAATAAATATAATGTGGAGAATGAAGAGAGGAGTTCGTCTATAAATCAAATTCATCAATTAATTGCCACTCAATTTCCGGACCAATCCAGTGAGCGGCAGTTCACCTGGTAATTACCCCTTTATTATGGAGAGTACCTACGATTCTTAATTTACAAGGATTCCCTAACGCTCCTACATTTGAAAAATTAGATTTAAGGAATCACTAACGCTCCAACAGTTGACAAAACATATTATATGCTTCCACATGTGCAGCCAATACCTCCTTGTTTATTTCTAGAACAAAAAGCAATTATTCCCTTCGGACACTATCTCTTTCACCTCCAAATGAGGATCCTAACCTCTTTTGGCCAAATGCACAAGAAGCAGATCCTTTCTCAGGAATTGGCAATTTTTTAGTCTTAGCGCCATTGCCGAGGAGGTGGAGGTGGAAGTGGAGGTGGAGGTGGAGGCGGCGTGACAGTGGCGACGATGGGGCTCTGAAACACAGCCTCCATGATAGGACTCGTTCCCATTTCCATGTGCACATTCACCTTCTTAGCGGAGTGCTCAAAATCAGAACTAAACAGTCCTCCTTCCTCCCCTCTGCAAGGCCGTCTGCTATCCAATATAGCCTCAACCTCAATATCCGCCTCAACCTCTACTTCAATTTCCTTAATTTCTCGTCTTTTAACATCATTCCTCATAGCTCAAAATGACACAGTTTCATTTTCACTCTTACCCTGAACTTTATTCTTCCACTCTTTAGTCTTCTTATTTTTTAATGAATAACCCCTAATTTCTAGTATACTATACCACTCTTCATTAGACAAAGTTCCTACAACACCTTCATGCTTCTCAAACTTAGCTACAATAGGAAGATTGCCAATGATAGGAATATCTCCATCACTAGTTCCCTGGTTTAGACAATCCATGTCACTATTAGATTCCAACAGGCTCTCAAATTCCTTGATAATTCAATCAGATTGTTCCAAAAACCTCTTTCAAGAGCCCAAGGCTTCACACAATGATTGAGATTAGGTAATGAAAGAACCGACATAGGATGGACAACTCCCACTTCAATGTGGCTCTTTACTACATAAAAATAGCTTAATTTACTTCCCTAAGAAATTACCAAGGCCCCTAATGTTACTTTGCATCTATAAGATTCAAAAGTGACTTCACATCATTGAGAAATCAATTGTCCAATTGAGATTAAATTTTGTTTGAGCTAGGGAACACATCTAACATTCTGTAGAAGCCAACTATTTCAATTTTTTAGTTTCAATATAATATCCCCTTTGCCAACAATATCACATGATTTATCCTAACCAATATAAACCTAACGAAAGTCAACAATTTGTATATTTTTGAAATACTCCTTATACAAAGTGGCATGAAACAAAGATTCCAAATCGAACACCCAAACATCAATTGTAGATTCTCCTAAGAATTTTCCAATTCTCCATTTATCTACTTCTTCCATCTCTCCTCAATTTCTTCACAACTTCTCCTTGGCTCTAACCAAGATTTGATGCCAATTGTTACATATAAAGAGTAAATAAAATAATAATAAACAATAAAACTAAACTAGAGAAATAAAAAAGAACACATAACATAGCAAATTACATGGTTCACCATAAAAGGCTACATCTATAACAAGGGATTATCTTTATTTATTGTCACATCAACACACCATACATGATTTGTGCTTATTATTATATACAAATGTTTTTGTCTTCAAATATGAAGAGATATGGAGAAGAGAAAAGGAATGGTCAAATTACCATTGGACTTCACAGTCTCAACAATTTGGATAACTTTCCTTGCAATTGGGTAAGAGTTTTCCATTGTTCTTGTGAGATACCATGGTAATGTAGAGATAGAGCCTAGTGTTGATGGAGAAACCTTAACCTACTTTGGCCATGGTTTCAAAGATCCACAAATTAAAGAGATGGCCAAGAAAGAAGAATATATGTATGAGCCTAGTGATGTGAAATACCTTCTACAATCTCCAGACGAAATATCTTTTCAAGAGAGGGTTCGGAAGTGCCTAGTTTGCCTAAGGAAAAGGATATGATGCAACCTTACAATCCATCTGAAATATGCCCTAATTGGGGCACATTACATGTAGCGATTTTCTTGATGATCCAATAGTAAATCCTCCTACTTAATATACATATAAATCAAAAAAAAAACTATATTAGAGGCTGAAATTGGCACCTGAATGCAAAATAAGTTAAGGATATTGTTATCAATACTCATGTTTATTGAACCACCATTATTAAAAGTTTTAAAAATGTGCCAATAAATATGTAAGGTTTGTTAGTATGGAAGGAGATGGGCTATCAATGTTGTCTAATCCCTGCCACTCTTGTACATGAAATTTTGTAGCTGATATGATGTAGGATCCACAATGGAAGAAATACACACTTAGCATTTCTACAATCTTTTTGTGTAAGTTTAGTAATGGGATTCAATCTTGCAAAATGTTTATATTATATATTATTATATTTTTGTCTCATGATAAAATATATCATATATTTTGTATTCATCTTTTACATTTGTCACATGAAAAACATATAGAATAAAGTATAATATCATTCTAGTATTTATACACATAAAACCAATATTTATTCATATAAGAGACAATACTTGTTCACATCAAAAATCTTATTTTATATATGACACTTATATGTGATAGTTACTATGACATTTTATTTTGGAGAGTTATTACATCCTATTTTGGATAGTTATGATAACTTATATAAAGACAAAAAATATTTATTACACTTGATAATGAATGTATTTATTTTTTTAACATGTCATCCATAGGTTCTTATGTGTTCATGTAAGCATCCATTTAAAGAAAAAACTCTTAATATGTTAATTCACATGTGGAATAATAATAAATAATAAATATTCTAAGTATGTTATGAAACAAAATCCCATAGCAACAAGAAATATACCTACAATACAACACTACCTATGCATTGGTCTCTCTTGATGGGAATTCCATAATATAGTGTTGATCAAATATTTAAACTTTTATTTTAAGGACACTTCTCAATAGATGCGTTGATGTTGTTTGTTCCTTGATGAGTCAAAGGTCCAAACCTTAATTGTAGATAGATAAGAGGTCATATTGATATCTTAAAATGATATGCTAAAATAATTTTTTATTATGTTGAAAATATTCTAAATATTTTCATCAATGTACTCCAAAAAATGTTAGTAAACTTTGTGTTTCTATTTAAAGTGATACTTTGTAGTATCCAATGTAATATAATTTGCTCCTTGGAAAGTTATCTATCTTAGAAGCATGGCTCGAGTCCCCTTCATCTTATCATATCATTATCAAGGTTATGCTACCAAATTCAAGAGAAAACCTACATCAACCATTAAAACAAATATCAAGTAACAATGGAGAAATCTAAGGACTTTGCTAAGGTATTATTGTTTAACATTTGATTTTACATGTAGATCTTAGACTTTATTGACTGAGTGTGAATGTGGGTTTTGGATCTTGGATTGCATTATTTTCACATTATTTAGATTCACATTTTCATCATTCACAACCATGAGGAAAGTTATTTTAACTTGGTCACTTATCCTCTTCATCCATCCTCCATAGTTGAATCAAATTATAGTGACTCAAATGACACAACCTCATATTTAACTCATAAGTTTTCACCTCCACATAATTCACTTTCAGAGGATGAGGATTCACATACTTCATCACCATCTTCTTCATTTTCTCAATGTTCTCAATACACTATAATCAATAAACACATTTACTTGGCTCATTTAGACCCTCATGTCCGTTCTCCATAGATACTCATGAATTAACAATTTTACCTCAATCCCCATTTATGTTGACACCTTCTATAATAGTACCAAATTCTCATCGATCCAATTATATATCTTATCATGTGCATCATACATCCATGATTACTATACTAGAATCTTACATCTTACCTAATTATTTATATCAATGTTTGTGACAATTTACTAGTCGTCATTATATTTTATACATCATCTACACCAATATTTGAGCTAAAAATACTATGTTCTAATAGTAATTGATAAATTGATAATAATAATATGTTCATATAAAAATATATTTATTCACATGAACATCCTATTTCATATAATAGCACATTTACATTTGGAAGTTATAATATTTTATTTAAAGTAAAAAAGTATTTACTATATTTTTAACAATATAATAATGAAGTTATAAAATATCTCCATCATAAATTTTAATATATTTATATCAAGATTTATCTTAACAAACATTTAATTATTTATTTAATTAAATATAAAAACATAGGATAAATGAATTGGAGACTAAATCCCATAACTACAAGTAGGGTAAAAGGGACGTGTCTATTCTGGCTCCAAAACGGCAGTACGGATTGACTAACATGCATGTTAGTCGCATGTTTTACACCATCAATTTTGCAATAAATGACTGCGATTGACTAACACGTCGCTATCATAGTGTATGAAAGATCTATTTTGGAGCCAGAATAGCTTTAGCCGGATAAAAGATTGTAGAAACAGGCTCATCAACTACAGAATTTTAGGTACAAACACGCAGGGATTGGACATCATTAATGGCCCATCTCCGTCTATGGTGAAAAACTTGACCTATTATTTGGGACAGGTCAACAACTTTTAATAATGGAGTTTCGCTAAACATGACTACTGATAATAATGTTTACTATATTGGTGAACTGAATTGAGTAAAACTACTAAATTATTATGCAATCATTATCGAATTCTAGCCTACTATAGTAAAACTTTGGATTTAGATGCATATTTAAGTAGGAGGTTTAACTAGGAAAGTGGTTTCATCAAATGTCCATAAATCAGAGATGATTTCAGATGAATCGAAAGGCTCAGGCAAAAGTAGGGACATCTGAACCCTCTCCTCCTATGATTATTCCTTTGGAGATTGTAGAAGATATTTTGTATAATTCGCCTCACACATATCTTCTTCTTCCTCCACTTTATCTACAACCTTTGGATCATCAACGCTTTGGCCAAAATTGGTTGAGGCTTCGTTGTCCGCACTAGGCCCGGCTTCCGCATTGTGATGGTATCATGCAGGATATAAGGAAGCAAAGGTGTGCGGAAACACTTCCTACGCTAATCTTGAGAGGATAGTTATGCAACTTTCAACTTAAATATTACTAAGATATCAAGAAATGAACAATAAAGCATAATCTAAATAGCAACGAACACATAACATAGTGATTACCATGGGGAAACCCTTCTGGGAGAAAAATCCCACCCTCCAAAACTCGCACAATGTATTATCAAATCAAGCTGATTACAATACACTTGCAATGCAAGTTCTTACAGGAGCGCATCACCACAACTCAAACTCAGAGAGACTCCTTCTAGCATCCAGTCTTGCAAAAACTCAATTATCAAACTCCTCCCCAAGCCCTCCTTTTATAGTGATTTTACAACCTGGAAACCACTTGTGGTTTTACAAAACCATGGGCTTAACCACCATGCCACATGGTGCCCATTTTTAACATTTACATTTCCAAAATGGAAAAACAACCAGGTTAAAATAGTAATCCCATCCATAATTTTGTCCCCTAGCTTAGACCCTCTTAAAAGTCACAAAATCAGTCATTAAGGCTCTAAAAATGGCCCACCTATATTCTACTATGGACAAGACTCATTTTTAACAACTCACTAACCATTTTCCAATGCATAAACATGTGGAAAACTACCTCAAACAAATTTTGGAATTTTGCAGAAAAATACTGCAAGGTTGAGACACGTGTTTCTCAACATTCTCCCACTTGTCGAACACCTTGCAAGAGTCAGGGGATCCAAAATATCATGGACTTAATTGCTAGGGGCCGAGAGGCCCATAGACTCTGAACACCATCTGAATTTCTCTGTGCTCACGGGCTTAGTTAATGCATCAACAACATTCACCAAAGTTTCTACCTTTTCCAGCTTCACCTTGCCATCCTCAATCATATCTCTCAAAAAATAATACTGTACATCAATGTGCTTGGTCCTAGCATGAAAAGTAGGGTTCTTCACTAGGCAGATTGCACTCTAACTGTCACTGTAAATTGTCACTGGACCCTGTTTAAACTCTATATCTGAACACAATCTCTAAAGCCAGATGGCTTCCTTATAGGCATGAGTAGCTGCCATATATTCTACCTCAGTAGTGGACAAAGCGACCACAGCCTGTCGCTTGCTCATCCAACTGATCGCACCACTAAATAATGTAAACACATATGCACTGGTGGATCTTCTTCTATCAACATCACCGGCCCAGTCTGAATCCACATAGCCTCGAATATCTAAGGAATGCTCATTTTCTATTCCATGAAAACATATCAAGTACTCTAAAGTACCCCTCAAGTATCCGAAAACTCTTTTTACTGCATCCCAATGTGCTCTTCCTGGATTAGACATATAACGAGAAAGAACTCCCACTGCTTGGGCAATGTCTGGTCTTGTACAGACCATAGCATACATCAAACTTCTAACAGCAGTTTGATATGGTACTCGACTCATCTCTTCCATCTCCAATGGGGATGTAGGACACTGTGAACTAGAAAGCTTTGTTCCCATTGTAATAGGAACACTCAATGGTCTTGAATCCTGCATATTGAATCTTTTCAAAATAGTACCAACATACTTGCTCTGGCCTAGCCAAAGCTTTGTATTTTGTCTATCTCTTACAATCTCCATTCCCAGAATGTGCCTAGCTACACCAAGATCTTTCATTTCAAACTTTATCGAGAGCTGAGATTTTAACTCTCCAATCAAACTTTTTCCTTTGCCAATAAACAACATGTCATCGACATACAGGGCAATGACCAAGAAACAATCACCACTAGATTTAAAATATATATAGTGATCAGATTTAGATCGCGCAAATCCCAAACTCAACACATATGTATCAAACTTCTGGTACCACATCCTAGGACTCTGTTTTAAACCATACAAGGATTTCTTCAACTTACAGGCCAAATGACTTTTACCTTTCATCACATAGTGCTCTGGCTGTGTCATGTAAATTTCTTCCTCCAAATCTCCATGAAGGAAAGCTATTTTCACATCCATTTGCTCAATCTCTAGATCATAGGACGCTGCAATAGAAAGTAAAAATCTAATGGATGTCATTTTGGCTACTGGAGAAAAAATCTCACCATAATCTACTCCCTCAACCTGAGAGTAACCTTTTGCAGCCAAACATGCTTTATACTTCTCAATGCTTCCATCTGAACCCATCTTCCTCTTAAACACCCATTTACAACCAATAGGCTTTCGTCCTTCAAGCAATGGTACAAGGTCCCATGTTTCATTCCTCTTAAGAGCTGCCATTTCTTCATCCATGGCTATTTTCCAAGACTCTGAATCATTCATACCAAGAGCCTCTTCTACAGATCTCGGTTCATCAATGTTAGCATTCAATGCAAATATGCATCTCCAATCATTAGGAGAATACCCATACCTTTCAGGTGGTTTCCTTTGTCTAGTAGACCTTCAACCAAGATCTGGTTTAGGTTCAGCTTCAAGTACCTCTTCTTCCTCTAATGATTCAAAACTCATAAAGCTCTCCTCGACTTCTTGTCTTTCTAAGAGCCTTTATTCAACTTTCTCCGGTGTAACAGGTAGTTGAATCACATCTTTCTTTTGTTTTGTTTATTCTGGCTGCACTGTAATAGAAGAAGGCTTAGTTTCTCTAAAAATAACACTTCTTGAATAAAATAACTTTTGTTCAATAGGATTCCAAATCTTGTATCCTTTTACACCATAGCTGTATCCGATGAAAATACATTTAATAGCTTTGTTGTCCAATTTTGTCCGCTTCTCCTTTGGCACATGAGCATATGCTTTGCAACCGAACACTCTCAGATGTCTAAGTGAATGCTTGTGGCCCGACCACGCTTCCATTGGCATCTTATCAACAAGAGCTGATGTAGGAGACCTGTTTATCAGGTAGCAAGCAGTGGCTACAACTTCAGCCCAGAACTTTTGTTCTAGTCCAACTCCACTCAGCATACTCCTAGCCTTCTCCATCAAGGTCCTGTTCATTATTTCTGCAACTCCATTCTATTGTGGAGAATATGGAGTTGTCTTCTCTCTTTTAATACCACAATCTTTACAAAATGTGTCAAAATCATTGAAGCAATATTCACCACCATTATCTGTCCTTAAACATTTTATCTTCTTTCCAATCTGCAACTCAACCATTGCTTTAAATTCTTTGAAACGACTGAAAACTTCAGCTTTACTCTTAAGAAAATAAACCCATGTTCTTCTACTGAAATCATCAATGAAAGAAACATAATAAACTGATTTACCAATAGAAGAAACATCAACTGGACCAAATACATCCAAATGGATTAGATCCAAAACACTTGAAGACTTATAAGAACTGGAGTAAAACTGAATGTGGTTTTATTTTCCATAAATACAATGCTCACAAAAATCAAATTCAAGATTGCAATCATTCAACCCATCAACAAGGTTCTTATTTTTCAAGGTCTGTAGACCCTTCTCACCTATGTGGCCAAGTCTCTGGTGCCATAACATGTTCTTCTCTGCAAGCAACTTTGATTTGGTAGACAAAGCACCCTTGGGTACCCAAAAACCACGACCATCTGTTTAAAAAGAAACCCTCTCCTTTTCCAACATAGTCTTTATCATAGTCTTATCAGAAGTGCTATTGCACTCAACTGTGCATGCATCAAGCTGGTACAATGTACCCATTTTGCTTCCTCTTGCTATCACCATAGCAGCTCTTACCATTTTCACACTTGCTTCAGAAAACTGTACATGCACACCCGCATCTATTAGCTTGCTAACAGATAACAAATTCCTTGCTAGTCCTGGGATATGCAAGACACCATCAAATCTTCTAATTCTACCATCAGAAAATTTCACACGAATACTTCCATGACCAACAATATCAAGTACTGAGTTATCACCCAAATACACCTTACCACTATCAAAATTTTCATACTTACTAAACCAATTTCTATTAGGAGTCATGTGGAAAGATGCACCTAAGTCTATTAACCATGCATTGTCACCTACACGAGTAGCCAAGGCTACGATGAAAGCATCTCCATCTTCCTTCTCGGACTCAGAATCAGAATCTTGTTTTTTCTTCTTCTTTTTCTTCTCTTCTTTGCAGTCCTTTCAGAAATGTCTGGGCTTTCCACAATTCCAGCAAATTACCTTGGACATAACAGGAGATTTTGATCTCCCCTTATTCTTGGACTTAGAACGGCCATGCTGCTTTCCGTTCTTGCCTCTTTCTTTTGGTCTTCCTTAAACACTCAGAGCCTCTTTGGCATTCAGAGAAACCTTCCTTCTCATCTCCTCAGAAAGTAGAGAACCAACAACATCCTCCATCTTCAAGATGACTACAGTGCTCCCTATGGCTATAACAAGGCTGTCCCATGAGTCTGGCAACGAACATAGAAAGATTTGGCATCTTTCTTCTTCATCCATTGGCACCCCAACCGAGGTCAACTGAGTTACCAACATATTAAAGCTTTCCAGATGCTCAGAAATTTGTCCACCTTCTTCCATTCTCAAAGAATACAATTTCTTCCTTAAGAAGATCTTGTTCACAAGTGATTTCGCTTGGTAGATCTCACTTAGCTTCTTCCAAAGCTTCTTTGCAGTAGATTCTTCGTAGACATTAATCAAAATTGAGTCTGCAAGGCACAATCTTATGAGACCTTTAACTTTTCTATCCATTACATCATATTGTGCAGCTAAAGTCGGATCTGCGGGCGTATGCTTATTTTCATCAATCGCATGCCATAGATCTTGATCAATCAACAGATCTTCCATCTTCAACTTCCACATCTCAAAGTTTGTGTCAGAAAACTTCTCTACATCAATCCTCCCTGACATACTTGCCATCTTTACGATCCTGCAATATAGAAATGAAAAACTCTGCACAAGCTCCCACTCAAACCTTGATTAGCTCAAAAGACCTTGTACCCAACAAATAGAACCAAAACTGGCCAGGCTTTGATACCACTTGTAAGGAAGCAAAGGTGTGCAGAAATGCTTCCTACGCTAATCTTGAGAGGACGGTTATGCAACTTTCAACTTAAATATTACTAAGATATCAAGAAATGCACAATAAAGCATAAACAAAATAGCAATGAACACATAACACAGTGATTACCGTGGGGAAACCCTTCTGGGAGAAAAATCCCACCCTCCAAAACTCGCACAATGTATTATCAAATCAAGCTGATTACAATAAACTTGCAATGCAAGTTCTTACAGGAGCGCATCACCACAACTCGAACTCAGAGAAACTCCTTCTAGCATCCAGTCTTGCAAAAACTCAATTATCAAACTCCTCCCCAAGCCCTCCTTTTATAGTGATTTTACAACCTGGAAACCACTTGTGGTTTTACAAAACCATGGGCTTAACCACCATGCCACATGGTGCCCATTTTTGACATTTACATTTCCAAAATGGAAAAACAACCAGGTTAAAATAGTAATCCCGTTCATAATTTTGTGCCCTAGCTTAGACCCTCTTAAAAGTCACAAAATCAGTCATTAAGGCTCTAAAAATGGCCCACCTATATTCTACTATGGACAAGACTCATTTTTAACAACTCACTAACCATTTTCCAATGCATAAACATGTGGAAAACTACCTCAAACAAATTTTGGAATTTTCCAGAAAAAGACTGCAAGGTTGAGACACATGTTTCTCAACACAAGGACAGTGTCGAATTCAGACCCAACCGCAATGGCTGCTGTTCGAATAACGTCGGGTGAAGGACTGCTCTGTGCAGCTGCCATCTCCAATACAGTTGAGTTGAACTGAGAGTCTGGAAAACTCAAAGAGGAAGCGTTGGGCTCTCGCAGGCACAAGAGGGCAGTGTCATAAGCTCGAGCTGCAGCTTGAGGAGTGAAGTATGACCCCAGCGACTTGCGCGATCTCTTTCCTGACGTATTTTCGGCCACATATTTTTCCCATTTCCTCTTTCTCACGCCTCTAAATCTCATTTCTTCTCCGTCATTAGACATATTGCCACAAGTCTGGAATTTATGAATAATTAGATTAAGGATAGATTTTTTTAGAATAATACAATTAAGGCATTTATTCGATCTATTTAAACACTCCATGGGCATATCGACGGAACTCCTCGGGAAGTCAACTACTGGATGATCTTGAAGGTTTTTCTGATTTCCAGCTTAGGTTGTGCTGTAATGGCGATGACTACTGAGCTTTCGATATTTCGAGGATGAAGTCCAACGAATTTACACATGTATTTCATTCACCGCGTTTGGTCTGTAATAAGAGATTCGCGAATTTTATCCCTGATCAAACACGCTATAGAGATGGAATGCTTCGTAACGAACAGGATGGATTTTAACCTCTGAAAAGTTATGGCTACTAACAGTACATCCGTAACTGGAATCTGCAGTGGTTCCCTCTGAGTCGGTACAAGATTTTGACATTTGTTACTTCACATTTCTCTCATTAAAAACTCAGCCTCCAAACGAATAGAAAAGCACATTTATTTACAGTTATTTGCTGAAAACTTCAGTGATGCAACGGCCGACGATTTCAACATGTCACTTTTCATGATGAATGATTACCAATTGCACCTTGATAAGCAATGGGTATGGGGAAGAGGTGTTGAAGGTCAATGGAGGAAAAAAATGGTCTATTTTTTCTATATATTTGTATAATATATGAGGTCAATTGGTCATTTATCTTGCGGATGTTTGTGCAATAAAATTTCAAAGAAGTGATATTTTCAAATCAAACATGCATCCATTTATAGGAATGCAAATGCAACTAAAAACTCTGGATCAAGAATTAAACAAATTCTAATACCAATATGCTCATTTTATGTTTGCAATAGGGAGGGACATTGACAGATAGAGGGGAGAGAAGGAAAGAGGGTAGGGGGGAGTTCTAGGGTGGGAGGTGAAAACAATGTGAAAAATGCAAATTTTCATTTGGCTAGCTCTAAATTTGACACTAACCAAATATAAATACATTTTTAGAATGGTAAAGCCAAATATAAGAATCCATTTTTATTGTCTACAAGTCAAACCCAATCTATATATAAATTTTATGTATATATTGGAAGGATGTTTCGAAGGGCTTTCAAATCTCTAGTAGTTATAATATAGATTATAGGTTTTAGGAGATTGTATAAATTTTAGATAGTCAAATTCCAGTAATCAACATGCTTATATCAACATTCTCTCACACTCTCTATCTCACTCTCTTTTTCTCCGTTGAAATCTAACCTATCTCTCTCTATCACTCTTCCTCTATCTCCCTTCGACCTCTATTTCACTCTCTCCACTCTCCCTAAGATCTAGCCCTACCTCTATACCTCTCTCTTTCCCACCATTCACTCTCTACTATATGTCTCATCTCTCTCTTTCTTTACACACCTCCCCCTCACTCCCTCCCTATTGCTATTTCTTTGGGTCTCTCCTCCCCTATCTCACATTATATTGCCTTCCCTCCGTAGCTCATCTCTATCCCTCCCTCCCTCCCTCTCTCTTGTTCGCTCCCCATCTCTTTTTATTTTTCTCCCCTCTCAATTCTCTTGGTAACTACTTATCCTCCGACCCTCTCTCTCTTTCTCCCGATAACTAGGTATCTCCCTCCCTCCACTTTTACCTCTCTACCTCTCCCTCCCCATCTCACTATCCACCTCTCCTTTCACATCTATCTCTGTCCCCATGTCTCTCACCCCTCACTCCTTAGGCTCTAGGTATCTCACCTCTATATATCTCCCCTCTCTAGTTTGTTCCCACCCTCTCCAGCTCTCTCCCTACCTCCTTGCCCCTCTCTCTCTTTGTGAACTTATCTATCTCATTTTCCATGTTTCTCTCGGTCTCCCTCTCTTTAATATTTCTCTATTTTTCTCTCTAGATCTCTCCCTCCCACACACACTCTATCCCCTCTCTTAGTCTCTCCCGCTCTCTCTACTTATCTACCTTTTGGCCTCTCCTTCCTTGTCTCACTACCCACCTCTCTCCCCCCCTCTATCTCTCTCACTTCTACCTCACCCTTGGTCTCTCACCCCTCTCTCCCTAGGATGTAGGTTTCTCAACTCTATATATCTCCCCTCTCTTGTTCTTTCCCACCCTCGCCACCTCTATATCTCTCCCCTTGGTCTATCACAAAGAGAGAGGGAGACGAGAAAGGAAGTAGGGAGAGAAATATCATTTTATATTCTTTCTAATATAGCGCACAAGGAACTTGCATGAATCTCAAAAAACATGCCTACTATAATTAAATTTTATATGTAGTGTGGGTTAGATAGCTGAAGCTAACAAGAAATTATTGATACAAGGTAGCATCAGCCAATGGTGCTAAAATGATATTCAATATTTAATCTGTCAATGCAAAGGAAGCAACATTGTTAAATGTCAATGCAAAGGAAGCAACATAATAAGTTTATTTTTTTCATGTCAAAATATGTCTTGTCAACCTGACTTTAAGCTAATGCAATAGTAAATGAATAGCTCTTGATTATCACAAGTTCATCAACATATCATACTAGTATAACCAATGAAGCGTCCTATTGTACAAGATATACATTAGGATCTGAGTGGCACACTGAGTAAAACTTGAAGCAATGAGGAAGTAATCCATCTTGGGACACCAAACTTGAGAGCCCTATTTGAGTTCATAGAGGGATTTCCATGTTTACAAACTAAGGATGAATCCTAAACAAACTTGGTGATTGTTCTGTGTAGATATCCTCTTTAAAGTGTATGTAAAAAAATAATGCTTCATATCCATCTAGGGGATATCCAAAAAATATGCATGCATTGATAGAAATTATGAGTGAATTTGAACTCATGTTAGAAATAGGTGCAAAGGTCTCTATGTATTCAATGTCAACAACTTGTGAAAATTGCAAGAAATCATGCCTTGTACTTATCAACCTACCCATCTAAAAAATAACTGGTTTGATATATCCATGCACATTGAACCACCTTCCTTCCCTTTGGAAGTGAAGTATCATCCCAAGCATGATTTCTCATTAAGGAATTATATTCATCATGCATAACACTATCCCGCTTAGGTATGTTTGATGCATCTCAAATTGTTTGTGGATAAGAGGTTAAGCCAGTGAATGAATATATCTTAGTCTAATAGTCTAATATGTACATCTACAATTTTCTAGATTTCCTACCAAACTACCTACCCCCTAAAGTTTCTATCTAACCCCCAAAATGTGAGAAGTAGGTGAGTTAGGTGCCAAAATATCATCCTCAAAAATATGTGTAAAAATATATGAAGATGAATTCCCATCCCTATATTTAGTCTCAAATCTAGAAAAAGAAGACTTTGTCTTAAGAATCTATTTTGGATGGTTTGAGTCATTAGAAGAACCATGAATCCAAGTAATTCCAAATTAAAAGGTAAATTTTCATGGATAGAATTGATAGAACTCTCCAAATGATTAATATTACTCTCAATAAACAATCATTTACATGATACTATTGTGTAGAAGGTGATGTCTTGTCATATAATTTGGATAACCTATAAGTATGTAAGTTTTGGATTATGGTTCAATTGGCTTATAATTCTATGTTGATATGCATACCATGGCTAAAGATTAAAAGCCCCTAAAGTGCTTAATTTATCATTTCCTACTTATCCAAGCTTCAAAGGGAGTGATTCCCTTCAATGACACCTACTTCTAAATGTAACAAACACAATTGATTACTTCTATCAAGTACCATTGTGTAAGGCCCTTCGAGTGTATCATGTTTTTCCCATCTTTCTTAAGAATATATTTCTACATTTTTAAGTAGGATTTTATTGGGGTGTATACGGAAATATGTGCTAGAAGTTTATACTCTAATATACAAAATTTATCAAGCCTACTATTGACATACTCAGCCATAATATATATAAAGGACCTTAATGATTACTCCTAATTATTTCTTGATCAAGAGATTTGAAGTCCCGAAAGTAGTTGAAGACTTCAAATTTTTGCTAAATAAAGTAGACCCAAGTGTATCTAGATAATTCATTTATGAAAGTGAAAATGTATCTTACCTTAGTTAAATTTGTGAGTGACAAAATACTCCTAATACATCATTGTCAATAAGCACCAAAACTAGTGTAGCTCTCCATGATTTGGATTTGTCAAATTTGTTTTCAAGATGCTTCCCAAGGATGCAACCCTCATAAAGACACTTAAGGAATATAACTCTATGAAACCTTGTGACCATATCCTACTATTTAAGCTACTCATAGGAGTAGTATTTAAGGTGACCAAACCACACATTTCAAAAATGTCTACCTCCATTTGAATGCATAACCAATTTGTAGAAGAAACATCAAGTTCAAAGCTTGAGAAGGTGTATAAATTAGCTTAATTAAATTCCCTTACCAAGGCTAAAAAATTATTTCTATCAAACTCTTTAATCTCAATTGAGTCAAAAGAAAAATGATTTATCATGCCCTTTCCTACGTGGCTAATTAGATACATAGATAGGACATTAGTTGAAAGAGAAGGTATGATTAGAAAATTTGTGAGTGTTCCACCTTAAACTTTAATTTTGTCTCTCCCTACAATTATTTCTAGAGTATCATCACCCAAAGTGACATAGGACATACTACAAGGATTTAATGATGAATTCTCAACCTATGAAGAACAGTGCAAAGCACACAAAGCAACAATCAAAGCTAGAGTTAATGATGACAATGTAGCAAGAACTAGAGATTTTTTCTTATATTTATTTTTACCTTTTTGCATTTCCTTAGTAGAATCTTTAATAGATAAAGCTATTTTATTATTTAGGAATCCTTGTGTTGTGCTTCTTAAGTAGATCTAGGAGGTGGTAATTTGATTTAAATCTATAATTAAGGTTAATTTGTTGATGATGTGTATGAAAAATGATCCTAGACTAAAAAGTGTAGTAACCTAGGATTGATTCCTTCTCCCATGAAACATTAGAGGTATGAGTGGGCTTGTTCTATCCTCAACTCACACTTTAGTTGATTGCATATGATTGGAATTGTTTGATTGTGTGCATGCAAATGAGCCATGTTAACAATGACAAAATAACTAAATATGGTAGAATACAATAAGTGCAACATGAAATAATGAAATAGTAAGACAGATCTAGAATGTGAACATAGAGAAACATGAATTTGAAATATAGAGCTAACTATAAAGGATAGAAGTTCTAGGTGTTCGTCCATGAAGATGTAAAAGAATCAGGAGATGATAGAAAATGGAATCAAGAACCTCTATGCATTTATATTATTTGATAGGAATATATTTTATTCTTTTCATGTTGATCTTCTAAATTTATGTGGTTTCTATTAGGTCTCTAGATCTTTGTTGGATCATTAGTGCCAAATATTATAGGATCAAAGGATATATAAGAAAAAATTGTACATATTTATTGAATATGAAGACATTATTAGATTAATATATACATAGATATGAAAAAGTAGAAATAAATTCAACACATCTAGTTAGAAGTGACTTGAAACAAAATTTAAAATATTTGATCAAAACTTTATGATGCAATTCCTTGGAGAGGGACCAATTGTTAAGTAGGGCTCTACTATTGGTATAATATTCATTGTTATGGAGTTTAGTTTTGAAACATATTAATACTATAATTGTTTATTCATTATTTATTTCATATATAAATTAATGTATCAATAGTTGTATGTCAAAATGGGCACTTACATGAACACAAAAGAACTTATAAATGATGTATGAAAAATTAAATACATTCATCAACAAGTATACTAAATACCTTCTTTTTTCTTTTCTTAAAATGAGATATAATAATTATCAAATCTAAGTGTCATATACAACATAGGATTATGATAATGAAAACTATTATCTTTTATGCGAAGAAATGTTGTCGTTATGTGTATCTGTACTAGGATGAAATTGTACATATGTTGCAATTCTTTATATTATATATTTGCATGCGACAAATTTGTAAAAGATGATTACAACTACATTGTATCCTATCATGAGGTAAAATTATTAATAATAGAAAATATAAATATATATTGAATGAGCAACCCCCAACCACAATTAGAGAAAAAGATTTTAGAATACTAAGGTTTTTTATGTCACTGTGAATCTTCCACGACATCAGCTACAGAATTCCAGGTACAAGCGTAGCAGGGATTGGAGGTCGTGAATAGCCAGCCCGTCTCCTTCTATGCTGACAAATCTGGCATATTATTCGGGACGTGGCAGGGATTGGAGGTCGTGAATAGCTCATCTCCATCTATGCTGACAAATCTGTCATATTATTTGGGACATGTCGACAACTGTTAATGATGGAGCTTCGATAGACATGACTACTGATAATAATAATGTTTACTATGTGGGTGAAACTTAATTGAGTAATTTTTTCTTTTCAGTATCCTAATTTACTCTGCATTCATTACCTAATTTTGTCATTATGCCTAATACATCAAAAGTTTGGATATAGATGTATATTTAAGTAGGAGGTCTTTCTGGTGTCGCCTGGAAAGTGGTTTCATCCGGTATCCCTAAATCAGGCAACATTTCGGATGAATCGTGAGGCTGAATTGTCTGCTTTTCCTCAGGCAACTGTAGGGACATCTGAACCCTCTCCTCAAATGAAATTTCCTCCGGAGATTGTAGAAGATATGCTGCATCGCTTGGCTCGCACATATATTCTTCTTCCTCCGCCCTCTCTTCAATCTGTGGATCATCAACACCTTGGCCAAACTGGGTTGAGGGTTTTCCGTCAGCACTGGATCCGGCCTCCACATTATCATTGTATTTTGCAGGAATGGTGTCGAACTCAGACCCAACCGCAATGGCAGCTGTTCGAACTACTTCGGGTGAAGGGTTGGTGTGTGCACCTGCCACACCCAAGGCAGTTGGGTTGAACTGCGAGTCTGAGAAATTGAAAGACGAAGCGCTGGGCCCTCGTAGGCACAAGAGGGCAGTGTCATAAGCTCGAGCTGCAGCGTGAGGAGTGAAGTATGACCCCAGCGATATGCGCGATCTCTTTCCTGACCTAATTTCGGCCACATATTTTCCCCATTTCCTCTTTCTCACGCCTCGAAATCTTATTTCTTCTCCATCATTAGACATCTAGAATTTATGAATAATTTAAAGAGAGTTCTTCTGAGGATAAGATAGTTGAGGCAGTTATTCCATCTATTTAAACACTGCCGAGGTCAACTATCCTGAAACTGTTGCAGGTTATTTTGATTTCCAGCTTAGGATGTGCTGCAATGGCGATGACAACTGTTTTCCAACTCGAGAATTGGAGGATGAAATTACACATGTATTTCATTTTACACCACGTTTGGTCGGCAATCAAGAAGTTCGCCTATTTTATTCACAACCAAACGCGCTCTAGAGGAGGAGAAGGAAAAAGTCGTGGATTTTAACCTCTGAAAAGTTATGACCACTAGAACATAGCATAACAGAGCATCCATAAATGGAATCTGCAGTACTTTTCTTTCTCATTAGATGCTTACATAGAAGTGATGGAGCGTGCGAAGATTTCTACACCACGTCACTTTTCATAATGAATGAGTACATTACAGGCTATACAGCACCCATCCATGGATGATGTTCTTTCCATTCTAACTCAAGTTCGCCTTGACTCAATAATTAACTGCAGTTCGCTGTCCTTTCGTGCCATGCTGCAAATAGTTAACTTCATTTTTACCTCCGCTGATTATTACACTCTAGTTGAACGCCAATTCATCCTTAGCTGCATAAAACAATTGCTTCCAAAGATTTAAACTGCAAATCTCTTTATAATAATAGTAAATAAATAAAAGTAGTGCAGGGGGTTTCTATTTAAAATTTTGTGGATTACAATTTCAATTTCAATTTCATCTATTATATATCATATTTTAGTTGTTTGAATTTTGGTGGATGGCATAATGAATCTATTATTATCTTCAACAATTTCAACAATTGTGTTCAACCAATTGAACTACAACCTTTTGATTATGATTAAAGTTTTAAATTTATTGATGACTCTCACTTTTAATTACCTACAAATTACAATAACTATGAACAAATTTGATAATTGAATGATAAATTGTCATAAATATCGATTTTTTTAATTAATAATAAACTAATATACCTGATAATGATTGAACCTCTAATTACAATAAACAAGTGTGCCTTCTTAAAGATTTTACCTTTAAAACAATGTTTAAAGTATGTATTAAAAATAAAGGAAAGGATACTCATAAAATTGATTGGTGCTTGTCTTTTTTGGAGAGTAAACAAATGCAACTTTTAGAGATATTATTCTTTACTTTTTTTTTTCAGTATTTTCAATTAATATATTATTTTAAGATTTAGTTCGAGAGTTCGATTTTGAAGGATGTAAAATGTATATTTTGATATAACATAATGTTTGATGTTTATTTGATACTTCATTGATTATGAAGGATATAGTAGAGATATTGACAACAACCTTATTTGTCAATCAGATCATTTTATCAATAGATTTTACAAGAGACGATATTGAAAATAGATTTATGTAATTTATAATTTATAATCGAAACAGTTAGATATTTGATAATTATATTATCAAATTTATTTAAGCAATGACCATATATATTAATGATTCGTAAAATTAAATTTATAATTTAAAATAAAACTATGGTTATTACAATAAACACCTATGCAATATCAAGTCATATTATATTTAATTTTTTTAACTTTTAAAAAATAAAAATTAAATTATCTCAATTTTTAAAATTATTTTTAATTTTACATAGATCTTTATATTAATTACTATTTTTTAGTTATTTTATTTATTAAATTTTTAATTTTACATTAAAATTGTATTATATATGACACAATTAACTACAAATTCTACATTCAATTTATATCTTAAATTAAATTATATTGTTTGTATGTGTAGACACCTAAAATTGTCCAGTTTAATTAAATAAATATTTTATTTCTTTAATTACTTTAGCCTAATTCTTCTATTAATTAAATAAATCTTTATTTATTTAATTAATTCATTTATTCTCTTCTAGCCTTATTTCTCATTTAAATAAATACATTTATTTATTTAAATTATCCTTTTCCTAAATTAAATAAATATTTTTATTTATTTAATTATCCCACTTCTTCTATTAATTAAATAAATCTTTTTTTATTTAATTAATTCATTAACCTTTTCTACCCATGACACATGTCATTCATCTCTTAATTCATACACTACCTACCCCTTTCATTATTTTATTATTTCTTTTACCTACCCTCTAATCATAGCCGACCTCCTTTTACACCTCTCAATCTTATCCCTCCATTTCATATTGTGTCTTCTATATAAGGAGATGCTTCCTTCATTATCAGACCCTAATCACTCAGGCTAATCATTCACTGGACTACACTACGATCCTACTTGCAACCACATTCCATTCTTTGTTGAGCTCTTGTGTATATAAAATATGAGAGCAAATATATCAAGCAAGATCAATGGAGATAGGAAGAATGGAGATCAAAACCCTATTGGACATGTGATGGTATAATCTTTGTGATTTCGTTTGATTTGCATTGTCTTAGGTAATCTTCATATGTTATGGTGGATCTTTGTTGTTGTTAGGCTAGGGTTTTTGTGGTTGAATTCATTTGGCCTTTCAATATTGTTATTATTGTTATCCATTTTCACCATATACATTTTGGCATGCCCGGTGGGACTCTTGTCCCTTTTTGCATTTAACATTTGGTTGCAGATTTTGTATTTTGAAGTTGCAGATCTGACGTTTTCAACAATATTTTTGACATTTTCGCGTCTGCGCACTTTCAAATCGCGTTTTTGATTTTCTTGCACGTCTGCAACATCTGGGATCGCGCCTGCGATATTGGCAATATTTTATTTTGCAGGTTCCAGAAAAGTGCGTCTATGTTGTAAAGGCATGTCTGTGATGTTTTTAGTCGCGTCTGCATCCAGGAAACGCGTCTGTGTTCTGTAGTTGCATCTGTGCATCACAGAACGACGTCTATGTAACAAAAGCGCATCTGTGTAGAGGGTAACCACGCCCGTGTTCACCAATTTTGAATTTTGAGTTTTTATTAATTCAGTTTTTGGATTTTGCATCCAGGGTTTCAGATCTAGTTTATTTTGAGCTAACATTTTCAGATCTAGCTAACAAAAGTGGTGTAGCTTGTCTTGAAGGCTAAATCGTTTGGTTGAAGGCCCCTATTTTCACAAAGTCTTTTGGGTTTAAAATTTACCTAACTTGTGTGCTTGCAGGAAGGGGTAATCATTTGAAACAATCCAAACTACTAACAACTCTTTGTTGCAGGTCCTTGGCAAGGGTTTTTTGGATTTTTATTGTGTGCCTTGTTTTCATAGACTAGCAAACACTTCCATTGGTGCACTAAAATTGAATCATTGTCTTTTGTGTCTTGAGCAATAGGCTCTTTTTGTTTAATCTTTAGAGGGCCTGTCTTCCCATGTGGTCATTAGGACTACTAGTGAGAAGAGAACAACCCAAGTGGTAGCGAGGAAAACCCACCTCTTCTGAACCACTATAAACAAATGTATTCATGGTGAAAACTATGGATAACGTGTGCTGATTAGTTCATACCGACACTATGTCTCCCCATAAACCCATTTGATCAAATTTATTTGATCAGTTGTAGGGCATAACCCCTACCGGCTGGGAGCCTTCTATATTTACAGAGCTAAAAGTGTCGCATGTATGGCCACACGAGCGGATGCCCTTACTAGCACCTTTTTGTTTTAGAAGCCCAGATCCTTCTAGTTGTTGGGGTAGGAAGTCGGACCTCTGGTAGCGGCCCACACACCTACGATTCTTAGTAGAGATACAAAGTTCACCACGTGGAGTTTTCGTGGGGGCTGATGCTTGGATGACCCGAGAAGTGAGTGCCGAGGGTGGAGCCAGTGAGGTCAAGCATCTATGTATCCGCTTTGAATAGCGTAGCCTTGGGGGTAAAACCCCATGTGGGATCAACAACTATTGTCTTGGCCAGCCATAAGAATTGTGCTTGACTTATGTTAAACATTCAAAACATTCAAGACCAAACAACAAAACATTGTGTCTTTTGTGTCTTCAAGTGTATGCAAAACATTTTTACATCAAACAACACACTTTTCTTGGAGTTATTTTGGAGTCTAGACACTTGCAAACATTGAGTCCCCATCAACACTGTGTCCTCTTGTCACGAAAAATAGTCAAACAGTCAGATTTGGTCACAACAAAACAACTTCATAGATTGGAAAAATTGCATAAAATTTGCAGAAACGCATCTGTGTCAGGCATAATAGCATCTGTGTTGTCTAGCCACGTCTGTGAAGGGCAGAAACACGTCTGTGTCCACAAAATCAACAGTACACTTGGTAAAAAAAAAAAATCTCAGAAACACGTCTGTGTTAAACAGAGCAGTGTCTGTGAAGTATACAAGCGCGTCTGTGTCCAGAATTGGAAAACCGTTGTAGTCCAGCAAACAAACACAGTTAATTTCAGAATTCTTGAGCTTCCTAGGTCATTTCTCCAGGGTTTCATTTAGCATTCAACCTGTCCTTGGGTCTCACAAAGTCCATCATTGCTTTAAATCTCACTTTACATTCACAATTGTCTAACTTGAGTCAAAAGGTCACTTGCTTGTCCTCATCATACTTTGTCAACACACTACATACAACAACACTTTGCTAAGTGGTCCCTCATCAAGGTTTCTTACCTTTGGGTTTCATTTGGTCTTACTTAGAGTCAAGGTCAACTTACCCCATCAAGAGAAACTATCCTCTCTTTGGAAATCACACCTACTCTACTACATACATACTTGGTCTTACACTTTGGACATTGCAAGTACACTTCAAATTCATTTACACTCCATTCAACTCTTGGTCTTCCATACTCTTTCCATCTTTCATCTAGTCTCACACATCTTGGTCAATACCTAGTTCATGGTTGAAACCCATCTTCAAAAATCTAGGAGAGAAACTAAAGAGGCTCAAGAGTCCACAAACATGAGTTCTTATGAGTATGACAATGAGATCTTTTTCAATTCTGATCATACTACATTACCTGACATGGATGCCTATAGAAACATTCCAAATGTTGAGAACATGGACACTATAAACAACAATGCTACACAAAATGACAATGTGGACAATTTTTCAGTACATTCAGCAGATGTGGAAGAATCCATTAAGAATCCCCATTTTAATCGATTGGTTGAGGAAATAATGAGGAGGGATGGACAATACTTTTTGCAAATGATGGCACAAAATGGAGCCAAGATACCTCATGATTTTGACATGTCTCAAATAATGGAAAATCGACCTTTGCAACAACATCACTCCAACATGGATCAAAGGAGACCTAATAGTGGAGGAAATAGAGGACCACACATGGTACCTGAATCACCATCAGCTTTGCTTCAAAAACCAGAGGTCCCACATACACATGGTCAAACATATGATACTCACCTTCGCAGACCATTATGGAAATCTTATGGAGAAAAATATGCTCAATCACATATCAATGCTCAGGATCAACCACCAGAGCAATGGGATATGCAAAGGCATGCTCAAAATTTGGACACAAGGAAACCCCATGTCAAATTTGGGGGCAATAAAATAGAACATGACATGCCTGTAGAGTATGGTATACATGTGCAAAATAGATATGGTGTTCCTCAACATGAATCTATACCAAGTGGTCCATATACGCAGCATCATTACAGACCTCCTCCATATGAACATGTGTATGATCAATATCATCCATATATGCAACATGCTCCTCCTCCAATTGGTGCCCCAAACATAGGATATGGTCCAGGAAGTCAATCTCCACCTAAGAGTAGTTTGGAACAACAAATCAGGGACTTACAAAAGAAAATGGAGGACATAAATACACCAAAGCCAACATACACAATGAGAGACATATGTCCTTATCCATTTGATAAGAGAATTCCAATGCCTCCATTTCCTACACATTTTGTGACCCCTAAATTTGATAAGTATAGAGGAAAAGGGGATCCTAAGGCACACATAAGATAGTTTTTTACAGCTTGCATTGAGGTAGCAACAGAAGAGACATATTTGATGAGATTACTCCCATAGAGCTTAGGCGATCAAGCTATGGAATGGTTCTCCCAACTCCCACCTAGTATTAAGTCATGGGGTGACCTAGCAGAGGCATTTATTCAACATTTCTCCTACAATATAGAGACAGACATATCAGTCACTACTTTGTGCAACACCAAGCAAAAAGAGGGAGAATCTTTTGCATCATTTTTACAAAGATGGAGAAATCTAGCCAGCAGATGCTCTTGTGAAATTCCCCAAAAACAAATCGTAGAAATGTACACACAAAATGTTAACAAAGACATTGGTTATGATCTAAGGAAAGCTTGTTTGTCGACCTTCAAGGACGTTATTGAAAAAGGCTTACCGACAGAAAAGGTCCTAATTGAACAAGGAGTCATTAAGATATTCAAGGAAAACAAAGATGACTTTAAGGGAAAAGACAAGCCAAGATTTTGGAATAAAAACAAGAACACAGTCAATGATGGTATTGTTGATGCCAATACAGTGCGACCCAAAGTCATCTTTTCAGGGTCAAGTTCTATAAACAATCAAGTGAATACTCAAACAACTTCCAGATCACGAAGGAAGTACACCCCATTGGGAGAACCACTTGAGTCGGTTTTCAAAAAGCTAGTGGCAAACAAGGTGATCACAATTCCAGATTTTCCGCCATATGAACCAAAGGTCAAACCAAATTGGTGGAATGATGATGAGTATTGTGAATTTCATAAGAGCAAGGGTCATAAGACAGGAAATTGTCATCGACTGAAGAACATCATACAAGATCTCATTGATAGAGGTGACATTGAGATTGAGGGACATTCATCTAATCAAGAACATGAAATGTTTAAGGAACCATTCCCAAAACATGACAAGGGAAAAGCTAAAGACACAGATGATCAAACCAACTATACCAGAGCATCTTATAACTATGATTCAACTATCAATCACATATCGATGGACAATTACGTCTCTACTATTATCATCAAGGACAAAGCGTTTAAGAATTCTACTCAGAGACCCAAGATTGTCCTAAAAGGTGTTGGATCTTCTTCGGAACCTACCTCTGAATGTCATGTTACAACTCGTCGAAGTAAATTCACTTTGCAAGGTGCTCCAACTAAAAACACCACTTCTTCATCAACCAAACCTGAGTATGACCTTGTAGAACAGTTAGGGAAGACACCCGCGCTCATTTCAATCCTTGAGCTATTAAGCATATCTCCCGCACATAAAGCTATTCTTGACAAAATCTTGAGAGATACTGTTGTTCCTACTGATCTGAAAGTGGACCAGTTTCAAGCCATGGTGGGATACCTTTCCATTCCACACTCCCTTACTTTCACAGAAGCCGATGACACATCCGTAAGTCAGCCGCATAATACACCATTACACATTGAAGCCTTCATACACAAACATCAAATAAAAAGAGTCCTGATAGATGGAGGAGCGGGTCTAAACAATTGCACATTAAGCACTATTACACAATTGGGATATTTTGATAAAGCTGTGAATTCTACAAACAAGATCACCATTAAAGCATATGATGACGAAGAATGTTCATCCAAGGGCACAGTCACCTTACCTCTCAGAGTTGGGCCAGTTACAAAGGATGTGGTTTGCCAAGTCCTGGATTTAAATCTCACTTATAACATATTGCTAGGATGTCCTTGGATTCATGAAATGAGGGCAGTCCCATCCACCTATCACCAATGCATTAAGTTTCCTCATAATGGAGTGGAAGTAACAGTTAACGGTGATCCTAATCCATTCATATATTGCAATAACCTGAAATCAAAGACGGAGACCATCATTCCCAGTAATCGGGAGGTTGTTCCTTTGTCGGCATACATTGATCCTAAGTCATTAAAACCCTCGACCTCAAAACAAGGTGAGCTTAAAGGCAAGTTTCAGGACAAAGGCATGGGAGAATATACTTTCAACCAAACCATGTACTTACGACAAGTCATGAGTTCCCCAAAAGAATATGGAAGGCCACATCCTAACAAACAAATCTCCATCATGATGCTCAAATGGGACCCTACTACCTTTCAAAGATGGGGTGAACTAGAAGAGGAAGATTTATACCAAATGCTTTTCAGAGACAATGAAGAGGAAACACAAGACTGCATCAATCTACCATGTGAGAAATATGGCAAAGGCTTCAAAATTCTACAAAAATTCGAGTATGATGGAAAAAGCCCTCTGAGATTACGAAAGGAAGGCATCATGGAACCTTTACAACCCGAATTGACCTTCAAAAAGGAACGCTCGAAAGGACTTGGTTTCTTAACTTCCAAGGTCCACACCCAAAGGACAAAAGAAGCTTTACAAATCAAAGCTGCCAAAATGCAACAAGAGGATCGCTATTCCATAGATTCTAACGAATGGGAATGGGGTTCAGACAAGTCTTCTAGTGACTACGAGCTCACCGAGATATTCAGAGAGCCAGAAGAACCCACAGAAGAAGAGGAATTTTATAACAAGTTCAGAATTGGTCAAGAAACAACCCATGAGGATTCCACACAGTCCTTGTCTCAAGGTTCTAGGTTGAAATCACATAGGATGAGAACACCTATCCCAGAGTGCGCTACGAGTGATGATAATTTGGATTCGCTCACGATCGAGACTGATGAGGAGAGTGCCATTAATGACCTCGATAATTACCTTGACATACTCGAATATAACCACATCTTCACTCTTAGCCCCGCTAACTTTGAAGACATTAACGGCCTTCCCCTTGTTCACCACCAGCTCATTGACTGGGATCATGAAGGACCTGCACAGTTTGATACATTCTAAAACGATGAAGCTTTTATTGACTATCTGGGCGTATGAGATGATCTTCCCCCTGGAGACCATAAAGCGAGGTACACTATAGAACTCAATAGCGTGACATATTTTGGTGAGGGTGTCGGACCTTCCAGTTGCAAAAATGTGAAAATAAGAACAAATCAAGGGTCTTATGGCGAAAACCACACTGTGGCACTGTCTGACCGCAAAAAAGTAAAAAGAAAGGACGTATCTGAGGGCAAAAACCTCTCTGAGGCACCCGAAGATGGAAGGCTCGACATTCTCCCAGCATCATATGAGGAAAAGTCATCCATGTTGGTAGAGGAGACTATCAAAACAAATATTGGTATAGAAGAGGTTCCACACAACATATTCCTAGCTCAATCATTGACAGAGTCCGAAAGGTCAAAATTCATAAGTTTCTTCAAAGAATGACAAATTAACTTTGCCTGGTCATACACTGATATTCCTGGATTAGATCCGGATTTAGTAATGCATCATCTGACAGTCAAACCGAGGGCAAAACTAGTGAAACAGAAATTAAGAAAAATGCATCCACAAGTGGCATTACTAGTCAAAGCAGAACTTGAGAAATTACTCGATGTCGGATTCATACGCCCAATTGATTATCCTGAATGGATCTCCAACTTGGTACCTGTTAGTAAACCAAATCGCAGCATCAGAATATGCACAGATTTCAGAGACATCAACAAAGCTTGCCCAAAAGATGACTTCCCATTGCCAAATATTGACTTGATTGTTGATCTCACAGCAGATCATGAAATGTTATCATTGATGGATGGATTCTCTGGTTATAATCAAATAAGGATCGCACCCAAGGATCAACACAAAACATCATTTACTTGTCCGTGGGGAACTTTCTACTGGAATGTCATGCCCTTTGGGCTAAAGAATGTAGGTGCTACATATCAAAGAGCCATGACTACTATCTTTCATGATCTCATGCACGTCACCGTGGAAGATTATGTTGACGACCTCTTGGGCAAATCAATAGACAGAAACACACATTTGGACATACTTTCAGTCGTCTTTGATCGGTTGGAAAAATACAAAGTAAGATTAAACCCCAAGAAATGTGTCTTTGGAGTAACCTCCGGGAAGCTCCTAGGATTCATTGTATCCAAAAGAGGAATTGAAGCTGATCCAACAAAAGTTAAGGCCATCTTGGAAATGCAACCACCATGAAATATCAGTCAACTTCAATCCTTATAAGGCAGACTCCAGTCTATCCGAAGATTCATAGCCCAACTGGCAGATAAGTTTAATCCTTTTCAGCACTTGCTACATAAAAACATCAAATTCAAATGGGATGATAACTGTCAACAGGCTTTCCAGATGCTCAAAGATTATCTTCTAAATTTGCCAGTTTTGATGCCACCAGTTCCAGATCAACCACTGTTACTATACATATCAGCCACTCCAACAGCACTAGGGGCACTCTTAGCACAACAAATTGCTGAGGGCAAGGAAAAAGCAATATACTATATCAGTCGCACATTGGTGGGATACGAACTAAATTACACACCAATTGAGCATGCATGTCTCGCTGTGGTCTTTGCTTTGTAGAAATTATGACATTACATGCTTACTCATAAGACTAAGTTAGTTGCAAGGATAGACCCATTGAAATACCTTCTTAATAAAGCAACACTTATTGGGCGACTAGCCAAATGGGTAATGATACTGAGTGAATTTGACATCAAGTACGTGGACAGAAAAGAAATAAAAGGACAAGCCATCACAGATCAATTAGTAGATGCTCCCATGATAGATGATGTTCCTCTAAATTTAGAATTTCCAGATGAATCCATTTTGACAATGTCACATGCAAAGCCATGGCAACTGTACTTCGACGGCTCATACACATAGCATGGGGCAGGAGCTGGCATACTCTTTATAACTCCTCAAGGAGATTCTATACCAAAATCATACCGCTTATCATTTCCTTGCACTAACAATATAGTGGAATATGAGGCATTAACAACAGGATTACGAATTGCAGTTCAATGGAAGATCTAGGAGCTTCGTGTTTTTGGGGACTCCCAACTTGTCATCCGTCAAGCAACTGATGATTACCAAAAAAAAGATGAAAATTTAATGCCTTATAAACAAATGGTGGATGATCTAAAACAACACTTCATAAAGATAGACTTTGAGTAGATACCAAGAGAGCAAAATCGCGCCGCAGATGCCATGGCTACAATTGCTTCACTGATTGATCTACCTCCAAATGAGACCCACTATGAGTTCTTAGTGGATAACCTTTTGGTCCCTTCATATGAGGTCATGCCTATTGAGATGATATGCGTTGTCGGTCCCGAATCCCAATTATATGGTTCCATTTTCACATACTTACGTGACAATACTCTACCTCCTGATCTCTCAAATAACCAACGTCGCACTTTCATTCGCCAATCCTCTCGATATGTCATTTTAGTTAATATCCTATACCGGCGAGGTCTAGATGGCACTCTTCTTAGATGTTTAGAAAGTGACGAAGCTCAGATTGCGTTACGAGAAGTGCATGAAGGGATATGTGGTCCACATGCTAGTGGTCCTACCTTGGCCAAGAAACTCATCAGGACTGGATATTATTGGCCCAATATGGAGAAAGACTCATATCATTTTGTCAAGAAATGTAAGCAATGCCAAATTCATGGAGACCTCATACATGGGCCAGCACAAGAACTTCAACCACTTGCGTCTCCTTGGCCCTTTTGTCAGTGGGGACTCGATCTCATAGGCAAGATTCACCCTCCTTCTTCCAATGGTCATAAATTCATTATCACTGCCACAAAGTATTTTACAAAATGGATTGAAGCCATTCCTCTCACACAAGTTACTGGAAAATAGATTGCTACATTCATCCTTAACTATATCATTTGCCGATACGATATTCCTGTTTTCATTATCACTGATAATGGGTGACCCTTCAAAAATCAGGATGTTCGTGAACTCTATGACCGCTTCCATATTTCCCATCGTTTCTCCACACCATATTACCCCCAAGGTAATGGCCAAGCTAAGGCGTCTAACAAAACAATCCTTAAAATCCTAAAGAAGATAGTCGACGATGCTGGTCATAATTGGCATATCCAACTTAATCCTGCACTTTGGGCCTACCACACAAGTGTCCGCACACCTACAGGAGCTACACCCTATTCACTTGTTTATGGCGCTAAAGCTATCTTGCCTATTGAGGTTGAGCTACCTTCTTTATGGGTCTCTTTGCAAAACATCATCAGTGACGAAGACTATAAGGTCTCTCGCTTACAAGAGCTGGAACTACTGGATGAACGAAGACAAACTACTTTTAATCATCTTAAGGCTTATCAACAACGAATGAGTCGTAGCTACAATCACAAGGTTAAGCCTCACACATTTGAGGTAGGTGACTTGGTTCTCAAAGAAAATCCTAAAAATCAACAAGACAGAGAGAAGAAGGGCAAGTTCGAACCAAACTGGCTTGGTACCTACATTATTATAGCAGCATATGGATCTGGTGCATATCAGCTCTCAACTACAGAAGGTGAACCTTTGGAGGATCCTATCAACAACATGCACCTTCGTAGGTTCTACACATATCTCTTCGGAATATCCTAAATTCAAAAATACAAAAAAATCAAAAAATTCAAAAATACCAAAAAAAAATTATAAAACAAAAAAATTGTTACTTGGTGAAAACCTGGCGAACAGGCGCCTTGTGACACAAAAAACATTGAAAAATCAAAACAGTAAAGAGAAATAATTTTGTCCAACGGTGAAAACCACTTCGGTGGCGCCCTGGGCAAGTACCATGGTGAAAACTGGGTCACCAGTGCCATGTGTAGTGACATTGCTCCTCCCTCCTTCAAGATTCTCTTTCATCACTTCAATTTGCACACACTCACAACCTTTTCATTCATAATAAACCTTCCTTTTTCATCTCCCTTTCCATCCATAAATCAGCTCCTATCTGTGGCTAAGGCAAATCCTACTTCTAGTGATAGGTGTGGAACTGAGAACATCACATGTTTCGAGGAGTACAGTTTCTTCTAGCTTCCTTTAGTCTATCCGTGCATAATCTGCAATAAAGCAACATCTGCATCATAGTCCGCAATAAAGTTCCATCTTCTTTGCAATAAAGTATTAGTTTCATGGATTCAGTCAGTTTCAGATGAGACACAGCAGCAACAATGGGCTTCAACAAATCAAATCTTTCAGCAAACTCAGACAACATATGGTTCAGTGCTATCTATCCTTTCTGTGAAAGTAAACATTGTGACCACAATCAAATACGACTTATACAAGTGACAAGAGACACTAAAATTGAGGACTACAGTGGATGTTGGTGTCGAGTCTTGGTTTTCTTTTGATTTCATCTTTCTTTTGGTGACATGTCTTTTAGCTTTTCTGGGATGTCTTTGACTAGAGATTTTATCTCCAGGATGTCTTTAACTAGAAATGCAAGGATGGGGTATCATCACCTATTTTCTTTTGCTGTCTATGGATTGTCTCTTAGTAATGCTATGACTTGTCCAAGGATATGAGGACACTGTGAGTCTAGTGTGAACTGGGGCATTCCTTGTTTGTGACTGTCTTATCTCCATGCAAACAGGTACAATGACTTTCTGGGTCGAACATATGCCTTGATTGTCATAACCTACTTGCCATAATAAAGCTCAATGATGATAATGCACAAGAAGCTCTTTCACTTTCATATCTTCTGTCTTCCATCCCCCTTTTTTGATTGACTTCCATCGTCCTTCTCGAGTCCGCGTAGCCTGCTATCACATGACTGAGTATAATGACACACCAAAAACATTTGCATGTCATGTAGTTGCACCTACATTGCCACATATAAGCATTTCATACATACATATATATATCACAATTGCATCACATCCTGCACACAACACATATTAGCACATTTTACATTCTCATCATGTAAATAGATATTTGCATTATCATATTCATTTGCACTTCATACATTCACATTTGCATCATGCATAACATGTTAAAACATAAAAGAACAAAAATATTGCATTGCATCATATACATATTTGCATCCATCTCATAAACAAACATCACATAAGAACATCTCATCACATAGGTACACATGCATATAGCTGCCGCAAAAATGAATCATCTCGTATGTATATATAAAAGTGTCATGATACAATGATGTCAAAAAATCATATGGCTACAAAAGCACCCGCAGGTGTCTACAATATAAAAATGGTACAAAACTGATACAAAGGGAGCCCTCTATGACTATGATGAACTCCCTCCCTCGGAGCCGCCTAGCCTCGGTGGAATCTGAGCCCCTGAAGGACCTGCCCCAGGATCATCCTGCCTATCCCCTCTATCTGGTGGTGGTGGAGGACCCATAACCCCACCACTCGATGCTTGTCTCCTCCGGCTCCCTCCCGTAGCTGTCGCTGTATGCAACGGTCTATGGAAGCTCCTCGCCCGCTGATCTGCTGGCACTGCACCATAGTAGAGGTCTCTCCAGTAGGCTATCTCCTCTTCTACCCGCAGGACATAAGTGTATCCTACCCCTGTATCCTCACCTGCCTGTCTCCCTGCCCTCAGTGCTGTCTCAACCTCTGTGTAGCGCTGGATAACCTGATCTCGCTCCCGCTCAGTATCTCTGAGCCTCATCTTGAGCTGATCCCTCTCCCTCTCTAGCTCTTGAATCTCATCTGCCTAGCCCTGGCAGATCTCCCTCAGATCTAGCAGCTCAGCCTCCACGAGGTCAACCCCCTCTGCCTCTGCCTATGGCTCCCCCTCTGCGGGTGCCTGCCCCTTTGCCTGTACCTGTACCTGTACTGGTGCCTGTACTGGTACCTGTCTTTGTCCCTGTCCCTGTATTTGTACCTGCCTGGGACCCTGTGCTGCTGGCACTTGTAAAGGCAATCCATCGCGACCCCTCACCACTCGAGCCTGCCTCTCCTCTCCACCCTCTCTCTAAGGTGCAACTCGTCTCTCTCCAACTACTCCCCTCCTCCTCCGTCGGCCTCTCCCCCCATCGCCTCCACCATCATCCTCGTCACCACCCCCATCTCCCTCTAGTGCCTCTCCTGGATCTGTCAATCGTGGGAATGGATGCTCTGCCCAATAAGCTGTATACTCAGCATCCATCGCGGCATCCTCAATCTCTGGCAACATGTCCCAAGGTAGGGGCATCATCTCTACAAGCTGAGTCACTGCCTGATCATATGACAGCAACGACCCAAACTGCGCCTGATCTCTGACTGTGCGGGCATACATGCCTGATCCCCAGGGCATCCTCTGAATCCGGCCAAACTGTCAGCCAACCCTGTCCACCAGCTGTCTCTCTAACACATAGGGCATCCGCCCAATCAGGTACCTACTCCGGAAGGTGTAGGGTAGCTCAACGGCATCATCCTCCCACTCCTCATAGCCCAGATATGGTCTCCATATGACCACATCAATGTCGTCCAACACTCGCCACCAGTGCTCCAACCTACCAATCTGCGACTGTGATGTGATCATATCATACAAATGTACAAAGTTGTGTCCATGACCTCTGCCCCTGAAGTGTATCGGTCGGGTAACCGACAGATGCTCGTAGGCCCATACCTGCAACAGTGTCACTCCACAGCCCAGTCCCACTGATCCGTGATAAACAAACTGATGAAGCTCATAATATAAATGGGCCAGCACACATGGTCCCCAGGCATATCTGGTGTGTTGCGACACCAGTGTCTCCAGTGCTCCTCCCCAACCCACAGCCAAACCCCGTGTCGCCCTGTCCGGACACAAGAACCCACTGATAGCCCCTCCGATCACTGCCGGCAAAGCTAACCCGGTGGCTGTCATGGTATCCCATGCCACGTGTCCTGCCCTCATCTCCAGTCCAGGGTCCTAGAATACCCGTCTCAATGCCTCTCTGTCTCCATCGCAATTGTATGGGATCAGCTCCCCATCGATCGGTATCCTCAGTATCCTATAGACATCCTGCAAGGTGACTATCATCTCACCCATTGGCAAATGGAATGTGCACGTCTCAGAGTGCCATCTCTCAGCCAGCGTAGTCAGCAAACCCATGTTTGCCCGAAACTCAGGCACATACAACACATGTCTCAAACCCATCTCCTCGATGGCAGCTCTGTCCTCGAGCGACAACTCAGGTCGCAACCTCTGCGTCGACGAGAATCTCTCCCATGACTCTAGCATCGACAAATACTCCTGCAGTCAAACAAAATCAATCATGTCAGTTATAGTGGCATTCACTGTTTATCACAAAATGCTACTCGCTATCTAAATGCATATGGCTATCTACCCTAGTGACACTCACTGTTCATCACAAAGTGTTGCTATTTATCCTAGTGGTACTCTCTGTTCATCACAAAGTACTACGTGTGTGACACTCCCTGTTCATCACAAAGTGTTACTCACATTTGCACTCCCTGTTCATCACAAAGTGCTGCTCATATTTCAGTACTCCCTGTTCATCACAAAGTACTCTATCTTGGTACTCACTGTTCATCACAAAGTGCCTTGATCTATCCTAGTCTTCCTAGAGGACCTGCTTGAGTGTATCCCCTCAGCAGCTTATCTAATCGACAGCGTATGTTCATCACAGAACTACCGATTTGACCTAAAAGATGCAAATTCATACTTTTCAAACGCAAACGTGCTTACATGACATAAACACGCTCAAAGACTGCATAGACGCGCCTGAAAAACACAGACGCGCCTGCTTGACACAGACGTGCCTATGCTCTGCACAAACACGCCTGTTTGACACAGACGTGCCTTTTTGGCACAAACACGCTTGAACATCACAGACAAGACCGCAATTGACGCAGACGCGGGTCTAGACACAGACGCGCCTAGCACAAACACAGACGTGCCTCGCGAACACAGACGTGCTTGGACGTTTTTTGACACTTTTTGGACCCTAGTCTAAGCGCATTTATTACCCTATTCGGCATGCATTAATGACAAAATTAAATGCGTCAAAGTACAAGGAGGTTTGGTGGTACTTACCAGCTCTCCTGCCTCTGCTGGCCTCTGAAATTGACGAACGTAGTCGAATCTGTGAGTGAAAGCCATTGCTGCTAACTGCTCCTACTCTATTTTCGCTCTGCAATATGCTCTTGTGAATGTGCAGATGACAATGAGGATGTATTTTCCCCCATGGTCTATCTTATAGCCTACCCTAGCCCTCGCCTTCATTTCTCGAGTCAGTCTTCATTATCCTGTGACTTTGTCATTTTATCCAGTCAATCCATTCTAGCCTTTCTTTCTTATCGAGAGATTGTCTGCAATCTTTTCAGACATTTTCATCCAATCTCTCGAGGGGGCATATTATTTCCATCTTGGGGCAACTCTGTATCAGTTCATCTTATCTTCTTTGAAACAACGCGACAAGCCGCATTGTCTCAAAGAGGGGCAAAATGTAGACACCTAAAATTGTCCAGTTTAATTAAATAAATATTTTATTTATTTAATTACTTTAGCCTAATTCTTCTATTAATTAAATAAATCTTTATTTATTTAATTAATTTATTTATTCTCTTCTAGCCTTATTTCTTATTTAAATAAATACATTTATTTATTTAAATTATCCTTTTCCTAAATTAAATAAATATTTTTATTTATTTAATTATCCCACTTCTTCTATTAATTAAATAAATCTTTATTTATTTAATTAATTCATTAACCTTTTCTACCCATGACACATGTCATTCATCTCTTAACTCATACACTACCTACCCCTTTCATTATTTTATTATTTCTTTTACCTACCCTCTAATCATAGCCGACCTCCTTTTACACCTCTCAATCTTATCCCTCCATTTCATATTGTGTCTTCTATATAAGGAGATGCTTCCTTCATTATCAAACCCTAATCACTCAGGCTAATCATTCACTGGACTACACTACGATCCTACTTGCAACCACATTCTGTTCTTTGTTGAGCTCTTGTGCATATAAAATCTGAGAGCAAATATATCAAGAAAGATCAATGGAGATAGGAAGAATGGAGATCAAAACCCTATTGGACATGTGATGGTATAATCTTTGTGATTTCGTTTGATTTGCATTGTCTTAGGTAATCTTCATATGTTATGGTGGATCTTTGTTGTTGTTAGGCTAGGGTTTTTGTGGTTGAATTCATTTGGCCTTTCAATATTGTTATTATTGTTATCCATTTTCACCATATACAGTATGTTTTTTATTATAGTAAGATTTATACAATTTTGAATTATATTATATTTTATTTATATGAAATTCTTATTTTATGTTAAAAATATATATTTCATATTTTTAGTTATATTCTAAGTTTTTAAAATAAGTGGAATATTTGATTTTTGATATTATGTTATATATTTAAATAAAATGTTATATTCTATATTTCATATTCTAAATACATAAGAAAAATATGTAAAATAAATAAATTAAAATATATTTATACACATTGGTTTTACATTGCAGGCTTAGTATAAACTGTAAAATTAAAACCTTTTATAAATGTAAAACCTTACTTAAATCAAGAGAATTTAAAAGATATGTAAATTAAAATTAACATTTAATGAAAATCATCATGGGAGATAATATCAAATCAACAAACTATAGATGAAGCAAAAGGACAATGAGAAATAATTAATGATTGATAATTGAGCTAAGGTGGAAGAACTGTAGTTATGATGATGGGGATTCAGATGTGAAACCTTAATGGATGGTTGCACCCTAGGGGCTATATAGATGTTGCCTATTATCTTTTCCTTCATTTCTTTTGTTTCAATAAAAAAAAATTATTAAATAAAAAATCCACCCACAAAATATGATTAGATCATGTTCAAAAAGAAAATTAATGAACATTAATAGGGCCAAGTCCAATAAATTTTAAGTAACATTGTTTTACATAGGGATGGCATTCCATTAGTGATCTTGTAGTTCCTAAAAATAAGCAACTTAAGGTGCAACTTTATGATATTATAACTAAATATTCATAAGGAAATGAAGTAAATAATGGCTTTAGTATACAAAGAATTGCGTATATTTATAAAATAATAATAATAATAATATTTTTTTTATCTTTCCAGATGTTGAAGATAATTTTCAATTTGAAAGAATACTTAATATACATATATTTGTGTCCAAAATAAGGCCAATCTCCAATTAAAATAATATGCCAAAAAGAAGGAGCAAGTTTAAATGGCTTGAAAAGTTATGTTTCCAATTTCAATCTACTTGAGCTCTAGAGATATTTTATAAGAGATGCTTGGAGGACTCCACATGGTCACAAAATGATTAGTGGGGATTTGGGATACCAAGAGAATTCAAATGGCCACTTAGTGAGTAGACTTAATATAGACTACAACAAGTGATGTGGCTTAATTTTGGTACCCAAACTATTGACCAAACACATTGAAATCTATGGTGTCATGTCCCAATTGAAAAAAATGAGCTATCATAAAATATTTAGCTAGTCCACCATAAAAATACATCTCTAGATAGCCATAAGTAGCCTTTGTGAGGTCTAATCTTTCTGCAAGAGAATGGAATTCAAAACTCCAATTTTATAAATAGTTTAGGAAGGTATAGCATAAATGAAAAATAGAAATTTCACTCACAAAGTCTAATTAGATCATGTCGACGAGTAGCATCATTAATAAATTTGCATCCAATGAGTCCACCTTCTTCTTCTTTAGGATAGTTTTCTAGAGAATGATGTGTACCTATTGGAGAGATGACCAACTCCATGTAATAAAAATTTCCAAAGTAAGCCCAATCAAAGAACCTCCCTATACATGAAAGAGGTTGAAGGTATCCATGACAATCAATCCTCCCTCCATGATCAATAGTGTTCTTGAAAGCTAGAGGCAGAGAACCATTTTCACTATTGAAAAAAAGATCCATTGCCATGCCTTGTAAACTTGTTACACTCATGTCAATGTCTTTGTTGAGGAGTGGATCAAGCATAACTACAATATAATTTAAACAACATTCCCACAATGATTTGGCAGTTACTAGAGATAAGGAACTTCAAGTGAAACTTTATGAGCTTGCACTTGAATCTTCACAAAGCACATGGAGTATATCATGGCTTTAGTACACAAAGAATAACAAGAATTAATAAAATAATTTTAAAATACCATTTTTATCTTTTCAGATGTTGAAGAGAATTTGAACTCTAAAATCCTACCAATATAGACATTTTTATATAAAAGAATGTGTAACTTCAATTGAAATTATTTTCCAACATAAAGGACCATGTCTAAGTGTCTTAGAAATTTAGCGATCCAATCCAAGCCACTTGAGCTCTAGGTAAAAGTTGGAGGAAATGCTTTAAGGACTCCATATGGTTAGAAAATGATTAATGGGGATAAATAATACCAATATGAGTTAAATGACCACCTAGTAAGAAGCCCTAATACAAACTACACTAATTGATGTGACCTAGTTTTGGAGTCAAAACTACTAACCAATGTATTAAAATCTATGATTTTAAATCCTAATAAATTGTTAAGAAATTAATTTCAATACCAAAGATTATGAAAATAAATCCCTATCCAATAAATTAATCAAAGGATGAGATTCAAGGCTTGGATAGTAGCAACATGAAAATCTGAAACTCATATGGAAATCTATAAATTAAATTTCCTTAATTGTGGAAAACCTATGATTGGATCCTTTTTGTTTATGATGCCAAAAATCTGCTTGTTAACCATGCTTAATAAACCTGTCTTATGTGAAATTATAAAAGAAATAGATGATGATAAAAAACACCATAAGATATCATCAATAAGACATAAATTGATCAAAATAACACCTGGACATAACAAAAGATTTACAAGGAGAAGCCCTTGCGGGAAAAAAAACTCCACCAAGAAGAGAGGACAAGATTTACAGATATTTATGGAGGCTCTGAAGATGTACTATAGTTTTGTTATTTTGAATAGTACATGAGTCGTGGATGCTTTTCTAGGTTACATTTTTCCCTCTCGAGGGTCTTCCCATTATATATCTTATGTCATATTTGATGATTATGTTGTCTATTCTCTCACATTTGGATCTATATACTTGATTGCATATATTTTATTTTTGGTTATTTGGAAATTATCATTATGTGGCTACAAGTTTCCTTATATGAGGTATTAGAGCCATGGTTGTTGTTGGATAACCCTTGGTTGAGTAAATCCTTTGCTAATTTTAAATCTAAGGCTTGCATGAAAGAATGAAGACATGACAAGATATGAGAGATTTTCAAATGTTTATTCTAGATTTGTGGGATTTCAGTTTGTTGTTAGAATGGATTGTTGGCAAATTTGGGTTGTGAGAAAAATGGGTCAATAGGGCTTCTTAGAATGGGTTTTCATGTGAGGTTTTTGTAGGATAATTTGTACAAGTTACTTTCCGAGACAAGACGGACCTCAATATTAGATATAGGTTGGTTAAGAGATGAATCATAACATTAAATTGAACATATTTGAAATATCTTGTAAAAGTTACAATTTTTTTTGCTCCTAGTCCTAGTTGTATGACATAACTAGGAGCAAGAAAAATAAATAAATAATTTAGCCGTGTCATTTTAATATTCCTACCAAAATAATTTTAAAAAATTTAAAAATAAAAAAACCCTTGGGGTAGCATTCAAGAAAGTTTTGGAATTTGGGGGGGTCACTCCCAACACTAGATCCCCTTGCAGATACTGTAAAACTATAGTTACCATAAGTAGCACAAGTACCTTTTAGTATTGTCTCTCATTGTTTGGTCCACTACCAACAATGGTGATTAAAACCACACTCTTAAATGAAAATCATGCCAAAATATTTAAACCCTGTCAAATATTTTTCTTATTATTTTTTTGTCATTTTAAAAATTGAAAATCAAATTTTATAAATTGGCGGATCTACCCTTTACCACAACATCACCATCCATCCACCACAATGTTGTTTGGGTTCCACATGTGAGTTGTTGGTAGCTTTGCCCAAGGGCCACCAATACATCCTTTTATAGTAAAATTGGAAAAAAAATTAAACTAAGCATAACTTTCACCTACGTTCTCATATTTTTAACTTATACTTGTTGGAAAGTCAGTTCTAGAAATGGCATAGTGGTATATGTTTGGTTCCCTAACTTTGTTGTTTTGACTATGTTTTGAGGTCTGGATTTTAGATATCTGTGTTTTCACAATTTTAAGCATAACTTTTGCATATGAAATCAGATTCTTGGTTACAAATATGTGTTGGAGAGCATGTTAAGTCTACTACACAGTTGTATTGTTATTTTTTTAAGTTTGATAAGTATAAATACTTGTGTACCTTGTTTACCACTTGTAGGTTTGTGAGATTCAAGATTTGATTGTATGGGCATACAAACAAGTGAAGAGGTGTTCAAAACCTTGAATGCGTGCATGTTTTTATGTGGCATTCATTATGTTATAGATAATATTAAGATTTTTTTATTCTTTGTATAATTTAATAGTTTTTTTCAAAGTTAGACATTTGTGGTGACAAATACATAGGTTGTGTTCAGTTTTGAGGACATGGCTTCTAACTTGGTATCTTGTGTAGGAGATAGTTGAGAGAAGGTATGATTTTAGTGTTGATTATGGTACACATTTGCATTGACACATGACATAATCATATTTTTGGTGGCTAGGGGATGATTTGATTTTATGTTCAAAGATTGTTTCTTATATCCTATATGCTCGTTTGGTTCTTTGACTATAGTACATGGATGTGAACATGTTTGTCTCATCAAACCTAAGGTTGATTCGGTGTTTAAGTCATGTGGTCTACAATATTATTTTCTGTGATATCTCAATTTATAGGTTACTAATGTGATGATGAGTTTGCATGTTTTAATGTTTGGATCTATGAGTTATGTGGCTAGTAGGAATGTGCAAACTATTGATTACAGTGGTATGATATCAATGTGGACTACCTTTATCCATGAAGTTTGATATAGTGTTCATGCAATCTTGGTTAGTTTGTGTTGTTTGTGCCCATTCGTACATTGGTATGTTTTATTTGAGATGATAGGATAGATAGTGTTTACAATACTTGGGTAGTCAATTTTGGGACTCGTAACATGATTGTTTATTAATTTATCAATGATGTAATGGGTGGAAAATAGGGCATTCACTAGTTTAGCTATGTAAACAAGGAATAACAATTTTTTTTTCACTCATTACATTAAAGGGAAATGAGATCAATAGATTCGCCTCCAAATGATGAATGCTAATTGAATTTTGTTTCTCCTTTGTTTAAGCTGAAAATGAGCTATGAAAATATGTAAATTAAATAATATGTCTAGGGCTAAAGGTATAAAATTGATATAAATTAACAAGAACAAATAGTTTCAAATGTGATATGTAGTTGTAATATGTATATGGAATCAAGGGGTAGAGGAGAACCTATGTATGGACTTTGAGCCTAAAAGTGTGGGACAATTGTGTGCTTAGAAAACCTATCCTTAGAATGTTGGATGCAAATGAAAGTGATCTCACCCGAATCAAAATGCAATTTTGAATGTCCTCATAATTTTTTGTCAAAAATTTGTTAAGACATATGTGTGTAGGATGACCTTGTCCTTTGCATTTCACTCTTACAAAATTTGAATCTAATTGTCTCTATCTACTTTGCATAATTCTTCAATTATAGCTTTTGAACCTGTCATCTACACATAGAACAAGATAAATTATGTTGGTGATAGGGGTTTTCCTAGGTCAAATGTTGAGTTTGGATTTAACCCTTGGATTGAATTAAAATGTTGAAGTAAAATATTGAATATTATACCTCAGATCTGTTGTAGTTGATGATGATTGATGATGAAATTAACTTTGAATGTCATCACAAGTGTTGATGAAATAACATGACATGACATGAATAGACCTAAAGGAAATCAAACATGAAGATATGCTTCCATGAATATTAATGTAATTTTATGTAATAAAATAAGAATCAAGGTTTGGATTTTGAGATTGGTTCAACTATTCCTACAATCAGGTTGATCATAAAATAAAAATGGGTAAAATGGATATGTGTGTTAAGGCTCCTATAAAATGACGTTAAGATTGGAAACCCAAAAGCCACAATGTACTATCATATTGTGTAGGAGATGACAAATATTCGGACAAAGACAAAATTTATAGAGCATTTAAGCATACAAAAGGACATGATCTTTAGGTATGCTAAGTTTCTATATTTATAATGATTCAAGCATTCTTGTTGCTATTATTGGTATGATATAGATCTTTGGGTATCTATCATAAGTGGTTATGATTATTGAATTTGTGTAGCAAGATTATATCGGAAGATCCTATACTTAAGTTATACTTTATCCTCCTTTGAATTCCTAGAACCCAATCTTCATATATATGCCCTAGTCAATGAAGTCTCATTTGTTTGAATGTTTCTAAAATATTTACTCAATCTATTTTGACATTATCTGGTGCAATAGACACCTCCTTCATTTTATGAAATTATACAATCTACATTCATTGTTTGAATCTATGATTCCTCATTTTATATGCAAATGCTTTCTTTTACATGTATACAAGACTATGCTACAAAATGTTGCATGCATATTGTATATGGTGAAAATGGATAGCAATAAACAACAATATTGAAAGACTAAAATGGATTCAACCACCAAACCCTAGCCTAACAATGAACAAAGATCCACCATAACATATGAAGATAACCTAAGACAATGCAAAATAACTCAAAAATCACAAAGATTATACCATCACATGTCCACTAGGGTTTTTGATCTCCATTCTTCCTATCTCCATTGATCTTGTTTGATATGCTTGCTCTCAGATTTTTGTATGCACAAGAGCTCAACAAAGAACGGAATGTGGTTGCAAGTAGAATTGTAGTGTAGTCAATTGATCCAGTAGTTAGAGTTCTTCCTTAGAATGCTTGATTAGGGTTTGACAATGAAGAAAGCATCTCCTTAAATAGAAGACACAATAGAAAATGGAGGGTTAAGATTGAGAGGTGTAAAAAGAGAGGTCGGCTAGGATTAGAGGGTAGGTATAAGAAATACCAAAATAATGAAAGAGGTAGGTAGTGTAGGAAATAAGAGATGAATGACATGTGTCATGTGTAGAAAAAGATAATGAATTAATTAAATAAATAAAGATTTATTTAATTAATAGAAGAAGTAGGGCAATTAAATAAATAAAATATTTATTTAATTTAGGAAAGGGATAATTTAAATAAATAAATGTATTTATTTAAATGAGAAATAAGGCTAGAAGAGGATAAATGAATTAATTAAATAAATAAAGATTTATTTAATTAATAGAAGAATTAGGCTTAGATAATTAAATAAATAAAATATTTATTTAATTAGACATGACAATTTTGGGTGTCTACATTTTGCCCCTCTTTGAGACAATGCAGCTTGTCGCGTTGTTTCAAACAAGATAAGATGAACTGATACAGAGTTGCCCCAGGATGGGAATGATATGCCCCCTCGAGAGATTGGATGAAAAAGTCTGGAAAGAGCGCAGACAATCTCTCGATAAGAAAAATGGGATAGAAGGGGTTGAGCGAATAGAGTGACAGAGTCACGGGATAAAGAAGACGGACTCGGGAAAATGCAAGCGAGGGCTAGGCTAGGCTATAAGAGAGACCACGGGGGAAAATACATCCTCATTGTCATCCACACCCATAGAAGATCACAGTGCAGAGCGAGAAAAGAGCAGCAGCAGTCAGCAGCGATGGCATTCGTTCATAGATTCGACCGTGTCCGCCGATTCCAGCGACCAGCCGATGCAGGAGAGCCGGTAAGTACCCGAAAACCTCCTCGTACTTTCACGCATTTCAAGTTTTGTCATTAATGCATGCTAGGTAGCAATAAATGCGCTAGAAATAGGGTAGTTAAAAAGTGTAAAAACGCGCAACCGCGTCTGTGTCAGCGCCAGGCGCGTCTGTGTCCAACAGGCGCATCTGTGTCGGGTCCAGGCGCGTCTGTGCCTGGAACCGCGTTTGTGTTGAATGCGGACGCGTTTGTGAAATGTAGTAACGTCTGTGCTTTTGAATAGCGTTTATGTCATGCAGGGACGTCTGTGTTCCCTGGTCGCGTTTGTGTCTGGCATAGGCACGTTTGTGTTCAGAAAGCGCGTCTGTGTTGCAGAGGCGCGTTTATGCAGTCTATAAGCGCGTTTATGAGTTAAAAGCGCGTGTGTGTTTAAAAAGTGCGTTTGTGTGTTTAAATGCAAGGTTTTAGTCCTTTAGGTCAAATCGGCAGTTCTGTGATGAACATACACTGTCGATTGGATAAGCTGCTGAGAGGATATACTCAAGCAGGTCCTCTAGGAAGATTAGGATAAATCAAGGCACTTTGTGATGAACAGGGAGCACCAGGATATGCAGCACTTTGTGATGAACAGGGAGTGCAAATGTGAGTGACACTTTGTGATGAACAGGGAATGTCACACTCGTAGTACTTTGTGATGAACAGTGAGCACTACTAGGATAAATAGCAACACTTTGTGATGAACAGTGAGTGTCACTAGGGTAGATAGCCATATGCATTTGGGTAGCGAGTAGCATTTTGTGATAAACAGTGAATGCCACGATAACTGACAAGATTGATTTGCTTGACTGCAGGAGTATTTGCCGATGTTGGAGTCACGGGAGAGATTCCCATCGACTCAGAGACTGCGTCCAGAGTTGTCTATCCAGGACATGATTTCCATTGAGGAGATGGGTCTCACATATATGCTCTATGTGCCCGAGTTTCGGGCAAACATGGGGTTGCTGACTGCACTGGCCGAGAGATGGCACTCAGAGACATGCACGTTTCACCTGCCGATGGGTGAGATGACCGTGACACTGGAGGATGTATACAGGATATTACATGTTCCCATTGATGGAGAGTTGATCCCCTACGACCGTGACGGTGACAGGGAGGCCTTGAGACGGGTTTTTCAGGATCCTGAGTTGGAGATGCGAGCAGGCCATGTAGCCTGGGACACCATGACTGCCACAGGATTGGCATTGCCGGCAGTTATTGGGGGAGTTATCAGTGGATACTTGTGTCCAGACAGGGCCACACGAGGATTGGCAGTGGGCTGGGGAGGGGCCTTGGAGACGCTGATGGCAGAGCACACTAGGTATGCATGGGGGCCATGTGTCCTAGCACATTTGTACTATGAGCTGCATCAGTTTGTATACCATGGATCAGTGGGCTGGGCTGCGGTGTGACTCTATTGCAGGTGTGGGCCTATGAGCACCTTCCTATCACACGGCCGATTCACTTCTGAGGCAGAGGACAGGGACAGAGTTTTGTTCATTTGTATGCCATGATCACATCCCAGCCTCGGATTGGGAGATTGGAGCACTGGAGGAGAGTCATTGATGACATTGATATGGTGATCTGGAGGCCGTACCTGGGGTGCGAGGAGTGGGGGGACGATGCACTGGAGCTGCCCTACACCTTCCGGAGCAGGTACCTGATTGGGCGGACGCCCTATATATTAGAGAGACAGCTGGTGGATAGGGTATGCAGGCAGTATGGCCGGATTCAGAGGATGCCGCGAGGCTCGGGCATGTATGCCCGTACAGTTAGAGATCAGGTGCAGTTTGGCCCACTGCTATCATATGATCAGGCAGTGATGCAGCTAGCGAAGATGATGCCGATGCCATGGGACATGTGGCCAGAGGTAGATGATGCAGGGATGGACGCAGAGTACTCTGCGTACTGGGCAGAGCATCCATTTCCGAGGTTGACAGATCCGGCAGAGCCAGTGGATGGAGAGGGTGGAGGAGATGATGATGAGGGAGGAGGGGATGCAGGTAGGGGCCGGCGGAGGCGGAGGGGAGTGGTGGGAGAGAGACGGGTAGCACCTCGGAGGGAGGGAGGTCAGGAGAGAGCAGCTCCAGTGGTGAGAGGACGGGGTGGACTGCCCCTACAGGTGCCAGCAGCACAGGGTCCCAGAGAGGGACAGAGACAGGTGCAGCCAGAGGGACAGAGACAGGTACAGCCACAGGTACCTATACAGGCACAGGGACAGGTGCAGGCAGAGGCACAGGGACAGGCACCTGTAGAGGAGGAGCCACAGGTAGGGACGGAGAGCGGAGACTCCGAGGAGGATGAGGTGGTGAGGCTGCGGGAGATCTGCCAGGGCCAGGCAGATGAGATTGAGGATTTGGTTCGAGAGAGGAACCACCTCAGGATCAGGGTCCGAGATACAGAGCGGGAGAGGGATCAGGCCATCCAGAGATATACCGAGGCCGAGACAGCTCTGAGGGCAGGTAGGCGGGCAGCAGAGGATGCAGGGGCAGGCTACGCCTATGTTTTGCGAGCGGGAGAGGAGATCGCCTACTGGAGGGATCTATATTATGCAGCCGTGCCAGCAGAGCAGCGGGCTAGGAGCTTCCAGAGGTCGTCGCGCACAGCGACGGCTACGGGAGGGAGCCGCAGGAGACAGGCATCCAGCGGTGGGGTTATGGGGCCTCCACCACCACCAGAGGGACAGGGGGATCCAGGGGTAGGGCCATCTACAACTCAGACTCCGTCGAGGCGAGGTGGCTCCGAGGGAGGGAGTTCCTCATAGCTATAGTGGGCTCCCATTGTATCAGTAGATGTATCATTGTTGTATTGTAGACACCTGCGGGTGATTCTTTTGTAGCCATATGGTTCTTTTGACATCATTGTATTATGACACATTTGATTGATTATATATATGAGATGATTCATCTTTTGCGGCAGCTATATGCATGTGTACCTTATGTGATGCATTTGTTCTTATGTGATGCATGTTTTATGATATGGATGCTTATATGATGCAATGCCATATATTTTTGTTCTTTTATGTTGTATATGTGATGCATGATGCAAATGAAAATGTATGTGATACAAGTGAATATAATAATGCAAATGATTATTTACATAATGAAAATGTGAGATGTGCTAACATATGTTGTATGCAGGATGTGATGCAATTATAATATCTATATGTATGAAATGCTTATATGTGGTGATGCAGGTGCAACTATATGAAATGCAAATGTTTTTGGTGTGTCATTATACTCAGTCATGTGATAGCGGGCTACGCGGACTTGAGAAGGACAATGAAAGTCAATCAAGAAAGGGGGGATGGAAGACAGAAGATATGAACGTGAAAGAGCTTCTTGTGCGTTATCATCATTGAGCTTTATTATGGCAGAATAGGTTATGACAATCGAGGCATATGTTCGGCCCAGAAAGTCATTGTACCTGTTTGCATGGAGAGAAGACAGTCATAAACAAGGAATGCCCCAGTTCACACTAGACTCACAGTGTCCTCATATCCTTGGACAAGTCATAGCATTACTAAAAGACAATCCACAGACAGCAAATGCAAATAAGTGACGATACCCCATCCTCGCCTTTCTAGTCAAAGACATCCTGGAGATAGAATCTCTAGTCAAAGACATCCCGGAAAAGCTAAAAGACATGTCACCAAAAAGATAAAACCAAAAGAAAACCAAGACTCGACACCCACATCCACTGTAGTCCTCAAGTTTGTGTCTCTTGTCACTTGTTTAAGTCAAATTTTGATTGTGGTCACAATGTTCACTTTCACAAAAAGGATAGATAGCACTGAACCATATGTTGTCTGAGTCTGTTAAAAGATTTGATTTTGTTGAAGCCCATTGTTGCTGCTGTGTCTCCTTGGAAACTGACTGAATCCATGAAACTGATACCTTATCGTGGAGAAGATGAAACTGTATTGCGGATCTGTGATGAAAAATGTTGCTTTATTGCGAATTGCACGTGGATCGACTGAAGAGAGCTGAAAGAAACTGTACTCCTCGAAACATGTGATGTTCTCAGTTCCACACCCATTACTAGACGTAGGAATTGGCCGTAGTCACAGATAGGATCTGATTTATTATGGATGGAAAGAGAGTGAAAAGGGAGGGTTTATTATGAATGGCTAACCAATCGTGGGTAGATCAATAACAAGCCATGATGGGAATGGATAAGTTTATTGTGAGTGAATTGGTCGTGAGTGTGTGCGAAGTGAAAGAATGAAAGGGAATCCTGAAGGAGGGAGGAGCAAAGTCCCTACGCATGGCGCTGGTGACCCAGTTTTCACCATGGTACTTGCCCAGGGCGCCACCGAAGTGGTTTTTACCGTTGGACGAAATTATTTCTCTTTACTTTTTTGGATTTTGCAATTTTTTTGTTGTCACAAGGCGCCTGTTTGCCAGGTTTTCACCAAGTAACAATTTTTTTGTTTTATAATTTTTTTTGTATTTTTGAAATTTTTTTTTTTTTTTGTATTTTTGCATTAGGATACTCAAAAAGAGCTTATGTGTAGAACCTGCGAAGGTGCATGCTGTTGATAGGATCCTCCAAGGATTCACCTTCTGTAGTAGAGCTGATATGCCCCAGATCCATATACTGCTGTGATGATGTAAGGACCAAGCCAGTTGGGTTCAAATTTGCCCTTCTTTTCTCTATCTTGCTGATTCTTGGGGTTCTCTCTGAGGACTAAGTCACCTACCTCAAATGTGCGAAGCTTGACCTTGTGATTGTAACTACGACTCATTCGTTGTTGGTAAGCCTTGAGATGATTAAAAGCAGTGTGTCGTCGTTCCTCCAGCAGTTCTAGTTCTTGTAAGCGAGAGACCCTGTAGTCTTCATCGTTGATTATGTTTCTCAAGGAGACCCGTAAAGAAGGTAACTCGACCTCAATAGGCAAGATGGCTTCAGCACCATAGACAAGTGAGTAAGGTGTAGCTCCTGTAGGTGTGCGGACACTGGTACGATAGGCCCAAAGTGCGGGATTGAGTTGGACATGCCAGTTACGGCCAGCGTCGTCGACTGTCTTTTTAAGTATTTTGAGAATTGTTTTGTTAGACGCCTCAGCTTGGCCATTACCTTGGGGGTAATATGGTGTGGAGAAACGATGAAAGATATGGAATCGCTCACAGAGTTCACGAACATCCTGGTTCTTGAAAGGACGCCCGTTGTTAGTGATAATGGAAGTAGGAATCCCGTATCGGCAAATGATGTAGTTCAGGATGAACGTAGCGATTTGTTTCCCAGTAACTTGCGTGAGAGGCACGGCTTCAATCCACTTTGTGAAATACTCTGTGGCTGTGATAATGAATTTATGTCCATTGGAAGAAGGAGGGTGAATCTTGCCTATGAGATCGAGTCCCCACTGACAAAAGGGCCAAGGAGATGCAAGTGGCTGTAGTTCTTGTGCTGGTGCGTGTATGAGGTCTCCATGAATTTGACACTGCTTACACTTCTTGACAAACTGATATGCATCTTTTTCTATGGTAGGCCAGTAGTATCCAGTCCTGATGAGTTTCTTGGCCAAGGTAGGACCACTAGTATGCGGACCACATATCCCTTCGTGCACTTCTCGTAACGCAATCTGAGCTTCGTCACTCTCTAAACATCTAAGGAGGGTGCCATCTAGACCTCGTCGGTATAGGATATCAGCTAGGATAACGTATCGGGAGGATTGGCGGATGAAAGTGCGGCGTTGGTTGTTCGATAAATCGGGAGGTAAGATGTTGTCGCGAAGGTATGTGAATATGGAACCATATAACTGGGATTCAGGACCAACAACACATATCATTTCCGTAGGAGTGATCTCATATGACGGAATCAGCAGGTTGTCAACCAGGAACTCATAACAGGTCTCATTTTGCGGTAGGTCAATGAGTGAAGCAATTGTAGCCATGGCATCAGCAGCGCGATTCTGTTCTCTTGGTATCTGCTCAAACTCTATCTTTGCAAAGTGTTGTTTCAGATCATCTACCAGTTGTTTGTAAGGCATTAGCTTTTCATCTTTTGTTTGATAATCATCAGTTGCTTGACGGATGACAAGTTGAGAATCGCCAAAAACACGAAGTTCCTGGATCTTCCACTGAACTGCAATTCTTAACCCCGTTGTTAATGCCTCGTATTCCGCTATATTGTTGGTGCAAGGAAATGATAAGCGGTATGACTTTGGTATAGAATCGCCTTGGGGAGTTATAAAGAGTATACCCGCTCCTGCCCCGTGCTGTGTGTATGAGCCATCAAAGTATAGTTGCCATGGCTTTGCAGGTGATATTGTTAGAATGGACTCATCTGGAAATTCTGACTGTAGAGGAACATCATCTATCATGGGAGCATCTGCTAGTTGATCTGCGATGGCTTGTCCTTTGATTGCTTTTCTGTCCACGTATTCAATGTCGAATTCACTCAAAATCATTACCCACTTGGCCAGTCGCCCAGTAAGTGTAGCTTTGTTGAGCAGATATTTTAGTGGATCAATTCTGGCAATCAACTTGGTCTTGTGAGTGAGCATATAATGTCGTAATTTTTGTGAAGCGAAGACCACAGCGAGACATGCACGCTCAATTGGTGTGTAGTTGAGCTCATATCCCACCAATGTGCGACTGATATAGTAGACTGCTTTTTCCTTGCCGTCAGGTATTTGCTGTGCTAGTAGTGCCCCCAGTGCTGTTGGAGTAGCTGATATGTAAAGTAGCAATGGTTGATTCGGAATTGGTGGCATCAAAACTGGCGGGTTCAAAAGATAGTCTTTAAGTGCCTGAAAAGCCTGTTGACAGTTCTCGTCCCATTTGAACTTAATGTTTTTGTGTAGCAGGTGCTGGAAAGGATTACACTTATCTGCAAGTTGTGCTATGAATCTTCGTATGGACTGGAGTCTCCCTTGTAAAGACCGAAGTTGACTGATATTCTTGGGTGGCGGCATGTCCAAGATAGCCTTGACTTTTGCTGGATCCGCTTCTATTCCTCTTTTAGACACAATGAATCCTAGGAGCTTCCCGGAGGTTACTCCAAAGACACATTTCTTTGGGTTTAATCTTACCTTGTATTTTTCCAGCCTATCAAAAGCAACTGAAAGTATGTCCAAGTGTGTATTTCTGTCTATTGATTTAACCAAAAGGTCGTCGACATAATCTTCCACCTTTGCATGCATGAGATCATGGAAGATAGTAGTCATGGCTCGTTGATACGTGGCACCTGCATTTTTCAGCCCAAAGGGCATGACATTCCAGCAGAAGGTTCCCCATGGACAAGTGAATGATGTTTTATGTTGATCTTCAGGTGCAATCCTGATCTGATTATATCCAGAGAATCCGTCCATTAAAGATAACATCTCATGGCCTGCTGTGAGATCAACAATTAAATCAATGTTTGGTAATGGGAAATCGTCCTTCGGACAAGCCTTGTTGATATCCCTGAAGTCTGTACATATTCGGATGCTGCGATCTGGTTTGCTAACAGGTACTAAGTTGGAAATCCATTCAGGATAATCAATTGGGCGTATGAATCCGACATCTAGTAATTTCTCCAGCTCTGCCTTGACTAGCAATGCCACCTGTGGATGCATTTTTCTCAATTTCTGTTTTACTGGTTTTGCCCCCGGTTTGACTGTTAAATGATGCATTACTAAGTCGGGGTCTAGTCCAGGCATATCAGCATAAGACCATGCGAAGTTGACTTGTCGTTCCTTAAAGAAGCTTATGAACCTTGCTTTCTCGGCCTCTGTCAATGATTGAGCCAAAAATATGTTGTGTGGAACCTCGGCTGTACCAATGTTTGTCTTTATAGTCTCCTCTACCAACATGGATGATTTTTCCTCGTATGATGCTGGGAGAATGTCAAGCCTTCCATCTTCGGGCGCCTCAGAGAGGTTTTCACCCTCAGATACGTCCTTTCTTTTTACTTTTTTAGAGTCAGAGAGCGCCACAGTGTGGTTTTCGCCATAAGACCCTTGTTTTGTCTTTATTTTCACATTTTTGCGACTAGAAGGCCCGACACCCTCACCAAAGTATGCCATGTTATTTAGCTCTATGGCATATCCTGCTTTATGGTCTCCAAGAGGAAGATCATCGCGAATGCCAAGATAATCAACAATAGCTTCGTCATTTTGAAATGTATCAATCTGTGGTGGTCCATCCTGATCCCAGTCAATGAGTTGGGGGTGAACGAGGGGAAGGTCTTTAGTGTTTTTAGAATCCGCAAGGCTAATAGTGAAGATGTGGTTATATTCAGGTATGTCAAGATAGTCATCAAGGTCGTCAATGGTACTCTCCTCATCAGTGTCGATCGTGAGTGAGTCCAAATTATCATCACTAGTAGCACCCTCAGGGACAGGTGTCCTCATCCTATGTGATCCTGACCTAGGGCCCTGAAACGAAGCTTGTGCGGGATCCTTATGGGTCGGTTCTTGACCAACTCTGAATTTCTTGTAAAACTCCTCCTCCTCTGTAGGTTCATCTGGCTCTCTAAATGTCTCATTAAGTTCATAATCGCTGGAGGATTTGTCTGAACCCCATTCCCACTCATTGGAGTCTGTGGAATAATTATCCTCTTGTTGAACTTCAGCCACTTTGACTCGCCATATCTGTTTTGTTCTCTTGTGTTGAATCTTGGGATTTAGAAAACCAAGCCCCTTAGAGCGTTCCCTTCTTGTAGTTAGCTCAGGTTGTAGAGGCTCCCTGACACCTTCTTTGCGTAGTCCGAGAGGACTTTTTCCATCATACCCGAATCTCTGCAGAATTTTGAAACCTTTACCATAGTTTTCACAGGGTATTATAATTTGATCATGTGTATCATCTTCAGCGTCCTTATATAGCATTTTATATAAACTTTCTTCCTCTAGTTCGCCCCATTTTTGAAAGACGGTAGGATCCCATTTGAGGAGCATGATGGAGATTTGCTTATTTGGATGTGGTCTCCCATATTCCTTGGGGGAGTTCATGACTTGTCGTAAGAACATTGTTTGATTCAGAGTGTATTCTCCCATGCCTTTGTCTTGAAACTTGGCTCTAAGTTCACCTTGTTTGGATGTCGAGGGCTTTAATGACTCAGGATCAATATATGCTGAAGAAGGAGTAGCCTCACGATTGCTGGGAATGATAATCTCAGTATGTGATCTCAAGTTATTACAATATATGAATGGATTTGGATCACCATTGACCGTTACCTCGACTCCATTATGAGGAAATTTGATGCACTGATGGTATGTTGATGGGACCGCTCTCATTTCATGAATCCATGGACGTCCTAGCAATATGTTATACGTGAGGTCTAGATCCAGGACTTGACAAATCACGTCCTTTGTTACTGGCCCTATTCTGAGTGGTAAGATGACCGTGCCCTTGGACGAGCGCTCTTCATCATCATAAGCCTTAATAGTGATTTGGTTTGTAGCATTCACAGCTTTGTCAGAATATCCCAATTGTCTGATGGTGCTCAATGTACAAATATTAAGACCTACTCCTCCATCTATCAGGACTCGTTTTATTCGGTGTTTATGTATGAAGGCTTCAATATGTAGAGGTGCATTGTGAGGCTGACTTATGGAGGCGTCATCGGCTTCTGTGAATGTGAGGGAGTGTGGAACGGATAGGTATCCCACCATGGCTTGAAACTGATCCACGTTTAGATCCGTAGGGACAGCAGTATCTCTCAAGGTTTTGTCAAGGACAGCTTTATGTGCAGGAGATATACGTAAGAGCTCAAGAATAGAGATGAGTGCGGGTGTTTTCCCTAATTGCTCTACAAGATCGTACTCAGGCTTAGTTGACGGAAGATTGGTATTCTTAGAAGAGGTTCCTGGCAATGTGATCTTACCTCGACGAGTTGTAACATGACATTCAGAGGTAGCTTCGGATGAAGATCCCACACCTTTTAGGACAATTTTAGGTCGCTGAGGAGGATTCTCAGGATTTTTATTTTTGATAGTAATGGTAGAAATATGATTGTCCATTGAGATGTGATTAATAGTGGAATCATAATTGTAAGATGTTCTAGTGTAATTGGCTTGATCATCTGTGACTTTGCCTTTTCCCTTGTCATGTTTTGGGAATGGTTCCTTAAACACCTCATGCTCTTGGTTAGATGAATGTCCCTCAATCTCAATATCTCCTCTGTCAATGAGATCTTGTACAATGTTTTTCAATCGATGGCAATTACTTGTCTTGTGACCCTTGCTCTTATGAAATTCGCAATATTCATCATCATTCCACCAATTCGGTTTTACCTTTGGTTCATATGGAGGAAAATCTGGGACCGTGATCACTTTGTTTGCTACAAGCTTTTTGAATACTGATTCAAGTGGTTCTCCCAATGGAGTGTACTTCCTTCGTGGTTTAGCAGCCGTTTGATTGTTCACTTGATTGTTGGTAGAATTAGATCCCGAAAAGATGAACTTTGGTCTCACTGTGTTAGCATCGACAACACCATCATTAACTGTGTTCTTGTTCTTGTTCCAAAACTTTGGTTTGTCCTTTCCCTTAAAGTCCTCTTTGTTTTCTTTGAATAGTTTGATAACTCCTTGTTCAATCAAGACCTTTTCTGTTGCTAGGCCCTTTTCAATGACATCTTTAAATGTAGACAAACAAGCTTTTCTGAGATCATAACCAATAGCCTTGTTAACATTTTGTGTGAACATTTCCACCATTTGTTTTTGCGGGATTTCACAAGAGCATCTGCTAGCTAAGTTTCTCCATCTTTGTAAAAATGACGCAAAAGATTCTCCTTCTTTTTGTTTCGTATTGCACAAGGTAGTAACTGAGACATCTGTTTCAATGTTGTAAGAGAAATGTTGAATGAATGCCTCTGCCAAGTCGCCCCATGACTTGATACCGGGAGGTAATTGAGAAAACCATTCCATCGCTTGATCTCCTAAGCTCTGTGGGAACAACCTCATTAAGTATGTTTCTTCTGCTGCTACCTCAATGCAAGCTGTGAAGAATTGTCTTATGTGTGCCTTGGGGTCTCCTCTCCCTCTATATTTGTCAAATTTCGGTGTTGCAAAGTGCGGAGGAAACGGAGGCATTGGAATGCTCTTATCAAAGGGATAAGGGCATATATCTCTCATAGTATATGTGGGTTTTGATGTACCCATGTCTTCCACTTTCTTTTGTAGATCTCTAATTTGTTGCTCCAAATTATTTTTGGGAGGAGATGGATTTCTTGTAGCATATCCCATATTTGAAACACCCATTTGAGGAGGAGCTTGTTGCATGTATGGATGATACTGATCGTAGACATGTCCATATGGAGGTCGATATTGTTGCGACATGTATGGAGCACTTGGCATAATTTCTTGTTGAGGAACCCCATATCTGTTTTGTGTATATAAACCATATTCAATGGGCCTTTCATTTTCCATTGTGTTGCCCCCAATTTTGGCATGAGGTCTCCTTGTGTCAAAATTTTGAGGAAGTCCTTGAGTATCCATTTGTCTTGGTTGACCCATATCTTGAACATGTGTTTGAACATAAGGCCTCCATGATGGTCTTTGAGTGTAAGTATCGTGCATTTGAGCTTGTGTATGTGGGATTGCTGGTTTCTGAAGCAAAACTGATGGTGACTCCGGCATCATATTATTTGGTCCTCCACTATTTGGTTGAGTTTGTTGTGAAGGTCTACTTTCCATAAGTTGAGATAAGTCAAAATCATGTGGTATCTTAGCTCCACTTTGTGCCATCATGTTTAGAAAGTATTGACGATCTCTCCTCATTATCTCTTCAACCAATCTATTGAATTGAGGATCCATTATAGATTCTTGTATGTCTGCTGATAGTATTGAAGAATTGTCCACATTATCATTGTGTGTAGCGTTGTGTATAGCGTTTGCGCTTTCCATATTTGGATTGTGTCTATAAACATTCATGTCTGGTAATGTAGTGTGCTCAGGATTGTAGAAGACATCATTGTCATACTCATAAGAACTCATGTTTACGGGCCCTTGAGCTTCTTTAGCTTTTCTCCTAGATTTTTGAAGACGGGTTTCAACCATGAACTAGGTGTTAGACCAATGTGTGAGAGACTTAGACGAAAATGACAAGGGTATGTAAGACCAAGAGTTTTATGGAGTGTAAATGAATCTGAAGTTTACTTGCAATGTCCAAAGTGTAAGACCAAATATGTATGTTGTAGAGTAGGTGTGACTTCCAAAGAGAGGATAGTTTCTCTTGATGAGGTAAGCTGACCTTGACTCTAAGTAAGACCAAATGAGACCCAAAGGTAAGAAACCTTGATGAGGGACCACTTAGCAAAGTGTTGTAGTATGTAGTGTGTTGACAAAGTATAGTGAGGACAAGCAAGTGACTTTTTGACTTAAGTTTAGACAAGTATGACTATAAAATGAGGTATGAAGCAATGATGGACTGTGTAAGACCTTAGAACAGGCTGAATGCTAGATGAACCTGAAGAGATAACCTAGGAAGCTCAAGTGTGCCGAAACCGATTTCTTTGTTTGCTTGACTGTTAAACTTTTTTAAATCCTGACACAGACGCCTCTGTATACTTCACAGACGCGGTTTTAAGACACAGACGCTATTCTGTTTGACACAAACGTGATTCTGAGATTTCCTGTTGATGTTTGCTAAGACTGACAGTTTTTTTTTTGCAATTGTGGACACAGACGCGCCTGTATACTTCACAGACGCTATTTCCAGACACAGACGTGTCTCTGTTCGACACAGACGCTGATAAAAACACAGACGCTATTCTGTACTTCACAGACGCGTTTATCAGACATAGACGCGGTTTTAACAGACACAGACGCGTTTCTGTAACCTTAGTGCAATCTTTCCTATCTGTGAATTTGTTTTGCTGTGACCAAATCTGATTTTTCGACTGTTTTTCGTGACAAGAGGACACAGTGTTGATGACCCAATGTTTGCAGACTGTTTAGACTCCAAAAAAGTGTGTTGTTTGATGTAAAAAGTTTTTTTTTTGCATACACTTGAAGACACAAAAGACACAATGTTTTGCTGTTTTGTCTTGATTGTTTGAATGTTTATCATAAGTCAAGCACAATTCTTATGGCTGGCCAGGACAATAATTGTTGATCCCACATGGGGTTTTACCCCCGAGGCTACGCTATTCAGAGCGGATACTTAGATGCTTGACCTCACTGGCTCCACCCTCGGCACTCACTTCTCGGGTCAGCCAAGCATCAGTCCCCATGAAAACTCCCCATGGCGAACTTTGTATCTCTACTAAGAACCGTATGTGTGTGGGCCGCTACCAGAGGTCCGACCTCCTGCCTCAACAACTAGAAGGATTTGGGCATCTAAAACAATGAGGTACTAGTAAGGGCATCCGCTCGTGTGGCCATACATGCGGCACTTTCAGCTCTGTAAATACAGAAGGCTCCCAGCCGGTAGGGGTTACGCCCTACAAATGATCAAATAAATTTGATCAAACGGGTTTATGGGGAGACATAGTGTCGGTATGAACTAATCAGCACACGTTATTCATAGTTTTCACCATGAATACATTTGATTATAGTGGCTTGGAAGAAGATGGCTTTTCTTTTGCTACCACTTGGGTCGTTCTCTTCTCACTAGTAGTCCTAATGACCACACGGGAAGACAGGCCCTCTAAAGAATAAACAAAAAGAGCCTATTGCTCAAGACACAAAAGACAATGGTTCAATTTTAGTGCACCAATTGAAGTGTTTGCTAAGCTATGCAGACAAGGCACACAAATAAAATTACAAAAACCCTAGCTAAGGCCCTGCAACAGAATTGTTAGTAGTTTGGGTTGTTTCAAATGATAACCCCTTCCTGCAAGCACACAAGTTAGGTAAATTTTAAGAAAACCCAAAAAGACTTTGTGAAAAGGGGCCTTCAACAAAAACGTATTTGTCTCCAAAGCAAGCTGCACAAACCAGGTTAGCTAGATCTGCAAAGGTTAGCCAAAAATAAGCCAGATCTGAAACCCTAAGTACAAAATCCGAAAACCCGAATCGAAAAACTTGAGAAAAATTTTGCAAAACAGAATGCACAGACGCTGTTATACCAGACACAGATGCGTCTGTCCGACACAGACGCGACTATGTGATTCGCAGACGTGATTTTAGAACACAGACGCCTCTATATTCTACAGACGCGATCAGATGGTTCACAGACGCGATTCGGGATCACAGACGCGACTTTCGGAAACCTGCAAAAATAGAAAATGACAGAAACACAGACGCGATCCAAGATATCACAGACGCCTCTGAAACACAAAAACGCGATCCGAACACTTGCAGACGCGGAAAAAAACTAAAATGTCGTCGAAATCGTCCGATCTGCAACTTCAAAAAAAATGCAAAATCTGCAACAAAATGTTAAATGCAAAGGGACAAGAGTCCCACCGGGCGTGCCAAAATGTATATGGTGAAAATGGATAGCAATAAACAACAATATTGAAAGACTAAAATGGATTCAACCACCAAACCCTAGCCTAACAATGAACAAAGATCCACCATAACATATGAAGATAACCTAAGACAATGCAAAATAACTCAAAAATCACAAAGATTATACCATCACATGTCCACTAGGGTTTTTGATCTCCATTCTTCCTATCTCCATTGATCTTGTTTGATATGCTTGCTCTCAGATTTTTGTATGCACAAGAGCTCAACAAAGAACGGAATGTGGTTGCAAGTAGAATTGTAGTGTAGTCAATTGATCCAGTAGTTAGAGTTCTTCCTTAGAATGCTTGATTAGGGTTTGACAATGAAGAAAGCATCTCCTTAAATAGAAGACACAATAGAAAATGGAGGGTTAAGATTGAGAGGTGTAAAAAGAGAGGTCGGCTAGGATTAGAGGGTAGGTATAAGAAATACCAAAATAATGAAAGAGGTAGGTAGTGTAGGAAATAAGAGATGAATGACATGTGTCATGTGTAGAAAAAGATAATGAATTAATTAAATAAATAAAGATTTATTTAATTAATAGAAGAAGTAGGGCAATTAAATAAATAAAATATTTATTTAATTTAGGAAAGGGATAATTTAAATAAATAAATGTATTTATTTAAATGAGAAATAAGGCTAGAAGAGGATAAATGAATTAATTAAATAAATAAAGATTTATTTAATTAATAGAAGAATTAGGCTTAGATAATTAAATAAATAAAATATTTATTTAATTAGACATGACAATTTTGGGTGTCTACACATATTACTATATTTTCACTATGAAACTTTTGGAATAAGAGATTAATGTATAGCAATTAAATTTTGCATTCCATTCGGTGGTGATTCTAGAAGGTATTATTGCATTTTAAAAATAGTTTGCAAGCACCATATATAGATTAGTTTTTACTCTCTTTTCCACTATTTTTGATAGGTTTGTGATACAATTCAAATCTCAAATTTAGTTATAAGATAAAGGATGGAAAGAAAAGTAATAAAGGTCGGGAATTTAGGTAAGCTCATATAGGACCAATTAGATTATTATTCTGATTATATATTTTTTGTTTAATATTTTGTATTTCTTAGATGGTCTTGCGACAATATTGTTTAATTTCTTGCCCTAATAGATATGATAGTACAATATATTTTAGGTGAAATATGAAGACATGATCACACAACTTAAGGTGACAACTGATTTGCGTGGGGGATAATGTTTATCTTTGGATGATTTTAAATCCAATTTTTTTTATCTTATCAAGTTGAGGGGGTTGTTGTTGAGCCGAATTTAAGATAAGTAGACAAAGATGGTGATTTTATCATTATATGAAACAATGATGGATTATTTGATACATTAACATAGAAACTCTACCCTTTTATATGATGGTTTTCTTGAGTAGGAATGGAGGAAGTTATCTAAAATATAGTGAAATTAGCTCTAATAATTTTGGTTAATTTGATGGAGGGGGGATAGACTGAGAAACTATGTAAATTTTAAAGGAATAAAAGGAATTATTGTAACCATGATTTCAATATATTTTCTTTCTATTCGAGTTCGTTATGTTACCAGAAAGGATTCCACTCATTATAGATCTTGACATGGAGTTGTTATGTATAGGGTGATGCAATTATTACAACTGTTTTAGTTACTACAACTACATCAAACATTATGTATAAATTCTCCCTTTCATCATTGAATGAGATATCAAAAACATTTGTATTTATCTTCTTCATTTTGGTATCAAACCATGGTATGCACCCAATGATGAATTGGGGATGAGAAGGAAGTTCACTATTCGTAGTGATGATGGTTTAAAGGAGTTGCAAGCATTTACAATGATGAATTAAAGGAGTTACAAACATTCGACATACATTGTTCATGTTGTTAATGGAAACATAGTTAATAGTCAAAATTTTGCCATGAAGCTCGCTATAGTTCCTATTTTTAATTTTTCTTCTAGGTGAGAGGATTCAAAGCTTCATTTCTTTTTATTTGGATTCATTTGAAACTGCTAGCATGAATGGCATGAACTCTTTCTTAGGTTGTTAAGAAGAGAAAAGCCATCTTTGAACCTAAAATGAACATCTATAATTTTTCATTTAGGACGGATGATGCTAAGAGTAGGTGCAAGACAATGAAGTGGCAGGTGGATCATTTATGCATTCAACATTTGTGTTAAGGCATAGGATGATATAGGCACAAAATTATTTTATAGCTACTATATTACTATTCAAATCAAATCTAAACCTGCAAAATCCGTGCAAGTAGATTGAAGGTGACAATTTTACATCATATGTTTAATGGTATTTAGGCAGCTTAGCCATATAGGTGAAATCATGAAGTAGTCATGAGTCATTGAGTGAATGCTTGAAGTTGTGAGAGTCTAGAAGACATAGAAAAGGTATGCAATTAGAAGATATTTTTCATGGTTATTTAATAGTTATGTATATGCCAAGGTAGTGTGACAAGAAGGCAATCTATACAAAAACCACCGTGACAGTTATTAAATTGAACCATCCTACTACTAGTACCATCAAAGACAATAATTTATGAAGTATAAGTAGTTTGTGATAAGGTAATATGCTCTTGTATAAAGATTGGACTCTGTCTTTTTCTTTTCCAACTCTCTCTATGGCTCCACATACTCAAGACTTGTCTTCTAGTATTAGTAAATCTATAGAGAAGCGAGGTGGTGCAGATCAAGAATTGGTAAACTCTTGCATGCAATGGCTCAAGATCCTCTCTAGTGGAGATATGGAAAGTATCATTTGCTTTAACATCTTTGGGTCGTTTCCGATTGGAAAGATTAATATTAAGGATCTATCAATGTGTCACTTGAAAGAGCTTAAACTTCATATAGACTCAAAGATGCTTCATTATTCAAGGTAGAACTTTCAAATGATATTTGACAATTAATCTTGCTCTTTTATAAAATATGGGTTGAAGAGATATCATATATGAAACTTGGATTGCATAGTCTTCTTATCAACACATCTATATTCTATAAAAGGAACAATGAGCATTTCGAAGTTGTATTACAAGTTTCAAATATTGAGAAACTTTAAGAAATTGGAATTTTTGTCATGGGGCTCCATGTTACTAAGGTTATTTATAAAAAGTGTCCTATGAATATTATTGATTGAACTCATGGATTTTCTATTACTTCCTCTAATGTTATTTTTGAAGAATAAACTATAATAATAATAATCATATTTTGGAGGCTAGCGACATCAGAGGATTGAGTGATTTCCATCATCTCAAGTTAGCTTCTCACTTTGAGATGATATTTTTCTTGACAAGCATTTTTGGTTTTGGTATTTCTTTCTTTTAGTTTTCCTTTTGATGCTGATAGATTTGAAGAATACATGCATTGAGAAGGTTATAGTTTGGACACCGGTTTGAGATTTGGTGTTGAGCTAAAAATGGATTGTTCTCGAGCAAGCTTCAGAGTATACAATCAAAATTTATACCCTTTCGTGGTCATTAGAAAATGATATTGATATTTTTTATCTCTTTGGGATCATTGTTTATTAATTCAAGACTCTATGATTTGAGAGTTTAGGACTGAGAGTTTAATAACACATCTCGAAGCTACACCTTCCCAAGGGTCAAGAGACAACTTGATGGACCCTGCTTGGTTCAATATTTGCTTCTTCAAGAGAAGATCTTCTAAAAATGTGTATTCTTATTATGTAATCAACAAGCTTTGTTGTGTAAGCCTTAAGGAGGGGGGGTCCCTAAGACAATTTTAGGATTGATATAATTTGAGAAGGTGGGGGGGGGATGTTGGTTTTTATTGTTTTATTAATCCTTTGTTATGCAAGGGGTGATGTAGTTAATATAAATACTTTGGCTATTATAACTGCATCAAACATTTTGTATAAATTCTTCCTCTCACCATTGAATGAGATATAAAAAAGACATGCATTTCTCTTCATTGGAGGATTAGAGAAGGAAATTTGTATGTTGATTAATTAATTCATTAATATGCCTTCTACAAGTGATTTTTATTTTTAGTGTCATTTCTTGAAAACACTATTTGTTGTTTCTTACAAAGAAATCACTTTGTTTGTTTCAAACATGCTTTGATGTGTAAAAATTTAAGTACCCAAATAAAAATCTTCAAAAGATAAGTGGATATTGTGGACTTGTAGAATATACATGGATAGTTATTATAGGTCTGTCATTTTAAACCAACCTTGTAAAATATGATTTACTTGGTGTAGCAGATTGGGTTCCTTGCGAGTTTGATTTCAGATCAAGGGATCTAGTTGGTGTTTATCGCCAAACTCCTCATAGATGTTTGGGCTCTATTGGTTTACACACTTCCTTAATGCCACTAAAACTCAAGTTAGAAAATGAAGCTAAATGACATCTATAAATGTAGTACATACAGAAAGGTCCTAATCTACTTTGTTTCATATTTTTTTGATCATTATATATAAAATATTTAGTCTCCCAGGTATTTGCTAAGTGTGGATATATTTTTTTTAGTTAGTAGTATGTATTGCTCCTTTGGATGTACAAGACAAACTACATTTGGCCCAAAAATTTATTAATCTACAAACCAATGAAGGTTGTGAGGTTTGAAATCATAATATGCATTGTAGTATCATTTCTTCATCCAAAAGGGAAATGTACTTATAAGTGTAATGAAATGTCTTCATATGTTTTGTTTTCTCCCTCACCATGCTATATTTGGTGTAATACTTGTGCACTAATTATAGAAAGGTTTAAATTTATTTGATGCCAACATCTTCATTCACTTTGTTTAATAGCTAGATATTTCCTTAAGATAAGAAGTTCTTTATGGTTTTAGAGTGGGTTTAGTGTGAGCTTTGATTTTGTGTATTATTATTTTGTTGCCATGGTAAATTTTGGGATAGTTTATGGGTAGCCCTAACAAGAATATTAAAATTTAAGGTATTCTATACAATAAACTATATTAATAAGTAAATATAATTAAAAATTGATAAATACTAATCATTAAAGTAAAATGAAAAATTAACAATATTTTTTATTTCATTGTAATATAATTTGTTTTTGATTAAGGAACAAATAGGTTTTGAGGGAAAACAAGTTTTGAAGGGACCTGAAACCCTCAAATTTTTTCAATGATTTGGAACCCTTAATAGAATGTTGAAATAAGATACAACATAGCCATTCAGAAGCCCAATCACAACCTATCAATGAAGATTAAACATTAAAGAGCAAGTAGTAAAAGTAAAAGGCTGAAACCAACCTCCAAAGAGCTCAGATGAGCATGAACATAGGGAACAAGACCCCCTTGACCTTGGCTATGGGTTTTATCAAGGCTCGCACAACCTTACCCTTGAGAGAGAAAACTATTGTGCACAACTTTCTTATGCAGGGCCAGGCAAAAAACTAGGTGATAAACTTCTGTCACCCACAACTACTTGTAGACATATAAAAAATGACCATATTCCTAAAATGAATATTTTATGTTCATTTCTCTATTTAATTAAATCCAATTTAATTGAATCACCCACATTCCTCTATTTAAATTAAGTAAATTACTCAATTTATTTAAATTAAATTCACTAAACCTCTTTTTCCATTTAATGGAATAAATCATTTTATTCAATTAAATATCTTCTATCCACTTTTAATTAAATTCAAATTTAATTAAATAGTTATCCTAAATTGAATAAATCTAATTTATTCAATTTCCCAAATTGCAACCAAATTGAATTAAATTAACTTTATTTCAATTAAATCCTATTATCTCTCCATCCACTTGCAAAATCCTACATCTCCCACTTGCCTCCTAAACCCTATTCCTAACCCCCTTCTAGACTCTTCTAATCACTTCTAAATTAGCCTAACCCATCTCCTAAATATTGTCACATCCCTAAGCAAGGGGAAGTCACTTCTCAAACCCTTAAAGTCTTCAATAACCATTAAAGGCTCCAAGTCTCCAACAACTTTCTCTTACAAACCATTAATGGTTAACTCAACCCCCTTGCATGATTAGAGACTTTCTCTAAACTCAACCTCCATGTAACCCAAGGGTCTCATCAAGCCTTTAATGGTTTGACCATGGTTATTCCTTAATCCCCTGCACAAGAGTTTATCCTTTGGGTAAAAGTTGTATCCATTGGATAAACCCTAATCTAACCTTAACACTTACCTCTTAAGGTAACCATGAGGTCTTCTCAATCATTTAATGCTTCCTACCTCTCTTCTCAACCCAACCCTATGTTGACAATTTTCACCATTTCATTGGTGAGAATTGCAAACATGGATCCCCAACTTTCAAACTCAACCCTTGATTAAATCTTTCAATCCTTGCCCTCCATTGCCCTATTTTTGCTATAAATAGAGCTCTCCATTCCTCCATTTAAGGATCCAAGTCTTTAGCATCATACTTATACTCAAATCTATTCAAGCTTTAATATATCATTTGTGCTCATCATTTAGCCTCTCTTTTAAATAGGAATTAATCTAAATATGCATGTTTAGAGTATTTTCCTTATCATTTAGCTTAACCATAGACTAGTATATCATGCTAGGATAGTCTTGCTACTAATCTTGTCATCTTATAATCTAGTTTATTGCATTTGTAAGATCATGCATAGCTTAGGATGCATTTCATAATAAAATCAATCAAAACATCCCTTGTTCTTGCATTTGTCATCCCTAAACCATTTTGCTCAGTGATCTAAGAGCAAAAACATTGGTTTGAGGGACCTTGTGAGATACAGAACCATGGAACCACTCTTGGGAAGTTGAGTCATCCTTCATGACTCCATAACTTGCACCAAGAAGTCCTGTAGGTGTGTGAGCAAGGCTCCTTAGGCTTCATTTTTCACATTTTAAGCTTTATTGACCCGCTTTTCCCACATACACTACTATGTCCAAATCAAGTTGTTTTATTTGTTCAATGTGTCAAACAACACACCTACCAAGTACTCAAATCACACCACATATTTTGTGACCTTATCTATACTAGATTAGTATCTTCTGGTACTGGTGGGATGAAAACACTCTACCCTTGTGTGAATGGCTATCAATCTTCTAGTACCGGTGGGATGGAAACCTATTGGTGGTCCAAAAAACACAAAAAAATCATAAGATCTAACTATCAAATGTGCTAAGGGGTACTTGTCTCGCAACTGTTCGATTTGTCTAGTAGCCCTACCAATGGACTAGTAGCCCTACCAGTTGAGTTCTCCACACACAACTTAATAAAATTCCCAAGGACAAGACAAACTAAGGGAAGATTCAGGTACCCTTTATAAATTTACATAGTTCCCCAAAGTCTTAGACCGTAACCCCAAGTTTGAAAGGTCTATATCCTTACTGTCCTTCAAGACCTAATTAAGCTAATTAGGCCTAATTTATAAAGCAAGTACCCCTTGTATTAGTCGCCTGACTAAACCAAAAATTCTAAAAGGTGGGGTAAGGTGTCTGATAGGGAGATTGCTAGAAAAGTGCTCAACCAGGTGAATTAGATCTAATGGTTCAATTGGTTACCAAAAGACTTGTTTGTGTCTATTATATATGTTTGCAAAATCAAATTGAGGTTATAATGCTAAGCATTTTGTGCATATCTTCTCAAACAAACTCCCTTTATGAGTGAGCTCATACCCCTATTCAATTCACTCCTCCTTGATTGACTATACTCTAACCTCAATGCCCTGCTTTCTAGGTATTCATACCTACTGCACCAAGACAAGCAAATCTCCTCCAAAGGTTCTATGAAGCTAGGCAAAAGTTTTGTCTTTGATCATGTACAATTTTGTAGTACTTAGGCATTTTTGCTCTTCTTACTCAAACCCCTTTGCTAGGTTGAAAACCCCAAAATTTTATGATATTTTGTCAATAATATGGAAAGGTATACTTTAATGTTCTTAGATAGTTTACCAAACGTTTCACAAGTCCTAACAAGCCCAAACCAATCGGGTCCTTGAAAATGTAGTTTTGCAGTCCAAGAAGGCTAGTAGCCCATGGAGGGCTAATTGGCACTTTTTTGTTCACCTAGCCCAACGATGGGAAATTCCACAATTAAAATTGTCTTGGATGATGTTTAAGAGGTCTAAGCACAAATATTTTTCAGGTCTTAGGCTCCATGAAGAAGGTTTAGTGAATGTCCTCAATTTTAGGCACAAATGTAGGGTTTAATGAGGGTTTAGACCCAAACAACATTGGAAACCACTTCTCCTTCACTAACCAAGCTACCAAAATATCAAGAATATTCTACCACACCATGTGGATCCCTCCTCTACTACTTTCCTACAGGCATTAATCCAAACATATTGCATTCAAACTGAAACTATCATTTAATTCACAAAAAAATAGTGAACTCACTATTATGCAACCAAACTGAGAATGCTTTATAGAAAAAAATCTGATCTAACAAACCAAAATGACTCTCATCACCCTTGGGGACATTTTCAGACCTCTGTTTCATAGATTTATCCACTCCAATTAGTTTTGGGTACAAATTTATAGTTTTTGTCCATGATACTAGTCGAGTAATCCATACTAGCCTAGTATTCACTCAAATCCTTCTTCCAATCACAACTCTAGCACAAAATGAGGGATATATAGACTATTTACATGCATACCAACTTGACCAAGTCCATTTAGTGGGAGCCCAGGCCTGGATTAGCCAAGTTGCTACATTTTGAAACCCCAAACCCTTGACAGGGCAGAGAACACACCAAAATGAAAGAATTTTATTTAACCAACTTGCAAATGGAAAAAAAATACAATGATCACTTGGAGAAAATTGGGAAACCAATATGAAAACTCCCCAAAAGGTACTGTATAGACCAGATGTACTACAGTATGGACTGTTGTTCTAAAAGAGAGAAAAACATAGTAAAAGCTAGAATTTCATCTTTTTTTATTAGGAATCCTTAGTCAATACAATCACCAAGATTTTTAAAGGAAAAGGGAGGCATTTTTATAGTATTTAAATTTATTTATGAATCCCATTATGGACATGAGGCTTCCACAACTTCATTGTACTAGAAATGTCCAAAAATGACAACTTTTATAGCCCAAATGACAACATTTGTTGCTCCAAGAGACATTTTTGACAACCTAACCTCATCAACTTATCTAAACACCCAGGACATGATTAAAAAAACTTAGAAAACATTTTTCAATTCTTTGGAAATCATTTTTAGACCTTTGAGGCAATTTTACACATTTTTGCCCTTTTTGGCCTAGAAACCCAAAAATTGTCAACTCAAATCCTGAAAGGAAAAACTTGACCTCTTGAGCACAAAATGAGATAAAAACCAATTGAAAAGACACACAACAACCTAAAACAACATCATAAACCTAACAAAAGACATTACAAACATGAAAGCATGAAATACTCAAAAAGGAGAGTTTTTACTCAACCAGGTGCCCCTGCAACATACTCCCACAAAGACAAAGAAGTTATGTGACTCCTTGAGGCAGCAAAGAAGAAGGTGTTCTAGCTTTCTGAAAATCTGCTTTAGGTATCCATGTGGCCTCTGAGATAGGCTTATCCTTCCATTTGAGTAGGTGCTCCATATATGTGTGATTCCTTGTCTTCTTGAGAACCCTAGAGTCTAGAACCTGTTCTGCTTGAGGAATATAGAGAGGAGGTAAAGAAAGATCAGAAAGGAATTTTGTAACATCTTAAACCCTTTGAACCTCCTCAGGTGGCTGCCCCTTGAAAGAAATCAAATCTGCAACATTAAAAATGGGAGACAAAGAAATATCAGTAGGCAAATCAACTTTGTAAGCATTAGACCCATACTTAGCCAAGATTTTGCAAGGGCCTATTCTCTCATCTGAAGTTTACTGGCAACTCCTTTTTGCAGCCTTTCATTGTTCAAATGAACCATCACATAATCTCCTACAGAAAACTGAACATCTCGCTTTGTAGCATCCATTCTTGCCTTGACTTTTTGGGAGGTATCCTGAAGAGCCTTCCTCACTTGTTCATGAACCTCTTTCATGGATTGAGCCATGACATTTGTTTTTCCACTCTTAGGCTGCAAGTTAGTTATATCTCTCAACTCCATTATACCTCTTGGATGCATACCATAAACAACTTCAAAAGGACTTCTACTTGTAGACCGGTTGAGACTATCATTGTAGGCATATTCTACTTGATGAATGAGTTGATCCCAACTTTGTCCATATTCCTTTGTCAAACACCTAAGAAATTTTCCAAGAGACCTTTTCACAACCTTAGTTGGGCCATCAGTTTGTGGATGATAAGCTGAACCAAAAGAGAGATTAGTACCCAGTCTCTTCCACAATGTTTTCCAGAAATGACCAAGAAATTTTACATCTCTATCTGAAACAATGCTAGTAGGCAAACCATGTATTCTAACAACTTCTTTGAAAAACAAGTAAGCAATATGACTTGCATCATGTGTTGTCTTACAAGGAATAAAATGAGCCATCTTGCTAAATTTGTCAACTACTACAAAGATGCTATCAAATCTTGCTTGAGTTCGAGGTAATCCTACCACAAAATCCATACTAATGCAATCCCAAGGCCTATGTGGAATGGGAAGAGGCTGATATAAACCAGCATTGGAGGAATTACCTTTTTCTTTCTGACATACCAAACACTGCGCAACATTCCTCCTGATGTCTCTCTACATCTTGGGCCAATAGTAGAATCTTTGAACCAACTCCAAGGTCTTGTTGAGACCAAAATGTCCACTTAAGCACCCATTGTGCTTCTCCTAAATGAGGTTCTCTCTCATAGAACCTTTTGGAACACATAACTGTCCACCCTTGAATAACAAACCATCCTGCAAAGTGAAATCAGCATATGCACCATGGAAATTATTCTCAAAATCTTGACAAACTTTATAAGTGTCAGCAAAATCATCAGTAGGATACATATCTTTAAAACTATCAATACCAATGCTCTGTACTTGAATCTCATGAATAGTTAACAACCTCAAAGCATCTGCTACTTTATTCAATTGACCCTTCTTATGCCTAAGAGTAAAAGTGTAAGCTTGCAAGTACGCTACCTATTTAACATGCCTATGATTCAGTTTATCCCGCGAGTTCAAGAAACTTAATGCATGATTATCTATGTATACAACAAACTCTTTAGGAAGAAGATAATGTCTCCATTTCCTAAGTGCCTGTACTAATGCATAAAGTTCTAAATCATAGGAAGAGTAATTTTTCTTGGCATCATTTAACATCTGACTAAAGAATGCAACTGGTCTATTGTCATGACTTAAAATAGCTCCTACAGCAATATTGCTAGTATCACATTCAATAGTAAAATGTTTATCAAAACTAGGTAAAATGAGCACTGGTTGAGAAGCTACTTTAGTTTTCAATAATTCAAACCCTTTATTGGCTGCATCTATCCACTGAAACTTGACCTTTACACCCCCTTTGATCGTGTCTAACATAGGGGCACAAATCTCACGGAATCCCCTGATGAATTTCCTATAAAATTGTGCTAAACCATGAAAGCTTCTAACATCACTAGCTGTTTTAGGAGTTGGCCAATTGGTTATTGCTGCAACTTTAGATTGATCCATTTTCAGATTTCCTCCTGATACAACAAAACCAAGATAGACCAATTCTTGCTTCAAGAAATCACACTTTTCTAGATTAATGGTTAGTTGTTCATTAGATAACTTTCTCAAAACATTAGCTAAATGCTTCAAATGCTCTTCCTTAGTTTTACTGAAAACAAGAATATCATCTAAATACACAACAACAAACTTGCCAATGAAATCATGCAAATCTTCATTCATGAGTCTCATGAATGTGCTAGGAGCATTAGAGAGTCCAAATGGCATAACAAGCCACTCATAGAGACCCTCATTCATTTTGAAAGTTGTCTTCCATTCATCACCCTCTTTGATTCTTATCTAATGGTAACCACTCTTCAAGTCAATATTATTGAAATACTATGAACCCCCCAAGCAATCCATCAAATCCTCTATCCTGGGTATGGGAAATCTGTATCTGATGGTGATCTTGTTTATGGCTCTAGAATCTATGCAAAGTCTCCATGTTCCACCCTTCTTAGCTGCCAACACTGTATGTACTGCACAAGGACTAATGCTCTTCCTAATCAGCCCTTGGTCTAAGAGTTCTTGTATTCGTCTTGCTACTTCTTCATTTTGTTCAGGGGTCATCTTATAGGCTGCCTTATTGGGTAAAGAGGCTCCAAGTATGAAATCAATCTAATGGCTAATGGATCTAGGAGGTGGTAAGATTGTAGGTGTACCATCACTGATTATTGCTTTGAAGTTATCAAGGATCTGCTGCACCACATATGGTATCTCAACTTTCTTTCCTATCTTTTCTTCCTTGGGTTTCACTATGAGTGCAAATCCCACTCCTTCACCTTCTTGAAGTGTACTTATAACTCTTTCTCATTCACAATTAAAACATTCTAATTTTCTGACTTGCTACCCTCTTTCTCATCTTTTGTGGACTGAATTTTGTACGTGACTCCATTCTTCTGAAAAGAGTAGGAGTTGTTTTCCCCATTGTGGATGGCTTTCCTATCAAATTGCCAAGGTCTACCAAGAAGTAGATGGCAAGCATCCATTGGAAGAATGTCACATAGGATCTTATCTTGATACCCTCCTATGGTGAATTCTACCCATGTTTGTTCATTTACAAGGACATACTGCTCCCTATTCAACCATGTGACTCTATAGGGATGTGTGTGTGGGATTCTCTCAAGTTTAAGTTTACCAACTGCTTCTTCTGAGATTATATTATCTGTGGATCTAGAATCTATGACCACCTTGCATACCTTTCCCATGATTTTGTACTTAATTCTGAACAATGACCTTCTTTGAGTAGGTTCCTCCTTGATTATTTCTTTTATCAAAACTCTTCTCATCATCAGACTTTCCCCATCTTTTGATGCTAAGCTCACTTCATGAGCCTTACTATTTGCTGCATTTTCTTGCACATAATTCACTCTTCTTTCACCCCCTTGTGATGAGGTGGGTTTGTCTAGACATCTATAGGCAGGGTGCCCCAACTTCTGATAGTTGTAGCATTTCATGGTGGAGAAGTACGACCCTCTTCCTGGTCCACTGGATCTACCTCTACTTGGGTTGCTAGATCCCCTTCCTCTATAGCTGCTCTTACTATATGAATCCCCACTTTGCTCAATGAGTTTGGATTCTCCTTGGGAACTTTGATCTCCTCTTCCGCCAAAACTTCCTCTATGGCCTCTACCATCTCTACCCCTAACTCTTCCTCTATTGCTTTGTTCTTGCTTTCTCCTACTTTTCTCTTCCACTTTAAGTGCTAGTTGATAACACTTGTGTACTATTTATGGACATAACAAACTCATCTCTTCCTGTATGTTCCATCTCAATCCATTTAAATACCTTGCCACCTTTATGCTCTCATCCTCTACTACCTTGGATCTTATGCATAGTTTTTGAAACTCCTCAGTGTAGCTACTGATATCTAAGTCTTTTTGTCTCGAATTTTTTCTTTTCCTGTGAAGTTGGATCTCATAGTCCTCAGGAAGATAGGTTTCTTTTATTTTGGCTACCATTGCCTTCCAGGTGGCTATTGGTTGATTACCTTCTTTCACCCTTTCCTCTTGGATTAACTTCCACAAAGTTAAGGCTGCCCCTCTCAACCTTGATTTTTCTACTTTAACCTTTTGTGCTTCAATTATTCCATCACATTCAAAATGGTTTTCTAGGCCTTCAATCCATTCTATAAGAGCATCTAGATCAATCTTTCCACTGAAAAGAACCACTCCCTCTAAGGTTTTACCACTCATAGCTCTCAAAGCCTTCATGAATGGTTCTTGCTCAATAATAGGGTCAAGTATGGGAACCTCATCTTCTATTGCCACCATTTTGCCCTGATCTCCAACATTATCATGGACTTCTTCAGTTTTGACTTCTACTTCAGCTAATTTCACTGCTAGCCGCTCCAACCTCTCTCTGGGTGCTCTATTTTCTTCTTCTTGGTCTTCAACCTTCTTGGCTAATTCAGCATTAGTCACCATGTTTTCTTCTAATGATCCTTTTCTCCCAAATCTTTCGATGGCTCTGATACCACTATGACAGGGAGATTTCTAGAAAAGTGCCCAACCAGGTGAATTAGATCTAATGGTTCAATTGGTTACCAAAATACTTGTTTGTGTCTATTATATATATTTGCAAATTCAAATTGAGGTTATAATGCTAAGCATTTTGTGCATATCTTCTCAAACAAACTCCCTTTATGAGTGAGCTCATACCCCTACTCAATTCACTCCTCCTTGATTGACTATACTCTAACTTCAATGCCCTACTTTCTAGGAATTCATACCTACTGCACCAAGACAAGGAAAACTCCTCCAAAGGTTCTATGAAGTTAGGCAAAAGTTTTGTCTTTGATCATGTACAATTTTGTAGTACTTAGGCATTTTTGCTCTTCTTACTCAAACCCCTTTGCTAGGTTGCAAACCCCAAAAGTTTATGATATTTTGTCAAGAATATGGAAAGGTATACTTTAATGTTCTTAGATAGTTTACCAAAGGTTTCACAAGTTCTAACAAGCCTAAACCAATCGGGTCCTTGAAAATGTAGTTTTGTAGTCCAAGAAGGCTAGTAGCCCGTGGAGGGCTAATTGGCACTTTTTTGTTCACCCAACCCAATGATGGGCAATTCCACCAATAAAATTGTCTTGGATGATGTTTAAGAGGTCTAAGCTCAAATATTTTTTAGGTTTTAGGCTCCATGAAGAAGGTTTAGTGAATGTCCTCAATTTTAGGCACAAATGTAGGGTTTAATGAGGGTTTAGACCCAAACAACATTGGAAACCACTTCTCCTTCACTAGCCAAGCTACCAAATTGTCAAGAATATTTTGCCACACCATGTGGAGCCCTCTTCTATTTCTATCCTGTAGGCATTAATCCAAACATATGGCATTCAAACTGAAACTATCATTTAATTGACAAAAAAACAGTGAACTCACTATTATGCAGCCAAACGAAGAATTATTTATCAAAAACAATCTTCTCTAACAAACCAAAATGACTCTCAACACCCTTGGGAACATTCTCAGACCTCTTTTTCCCAAATTTGTCCACTCCAATTAGTTTTGGGTGCAAATTTTGAGTTTTTGTCCATGATACTAGACAAGTAATCCATACTTGCCTAGTATTCACTCAAATCCTTCTTCCAATCACAACTCTGGCACAAAAGGAGGGATATATACACTATGTACATGCATACCAACTTGACCAAGTCCATTTGGTGGGAGCCCAGGGCTGGATTAGTCAAGTTGTTGCATTTTGAAAGCCCAAACCCTTGATAGGGCAGAGAACACACCAAAATGAAAGAATTTTATTTAACCAACTTGCAAATGGAAAACCAATACAATGGTCACTTGGAGAGAATTGGGAAACCAATATGAACACTCTCCAAAATGTATAGTACAGACCAGATGTACTATAGTATGGACTGTTGTTCTAAAAGAGAGAAAAACATAGTAAAAGCGAGAATTTCATCTTTTTTTATTAGGAATCCTTAGTCAATACAATCACCAACCTTTTTAAAGGAAAAGGGAGGCATTTTTATAGTCTTTCAAGTTATTTATCAATCCCAATATGGACATGAGGCTTCCACAACTTCATTGTACTAGAAATGTCAAAAAATGACAACTTTTACAAGCCCAAATGACAATATTTGATGCTCCAAGAGACATTTTTGACAACGTAACCTCATCAACTTCTCTAAACACCCAAGACATGCTCAAAAACACTTGGAAAACATTTTTCAATTCTTTTGAAAGCATTTCTAGACCTTTGAGGCAATTTTACATATTTTTGCCCTTTTTGACTTAGAAACCCAAAATTGTCAACTCAAATCTTGAAAGGTAAAACTTGACCTCTTGAGCACAAAATGAGATCAAAACCACTTGAAAAGACACAACAACCTAAAAAGCATCATAAACCTAACACAAGACATTACAAACATGAAAGCATGAAATACTCAAAAAGGAGAGTTTTTACTCAACTAGGTGCTCCTACACCAGTGTCAAACCACCAAATCCAAGGTTTCAGGACTTGATCCCATCTTCTTTGTCATCTGCAAGTGATTTTCACTTCTATAGTTCAGGTAGTCACACAGAGATGCCCACCTAGAGTCAATTCAATCTCTTCGGGCTTGGAGCCTCCCTGCAAAAAAACACCCAAATATTGTGGTACAATGGCCCCTCTAACATTTTCCCACAGGTTGTTTGGCCCTCTGGTGAAAATGTCAGATTAAGGGCATCTTTACTGTGAAACCGTAGGTGCTAGCAGGGTTTGTGACCAGTCTAGTTAGATCTTGATGGATCTCTACAACTCGATTATTACAAGACCTCAAAATTGATTCAAATGAAAGGTAAGAGACTTCCCTAACTTATCCAATTGGTTTTAGGAATCCACCAATCCATACTGGTCAGAAATGAATATCAAACATGTAGAATTTTAGGAAACTCCAAATATATTGTATTGTTGTAAACTCCAAAACGTTACCAATTTCAACTACTTCAACAACAACACAAATAACAGCCCCAAAATCGATCCAAGTAGGCATAATATAGCCTCCCTAATGGTTTCCAACCACTTTTCAAACTTTGGAACTGTTGGAGGATTAGTTACCCCTTTTTACAACATTTTGCAATGACAACAAACATTGTCAACTTATACTTTTCAAATTTGGAAACTCCAAGGTGTTTTCAGCCTATTCCAAGGATTGGTCTAATTTTTCTAAGACACATATTTATTTTCCGGACTCATGCATAGACTCCTACTGACCCACGTAGTCATTTGTCCATGGTGGCTTATAAAATGCAACCACGACAATGTCTTACATCAATTGGGTCTTATTGACTCACAAACCTAACAACCTCCTACATATGATCATTTTCACCTTATGGGTGATATTATACTCTTTTAGGCTTCATTTGTGTCTTTGGGTGCTCTTGCACCATAGTCCCTAGGTGGTTTAATCTCAAGTCCACTTGAGATGAGTTCCTTCAATGTAGTCCCATGTTTCTTCATCTGGTCTTCATTTATCCATATTGTATCTGCCTCATGGAGTCCTTTCCACTTGAAAATTTATTGTTTGTAGACCTTATTCCTAGTTTTCTTCACAATCTTGGTGTCCAATATCCTTTCAAGTTTGGGTAGCCCTTGACTAGGAAAGTCCTTCAGTATGTCTGCAACATCTTCCACTGGAAATGTACCATCTTCCTTCCCTGTACCTTTGAATGGTGTCAGATCTGTAACATTAAAGATTGGGGATATACCTATATCTGAAGGTAATTGGATTTCATATGCACTGTTGCCAAACTTCTTGAGTATTTGATAAGGTCCACCCTTTCTCATCATGAGATTTGTGTGTTTCCCTTTTGGCAATCTCTCCTTTTTCATATTTTCCCGTACCATGTCTCCAACTTGGAATTGCACATCTCTCTTTCTTCTATGAGCCTGCTCCTTGTACTTCTATGTACTTCTCTACAATTGCATCTTGACTTGGTCGTGAATCTTCTTTATCCCTTCAGTAAATTCTTCTCTACAAGCACAGATATGTTCAGTTGAGGGTAGGTTTCTCAATTCCAGCACACCTCTTTGATTCAATCCATAGACAATTTGGAAAGGGCTTCTTCCTGTACTCCTATTTATAGAGTCATTATAGGCATATTCTACTTGGGAGATGATGTAATCCCACTTTTCACTATGCTGCTTGGTGAGGCACCTTAACAAGTTTTTGAGTGACCTATTGGCCACTTCTATTTGGGCATTCGTTTGGGGATGATAATCTGAACTAAAAGACAAGTTTGTGCCTAACTTGCTCCATAAAGTCCTCCAAAAATGTCCTACAAATTTCACATAATGTTCAAGGGTAAACTATGGATTCTCACAACTTCATTAAAGAAAAGGTTTGAAACATATGTAGCATCACTTGTGCTCTTCCATGGCAAGAAATGTGCCATCTTGGTAAACCTGTCAACAACCACAAAAATACTATCAAAACCTTTTTGAGTTCTTGGCAAACCCATCACAAAGTCTATGCTCACACTTTCTTGAGATCTTGAAGGAATCAGCAATGGCTAGTACAGTCCCGCATTTGTTATTATCCCCTTGGCCTTTTGACACACCACACATAAATCCTCAAATTTTCTAACATCTGTCTGCAATTTAGGCCAGTGATAAAATCTTCTCACCAACTCAAGAGTTTTTTCTAGTCCAAAGTGTCCCCCCATGCAACCAATATGCTTCTCTCCTTAATTATGTTATCCCTCATTGAACATTTAGGAATGCATAACTCGCATCCTTTGAAAAAAAGACCATATTGAATCAAATAATCATAATACTCGAAATGATACCTACTACCAAACTCAGTGCATACCTTGTAGATGTCTTTGAAATCTTCATCTACAACATACATACCCTTGATGGAATCAACTCCTACACTCTCCAACTAGATTTCTGAAACTGTTAGTGCCCTCCTCCTAAGAGCATCTGCAACTTTTTTTGAGACACCTTTTTTGTGTTTGATTGTAAAGGTGTAGGCCTAAATGGACTCAACCCACTTCATATGTTTATGGCTCAATTTCTCCTATCTATTTAGGAGGCTTAATGCCTGATTGTCTGTATACACAACAAACTCTTTGGGAAGAAAATAGTGCCTCCACTTCTTTAGTGCTTGAACTAATGCATACATCTCCAAATCATAGGAAGAATATTTATTTTTAGCATCATTCAACTTTTCACTAAAAATGCAATTGGTCTACCTTCCTGGCTAAGTATTGCACCTATTGCCAAATGACTTGCATCACATACAATCTAAAATATTTTTTCAAAATCAGGTAAGGTAAGAACCGGTTGCTGGGATACCTTTTTCTTCAACATTTTAAATACCTCATCCACCTCCTTGGTCCATGAAAATTTGCACTTCTGTCCACCCCTAATGATCTCTAACATGGAAGCACAAATTTGGCTAAAATTCTCGATAAACTTCCTATAAAAGGTAGCTAGGCCATGAAAACTCCTTACATCACCAATTGTTCTAGGAGTTGGCCATGTGAGAATGGCATTCACTTTATCAGCATCCATTTTCAGATTTCCTCTAGAAATCACAAACCCACTGGTAAGTCAGTTCTTCTTGCAAAACAACACACTTTTGCATGTTTATCATTAGTTTCTCTTCATTCAACCTTCTCAAGACCATATCCAAATGTTTTAGGTGCTCCTCCTTTGTCTTGCTTAACACTAGGATGTCAGCTAGGTATTTTATGACACACTTACCAATGAACTCCTTCAAAACCTCATTCATGAGTCTCATGAAAGTGCTAGGGGCATTTGGCAACCCAAATGGCATCACCCTCCATTCATACAACCCTTCATTTGTTTTAAAAGTAGTTTTCCACTCATCACCTCCTCTAATCCTTATTTGGTGATAACCACTTTTTAAATCAATATTGGAATAATATCTTGCACCTCCTAAATAATCAAGAAAATATTCTATTCTAGGCATAGGGAATCTATACCTGATGGTTATCTTGTTAATGGCCCAAGAATCAATGCATAATCTCCATGTTCCCTCCTTCTTTGGTGCTAAGACAGCCGAGACTATACAAGGGGTCAAGCTCTTTCCTATCAAACTTTTATCAAGCAACTCTTGGATTTGCCTTGCAACTTCCTCATTTTGTTGGGAAGTCATTTTGTAGGCTAGCTTATTTGGTAAGGTGGCACCAGGAATAAAGTTGAAATGCAATGGCTTATTTCCGTTATTGGTGGTAGGGTCCTTGGCAACTCTTCTACAACTATGTCCTTGTATTTTCTCACCATTCCCTTCACCTCCTCAGGGACTATCACTCTTTTTTTTTCTACCTTGCCATCTGTAGTGGGTTCTTTTTCTTTCCTTGGTATTGACATCATTGCAAAACAAGGTGTTCCTTCTTCCTTGATTTTCTTGAGGAACTCTTTTCCTTCCATGATCATAATCTTGGCCTCCTTCTCCTTCTAGTCGTCATAGTTATCATCTAGGGGTATCAATTCAATCACCTTTTCATCTTTGGTGATGGAGTAGGTGTTCTTATGTCCATCATGATGGGCCTTGAGGTCATATTGCCATGTCCTCCCAAAAAGAAGATGATAGGCATCCATGTCAACAATATCAAATAAATTTTTTTGTTTGTATGCTCCTAGCTAAAATTTAACCCATGATTGCTCTTCTACCAAGGTTTGTTTTCCTTTAGTAAGCCAAGAAACTTTATATGGAAATGGATGAGGAATTACTCTCAATTTTAGTTTCTCTACCATTTCTAAGGATACTAAATTTTCAGTTGAACCTAAATCTATTATAACCTTACATACCTTGCCTCTTGCTTTCCATGTGGTCCAAAAGAGTGTCTTCCTTTGTGAAGGTTCAATATTGCTTGGTACCTTCAAGAATGTTCTCCTCATCATCAAGGCTTCTCCTCTCTTTGGAAGTCCATAGGAATCAGGTGAATTAACACTCTGACAATCAATGTCTTGAACCAAATGTGTTCTTCTCTCTCCTTGGGAGCTTGATCCAATCTTCTCAGGGCACTTAGCTGCGGTATGACCTACTTGATTGCAGTTGTAGCATGTGAAAGGCTCTGAGATTCTTCCACCAAATGTACCTCTATGATTGGGTCTTCTTCCTCTAAAACCCCCTCTTGTGTTACCATAGATCCATGCTAACTATCTTGATTAGCCTCTCCTTGTGGCCTAGGACTATGTCCTCTACCATTCATAGGGCCTCTGCCTCTGAATTTTCTTCCTCCTCTACCTCTGTTATTCTGATCATTCTTTCTCTTTAACTTCTCCTCTACTCTTAGTGCTAGTTAAAAGCACTTGTTCACTATCTCTGGTGCTAGTATGTGGATCTCATCTTGGATACTATATTTCAATCCACTAAGATATCTTGGTTCCTCCTCATGGTGTTTGGTCCTTAGACTCAACCTATGGAACTCCTCGGTATATGACTCACATCAAGGTCTTTTTCCCTCAAACCTTGTAACTTCTTGTAGACTTGGACTTCACAGTCTACTGGGATGAATTGCACCTTCACTTTGGCCAACATTCTATCCCATGAGGCTATCATACCTCTACCTTCTTTCACCCTCTCATCTTGGAGGTAATTCCACCAAGTGGCAGCTGCTCCTTTCATCTTAGACTTAGCAAAGATAACCTTCTTATTCGCAGGGGTCTCTTTGCATTCAAAATGGTTGTTCAATGCCTCAATCTAACCCATGACTTCTTTTGCATTCATTTTCCCACTAAACATAGGGATGCCATCTTTACTTAATGAGGATTCTTTGCTAATGGACTTTAGGACCTAAACAAATGCTCTTTGATCTGCAGGTAACGTAACAACCTGCCTTGTGGTCTCTTCTTCTCCCCCATGTTCTTCTTCTTCATTGGAGTCACATTCACCCTCCTTTCCTTTTCCCTTGGCCTTCTGTAACTTCCTCACTCTATTTTCAAACATCTCTTCAAACAAATTCTTGATGGAATCTTGAAACATACTCTTAGGAAGCATGTTTCTATCCTCTCCCTCACTTCCTTCTGCAGATAGACAACAAAAATCACTTTCCCCAAGTAATCCAACTCGCACTCTAATACCAATATGATGCAAAGCCATGCAACAAACTGGGTGATAACCTTCTCTCACCCACAACTACTATGTCCAAATCAAGTTGTTTTGTTTGTTCAAGGTGTCAAACAACACACCTACCAAGTACTCAACTCACACAACAATTTATGTGACCGGATCCATACCGGATTTGTATCTTCTGCTACCAGTGGGATGAAAACACTCTACCCTTGTGTGAATGGAAAACAATCTTCCAATACCGATGGGATGGAAACCTATTGGATTTTGTCTATTTGTGGTCCAGCCAACACAAAATATCCATAAGATTTGACTATCAAATGTGTTGGGAGGTACTTGTCTCACAACTGTCCTATTTGTCTAGTAGCCCTACCAATTGACTAATAGTCCTACCAGTTGAGTTCTCCGCACACAACTTAATAAAATTCCAAAGGACAAGACAAAGTAAGGGAATATTTAGGTACCCTTTATCAATTTACATAGCTCCCCAAAGGCTTAGACCCTCACCCCAAGTTTGAAAGGTCTATAGCCTTACTATCCTTCCAAGCCTAATTAATTAGGCCTAATTTACAAAGCAAATACCTCTTTTATTAGTCCCTCAACTAAACCAACAATTCTACAAGGTGGGGCAAGGTGTAAAACTACCAAATCCAAGGTTTCAAGACTTGATCCCATCTTCTTTGTCTACTGTAAGTGATTTTCACTTCTATAGTTCAGGGGGTCACATAGAGATGCCCGCCTAAGGTCAATTCAATCTCTTCAATCTTGGAGCCTCCCTGCAAACCAACACCAAAATCTTATGGTACAATGGCCCCTCTGGGTAAAAGCATAAACCTATGTCACACTTTTACAAAGGAAAAGGTTAACACAACAATAACTATTCAATTTCGTCGCCATAAAAGTGTCATTTGCATTTTGAATTTTAAGATGATGTAAACTAATGAAATGTGTAAAATTTGTTGAAGTTTAAGTGTACTATTTTTTGAAATTTTTTGTCAATAATTTATATGTTTTTTTAAAGCTTTAAAGTCCATTTTTTTATTGCTAAAAAACACTAAAAAATCGAGGGGTTTAGTTCCCACCAAATGAAAATGTAAATCAACTTATTTTTTTCTGATTTTGATATCCATTATAGATCACACACACACACACACACACACACACACACACACACACACACACATATATATAGTACATGAAAAAAAAATTCATTTATATTTTTTTATTTATATATAGCATTTGGAAGTCGAATATGCCGAAATTTGACGGTTTTTGTCTTCCACCACAATTTGTCTATTCAATTTATGATAATCAAAAAACTAAAAATACCCTTTTGGAGAAGACTCTCTCTTCTAGTGAACCATATTTTTTTCAAATTTTTTTGAAGTGATTTGATAATTTTTTTTATTTTTTTTCAAACCGGCTTATTATAGAACAAAAGAATACCTAGTTGTCGTATTTTTTATTTTTTATATATTAAATGTAATAAAAACATTATAAAATTTATATGAGTAGAATCATTACTTCGATCTCTACAAAAGGGTATTTTTATTTTTTTTAATAAGTTTAATTTACCTACTGAATTTTATTGCAGAAGTGACAAGTTTCAAAAAATTATCATTTTTGTTGATGTGGCTACCACTTGGCATTCCACATAGAACCATTCTGGCCAGAAATATTCAAAATATTTATTATTTTCTATAGTGTAATGTATTGAAAGGACATAAACATTTCGGTTGGAAGCATTTCAGCCGAAATGTTTTCAATTGGAAATCCATTGCCATGCGAGCGCTACGTGGATGCCAAGTCGGTCCGACTAGATTGGTTCTAGCTGGAAGCATTCTGGTCGGAATAGGTACTATTAGTTTCCCACAAGTTGTTTGGTCCTTTGGTGAAAATGTCAGATTAAGGGCATCTTTACAGTGAAACCCTAGGTGCTGGCAGGGTTTGTGACCAGTCTGGTTAGATTTTGATGGATCTCTACAACCTGATTGTTACAAGACCTCAAACTTGATTCAAATGAAAGGTAAGAGACTTCCCTAACTGATCCAATTGATTTTAGGAACCCACCAATCCATACTGGTTAGAAATGAACATCAAACACGTAGAATTTCAGGAAACTCCAAATATATTGTATTGCTCCAAACTCCAAAACATTACCAATTTCAACAACTTCAACAACAACACCAACAACAGCCTTGGATTCAATTCAAGTGAGCATAATCTAGCCTCCCTAATGGTTTCCAACCACTTTTCAAACTTTGGAACTGTTGGAAGATTAGCTACCCCTTTCTACAACATTTTGCAATGACAACAAAAGTTGTCAACTTGCACTTTTCAAATTTGGTGACTCCAACGTGTATTCGGCCTATTCCAAGGATTGGTCTGATGTTTTTAAGACCAATATTTATTTGCCTGACTCATGCCTCGACTCCTATTGACCCACATGGTCATTTGTCCATAGTGGCCTATAAAATGCAACCATGACAATGCATTACATCAATTAGGTGTTATTGACTCCAAACCTAGCAACCTACTACATATGATCATTTTCACCTCATTGGTGATATTAGACTCTTTTAGGCTTCATTTGTGTCTTTGAGTGCTCCTGCACCACTTTCTTTTCAAGATCTCCACTTCAATAGGAGATAAAGGAAATAAGTCAACAAAAAGGCCATCATCATCTCTCTTATAGCCAAAAGGCAGGTCTTCATCAACCCCCCAATAGCACTTCCAAGCATATCCAGTAGCATCCAAGTCCACCTCAATAGGAGAAAGGTCAAATCCAGCCACATCCATCTCCCCCTCAATAGAAGATAGGACCACCTATATAGGAAAAGCTAGAGTAACCCAAAGATGCAGAACATGAAGCACAAGTACCAAAGCCAAGGAAACAAGAACGAAAGGGACAACAAAAACCCTCTCCACAAAAAGACACAATAGTCAGGAGATATAAACAAAGGATGCCAGACCCCATCATCAAAGAATAAAAAAACCAAAGACATTCCAAAGGAACCCATCACAAAAAAACCTCTCTTGGAAGATCAAGAAAAATATGGAAACACAATGAGAGAAACCACCATATTTCCATCGCAAGGACATAGAAGAAGCTGGGATACCAAGAGAAGCCCTCAAAGAAGAAAACATAATTTCCAAGTTAGGGCAAGAGCATCTTTCACACAGCCCCTCGAAAATGTGAGCAGAACCAACTTGAGCAGGTACGACAAGAGCCATCGAAACCCACATAGCACCATAGAACAACAATAAACCGTGGTTGTGACTTCCAAAAGAGCATGAGGGAACTAGAGAAAGACCTAAGAAAAAGTCCAAAACCCCTCACATACACCCAAAGCTCTTGAAGAACATAAGTAGCACTAGGCAGTGCAAAGAGCACCACACACAAGAGAAGAATCCTGGTAGCATTAGAGGGATCCCTCACACACCTCTGACCCAAAATAGAGCAGTCCCGACCCCAACAACCTTGTCTATCATTATGAACATAGCTGGGGACAGATTCTCCATCAGACAACTCCCCCCGAGAAAAAGCACTGAATCTCACCAAGAACAGGGGAAATAGGAGAGAACAATAGAGAAATATGCCCCTTGCATCAGGCACTGAGAAAGATGAAGAGGACATGCATTGCAAAAGAAGGCAGAGCATACCCACCACCAGAAAGAGCAAAACCAAAGCATCCACACACCAACCACAAGCGACATCTCTCCCAACAACATCTGCCACATCTGCATCATCATAATCTCCCGCAGCGACAAAACCCCCAGCACCACTCCCACCACTCTCGCTTCTCTCATTGCTCCCACTTCTCGCTTCCATTTCAAAAGTTCCTCTATTCTTTGCACATGCTCTACTCCCATCTTTACTGCTTCTCACACCTCTCACCCCCAACCAAACCCGCGTAGAGCACCCACCTATCATAGTTCCAAAGTAGGAAAAGCAAGTCGTAGAGAAGTGATACCGCCACCCATCATCCAAATACCGACAAAGGGAAGCTTTTCCATCTCCATCATCATCTTCCGCAACCTCGTCTTGGTCTGCAACTCCTCCTCCGGGCCCCCTGGAACCCTTGCTCCCCTTCCACCTCCTGCCTTCCGCATTTTCAAACTACTTAAATACTGTAGTATAATTTGTTAGACTAATATTAGATTAGTATTTGATTATATTTAACATTCAATGTTATAGTATATTATACTTTATAATCATTGATAATATATCATTGTTGATTGCACTATCACTGTCATGGTTAAGTCAGTAAACGATTCATTTTGATTGAAATTTGATTTGAAAAAAATCGATTATTTAATGTAAACATTAATTTATAATATTTTATGTCAAATTATGTTTTGAACATATTATAAAATTTGATTTCTCTTGACCTTTCTTACACAGATTTAATTAAAAAAGAAAATGCTAGTAAATAATAGTAGACTAATTATAATAATTAAAACGATCATTATGATCATAGACTGTTTTTAACTCTCGTTATCTACATGTTTCTTCGCTACCCCTTGGGCAATTTGTTTCATCGTCTTCTCTATTCTTAATCATTCCTTTATGATTAGACAAACGTAATATAAAAAAAGTTTTCAAATGTTTTAAATGTGATATTACGTGGTCGTTGTACATCATGTTTGATTAGAAGAAGGTTCTCCTTGATAGTAACTTAAAATTGGCGGTCAAACGTGAGAACCTTTTGTCAACGCCAAGAGCAATTCCGAAAAGAAGAGTCAATGAAAATAATTAATAAAAATAATAATGTAATTTTAGAGATGAAAGACACACACGTGTATTGATGCAACCTGACACGTGTGCTGAAGATGACAGGACTTAACTAATCATCATTGCCAACGTACTTTTGATTAGAAGTATGGATTTGACATTTAAACTGCAGAATAGAGTCATTAGTTATAAAATCATATAGGGGAAAGGACCCAGTAGTCGTGCACCCTAACTTCACGCTTCTCAAAATCCTACTTGGAAATTTCGAATCACTCCGATTTTTTTACAGCAGCTTACTTGGCAAGTCCCCTGCTTATAACTAAGGTTTCAGGGCCACATCATCAAATATGATGCCACATCAGCATGCTTTTTGCCAAGGTGTCTAAAACAGCCCCAAAAAAAAGTGAGACCAATAGGCGTGCAAAAGAGACCCCAATAGTTGTGCAGCCGATGTGGCATCACCTGATTGGTTACTTTTTACAATATTAGTACATTTCTTAACAACTATTGGTACATTTCCTAACAACTGTTGGTACATTTCCTAACAAAAATTGATATTTTTTGTTTCAAACAATAGGTTTTATTTGTTCAATTTTTGGAACAAAAGGTATCAACAACCCTCACAACAATTGGAACATGCTCAACTACTGGGTCCTTTCCCCTATCTGAACTGGAATTACAATTGTAGACACAAGTCTTCTGCTGTCTATTTCCTAAACATTAGATTTAATGATGAAAGTATACTGAATCGGCTCCATTGTGCAATGTGTAATTAGATGTTGCGTGAATTAGAGAGCGTTTATCTAAAAAAACTGATGGAGGACTCATGAGTTAGACGTTGCCACAACAATTCAACTATAAAATGAGAGTTGAAAGTCTATTCTCTCGCAGTATTCTATGACAAAAAAATGCTACATAGACATCCTCATATTCATCACTTAGAACCGTTCGTCATGTCAGCACCAAAATTTACACACTTTAATATGGAGTTTATATGTTTATAAAATTCTTGGTGTTAGTTTTAAATAAGCAGAGAAAATATAATGAATGAAACTAAAGAAGATATAAACACATAACAACACATAATAGGAGTTTAACGTGGTTCACCACTAAGTGGTTACGTCCACCAGAAACGCAGGGAAACTTATTCATTAAACAATATCCATTACACAATACATTCAGTAAGGGCTGCACACAGCCATTTATATAAACCTATCAAATACAAAATTGAAGAGTTTGGAGAAGTAGAATGGTCATGTGACCGTTGGGCTTCACATACCCAACACTTTGAAGTACTGAGGAAATCTTAATATTTTTGTTGTGGATTTTTTATTTTTTTGGTTTGTCTAGAATACCATCAAAATCTAGAGATCTTGTTATTTAAAAAATTGTGTATTTATTTGGGCTACTTTTTCCTTTTGAATATGAGTGAAAATGAAGTTTTATAGGTTGTATTTGTTGTTTTCTATGTAATAATTTAAATTTGAAACTTTTTATATATGTTAATTTTTTCTTCGATATGTGTGTATATTCATTTATGTATTGTAGTTTTGCTTGCATTCAAATTTTTATATATGTTAGGATTCATATCTTATGAATAAGTGAGGGAGAAGCTTGTATTTGCAAATTATAATTCAAATGTAAATCAGTTTTGAATTGAAATTCATTTGCTATTTCTTGCTCACAATCTTTGAGTTTTTAAAGTTTGAATGACTTTCAAATATAAGCTCTTTGATAGTCTTGGTATATAAATAGTTCACATCAATGTAATCAAACTCACGAGTCAAGTCCTTAGCTACTCTTCATGTAATGTAATAAATTATATGTTTTAAAATTTGAGAACAATTCAAATCATCAAGTCACAAACTTTGGTCAATAAGTATTCATAGGCCATAATATTTCTTAGAATGTAATTTAATAAATATTTTATGTCTATAATCTTAAGATGGCATTCTTAATTTATTTTCTTTATCCTAAAGCCTTTGGTTATTATGAATATATTAAATTGGGAGAGGCCTAAACCTTCACATAACCACAAAACCAACTTGTGATAAAACCAAGGGCTCGTGAGGAGTGAGGGTCCAAGACCAAAAAGCCTACCACCAAAAAAGAATGAAACCCAACAGGCTCCAAGCACTGCTAGCAAAATGTAGAAAAAAAAACAACCAGAACCAATATACCAAAAAAAAAACATGACAACCCCCTATAGGAGGGACGAAACTATGGCCTACTTGGTGGGGGAAAACATCAACTTCCTATCCTGGCAAATTTATTTGCCTTTTTCTAATAAAAGAGAGCTTTATATTAAAACCCTTCTCAAAGGAGGTGGTCAAGGAGTCTACGGTTGCCTTCACCTTGGACACAGATGCCTCCAGCCTAGTGGTAGCGGAGGACTCCAAATGGAACTTCTTCTTTTCTCTCCTCCTCGTGATTTCATCTTGTATATCTTGGAGAGAAGTAAAGTTCTTCTCGGTCATCTCCATGCCTTGTGCAGACATATTCTCCATTTTCCTTCTTATCATGGAGTCTGGAGTATCATGCAACTTCTCCATCACTTCCACCAAATCCTTTGTGTCATTACCATGGTTAAATTTCTCATTAATCTCCTTCACAAACCTCCCCAAACCTTCCCACTTTTCAACCATAGCAGCAAATTTATCCACTACTACCCAAGCACCCAGTTTCTTATCATCCATATTCCAACTTGAGGCTCTAGTATCCACTTCAGCAAGGACTTCAAGGCTATTTATTTTATTTTTTACCACCTCAAATTGTCCTAGAGGCTAGTAGATGGTAGCTTCATTCTTATTCAATCCCTCACACATTTCATTCACTTTGGCCACTAAGAGAAGAAATTCCTCCTTAAACAAAGCATTCTAAGGAGAAGAATGAGAGGAGTTGTTACAAGCTAGGGTTGCCATTGCACCAAAAGATTGACTTGTCAATGCCCGATACAATGAATAGACTTATAGAATCCATAGGAGGTTGTCAAACCATGTTGCAAATTCCCGTGAAGGATGCTGACCCACTGGCAACAACCCCCTCCCCAGCATCACTCACTGTGACTTGCGTGATTCGAACATGTGACCAAGCTCTGATACCACTTGTTACAATCTAGGCTTGTCATTGCATTAAAAGATCAACCTATCAATGCCCGATAAAACCACTAGACTTATAGAATCCACAAGAGGTTGTTAAACCATGTCATGAATCCCTGCAAGGAACACTGACCCACTGCCAACAGGAGCTAGGGGGAGGAGGGGAGGGAGGGGTAGTAGAATTTATCACCAAGTTATCAAGGGTCCAATCAAGCCCAATGGACCAAGAAGAAGTCACCTCCTCTAAAACTTGCTCAACAATAATCAATTTTTTTTACAGAGCATTCACCAATAGGGGGGGCTATGGGGATTTTTTTATTAAGAAATCCTAGAAGGGTTAATTCAGGTAGGATTCTTTAGGATCTTTGGGGAAACTTGATATTCAACCAAGTTGACTAGTAACTCAACAAATATATCTAGTCTAGAAGGATTAATGGCAAGGCCAGTACTTGGGGTTAGACCTAGATGGAAATTATAAAGGCACAAATTGAGACCTTGGTGCAAGGGAAGGGTACCTTTAGATTTGGCCACAACAATAGATTGGGAAATGGACAAGAAAATCCAGAACGGAAAGTTCATCTTTATGCCATACATTAAGTGATTAAGCGACAAGAATAGTTGGGAGTGATAACGCTTAAAATGCTTGTTCACAGTGACAAAAAAAGTAAAATCATGTAAATAAATAAATAAAAGTATTTCTGATTTTGAAATGAGGGTGTATTGTAGAGGCTATAAAATAACATTTTTCTCTTTAGTTTAAGACATGTTGAAAGTGAAATCTCATCACTACAATATTTTCTAATACAAAATTCATCACTGTGATAGTGATGGTTAAAATAATAAAATGATTAATTAAAATCTAAAGATTCATTGAATTAAATCAATCAATGAATTCATTATTTTTATATAGTATCATAATAATAATAATTTTTTGAAACCAAATACCCTAAAAGATACATGAGAAGAAACACTATATGGAAAACATAAATGCATGGCCAGAAAATCAATCAATGATTTAATGAAGTGTGTGCATAGAAAACTAAATGCATCCATGAAATAACTTGAATGCATAACATCAAAGTCAATATTACCTATCAAATAATAATAATTTTTTAACATAGAGTAATAAATATAGGATAACAATAACATTTACCCAAACCACAAAAAAGGAAAATATGGAAAAACATGTAACCCAAACTTTTGGACTTAAAATATATCTTTTTTGATGCGATAGTACGAAATCCATTAAATAATCCTATGAAAGATGCCTCAAGTAACTAATATTTTAAGTTAAACACACAAATTATGATTTAAGAAACTAGTTAACTATGCCACCAAATTGAACTTAAATTTATACTTTAAAAATCCTTGAGCCTTCTTCTATCCTAGTACCATTCAAACAAATGGGATATTATTTATACTTATTCTATTAATATTTTTTCATAAATAATGTCTCTAAATTATATGTAATTTTATCTCTTATATCATTCAATATATTTCATAAATGTATATAGTTTTCAATGCATATACTCCATTAAATCATTAATTGATTTTCTGAACATGCACTTATGTTTTCCATATATTCTTTCTTCTCATGTATCTTTTAGGGTATTTGGTTTTAAATATTAATTATTATAATTATGATAGTGTATCAAAATAATGAATTTCATTTATTGATTTAATTCAATGATTCTTTAGATTTTAATTAGCTATTTGATCATTTCAACCATCATTATCATAATAATAAATTTTATATTAGAAATTATGCTAGTGATGAGATTGCACTTTCAACATGTCTTGATAGGTATAAAAAGTAAAGAAAAATGCTATTTTATAGCCTCTACAATACACCCATATTATTTGAAAATGAAGAATCCTTTTATTTATTTGTTTGTATGATTCTACTTTGAATGATTTTACCAGGAAGAATATGTAATTGGTTTAGGATAGTACATTCCAAAAGATACTATATGAGAAGAAACACTATATATGGAAAACATAAATTGTGCATGGTGAGAAAACCAATCAATGATTTAATGGAATATGTGCATAGAAAACTATATACATCCATGAAATAAATTGAATGCATAACATCATAATTCAATATGACCTATCAAATAATACTTGTTACCAGATTTTTACCTACAGGTTCAATCAGGTAGAGCCACCAAGGTTTTCAAGCAAATGGTACATTTTATAACCTCTCTATGTTGCATTCAAGTATACCAATGAAATAACCTTAAGAGATTACAGAAAAAGATTGCAAAATAAAATCATTCCATTGATATAAATGTATGAAGCATAAAAAGATTGAATAAGTCTTTTTGAAGAAATCTAATCTTTATTGAAGACGATAAAATACATGTCTCACACAACAAGTCATGAGACTAACTTTGTTCAAATAAATGCATATAAGGAGCATTTATACATGAATAAGTAAAAATTGAAAGGAAGAACATGTAAAGGGGGTAACTGATCATTGCCTGAATGACTGGTACTGTTGGTCCGATCTTCTTTTGATGGTCTTTCCTTTCTTCTCTTAGCTTCCTTGGTCCTTAGGTTTCATGTTTCCTGCATAGAGTGTGAATAATGAGTTAGAACAAGGTTCTAAGCAATGAAATGTTACACACTAAACATGAATATTTACCCATACATGCATAAGCTAGCCCCTATGTGCATTTATTTTTCTAACTGGTTTGTTCCATGTACAGTAACAGGTCTAATCATTTTCAATTTCAAAATTTGGGGTAAAATGTGGCTCCCACAAGGGTTGAGCCCAACATGCAAATGAAAAGTAAAGTAATTACATTTTCCCCTAATACTATTTAGGTCCAGAGTCCTACCAAAGAAATAATCAGATTTGAAAGGAAAAAATATTGGTGTTGATCTTTGTATTTGTCATCAAAGGATTCATTTGGCAGAAACTGTGGACTTAAATGGTCTTAGAGTATTCATGCCTTTCATGGAGTAACTAGTGAGTAGCATACACAATTATTATCATCTAAGATAATGCAAATAATAGCTGATCAAAGTGCAGGTTTATAGTGGACTATATGAGTGATACAAACAAGATGCAATCACAATCCAATCACGGTACCATTTATAAAAGGAAAACAAGGATCTTATGCAGTATTAGAGGCAACACTCAGTAGACAGATTTTTCAACCCCCAAGAAGCAATCACAGATATGTAGCCTAAGAAAAAATGACAACCACATGGGATGAGCCTACAGTATTAATGAAATATCAGCCAGAGGACTATCAGATTGGAACAAATAATTAATTTGCAGCCATTAATACTTTTAATGGTGAGCAAAGAAAATGGATTCCAGTCATACATTAACATATGTAGTATAGTAGAATGTGAATCATGAGTTAATGAAGCAGTGATAGTAGTCTAAAGAGAAACAAACATTGATAATAGAGTACAATTATAATGCTACAGTCACAATGGAAAAGCCCCTTTTAGGTTTGTTGAACTCAATCAAAAGTTGCAGTCAAAGAGATCTCCAGAACAATTATCAAGTTTTCTTTCAGCCTACGATTCACAAGAGACTTAAAAATTAGTGCTAAATAATCATAGATATCAATAGGGCAGTAAAAAGAAGAGATTATTGTTTAAAATATAGTCTTATAAAAATGCTACAACAATAATATTCATAATGGTGGCTCTGTTAAAACATAGTGAACAATGATTTTCAAGTTTTTTGCTCCAGTAAAGTATAGAGTGGTCAACCTCAAGACTATGATGAAGACTTGTATTAGTTACAACATGACACAGATCATTCAGTGTGCACTAAGAGGCCAACACAAGTAAGGTGTTGTGAAAAAACCAATCCAAGAGTCATGAATGGATATTTTGAAAAATCATATACTTAAAATAGCATATTAAACAATCACTGTCATAGATCCCAGAATCTAATAACATGCATCAAATGACCAATCTTCATAGTATAGTACCATTTCACATAGACATGAAAATTAAAAGAATACAGTGCTAAGTTGTAGTAGCTATTTGACTAAGATATCCATCACAACCAAAACAATTTTTACATAGGATGATTCACACACAACTACACATGCAGTCACAATAAATGTGATAGATATGAAATGAGGAAGCAATCTTTTATAAATAGAAAAAATGTAAAGATGATTGCAAACAATGTGACAATTGCATAGAGGGTCATAGCCACTCATAATAGCTCGCAATGAGCTTCATAATCAAGCCATAGGAGAAATGTGGGTAAAAGTCACATGTTAAGCTGTAAATATGAGAATTAAAAGAAGGCCAAGAGGGGGGTTTTTCAAACCTTAGCTTCTGTATAGTGCCTCAGAGATACCCACAAACAAGAAACCCCAAATTTTTTAGAATGGCGACCATTCAATGAGGAGGGAGTGTTATGACAGTAAGTTGTTAAAGCCAGATTAAGTTACTGTATGACAGTAAGGCCAATTTTCACAAAGCAACGACATCCATGGAGAGGTTTTCTACCAAAGGTCATACACAATGAAAGCATCAAATACAAATATGGATAAGATACACAGAAACTCAAATTTCATAGTCCTATATACAAGGTTAAAAGACCAAAATACAGTTAGCCCAGATGAAAATCATCTCCAACAAAGTTACTACTAAAAGACACAATCAAACACGATAGTGAAATGAAGAGAGCTATTCATCTGTTTCAATTCCAACCTCTATCGTAGGTTATAAAGGCTAGAATCACAGTAAGGACAAAAGAGCTGCCACTATTCCTAAGGGCAATAATCACAATGTCATAGGTTAATTTTCAAAGATAAAAATGTTCAGCATGATAATCCAATTAAGTGTCTCAATCATTAATTACAGCTTTTGATTAAACAGTCATTGGTGGCCATGGAGAAAATGTTTATTATAGTTCTAATCCAAGACAAGTTCTCAAAGATACCAAAGGATCAATGCAATAATCATCAATAGCATAAGATAGTTAAAATAAATCAACATTAGTAGTGATTCACAGGGTCATGCATGGAGAATGGTCTACGCTACAATAGTCATCTCATGGATAAAGTCATTCATTGGAGCAGGGTAACTCAACTTGAGCGCATAACAACAAGGAGAATTGATGCAGGTGTCATGACTGCCATGATTTTCATCGAACCCTCTCGACCTTAAGCTTCTTCAAGAAGCTTTGATGGAAATGAGATGTTTTCATCTCTTTCCATCGAGTTTTATTTTAGGGTTAATTTTTTCCATAAGTGAAAAAGTTGACCCTTGTGTATTTTGGTGAGATATTTTCTTAAAAATAACCTTCAAAACTAGTGCCACCGCGGGTTAAGACTTATGACTTATACCTTTTCATGCTCTTTACCTTGTATTTTCCCTTCATCCGTGGGCCAAGTTTTGTAACTTATGCCTTAAGACTTTATGTCTTTGACACATGGATGCCACATCACCTTTCAAGAGGTTGTGTCAGCACTTAGATGTGCTATTTATGTTTTAATAGAGACCTATTTGTATATATTCATTGTAAAGCATTTTGACTTTAAGGTGTGATTATAAGTCTAATAGTCATTTTGTTATTACTCAATGCAAATAGAGGTGGTTTAAAGATGAAGATTCAATCAATGAGAGATGTCAACAATATAGGCAATGCATGCCAAGGTTTTAGGTGTAGTTGAAGGTTGTTTGCATGCATGGAGGGTATGTAGGGGTTATTTGAGTCCATTTACAGAAAGTTATTAAGGTTTTGAGATGTTATCATATTTGACTAAGTAATTTTTGACTTTTTCACACCTTTGAAGCATTTTTTGAGTTAGATTCATTTGCTAGATTTGAGGGTTTTTGTTACATCCGACCCCAACTTGTTGGGAGTCCCTATTCTCATGGATTTTTTGGGAGAGAGAAGAGGATATATTCATGTTTGTAACTAATTCTTGGGCAGTTCCTGATTATGCAGATTGGAGCCTTAGTGACTTCTAACAGTCCTTTGTTCTCTCTTCTTGACATATTTTGTAACTCATATGATTTGATATTGGTAAAAGCTATCTTGGAGGCTTATGATAGTTTTATCTCTTCTTATTCTTGCACAGATGTGTAATTTTGCGATTGATCAAGTTATTAGTTTTATCTCTTCTTATTCTCACTATATTTCATGCCTTTTCTGCAAAAGTGTCATGTGCAGGTTTCAAGTTGTGTCTAAGTTAATGAATAAGCTCATTCAGACCTTCTTGCGAAATATTTATGCATGTGCATGTCTTGAATAAGTTGTATTATCTTATCGTTGTCATTATAGTTTTCAGAGTGTTTCAGCTTTCTGAGTATTATAAGGTTAGTAGTTTTGGTGAATCACTTAGTATTTCCCTTTAGTTTGTAGAAGTAGGATTTACATTTTTAAGTTATCTTCTTTAACTTTTCGTAAAAAATTAGTAGTTTTTTTTTATGTTGACCAGCTAGGAGTTGACCTTATCCAGACGTTCAGTTCAGCTATAGGTGACCCACAACTTTGAATTGATCCCATGTTTCTCCAAAAAGCATAGTTTGTCAAACTTTGCATAGGCTGCATTTCTAGGAGATAACAGTTTTTGGCATGCCCGATGGGACGGTCAAAACAAGACAGTTGACGGATCTTCAACGTTTTGTTGGTTTTGATGTGCAGCCAACATATTTCAAGCCTTTCAGGAGGTAATTTTTTTAAGCACATTTGGCGAGTGATTTTTTGTGAGTAGATTTAGTGCATATTTACAGCTTATGAGAAGAGTGCAAACAAGAAGCAATTCTTCATTTTTTATTACTTCCAGCTTTCTCCTCCTAAAAGAAGAGGGAGGGTTACAAAAAGAACTCCTGAGCAATCCAAAATGGTGCAGTCAACACCACCCAGCTTTAAGCCAGCAAGTCCTATTGTTTTATTAATTGTCTTACCCATTTTTCCAACTCAAGTTAACCCAGCTCCAGTTGTTCCTATGGCTAGACAATTTCCTTTTGTGCCATTCAATGGAGGTAGCCCTCTGAATCTTACAGTACAAAATGATATTCCAGTGGCTGCACTTAAAAGTCTACCATTCTATACATGAGAAGATCATATCACTCCTATAGAGAATATTAGAGATATTGTCTCTCTTTGTGGAGTACATCATATCACTCAGGAAAATGTAGCCCTGAGATTACTTGCTGCTTCTTTTAAGGGTAAGGATTTTTAAAGGTTTATAGGTCTGGCAGTTTGCTCAGTTGCAACATGGGATGATTTAGGGGAAAAGATATATAATCAATTCAAGGAAAAGTATGATAATTTGTCCCTTATTGAGAAACTTACTACTGTTAAGAGGGCCCCTCAAGAACAGATGTCTGACTTTAATTTTTTGATTCCAAAGAGCTTGGGATAGAATTCCTACCATTGTTAATCCATCTACTGAATATGCTTTCCTCTACTACTTAAGATTTTTAAATTGTGATATAGCAGTGATGATCCAATCAATGGGAGGAGTTTCACTACCTGATGCATATGAGATATCCATTAAAGAAGAGAATAGTTTAATTCAGGCCAGGAAGATTGCTCCCAGACCTCCTATGCCCATAATCCCAGACATTCAACCCAACATGTCTTTGTAGATTCCATCATTTGTACCATTGCCAGAAGTGCTAACATTATCAGCAGCTACTCAGACTGCTGCAACTCAAGAAGTTGCTACTTCGGGTACATCCCAAGAATTATAAGAGATCAAAAGCATAATTTATACTTTTGGTAACAAGCTGGTGAACTTGGAAAAGCAGTAGTTTCATAGCTGCAGACCCCCTTATCAGCAGCAAAATCAGGCTTCAAATCAACCTTTTCAAGGACAACAATAGCAATACCAACGAAATAGACCTTTCTATCAAGGAAACTATCAAGGTCCAAGGTAGAATGTGAATTAAAAAGAAACTTAAACACTAACGTGGAGGCGAACTCTCCCTGTCAAAGGTGCAAGAAAAATCGAGGCGATCAGGAGATGACATGGGAACCTCAGAGTTAATGTGGAGGAGTTAATCTCCTCCACTCGGTTTTCTATCTCTACCCCGTCCACTTGCTTCTCTTTAAAACTCTATGATTTAATGCTCTGTAGTTTTTATTAAAATTAACTCCATCGCCTATTTACTTAATCCATGCAACCCAACCCTGGTTTCTGATGGAGCCAAAATCAGATGGAGGTGTCATTAATGGCCCTAAATCTGCCACTCAAATAAACCCAGCCCTAAAAAAATCCTTTGCGGAGACCGTCACCCTGCCTGTGAATGGAGTCCACCCGTCGGCACAATTCCTTAAGGCTCCTGAAGACGAAGGAACCAGTAAGGATGGTAAGTGCCCTCGCATTGCCTCGGACTCCTTCTGCATTTCACCAAATACTGAAATGTTGAATGAAATTGCTTCAAAAAAACTTAGGTTATGTGACACTGCCATCTTTTTTGCTTGTGTTGATATTCAAAAATGCCCACCTAGGAAATTCTTAGATGATTGGTTTAATAATCTGTGGAATCTGAAATTAGGGCTTAAAATATCATTCTGTAGGCAAATACAGAGAGGTCTTTACCTTATTTTCTTTGACATGCATGAATCCCAACTGGAAGCCTTCAAACACCAATATTAGACGGTCGGGAATACCTCCTTTTGAGCCCTAGCCTCATCTCCGGAGGCAGTTTATGAGGAAGTTCTATTGTCCTCCCTTAGATGGGTCATCCTTAAAGATGTCCCTCCCTTTCTTTGGCGTTTTCTTCTCCAATTAATGGAACCGTTTGGCAAAATAATTCGGATTGATGAGACTACCCATTTGGTGCCCAACCTTGATGCAAGAATGCTTGTATCAATTAAGCTTGGAATTGACATCCCTCCATGTTTAAACCTGAATATTAATGGAGATACCTTCGTCTGTCCTATTGAAATGCTTGGAGGCTTGAATACATGTTTTCTCTGCAAGAAGGAAGGGCATATTCGTAAAAACTATCCATTCATCAATCGCAGGAAACAAAAGAATAATATAGCCGATGTATTGGTAAACCCTAGAACCAATAATGACCTAAAATCAACTCCCCTACACTCTACCAACGAAGAGACATCTGCACCTGACACCAATCTTAATGAATTAAATCCAATGCATATTGACCACACACCTCTGGTACCTAAACCCCTCATCCCTGTTTCCAACCCCCCAAAAGGTCTTGAAGAATCGCCTTCTAACTACTTTCATATGGTCACTTCAAGAAAGGGAAGAAGAAAAATTGCCCATCAAAATGCCCTAAACCATAGTCACTCTAATGTCCAAAATACCAACCAATTGGCTGTTACTAGCGAATACTACCCCCCCCAGTGAATACCCCCCCCCCCCCCCTCCAGCGAATACCTTTTACAAAATAAGTTAAACACTAAAATCTAAATTAAAAAGAAACTTTCTATTATTATTATTTATTATAACTAGAGAGTGGATAATTTAAAAATAAGTTAAAGACTAAATCTAAATTAAAAAGCAACTTTCTATTATTATTATTTATTAAGTACTTTTTTTTTTTTAAATCTAGATTTAAAAGAAACAAATCTAAATTTTAAAAAACTTTCAATTTAAAAAATTATGTTTTTAAATCTAGATTTAAAAGAAACTTCTATTACTTTTGGCATGCAAATCATTTCATATTCTAAGATTAAATTCTAAAAATTATATTTTTCAATATAAATTTAAAACAAATTTCTATTTTTTTAACATGCAAATCATTTCATATTCTAAAATAAGATTTAATTTTAATAAATATTAATCATATAAAATTAAATAATCTATGCTAAAGGTAAAGATTTTTTAAAATTGATATTTCCTACATAAATTTTATTTATTAAATATAAATATGCAAATATTTTACTTTAAGCTATAAAAAAAATTACTATAACTATTATTATACTCGTATGATCAAAACTTTCAATGCTTTTGTTTTCTTATACCTTATTTTCTACTTAAACTCAATACAGATCTTTCTTCACTCCCCTTTTTTAAAAGAACTTTACAACTTATTTTTGTTTCTTTTCTAGTCCGAATCATCCCTTTATAATTGAAAAGTGTACACAAATTTTACGAAAAACTACACAAATAATTTAAATGTGATATTATATAGTTACGTTGGATAGACGTTTGTAATGTTAGTAGAAGCTTCTTGACAGTTACTTAAAATTGGCGGTCAAATGTTCCACACTTTGAACAACGCAAAATCATTCCGACCGAATGACAGTGTCATTGCTAAATACAAGTCAATTCAAAACTTAGCAAAAGCAAGACGGCCAAAGAGTGATGTAATTTGAGGGTATTGACGCACACATTAATCGAGTATGCAGAATAGAGCTATGTATAGTTTTACAGTGTGATTCATATGAAGGAAAATATCTATCCTTTTCACTTCGTAAAACTAGGTTAACTTTTCACTCCGCTGTTTCACAGATCTTAAGTCTATAAAGAAGCTAAAAATCGGCATATGCAATCCTTCGTAATAAATTTGAGTAACTGACATAAATTCTAGGGTTTTTATAATATGTCTAACGATGGAGAAGAGATGAGATATAGAGGCGTGAGAAAGAGGAAATGGGGAAAATATGTGGCCGAAATTAGGTCAAGAAGGAGAACGCGCATATCGCTGGGCTCATACTTCATCGCTCAAGCTGCAGCTCGCGCTTACGACGCTGCGCTCTTGTGCCTCTGAGACCCCAACGCTTTGTCTTTCAATTTCCCAGACTCGCAGTTAAACTCGACTGCACTGGATATGGCAGCTGCACGGAGAAATCCATCATCTCAGGCTGTTCCAACTGCTGCCATTGCTGTTGGGTCTGCGTTCGACACAATTCCTCCAAGATACCATCTTAGTGTTGAGGCAGGGTCCAGTGCGGAGAAAGAAGGCTTTACCCATTTTGGCCAAGGCGTTAGTGATGAAGAGGTTGCAGGGACAGTTGAGGAAGAAGAAGAAATGTGTGGACTGAGTGATGCAAGATACCTTCTACAATCTCCGGAACAAATATCTTTTGAGGATAGCGTTCAGCTGTCCCTATCATTACCTGAGGAGCAGGATATGGAGCAGCCTTACGATCCAATTGAAATCTTTCCTAGTTTACCTACATGGCGTGGAAGCACTTTCCGGGCGACACAAGCAAAGCCTCCGACTTGAATACATTTTTTATAATGTTATTGATTTCTACAAAATTTAATGTGGAGATTTTTCAAATCATATAATTTTGATTTTATTTTTTAACAGTCTAGCTGAAGAGCATCAGTTTTTCTGTATGTTTCAATTATTGTTCATTAGATTTTTGTTACTTAAAAATTTATTAAAAAATTATCTAGTAGATCAATAATCTCTTGTGATCTGAAAATAAAGTTATTAATTAGACCAATTGAAAATCTTTATTGGTACAAAATAAGACACTATAATTGAGACATTTGAGCATAAATATTGTATCAGTTTGTAAATTTTTTAGTTGTCAAAACATAGAAAATATACTCAGAAGTCAGAAAAATAGCTATTAATAGTTAAATCCATTTAAATAGAACCAAAAAATTGGTTAAAATCTGATATATACCATTTAAAAACTTTTAATACACAAATTAGTTATATTGACTAATAGTGTTCTTCCCCTCATATTTTTAATGTGAGATGGTGATGGCACTTGGGTATCTTCTAAGATGAAAACAAATTTCGCTGAATCGGAGCCGTTGTACAATTCAGAAAGAGATTTTGCGTGTAGTTTACAGCTCAAATGAATGAGCGTTTATGCAGAATATGTGAGGGATGATTTACGAGTGATGTTGAGATAACACTTCTACTTCAATTACAAATTACTACACAATAGAGAGGTTTAAGACATTAATTTAAGACAATTTTGTCTTAAATATATGTTTTATAATTAAATTTATTTTTAAATTTTTTATATTGTCTCAAATTAAGACAATATAAAAAACACTTTTCCAAGTAAAACTTTTATTCAATATGGAGCTAGCTTTATCCCGCGCCCAACTCACTATCTGATGTTCCATTCATTAGCAACTACCGCTCCATTCATTAGCAACTGGCGGTAACAGCGGCAACATCTTTGGGATCCCGCTATTAACAGCGGCAACATCTTTGGGATCCCGCTATTAACAGCGGCGGGAAGAGTTTTCTTGGTATGGCGAGAAGTTTTCTATGCCCTAGCTATCTTCTTCAACCCATCTTATGCACTGCGATTCTGAGAGTGAGCTGCAAACTGTACAAGCTGAGAAATTTCTATGCTGCATACAGGTAATAAATTTCTCTTTCTGAGTACCCTGTAAATATTTTGTTTGCTTTGTAATGTGGGTATCCCTTGCTCTGTTTTTTGGGTGGTGATTTCTCCTTGGGTTTGGCGTGAAATTGATGTTGGAAGGAACTGTCATTATTATTGCCGAGTGATTCTCTTATGATTGACATCAGGCCTGGCGCCAAGAAGAAGTGTTCACTTGCAGTTTCAGGTCTGAAAATGACAGATCCTTGCTAGGTGTTTTGTTTTAGTGTCTGAGGCGATTAATCCCTTGACTATTGGCCAACACATTCAGGTGGATTTTTCAGGAATAATGACTCCCATGCTAGTTGTGAGTGTTCTTCATGTTCATAGGTTTCCATGATGTTGGTTGCCTTTTGCATTGCTGGGCGTAACAAAAAGCCGCGTCAGGATTCCCACTATCAATTTAAACTAACCGCTAAAGACTGGTGAGCGGGAGACTTCTGGGGAGGTTTGTGGTCCTTGGAGAGTTAATTGGAAGAAACCTTATTGTTTCTGAAGTCTTCTTTCTGTTCCAAATGCTGTATGCTTGAGTTTACATGCACATAAATCATTGTGTGAATACTGCAATTTGAAGGTCAGACTTTTTATAGTTATACATTTATTTGTAACCTGTTATTAACAATAGGTGGGCATTCTAGATGGGTATTATTTGTGTTGAATTTTTTTTATCCCTTGCTGTGTTTCAGACATACAGAGAAGTAAGATTACATCTTCCATATATTACTTGCCAACACACAGATACATACCGAATACTCAGAAACATACTGAATGTCCAAAGATATGTATACTTGATTTGATTTTGGTTTGTGTAGATTTTTAGAAAGGTTCTTTGATATGTTTTAGTGCAGGGTTTCATATATTTGCTGAAGTAACAAATTTTTAGAATTGACTTCATAATTTTCAATTTGGTTCTCCTCTATTTGATCTTTATTTTCTGTAAAACTTTTTCTTCAAAATATTGTGATTGCAAAATCTCAGTTTTTTTCTTTTGTCCCCTATTTTCTATGAGGGTTTTGTTTCAAATTTAAATGATAACAAAGCATATACATACCCTTCAAATCCACCTTCCATATTGCTTTGTTGGATATACATACCCTGTTTCAAAGCTCCCATTTAATCAATAGTAGGGAGGACGCTGGTAAAGGTTGTGGAATCTGGTTTTACACCTGCCAATTGCATTTGCTTGGAAGCCTCTAAAGCTTTTTCACTTACAATCTTTGCAGTCCTTGAGCCACAATTCTTTCAGGGTTACTGTTGTGCCCTGTCTTCTTCCACATTTTGCAAGCATGTCTACCAGAACAGTTGCAACTGCAGCATACGACAAAAATCTTCTATCCGTTATGCTTTGATGGATGTCCATGCCTTGTTTCAGAGCTCCCATTTAAGCATGAGCAGGGAGGATGCTAGCAAAGGTTGTGAAATTTGGCTTTACACCTACCAAGTGCACTTTCTTGAAAGTTTCTAAAGCCTTTTCAACAAATCATAAGCTTCTGAAATCTTCCTCAAAATAACGGAAGTCTGAAACTGCTCTAGGACAATTATCCATCTGCACAATGTCTTTACTTTTATCTCAGGGTCTGTATACCTCTGTCATTAGCTAGGATGCAGTTATTTTATGTTCTTCATTATATTGTTAATGATAAAAATGACAATGAAGTAACTATTATCCTTGCTTAAGATGGCTTTAGTGTAACAAGTTAAAGCCACCGCAAAGTGGGATAGGTTGTAGCCACCACTAATTGAAGAGCAGAGTTCCATGCCAAATTACAACCCAGATGATCATCTTAGTTGTAGTTGAATTATGGTCATCTTAGCTATTAGTGGATGATACTGTAGAAATTCTATTGCAGTCACTGATTATTAATCTCCTATCTCATAAAAATTATTTAACTGCTGAAAATAAATTTATAGCTGAATATCGAAAAATAACACAACTGCAACTTCACTAAAAATACGGAAAGAAATAAGCAACACAAGGACACAATATTTTTGGACAATTGTCCCTGGAAAAACCCCTAAGGGAAAACCAGTTCTACAGATGGAAAATATATTAATCTTCAGCAATATAAGAATTACAAAAGAATTCCTTGCCTCTTACTGGCAGAACTCCGACAAACTCCTAATATCTCCTGCTGATATCCTCCACTGCTATATCAACGCTATCACTGTGCCTCTTGCTAACATTGCAAGACTATTTGCTATCACTGCAAATTCTTCTCAAGACTTCTTATTTTCCAAATGACCCATGACTCCTTTTTATACTACTCTGTTGGAAAACCAACAGTCAAGATTAATTCAAACCAACGGCTGAGATTAAGACAACTCAATAACCAATAACTAATTTTGGCTATGAGGTGTCACCTAAAAAGAGCCACTATTAAATAACAATTGTTTTCATCCTAACAATACTTGTTTGACAAAAACAACCATTTTCTAATTCTAGGTCAGGACGAACAGCTGTCCAAAACTACCCATAACTAATGCTGTTATTTCTGGGTAAGGACGAACAGCTGTCCAAGCTACCCATAATTAACACTCCCTCTTAGCGAGGAAGCTATTCTGCACAACACCCATCTTATCTCTAAAGAAGATGAATTTTGCCTTCCCCAATGCCTTTGTTAGAATGTCTGCTACCTGCTCCTCTGTAGGTATGTATTGTAGCTGAACAATCCCCCTCTATACACAATCCCTGATGAAGTGATACCTGATGTCTATATGTTTCAATCTATCGTTGAACACTGGATTCTCAGTCAACTTGATGCAACTCTGATTGTCGCAATGTATCACCGTAGTCTCAACCTTCTGACCAAACAAGGCTACTAGCAACTTTCGAAGCCATATAGCTTCACACGTCGCCATGCTGGTTGCTATGTATTCTGCTTCTAATGAACTCAAGGCCACAGATTTTTGCTTCCTGCTAAACCAAGAAACAACTCTTGATCCCAAGCTGAAACAACATCCTGAAGTACTCCTTTTGTCCATTGTACTGCCTGCCCAATCTGCATCAGTATAGCCTATCAACTTGATACCTTCACCTCGAACATATCTGATCCCGTACTGAACTATACCATGAAGATAACGCAACACATGCTTAGCCGCCGTCCAATGCACTCTCTTTGGCTCTACCATGAATTGACTAAGAGAGTTTACTGCAAAGGCTATATCTGGCCTGGTGTTGACCAAATACATGAGCGAACCAATCAGCTGCCTGTATAGGGTGGGATCAACATCCTTTTCCTTGGATGCATCTACCTTCCTCCAATTAGTGATCATGGGTGTAGACATGGCTTTGCAATCTTCCATCTCGAATCTCTTCAAGATTTCAATGCAATATTTCCCTTGACCAAGGAAAATCTCTCCATCAGTCTGCCACACCTCCATGCCTAGAAAGTAGTGCATAAGTCCCAAATTCTTCATCTCAAACTCTTCTGCAAGGTCCCTTTTGCAATCCTCTATGAGCCCTAGCGCACCAGTAAGAAGCAAGTCATCTACATATAGAACAAGAATGAGAACCTCACCCCCAACCACCAAGTAGTAGAGGTTCGCATCAGCCTCACTCTTCATAAAGCCCATTTCCTGCAAGTATGTATCAATGCGCTCATACCACGCTCTGGGAGCCTGCTTGAGTCCGTATAAGGCTTTCTTTAATCTGCACACGTGGGTCTCTTTGTTGTGTGCAACAAATCCTTCTGGTTGTTCTATGTATACCTCCTCCTTCAGTTCTCCATTAAGGAATGCTATCTTGACATCCATTTGATGGATTTGCCATCCCATCTGTGCTGCAAATGAGATTACAGCTCGTATAAAAGTATACCTGGCCACAGGAGAAAATGTCTCCTCATAGTCTATTCCCTCCTTCTGAGAGAACCCCTTGGCCACAAACCTCACCTTATATTTCTCAATGCTACCATCTGCACCATGCTTTATCTTGAAGATCCAGCGCAATCCAACTACTGCTCTATCAGTTGGTCTAGGCACTACCTCCCATACATCATTCTGCATTATTGAGTTATATTCCTCAACCATAGCATCTCGCCATACCTGATGCTTTGCAGCTTCCTGATAGCTGGAAGGTTCACTATCTACCAACTGGCTGACTAATGCCACATAGTCATTGAACTTGGCTGGTTGTCTCCTCTATCTTGTACTCTTCCTAGGAGCTCCCACAGACTCTTGAGTATCCCTTTGTATGTCTTGAACCTCATGGTTCCTACTGCCAACTGTAGAGGATGAAATATCAACCTCTATATCATCTAGATGCATATCCTGCTACACCAGTTGCTCCATACTCTGTGAATCTTCACTACCTGAGTCTATGCTTGTACTAGTAACTGTACTTGAGCTTTGCTGTCCTTGACTTGGACTTGGAGCTTTCGTTGGCTGCTCACTCCGATCATCTGCTGGCAAATCTCTGGATCTTCTAAACGCCTTGTCCTCCATGAACTTGACATCACGTCTGACAATAATTCTTCTGGTCCCTGGAATGAACATCCTATATGCCTTTGAAGTTTCACTATACCCAACAAAGTACCCCTTCTCTGCAGTCTGATCTAACTTGGTACGTGTGTCTCCAGGAATAAGGCAATATGCCAAACTCCCAAATATCCTGAAGTGACCAACATCTGGCTTCTTCCCCGTGAAAGCCTCCTCTGGTGTCATTTTCCCTAGTACCTTGTGTGGAACCCTATTCTGAATGTAGATTGCTGTACTACACGCTTCTGCCCATAAGTAGCGGGGCATGTCCTGGTCATGTAGCATAGCCCTTGCTGCCTCCGAAATAGAATGGTTCTTCCTCTCAGCAACTCCATTCTGCTGTGGATTGTAAGGAACAGTCCACTCTCTCTTGATTCCTTCTCTGGTATAGAAATCCTGGAAGTCATTTCCTTTGTACTCGCCTCCATTGTCTGACCGAAGAACCTTTATCTTCCTTCCTGTTGAGTTCTCCACAAGAGCCTTGAACTCTTGGAAGCGACTGAAAACCTCATCCTTGGTCTTCAAGAAGTATATCCAGGTCTTCCTGGAGAAATCATCAATAAAGGTAACATAATACTTATATCCTCTGAGAGACTTTGTCGACATTGGTCCACATACATCTGAATGTACTAGATCAAGAACACCCATAGATCTGGTGTCACTCCTTGGAAAAGATGCTTTCGCAAACTTTCCCAACACACATCCCTTACATACATCATCATGCTCCGTGCTCACCTCTGGAACACCTGTCACCATCTCACAAAGCAATCTAAGTGCTCCATGATGAATATGGCCCATCCTCCTATGCCATAGCTCTCCAAGATCTCTAGGGTTATTGTTGCTCATGAGTGCCTTAGGAGTATCAAACTACAACCTATAAAGGCGACCACTCCTAACTCCAATAGATACGGATGATTTCCAAACTTTATGCTTAATCAAAATATGCATCCCTCTAAAGAGAACATTATACCCTTTATCCTGAAGGACAAATACAGAAACCAAATTCATACCTAAGCTTGGCACATGCAACACATCATGAAGAGGAATTACCTTTCCATTCTCCCTCTGAAGCTGAACAGTTCCTTTCCCAACTGAGTTGAGCTTGGACAAGTTCCCCATAGAGATCTGGATTCTCGTGTTCTCCTCCTTGTAGCTGGAGAAGTACTCTCGAACTCCTGTCATATGAAATGACGCCCCACTGTCTATATACCAGACACTCTGTGAGGTTGAGCTAATCATACAGGCTATGAGTGCAAACTCATCCTCCAATCTACTAGAGAGCTCCTCTGCACTTACTGAAGCTGCCACTTGGTTCTTTCCCTTCTTATCTTTCTTCCTTTGTGGGCAATCGCTGACATAGTGGCCAAACTCGTGACAACCAAAGCACTTGACCTTAGATAGTTCCTTCTTCTTCTTTTCAATTTGTGAATTTGCTCCTTTGCTAGATCCCTTCTTTGTTTTCCCCTTTCCCGCTAGGGCAACATTTTCTTGTTCTACCTCACTTTTATGACTCTTATTGTTGGCTCCATTGACAAGGCTTAGTCTAAGCTCCTCCTGAGTGAAATCACTCCAAAGTTGATCCCAACTTGGTAAGGTGTCTCGTCCATTAATAACTTGAACAAAGACATCCCACTGCTTAGAAAACCCATTTAGGGCTATTCTTACTAGCTCATCTTCATTTGGCTTATCTCCAACAGCTGCTAACTCGTCCTTGACAAGTCTAAGCCTGGTGAGGTAACTTGTAACATCTTCTCCCTTGTTCATCCGGGTATTCCTCAATTTTTCTCTGAGAATCAGCTTCCGGTTAGTGGTAGCATTCTGGTATAGATTTAGAATGGTGTCCCACATCTTCTTCGCTGTATCTAACTCTGCGATATGTGGAACAACATGGTCCTTGACACCATCAAGGATTATCCTCCTCGCCTTGGCATCATCCTTCTTGTATGTTGCAAGTTGTACTAGATCTGTAGGTACAGCTACAGTACTGGTAACATATTCCTTGATACCATTCTCTTCCAGCAATAACAAAATTCTGGCTTTCCAGACACCAAAATTTGAGGCACCATCCAATCTGTCTTGATCTCTCAAACCTGCTGAGGCCATCTCAAAGAAATAAAGGAAAACAATAACTCGAAAGAGGTCAAACTCAAATTTCTTTCCTTTGCTTAGGGTAAACCTTTTCTACCCTCAACAAAGCTCTGATACCATGTAGAAATTCTATTGCAGTCACTGATTATTAATCTCCTATCTCATAAAAATTATTTAACTGCTGAAAATAAATTTACAGCTGAATATCGAAAAATAACACAACTACAACTTCACTAAAAATACGGAAAGAAATAAGCAACACAAGGACACAATATTTTTGGACAATTGTCCCTAGAAAAACCCCTAAGGGAAAACCAGTTCTACAGATGGAAAATATATTAATCTTCAGCAATATAAGAATTACAAAAGAATTCCTTGCCTCTTACTGGCAGAACTCCGACAAACTCCTAATATCTCCTGCTGATATCCTCCACTGCTATATCAACGCTATCACTGCGCCTCTTGCTAACATTGCAAGACTATTTGCTATCACTGCAAATTCTTCTCAAGACTTCTTATTTTCCAAATGACCCATGACCCCTTTTTATACTACTCTGTTGGAAAACCAACGGTCAAGATTAATTCAAACCAACAACTAAGATTAAGACAACTCAATAACCAATAACTAATTTTGGCTATGAGGTGTCACCTAAAAAGAGCCACTATTAAATAACAATTGTTTTTATCCTAACAATACTTGTTTGACAAAAACAACCATTTTCTAATTCTAGGTCAGGACGAACAGCTGTCCAAAACTGCCCATAACTAATGCTGTTATTTCTGGGTAAGGACGAACAACTGTCCAAGCTACCCATAATTAACAGATACCACCTTTGTAGCATGGTGGGATCAGATGCGGCTGAATTTTCTTGATTACTTGCACTTGGGCCCAATAGAGTTGTTGTAGCCATTTTAGTCTATGTATGTGAGTCGAAATTATAGTCTGAAAGTTGAGACCAATATGTTGATTTTCAAAGAAGGGAAACATTGCTAAGTGTCGAATTGTTCTAGAAGTGGATGACACAGAATTATCAAAATGGCTAGAAACTTGCTAGTTCAATCTACTTGTGTAATATTAATAATAGTCATGTGCCTCACAAATACCCTTAGTTTCTAGTTGTGAAATTTTAGTATTAGTCATGGGCTTCACCAATACCCCCTATGAAACTAGATACACACTGTTGGGGTAGTCAAGTGGAACAATAAACCAGATGCTTTGCTTTGGCCTTCAAGCAAGTTATACGAGAGATTTCTGATGATACCTAAACCTATATATTATGAATTAAAAGTAGTTCTAGTTGTGGTAATGATGATTGAATGGTATCTTAAATTTGTGTTTATGTTTATCAATATGTATGACTGCTTGAATGAACTTTAAATTCTCCATTTTTCCTAGAACGACCATAAATAAAAGGGATTAAATTGCATAGAATCTGTTGGCTTCATCACAATTGTAATCCATTCATGCCAAAATAATTTATTCAAGGTATTTATCACTTAAAGCTTAGAAAGTAAATTAACAAATATTGCTGTCAGTAGGAATTTAGAAACTAAATTAACAAATAATTTTGTCTATCATCATAAGGAATATTTTAACAGAGTTCTATTTTTCTAGATCGAATCATCATCACAAGAAATTGGATAAGTGCAAGCGTGAATCTAAAGAAACTATCCTTTGCCACCATCTACGATTTTCAATTCGGGTATGTATTTTTACCAATGCTGACTACTAGTATAAACTATAAAGTAGTACATTCAAAAAATCATATATATATATAAATAAAATCTTTTGTGGCAACCTTATTGCTCTTGAATCTAATATAGTGTGGTTATCATCTCGATAAGCAAATTTAAGAGTTGGTAATAGAATGTAGACTCAACCTTGACATATTCTCAAAGGATACAAATCTTTGAAGGCCTTTGACTATTGAAACTAAAAATTTATTGTTGTTTTGGATATCTTTCGATGTGAAGGCCCTTGATTTGTTTTCTTGTGGTTCCATATGAGTTTTTGACTTCTTTTGTCTTCATACCAATTCCATTATGGAATGGATCGTACGATTGTCAAAGGGTCTTAACTTGCTTTTGCATATTTGGTGTTGCTGAGCTTTTTATAATGGTATGTTCGATGTGAAGACTCTTTACCCTCTGATTGTGACTGACAATTCAAAACCTTTGGCTGCCAGGATCATAGGGCTATCATATATCTCTTGCACAAGCATATGAATGTCTTTCCATATAACTATATGTATCATCATTGGATGGCATTTTCTTCTTTTGTGACTCATTTGGTACCATGAATCTTATGAATCCTTTTCTATGGATGCATCTTTTCTAGACTGCATCTCTGCAAATCCCTTGTGGTCCATAAATGTTCTCAAAGGCTGTCACAACCTTTTGAGTTACTCTTTGCTTTTTATGTTGGACAGTCCTTTATATTCACTATTTTTCTGATTTTGACAAGTTTTGTCGCTTTATCCTTTGGATCTATCTTTTGTGTCATGAATGTATTTGATACCTTAACTTCTATCTCACAAAATCTAGGGACTGCTATAATAGAGCTTCATCTACCATTCACTTCCTAAATATAGAGAGACCGTGTCTTAATGATCTTTGCTATAATGAGAGCATTGTCTGATTTTATCTCTTTCAAACAAAGCATGTGTCTGAATTAATTGACTTCATAGCATATGTCTCTCACATCATGTCTCATGTTGATCTCATGACCTATCCTTGAAACCATCTAATGATCTACGCATTAAAGTTATATGTTGTGGATGTTACCTTATGCTGTAACAATATCCATTTTCCACTCATTTCTATGGGTAGCTATGTGTGGTCTTTGTTGTCTCAAACTTGTTGCTAAAACCTTTTTTAAGACTCCATTGTGATGTTATTATTCAACATATTGGTATGCACTTTGTAACCCTGTCTTTGAGGCTACAATGCTTTTGCATGTATGTTAGCTGCACAATATGCTCTGCAAGTGCAATGGATACAATAACAAAAAATTTGATTTTTCATATATTTCATTATTGGTAGTTTTTTTGTGAGTTGAACACTTCGAAATTCAAATTTTGTAATTGGTAAAAATGGCAAAAATATATTGAATATGAAAAAGAAAAAATGAGTATGTTATAATCAAACCAGCCCATGTTAAGATTTAGATTAAGGCAAGCTAGACAAAGAGATTGACTTTTTGTTTTTTGTTTCTAAGGAGAACCTTCATGCATCAAGTGCTCTCAGAAAAGATGGACAGATGAAAAACGAGAAAGATATGGACATGAAGAGTTGAGTCAAATGCAAAATTATATGGCAGAGATCGAATGGTATAAAGAACGTTGTAAGAGGCGCTATAGCTACTATGATTCTTTCAAACAACACAAGGAAATAAAGCTGGAAATTGTTGAAAAGGAGGAGAAACATGTATTACCAAGTGATTTCAGATGCCAAAATAAATGGATCAATGTTGGCACAACATATAGAAGACTTGTATCATAAACCTAATTTTTGTAGCATATAGAAGACTCGGCAATTATAAAGCTAATTTTTGTATCATCATACTTGTTTAATGAATACTTGTCAATTTATTCACTCTCAAGCTCTTCCTTAAGAACATGAGTTGTTGGTTGTTTCTTAAAGAATTATCAATTTTTTAACCAAAGCAAGCTTGTTTTCTTGGATGAAGTTATAGTTTGTTACAGTATTTTGCTAAGTGTTTTGTAAGAAATTAAATATAATTACTTTGAATATTGTATTGCTATTTGGAAACATTTTTGGTTGAAAACTACACAAAAAATATTTAAAATAGACTATTTATTTTTTTAATACATTTTTTTATATTGTCTCTAGAGAGACAATAGTTGAGATCATAAGACATATTATCTCTTAAGAGACAATATGATTTTAATCCCAACTATTGTCTCTAGAGAGACAATATGTCTTTAATTCCCAACTATTGTCTCTAAAGAGACAAATGTGAAATTGTCTCTACAAAGACAGAAAAAATTCTGTTTTATATTGTCTTTATAGAGACAAATTTTTTTTTGTCTCAAGTTAAGACAATTTGCTCAAATATTGTCTTAAAACACCCCCCTATGTGGTATCTATTCCAAATTGTGACATGTGTATATAAGATGTCTCAACAACCAAGAACAAATCTCTTCAATGTAATCAATGTTCTAAGTTATTCGTCTTTATACATTGTAAGAACATGTTGTATTACAAAAATATTTTGCATAGCTTGCCGGTTTAAATTATAAGTTTAATCTATTCATATTTAGCTTTTTTCTATATTTCAAAATCAACTTAATTGTATTCTAAATAATTACTCTTAACAAAAACAATATTGATTTCTTCCAACTTTTATCTACCCTCAACTATATTAACCAAAACATATAAATTTCTTATAATGAAGATGATGTATAATGAAGATGATGGTGATTATTGTACAAAAGATCATATTGTAGGGCTGAGTTCAAATCTTAAAAAATATAAAAAATATAAAAACCGACCCTTTTTGAACTTTTTCAAGAGGTCAGTACAGTTAGAGGGGACCGCATTTTTGTTTATTTCAGTTGGGATTAACCAGTAAAGACTTCTAGTGATGGCGTCACTCAATACGTGAGATTCGTCAACGCCTTATTGCAGACCAAATGCGCTTTGCGGAGAGGGAACGTGCGCTGAGGAGCGTATGCAATGCAGCGTTGACCTTGGTCAATAATTAATTAAAAAATTAAATTAAATTAAAATACAGCATAGATAATTATAGTACTTCCCATCTATTTCCGCCGCACAAGATAGCTGATCTATTTATATATCTGTTTTTCTGTCACATTTTATTGAAATCTAGTTTCCATATTTTTGTCAGTTTGGGACACAATCTAACGTAACGGCTGACGCCATCACCGGAACAGTCTCTTCATCTTTCTTGGAGTGATACAACCGCGTAAATGAAGAAATCTAAAGGTAAAAAGAAAGAAGAAAGAAAGATGGCAATTTTTATATGAGTATAGAGACAGTTTATAGTAATATAGGATACATCTTATATAAGTTATAAGAAGTGGTTATCCATTTTTTAAGATGTATCAATACTAGGTTATCTTTATACATCATAACTTATATATTGGTACATCTTAGAGGTTAGATAGTCATTTTCATATGGGACTACTCCATATTCTTCATGGGGAGGCATCTAACTGTGCTACAAACTAGACATACATACCTTACCCCTATTGAAATTTGTATTTGTGACCTCTTTTTCAAGAGCAAGGATAATTTTCGGCTGTGTCTATTCTGGCTCTAAAACGAACCTTTCGTACAGCGTGTTAGAGACAGGTTAGTCAATCGCAACCGTTAATTGCAAAATCAATGGTATAAAATGTGCGACTAACACACATGTTAGTCAATCCATACTGTCATATTGAAGCCAGAAACGTGTCCATAATTTTCACCCTTCATTACTTAGATGTCCCACAAAATTAAATAATTCAATAGTGACGTTTCAACAAATTATTTCTAGAAGTATGGGAATCTATCCAGCCAGCTGTCATTAAAAAGGGAAGAAGAAAAATAACGGTCCACAGACCAAATTCCAGGCTTCCCTGTCAATTCACAAAATCCCGTTACACATCGTTTTCTTGACTTCAACGCGTTGAGTTGATACAAGAAATTTAAATCGACCAATTCTTAAGTCCCGTCAAATCAGATTTTAATGCCATAAATATCTAATTTGTCGACGATCATGTTTGTGTGATTTGCAGATGTAAACTGAGAAAAATTGCCGCCCACACTCTCGCCGACCACTCAATATGGGACTTTAAAAGACCAAGGTCATAGAACGAATTTCTGAGCTCATCTGCACCTTGAATCCTTCCAGTGTAGTTGCTATGAACTAATAGGGAATCATATAGAGTCTAATTCTTGTTGCAATATGGAGAATGGTGGAGAAGGAATGAGATTCCGAGGCGTGAGAAAGAGGAAATGGGGAAAATATGTGGCCGAAATTAGGTCAGGAAAGAGATCACGCATATCACTGGGGTCATACTTCACTCCTCACGCTGCAGCTCGAGCTTATGACACTGCGCTCTTGCGCCTGCGAGGCCCCACAGCAACATCTTTCAATTTTCCAGACTCGCGCTTCAATTCAACAACTGCATTGGAGGTGGCAAATGCACAAGGAAATCTTTCAGCCGACGATATTCGGGCTGCTGCCATTGCGGTTGGCTCCGCCTTTGACACAATTCCTGAGGGTCATGGTGAGGAATTAGCTGGGCCTTCCACAGTGGTGGGCACTAGCATTCAAGAAGAAACAGCGGTTGAGGCTTCGATCCAGTTCAGAGAAGCATTAAACGATGAAACTCATCAAGTGACAGAGCAAGAGGAGAATGATGCCACATATCTGTTGCAAACTCCAGAACATATATCATTTGAGGAGAGCGTTCAAATGGCTCCTCTTCAGCCTGATTCGCACGTTTTAATGCAGTCTTATGACCAATCCGAGCTTTTCCTCAATTTAGCTGCTTGGGATACGCCGCCAAAGCAACACCCTTAGCAATCATTAATCAGAATAGATTTAATTTTCTAATAAATATGCAATACTGCCTCCACTGTTAACGTTTTACCTTGGTTGTCAATGAAATTTTTAGTCTTACGTTAGCATGTTACCTGTAACAGCGTGCTCATCGGGAATTACAAAGACCGACGGCAAACGGTAGATTTTGGGTTCGGAATATGATGTGACAGCCTTCTGCTGTGGTCGACGTAGGTGTGGGGTCATCCATTAGGTTAAAATGTTGGAGCTATGCTTGGTAATATTTATTTTTGTCACATTGTTGTAAGAATTTATTTATGTCTGAATAAGATATTCTAACTTTTACCATTTTAATTTATAACTATTTTAATGTATTTTAAAAATAATTTTTTGATAATTTGGCTCGTTAATATTTTAATATCTTATTCCAGCCTTGACATTCATAAAGAAAAAAATAAGTATTACATCCATCATTTTCACTTATAGTTGGAATTAATAGAGACATCAATTGAATGTATTTATTGTGAATTAGGAAGTTGTATTGTACCCATTCAATTGTATGTTGATTAATTTGTTCAAAGCTCTATTTTGAAATTTGAAATGTGTGATGTGTAGATTTCTTTTTAGAATTTTTATTGGTGACATTTACTATCCATCATAAAGATTAACCAAACAAGGTTCTAATTCTTACAACTTTTACATTTTGATTAAAGAAATTGTTGATCCAATAGTTTATTGGACACCCTTTCCATGATTCTTTGGAGTTTGTCAAGTTATTTAAAAATAATAATATAACTAAAAAATTCTTGTATAGAGTATGTAATTCTTATTTTTAACATTCATCCTTGTCAAGTCAACTACATAATTGGAGATTTTAATTTTAGTGTGCTTATATATTATGTGATCTATTTATTTTTTTTATTTTTATTTTTATTTTTATTTTTATTTTTTATTCAAACAGTCATTTATTTAAATGCATAAGATTCGAGGGAGAAAATAACTCATAATAATGTATAAGGTGATTCTCAAAAATCGGATTACAAACAATAAAAGACGACCAATCAAATAGAAAGTTTGAAAGATCTAAACATAATGAGGAATTTTAATATATTATTTTTATAGGAATGTAGAGGCCCATTAAAATGAACGAGTTAAAATTAAAACTTATATTTTTTTATAAAAACAATCATATGCATAATTTCATGTGCAAGTGTACTTTATTAGTCATAATAATGCCATCTTAGTACATTGACTAATCTAGTACTTCATTCAAAAAGAAAAATTAGATGTTGATGTTTTGTTTTATTGTCAAGATTTTATTTTTCGATTTAAAATTCACTTTTTTTTAATAAAAATTTTAAACTTATTTGATCTATTATAAAATGAATTGTATTATTACAATATTTCAAAGGAAAGTATTAGCAACTACAAAGTAGGAAACAAATTTAAGTATAAATGGATTGTTAGATAAAGAAAGGAATCATTGACAACTTAATATAATATTGCAACATTGTTTAAATGATTGTATGTAAGATAAATACTCTATCTTTAGAAGCGTGGTACACTTTTATAATGGATCACTTAAAAAAAGATTTTGAAATAATACAAACTAAAAAAAAATAAAAAATTTGATATAGTTTATATTTATAATTATTTTAAAATTATTTTAGTATATTTTTGTTAACTGAAATGAATGATTTTAATTATATTATTGATTTATTTTTTTATAAAAAAATTAGGTTGATTGAATACTCCAAAAAGAGAGAGCAATTGAATTATTTTTCTCTATTTTTTTCACATAGATAACATGAAATTCTAAGGCATGGAATTTTTACCATTTTTTTTTAATTTCATTTTTTCAAACTTAATAAAATCATTATAGATTTTATCCTTGAGTGTATTGAATATATTTTAATTTGTAACCAACATCATACTTGATTATAATAACTTACTTAAAAAACAAATAAATCTTAATTATAATCTATCTATATATATGTATATGTATATGTATATAAATACATGTATGCGTGTGTGTATGTATGTATGTGTCTTGCACTTTAAGATCTATTAAAAAGAGTATTTTGGGATTTTTTTAAAGAAAAATAGAGCATGATTGAGGAAATATTTAAGTGAAGTTGAATAATTTAATAAATTATTGAAGTTGAGGAGGAGGTGGTTGGCTACAACTTAAGTAATTTTGGACATTTATTATTATTATTATTAGAATAGTTCCAATTATAAAGTTTTAATCAAAACCCAATTTTAATAAAAATAGTTTAACCTTAAAAATATTATTGTTAAATTTTTTAATGTATTTTTTTTTAATATAATGGTGAAAAGAAAAATATTAAGTTAGTTAAATTGTTGACCTTAAAAATTTTAGACTAGGTTTAGGACCCACTTTGGCAAGTGTTTCTAATATATGCATATTTGTAGCTGATTTTGAGACTATTTTTCTAAAATTATTTCATTCCTCTATTCATGTCCTTTTCCTGTAGTATATTTTGCTAGGACTAGGACACCCAACATCCTTATCAAAATGGGCTCAAATTTGAAAAGATGAAACTTGACCTTGTAATTTGTAGGAACCCTTAATTGTAGGTGTATTTGACTTAATAAATCTTTCAAATGACCTATAAACACATTTTATTCATCTATCTCCTTCCCACCCTTCTAATTACGTGGCTCTTAAAATTGTACAATATCCACTTTAGAATTTTGAGGGCTCCTAGGTGCATTGTCTCACCAACATGGTGTTTCTCCTCTCCCCTATTTTAATATGGATGAAAATTCAATAAATGTGACACCTCCTCGAGATTTTAAAGGTTTCCAAACCTTTCAATAATCTCGTAAAGAAGAAAAACCTATTTTGTTCATTAAGGATCCTTAGGTTGATCCTATCTAACAAATAGAGAGTTCTCACTATATATACTAGGTGAAATCTAATCTAGGTTTAAGTTCCCACTTTGAAGAGTGTGCCAAGGACTAAAAGGAGTCCTTCATAAACTGATGAATGGGTTAGAACATATATAAAAATTTATAATAGCATTTAGGTGATAAATCATGAAACTACCATTCTTAGTAAGCATTTAAATAATCATACATTAAGTGCATAAAATAAAATTCCTAGTATTTGAACCTAAATTTGATGTTAAGCATAATAAATGAAACGACAAGCCGAGGACATTAGCCAAGTTTTTATTTTTTAAATAATAACATTAGGGTAAAAGTACAAACCTGTGTCACACTTTTACAAAGGAAAAGGCTAACACAACAATAACTGTTCAATTTCGTCACCATAAAAGTGTCATTTGCATTTTTAATTTGAAGATGATGTAAACTAATTAAATGTGTAAAATTTGTTGAAGTTTAAGTCTACTATTTTTTGAAAAAAAATTTGTCAATAATTTATATGGTTTTTTTAGCTTTAAAGTCCATTTTTTATTACTGAAAAATGCTAAAAAACAGGGGGTTTACTTCCCACCTCAAAAGAAAATGTAAATCAACTTTTTTTTTTTCGATTTTGATATCCAATATAGATCACATATTTATATAGTGCATGAAAAAAAAATTAATTTTTGATGTATATTTTCTTTGTTATAGCATTTGGAAGTCGAATACACCAGAATTTGACAGTTTTTGTCTCCCACCATAATTTGTTTATTCAATTTATGATAATAAAGAAACTAAAAATACCCTTTTGGATAAGACTCTCTCTTCTAGTCAACCATATTTTTTTCAAATTTTTTTGAAGTGATTCGATATTTTTGTTTGTTTTTCAAAGCAGCTTGTTATCGAACAAAAGAATACCTAGTTGTAGTATATTTAATTTTTTATATATTAAATCTAATCAAAACATTATAAAAACTATATGAGTAGAATCGTGACTTTGATCTCTACAAAAGGGTATTTTTAATTTTTCAATAAGTTTAATTTACCTATTGAATTTTGTTGTAGAAGTGACAAGTTTGAGAAAATCATCATTTTTGTTGATGTGGCTGCCACTTGGCATTCCACATAGGTTGTTCTAGCCAGAAACATTCCGGCCAGAACTGTGAGGGTCGACATGACCGGTCGCTTGAACCATATATATAAAAAAAAAAAAATTCCCATTAAAAAATCCAAAACAATCAAGTGCGAAAATAATAAGAGTTATTTTTGCAAAAAAAAAAAATTTCTCAAATAAAGTGGCATTTTGGAGTGAGTACAAAGATTATAAAAGGGTGAAGATTTTGATTTTTTTTTCGGAAGGCATCTACCCTTTCCACGTATGTTATTTTAAATTATTTTTTCAATCATGCTTAATTTACAATATTAGATGTTTTTTTGGAAATTAAATATTTTTTAGATTAAATTTATAACTTTATTTTATTATTCGTTAATTGTGCTTCAATCATTTATTTTCAATTATGTTATCTTCAATTATTTTTTCAATTATTGTTATTAAATCATGTTATTAATGTTATTAAATCATGTTCATTGTACATTGCATAGTCAAATGTAGAATTTAAGTAAACTTAATTTCTTACTCTTTAGATCAATGCTCTTATTTCTTGAATGTTGTTTTTTCATTTTCTAAATTTTAAAAATTGGAGTTTAAGACAAATGATCTAAATAGATGAAATTTACACATGTTTCATTTATTGAATTTAAAAAGTTTAAGGAAACAAAATTATTTATACATTTCATTAATCACATTTTGTTTGTTAAGAATAAGGAAAAGTAACTAGTTATAACTTATTTACTATATGAGTAGATTAATTATTATAAATGTACATACTTAAAATCTAACTAAATATTGAATATGTAAAATATATTTAAACACTTTAATGAAATTGAGTATATATCCAACACTATTTAGTACTGAATTATATTATGTTTTATTTCCTAATACTTGACTCAAATTCTCTATATATTAGCTAAGTGATTTCAAGCAATTAATGTTATTAAATAACATTCATATGTACATTACATATAGTCAAATGTATCTAATTGAAGTATACTTAATTTCTTACTTTTTATCAATGCTCCTAAATTTCTTGAGCCTTATTTTTTCATTTTCTAGATTATAAAAATTCAACCTCAAGTTAAATGATCTAAATGGATGAAATTTACACATGTTAAGTTTAAGAATGCAAAATTATTTATACATTTCACTAATTACATTTTTTTTGTTAAGAACCAAGGAAAAGTAACTAGATATATAACCTTTTTATTTCAAAGCACTAAATTTTGAAGATCTGCATATTTGCATGTTTTTGTTTTTAGGTTCAAAGGACGATATTTTGAAGATCTAAATATTTTTTGCAAAGAGGAATAAGAGGACAAGATCAAGGTTGTATGATCATAAAAGGGATGATAAGATGAAAGGTCATACAAAACATAGTCAACAACAATCCCTTGTTGTTCAAGATCAACATGATGATGTTCAAGAAATGTCTACTCAGGTACGAGATGAATTATTTTTTTCTGGTATGGAAAATTTGATGGAAATGGATGAAGATAGTCTTTTCAAAGAAATTCCATCTAAAGATATGATACCTGAAAGCACATTAAAATTGCATTGTAAGAAATTGTGGGATGATTATTTTAAAAATAAGTCTATTATTGGAAGAGCACAATTATTTGCTAAGTTATTTAGGAAAATAGAAATGAAACCTGTTTTGGAGTCGTTGGGTGTTGGTAATAAGAAACATCCTCCTGGTACATTATTAAAAGAAATTATAATTGAAAATTTACAAGAAGCATTGAATTGTATTGACAACACAAGTCGAGGTGTTGATTTAAGTACTACATGTAGATCATTGATGACTATGATTACTAGTAAGAAATTGACTCGTAGAAAACAAGTTAATGCAATTTCTCAATTAATGCATGTATCTAGAAGAACTATTCAAAGATAAATTAGGAAGAGAAATATGTTGGATGAAAACATTGAAAAGAATTGGGTACATATCTGTAGGGTTCCTAGAAAAGACATAATTTCTAAAGATGTAAAAAGACAGGTCACTGATTATTGGACCAACCAATTTTGTGTTTCTTCCAATAGAAGGGACACTATACAGATGATAGATGAAGATGGTAACAATATTACACATCCAAAACATTTCTTAGATACAACAGAAAGTGAATTGTTTGAAGCATTTAAGCAAGAATTTTCAAATGTAAAGATTTGCCAAAGGATGTTTGAGAGATTGCGTCCTTTCTTTGTACCCATAAATAAGGTACATGAAACTTGTTGTTGTCGAAATCATGTTGAATTTCATCTACACTTGCAGTCATATAAAAAGTTCATGGCAACAATTAATCCAAATCTAGTCATTCCTACAAGTACAACACAATTTGTGAAGTCTATTTTATGTGATAAATTAGAAGACTCGGATGAGTTCAAAATACAAAGTATAAAAGGTGAATTAAATGATTGTGGATATTTGAGTAAGTTTGTGTTGAAAACTGAGAATATTGATAATCATGCACTAGTTATATGGAAGAGATTTGAATATGAGACATACCAAAAAAAGTCAATAATTGAATCCAAAAACATTATGTTTAAAGAGAGTGAATTGCCCTACATTCAGTTTATAGATATATTTCATAATATGATATATCCACATATCCAACATTGTCATGGTGCAAGATGGTAGGCTAAACAGTTTCATGATTCAAAGAATTGTTTTCCACCAGTTTGTATTATTTAAATTGTAGATTTCTCTGAGAACTATACATTTAGTCCTCACACAAAAATTCAAAATCAATATTATCATTTTGATTAAGTTGCAATATTTGTACAAGTTTTCTATAGACATGCACAATTTCATGTGGGTGGTATATGTTACAAGCTAGTGTTACCGTTGCACCAAAAGATCGACCTGTCAATGCCCGATACAACCACTAGACTTATAGAATCCACAGGAGGTTGTTAAACCATGTCACGAATCCCCGCGATGGACGTTGGTCCACTGCCAACAATCCCTCTCCCAGCGTCACTCGTCATGGCCTGCATGATTCAAACCTGTGACCAAGCTCTGATACCACTTGTTACAAGCTAGTGTTGTCGTTGCACCAAAAGATCGACCTATCAATGCCCGATACAACCACTAGACTTATAGAATCCACAAAAGGTTATTAAACCATGTCGTGAATCCCCATGAGGGACGCTGACCCACTGCCAACAATATAGAGAGTACTGAAAATGAACGCATTATCATCAAGGAGGTTCATTTCTATATCAGGGATGATACGTGTCATGATAGGAGCTATGTAGCACATTGTTTTGGAAAGTTTTTTGAAGATATTAAAGATCGTGGGATAGAATGTACACAACATTTGATTTGGTCAAATGGATGTGTTGGTAAGTACATTAGATTTGAAAATTGATTATTTAAGTTGTTTTTTTTCTTATATATGATTTGATTGTATATAAAATCGATAATCTTTTGAAAATGACCCAGAAATTGACTGAAGATGTGAAGGTCATGAAAACTGAGCATGAAGGTAGAATTGTCAATTTGGAGAAGGGTATGGACGAGCTAAAAGGTAATCTCAGGGTTTTGGTGGATATTAGCAAAGAAGCCACGAACAACTGCACTAAAGGCCTCAAAAAAATGAATGAGAAAATTGTTGCTCATAAAGCCTAGTCGCTTAGTAGCATCCTGCCATTAGCTATCAAATCTAAAAGGAAAAATATGGATGTAAACCCACAGGGACTAAAAATGCAAGTGTCTACAAGACCATCTACTAAAACCAAGATTAGGAACCAAGAGAAAAGCGCCACGAGGAGCATCATGGAGGAGCTCGAAGAAGTTAGCAAAAATATCATTGAGAAAAATTATAAGCTTATGGAAGCTCTAGGTTAGTTTTTTGTTAGGATTGCCTAGGTTTTATTGTTATTTTTTAGTTGGGCTCTGCAAGGTGTTTCCCATGTTTTTGTCTATGTTGGGTCGTTGGCTCTTGACTAGTTTGCTAATGTTATGCTTATTTTGTTTTTGGATTTGGGTTTTGGGTCCATGTAAAACTTGTTTTATCTTAGTCAAAAACTAATATTAAATGAATATTATATTATGATATTGTAACCAAAATTAAATTATATTATTGCGTTTTAATATTTCTTATTATTATATTTTAAATTTGTATACTCGTGTGAAACTTTTTATATAAGCACAAAAGTTATTAAAATTAAATTATTATTATTATATTTTTATATTTCTATTAAATTATTTACAAAAGCAAAAAAATATTAAGATTAAATTATTAATATTATATTATCATATCATTATTTTTTTATTTTATATGTATTCTTATCCTTATTCTTGATAAACATGTGAATTTTATGTACAAACACTTTCAATCTCTTATGCTCCCATTGTAATACACTTTTTGACCTAATTATTTTAAGCATGACTCGATTAAACCACTAGCCTTTTGGGTTTCAAATATCTAACCCCTAAATTTAATGATTTTTCTCTTAAGAACTATGTATTCCACTTACGAATTTAAACTCAAGCTTTAACTATAAAAGATTGTTCCATAGCATGTTAAGAAACGAAAATATATCCGAACTTTTTATCTATCCAACTTTCAATAAAAAATAATGATGTGGATTTATTGAGACTTCAAGCATATACATGAGAATATCTTTCTTTCATTCTATCACATCTTTATCTAAAATAAGACTTCTCAAACCCTAACTTGTATTCATTTTGGTTTACCAACATTGTCTTCTACATCACATCACATTTTGACTCTAAAAGTAATATTAAAGAGTAAAAAATTATCTTTAAATAAGAAATATTTTCCTTTTTGTTTGTTAGGAGATCATTTTTCAAAAAGTTATCAAAACCGAGAAACCTACTCTCATACCATCCTGTAGAAATTATTGTTTAACAAGAAATAAAAAGTAAATTTTTGTATTCTTTTTTTGTTTTTGATATTGGGCTGTGGCTAAACTGGTTCCAAAACTAGCTTGTGTCTTTTATTTTTCGAAAAGAAGTATAACACAAAAATTAATAAGCCGTTTTGAAACCAGATTAACCACGTTCCCATTAAAACACACAAATATAATATTCAAAGAAATTTACATCTAAAGGAACCAGAAAACATATGGTTAATGATACAGTAGCATTAACTTTAAGTTAGTAGTCAAAAGTAAGAAACTTCGATCAACAGAAAGTATCCATTAACGGAGGTTCCTTTACAACTCCATTGAGGTGGACTCCAACTTCGATGGGGTGGACACCACTGAAAACGTTTTCTATGCGTGTGCCGAGGATGACTCGACATACTATAACGCACACGTACACTCGGTTTGAATAAGACCTAGCTTTTGACATTCCACATATGACTTCAATTTAAGCACCTCACTACCAAATTCATCCGACATTTTTAAAGTTTAGCAGTGATCGCCATTACAGCTCACTGTAAACCAGAACCTCGATCTGCAAACAAAAGTCTCCAGAAGGTTTACTGATCAGGAAAACCAGTGTCAATCGGTGGATGAAATTGATTTATAGTCATAAGGCTCTCTTAATGCTGAACTTTAAATTGACCTTTTGCTGAAAAGGCCGATACCATATTTCCTGTTTCTTGAATAACTTTCCTCTGATTAATGGTCTGTGAAACTCTGCTTATATTTTAATCTGCTGTCACAGCTTAAATTCTATATAAAGAAAGGTAAAAATCGACACAAGCAACCCCTTGTAACGAATTTGAATAGTTAACAAAAAGGCTAGACCTGTGGCAAAATGTCCGATGATGGAGAAGAAGTGAGATTTAGAGGCGTCAGAAAGAGGAAATGGGGGAAATATGTGGCTGAAATTAGGCAAGGAAAGAGATCGCGCATATCACTGGGCTCATACTTCACTCCTCAAGCTGCAGCTCGAGCTTATGACGCTGCACTCTTGTGCCTGCGAGGACCCAACGCTTCGTCTTTCAATTTTCCAGACTCTCAGTTCAACTCAACTGCATTGTTGGTGGCAGCTGCGCACAGAGATCCTTCACCCCAAGTTATTCGAGCACTTGCCATTGATGTTGGCTCTGCCTCTGACGCCAGTCCTGCAAGATACTACCATAATTTGGAGGCCGGGACCAGTGCAGACAGAGAAACCTCAACCTATTTTGATCAAGGTGTTAGCGATCCACAGACTGCAGATAGAGTGGAGGGAGAAGAAGACAAGTGTGAGGCGAATGATACCAAATATCTTCTGAAATCTCCGGAGGAAATATCATATGAGGAGAGGGTTCAGATGTCGCTACAGTTGCCTGAGGAGCTGGAGATGATGCAGCCTTACAGCCCATCTGAAATCTTCACCGATTTAGGGACATTGGATGTAACTCCTTTCCAGGCCACACCAAGCCGCCTCAATAACTACACATACAAATCAAAACTTTTATTATTTCAGGCCAGAATTCGGCTGTCTCCACTGAGAAGGGGATCTTCATCATTGGCACCTAATAGAGAGGATAAACGCAAACAGGCCAGTTTGCTCCCATGTGATGTAATGAATGCAGAAATTATAATATTAACAATAATAAATGAATTTGCTCTATTCGGTTGCCCAGAATAGTATAAATCCTTTAAAAGAAGGTAAAAAATATAAGGATACAATAACTATAACTTTATCTTTCATAAAGCACAAGCAAACCCTTAAAAAGTAAACGGGAACTCCATTATTAAAGGCGACTTAACAGTTAACTGTGCCAACGAATACTTTCTTGTCATCGGTGTGTACCATGTACGCCACTGTAATTTTATTAAATCGAGAATGTGAGGAATTAATGGCCCTTGCGATAGTAACAAATTCCAGAAATGTTCGTATATCAGAGTTTTAATGATAGAATGAGATGGGCGGCCAACGATGAGGAATCTATGGGCTCTGGTATGTTAAAAGAGCCTGTAGCTATCGTCGAGCAGGCTCCACACTGAAAGTACTAGTTGCCCCATAATCATTCAACTATTGAATGCGATTGTCTGTGGGGAGAGGGATCAATAGGTGACAAGGGATCAATACATGTTATAATGTGGGCTGTCAGTGATATGGAATCTGTGGGCTCTTACATGTTAAAGAACCTATAGCTATTGTCGTGTAGACTCCAAAGTGAAAGGACTAGTTGCCCCTACAATCATTTAACTATAGAATGAGATTGATTGTGCGGCTGCTAATGAGGTCAAATCTCTAGCACTCTTTAGGTTTAAATAAAAAAAAGCTATAGGTGACATCGAGGAGGCTCCACGGTGAAATAATAGTTGCCACCACAATCATTTAAGTATCAAACGAGATTGCATGTGGCGTTGTTAATGATGTCAATTATCTTTTATTTTTCGTATTTTAAAAATTTATAGGCGAAGTATATCAATAGTTGTTATGATTAACTTTGTGCACCTACAGATTCTAAATTATGTATATTTGATTTCGACAACTTTTTTTGGTCGTCTTTATATGCAACTTAGCTGCTGATTGCTATTATTCTAGCTTTTGGGTAGCAACGACACACGTTGTGGGATCCATTATGCATGCAAGGGTCAAAAAACCTCCCACAACACTTAAGTGTATCCATTGCACACCAAGGTACAATTGTTACTATTAAATAATAAAAGTTATAGGTGACATCAAGGAGGATCCACAATAATATCATAGTTGCCATCATAATCATTTAAGTATCAAACAAGATTGCATGTCGCATTGTTAATGATGTCAATTTTCTTTCATTTTTGTATTTTAAAAAGTTATAGGGGAAGAGTACCAATAGTTGTTATAGCTAAATTCACGCACCCACAAACAATAAATCTGATTTCAATGACTTTTTTTGTTGTCTTTGTATGTCACTTAATTGCTTATAGTGATAGTAACAACGCACATTGTGGGATCTGTTATGCGCACAATGGTCAAAAAATACACATTTCAAAGTATCGCTTGATGCCTACTTAAAGATGCCCCAATAAGTGTGCACTTAAAATTGCCAATACTTATCACAAATGGCCTAGTAGTCGTGCACAAATAGGCCAATTATGCTTCCAAAATGCTAAAAAGTGAGCGACTATTAGTACATTGAGAATTTAAATTAATGAACTTTTATTTATCATTTATTTATTTATTTTAAGTTAGTAGGGGAAGAGCAACAGTTACCGTTCATGTTCCAATAACTATTCACTCCTTCCACACCCAACCCCCCAATTAGTAACTTTAAGAAAACCTAAAAAACAAATAACTAAAAGTTCATTAATAAATTTCACATGTACTAATAGCCACTCATTTTTTAGCATTTTTTTACCATAATTAACACATTTGTGCACCTTTATTGACATCCATAGCACACAACTACTGGGGCGTTTGTGGATAAGTATTAGCAATTTTAAGTGCATAGTTATTGGGGCATCTTTAAGCAAGTATCAAGCGACACTTTGAAATGTGTACTTTTTTACCCTTGTGCACATAACAGATCTTACAACATGCATCATTTCTACTCAGAAGCCTAAACAATAGCTATAAGTAGTTAAATTGCATGGGGAGACAACAACTAAAAAATTGTCAAAATCTGATGTACCGTTTAGAATTTATGAATGTGCAAAGTTAACTATAACGACTACTAATATGCTTCCCCTAATTGAAAGATTGCAAATTATTAGACTCTTCCCTCACTTATATTAAGAGGCTAAGATGGAAAAATAGTTGCCACTCTTCCCTTATTCAAGTATCAATATATGGTGCTGTTACTGATGTCAAATCTCTTTATGTGAACAAATAGTTGCCACCACATTCGCGCCTTCTTTTATGTGAGTAAATATTAAATATTATATTTTTAAAGTACAAATATAAATGAAGATTCCTTTCCACCTTGGCGTTTAATAACCTTGCGAGTCGAAATGGACCCAATAAAAGTCACCTCAAGTTGATAATTATTGTGGGCCAAAAACGAACCTACAAAATCTGCCTATAGTAAGGCATATCTTTTTCTTGTCGTATCCACTAAGATACGTGTCACATACTCATGATTTTTCTTTGTTTTCTAGCTAAGCGATGGGGTTGATTTTAGATTCATGTGTTTCGTAACAAATGATTTCCCTCCCTCTTTACTTTGGTCTCTTGTTTATCTCTTGATATTTTCCAATGTCAAATGTTTTTTAATTTTTTGTTGCTTAAATTTAAGATTTCTCATCTTTGTCATTAATTTTGATGCTGCAAGTGTGTATGAAGTGTCATTTTTAAAATTCTTTACCCATCAAAAATAAAAATCACATCATATCATTGATTTTATGTATTCAATTAGTTAAACATTTTCTCCCCAAAATTATGTAGAAACATATTCAAATCTATATTATCATCATCTATATTATCCTTTTTTTTCTCATAGATATTATAAAAGTAAACAACATGACATAACTAATTAAATAATTTTAAAGTAATATTATTGCTAAATACTCTAAAAGATAGTCTAAACCTATTAATCCAATTTCATCTTTAAATCAAATATGTCAAACAAATATTAAATTATCATATTATTTCTCCTAATTCAATGTAACTCCAAAACAAATTGTGGAGTACAGGAAATAACATAACGCTAAACTATTATATTATTTGTCACCCTGAGATCCCTAGTTGCAACTTACAATATTAAATATTTTAATAATTTAAAAATTCTCAAACTCTACATTATTAATTGTTCAAACTATTGAACTAAAATATTCACACATAATCACAAATAAATTATATATTACTATATATATTTTAAACACATCTATCTAAAAAATGTCTTGAGAAATCAAACTTGCGTTATTATTTTGATTAAATAAATTTATAGTATATACTTGAGAATAATTTTATAATTATAGTTTTTAATTTTGAAACATATGTGGACTCTTTATAATTTTCATTAACATGCTTGCACCATATTTCATCCCTTTCTACCATTATTACACTTCTATTTCAATTATGATATTTCTATGATTGTCCTCTATTTTTCTCTATTCCACTGAATCAAACACATACAATATGTAGGGGAAGAGCACTAGATACCACAACACCGAAAAAAAAAAAAAATTCTAAAAGCTCTTCAATAATTTTAACATGTACCAATAGCTGCCCATTTTTTAGCATTTTTGGAGCATAATTAACCCATTTGTGCACCTTTATTAGTACACATAGAGAAAAATTATTGGTGCATAAGTATTGGCAATTTAAATGCATGGATATTTTGACATCTTTAAGCAGGTATCTAGTGGCATTTTGAAATATGTACTTTTTGACCCTTGTGTGTATAAAAAATCCCACAATGTGCATCGTTACTACCCAACAACCCAAACAATAGCTATAAACAATTAAGTCGTGTGTGGAGACAACCAAAAAAATCATCAAAATTTGATGTACTATCTAGAATCTATAGGTGCACAAAATTATCTATAACTATAACAATTACTAGTACGCTTCCCACATAGATGTATGTCATCACTCAATTATAATTAACTTTGTATGAAATTTTATAGATTATTAGCAAATAGGCTATTCCTTGTGGGGGAGCTCCCCATGAGAAACATGTTTCATGCCACGAAATTAATTTCATCTTTCCTTTTTCATAGTTTTGTTGGTTTTTTTATGTTCATTCTCACCAATTTTTTAACTGACAAATTGTTGTTGCAGCTCAAGGCAAATATCGATATAAATTGGTATCCCCTTATTGGGGGTTGTAAAGCTACAAGCTTCCTTATGAATGCCACTAATTTGCCACCATGACCATTTTCATTGTGTGTTGTAAAATTTAATATGGTTTCTTGTTTCCTCTTGTGTGGAAGTAATTTGGGCATCATCTAAAGGAATTCAATAATACTTGTTCAGGTACACCATTAATTCTTAAACAATGTCTACAAACTACAAGGGGTTAATAAACTATGTAACTGATTCCTCTTTTGATATTTCTTTGGTGATTCAACCTACAAATAGTGAATCCATGGTATCTACAATTGTCATAGGGTATTGTAGATGTTAAAGGTAAGGGTGATGTTGTTAAATCGCAGCTGGTTTGAGTACCTCCTAAATATCATAGTTTTGATTTCAAGTTCTAATCATGATCAAGTAATTATGATAGTTTTCCTTGCAATTGATAGAATGTGTTGTAATAATCTTGGACAAGAACAAGTATGGTTGCAACATATTTCTTAGGAAGCTTGATTTTGGTTATTGGGTTGAGGTTGATATGTGTTTCCTCAATGCTTCTTGTGGGCTTTTTTGATATAGCTCTACTATCAATATAGAAAAAAATCCAAAAAAAAAATGCAATGGACATTCAATACATCCAAATTTGCAAATTTCCAAGAAGGGAAACTTCTATTATTTTTTAAATTTAGTTAAGAGATTAGGGATTTTTCTTTAGACAGCTTCAAGGCCATGAATCACAGTCATTAATAAAAATGAGAGTTATATTTATGAGAAATTCAATAACAAGTTTGTATTACAAATTTCAATGTAGAGAACCCAAGTAGAGGCATACAATAGAATTGGGTAAACTGAAAATGCTAGGGAATGGTGTCATATTCTATTATATAAATGGGTATATTATTTTATGAATACCCAAATTACATGTAAATGTTGAAAATATGTCAATTTGGTATGATAAAGGAGAAAATATTTTTTTGGTTGGCTGCCACAAATTATCAACCTATACTAAGGTTTTATATTATTTTTTAAGAAATATATTATATTATGGACCCTTAAAAAAGAATCAAAATTGCTCATGGTCTATTTTATTATGTTAAAATGATATTTTAGGTCTCAATTTAGTTAGCATGCTAGCTTAGTGGATGAGAGTCTCATTGTCTATTAAATGGATCTTTTCCACTTGACTATATATATGTACCACATATATGTCAATATTACATGGGTTTAAAATAGAAGAGTTTGGATTCAAACTTCACTAGAATAATATTTGTTCAAATAAAATTACTACCAAGTTCCAAGGATCAAAATATTTAAGTAAAAGCATTACCAAGTTCCATACAAAAATTTCATACTTACATCATACAAATCAGCATGACTTTAAAAAATATTAAGGAAACAACAATAAAATTATCAAATGTAGTTTTATTGAGTGACTATGGGGGCTTATGCAAAGGTTGCCAAGGTTGGCAAGAGACTCTTGAATTATGTCAATTTGTCAAGTTAAAACAATGTTGATATTTTGGTGGAAACTAATACTTATGTATTAAGTCAATGACCATAAGTACCTTGACAACCACCTTCGATAAAATTGTCTAGCATATAGGTATTGTCTTCATCATCCTCAACATCTATAGCATGGCATGTAGCAGTGGATTCAAGTATCTATTTTCATTATACCTTATCCCCACTCTGTTCATTGGCCCCCAACAAAGCTCTTCCTTATGTACTACTGCTCTATGTTTAGTTTGAAGCAAGAGTGACAATGGGACATAAAATATTAATTAATCAACCCAATAGATTTTCTATCCCACAAATTGAATTAATGTTTTAACTTAAACTTGAAGATGGGGAAATCCCCTTTCTTCTTTTAACACTTCAATCTTCAAGGAAGGAAAAGGGTATGGCATATCTCAAGTTGCTCCACCATAAAATTGTTACAAGATAGGAAAGGATGTTTGTATCTCAAGTTGCTATAATATATTGTCTGGGGTTATTGCATAGATTTTATGTTTGTTATATGCCTTTTGTAGCAAGATAAGGTAAGATAATATAATAATAAAATTGATGTTGCAATCCCTTGGAACTAGCACTTCCTTTTGTTTTCAGCTTATTATTTAATGAATGTTGATAAAAAATATAAGAAGTTCAACACTACATTATGAAGAAATTCTAAAAATATCACAAAACAATCCTTCCAAGTTTTCACAAGTATAAGCAAAAAAAATCAGCTCGAAGTTTGAATATGTTATTTAGATTCTCTTTCTCACACAAGAATTTTTCTTAAGTCATCCGCCAATAAGACAGATGAATACTTTATATTTGAGATAACTTTCATGTTTCAACAATTGTAACCCAATTTTGACTAAATATTTATGCATTCAATTATAAACCTTCAGTCAAATTTATTATTATATAAATTATTTTTGACATAATCATATAAATTACTCTTGACATAATCATTACACCTATAATCATTACACATAGTCTATTTAACCCTTTAAATGCACATTTGATAGTTAAAATGTGCATGATGTTGTCGATTGTTTAACGTATAGTCTTACGAGATGGTCAAAGAACTTTGAATACCGTGTAGTCTGTGACAGTAAATAGTTATGTGAACAGGATTACCTATATAATATCCAAATTTTGCTGGGAGTATGAATGCAAATGTAAGAAACTTGGGTTAACAGAAAGTTTGAATTGAAACAGTTTCAGATACATGTGCGGAGGATGATTGGACTTGACCGTGAGCTGGGGACAACTCGGTTCAGATGTAGGCATATCCCACAATATCATTTGAGGATAGCGTACAGATGTGCCTACTTTTGCATTACCACTCATGAAAATAAAATAAAATTGGAGGGAGTTTCTTTTTATGCAATCTTTTGTGCATAGTGTATTTTATCTATTTGATTCTTTTATTTTCTTTTGTGAATAATGTATTTTATCTGAATTGATGGAAATGGTTATTATTCATAAAGAAAGATTGTAGAAATATTAGACATTACCTAGATACGTGGCTCCTTTGTGGGTCAAGAGTTTGATATTTCAAATAAAGTATTAAATATTATCTTTTTTTTTTTATTATAATAGAGGAAGAGTACCAGTAGTTAACTTCGTTCACTCTAAGCTTCTAAATGAGGATTTCAATGATTTTATTTTGTTGTCTTTGTATGCGACTTAATTGCTTATAACTATTGTTATAGCTTATGGGTAGTGAAAACAAATGCTATGGGGTATGTTATGCATGCAAGGGTCAATAAGTTATCATTTCAAAGTTTGTTCATACCTGTTAGTTTTGACAATAAAAAAAATTGCACAATTGATTCAATACTTATGCACAAATGCCCCAATAATCATGCATATTTGGTACCAATAAAGTTGCACAATTCATCTAATTACTACCATTTTTTTCCAAAAATTGAGCGGTTGTTGGTCAACTAGATAATTTTTTAGTAGGCTTTTAATTAGCAAAATCTAATGAACGGTAATTGGAACATGGTGAACTTTGAAAATATTATGTGAAGTATTAAATAAAATTGTTGTAAAAATGGCTTATGATATTAATTCAATTAAAAATAATATTATTAGTTAAGGAAATTATAAAAAAACTAATAAGTTAAAAAAATATTAAAATTTATTAGTATTGGTATAGTTCTAGTGGTTTAAAGGTGATTTTCTTCTTGTCACCAAGATTCAAATCATGTTGGAGTTTTATTATTGAATGTTTATGTTGAGGATGAGGTCCTTTGTTTGAGACCTCGTTGATTCATAGCTATGAGTCAAAAGCGTTTACCTCTATTGGAAAATTATAAAAAAAATTGATGTGTCACATTTTTCTACAAAAACAAAATGATATAAGATATCTATGAAGCAAAAATTGTTTACTTTGCATTTTTTCACCTTTTTATTGTATTTTTTTATTCAATTAAATCTTATGTGATGATTAGTGTATCCTACCTTAAAATTGGTAAATTATGTGAGAATTTTATTTATTTTAATTTCTTGTACATAGATTTTAAAATTTGTTTTTAAATTGGGTTGGTGATGCACTCTCCTAACTAGATGTTGGCCACCAACTTAAACATGAAATATTTTAAAGTACATTATTCTAACATGTTATACAAAAAGACAAAACACCTAATTCATTCTAACATATCTAGATATCATTGAAAATGAAATCACTCATTTACTAATTCCATCATCACATAAGAAGCACACTAAACACTCATAATTAAATCAACATTTCCATACATTATGATAGATAAACATATTATGTTGTTACTTGTCTTCAACATTTGTTCACAAGCTATTGAATATGTTTACCTATGTTCTTGACTAAGGAAACTATGACCTTTGATAAGCAATCTTCTTAAATGTGTTTGTCAACATCAATAGTTATTTCCTATTATTTTAGATACTTGAAGGTGAGGAAAAAAATATATTATAAGTCTCATCAAATCAATTTTACACAAGGGTAAATGCATCATGATGATGAATAATTTGCATGTACACATTAGGAAATGTACAGATCGTAATGCACATAAGTTATAAATAGCAATATTTTAAGCTTAAAATAATGCTCTCTATAACACATGCATTATACTACATATGTATTATAACTACTATAGTTATTTTTGTAAATTTTTATCTTTTAGGCTTGGATTTCCAAGCCTAGGTGTTGGGATTTGATTTTGAGTAGAAAAATATATACTTTTATCATCAAATAACATATATCAATTTGATCACTCTAAACTAGGTGAGTGGATGAAACCAATGGAGTTCAAATTTGTTCCCTTGTTTTCATTGAAAAAAGGTTAGGCATTGGGCGACAGACTGTTCGTCTAAGGCTACTATTACTGTTAACCAGGTTTGGAAAAAGAAGGAGCCCCAAAATTATCCATAGGAAAAGGTGGTTGAATCTTCCCCTAATCCTAGGATTGAAGTAGATTTGTCTAAGGTTGTCTCTAGTGAGGACTCTAGGATGAGTCCTAAGGATAAGGCTGATGATTTTCCCGCCACTTCTAGGAGAGTTCCCGATTCTTTGGAGGCTAGTGCTAACATAGAAGGGACTGTTAGTTCAGTCGTTTTGGTGGTGGATATGCCCAATGGTTTCTCCGAGATCTAACTTGGTGGGTTCTACGCCTAAGAAGGTGGAGGATGTTTGTCGGTTGGTTTCCCATATGTCCCCCCTGGGGGGCCTTTGTTCTTGTCAAGGAGCCATTCATGATAGTTAAGTAGAAAAACAAGAGGAAATCAAAGGGAAATCCTCTCCTCAATTATTGGGGTTAAAACTAGGAACCGTTAGAAAGCTAATTGTGGCTCTGAATCTTAGAATGTGGGTAGACCTTTTCGTATTCTGAGCATAGATAGAAAAAGTGAGTTTGATGTTGCAGATGGGACTCAGAGAACTCTTCAGGAGATGTGATTTCTATGCTCACCATAATCCTCTAAATAAAGATTATTTTCTAGAATATACAAGCATTGAACAATCCCCATAAGCATGATCTCCTATCTAATATGATTCAAGATCATAGGTTTGACATTTAACGTCTACAAGAGACGAAAATGCAAACTGATAAAATTCTTAAGATTAAACTTGTTGTTTTTAAGGATATTGGGGTTCACTGTTGTGATATCAATGGTGCCTCTAGAGGCATTACCACTTTTTGGAACCCTAGGTTGATCAAATGAACAATGATTTTGTTTGCATGCCTAGTCATATTGCTACTAGAATTGAACACTTAAAAGATGGTTTTGTCTGGATTATGTTCAATATCTATGCTTCAAATTATAAGGTTGTGAGAAAGACTCTGTGGTCTTCTCTTGCGACTTCAGATCTAAATTTCTAATGAAGAAATGGATTGTTATGGGAGATTTTAACACTCCCATTTCTAGTAGTGATAATAAAGGAGGAGTCCCTATTGTGGAAGACAACAAATAGGATCTTCTTCAGCTCATGTCAATTCTCAAGGGCTCTTGGATTTGGATTTTGTTGACTTGGATTTCACTTGGTCGAATAGATGTAGTGGGAGTGATCTTATTCAAGTCAAATTGGATAGGGTTTTGATCTCTTCGGACTGGCTTTCTTATTATACCTACTCTTTATCATCCTTATCTTCGATAGGCTCTTATCACTCTCTGATTGTCCTTGTGGCTTCTATTGGGAATTGTAAAAAGGCCTTCCCATTCAGATTTGAGAAAATGTGGACATTGAGCCCTAACCTCCTTGATAAGATTAAAGATTGGTGGAACATAGATGTTCCTAGAACTGCAATAATGAGGGTTGCTGAAAAGATTGCTTCAGTCAAGACCAATATTTTGAAGTGGAATAAATCCTCCTTCTGTCATATTTTTAAATCCAAAAGTAAGCTTAAAGGATATTTGGATGAAGTCTAGAAGGAAATCTAGTTGTCTGGCTCCACCATAGCTCTTGTGTACCATGAGATATCTATTTTGTCTAAACTTCATTATATTATTGATAAGGAGAAGGAATATTGGAAACAAAGATCAAGAGCAATTTGACTCCAACGTGGGGAGTGTAATACAAAGTTTTTTCATATGTCTACTCTCAGGCATCGAGAAACTAATAGAATTGATTCTATATCTTATAACTATTCTCTTCTTGATAAGGATGAGGATATCATGTCTACTACCATGGAGTTTTTCTCCTCAATGCTCTCTAATGATCAAGTTCTTGTACTAGGTAGTCAATTAGATATTCTAAAGGAGATACCCTGCTTTGTGTCAGAGTATATGAATCAACTACTTTCTAAGATTTCTTCTAATGAGGAGGTGTCTGTTGCTATCTTCTCCTTTGAATGTAAGAAGGCCCTTGTCCTAAATGATTTACTAATGTTTTTCTTTTCCAAATGTTCTAGGATATCATTGCTAGAGATGTTATTGGAGTTGCTAAGGAATTCTTTTGTTCTCATTCACTTTTTAAGGAACTCAATGCTACTTTCTTAGTCCTCATTCCTTACGAAGTTGGTGCTAATAATTTCCATGACTTCCATCCTATTATTTTATGCAATTCTCTATATTTAAAATATTCTCCAAAATTTTAGTGATGAGGTTTAAAGGTCTCTTACCTCGGCTGATCTCTATCCAACAAAATGGTTTTGTTTTGGGTTGCCAAGTTTTAGATTCTATTCTTATGGTTCATGAGAATATCTACTCCCTTATGATTCATAAAAAATACTAGTTTCATTCTGAAATTGGATCTCCTCAAGGCCTATGATCACATTTATTAGTAATTTCTGTTCAAGATGTTACAAGCCTTTGCTTTTGGCAGTCATTTTTTTCAAGTAATTTCTCTTCTTGTTACCACTCCCAAGTTATCTCTCATCATCCATGGTTCTCCCTTTGGGTTTTTTGAGGCATCCAGAGGTTTACAACAAGGAGATCCTATCTCTCCCTTTCTTTTCATTTTGATGGGAGATTCCTATTGTTAATCTCAAGGGATTATCCCCTTCCTTTTCTCCATAGGTTTTTTCACATCAACACTTTGTTGATGACACTATTTTGCTTGGTGAGAGATTTATTATGAAAGCAAGGAATCTTAGGAAAATTTTATTGTAGTATGAAGAGGCTTCTATTCAAAAGGTCAGTCTCCTAAGAGCTATATTTTATTTTTGAATACTCTGGAGTGGAGATAGGCCAAAATTGTTCAAATTATTGGTTGCAAGATTGCTTCTCTCCCCTCCACCTATTTGGGTCTCCCCTTGTGAGCTATCCCTGCCCCCGAATCTTTTTGGTCAAGCCTTATTGATAGATTTCAATCCAAACTTGCAGGTTGGAAAGGTGCTCTCCTTAGTCAAGCTAAGAAACTTCAACTGATTAAAGCTTTTCTGGCAGAATCTTCCTATGTATGCTATGAGCCTCTTTCATGTCCTAAAGAAGTTTTCTTCCAAAATGGAACTTATTCGATAAAATTTTTTGTGGACTAGCATTGAAAATAAGAAAATATTGCACCTTGTTGTTTGGGATTAGGTCTGTTTGGCCAAGAAACTTGGAGTTTTGGCAATTAGAAAGATTGAAGCCCTTATGGCTAAAAAACTTTGGTTCATGGATATCCATTATTAGCAGCAAATATCTTACTTCTTATGAGAAATTTGATAGCTTCTTGGTGGATGATCGATAGTTGGTTTCTTCCTCTTATGCTTTGGTGTGGAATTTCCAAAACCAAATCTATTATTTTTAAAGGTCTCCAATGGTCCTTAGGCAATGGGTTGAAGATTATTTTTTGGCATAATTGGTGGTGGTGTGATGCTTCTCTCTCTCAATCTGGTCGGGCTCTACATCTAAGGGATATCTTCTTGAATCTTGTGGGTTGTTTGGTTGCAGACTACATTTAGAACAATAGGTGGATTAATCTCATGGAGTTAGATCTGTCTCTTGCCCCTTTCCAAGATTAGCATTCTTTTATTCATATCCCAGAAACTCCTAAGGAATATTTTTTGGTGTGGAATGAATCATCTAATGGAACCTTCTCTGTTACTAAATCATTCAACCTATAGATAAAGGTTCTTTCTCCTCAACTATTTTGGGCCCTTATCTGGAACTCGCACTTGATTCCTAAAATAAACTTTTTTTTTGGCTTCTAGTTCATAATAAGATTCTAAGAATAAATAATCTTTGCAAGATGGGTATGGCCATACCCAATAGATGTTACCTATGTAAATAAATTATTGAAGACTCAGTTCATCTCCTGGTCATGGATTGTTGTTATGTGAGAGTGATTTGGTCCCATTTTCTCAATCTTTGGTCTTTGGGTTGGGTTTTTCCTACTTCATTGATGGATTGTTGGTTCCAATGGATTGTCCCTTCTTCCAATCCCTCTCTAGCTATTATAGTTTCTTAGCTTACCCTATTTAGCTTGGCAAGTCAAGAAGGAGAGAAACAATGTAAGATCTTTAGAAATATAGAGTGCCCTGCTCCTCTTCTTATTGTTAGAATTAAAAACACTATAAAAGAAAATTTTGTGGTGGCCTATCATGATAAGAGATTTGGTCCTAAGAATTATTTCTCCCCTTTTTATTTTCTTGTAGCTAATAATTGGATCTCCAAAGGGATTTTTCTCTCCCTTTTCAAGGATTCAAACAAAGTAGGGATGGAGTGGTGTGGACTACCTCTCCTTCTAGTTAGATCAAAATTAAAATTGATGGGGCTGACAAGGATAACCTTAGGCCCACTAGATGTGGGGGAGTGGCTCATGATCACAATGGTAGGCTTGTCTCTATTGCGGCACTCCCTTTGGGAACCTAGACAAACCACTATGTTGAGGCTATGGGTTCCTACATTTGTGTAAAGTTGGCTCTGAGAGAGAACTACAAAATAATTTGGATGGAAATTGATTCCCTAAACATTGTTTTTGATTAAGTTAAAAATAGTTTTTAAAGGGACCCGAAACCCTATACAAAGAAGGTTTAGTAGGGAGCACCTAAAACCCATAACTAAAAATATTCAGGAATATCCACAAAATGAAGTTGAACAAAGATGAGACAAAACAAAGCCAAGAAAGGGGATCTACGAAGATTGACCCCTCCAGAAAGAAAAGATTCCTAACAAATAAGAATATATGCATGGAAAGTCTACAGGCAGTTCAAACAATAGCTACCCCCAACCTAGAGCAACCAACCAACATTAGGATTTCCCTTTGGATCCATTCTTTTGGGATCCAAGGGTCATATCAAAAGAAGGCAAAGACCTTTTAGAATGTTTTCTTTTAACCAAAATCCAAACTTCTTCAACCTTAGTAGCTTCAGCTTGCAAAACCAATGAATCCAACTTAGGAAACCCAACATCCAAGGAAAGACCAACAGACATCGAAAAGACAGCAGGACCGACAGAGGCAGGGCCATGCACATCCCTGGAAGACGAGATAGATAGTGAGACAACTCCAATAGAAGCATCCTGGAAGAAAAAGTAGGCAAAGGGGAAGCACCTATAAACGTACCCTCAAGAATCCTATCACATCCAGCAGTAGGAGCATATCCAACAGATATATCAGAACCACTAGCTAGCTCAGAAGGAATCGAAGCAAGAACACCATTTGAAATGTTAGCTAAATGAACGTTGCCATCAACAAGGACCATGGGGGAAGATCCAACAAAATCTACCACAGGAACTTTAGAGACATTAATGGCAAGATCTTTCCCAACCATCTGAGAAGAGCTTTTGAATACCATATAATGTTGAGAAGAGGAACCTTTCCACCATGAAGATGGCTTCTTCACTTTAACTCTCTCTAAATCACATTTGGCCACGACATGCCCAGTCTTGAAGCATCTTCTACATCTGAAGGGAATCCCTTCATAGTCCAAAGGTTGAATCCAGAAACCCTTGGGGGTCAAAATTTTGATCTCTGTTGGCATCCCCTTAGAAGCATCAATATCTACCAAAATGTGTGCGTAGGTGGAATGAAGGAGATCAGAGGACTCTATATCCACCATAAGAAAATCTCCCAAAGCCACACCCACAACCTCAAGGAGTTGGTCTACCCAAAAATGAAGTGGGAGGCTGGGGAGTCTAACCCAAATCAATATTTTATAGAAGGATTTTGATGAGGGGTTGAAATCCTCATGCTAGAGTTCAATCATCAACGAGAAGCGATTCTCGCAAGTAAAAAAATGTTCACATAGAATAATCTTTCTATCCACCAGTTTTTCAAACTTGGTAATAAATAAACATTTGGCTAGAGGGAAAATCTGAATCAAATATGAAATGAGGGGTTCCTAGTGCTTAGAGATCTAGTCAAGGAGTCTCAGAAGATTGGGCCAAAAACCCCTAAACTGACATATAACCGCAAGAGAAGAAAGATCAGAGGCAATCTCATCAATCTCTTTAACCATCTCATCTTCCAAATTAATAGCAATAGACTGACAAACATGAAAAGGATTAGAGTCAACATAAGCAGATCGCTTACCCCCTCCAAAAGCTAGGCGATCCACATAAGAACCCCTAGAAGTCTCGAAAGTGGAACAAGCCGCTCCCAAAACACCCGAAGCAAAACCACCATCCATTGAAGAGGCGTCCAGTTGCGTCACATCAATTGCCCATTCATGATCCATGGGGGCATCAGCCACAGGAGGACCATCGCCATATGAGTGGGTGAAGGCATCTGGATGACTAGGGGAGCAACGACCAGAAGCAATTGGGCGGGAGTTTTGAGTGATAGTCATTTCAAAAAATTTCCCTAAACATTGTTAATTGCCATCTTGGGTCACAAACTCCTAGTTGGAATAGAAATACCTTAATTGAAGATAGTTTATGGATGATTAAGTCCCTTGATAAATTTAGAATTTCCCATCTTTTGGGAAGGAAATAAAGTGGTCGATGGTTTGGCCAATATTGGAGTCAAATAGACTAGGATTAAGTGGTAGGGGACCTGTGATCTTATGTCCACAAAGATTAATAACCTCATTTATGATGATAGACACACATGTTAAATTGGTGGATGTCCAGGTTTTAATGATGCAACACTTTTCGCATAAGTGGAAGGAAGGGATGAGGTGGCCCCATCATAACATTGTTGGGAAAGGCCTGTTTTGTTTTCTTGCCAAGTCCAAAATTTATTTTTTCTTGTTCTTTATTGTTTCTTGGGGTCTAGTGGTCTTTTGGGGGGTGATCTCAAATCGGTTTAAAGGCCCATTATAGGAGGAGACCAAAATAAAATGAAACCCACTTCATATGAGAAATGTAGGAATAAGACTGAGGTGTGGGACAAGGTCTCTGGCAGAGGGATAACTCCCTACATTAAAAAACTTCATAGCCATGACCCTAGAGCTACAAGGAAATTCATCAAATGCTAGAATAATGGTAATTTATAGGTGTTTGGGGGGAATTAGTGGTGGATGAAACCCTCATTGTAGAGGTTATTGGGATGCTCATGGAAGGGAGAAAATTTTATAGGGATAGGAAAGCCATGGAGGAAGCCCTTGAGTTTTTTTCCAAAAAAATGAGAGCGACAATTTTTTCCACACAAATGATGGAGGATACAATTGTGAGGATCTCAAACCTTTGGGGGAAGATGTCACTGAGATGATCATGAGGTACATAACTGTAGATGGTCTCTATAAGAGTATTTTTACCTATCATTTCGGTAAATTTTGAATCACTTCAGGCATGATAAGTGTATTTCAATTCTGTTTTACTTGCTTTCATCTTTGAACAATAGTATCAAAGCCCATTTGAAAAAGTGGAGGTCCCCTATTCTTCATCAGGGGTTATTGAGCATGCTAAGTATCTTGAGATAAGGCCACACCCCTCAACCTCTAAAAATAATAGTATTCATTATGCTCAATATTTCCATTGGCATTATATGGATGATTCCATGGAGTCATAGTCTTCTGATGAAGAGGCTTTTCACCTGGGTGCCCATAAAAAAATTAACAAGAAACCTACCCTAGGTATTGAGAATGATACTGATGAGGAGGACCAAGATAAGGAGGACTTCGACTATACCCTATATATCGGGTTCGTCCTTGACTTGTTGAGCCCTAGTTCTGTTAAAAAAGGTGAAGAACGTGTGTCCTTGAGCTCCTTAGGCCTAAGAGAGAAAAAAGAGAAGTGCTCTATATTGGGTGGGAAAAGGAAATCCATTTCCCTCTTACAACACCCAATCAAGACAATATGGTTGTCAAAAAGAAGAAACAAGAGGGAAAAGAAGATTATAAAGGGCCACCAAGGTTTGATGGTGAACAAAATTAAATAGGAATTCATATTGAAATCCAAATTGATGTTGGGTGAACCCACAATAGTGGGTTACACTTTTTTGCCAACTTTGATACTATAATATTCATTTTCAAAAAAAACTTCAGATTGAGACACCTATTACTTTAAAACTGTAAGGATTTTGTAGATGATGTGAACTAGTGATTTGTGTCATTTTGTATGTAGATTCTAAAAATAGTTTTTTTATAATTTTTGGAATCAATTTGCTTCCATTTTTCTATCTTCCTCGAAAGCTAGTTTTTTTCAAAAAATGACATTTTTAAAGAGTGACACTCACTCTATATAGCATAACCTTTTTTCTATAATAGATATGAATGTGATTCTTTTGAATTTGGTTTTGTAACATCCATATCTAGTGTTTGCAATTGGTTTAGTAACATTATCTTCAATATTTCATATTTAATTAAAATTTGAAGATGGGTTAACTGTAATTTTGATATATGTTCATTTGATATTACATAACTTGTATATGTAATGGAAATCAATTTATTTACTTTTTTTTGGAAAGAGGAATTCAATACCTAGTGCGTAAATATTTTTCATAATTTTTTGGGTGACGTTTACTATTTTTCCATAAGCATTGAACAAAGAAGTTCATGTTCGGTGAAAACCCTTCATTCATAAGAAATAAAATAAATATATATTAATGAAATGAAATATATTAAAAATAATACTATTTGGAAATCTTATAATAAGGGTTAAATACTTAAAAAGATAGAAATTCTCAATGAATTCATTTGACCCCCCAAAAGCTAATGTAAAATTGGTTTTTTATCAGCATTTGATAGATGCAAAGGAGATTCCATTGCAAGTATGATTTAGAAGTAGAGAGATTCTATCCAATAAATTTTGATCTAAGAGCCTTTGATCTAAATCTCTTCAATTAATTACTTCAAATGGGACCTCTTAAAGCTTAAATCATTATATTTTCTAAAAAATGTATGATTTCAGCAAAAATTAGGATGTACGGAAAAGTGGGAACCAACATTGTGAGTTCACTCTGTCGAAAAGGTTTCCCTAGTGGGTAAGGACATGGGTTCCATGGTAGTGGATATAGGGGATGTGCAAAAAGGGGTGAAGGATGTGGGGGATGGATATAACAACTTTTTCAAATGGGTGGTGTTGGAGATTTCAAAGCTGAAATGCAGAATTAGTGATTTGACTTCTGGATAGAGCAATATGAATACACCCTTAGATAAGCTATTGGATCTCAGTAAGAAGCTATCTACAAAAATGAAAGCCATGGAAATTGACCATGAGGATAAAATTAAGAACTTGGATATGGTGATGGATAAGACCAATGAAAACCCGAGGGCAGTTATTGAAGTTAGTAGTACTGCCATGAAAAAAAGCACGAAGGGATTTCAGAGACTAAATGAAAAATCTCAATCCCTCAATGTCTCCCCCTTAGCCACTCATGGCTCTCCCTCCATATTGGTTTGTGATAAAGGTAAGAAGGAAAAGGAGCCCAACCTAGAGAATGAAACAGAAGTCATGCTAGGACCATCGGCTTGCACCCGTAGCAAGGAAAATAGTAAGTTGGTGAATGCTAGAATTATTGAGGACTTATCTGAGATTAATAATAATTTCATAGACAAAAAAGTTTAGTCTATCCAGATTCTAAACAATATTAAGTAGCTTATGGGTCATTGGACCCTGTTTTGTTCTGATGTTTTGAAACTAGCTCAATATGGCTTAGTGTTTAGTTTGTCCTTGTGATTGGTTTTTTTGTCTAGGTTTCGGGTCCCTATAAAACCTATTTTACTCTAATAAATAAACATGTATCAATTTTATCATTGTTAGAATTACATGTTTATAATAAAATTTAACCAAACCCTCATCAAAATGGTAACCTATTTTTTAGATTTTTTCATATATATTTTAGTATTTTGGATAAACTAAGTTATGTAGTTTTATATTCTTCCCAATGTGTCTTTATATTATCAATAACTAAAATAGGATAACTAGTTGTTTTTAAAAAGATTAACACACTTCTTGAAAAATTATATATGTATATGTATATGTATATGCATATGCATATAGGATAACTCCACTTCTTTTATTATGATTTAAAAGAACGTATTTATTTATTATTTTAGTGGAAGCTATGTGATGTCAATGATTAATGATGCAATTTTTAATGTGTCGACTTAAAAAATTGGAAAAAAAAATTAAAACATTGTAAAAAATGTACAAGTTGTAGTAATCTATGTTAGTTATATTTTTGCCAAATAGAAAAATGACAACTAAGTTATTTATTTTTATTTTCTTCTAAAAGTGTCTTTATATTATGTGTAATTGAAATACGATAACTACTTTATTTTAAAAATTTTGACAATTATTGAAAAATTATATAAATTTATCTATGTATGTATGCATGATAATTTTATACTTCATTCTATATGAATCTAAAATAACACATTTATTTATTACTTTAGGGGAATTTTTGTGATGCCAATGATTAATGAAACAATTTTTAATATGTGTCCACTTAAAAAATAGTGCAAAAAAAAATTAAAACAATGTTAAGAAATTACAGCTTGTCGTATTCTCTCTTAGCTGTATTTTTACCAAAATGTACGACTAAGATATTTAGTTTTTTTTTCTTCTAAGAGTGTCTTTATATTATTAGTAATTAAAATAGCATAAATAGTTGTTTTTTATTTTTTTGACACACTTCTTGTATGTATGTATGTGTGTATGTGTGTATGTGTGTATGCATGTATGTATGTGAGAAGAGCATGAATTTGGAGTTTATAGTGAGTTATATCATTATGCATAAAAGGTACTATTGGCTATGTGGAAGTAAGGAGAAGCATCCCTAGGTCTAGTCTATTTTAGATAGACTATATTTTATAAGTGCTTTAATAATATGATGTTTTATGGGGTTTTTAACCTAAAAGGGTTTTCCCCATGTATATCTTATGTAATGTGTAAATCCATGCTTGCATGGTTGCCTTATTAATTTTTTTATATATTGTTTATAATGATTAGTATACTAAGATCATAATTTATAACATATTGTTATAGAGAAGTTCCTTTATAAATATTAATTTTATCATTATAATCATGAAAAATATGAATTCTTGGTTAAGGTTCAATATGGTTTCACTTGTCCTACTATTGGTTTTATAATCCTTCGTGTCTAGGTTGGACCCAAAAACTTAGATCTAAAATTTACCACAATCCCTACCTCAAACCAATTTTATGTGAAATTGTGGCATCCTTGGCTCACCACCATTAAAGTGGTTTCTTCCATAGTACATAAGTGTTTAAACTTTCCATTTGAAGGACAAGTCCATAATACATATCATAGTAGGTTCTAGTCCTTGTTTGGACATGGAAGCTTTTCACTTGGCTACATTTTACCACAACAACTTGATCCCATTCAACCCCACTAGGATACTTTAATCATCTCCAATTACATGTTTAAAGCCAAGGCAATATCCTAGTTTCCCTTTTATAGCTCCTCATGTCCTTCCCTGACTACTAACCCTAAGGATCATTCATTGTCCATGGATATGATACTACCTCCTCCAATCCCATAGGTAGTGAGTGAACCACATCTTGGATTAGGTATCCTTCCCCTTCCTCAAGAATACGGTGTGTATGTTATGTTTCCACCTTGGCCATCATATGTAGGGCAATGAGGAAAGTACCCCACCATCTAGACCTCCTCATTATTTGAGGATGGCTTTCATTTCTCTTGCACTTCTTTCAAATTTAGAGGATCCTCTCCTATTATAAGTGGATCCTCTCCTCCTCCCATCTCTCAACCTTTAGATGTTCCTTTTGTTCCTCCTTCTACTCCAAGAGTGAACAAATAATATCAACTTAAATTAAGTGATACTTTGAATCCTTCTACAAAATCTCTAAATCATAACCAAAGAAATAATAGTGTGAGAGAGTATAGGGATGAGGTCATGCAATGGATCATGAGATTGTTGAGAGAAGTGAACCTTCCCCTAAATTTACTTATCCTAACCAACCAGATGTTGAGTTGGTCTTGCTTCCTCAACCATCCTTACCTTAACCAAGGTAGTCCTAAGACTGATCTTTACCTTTCTTTACCTATCATAATGCATAAATTGTCAATTTGAAGGGGTTCCTCTATTTTTCTTCTTGAAACTTCTTCTACTATGACCAATAATTCTCATGGTAATATTTGTAGCACTATTGTGTCACATATTGTGATATATTTGAATAATTTAATTTAGATTACATCGTTGAAACTATGGAGAATCATTCTAAGTTATCTTGTATTTTCTCTCAAGCAGTGATTCTAGCTTTTAGTGACATACTTAATGATCCTTCCTTAGGTAATGGTCCTTCATTTATAAAATTAGATAAATCTCATTTTGTTGCACTAGTTGTATCTCCTCTGACATCTTCCTTGCCATCTTTTGATGATGAGAAATATTGAGAGGTGGATGATTCACTATAGATTGTGTCATAGATGTGGTTTCCTTTGAGTTTTTTTATGTTTCTTGCATGTAATGTTTTTCACTATGATGTGTTTTTTGTCATGTCTTTTGTTTGTTAGGTTCTCTTTGGATGACCCTTGATGATCCATTAGCCCAAGGATATAGAGGGATTGACCCTATTGTGGCTTTCTTCTATTTGTCATAGTTGTAATTTTGTCATAGATGTACTTCTATTAAATATGTTATTTTATTCAAATATCTATTTGATACAATGTAAATTGTTTAGGAATTTAAGTCTCTTCCATGTTGATCCAAAAGACTTTGTTTATTCTTATGTGCTCTTCCTTCTTTGTACTCATAGTTTCACTATATTTGTGGGATGAGGCTAGTTCAAAAGACTCATATTGTTATATATTATTTATCTCTTATTTCTCCTAACCCTAGATCTTTATAATCCTTATGTTCTCTTGTATGTCAACATTGTTTGTATACATGGAACTACCTTAACATGCCTGTGTTGGAGGAATTTCATTATTGTCATGTACTTGTCTTCTAATGTATACTACCTTAAGGGAAATTGCTCCAACTTAGCATATGTAATTAATTTAAGGTGGGACATACATCCTCCATGAATTTCACTTTGTGCACACACCACAAAATTGGTTGTTCACTTTGATCAAGCACAAGAAATTTTTTTGTGCTATCACAATAACCTTTGTTTACCTTTAGTAGCACTTTTGAAAAATTTCCTAGCAAAAAATGTGTTTTGCTTGGCTAATAGCCTCTAATATAGTTAGCATGATTCGTACCTATTATATATGAGGAATTTTACTACCCAATGAGATCTTTGTTTTTTCATGACCAACCTAGAATAATATTTCTAGTTTGTGGCTTATGAACCCTTTTAGACATGCCTTTGTTGAACACTACCGAATGTTGAGAGGTGGGGGTGAATTAGCTTACGTGCTTAAAACTTGATCAGATCAAACCTTTAGCATAATATTAATACCATCCACCATATACATGAAAGTAAATAACAAATAAAACAAAAGCAATCACACAAGTAAAACACAATTTTTACATAGAAAACCCAAATAGAGAAAAAACATAGTGAGAATCACACTCACAATATAGGTATCAATGTTTACAATGATTTACGCAATATGCTAGGGATCTCACTACTTCAGAAGTGACTTGTAGGCTAAGGCGCATAACCTTAGGGTAAGATACAAAGACTTGCACAACTGAAAAATCACTTCTTCAGGGAAAGATACATAGTCTTAGTTACAATACAATATAAAATATTAAACTATAAAAAAATTGCAATTATTTGAATGTAGGTTATAGTTCACTTCTTAGAGCACATCTAAAACATCCTTCATCTCTACGAGTTGTCACACATCCAGATCACTCTATATCTTCACACCATAATCACACTACAAATGTTTTCTTACAATGATTCTTACCTATATATATCGGCTGTAACACCTAGAACATTCATTAAGTCAAGCAAAGGTAAATGAAATGTGTATAAGAAACTATCTACCTCAATAATAATTTCCACTGCAAATATGGAAGGAAAATGAAACATGTGGAGAACAACACTATGTTAGTACACCTTCTCGACACCTCCAAAATAACATCATATGTGTGAGCCCCAACCCCTATGTTATATTTGCGTACTCTAGTAAGACTATTATTTCCATAATTGTGAGATAGTAATGATATATATTGTCACCATGTTGGTTGGACTTATGGTTATGAGTACATTTAATAACATTTAATATTTGATCAAGGTAAATTCGACGATAAATTATATGGTGCTATGGTTATTATGTGCTCACATGGTTGACTATCTTGATGATCTTGATTACTTGTTCTATGCATGGTCAATTATATATTCAAAATATTCTAATAATATGTGTTGAGTAGCCATTACTTCTAGTTAAAAATGATATAGTTAATGAATGATAGCCATAAAATGTATAGTAGGAGATGGTATATATGATTTTATTGCAATGGGTATTCTAAATTTGCTTCGGCTATAAATGTCATCATCATGGACTAATATGCACTCAAGCGTGCAGGGTGCCCATGGCCAATGGGATCTGGGAGACCACATGGTAACCTAGTGTATAAAATGAGTGAAGTTGATCTAGCCTATTGGAGAGACTAAGATATTTTGTTATGTGCTAATTGTTGTGGTGAAGAAATTATTATGTGTTGACCATTGTGATATGGAAATTGTTATGTGAAGTGAATTGTGTCCTTGTCTTGTGACATAAATCTTATGTATAATTATGTGTTTATGTAATAATGGGTAAGTCAAGTATTCCAATGCGTCAAGTTTCATTTTGAAGTTTTATGTTTTTCTTATGTTAGAGTGCGTCTAATGGAGTATTTTGATCATTTTATGTATCAAGTAAAGCCCTAAGTCCCACAGCTATGGGTTGGGAGTCTTCATGAAACCTTAAACTTAGTTTTATGAGAGTTTTAACAACTTTTCTTTCCTCTTTTTCATAAGTGACGAATTTTATCATGTGGACAAAGTTTGGCTGTGAAATCATGGGTCTAGTGAGCACATTGAGGGATCTTAAGAGAATCATTTCCAATAACCAACTCACACACTTGAGACACCAAGCCAAGGTGAGAGTAATCTCATGCATGTTGTGTGAGCAAGTAGTTAGGATTGTCATGTGAGAAATGGAGAAAGGAATAAATATCATGTCCATAAAGGAAGGAGGGGGATTCTTCTATGGTTCTTTGGTTTTTTGAGGGGGACGAAATTTGGGGAAAGTTTTGGAGTATGATTCTGGGGTGAGGAAAGACCAAGCTGAAAGAAGGTTGATCCATCAATGAGCTCCACCCAAATTCTTCAAAATTAGGGGTTGGTTCAAGGTAGGTTCCTTACCCACTTTCCCTATAGATGTAAAACATATAATGTGCATTGTGAAAGGGAACTCTTTAACGTTGTTTTTTGTTCAATGTAATTATATGTGTTATTGTTATGTAGAAAAAAAAGTGTTCAAAGTTGTTGTACTAGTATTGGATTTAAGGGTAGTGGAGTAGGCTCTCCCAAGTTGGTTGAGAGACTCCATGTGAGGGGGTAGAGTGAGTTTGAAGACATTGTGGATAGTTTTATTTTGGGTATCAGTACCCATAACAATTTGTGGAGACTTGTGGGATGTTTTCTTGTTGGTATGAGTATCCAAATGGATTTGTTACCTTGCTAGTTGGAGATTTATATTGGGAAAAAGTATCGATACAAGTTTGTTACATGGTGATGCAGAGAATACAACAAACATAGCCAAATAGGGAGACCTTTCTCGCAACACACCTATTCAAATAGGTGTCAACCCTTCACTGATGCACAAGACCCCTCATAGGATCATTTGTTACTCATAAGGCTTTAATGCCTCAAAAAAACACCCTTTGTCATTAACCCTCTTCCAATTGACACACATTAGTTTAGGCTTATTCAACTTGCCCAAGGCCAACTTAAGACCTTCCAACCCCTAGATCACACCAAACTCTCAAACCTTACTCACACAAGTCCATCTCCAATTAGGACTTCGAATTGACCATGGACACAACTCCCAATGCAAAGTAGGCATACACCAACCCAAGGTATTCATACCTCAAAAACACACTCTTTCTCATTAACCCTCTTCCAATTAACACACCTCAGTCTAGGCTTATTCAACTTGCCCAAGGCCAACTTAAGACCTTCCAACCCCTAGATCACACCAAACTCTCAAACCTTACTCACACAAGTCCATCTCCAATTAGGACTTTGAATTGCCCATGGACACAACTCCCAATGCCAAGTAGGCATACACTAACCCAATGAGGATCATTGGTTACTCATAAGGCTTTCATACCTGAAAAACACACCCTTTCTCATTAACCCTCTTCCAATTGATACACCTCAGTCTAGGCTTATTCAACTCTGCCAAGGCAAACTTAAGACCTTCCAACCCCTAGATCACACCAAAATCTCAAACCTTACTCACACAAGTCCATCTCCAATTAGGACTTCGAATTGCCCATGGACACAACTCCCAATGTCAAGTAGGCATTACATGAAAACTCTAAGGAGACTCTCTTTTATAGCCAAAATGCTACGCTTCACCCTCCCATCTACCCTAGAAAACAAAAGGAACCTTGCAGTGGTAATACTGGTGTAGACAATCATAAACTTTAACAAGAACAGTCAATCTTTCATGGATCATACCCTCTTACTAGTATTACAAATGCTTGGCACAATGATGGCGAACCCCTCTACTCCATCCTTTACCATCAAACTCAACAACACTTCACTTCCAAGCCTTACCAAAGGCAGAAAATTAACTTACTATTATACTATGACAATCATAAGGATTTGTGGACAGTCAAAGTCATTGGACATTCAACTTGTTCTAGGGGCTTTCAATCTTGTGAATAGGTTTGTGGCATCCTTATGCATCACTCCAAACCTTCACCATCTCTTGGTAACCATTCCCTTACATTATCTCCACTAAAACCCTCTCAATTCACTCTCTTGGCAAACTAAGACTCAGAATATTGATGAACTCCACCACTATTGCATGTGTTTTTCATGTCATGGCGCCTTGCACTAGAAAGGAAAAAAAAGTACTTGGTCCTGTGGGGGCAGAAAAAGCAAGATCGGGTGACTAGGACCTAATCCTACTTTTTCCAACACATTGGGAATACGAAAGAGCCTAGGGAGATAGATCACTTTGGATACTTCTTGTGGGAAAGAGAGAGCCAAGGATTATCTCTTAGGGTTTCTATTCCTCTTGTTGCAAATGTTGAGAAAAACTAGGGTTTGAATGATCAACTAGATTAGGAGATAAAGAATGAAGCATAAATGAACTTCGAACTGCACAAACTTGTAGATCTGAAACTGAGATAATGAAAGAATGAAAGGGGGATGATTCTAGATGTGTACCTAATGCTGCAAATTGAACAAAACTGACCTGGACCAGGGTGCCATGCCAATGTCTTGTTTCTGTAGACAAGAGGCTGCAACTGAGATACTACAAACTAGAGGTCCCGAGTCTGCAACCTGTCAAATTTGACTATAAAATGGAGGGACCAGGGCTGCACAACCTTGTCCTTGATATATTTATGCACTTCTAAGACTCTTGAGTGGTTCTGATGCCTTTTCTAGATTTGAAACTGCCTCTGGATGCCTGTTTCTGCATCTGCAACTGAAAAGGGAAGGTTTCGGTGGCTATATAGGGTTTTACCTCACTAAAACCCCTATGTTGGTGATTTACACCTCCACAAATAGCCAATAATGTACTAAAAAAGTGTGTGCTAGAATGTTGTGTTTATGCAAGATCCTAAATGATAAGAAACTAGAGCTACCCTACGCATGAAAGTAAACCCTAAATGTAAATGTGAATGTAAATGATAATGCCTCAAACCAAATATGATAAATGATCTAAAACATGAATTTAAATATGCAAATTGATGTAAAGAAGCTCATACAAAGACATGAAAATAACATGAAATCATACCAATCTCCAAGGGAGAGATATTGCCACTAGATCTTCTATTACTCTTCAATGTCTTCAAGGCTCCTAATTGATGATGATTGCTTGAAAAATGCTTGATGAATGTTGTTGAAGACTCCACATAGGCTTCTCTTTCACTACATAGAAGGCTCCTTATGCTTGCTTTGCTGAAAACTCCTTAAGATTAGATAGATCTTAGTTCTTAGTTGCCTTCAAATGAAGAAAGAGAATGCTTATGTATGAAACCCTAGATCTTAATTTTGACTTAATTACGCCTTTAGGCTAACCTAGGATTTGAATATCCAACCAATCTTTTGGGTTTAAGCATTATAATATCATAGAATTATGCTCTCGAAATTTCAAGAAAAAAGTCGAGGACCATGTGCACTCCCACCACGGTCCAACCAACTATTCACCAAATTTTCAAAACCATTAGATATGACAATATTAGAGTGAATCCCAAAGTTACATCTGATTTTGAGTTGTTTTGATATGCGAAATCAGGCCTTAAAGGTTGAAATAAGACACAATTAGGGTTTATGATTAAATGATTTATTGGAGGAATGAAATAAAAAGGGGCACACTTAAGATAAAGGGCCCAATTTTATGATGTGGGGAGTGATGAAATATGACTTTAGATTTAATTAAATTAATTAATTAAATGCTTGAAGGGAAATAAGAAATGTAAGATCAAGACACACTAAGACGGGTGCTAACCTAAGTGTGAAGTTGTAGCACCCTAGCAAGGTTGTATAATTTATGACACTCCATTAACCCCCACTTTAGTGGTCATATGACACTATGTGCATTTGCAAGATAAAGTAAAGAAAAGTAAACATTCATGAAAAGGGATATATCCACAAGTTGTCAGATGAAACCCCTAGCGGTATCTATAGTACACAATTAGGATCCGAACCCTACAAAAATACATGTTAGATAAAATTAGAAAATCGCCTAAATGTTTGCTAAGGAAGGTGATGAAAATTTGAGGGTAACTATATGCCCCCCCCCTATTTCGGCTTGCTAATTTTTGTAAGTTGAAATAGGGTATCATGTTTACCACATCGAATTGTGAAAGAAGATTGATGACAAATGCTCACAAGAAGATTTTATACACGATCAAAAATTAATGGAGAATCATTTGGTAAGAAAGAGAAATAAACCTCAATTCCAACACAACATAGAGTGTGAGGATTTGAGATATCTCTAACACAAGATGAAAGATTTAAATGGCAACAAATGCAAAGAGAAGGAAGAAGAGCTAGAAAGCATGAATACACACTTTGGTGATCCATGAGAAGAGAAAATGAACCATGGACATCTCACCCCTAAAACTAGGTGATCCATGGAGAAAAGGATATGGAAAACTAGCCCCCAGAGTCTATCTGGGTGATCCATGTAAGGGAGGATAGTGAGAACACCGTTAGTTACATTTAACCTTGTGCATGTATGTCCAAGTAGAACAAGGATATCTACCTTCGAAACCAAGAAGATATCCATCATGCAATAATGTCATAAATCCAAGCAAGAGAAGCAATACTCTTCAAGCAAGGATAAGGTAGTTGAAAAGATATTGTATGCACATAAAAATAGCTATGAGAGATTAAATAAATAATTTATATTTATTTAATGTTTATTCTTCTATTAAATAGTTAATTTGAAAAGATTAATTTATTTAATTCATTTTGTCTTTCTATTAATTAATTTAATTGAAATATTTTATTGATCAATTCATCTATCCTATTCCTCTAATTAATTAAGTATATAATAATTAATTATTCTTCTAATCAGTTAATTGAATATCTAATATTTAATTATTCCTCCAATCATTTGAATATCTAATATCTAATGATTATTCTTCTATCCTATAGTCTCAAATATTAATAATTCTTAATTATTTAATCCCCTTTTCCAACTCATTCTTCCCTTTCCACTTCATCTTCCCTTTGCCAACTCATCAATCATGTGGCTAAAGATATTAATATTTCTTAAATAATAATTCATCATTTATCTTCAACCTCCAAATTTAATGAAATATTGTGTACGTACACATATTTCCTAACCTTCTTCTATATTCCCTCCAACATCCCTACATCTTAGGAAGGACTTGAGTCCACTTGTCCTCTCATGCCTAAATCTTCTCCAACCATCCCTAGATTCCCTCAGTCAGCAACCCAGTCAAGGTGAGATGAGTGACACTTGTCTTCTCCTTCCCCCTTTCTTTCAACCTTCACCTTTGCTCATAGCCATCCAAATCTACAGATCTGATCATGACCATTGATCCAGGCCACATCATCTTATCCTCTCAAAGCCTATAAAATCAGGAGTTTGAGTTGAGAAAGAGTTAGTCTTCAAGTGAGTTTTCAAGCTAATCATTTGTGAAAACTTATGTATCCATGAGTTTTAATCTTGAAGAAAATAGCATAATCATTTAGCATAATCATTTAGTATTGCATGTCATAGTATCAGTTAACTATCAGTTATCGGTTCATTCTTCATATGCCATCTTGGAAGCTATCAGTGCTTGTCTGAGAGCACACCATCTGCAACCAAGAACAGTGGAGGTAGGAGACAATGAGATTTAAATCATAAAGGTAAAAATAGTGTTTTTATTTTAATATTCATTTCATGTAGTTTCATTGGTTGAGTTTGAATTTCCTATAGAATTTCCTTTGTATTCTGTGAAACTAACATGTTGCAAGTAGTATTCTAATGATGAATTTCAAGTCAACACATTTTGGCACCCACCGTGGGGCTCTGGCCTCAAACTTATCTATCTAATATCACGTCTTATTCTCGCAGAACTAGTTTAATGCTTTTGTAAATTAGTTTCATGCATCTGTGAAATTTGACAGTGCTTTTGTTTGATAGGTTAGCGCTTTTGTTGCTTAGGTTAGTGCTTTGTTTCAATAGAATAACGCTTTTAATCATGAATTCACACATTCAAACAATAGGTTAGCACCTTTTTCACACATGTTAGCACTTTTGTAACATGGGTTAGTGCTTCTGTAACATGGGTTAGTGCTTTTGTAACGTAGGTTAGCGTATTTGATAGATAGTTTAGTGCATTTGAAACAGAGTGCAAAATTTATAATCAAATCTTGAAATTGGGCTTGTGGAAGGACAATATATGGAATATAACATTTCAGTATAAGTTATATTCCATATATATTGTTAGGATGTTTGAGAGGGGTTTCAGATCTCAAGGAGTTATAACGCAAAATCTAGTTTCTGGAAGATCCTCGAAATTTTAGACTTAGTCAAATTTCAGGGCATTTAAGGATCAGGAGTGAAAAATTTGTAACCACAATTTAAAATTAGACTTGTGGAAGCCCACCTAAGGTTTTGGATTTTCACTAACTTCTTTTTTATTGTAGGTTTCTAACAGTTTCTTGCAGATTTGGAGGAGTTAAGTTAGGATTGAGTGATTTCTTTTCTAGCTTTTTCAAAGTTGGTTAAAAAGAACTCATACTTCCTTTTGGGTAAAAAGAAATTCATTTTTCAATTTGGTGTTTTAATAAATACCTCACTTGTTTTTGGGCTCTAAAAATAATCACATTTGCAAGGTAAAAAGAACAACAAATCAAACGTTTACTTTCTTGCAAGGTTGGGATTCACACCTCAAATTTTGGGCTCTAAAAAGAACAACAATCTTTCATTTTCTTGTAAAGGTAGAAATCATAATCAATCTTATTTTTTTGCAAGTTAAAAATAACAATCAACTTGTCCATTCTTAAAAAGCAAGTTACTTTTTGCAACGATTTTCATTTTGTTGACCAGTATTTCCAATTCCTAGTTTAGAAAATCATTTTCTATGTGGGGCTAAAATAAACACCATGCTTTTTGGAGCAACATCTCCAAATAGAGGATAGATCATATTTACATGGAAGGTTAAAAAGAACACTTATACTTTGTGTCTCGAAAGTGGTAGGCATATGTTCTCCCCTTAATTGGGTGACCAAAAAGCCAAACCCACTCTTTTATGCTTTCTTTAATTTCAAGCATTAAATCCTTTAGAGAGTCTGCCTTCCCAAAGCCTCAAAAGGGCTAGTGTGAAGGGTACGACCGAAGTGGGAAACAACTTTATCGCCAAGTTTACCAACCCACTATAATCAAATGTGGAGGCTGATGAAAATCCCCTCCAATAGAAGTGTGTATTTGATAGCCTTCCCCTAGTATCCTTATGATGCGAAAAGCCTTTGTTCTAAAGGTTGTGAAGCCTCTTAATTGATTTTATCATCTGTCACACCAAATGGAATCCTTACTATGAACCATAGAAGTAGAAGCTTTGATTCAAGTCAGTTGCCATACAATGGCAATATCATAGTGCAAGGGTGGGGAAGAATCTTCCCCCAAGATTACTCACCATATATCTCCCAAGATAACTTCCCAACTGTGAAGCAATTCACTTTGGGTTAATTTCTGGCAAAAGGCAAAAAAATGGGCGCACTCTAGGGGGTGACAATGCTATTTGAGTTGACAGAGTATCGAGACTAGTGGGCTATGATATTGACAATGACCTATGAAGAAAGTGTCTATTTGATGTGTCCTTTATTGTAAATCAAACTAGTGAAAACATTGGGGATTTGAAAATATCCTCACAAAAACATACACTCAATTTTTAGCATAGGGATGATCATTATTTTAATCTGTCCTATTTCTTCTTGTTATGAACATTGAAATATCTTGCAAATCAATCAATACAATAATCAATTCAAAACAAAGATCAAAGAGCAACCTTAGAGAGAAAAGAATTTCCAAATCCAACAAAGCACTTTTTTGAGGTGGTTATCAACTTTTCAAATTATCTTTAGGCAAGATTTTCATTCAACCAATTTAGGGGAGTATCAAACCAAGTGATCAAGAGTTTAACATCCAACTATCTCAATGACAACAATACCTAGATAGGTATTCAAGTTAGTCAAATCAGGTTTCCATATCGAGAGACTTTATCCATATCATTTGACGTACTTTGTCATAGGGGCCTATTGAATAAACCCTCTATTCAACTTAGTGAGCTTGGGTATCTAAAATGAAGTATCCATCAAGTCAACAACATCAACCTATCTAAACTGAAACTTTGATCACTCATGTGACCATCCCTTATCACTTGAAAAAAAATAAGCTTATTCAAAGGAAATGAGTCCTATCCTAAATCAAGATCAAGATATCATGGCTCTCCAATCTAATCCAATTTTTGATCAAGATCCTACCAATCAAGAATCTTATGATGATCCCCTAATATTTTGGTATTCCATCAACAATGATCCCCTTTTATCTTAAGAGATGAGTCTCATTCAACATCCACCTCCTAAGCAAGAGCATGATATCCCTTCCATCTCCTTCACTAATCTAATTCAAAATCAAGAGAAAAGCACAAACTCAAATGATCCTACTCCAAGTCAAGATCAAGATCAAGGAATCATTTCATCCTCCAAATCCATTTTAGGTCCTTTCATTCCAAAGTCATTCCTTTCATCCTCCCAATCCATTTTAGGTCATTTCATTCCAAAGTCAATCTCTTAATCCTCCAAATCCATATTAGGTCCTTTCATTCCAGAGTCAAACGCTTAATCCTCCAAATCCATTTTAAGTCCTTTTGTTCCAAAGTCAAACTCTTCATCCGCAAAATCCATTTTAGGTCCTTTCCTTCCCAAGTCAAACTCTTCATCCTCCAAATCCATTTTAGGTCCTTCCATTCCAAAGTCAAACTCTTCATCCTCCAAATCCATTTTAGGTCCTTTCATTCCAAAGTCAAACTCTTCATCCTCCAAATCCATTTTAGGTCCTTTCGTTCCAAAGTCAATCTCTTAATCCTCCAAATCAATTTTAGGTCCTTTTGTTCCAAAGTCAATCTCTTAATCCTCCAAATCAATTTTAGGTCCTTTCCTTCCAAATTCAAACTCTCCATCCCTTCCTTCCATCTTGGGTCCTTACTTCCCTCCATCCCTTACTTCCCTCCATCCACCATTCCATCACCTCAAATGATCCATAAGAAAGATCAACAAAGGCACACATCTTTGAACTTCTTTCAAACATCTATCTAAACATCTTTTCAAAACTACTCTTCCATCATTTCCTTTATCTATTTTGGGTTATTATGTCCCAAAATTCAATTTTCCTCCATCTCTTTATCACTTCTTGAGTTGTGTACCAATACTAATCTTGAATACATTTCCATCTATCCTCGCACAAATCTTCAAGCATTCTATCTATTATTCAACACCTCTTTTCTATCCTTCCACCCCTTTCGTTCAATCCTTTTCATAAATTCATCATCTGTGAAATAGGCATTTGTGTCATTTTGTCACATGCTTGCCCATGCTCAAATCTCATGTTCAGTCCATTTCCTAGATATCTATTCATGATACACTTCAAAATTTGAGGTTGTTCCTCTTCAACATTATCCTTTGGTTGGGATACACACTCAATCTGAAAAAGAACCACTTATCGTATCTTGGTACCGATGTCTTTTGATTACTATATCTCATACAGTTAATCAATTGTTCTAAATCATTGTGATCTCTTAGTCGAAGACATGGCTAGTGAAAAATCTAAAATATTGCTTCAGCGCCATTGTAATTATCAAACCCATGTAAGTTTCATTATTTACAAGCCAATGCAATCAAAATAAGAAAAGAAAAAGATAATATCAAAAGATCCAAAGCATGATTAGGAAAAGAAATATCCAGAAGAGAAAAGAAAAGAAAAAATATCAAAACCTTGACTATGGGAATATGCGAGTAACTCCATGGGGGCTATGGACGCTTCGATGGCAATGGAGCAATATTTGTGATATTACAATGATAACCTTGTTGGAGCTATGGATGCTTTCTTGTAATGAGGCTCTATCCAGGATTCTTTTGAATTCAGGGTAACTCATGTAGCTAGCCACGTTGGATTCTAAAGATTAAAATGATTGTATGAGCTAGAATGAACCCAATTGCACACACATGGGTAATCAAATCTTGACTAAGTACCTTGATCCAGTTTGGGATTCTCCTTCCCTTTTGAGTCTATTTCCTAGTTTCTATATATGTTTGGTTGAATTTTTTTGGAGGTTCTAAGTGTGGGTTGGGTCTCTATCTTTGAAAAGTTCAGGAACACTTATTTAGGTGGTGCTAAATACTGTGACAATATTACATATCACCTATTTATAAATGGATACCTCTATACTTGGGATCAAAGTTTCATCCACTCTATTCTTCATACCACATCTCCCATTATCCTTCCTCTAGTATTCATTACTCTATCTAAATTCATCCAATGTTATCTACGATCTTGCTTCATGCTAATGTATACCATATATTGTAACTATTCATTTCATCCATCATCCCTCCCTATCTATGATCTTGTTTCTCCTATCCATATCCTATCTCCATCCATATCTCCTTTTCCATCCTTGATCTTGATCAAAACTAAGGACAAAAAACTGATTATAAGAAGCTCTTGATGTGTGTCCTCATAAGCTACTTTCGTTTTTCTCCTATCCATTTCTACCTCAATGGTTCAATTGTCTATTCATCCATTCCTTGTCTTGCTATACATTAGGGAAACCAAATACATCTTTCTTATAATCCACAAAGCTCAAAAAAAAAAAAAAAAAAGGCTCAAAAACTAAAAATCAAAAAAATCAAAAGAACAAAATTGAAAATCAAAGCACGAGCGCATGGCCCATCCATCAAATCAAATAAAAAAACAAGAAAATTCTCAAAGTCTACAATCAAACTGATCACATGTCTTGTTAATCAATTCATCACTTGAGATCTATCAACATCAACATGTCTTATACAAGGATAGGTACACTTGAAACCAGACAGATCGGTCTTACACGGGGTACTCACTCTTTGAAACGAGACATTCTTATTAATCATCAAACAAATCAAAACAATGAAATAGATCAGTATGACTGCTGCATTTTGTTTTGGGTAGTCTTATCTTATGTTTCATCTCTCAAAAATCAGAAAAAAATAAATAAATCAAAAACAAATCAAAATGTGCAATAAAAACAAGTGGTGAAAACCTAGTAAACAAGCGCTATCTAAAAAGTGAGTCCTTTTATCTATGAGATTTCTTTGCGCACCTATCTGCTCCATCATATCCAATCTATCGCTTCATAGCTTATCCATTTCATCTTTTGCATCCATTTCTCTGAACCATTAGCAGAAAATATGCAGCTTACCAACAGTTATCAATCTCTGACATACTTGTCATAGTCATTGTCTTAGATTTTATCAGAATCAATCAATCTGAATTTGTATCCCACCATGGTTTGGATGTTGATCAATTCATACATCCATAATAAAGTTGCATTTCCACTAGGGGCAAAATCCTAATTCCTTTTGCAAAGGTGATCTTTTGAATCTTTGAAAATCTAAAACATTCAAAAAAATTAGGAAAACCAAATACACCTAGGGTTTTGAAATAGATAACGGGCCACAAAGCAACGAAGATCAAGGCATCTTATGACAAAGGAATCATGAAACTCAGAAAAAGAAGAATCAACCAGCAAGTAATAAAATATTATCAATGATCATTCATCAAGATGATTATATCAGTTAATGACCATGAGAACATGTGAATGACCTACAAGATTCAGTGTTTATTTCATGATTTTATTGCTAATCATGTACTCTATGTGACTCAAGGATGTCCATGACTAGAGAAGCTATGATGGGCCATGATTATTTTATTTGATTATTGTCTGTGGTTTATCTCTTATTAAGGTATGTACTTGTCTAAGGATATGATTGGCAAAAGATCAAGGAGGACGTTTTGATTCATGCATGAAAGGAGATAATCCTTGTCTGTTCTACAAGCAATACTCATGTCAACTTGATTTATTATATTAAGTTGCTTGTATTAACTTTCTATATCAAAATCCATGTAAGAAATACTCAGGTCATCTTGGATCATTATGTCAAGTTGCTTATATTTTCATACAACATTTTAAAGCTCGATGATGAAATCAAGAACTGTTACAAGACCAACATATGAAGAATGGCACTATCATTTCTATTAGATCATTTCATTAGCTCATTATTCATTTGCATTATAAGCATTCATTGTCAGTTGCATTATAAGCATCTCATTTCATTTACAGATCAATGGTCATGAATAAAGATTGAGTATACTTGGACAAACAAAAAACAATTTGCATTTGATCATTGTAGGTGCATTCATTTTTAGAATCATTTTAATCATCATCCATTTCATTTAGTTGCATTAGTTTGCATTCAATCAAGTACATTTCATTAATCATGTAGTGTATCATTATTATTATTTGCATTATCATTTCACTAAAGATCATTTAGTTACATCTTTGCACTTAGATTCATAATCATTATAAGCATTACATATAAAAAATTAAAAACATTTGAATAACATATTACATAATCATTCATTTGCATTCCCCTATAGATAATTTCATCAACATATCATTTATGTTAGTAATCATTTTCAGTTGCATCCAAGGTCATCAAAATCAAAAATAAAAGAAATATTTATCATTGCATCATCATATAAAGCATCATCGTAATGAAGAGAAAAGATCGTAACATCATCCATATAATCAATGCATATGGGTGAACTCACAATAGTCGTTCCCATTTTTTGACGAACTTTGACACTTAGATGAACATTTTGAAAAAAACCTTCACTTTCCAACAAATATAACTTTTAAACCATTAAGAGTTTGAAGATGATGTAGACTAGTGATTTGTAACATCTTGTTTCTAGATTCTAAATATATTTTCTTCCATCTCCCTCAAAAAATAGTTTTTAACAGCAAACAACTTTTTTTAAGAGTGATGTGCATCCCGAAACACATAACTTTTTTTCCATAAATGATAAAAACATAATTATTTTGAATTTTGGTTTGTAACATCAATAACCAAGGCATGCACTTCGTTCGATATGTTAAATATTTTTTATTTTATTAAGTTTTGAAGTCAGGCTAATTATAATTTAGATATAGGTATACGTTTGGACACATAACTTTTTCTATATATATCAAAATTCAATTTTATCTTTTTTTTATAAAGAAGGCATCAATACCTAGTGCATAGATATTTTTCAATTTTTTTTTGAATTAGTTAACTATTTTTCCCAGTGCATTGAACAAAGAAGATCATGTTTGGTAAGAAAACTACATTCATAAGAAATAAAATAAAAATATATTAAAAATTATACTATTTCAAAAGCTTATAATAAGGACTAAATACTTAAAAAAATAAAACTTATAAATGAATTCACTTGACCCCCCAAAAGATAATGTAAAATAATACATCAGTATCTAGAGATACCTTGGTTGGAAATTTGGGGTGATCAAATTAGTTTGTTAAAGCTTTATCATAAATTGCAGAAAAGATGGGGGGATATGCATTATTTTCAATTATTGTCTGTGAATGCTTTTATTATTTTCTTTGATTCTCCTTCTTTCAAAGATGAGGTATTAAGAACTTTGCATCATTGGTTTGGAAAACATTTAATTTCAATTGCGGCTTGGAAACCTTTTTTTGTTCCTTCTTGGTCTAGTTTGAAACTTATTCCTTTCTGGTTTGGTTTACCAAAAATTCCTTTTGAATTTTTGGATCCAGATGTTCTTGAGCAAATTGGAAATACTATTGGAACTTTTTTAAAATCTAAAATGGACTTTGTGGAGGGGTAGGTTCTGGTAAAAATTTGTGTTCTTATTAACCCTAACAATGTTTTCCCCCGTACTTGTAATATCAAGTCTCATGATGGTATTTGGCGCCAGTCAATTCAAAAATTAGATATGAAGCTTCTTAAGTCTCCTTTATTTTTGGATGCTCTGTTACTTATGGATTTTAAGAAAAACCAGCGGGTTGTTGGCTCTGTCCCTAAATCCCTTAATAAAGATAGTTTGTCAGCGAGACCTTCGGTTGAAGGATGTGGAAATGTATCTTCACATAAATTGGTAGAAATAGGTCACATTAATCTTGAAAATAATCCATTTTGTCATAGTTCTGGGAAACCAAATGATCACACTTCGGGTTCGGTCTCACTTTCATCTTTACTGAAGACATTTTCTAATAACGGGGGTATAGTGATGGATGGTAATCCCCTGATAAATGGAGTAGATCATTCATTGACAATAGATTGCCCTAAGATGCCAAATAATCACATAAAGGGTAAGGAAGACAATTTGTCTTAATGCACTCATAAGGAGGTTTAGGATTCTTCAAAGAATGTAAATTTAGATAAAAATGTAGTGGTTGATATGGAAACTATTAAACAGGTACCTGCCATAGGTTTTCCTAATGATGCTTCTTTAGTTCAGGAAATTAAGAATTTGGTGTCTAATAATTCCCCTCTGAGTGTTGAAATTAATATGGCTAATGAATCTTCCTTAGGGAATAGTAATCCGTCAGAGGTTGTCCCTGTTATTATGCTAGATGAGAATCTGGTTCAACAAGTAAATGATATTTTTAACAATCATGCACATCAGATGGATGAGGGTATTACTGATAGAGTTATTTGTTCAATTGAGAATGATTTGGGGGGTATAAACTTGACCCTTCCAATTTTTGCATCTGCTATTCCTTTTTGCAGTTTTGGCTACAACAGAGTTGGGTTTTGAAGATAATCCAATTATCCTGGCTTCTCCAAAGTCATGCAAGAGTTTACCAATTGTCCAAACAACTCTTGTTTTTTCACCATCAATGGTTTCTCCTGGGAGATGTAGGCCTCCAAATAATCTTAAGACTCAAATGGAAATTGATGCTTGAATTCAAAATACTTTGTCCCTTTCTCCTGCTAGTGCAAAAGGGAGGAATTCAATCTCTCTTGGTAGGCCTAAGAAAACATGCCTAACTCCTATAACTGTAAAAATAAAGAGGAGTAAAAGATTTGTGACTAGTCCTCCTGTGACAAGATCAGGGGCTGTGAAACATAATTTGCAAGGTTTCTTTGGGGAAAGCAAAAATTCTCTAATTAAAGGGAAGAGGGAAGCTTCAGCCACCCCTCGAGAACAATGAGAATTATTTCTTGGAATGTTAGGGGCTTAAATGCCCCTAACAAGAGATGCTTAATTAAGTCCCAGATGGACTTAATTAAGTGTGATATTTTTATGTTGCAAGAAACAAAGTTGTCAAAGGAGTCTGTTGATTTGGTTTTTTCATCTTGGAGAAGGTGGAATTTTCTTTCTTCTCCTTCTTGTGGTGCTTCAGGAGGTTTGGCACTACTTTGGAATAATTATAATATTGAGGTACAATTAGTGGCATCTGCTACAAATTGGATGTTGACTTTAGTTATAAGCAAGATTTTGAAGGTTAAATTCTGGCTTTTTAACATTTATGCTCCGTCAGGAATTCAAGGGAAGAGTAAGTTATGGGGTGAATTAAAGAGGATTTCTTCTCCCTTAAGACATGGTTCCTTTATTATCTTCGGGGGTGATTTTAATGCTTTCACTGATTTAGATGAGAAAAGAGGAAGTGTTTTCCCTAATAAAAAGATTATGGATCTTTGGGGATTTCATTTTTGATATGAGCCTTTTTTATTGTAAGTCTCAGAATGGGGTTTTCACATGGACAAACATGAGAAGGGTTTTTTCTTAGATTGCTGAGAGATTAGATCATTTTTTGTTATCTGAGAATTGGATTGATTCAGATTTTGAATTCTTTTCCTCTATTCTCCTGGTCTCGGGTTCTGATCATTTTCCAATTTCCCTTTTAGTTATTGAGGATAGGGCTTCTTTTAAGTCTCCATTTAAATTTTAGCCCATGTGGTTTAGGGATTCTTCCTTTTTGCCTCTACTTATGAAATGGTGGACTTCTGCTCCTTTCTGTTTTGGGTCCCGTATGTTTAAGATTTCTAAGAAGTTAAGTTATTTGAAATTGAATATTAGGGAATGGAATATCTCACATTTTAAGAATATTTTTCAGGAGAAACAAAAGATTCAAGATATGATTGAGTGTTTTAATACTCATGTGCTTCAACATGGTATGATGCCACAAGTTTTTGATGAATTGAAGTCACTAAAATTATAGCTTGAGGAGGTGTTAGCTAGAGAGGAAATCTATTGGAGACAAAAATCTAGAGAGTTATGGCTTTCAGATGGTGATAGGAACACAAATTTTTTTATTTCTTCAACTAAGATTAAAAGATGTAAGAATAGGATATCTTGTATTCAGTGTCAGAATGGGAATTTATTGACAGAGCTGGAGGATATTGCTTTAGAGGCAGTTAGGATTTTTAAGTCATTATTATCTTCAAAAAATGGAAATCTCAGCAAAGATATTATATCTAATATTCCTCCTTTAGTATCTTTGGAAGATAATAAGACGTTGATGTCTCCCTTTTCCTTAGAAGAAGTTAAGAGTGTTGTATTTTCCATGAATCTGAATAAAGCTCTAGGACCAGATGGTTTTACTCCTATACTTTTTCAGAAATGTTGGGATTTTGTGGGAAATGATGTTTTATTGGCTCTCGAGGAAGCTAGGAGAAATAGGTCTATTTTAAAAGAACTTAATACTAAAATTATTGCAATTATTCCTAAAAAATAGGATACTAAGACTTTTGCTAACTTTTGCCCCATTGCTTTATGTAACACTTTGTATAAGATATTTACGAAGGCAATTTCCCTTAGGTTGGAAAAAATTCTAACTAGGATCATTTCATTGGAGCAAGGTAGTTTTGTTCCTAGAAGGGAGATGACAAAGGGTGCAATTGTAGCACATGAGGTGTTGCATTCTATTTCCACCCAAAGAACCTCGACCATGATACTTAAATTAGACATGATGAAGGCTTATGATAGAGTAGAGTGGGGGGCTTTATGCGTTGGTCTTGAGAAGTTAGGTTTTTCCAAAGCCTGGGTCAAATGGATTCGTACATGTATTTCTTCTACAAGATTCTCAGTTTTAATTAATGGTTCTCCTTGTGATTTTTTCACTTCCTCCAGGGAGATCCCCTTTCTCCCTTTTTTTTTATTCTCCTAGCTGAAACCTTTAGTTGGGCTATTAGGGCTACTAAAGTGGGGGGGGATTTGGAAAGGTATAAGGATTCAGAATATTCCCCAAATTATTTCTCATTGTCTCTTTACAGATGATACTCTATTATTTGGACATGCTTTGTTAGTTGAGGCAAAAGTGATTAAAGGAATAATACAGAATTATGCATCGTTTTCTAGTCAGAAAGTGAATGGTGATAAATCAAATATTTTCTTCCTTAATACATCACATTTGATTCAACATAGGTTGCAATCCTTTTAGGGATTTGAGACTGGAAATCTTCCATGTACTTACCTTGGGATTTCTTTCTTTGTTAAACAGGATAAGGTTATTTCGGTCATTTCTAAAAGAATTCTCTCATGGAATCATAGATGGTTAACTTTGGTGGGTAAAATTGTTCTCATCAAGTCTGTTTTGAATGTTGTTCCCATATATCTCATGTCTATTTTGAAGTCTCCAAAAGAAGTTAATGTTAGTTTATAGGATAATCTTAGAGATTTTCTTTGGAACAATAATAAAGATGGCAAGAAGAAACTTCCTTTAGTTGCATGGGATAAGGTATGTTTGCCTAAGGAACTTGGGGGAACAAAAATTCAGAGTCTAGAGAATTAGAATTTAGCCTTAGGTGCTAAGCTAGTTTGGAAATTATATGACAAGCCTAGCTCCTTATGGGCACAGATTATGTTTGCCAAATATTTAAATAATGGATCAAGAGAGTACATTTTTAAAGTCTCAAATTTTCCTTTGGGTTCTGCTATTTGGAATTTCCTTTGCAAATGTCAATCAGTTATCATGGATTGTTCACAATGGTAGAAAGGTCAGATTTTGGGATGAAGTATGGAATGGACATAGACCTTTGGTGAATATTAGGGATTGGTCTCCTCTGATCACTATTCTTTCCTCCCTTTGGGGTGTTTTTGTAGCAGATTATTTTGAAATTGTGACTAGTGGACCCCTTAAGCTAGCTAGATGGAAGTCGATTGATTTCTTAGATGTTGATCAAAGTATGAAATTAGATTTTGAGAAGATTTTGGGGGATAGAATTGTATTTCTTTTTTATTCTGAGGATGAACTTATTTGCACAAAGAATATTTTTGGTAAGTACAATGTTAAAGATGGTTACAACTCTCTTATGGTTGCTAAAGATTTATCATCCTGGCCTTATAAGTTATTTTGGCATTCGGCTTGTCTTCCTAAAACTGTAGCCTTTGCTTGGTTGGCAGTTCAGGATAGAGTCCTTACAAGTATGAGACTGGATAGGCTTGGTATTACTGTTGTTTTCCCTTGTGTCCTTTGTAACAAAATTTGGAATCTTCTTCACACTTGTTCCTACATTGTGATTATGCTTATGAATGTTGGCAGTGGTTGTTTGAGAAGTTAAATATATCCTTTGTTATTGGTAAGGATCTCATTTCCCATTTTAGATCTTGGCCCTTTATGTTTGTCTCATCTTTTTATGCATTCCTTTGGATCATATCTCCATCTATTGTGATTTGGAATATTTGGCTAGAGCGAAACAATAGGATTTTTTTTTTTAAATGTTCTCTTGTGTATGAGGTTCTATTAAAAACTGAGTCTTCAATCTCTGAGGTTGCTTTGTCGTTTATTTATAAGAATTTGGACAATTTTACTTCTTTTTCACACTGGGATAGTAGAGTTACAAGAGTTTGGAAGATGTTGTCGGTTTTACCCTCTCATGGTTCAATTTTAAAAAAGAATGATGCAATAGGTAAGAGATGCTCTGCTAGATGGAAACCTCCTCCATAGGGGCACTTTAAACTGAATTTTGATGGGGCCTTTTGTGGTAACCCTGGGCTGGCTGGGGTAGGCATGGTAATTTATGATCACAATGCAAATTTTATTTGAGCTAAGTGTCATTCTATTGGTTTTAAAACTAACAATTATGCGGAATTTCATGCTTTGTCTTTTGGATTGGATATGGCAATCTCTTTGGGAATTAAGGACTTAATAATTGAAGGTGATTCTATGGTGATTATTCAATGTTTTATGAAAAAGAAATCAAATTGTTGGAATTTGCAGTATATACTTGATCTCATTTTATAAAAATTAGAATTGTTTGAATCTTTCTTGTTATCCCATTATTACAGAGAAGTTAATAAGATTCCAGATTATTTGGCAAATTTAGCCTTTGATAGAAATGCTAATCAGCGAGAGGTGGGTTTTGAAGAAATTCCTTCTAGGGTATGGGAAGGTTTGCAACAATAGTTATGTGATTTTCTTGAGTAATGTTGATGTAAAATTTTATGATGATAATTATTCCCACTTTCCCTTTCATTTCAAGTATTCATGTTCATTGTCTGGAGGACATTTCGAGCTCATGGTATTTGATACAATAGTGTTTTTCCAAAGTTTTTTTGATACTTTTTTTTTTGGCAGGAAGGTTTTTGGCTCATGGGATTTGGCAAGGGCTTTGGAAAATTTTGTCTTCTTCCATTGATAGTAGCTGTGGAGTCTACATTTGAAAATCATATGGGCTCTATGTAAAACTGATATTATATGTGTTGTGACCGCATTTTGTATGTGGTTTTGGACGGGGTGTATAAACTGATCTGTTAGATACTATAGGTTTATTTTATGAGATGTGACCAGAGGTTTCTTCCTAGGGTTCTTTCCTCTGGTATGCTCTTTGAATCCTGTGTAAAAAAAAAAAAATATTAATAAAAAATTTAGTGGAATAATCCACTTTTATTGAAAAAAAAAACATGCATATTAAATATCATCATATAGAGTCTGTGTCTACATATAGATCATCATAAAACAATAAAAGTCCAAGTATAAAATGATATCAAATCAATAATACAAGTGCCTCATCAATACAAATCAATTAAGAATCATGATTGCCTCTCGAGCCTATGGGTCTAACACCTAGATCACCTGCGACAGTTGTACCATTATCATCATCCAATGGAACCATTCTTCACTTTAATATCTTCATCATTCATTCAACTATCATCTATCATGTCTTATATAGGATGTAGCTTTCTTGAAACCAGATGTTTTTATCATCTATCATGTCTTACACAGGATGTATCTTTCCTGAAACTAGACATTTTGATCATCTTTTGTGTTATACAGGATGTCCTTCCTGAAACCAGACTAGATCTCAATCCAATCAATCTTATAAATCCAATTCATTTGATCAATCTATAATCTATTCACTCATCTATCTTTCATATAACATTCTTCTTCTATCAAGAGATCATCCATGCCTTTAATGAACAAATGATCTCTTGAGGGGGCATCATCATCAAATCAATATCCAAAAATCAGTATCTGGGGCACACAATCATAATTTTTATCTCCATCAGGTGCACTATCGAGACTTGATTTAATCTTTGAAACAATGTTGTCTTGACATAATTTCAAAGAGGGGCAAAATGTATACACATAAAAATGGTTATGAACGATTAAATAAATATTTTATATTTATTTAATGTTTATTCTTCTATTAAATAGTTAATTTGAAAAGATTAATTTATTTAATTCATTTCGTGTCTTTCTATTAATTAATTAATTGAAATGTTTTATTAATTAATTCATCTATCCTATTACTCTAATTAATTAAGTATCTAATATTTAATTATTCTTCTAATCAGTTAATTAAATATCTAATATTTAATTATTCCTCCAATCATTTGAATATCTAATATCTAATGATTATTCTTCTATCTTGTAGTCTCAAATATTAAATAATTATTAATTATTTAATCCCCTTTTCCAACTCATTCTTCCATCTCCACTTCATCTTCCCTTTGCCAACTCATCAATCATGTGGCTAAAGATATTAATATTTCTTAAATATTAATTCATCATTTATCTTCAACCTCCAAATTTAATGAAATATTGTGTACATACACATATTTCCTAACCTTCTTCTATATTCCCTCCAACATCCCTACATCTTAGGAAGGACTTGAGTCCACTTTTCCTCATGCCTAAATCTTCTCCAACCATCCCTAGATTCCCTCAGTTACCAACCCAGTCAAGGTGAGATGAGTGACACTTGTCTTCTCCTTCCCCCTTTCTCTCAACCTTCACCTTTGCTTACAGCCATCCAAATCTATAGATCTGATCATGACCGTTGATCCAGGCCACATTATCTTATCCTCTCAAATTCTATAAAATCAGGAGTTTGAGTTGAGAAAGAGTTAGTCTTCAAGTGATTTTTCAAGCTAATAATTTGTTTAAACTTATGTATCCATGAGTTTTAATCATGAAGAAAATAACATAATCATTTAGTATTGCATATCATAGTATTAGTTAACTATTAGTTATCTGTCCATTCTTCATATGCAATCTTGGAAGCTATCAGTGCTTGTCTGAGAGCACACCATCTGCAACCAGGAACATTGGAGTTAGGACACAATGAGACTTAAATCATGAAGGCAAAAATAGTGTTTTTATTTTAATATTCATTTCATGTAGTTTCATTGGTTGAGTTTTGATTTCTTGTAGCATTTCCTTTGTATTTTGTGAAACTAACATTTTGTAGGCGGTATTCTGATGATGAAATTCAAATCGGCACAGATATATCTTGCTATATAAGTGTAAAGGAGATCCTTGGAGGAGAAGAGATCTCTGTTCAAAATTCATCTACCTTCAAGAGGAGTTGTCTTAGACAAATATAACATCTTCAAGAATGAATGAATGTAAGATTTTTGAAAAGAGCAAACGATTGAGATTACATCAAAGAGAGATTATTTATAACAACACTGTTCTAAAAGAAGGCAAGAGATCCTCATAAGGGATATGCACATGCACAAAATATAAGGGTTTATTATAAAAGATACTACTCAATGAAAAAAAGAAATTGATGAATGATCAAAGACTTCCAACACCAAGTAGGAGGTCCGAATTAAGGATATGTACTTAAGATCCCCTTTAGGGATGCTTGTTCCAATATGAGAGAAGGAATTCAAATATGAATACACCTCTACAATCAATAAGAAATCCTTATAAAGACACTACTTCTCAAAGGGGATATTTTAATCTCAAGAAGGAGAGATGTTTGAAATCACTCTTGCCCCTATATATAGCGAGAAGAGATGAGATAGAAATAGGCTATTATGTTTCTTCTAAAAGTATGATTGCACATGAAATTGTACCATCATGAATGACAATGAGCCCTCAGTTAGTGAGATACCAATTACACATAATTATGAGCAACATAATAGCCATTAATGTTATTTAAAGACATTATAGATTGAATAAGGTATTTGAATATGACATGTTAAATTCTCTACCATAAGTGATATTAGAAACATGTGTAAGGTGATGAATGTTAAAAAGTCCTTAAAAAGAGAGAATTTTATAGGAGAAGAATAGGCCACTAAGTCATACTTCTCTTGCACACAAAAAATCTTAGGAGAGGGATAGGTATAATTCATTAGAGTCTTATTCCTAGAAGTAGGGATTTTACGAATGAGTAGAAAATAAAGTCTTATAAGTGGGATTAGAAATCTCTTGAGGAGATTCATAAAGAGATTTGTTCTTCACCAAGATGTCCTTATGAGGGGGATGAGTTTTGAAAGAAGTAGAAGATGATTTAATTGAGGTGAGGTTATCATCACTACTAAATATAGAATTCACATTGAGATATGGTCTTTTAGATGCTATGTTGGGCTTAAAAGGATCATATCCAAGTCCAAATGAAGCTTCATGTGTATTATGTTCGAAAGGAACTTTAATTCCTTATTCATTTGTGCCACAACCATTTCCATCATAGCCGCTCTTAGCTAAAATGTGAAAACCAGGACGATAAAGGGATGCCAAATCAGAAGGAGATGGTGATGCCTCATAGGTCTTAGTGCTATATGAGTTAGAGGAAGGATTTGAAGAATTATTTGAATTAGAAGCAGCCACAAAGTTGTTACTTAGTTGTTTAGACAAAGTATATTTCTCTTTAGGTTCCTCCTTAGATTTCTCCTTCTCAGTCTTAGATCTATAACAAGGTACCTTATATTCTCCTAAAAAAGTAGGGGTAAAGTCTAGAGATCCCCAATCATCATTTGCGAGCACTTATTTGAGAGAAAATATATCCTTGGGAGGAGATTCCAGTTGAGTAGAAGAATCAAGAGTACTAGAAGGAACAACATCATTAAAAGATATAGATGCATTTGAAGAAGTAGAAGGATTGGAAGAAGAATGGGAAGTAGTTGAACAAGAAGATCTAGATTTTAATGGTTCTTAAGGTTTGGTATCTAGCAAGGTATATGTCATATTGTTATAAATGAATTTGACTTGCCTATGCAAAGTTGAGGGGAAAACTTGAATGCTATGAATCCAAGGTCTCCCTAATAGAAGGTTATATGTCAAATTACCAGGCATAACATGAATAGGTGTAGGTAACACAACAGGACCTACCCTAATAGGCAATGTTATGACACCTATACATTGTTTAGCCACATTATCAAAACCTCGAATAGTAAGACAAGTGGGTTCAATGAGAGAACAATCCACAATAATCTTATTCAATAAGTCCACACCACAAACATTAAGGCTAGATCCATTATCCACAAGGGTTTGTCTTATAGAACTATGATGGATAATAACCAAAATCATAAGAGGATCATATTGATTTTGGATTTTAGGAGAAGGTAAATCATCTTATGTGAATATAATTTGATCTTTGGATTTGTTTGTAGGATCAATTAAAGAGGACATGTTATTAGGTGTCACTGCGGGTGGGAAATCTAAGTTTTTCAAAGCATCTTGTAACATCCCATGATAAGAAGGTGAAGTTTGAACCAAATCCCAAATAGAAATATTAGTAGGAGTGGTCTTAAGTTGTCCAATGAGATCACACTCCTTACTAAGGGTCTGTGATATATGAGGTGCTTGTGGAAGAATAGGTTGAGAGGGAGGAAGTGAAGTTGGGATAAGGGGAGGAGGACTAGGTTGCCTATTGTTTCTTGTGTTGTAAGTATGAGCAACCGTATTATAACTCTATCTAGTAATTTTCTTAGCATACTCATAGGGGCTCTTACTAGCATAACCTCCTTGCATAGTAATAATAGGTTTCTTAGGAGTGCAAAAAGAATCATTAACTTAACCTCCTTGAACCACTAAAATAGGCTTACGTGGGGAATTTTGAGAAGGACAAGCACCTTGAACTATGAAGAGGGATTTATTAGGTGTTTCATTCACATGTATCAAATTGATTGAGGATGGCTTAGGAATATCAAAGGTATCCTTAGAAGAATAATGAACAAGATTGTTTGAAGAATTATTGATAGTCTCTCCTTGCACTAAAATGTTATCATGGATGAGATTAATTTTAGGAGAGAGACTAGGAGTAGGCATTGATATTTTAGGAAAGGTCATATCATCCTCTATCACAAAAGGATCTACATGGGGAATAAACTCTCTAGGAGAAGGATCAATATTACTCTTTAAAGTCTCACCTTTGAGAGGGAGATCTTTGAAAAATATGGTAACCATCTTATCTTGAACTAGGGTATCCATATGAGTAGAACCAATTTGAGGAGAGGGAGATTCTTTATTTTTAGAGGGATAATGATTGATATTCATGGAATGTGGCATGCTATCAATGGCGCTATCATTCATGATTTTATCCTCTTTGGATAAGGTTATATCATGGGGTAGAGAATAATCAACACATTCTTCTAATAGTTCATCCCAAATAGTGAGGTCATTGAAAAAAAGTCTTAGAAATATGTTGCACAAAGATGTCCTTATTGCCAATTTTGGGAGAAGGGATAGCATTGTTCATTGATTTTTCATCCTTAGGAAGGAGAAAATCACTACATGTATTTAAATCATCCTCTTTCCTCAAAATGTCTTCAATAGGAGATTTAGGGGAGAGAGAATTAAGGAAATCAATTATGGTTTCATCTTCTTTCTCTAAGGCATCTTTAGGGATAAGACAAGATTTAGGAGAAGGGCAAGCAATTCTCATTAATGCATCATCTCTAGTGGGAATTTTGTTGGAATCAAAAGAGGAAATGCCATCACTAGGAAAAGTAGGGATAATACCATCTTATAGCACAAAATTAACCTCATAAGGGGAGTATTATTTAGGAGGGAGATGAAAATATTTCCCCAAAGATTCATTCTTAGGAAGGAGATCTTTGGAAGAAGTGCTCATAACCTCTTGTTGTACTAACATGCCCCCATTGGTAAGACCAAATTTAGGAGAAGATAAGTCAATGTCCATCAATACCTTTTCACTTAGAGAGGCATCATGTAGGGAAGGTAAAGTTACATGAAGAAAGGTTTTTATGATATCGTCCTCTTCCTCTAAGATAGCTAGATGAGAAGGGCACATTTTAGGAGAATTGTCAAGATCACTCTTCAAATCTTCATCTTTATAACATGGGAGAGTTTTAAAGGGATTGGTAACAACTCTTTTAGGTAGTAAAATGTTTTCACAAATAAGAGGTGGTTCTCTAAGAGATGGAAAAATTGAAACAAGGGAAGATAACCCATTATCACATTTATGAAATGAATGCATCATGACAACAATTTTCCTCTTTCCAATGATAAGATATGCAAAATACAAGGAAATGTTCAATTTTAACCAATGGAAGCACTCTAAATGTTGATTTATAAAATGAAATTTATGAGTGGAATGTTTTCCTAAATCATATCTAAAATTAATGATCCAAATTAAGCTATCCACAAGTTCAATTTTGAATTGAAAAATTAGGGTTTTAACAAAATTAACCTCTAAATTTTTTAAATTTGCAAGAAATTGAAACTTGTAAATGTAAATTTGAATTTGAAATAGAAAAAACACTTAGATCTGGGAACATAAATCAGAATTAAAGAAGTTTGGATTCACGTTGGGTTCACCAAAATGTGGGGGTGGGAAAAGCGAGATCAGGTGACTAGGAACTAATATTACCTTTTCCAACACATTGGGAATATGAAAGAGCCTACGGAGATAGATCACTTTGGATACTTCTTGTGGGAAAGAGAGAGCCAAGGATTATCTCTTAGGGTTTCTATTCCTCTTGTTGTAAATGATGAGAAAAATTAGGGTTTGAATAATCAACTAGATTAGGAGACAAAGAATGAAGAATAAATGAACTCGGAATTGCACAAACTTGCAGATCTGAAAATAAGATACTGAAAGCATGAAAGGGGGAGGATTTTGGATGTGTACTTGATGCTACAAATTGAACAAAACTGACTTGGACAAGGGTGCCATGCCACTGTCCTATTTCTGTAGACAGGAGGCTGCAACTGAGATACTGCAAATTGGAGGTCCTGAGTCTGCAGACTATCAAATTTGACTGCAAAATGGAGGGACCAAGGTGCCACGCCCCTATCCTTGATATATTTATGCACTTTTGAGACTCTTGAGTGATTCTGATGCCTTTTCCAGATTTGAAACTACCTCTGGATGCTTGTTTCTGCACCTACAACTGAAAAGGGAAGGTTTTGGTGGCTATATCTAGGGTTTTTCCTAACTAAAACCCATATTTTTGTGATTTCCACCTCCAAAAATAACCAATAATGTACTAAAAATGTGTGTGCTAGAACCTTGTGTTTATGCAAGATCCTAAATGATAAGAAACTAGAGCTACCCTACGCATGAAAGTAAACCCTAAATATAAATGTGAATGTAAATGATAATGCTTCAAACCAAATATGATAAATGATCTAAAGCATGAATTTAAATATGCAAATTGATGTAAAGAAGCTTATACAAAGACATGAAATCATACCAATCCCCAAGGGAGAGATATTGCCACTAGATCTCCTATTACTCTTCCATGTCTTCAAGGCTCCTAATTGATGATTAATGCTTGAAAAATTCTTGATGAATATTGTTGAATGTTGTTGAAGACTCCACATAGGCTTCTCTTTCACTACATAGAAGGCTCCTTATGCTTGCTTTGCTGAAAACTCCCTTAGAATAGACAAATCTTAGTTCTTAGTTGCCTTCAAATGAAGAAGGAGAGCTCTTATGTATGAAACCCTAGATCTTAATTTTGACTTAATTCCACCTTTAGGCCAACATAGGAATTGAATTTATGATCAATATTTTGGGGTTAAGAATTATAATATCATAAAAATTATGCTCTCGAAATTTCAGGAAAAAAGTTGAGGACCATGTGCACTCCCGCCACGATCCGACCAACTTTTCACCAATTTTTTTGGTACTGTTAGATATGATGATATTAGAGATAATCCCAAAGTTATAGCTGATTTTGATGTGTTTTAATATGCGAAATCAGGCCTTAAAGGTCGAAATAGGACACAATTATGGTTTATGATTAAATGATTTATTGGAGGAATAAAATTAAAAGGGGCGCACTTAGGGTAAAGGGCCCAATTTTATGATGTGGGGAGTGATGAAATATAACTTTATATTTAATCAAATTAATTAATTAAATACTTAAAGGGAAATAATAAATGCAAGATGCAAGGCACACTAAGGCGGGTGCTAACCTAAGTGTGAAATTGTACCACCCTAGCAAGGGTGTACAATTTACAACACTATAAGTCCCTAGGGTCATTCCACTCATTGTCATGGATTTTTTAATGTGTAAATGACCTAAAATCTATTTAGGACTGTCTCAGGTCACCCTGATCTAGGGTTTTAGCAATTTTTAATAAACTTGATGTAACTTTCCAAAATAGATTGAAATTCGATGAAACCAAAAACCAAATATAGAGGAATCACACCACTTTCATGGGCCATAGATTTTAAATTGGAACAGGATAATCTTCACAAGGAAAAAAATGATAATTTTTAGACTGTACATGCAAAATTTGTAGTGACTATTAGGGAAAATTTGAAATTTTATTGATTTCCTTCTCAATAAATATCATTTAACCACCATTCGAGCTTTCCAAGGTCATTTGATACCTCTATTTAATGGTTAAAACCATTTCAACCAATTTTCAAACTACACGACCTTTGGTTTTCACATTTCACAAAAAAATGTTGTATAATGGCAGTTTTATAAATTTGACAACTTAAGCAACTTTGCTCATTTATTACAAAACCTTTGTAAATTGACTCTCTAGGACTCCTATTCATCCAAACATGCCTAAATGAGATAAAATATATCTTTGAACTATATCACATACCATGATCTCATTATTTCACATTCTTGATAATATTATGACAATATCCACCTATATAGACTTCTTGAACAACCTAACAATAAAAATGGACTCAAACCTAAACAAATGGTTCATAAAACCTTATTTATACACATTCAACATGAAATGAGACTAAAATATTAGATTGGATTCATAGAGGCATATGACCAATTAGGTGCTCCTGCACCATACACCCCCACTAAGGGAAAACTCATGTCCCATGAGTACCATCCAACTCCATGTTGTTGTTGAACTCCTCTAACACCTTAAACAAAAAGATATAAATCATAATACAAAGACATATCAGATATTATAAGGTTAAAAATTATTTCCATCCTTGGTTCACACCTAGAGGTGTCAATTGGTGCTTGAATTTGCACTCTTTTTATTGCATCTTTAGCCCTTTCCCTCTAAACCAAACTTGCTACACCTGCAATCTCTGTTTGTTGACTGATTTTGTCCTCCAAAAATGGACATGTGACTTTCCCAACCAATACTCCATGAAGAAACTTGATTGTCTCAATATTCTCAAGCCTCAAGAAATGGCTTCAACTTCACCACACCTTACAGGTTCTTTCTTGCCAAACATCACAATCTTAGTTTTACCTTTCACCTTCTCATCTTCCTGCAAAGAAGTTAGTCTAAATTCTCTTCCATCCTTCTTTATTAGGTAGTTATTCTCTCTACCATCATTCATTGACTTTCTATCAAATTCCCAGGGTCTTCCCAATAACAAATGACAACAATCCAAGGGAAAGAAATCACATAAAACCCTATCCTTGTACTCACCAATCTGAAAATATACATAAGATTGTTCATTTACGAGGATATTTTGACTATCATTCACACAAGAGACTCTATATGAAGCTACATGAGGCATTTTATCTAGTTGCAACTTATCTACCATCTCCCTAAACACCATGTTATCTTGTGAACCCGAATCAATGACAACCTTACATACTTTACCTCTACATTTGCATGTAGTTCTGAATAAAATCCTTCTTTGACTAATGATTTCTTCCTTAGGTGTCTTCAACAAAGTTCTTCTCACCATCAATGATTCCCCTGATTCAGGATCAACATATCTAGTTGGAGGGTTTACACTCTCACCCTTATCTTCTTGCACCAATTACACTCTCTTTTCACTCCACCTTTTACCACCACTTGATGTGGGTCCTTTCCTTTCAAGACACCTAAATGATGGGTGTCCAAACTATTGGAAATTGTAGCACATACTTGTAAAGATATTTGAGTTCCTTCCTCCTCCAAATATGCCTCTTGTACCCCTAAAGTCACCTCTTGCATCAACACTTTGCTCCTTACCCTTACTTGCTTCTTCTTGTTCCTCATATGGTTGCTTGCTTGTAGAAATGGATCCGCTTCCTATTGCATTGTTGCCTTTGCCTCTAGTAGACGTATCTGGCCTTCTCTTTATCTTCTCCTCCACCCTAATAGCCAATTGAAAACATTCTTCCATAGTTCTTGGGTTAGCAACAACCAATTCATCTTGTATATTAAATCAAAGGCCACCAAGATATCTAGCCACTTTTTCAACTTCATCCTCATCTCTTCCTACCCTTATGCTTAACTTATAAAACTCGTCAGTATATGTCTTTACATTTAAATCCTTTTATTTTGAACTTTGTAATTTGTTAAACAATTGAACTTCATAATCTCTAGGAAGGAATTTACCTTTTAGTTTCGCAACCGCCCTATCGCAAGATGTTATCTTGCCTTTTCCCCTCTTTGACCTCTCATCTTGTTCATAATTTCACCACAGAAGTGCATGCCCCTTTAATTTGGTCTTTGCCACCTTGACCATTGATCATTAGGTACATCTTTACTTTCAAAATAGGTATCCATGGTTGCAATCCAATATAGTAGTTCATCCTCATTCAGGTTCCCACCATACATAGGTAAATCAACCCTTACCATATATTAGTCACTTCTCACTACCTTTAACAACCTGGTTGTCCACTGCTCTTCAAGATCTATCTACCCTTCCTCCTCTACTTCTCGGGACCCTTCTTCTTCCTCCTCTTCATCACTCACATCTCCCATGTCAACATTCCTTCTTTAATTTGACTCCAAGGCTTCATTCCCAACTTAGCATTTTAGGACTCTTGCAACCTGATATTCTTCTCTCTCAACTCCTACAACTCTTTGGCAGTACCAACGTGCTTAGGAGGAATCTTATCTTCAACCTCTTACTCACTCTCCTCTCAAATTCCAATTATCTCCTTCAAGGATCTACAACTTGGCTTTGATACCACTTTGATGCAGAGCATCCAACAAACACAGCTAGATAGGGAGATCTTTCTCCCAACTCACCTATTCAAATAGGTATCAACCCTTCACTAACTCACAAGACCCCTCATAGGATCACTAGTTACTCATAAGGCTTCCATACCTTAAAAATATACCCTTTCTCATCAACCCTCTTCCAATAATTGACACACCTTAGTCTAGGCTTATTCAACTTTCCCAAGGCAAACTTTAGACCTTCCAAACCCTAGATCACATCTTTGAGAATTTGCCAAGATCTAGAGGCAATGGAAATAAAAAATAAGAGAGAATAAAATGGATGATAGGAATAAATTGTAGGGTAAGTGCACAAAGATGGTGAACAGAAAAGTGACCACATGCCAAAAAAAACCAAAATTTTCATAATCCATGCGGGTTCTAAAAATTCAAAAATGTGCTAGGCTTGGTAACACCAAGCCTAGAGAAAAACAATTTAAAAAACCAAAAGTTCCTCAAAACCTATACATGTGCTAGGTTTGACATATCATTCATGTACATGTTGTGGGAGTAGAGGCCATGCTTCCACTACAAAGGATGTCACCCTCACCGACAAACTAATCAATATGTTGTACCCTCTCTATCAGACACAGGTGCGTTTAATTCTATTTATGACATATTATCAATTAAGTGACTAAATCTTATAAAAAGAAATGAATTTTTATTTTTAGAACAATTTAAAGTGACATAAATAAAATGCATTGTAGGGTGTAGCAGGTGGTGGGAGTACACTACATACTTTTCAGTCGACTCCACGGTCATGAGTAGTTTCGCCACAAGAGGTAAAGATTTGTAAATTTGTTAAAAATATAATAATACATTGGTTTCAAAATATGTTTTGTTAATTATATGTATCATTACTTGGTATTTTATAGGGCTTATCAGTGGCTGAGATGTCCCAACTTGATGATATCATGCTTTCGGGTATTGACTTTGGCCAAGATAGCTATGTGGTACCATTTAGATTTATATATTTTTGACTAAAGTGATATATTAAATACATGCTCTTTTCCCTTATGTTAGTTTTTTTCCATTAGTTTACCCCACCTACCTCGAGGACATCTTGTGTGAGAAAGACATCCTCTAGCACTTTGAGGCAGAAAAAGATATCCTCTCGGACACCCAAATGACAGAAGGTAATTCAGTACAATTTAAATTCATTTGTTGAAATGTATTATGATTAAACATGTATATGTAGATATTGATAAATACACTTAATTTATTTTCTATATACAAAAACATATGGGGTTTATGGAATTAATGAATGCACCTGATGTTGATGAGGTTTTGTAGAGGGAAGAGGTGATATCTTCATATTCACTTTGGATTGCATTCTTGCTTGTTCGAGATAACTAAATCCTTTTATGTCTATATCATATGTTATCATTTTTCATACGAGAAATGGTAATAGCTACATCAGATTCGACTAGGCCTCCTAATGCTATAGGAGAACTATATGAGGCTTCAGTGTGCATTTGTTCTACATATAGTAAAAATATTTGTTTTATCTAGTTTGTCAACAACTTTGGGTTATTAACTTGTATGATTGTCTTTAACCTATTACAGGCCCCTTCCAAACTTCGTACTGTTATTCTACCATTCTATTTCAGTAGAAGTCCTACACGTATATTATGTGATCCAACACGACCAAGGGAAAAGGTATGTCTATCTTAGATCAACTCCTTTTCACTAAGTGCACAAAGGAGTTGAAACCATCTAGTTAATTCATGTTGGATCACTTACCATGGATATAGAAAATGGTCATAATTGAAATTCATCTGTGACTTTGCCTCCTACGACCACAACACATCCATTTGAGGCTCCGGTATGCTTTAGTTTTTTAGTCTATTCATTTTTAGTTATTATGTTTTATTTGACATATATGTTATTAAGATGTATTAATGTTGTTTTACCACTTATAGCCTCCTTCAGGACATCCCACGAATCCTCTACCTCACCCAATTGTAGAAGACAGAGATGAGGTAATCAACATTTTAACTTCAAACAATTAGAGTTCAGTATTTAGTTATTTTGATGTTATATTGAGAAAATATATCTGATTCGACATTTGAATTGTCCTTGTGTAGCCACGTACTGCTTCAAAGAGGCTCGATTTTGATGATCCGCCACAGTCATAGATACTGATAGAGACATATAGTTATAGTTGTGGTCATTAAAGGACCAATTTTTTTATATATTAGACATTTGTATATGTATATATCGACTTTGACAAACATGGCACATGCCACATTTTTGTAACTATTATTGATTTAGCATCTATGCCATTTTTTGATATGTACACAATTATTGTTCATTTTGATATATATGAAACTTGATATTCTATCCAATCTATTCATTGATATATATGAAACTTGATATTCTTGAAACTTAGTTATTTTCTATTGAAATGTGATCCAATGTGTTCATTACTTCTAACTCATATGGCGTATACTTTTAAACTATCTATTGCTCATATTGTGTATACCCAAGTACCGACAATGGTAATGCTGATATTGTGTACTTTGACTGAGTGAATTTTCTTTGAGTCCTTCATGCATGAAGAGATTGGAGTGAAGTTATTATTTCATAAACTCATGCTTATGGAGCAAATTTTATCATTTCAAGAACCAAATTCTTACAAGGTTTGAGCACACAAAGAAGATTTGAAATTTATCTAAGGATGAGTCGACTTAGGTAGGGTTTTCATTTAAATTTTATTCCATAACAAGTCGGCCTTAGGGTAAGAGATGTGCCTATTCATCCAAATCTCACCTGGATGTGCTCACACTTTTGTTGGTTCCTAAAAATCTTCTCTCAGTTTTAGACAACGTGATTCCGTTTTCTTGTGGTGAGATTTTTTCTGTCGCATCAAAAACCATCAAAACCTGTTAGTGAGAGGTGGCAAAATAGTCCATCTTTCATTTTGCTTGTCATGGGAATGAACCGTCAATGCGAGCACATCCAGGTGCTGGGTTTACGCTAGGTGTGCCCTTTTCTTTCTCCCCAAGATGTCTAATCGTTCGGAGCCACCTCGTAGCAACGTTTTCCCTTGAGCGCTCAAAGTGGAAAAAATAGTCAAACTTTGACGTCATGTAACTCAAATACTGTGGCACTTATGGATGATCTATTTGAACCTATAGGTTCATGTCGTCACTTTATAAAAAAGCCTCTCTCAATTAAGGACAACTCAATTCCGTTTTCTTGTGGTGATATTTTTTCAGTCGCATAAAAAACTGTCAAAAATTGTTAGTGAGAGGTGGCAAAATAGTGCAGCTTTTGTTCTGCTTGTCATGGAAACAAACTGTCAGTGCGAGCACATCTGAGTGGCTTGTTTTATGCTAGGTGTGCCCTTGTCTCACTCCCCAAGATGTCTGATCATTCTGAGCCACCTCATAGTGACGTTTTCCCTTGAGTGCTCAAAGTGGAAAAAATGGTCAAACTTTGGCATTGCGTAACTCAGAGACCATGGCACTTATGGATAACCCATTTGAACCTGTGGGGTCATGTTTTCTCCTCCTAAAAAATCCTCTCTCAATTTTGGACAACTCGATTCCGTTTTCTTGTGGTAAGATTTCTTCTGTCGCATCAAAAACCGTCAGTGAGAGGTGGCAAAATAGTGCATCTTTCATTTTGCTCGTTGTGGGAATGAACCGTCAGCGTGAGCACATTTGGGTGGCCAAGTTTAGACTATGTGTGCCCTTTTATTGCTCCCTAAGATGTCTGATTGTTTTGAGCTACCTCATAGCGATGTTTTCCCTTGAGTGCTCAAAGTGGAATAAATGGTCAAACTTTGACATCGATTAACTTAGAGACTGTGGCACTTATGGATGATCTATTTGAACCTATGGGGTCATGTTGTGACTATCTAAAAAATACTCTCTTGGTTTTGGACAACTCGATTCCTTTTTCTTGTGGTGATATTTTTTCCGACGCATCAAAAACCGTCAGTGAGAGGTGGCAAAATAGTGCATCTTTCATTTTGCTCATCGTGGGAACGAAACGTCAGTGCAAGCACATTCAAGTGGTTAGTTTGACACTAGGTGTGCCCTTGTCTCACTCCCCAAGACATCTGATTGTTCCAAGCCACCTCATAGCAACGTTTTCCCTTGAGTGATCAAAGTGGAAAAAATAGTCAAACTTTGATGTCATGTAACTCAGAGACCATGGCACTTATGGATGATCCATTTGAACCTATGGGGTTGTGTTGTTTCTGCCTAAAAAAGCCTCTCTCAGTTTTAGGCAACTCAATTCCATTTTCTTGTGGTGAGATTTTTTTTGTCGCATCAAAAACTGTCAGTGAGAGGTGGCAAAATAGTGCATCTTTCGTTCTTCTCATCATGGGAATGAACCGTCAACACAAGCACATCTGGGTGGCTGGGTTTATGCTAGTTATGCCCTTGTCTCACTCCCTGAGACATCTGATCATTTTGACCCACCTCGTAGCGACGTTTTCTCTTGAGCGCTCAAAGTGGAAAAAATGGTCAAACTTTGACATCGTGTAACTCGAAGAATGTGGCACTTATAGATGATCCGTTTGAACCTATGGGGTCTTGTTTTTATTGCCTAAAAAAGCCTCTTGTTTTCAGACAAATCGATTTCATTTTCTTGTGGTGAGATTTTTTTTGTCACATCAAAGGCCTCTCTTGGTTCCAAACTATTCCTACTAGCCCTTCAAATCAGGTAATTCAACAATAACTAAAAAGTTTCACAAAACACTTGGAAAAAAATTTGCATATTCAGATACCCATTTGCAAGTTATTTAACATATGTTAGAATCAGACTCAGTTATTTATAATCAAATAGTACAAATTTATAATCAAATGGTACAAGTTTATCACAAATGTATTTATAATCAAATGGTACAAATTTGGGCTCTCAAAATTTGCGAATCAGCCCCATGGACACTTTCATATATAAAATTTGCCATGTAATATAATCAATCAATCTCATTACCTATTTATATTTATAAAATTTTGCATCTAAAAATGCAAATTACAACTTGTTGTTTTTTATACAAAAATTAGCATCTAGATATGCACATTACAACTCATTGTTGTTTTTTAATACAAAATTTAGCATCTAGATATGCACATTACAACTCATTGATGTTTTTATATACAAAATTTGGCATATACATATGCACATTACTACACATATGCATATTACAGCTCATATGCATGTAGAGCACATCCAAAAAAGTGAAGTTACAATGTTTCGCAAAAGATATATACAAAATTATCAAATTTATTCTACCACATTGTAGAATTGTTCTTCTAGATGACCCAAAATCAATCAAGTGAAACTTTTGGATCATCTCTAACCCTTAGTGTCTCAAGTATTTCCTCATGGTCTAATTCATGAACTTTCCACATATCCTTGTTAAGAGGCCTACCACGATATTTAATCAAATGAATATTTGTTGCAACAAGAAGGTTTGAGTACTAAAGAATATGTCTATTTGTCTCAAAGTCCTCAAACAACCAGGCATTAGAATTTTTGATAGGGTACCTGCATTTTATAGAATGATAAGTTAATGCCAAAATCAATACAACGACTGCAAAATAAATGAGTTTAAGAGGTCTGAATACAACTCAACACAACAACGGTACCTTCTAAGCCATGTCCCTGTCACAACAATGGATGACTATTGGGTACTCAATACCCTCTCCATCAACCACTGTAGAAGTCAATTTATTTTTGGCCTCAATACAATGACACAAAAAGTAATATGTTCCTTCTTCGTTGTTCTCATCCACAATAACTGCATATACATGACCTGCATTTAATAGAAGGATATAAGTTAATACCAAAATCAGCATAAGTTAATACTAATAAATTATGCTTAAAATTGTTGCAAATTGCAACCCTTTACCTGGTTCAACTATGTTTGATACATGGTCAAAATCCACTGATGCTTCAATCTAGTTCTTCTACAAGTTCTTTCATAAATTTTATCATGCACTGGCTTCACAATATTTTCATCGATACCTATTAGGAACTTTGGTTTTCTATGAATTATTCTAAGAGCTATTAAGATTGGTGCATGCTCTTCATTTTCATTAGGTGCATTATGTGCATTGATCACATCAAATTCAAATGGTATATCTTCTTCAATTTCATTAACATGTGCATTCACCGAATCATTTTTAAATGGTGTAATGTTCATTGCATTCATTAGGTGCATTCATCATATGTATTTGAATTGGTGTATGTTGATCATTTTGATTTGGTGCATTCATCATATCAATTGTTGAATGTTCATCACCTTCATTAGGTGCATTATATGATGTACCTTCACATAATCTCCTCATACGCTCCCTTTGTCTTTCATTTGCTGCCTCTCTTTGTTCATTTGTTCCTCTCTTGTTCTTTCCCATTGTCCTACACATAACATCATGATGACAATCCACAATCAAATAGCAAAAAAACAACAAATAATCATCATTTTGTTATAATCTAAAGTAACAATAATAAAATAACTGCAAAAAAACAACAAATGATCATCTTTTTGTTATAATCTAAAGTAACAATGATAAAATAACTTAAAAAACAATCCAATATACAAGACAAATAAATCATTTGAAAGCAAAAAGTGGCAAAATAATATGAAAACCTGATTGTTACTGTCCCAGAAAATCATGTGCAAAAGTAGTGGGGCCTTCAAACAACTTGCAATGCTGGTTTTAGGCTGTTGGGACTAAAATAAATTAATTTTTCCCATTACCCATACGGGTTATGGAAACCTTTTATGTGAACATTCACAATTTCTTATAACTCCTACGGGTTATGTAGAGCTAGAAGTTTTGGCCTTAGTTCTACATAACCAGCACGGGTTATGTAGAACTAGGAAAAGGAGAGGGGGAGAGGGAGAGAGAGGGAGATTGGGGAAAGGAGAGGGGGAGAGGGAGAGAGAATGAGATTGGGGGAAAGGAGGGAGAGGGAGAGAGGGAGAGAGGGAGGGAGAGGGAGGGAGAGGGAGATTGGGAAAAGGGGAGAGAGAGAGAGAGAGAGAGGAGAGAGAGAGAGAGAGAGAGAGAGAGAGAGAGAGAGAGAGGAAGATTAGGAAAAGGAGAGGGGGAGAGGGAGAGGGAGAGAGAGGGAGATTGGGAAAAGGAGAGGGGGAGAGGGAGAGGGAGAGAGAGAGAGAGAGAGAGAGAGAGAGAGAGAGGAGAGAGAGAGAGAGAGAGAGAGAGAGAGAGAGAGAGAGAGGAAAAGGAGAGGGGGAGAGGGAGAGGGGGAGAGGGAGAGGGAGAGAGAGAGAGAGTATGGGATAGGACGAGAGGGAGATTGGGAAAAGGAGAGGGGAAAGGGAGAGAGAGGGAGATTGGGAACAGGAGAGGGAGAGAGGGAGAGAGAGGGAGATTGGGAAAAGGAGAGAGAGAGGAGGAGAGAGAGAGAGAGAGATGGAGAGAGAGAGAGAGAGGGGGGGGGATGGATGGAGTGGGAGAGAGAGTTAGAGACAAAGAGAGAAGGGGTTAAGGAGAGTGGGAGGGAGGGAGATTGGGAAAAGGATAGGGGGAGAGGGAGATTGGAAAAAGGAGAGGGAGAGAGAGGGACATTGGAAAAATGAGAGAGAGAGAGAGAGAGTAGGATATGGAGAGGGAGAGAGAGAGATGGAAGAGGGAGATTGGAAAAGGAGAGGGACAGAGGGACAGAGGGACAGAGGGACAGAGAGTAGGGGAGAGGGGGTAGAGAGAGAGAATAGAGGATGGGAAGATAGGGAGAGAATAGGATGAGGGGAGAGAGAGAGAGATGAGAGAGAGAGAGAGAGAGAGAGAGAGAGAGAGAGAGAGAGAAGAGAGGAGAGAGAGATTTGGAAATGGAGAGGGGGAGAGGGAGAGATGAGAGAGAGAGAGAGGATAAGGAGAGGGATGGAGAGGGAGAGAGAGGAAGATAGGAAAAGGGAGAGGGGGAGAGGGAGAGGGGGAGAGAGGGAGATTGGGAAAAGGAGAGGGAGAGAGAGAGAGAGAGAGAGAGAGAATATGGGATAGGATGAGAGGGAGATTGGGAAAAGGAGAGGGGGAAAGGAGAGAGAGGGAGATTGGGAAAAGGAGAGGGAGAGAGGGAGAGAGAGGGAGATTGGGAAAAGGATGAGAGAGGAGGAGAGGAGAGAGGAGAGAGAGAGAGAGAGAGAGAGAGAGAGAGAGAGAATAGGGGATAGGAAGAGAGGGAGATTGGGAAAAGGAGAGGGAGAGAGGGAGAGAAGGAGAGGGGGAGAGAGAGAGGGATACTAGGAAAATGAAGAGAGAGAGAGAGAGGGGGGGTTAAGGAGAGTGGGAGGGAGGGAGATTGGGAAAAGGATAGGGGGAGAGGGAGATTGGAAAAAGGAGAGGGAGAGAGAGGGACATTGGAAAAATGAGAGAGAGAGAGAGAGAGAAGAGAGAGAGAGAGAGAGAGAGTAGGATAAGCGAGAGGGGGATGGATGGAGAGGGAGAGAGAGGGAGATTGGGAAAAGGAGAGGGATAGAGGGACAGAGGGATAGAGAGTAGGGGGAGAGGGGGTAAGAGAGAGAATAGGAGATGGGAAGATAGGGAGAGAATAGGATGGAGAGGGAGAGAGAGGAGAGAGATGAGAGGGAGGGAGAGAGAGATTGGAAATGGATCGAGGAGAAGAGGGAAAGATGTGTGTGTGTTGTGTGAGAGAGAGAGAGAGAGGAGAGAGAGAATATGAGAGGGGGGAGGGGGATGGGATGGAGAGGGGGAGAGAGAGGGGAGATTAGGAAAAGGAGAGGGGGGAGCGGGGAGAGAGAGGGAGATTGGGAAAAGGATGAGAGAAGGGGAGAGAGGAGGAGAGAGAGGAGGGGGTGGAGGGGGTAGTTAAGAGAGAGAAGGGAGAGAGGGTGAGAATAGGATAGGATAATGAGAGAGAGATAGAGGAGAGATAGAGAGACAGAGACAGAGAGAGAATGGGATAGGGAGAAGAGAGTAGGAGGTGAGGGTGAGAGACATGAGGTAGGAGAGAGATCGAGAAGGAGAAAAGGGTGAGAGAATCAAAAAAGAGAGAAGTGTGAGGGGAGAGAGATGAGATAGAACTCAATGAAGATAATTAGGGCTCAGAATAGACAAAGACAATGATGGGGGAAGGAAGACAAGAGAGAGAGGAAAAGATGCGATACATGCATGTATACAAACATATATACATATATCTATATAAATATATGTATATATAACTATATATATGCATATATACATACATAAACACATATTATATAGGTATGTCTAAAATATGTGTAGTAAATGCTAAGTTTACAAGCATACATTATTATGTCTTCATAAACCCCGTACAGGTTTTGTGAAACAAAAAAAAAAATGTTTTAATTTTACATAACCGTACAGGTTTTGTGAAACAAAA